>NC_064632.1:289322926-290624592 GCF_023864275.1 Schistocerca cancellata | reverse complement strand
GTATAATTAGTTCCCTTAATCATTTATTTCTGTTTAGGTTGGAATTTATATGTTAAGGAGCATTAAAAGATTCTAAGATCTGCTTCAGGGGGTAGTCAGACAGGGCCAAATCTTCATTTTAAGCGTTCATTATTTTCCGTCGCGCACAGTCAGTTTCCACCCGCATAGAGTAGCGACATGGAGTATAGTGCTTAAAATTTTACTTTTGTTTAGTTTTTAGTTAGTCTTCCTATGTTTAATGATAATATTATGTTGCGGACTCTTGTCAAAAGTATTCCAGAAAAATGGTTGCTTTCCCAGTATTTCTCCTAGAATTTGCAGATTTCACATTCCACTGAGTCTAAATACCCTGTATTCAGGCTCGTGCATTGGTCACTATCGCTGGCCCTGTGGGAGAAACAAGTGACAGATTCTTCAGCTGGAATGGCATCTGGAAGGGCCCTCTGCACTGGGGTCTCACGGTCTGGTGAAATGTTTTCGTTCCTGTCTCTTCCGTTTGCCCTTGTTGAGACAAACAGACTATTTTACTTTGTAGCAGCCTATGTTGTTTCTCAACGTTTTGTATATGCTACCTGGATTATACAGTCATTCATTAACCTGGTTACGTAGCGAACAATATAAGATCAGCGAATCTCTTCCCTTCCTGGAGCTACGATTATTCTTGTCTGCTAGTTTTTAGGAAGGAAGAATTCTTCTTAAAGGGGTAGCTTTTGCCCATACGTTCTCATAATCTGCACATATTTCAAAAAGTACATAATTTCATTCAATGTGTTTAAGATAAATTTGACGGAGAAGTCTTCTCGTTTTAGAAAGTAATCTGATGAATTAATTACCTCAGTGGCCGATTTAATAAATAATTCATTTCTAGGGAAACGAATGCACACCCTGTGCTAAAGAGCTTATAGAAATCCTCCGCTAAGCCTTACCCGACGGTGAATTCTTTCACTATCAACTGATTTAGACTGTTGCGGCCCTATCGGTAAGGTACGGAGTATGTTCATAAGTAAGAGATATCTTGTCACGAACACTTTGTCATCAGTCTGGGACACAGGTGTTGATTTGATGGTGTTTTAGTGCTCTGACGCATTCTCGAAAATGCTTCTCCTTACAAACTGTTTCATCAGGTTAAAGACCGTTTTACCAATTTAGTCGATGTTACCCACTAGCCTACCCATAAAGAGGCACTTCGAGCAATATTCTTTCAGGTTTCACTCATGTGGCCAATGTATTAGCCGGTACAAACATATTAAAGAGCAATCTAAAGTAGTTACATATCTTCGCTAGCTGCCTAGAAATTTCGCCACTGTAAATACTATAAGGGACACCTAGATATAGTGAAATGTTCTAACTTGTATGCGTATGTGCGCCCATATGTGTACATCTACATTTAAGTAATTACTCTGCTATTCACAATTAAGTGCCTGGCAGAGGGTTCAATGAACCACCTTTAAGCTATCTCTCTAGCGTTCCACTCTCGAAGGGCGAGCGGGAATAACGAGCACTTTAATTTTTCTGTGCTAGCCCTGATGTCTCTTATTTTATCGTGACGATCATTTCTCCATATGTAGGTGGGTGCCAACAGAATGTTTTCGCAATCGGAGGAGAAAAATGGCGATTGAAATTTCTTGAGAATATCTCGTCGCAACTAAACGCCTTTGTTTTAATGATTGCCACTCCAATTCACGTATCATGTCTGTGGTTTATCTCCCCTATTTCGCGATTATACAAAACAAGCCGCCCATCTTTGAACTTTCTCAGTAACATCCATCAGTACCACCCGATACGGATCCCACACCGCACAGCAATACTCCAGAATAGGACGGACAAGTGTAGTGTAAGCAGTCTCTTTAGTGAACTTGTTGCACCTTCTAAGTGTTCTGCCAGTGAATCGCAGTCTGTAGTTTGTTCTACCTACAACATTATCTATGTGATCGTTCCAAATTAGGTTATTTGTAATTGTAATCTTTAAGTATTTAATTGAATTTACAGCCTTCAGATTTGTGTGACTTATCGCGTAATCGAAATTTAGCGGATTTCTTTTAGTACTCATGTAAATAACTTCACACTTTTCTTTATTCAGGGTCAATTGCCACTTTTCGCAGCATACAGATATCTTATCTAAATCATTTTGCAATTCATTTTGGTCATCTGAAGACTTTACAAGACGGTAAATGACAGCATCATCTGCAAATAATCTAAGAGAGCTACTCAGATTGTCTCCTATGTCGTTAATATAGATCAAAAACAATAGAGGGCCTATTACACTTCCTTGGGGAACTCCGGATATTACTTCTGTTTTACTCGATGACTTTCCGTTTATTACTACAAGCTGTGACCATGATACTCCTATTTTCCCAGGGTTATTTGTTGCTAAGAGGCTTTCGCAACCATTTTGCTTCGAGTAGGCTGATGAACTAATTGTTCAAAATAATTTTCTGAGAAAGCATTCAGTACAATTTCGGATGCCGCCGGCTATAAACGTGTTTTGTGTTTAATTACTCTGGCTGCCTTTTAAATTTGCGGACTTTCTGTCAGTGTTCGGTGTTTTTTTTTTACTGAACTTGATTACTTTCAAATCTGATAGGGTGGTATTTTACGAGTCGTTTACTTTCGTCGTAGCAACTGTAGGTGACAGTTCGATAGTTATGCCCCAGGACGATGTCGAGCGCTTACCTCATCACATACACTGATCAGCCAGAACACTATGACCACCTGCCTAAAAGCCGGTATGTCCACCTTTGGCGCAGGTAATAGCGGCGACGCGTTGTGGTGAGAAAGCAATGAGGCCCTGGTAGGTCGCTGAGGGATTAACACCAAACTTGACACACGAGTCACTTAATTCCCGTAATTTCCGGGTAGGTGGTCGATGAGCTCTGTCCCAAGTTTTATCACATCCCATATGTGTTCGATCGAATTGAGATTTGGCGGTTATGGGGGCCAGCACATCAATTGTAACTCGAACCACTCGATCACACTGTTGGCCTTGTGACAAGACGCATTATATTGTTAAAAAATGCTATTGCTGTCGGGAAACATAATGGCCGTCATAGTGCCTTGCACGAGCTCCACGGAATTCTTGGATGCACACGTGAATGTTCCCCAGAGCATAATGTATCCGTCCTGTAGTAGAGCTGTGAAGGAGTTGTTCCCCTGGAAGACGACGGGTTCGCGCTCTCCCATCGGCACGGTGTAGAAGATATCAGGATTCATCACACCATGCAACGCTCTACCATTGCGCCAACGTCCAGCGCCGATGGTCACGCGCCCATTTCAGTCGTAGATGGCGATGTTGTGGTGTTAACATTGGCACATTCATGGGTCTTCAGTAGCATAGGCCCATCGTTAGGAATGTTCGGTGCACCGTGAATTCAGACACTTTTCTCTACCCAGCTTTAAAGACTGAAGTTAGTTCCGCCATAGTTCACCACCTGTCCCGTTTTATCAGTCTACACAGCGTCCGACGTCCGACATTTGTAATGAGGGTGGCCGCCCAGCCCCAAGACGTCTGGGCGTGGTTTCGCTTGGCTTTCGCCACGTGTGGAAGTCACTCACCGGCGAACTCTTCGAACACCCGCCAAGTCGTGCAGTTTCCGAAATGCCCTTGCCGAGCCTCCGGGCCATTACAACCTGTCGTTGGTCAAACTCAGGTAACTGCGACCCTTCCCCATTCTACACACGGACAGCATGCTCACTGATAATACATGCACCGTGCATGTGTCTGACACTAGCAATCATTCCTCATATCTATATCTGCACATTAGTATACAGAGTGAGTCACCTAACATTACCGCTGGATATATTTCGTAAACCACATCAAATACTGACGAATCGATTCTACAGACCGAACGTGAGGAGAGGGGCTAGTGTAATTGGTTAATACAAACGATAAAAAAATGCACGGAAGTATGTTTTTAACACAAACCTACGTTTTTTTTAAAATGTAACCCCGTTAGTTTTGTTAGCACATCTGAACATATAAACAAATACGTAATCAGTGCCGTTTGTTGCATTGTAAAATGTTAATTACATCCGGAGATATTGTAACCTAAAGTTGACGCTTGAGTACCACTCCTCCGCTGTTCGATCGTGTGTATCGGAGAGCACCGAATTACCTAGGGATCCAAAGGGAACGGTGATGGACCTTAGGTACAGAAGAGACTGGAGCAGCACATTACGTCCACATGCTAACACCTTTTTTTGGTCTTTTTCACTGACGCACATGTACATTACCATGAGGGGTGAGGTACACGTACACACGTGGTTTCCGTTTTCAATTACGGAGTGGAATAGATCATTCTGTAGAAACGCGATGTATGTTGCAGCTGTTTGGGCCCCTGAAATGAAGTGAGGACCAATGAGGTGGTCGCCAATGATTCCGCACCATACATTTACAGTCCACGGTCGCTGTCGCTCTACCTGTCTGAGCCAGCGAGGATTGTCCACGGACCAGTAATGCATGTTCCTTAGATTCACTGGCCCGTGGTTTGTGAAACAGGTAGAACTGCAACGCATTCTCTGTTAATGCCCATTGACAGAATTGCACTCGATGATTAAAGTCATCACCATGTAATTGCTGATGTAGCGACACATGAAACGGGTGAAAGCGGTGACGATGCAGTATGCGCATGACACTACTTTGACTCAGTCCACCGGCTCTCGCAGTGTCCCGTGTACTCATGTGTGGGTTCATGGCAACAGCAGCTAACACAGCAACTGCACCCGCTTCTCCTGTGACGGGCCTGTTACGGACCCGTTTGCGTGCTACGACCATACCTGTTGCATACAGTTGGCGGTAGATGTTTTTGCAATGTGCGGCACGTTGGATGCTCTCTGTCCGGGTACCGTTCTGCATACACCCTGCAGGCTTCAGCTGCATTTCGTCGACACTCGCCATAGATGAGTATCATCTCCGCCTTTTCAGAGTTCGAATAATCGTGGTCACAGTTCCTACAACACTACGCTATCACAGACGTCTGGTAACACGGTGTACTACAGTTGGTCTGCGTGCGGAGACGAATGCAGAAGCGCTACATGCGGACACTGCGACAGCTAGACCAAACCACAACAGTTCACTACAGCCACACTCGTAAACACGGTCATCATCCTAAACATGTCCCTGCAGATGCTGCTCGCCGACCGTGGCCCGTGTTTGTTACAACACGCAACTGAACGTCTGAGGTTTCAAGCGTCAACTTTAGGTTACAATATCTCCGGATGTAATTAACATTTGACAATGCAACAAACGGCACTGATTACGTATTTGTTTATGTGTTCAGATGCGCTAACAAAACTAACGTGGCTCCATTTAAAAAAAGTAGGTTTGTGTTAAAAAACATACTTCCGTGCATTTTTGTATGGTTTGTATTAACCAATTACACTAGCCCCTCTCCTCACGTTCGGTCTGTGGAATCGATTCGTCAGTATTTAATGTGGTTTACGAAATATATCCAGCGCTAACGGTAGGTGACTCACCCTGTATATATCTACTCTGAAGAGCCAAAGAAACTGGTACACCTGCCTAATGTTGTGTAGAGCCCCGCGAGCACGCAGAAGTGCTGCAACACGACGTGGCTCGGACTCGACTAATGTGTGAGATAGTGCTGGAGGGAACTGACACCATGAACCCTGCAGCGCTATCCATAAATCCATGAGAGTACGAGGGGGTGGAGATCTCTCCTGAACAGTACGTTGCAAGGTATCCAAGACATGCTCAATAATCTTCCTGTCTGGGGAGCTTCGTGGCCAACGGAAGTGTTCAAACTCAGAAGAGTGTTTCTAGAGCCACTCTTTAGCAATTTTGGACGTGTGGGTGTCACATTGTCCTGCTGGAATTGTCCAAGTCCGTCGGAATGCATAAATAGATGCAGGTGATCAGACTGGATACTTACGTACGAGTCACATGTCAGAGTCGTATCTAGACGTATAAAGGTCCCATATCACTCCAGCTGCCCACGCCCCACACCATTACAGAGCCTCCACCTTCTTTAACAGTCCCCTGTTGACATGTAGGGTCTATGGATTCATGAGGTTGTCTCCATACCAGTACATGTCCATCCGCTCGATACAATTTGAAACGAGACTCGTCCGACCAGACAACATGTTTCCATTCATCAACAAGCCAATGTCCGTGTTGACGGGCCAAGACGAGGCGAAAAGTTTTGTGTGGTGCAGTCATGAAGGGTACACGAGTGGACCTTCGGCTCCGAATGCCCATACAATCAAGTTTCGTCGAATGGTTCATGTCCCAGCATTGAAATCTGCAGCAATTTTTCGAAAGAATTGAACTTCTGTCACGTTGAAAGATTCTCTTCAGTCGTTGTTGGTCCTGTTCTTGCACGATATTTTTCCGGCTCCAGCGATGTCGGAGATTTGATGTTTTACCGGATTCCTGATGTTCACGGTACACTCGTCAAATGGTCGTACGAGAAAATCCCCATTTTATCGCTACCTCGGAGGTGCTGTGTCCCTTCGCTCTTTCGACGACTGTGAACCCACTTTTACTCTCATATAAATCTTGATAACCTGACATTGTAGCAGCAGCAACCGATCTAACAACTGCTCCAGACACTTGTTGTCTTATATGGACGTTGCCGACCACAGAGCACGTATTGTGCCTGTTAACATATCTCTGTATTTGAATACGCATGCCTATACCAGTTTCTTTGGCATTTCCATGTATAAAGTACTATCATAGAACACAAAGATAACTGTTTCTTAATTCGAATGGTCCAGAATGACAGTCAAATATCACTGTGTAATTAACATGTCTTGTCAATGGTTTGGTGCTGCCCGCCACGAATTCATCTCCTTGAACCTACTTCCTCAGTTATCTGCTGAATGTATTCCAAATTCCATCTTCCTCTACACTTTTTACCCTCTACAGCTCCCTCTAGTTTCATGGAGGTTATTCACTGATATCTTTACAGATCTCCTGTCATCCCGTCCCTTCTTCTGGTCAGTGATTTCCATATATATTGCTTTCCTCGCCATTCTGCCATTCTGCGGAGAATCTCATTCCGTATCTTATCAGTCCATCTAATTTTCAACATTCTTCTGTAGCACCACTTCTTAAATGCTTTGATTCTCATCTGTTCCTGTATTTCCACTGTTCATGTTTCACTCCACACAATGCTGTGCTACAAACGTACATTCTCAGATTTATCTTCCTCCAATTATGGCCCATGGTTGACACTAGTAGACTTCTCTTGATTAGAAAAATCCGTTTTATCGGTGCTAGTCTCCTTTTTTTCTTCCTTTCTCCATCCGTCATGGGTTATTTTGCTGCCTAGGTATTAAAATTCCTTAACTTCATTTTCTTCATGATCTGATTGTAAGTTTCTCGCTATTACCATTTCTGCTACTTCTTATTACTTTAATCTTTTTTCGATTTACCCTCAATACATTTTCTTTACTCATAAAAATGATACTTCTACTCAGCAGATCCTGTAATTTTCTTCACTTTCTCTGAGGACAGTAATGTCATCAGCGAATCTAATTGATATCCTTTCACCTTGGATTATAATTCTACTCTTGAACATTTCTTTTATTTTCTTCGTTGTTTTTTTTATGTATACATTGAAGAGAATCAGCGAAAGACTATATCCCTGTCTTATATCCTTTTTAATCGGAGCACTTCGTTCTTTGTCTTCTAGTCTTATTTTTCCCTCTTGGTGCTGGTACGTATTGTATATTACCCGTCTTTCCCTGTAGCTTACCCCTATTTTTCTCAGAATTTCGAACATTTTACACTGCTTCATATGGTCGAACGCCTCTTCCAGGTCGACAAATCCTATGAGTATCTTGATTTTTCTTCGCTCTTGCTTCTATTATCAGCCGCAACGTCAGAACCTCTGGCTCTGAGCACTATGCGACTCAACTTCTGAGGTCATCAGTCGCCTAGAACTTAGAACTAATTAAACCTAACTAACCTAAGGACATCACACACATCCATGCCCGAGGCAGGATTCGAACCTGCGACCGTAGCGGTCACGCGGTTCCAGACTGAAGCGCCTTTAACCGCACGGCCACACTGGCCGGCCAACGTCAGAACCGCCTTTCTATTGCCTTTACCTTTTCTAAAGCAGAACACATACTCAATTTTCTTTTACATTATTCTGTATATTATTCTTGTCAGCATCTTGGATGCATGAACTGTTAAACTGATTGTGCCATAATTCTCGCTGTTTTCGACTCTTGCAATCTTAGGAGCTGTGTGGATAATTTCTTTCCGAAAGTTAGATGGTGTATTGCCAGACTCATACATTCTTCATACCAACGTGAATAGTACTTTAAAGATGAACAAAAACAGTGTCGAACTCAAAAAACAATTATTTTGTTGTTACCACTTTTGGTCAGTTTTGACAATCTTCAGACCTTCTTATTGAAATTTGAAATACAACATATATAACAATTATTGAAAGAAGAAATTACCTGCTGATGGTAGGCGGTGACGATGAATGGAGCAACTGCGGGACTGTCAACTGATGAGTAGGACAATTAAGCTGTTTCTTAAATACACGATGCTCCGCCCACTGCATACCGAATTATGTCAGCGATAGCCAATGAGACATACAGGGTGTAAAACAGTTATTACAATAAGACGTGTACAGAATGGTTACAAGAAAGCTAATAGCAAATGCAGGAATAGGTACGTTACTTTATATAAAGTAACAGCTAAAAACAGCATTTGGTCAATATGTGATAAAATGTATATAAAAGTAGTAACCAATCATAATATGTTGTGAGAACCCTGATAGCCATTTGTGGTGGTTTATTGCAAACTCGTGGATTGTATGGCAGGAAAGATAGTGGTTAAGTGAGGCCAGTGGTTCCCATTGTAAGGGGTCCGTAGGCCCTTACTATAACTTTGCACTCGGCACAGGTCGATAGGGTGAACAATCGATTGTGACGTGTTGAGAGAGCGAGTGTCGAGATGCGCCAGTGTGGTTGGCGGGTATATGTGTGTGAAGTCCATTGTTGAAATACAGGTCTTTAACGGAGAAGGGTGTCGCCATCGCCGTGGTTAGACCCCTATGTAATAGATTAATACCGGGAAAGTGAAGAAGTATCATTACGAAAGTGATCAGTGACGTTACTTACTAGTGCCGATATTTGGTTTCGCATCGACCGCGCCGGCCTAACCTTGGAGTGCAGTGTTGGATGCAGTGATGGATTAGCGTGTGACGATAATGGAAAATGAAAAAAAAAAAAAGGTTCAAATGGCTCTGAGCACTATGGGACTCAACTGCTGTGGTCATAAGTCCCCTAGAACTTAGAACTACTTAAACCTAACTAACCTAAGGACAGCACACAACACCCAGCCATCACGAGGCAGAGAAAATCCCTGACCCCGCCGGGAATCGAACCCGGGAACCCGGGCGTGGGAAGCGAGAACGCTACCGCACGACCACGAGATGCGGGCAATGGAAAATGAAAAAGCCTGTGCTGAGAGTAGCCGTAATTAGATATGTATGACGAAGGCAGTGGCTATCTCCTTCTTGTTGTTTTGAGAAGAATATAAGTTCATAATTAGTAAACTGTGTTGGTGTTTCTTATTACCAGACATTCAGTATTATAGTATTGAACAGGACAAACTGGAAAGTAACAACTTCCGTAGCAGTCAAATCCGATTACCAGCCCCATTAGGTTCACGGTCAGGTTAATAATAAATATTGGGCTGCTGTTCGATCTGATCAGGTCGGGATAATAAATCGGAGGTGTTACACCATGGAGACGGTGTGGTCATCTTGATAAGCGCCACCCGGCAGAAAAAATTTCAGAGATGCGATAGCGGCTAGATGTTAAGTACTGGCATGCATATCCACATGTAAAAATGTATACAGGTATTGTAGATTGCTCCTGATCATAATGCCAGTGAAGAGTAGTTTTTTTTTTGGTCACTTATGCGACTAATTTTAGAAGTTCTGATGGAATGTGATCTATCCCTTCTGCCATATTCGATCTTAAGTCTTCCAAAGCTCTTTTAGATTATGATTCTAACACTGGATCCCCTATCAAAGAATGGGGTGAACAGCACTACGCCCTGACGTAAGTGACACTTCCAGCAGCGGTGCCGTATTGAACCTCTTGAGGTCGTGTCTTCGTCGACGCTTCTCTTTCTTGGTTGCGTCTGACAGGGATTGTCTTAAGCTTGTGGTGTGTGGTTCCGTAGTGTGTACCATCTTCACTATGGAAGCTCAGTCTTCGGACGATACCACATGGTGATTTTCTTGTCACAGTGTTCTGCAAATGTTGAATGGCTGCTGATATACTTCCGTGCTCTTTTATGCTCCGTCTGTCTTACTGTTCTGTCCAAAGTTCAGAACATCACAGCTGTTACATCACTCCACACAGAATTAATTAAAGACAATGTATGACACCGGCATATCTGAAAGAAACTGGTATTTGCCAATTTTAATGTTACAGCTGTGATGCTTCTACTGTGTATTCTTCAGTATACGGGCGGTTGCAATGAAGGCGCAACCCCTCACGTAAGTCCGGCGTGGGTTGTGACTATAGAGCGGCAGCGAAACTTGGCAGATACTGTATACTAACACGTTAGTGCGGGACCAATATACGCTGGAACAAATTAGTTTCAACTTCGACCGCCGCGCGGTCTGAGGAGTATTGACACGGTCTGCGCGGCTCCCCCCTTCGGAGGTTCGAATACTCCGTCGGCCATGGGTATGTGTGTTGGCCTTAGCGCAAGTTAGTTTAAGTTGATTTAATTAGTGTGTAAGCCTAGGGACCAATGATCTCAGCAGTTTGGTCCCATAGTCATTACCACAATTTTTTTCCCAACATTATACATTTCTCACTTGTTTGTCCTTTTCTACCCACGTTCTTTCCTAATCCATTATACATAGAAATATTTCTTTATGTCTTTCTTGCATTCACAGCACCAGATTTGCACGTATTGGCCAAAATTGTTGTTAATTTTTTCCAGCGTAAACCAATTCTGCATTAACGTATTAGAATACCCACGAAGTTTTGTTGCCGTGGAATAAATGCAGTCCACACTGACCTCAATGAGCAGTTGCACTTTTAATTACAACCACGCGATAGTAATATAGTTTGAATCAGTGCCTTCTTTTTCAATGGCTGTCAGTAATGATTTAGTTGAAACTGAGTCTAAAACATTGTGTAAAGCCACGAATTTCGGATAAAGTTATAATTAATACTTGTTGCCCTTTCTGTCAATTCTTTCTCAACTTGATTTTGGTGTATTGTGTTTTGTGTTAGCAGAAGAGCCAACACTGTGTTAAGAGCGGAGGCCGAAAAGCACGCGTTTTAGCTCACGCAGGCTGGCGTGAGGACGGAAGAACTATACAGACGTGAGGTCTGGAACATGACAAAGAATGAGAATTCAGAAAGCGGACGTAATTAGTTTGATACTTAACTTTAATCCATTAATGATGAACGTCGCTCTTGACGGTACATGATTCACAATATTATCTGTTCAGAATACATTCTTGAAGATAGTAATCATAGTAACTGAATATGGCGCCTTGCTAGGTCGTAGCAAATGACGTAGCTGAAGGCTATGCTAAACTGTCGTCTCTGCAAATGAGAGCATATGTAGACAGTGAACCATCGCTAGCAAAGTCGGCTGTCCAACTGGGGCGAGTGCTAGGGAGTCTCTCTAGACTAGACCTGCCGTGTGGCGGCGCTCGGTCTGCAATCACTGATAGTGGCGACACGCGGGTCCGACGTATACTAACGGACCGCGGCTGATTTAAAGGCTACCACCTAGGAAGTGTGGTGTCTGGCGGTGACACCACATTGTGATTCATTCTTTCCGAGAGGGTGCTTGTTCATTTAAGTTTAAATGCGAAACCATAGTTTTTATCTGCACAGGTACTGTGTTAACTGTGACCCTTGTATGTTCCAGGCTAGTTGCTCGCTTAACATCTAGGCAAGGACGATGTGCCTGCAGCTATACGAATATCTTTGGCTGGGTGACCTGTCTTGGTGCCAGAGAATGTGGAACTGCATGTTGCGTTAACTGTGAGCACAAGTTTAAATGAACTATACGTTTGAATTTACGTTGACAAGCAAGTAAGTACTGTTGCAGGAGTTTGTAATGAATGTGCAGTTTAATTAACAGAGTGCGCCGCGCCGTCTGGGACTTCAGGTTTTATGACGCTAGTTTGTACGCCGACAGGGCAAGCGGAATACGCGACACCCATTGCTGCGAAGCACCGAAGTAAATGCAGGAGATCGAAATTTAACTTCTAGTTTAATATGAGAACTAGAAAATGGAGAAGTGTGTTATACAGAATATCATCTACGTAAAAAGGGCGAGAGCCATTTGACCATGAACAGAGCAGAGTACTTCGTGCCGTTATAAGACGAAAGGCAGCGAGGGGTAATGGCAGTCTGTATGCCCCTTTAAATGTACTAATCTCTCTGAGCATACGGGGCAGAATAGTCGGATGTAAAGTTAATTTCTGGAGCACCCCAAGGGAGTTTTGTAGTACCGTGCCCCTTTGCGATACACGTAAACGATTCTCTGCGTAAAGTCGGGAGCTGTGTGATGTTTTTCACGGGTGGTGCTCATGTATAATGCAACGCCAGAACACAGTAGCGAATTGCGGGGAGGCCTGAAGAGGATCGTTGGTTAGTGTTGGGACTTGCAGCTGACAATCAACCTAAAAAAATTAATGTGCTGCGAATAAATAAATGGGAAGGTCGATTACTATTCGGTTCTACTTTTTGTGTTAAATCACTGCTCACAGTAACAACCGTAAAATTTCTATAAAAAGCTGAGCAAACCGACCTAAAGTGGCATATTCCTGGCATGCAGTTGGTGAAACAGAGACCAGCACTCAACCAGATCTAAAGTTGAATGAACAAACAAAACAAGTTTGTTGAAAAACTGAGATACATTAGAAGAACTCTAAGGAAATGTTATTTATCCGCGAAGCAAATGGCTTACAAAATATTAGTTCGACCCATTACTGGTCTGGGAGGCAGGACTAAAAGAGGAAATAGAGATAATCCAACGCAGTGAGGTACTTTTCTTCTCTGTTTCGTTTAGTGAATGCACGAGCGTTATTGAGATGCTCATAAAACTCAAGTGCCAAAAACTCCATGAGAGACATTATGAACTACAGACAGGTTCGTTGTTAAAATTTTGAGAAGGTACGTTGCGAGGAAAGTCAAGCAACATTCAGTACTTTATAACAAGAAATTTTTCAAACTGAGTATGACAGAAAAATTATAGAAATCGATGTACATACTGTGACTTACCGAGAGTTTTTATTCCAGGGGCCATTAACAACTGCAAACGGAAACGGAGTGCTATCACAAGCAACCCGTAAGTTTAGGTTGTGGAGAAAAGACATTGCTGTAGGCGTAACTGCATTTTATTCATGTGCTTCTCGAGAATAATGTGTGATGTACAACTTTTACATATTGCATTTTTCTACTTTTAACTTTTTCGTTAGATCTCCACTTCTGTAACATAATATCAAGGAGCATAGTAATATGGGAAGACGTGCAAATATCTCAACCTGTCACTGAAAGGCTGCGTGTTAGATAATAAACGCACTTGTCTTACTTAATATGTTCTTTTTTGGAGAATATGCAAGGTGTCTCAAAAGGTAGACTACAACTTCATTGTGTTATAGTACCCAAATTAAGTAAGAAATTAACACAATGTTTGGCTTATGTGACAGAGAAACTCACAAAGTTTTGTTTTTGTGTATTCCAGGTTGTTGTGAGTGTAGCATAATGACAACTGTGCAGCAAAAGGCTCAGCATGTTGAGTGGTTTATTCGGAACAAATTGTTTGTAATGAACATTAAAACACGGTATAGGAAGCACCAACCGTCATGGACGTCGATACGCCGGTCCCTGGAACTTTATGCAAGCAGAAACAGGTGATGTGAAGCTTCGTACTGGGCGACCTGCAACAAGTTATTTTCATGAGTGGCGCATAATACATGAGCGGCAGGTAACTAGCTCCACGAAATACACTGACAGACAGAGTCTAATTGCCGATATGTCTACCTTTGGCACGGATAACAGCGGCAACGCGTCGTGAAATGGAAACAATAAGGCCTTGGTAGGTCGCTGGAGAGAATTGCCGTCACATCTGCTCTCTCAAGTCACTTAATTCCCGTAAATTCTGGGGAGGGTGGCGATGAGGTTTGACGCCGCACTGAGTCACATTCCAGATGTGTACGATCGGGTTCTGGTCTGGTGACCTGGTGAGAGGGGCAGCACATCAGTAGCAATTCGCCACTGTGTTCCTCAAATCACTGCATGACACAACTGGTCTTGTGACATGGCACATATTTTAATGAAAAAAGCTGTAGCCATCGGGAAACGTTATCGACATGAACTGATATACGTGGTCTGCAAGCAGTTTTCCATACTCCTTGGCCGTCATGCTGCCTTGCATGAGCTCCACTGGACCCTTGGATGCAAACGTGGAAGTTCTCCAGAGCATAATGGAGCCGCCATCATCTAGTCTGCAACCAGTTTGCGATACTGCTCGGGCGTCATGGTGCCTTGCTTGAGCTCCACTGGACACTTGGATGCAAACATGGAAATCCTCCAGAGCATAATGGAGCCACCATCATCTAGTCTGCAACCAGTTTGCGATATTCCTCGGCCGTCGTGGTGTCCCGCATGAGCTCCACTGGACCCTTGGATGCAAAGGTGGAAGTCCTCCAGAGCATAATGGAGTCGCCATCATCTTGTCTGCAACCAGTTTTCGATACTTCTCGGCCGTCATGGTGCCTTGCTTGAGCTCCACTGGACACTTGGATGCAAACATGGAAATCCTCCAGAGCATAATGGGGCCGCCATCATCTTGTCTGCAACCAGTTCTCGATACTCCTCGGCCGTCAAGGTGCCTTGCTTGAACTCCACTGGACATTTGGATGCAAACATGGAAATCCTCCAGAGCATAATGGAACCACAATAATCTTGTCTGCAACCAGTTTGCGACACTCCTCCATCGTCGAGGTGTCTTGCATGAGCTCCACTGGACACTTGGATGCAAACGTGGAAGTCCTCCAGAGCATAATGGAGCCGCCATCATCTTATCTCCAACCAGTTTGCGATACTCCTCGGCCGTTATGGTGCCTTGCTTGAGCTCCACTGGACACTTGGATGTAAACATGGAAATCCTCCAGAGCATAATGGAGCCACCATCATCTTGTCTGCAACCAGTTTGCGATACTCCATGGCCGTCATGGTGTCTTGCATGAGCTCCACTGAACCATTGGACGCAAACGGGGAAGTCCTCCAGAGCATAATGGAGCCGCCATCATATTGTCTGCAACCAGTTTGCGATACTCCTTGGCCGTCATGGTGCCTTGCATGAGCTCCACTGGAACCTTGGACGCAAAGGTGGAAGTCCTCCAGAGCAAAATGGAGCCGCCATCATCTTGTCTGCAACCAGTTTGCGATACTCCTTGGCCATCATGGTGCCTGCATGATCTCCACTGGACCCTTGATGCAAACGTGGAAGTCTTCCAGAGCGTAATGGAGTCGCCATCATCTTGTCTGCAACCAGTTTGCGATACTCCTTGGCCGTCATAGAGCCTTGCATGTGCTCCACTGGACCCTTGGACGCAAACGTGGAAGTCCTCCAGAGCATAATGGAGCCGCCATCATCTTGTCTGCAACCAGTTTGCGATACTCCTTCGTCATCATGGTACCTTGCATGAGATGCAGTGGACCCTTGGACGCAAACGTGGAAGTCTTCCAGAGCATAATGGAGCCGCCATCATCTTGTCTGCAACCAGTTTGCGATACTCCTTGGCCGTCATGGTGCCTTGCATGAGGTCCACTGGACCACTGGACGCAAACGTGGAAGTCTTCCAGAGCATAATGGAGCCGCCACCATCTTCTCTGCAACTAGTTTGCGATACTCCTTGGCCATCATGGTGCCTTGCATGGGATCCACTGGACCCTTAGAAGCAAACGTGGAAGTCCTCCAGAGCATAATGGAGCCGCCATCATCTTGTCTGCAACCAGTTTGCGATACTCCTTGGCCGTCATGGTGTCTTGCATGAGCTCCACTGAACCATTGGACACAAACATGGAAGTTCTCCGGAGCATAATGGAGCCGCCATCATCTTGTCTGCAACCAGTTTGCGATACTCCTTGGCCGTCATGGTGCCTTGCATGAGCTCCACTGGACCCTTGGACGCAAACGTGGAAGTCCTCCAGAGCATAATGGAGCCGCCATCATCTTGTCTGCTACCAGTTTGCGATACTCCTTGGCCGTCATGGTGCCTTGCATGAGCTCCACTGGAACCTTGGATGCAAACGTGGAAGTCCTCCAGAGCACAATTGAGCCGTCATTATCTTGTCTGCAACCAGTTTGCGATACTCCTTGGCCGTCATGGTGTCTTGCACGAGCTCCACTGGACCACTGGACGCAAACGTGGAAGTCTTCCAGAGCATAATGGAGCCGCCACCATCTTCTCTGCAACTAGTTTGCGATACTCCTTGGCCATCATGGTGCCTTGCATGGGATCCACTGGACCCTTAGAAGCAAACGTGGAAGTCCTCCAGAGCATAATGGAGCCGCCATCATCTTGTCTGCAACCAGTTTGCGATACTCCTTGACGTTATGGTGCCTTCCATGAGCTCCACTGGACCCTTCGACGCAAACGTGGAAGTCTACCAGAGCATAATGGAGCCGCCATCATCTTGTCTGCAACCAGTTTGCGATACTCCTTGGCCGTCATGGTGCCTTGCATGAGGTCCACTGGACCCTTGGACGCAAACGTGGATGTCCTCCAGAGCATAATGGAGCCGCCATCATCTTGTCTGCAACCAGTTTGCGATACTCCTTGGCAGTCATGGTGCCTTGCATGAGCTCCACTGGACCATTGGACGCAAACGTGTAAGTCTTCCAGAGCATAATGGAGCCGCCATCATCTTGTCTGCAACCAGTTTGCGGTACTCTGTGGCCTTCATGGTGCCTTGCATGAGCTCCACTGGACCATTGGACGCAAACGTGGAAGTCTTGAAGAGCATAATGGAGCCGCCATCATCTTTTCTGCAGCAAGTTTGCGATACTCCTTGACCGTCATGGTGCCTTGCATGAGATCCACTGGAACCTTGGACGCAAACGTGTAAGTCCTCCAGAGCATAATGGAGCCGCCATCATCTTGTCTGCAACCAGTTTGCTATACTCCTTGGCCGTCATGGTGCCTTGCATGAGGTCCACTGGACCCTTGGACGCTAACGTGGAAGTCCTCCAGAGCATAATGGTGCCTCCATCAAATTGTCTGCAACCAGTTTGCGATACTCCTTGGCCGTCATGGTGTCTTGCATGAGCTCCACTAAACCATTGGACGCACACGTGGAAGTTCTCCGGAGCATAATGCAGCCGCCATCATCTTGTCTGCAACCAGTTTGTGATACTCCTTGGCCGTCATGGTGCCTTGCATGAGCTCCACTGGACCCTCGGACGCAAACGTGTAAGTCCTCCAGAGCATAATGGAGCCGCCATCATCTTGTCTGCAACCAGTTTGCGATACTCCTTGGCCGTCATGGTGCCTTGCATGAGCTCCACTGGACCCTTGGATGCAGACGTGGAAGTCCTCCTGAGCACAATGGAGCCGCCATCTTCTTGTCTGCAACCAGTTTGCGATACTCCTTGGCCGTCATGGTGTCTTGCATAAGCTCCACTGGACCCTTGGACGCAAACGTGGAAGACTTCCAGAGCATAGTGGAGCCGCCACCATCTTGTCTGCAACCAGTTTGCGATACACCTTGGCCGTCATGGTGCCTTGCATGAGGTCCACTGGACCCTTGGACGCTAACGTGGAAGTCCTCCAGAGCATAATGGTGCCTCCATCATATTGTCTGCAACCAGTTTGCGATACTCCTTGGCCGTCATGGTGTCTTGCAAGAGCTCCACTAAACCATTGGACGGAAACGTGGAAGTTCTCCGGAGCATAATGGAGCCGCCATCATCTTGTCTGCAACCAGTTTGTGATACTCCTTGGCCGTCATGGTGCCTTGCATGAGCCCCACTGGACCCTCGGACGCAAACGTGTAAGTCCTCCAGAGCATAATGGAGCCGCCATCATCTTGTCTGCAACCATTTTGCGATACTCCTTGGCCGTCATGGTGCCTTGCATGAGCTCCACTGGACCCTTGGATGCAAACGTGGAAGTTCTCCAGAGCATAATGGAGCCGCCGTCATCTTGTCTGCAACCAGTTTGCGATACTCCTTGGCCGTCATGGTGCCTTGCATGAGCTGCACTGGACCCTTGGATGCAAACGTGGAAGATCTCCAGAGCATAATGGAGCTGCCATCATCATGTCTGCAACCAGTTTGCGATACTCCTTGGCCGTCATGGTGTCTTGCATGAGCTCCACCGGACCATTGGACGCAAACGTGGAAGTCTTCCAGAGCATAATGGAGCCGCCATCATCTTGTCTGCAACCAGTTTGCGATTTTCCTTGGCCGTGGTGGTGCCTTGCATGAGATGCACTGGACCCTTGGATGCAAACGTGGAAGTCTTCTGGAGCATAATGGAGCCGCCATCATCTTGTCTGCAACCAGTTTGGATACTCCTTGGCCGTCATGGTGTGTTGCATGAGTTCCACTGGGCCCTTGGACGCAAACGTGGAAGTCCTCCAGAGCATAATGGAGCCGCCATCATCTTGTCTGCAACCAGTTTGCGATACTCCTTGGCCGTCAGGGTGCCTTGCTTGAGCACCACTGGACCCTTGGACGCAAACGTGGAAGTCCTCCAGAGCATAATGGAGCCGCCATCATCTTGTCTGCAACCAGTTTGCGATACTCCTTGGCCGTCATGGTGTCTTGCATGAGCTCCACTGAACCCTTGGTCGCAAACGTGGAAGTCTTCCAGAGCATAATGGAGCCGCCATCATCTTGTCTGCAACGTGTTTGCGATATTCCTTGGCCGTCATGGTGTCTTGCATGAACTCCACTGGACCCTTGGATGCAAACGTAAAGTCCTCCTGAGCATAATGGAGCCGCCATCATCTTGTCTGCAACCATTTTGCGATACTCCTTGGCCGTCATGGTGCCTTGCATGAGCTCCACTGGACCCTTGGATGCAAACGTGGAAATTCTCCAGAGCATAATCGAGCCGCCGTCATCTTGTCTGCAACCAGTTTGCGATACTCCTAGGCCGTCATGGTGCCTTGCATGAGCTGCACTGGACCCTTGGATGCAAACGTGGAAGATCTCCAGAGCATAATGGAGCTGCCATCATCTTGTCTGCAACCAGTTTGCGATACTCCTTGGCCGTCATGGTGTCTTGCATGAGCTCCACCGTACCATTGGACGCAAACGTGGAAGTCTTCCAGAGCATAATGGAGCCGCCATCATCTTGTCTGCAACCAGTTTGCGATTTTCCTTGGCCGTGGTGGTGCCTTGCATGAGATGCACTGGACCCTTGGATGCAAACGTGGAAGTCTTCCGGAGCATAATGGAGCCGCCATCATCTTGTCTGCAACCAGTTTGGATACTCCTTGGCCGTCATGGTGTGTTGCATGAGTTCCACTGGGCCCTTGGACGCAAACGTGGAAGTCCTCCAGAGCATAATGGAGCCGCCATCATCTTGTCTGCAACCAGTTTGCGATACTCCTTGGCCGTCAGGGTGCCTTGCATGAGCACCACTGGACCCTTGGACGCAAACGTGGAAGTCCTCCAGAGCATAATGGAGCCGCCATCATCTTGTCTGCAACCAGTTTGCGATACTCCTTGGCCGTCGTGGTGTCTTGCATGAGCTCCACTGAACCCTTGGTCGCAAACGTGGAAGTCTTCCAGAGCATAATGGAGCCGCCATCATCTTGTCTGCAACGTGTTTGCGATATTCCTTGGCCGTCATGGTGTCTTGCATGAACTCCACTGGACCCTTGGATGCAAACGTAAAGTCCTCCTGAGCATAATGGAGCCGCCATCATCTTGTCTGCAACCAGTTTGCGATAGTCTTTGGCCGTCATGGTGTCTTGCATGAGCTCCACTGCTGGACCATTGGACGCAAACGTGGAAGTCCTCCAGATTATAACGGCGACGCCATCAGCTTGTTCCTTCCCCATCGGCTTGATGAAGAAGGTATCGGGTTTCATTAGACCACGCAACGTGCTGGTACAACGCTATCGTCTTGAGCCGATGGTCACATGCCCATTTTAGTCATAGTAGTCGATGCCGTGTTAACATTGGCACTGTAATGTGTCGTCGACTGCAGAAGTCTCTCAGTGCAATGTGTGTTCAGACATACTTGTACAGCATTAATGTCAAATATTTGTTCCACCACTGTTCGCCGCTTGTCCTGTTTTACCAGCCTATGACGTCTGACATCTGTAATGAGGGTGACAACCCAGTGGGCGTGGTATCATTTCGGTTTCGCCCCGGCTAGAAGACACTCACCACAGCACACATCCTACACTCTACAAGTCGTGGAAATTTCATGGCAGCCTGTCCTCCGTCAACCTCAGATAGAGAGCGCACCTTCCCCATTCTACACATGGATAGTGTACTGAGTGATACTACATGCACCGTGCATGTGTCTTGCTAGCAGTCACTCCTCGCCAGATGACGCTGTTATCGCGTGGACGTGTTTTTTTCTATAGTAGGTCAGTGATCATAGTGTTCTGGCTGATAATACTTTTTTGTAGTTTCTGTCTTTTAAGTGTAATGTGTTAGTTTATTGACGCTGAGCCGTGGCGTCATTGAATTAGTAGACTGTTCTGTATGGGGCCACTGGCTCAGGTGTAGTATCGACTATCCCTCTTGCAGCCCCACTGCCAATATCTATGACGAAGAGTTGGTATCTGAGGCTTGCCGATATATACACTCCTGGAAATTGAAATAAGAACACCGTGAATTCATTGTCCCAGGAAGGGGAAACTTTATTGACACATTCCTGGGGTCAGATACATCACATGATCACACTGACAGAACCACAGGCACATAGACACAGGCAACAGAGCATGCACAATGTCGGCACTAGTACAGTGTATATCCACCTTTCGCAGCAATGCAGGCTGCTATTCTCCCATGGAGACGATCGTAGAGATGCTGGATGTAGTCCTGTGGAACGGTTTGCCATGCCATTTCCACCTGGCGCCTCAGTTGGACCAGCGTTCGTGCTGGACGTGCAGACCGCGTGAGACGACGCTTCATCCAGTGCCAAACATGCTCAATGGGGGACAGATCCGGAGATCTTGCTGGCCAGGGTAGTTGACTTACACCTTCTAGAGCACGTTGGGTGGCACGGGATACATGCGGACGTGCATTGTCCTGTTGGAACAGCAAGTTCCCTTGCCGGTCTAGGAATGGTAGAACGATGGGTTCGATGACGGTTTGGATGTACCGTGCACTATTCAGTGTCCCCTCGACGATCACCAGTGGTGTACGGCCAGTGTAGGAGATCGCTCCCCACACCATGATGCCGGGTGTTGGCCCTGTGGTCCTCGGTCGTATGCAGTCCTGATTGTGGCGCTCACCTGCACGGCGCCAAACACGCATACGACCATCATTGGCACCAAGGCAGAAGCGACTCTCATCGCTGAAGACGACACGTCTCCATTCGTCTCTCCATTCACGCCTGTCGCGACACCACTGGAGGCGGGCTGCACGATGTTGGGGCGTGAGCGGAAGACGGCCTAACGGTGTGCGGGACCGTAGCCCAGCTTCATGGAGACGCTTGCGAATGGTCCTCGCCGATACCCCAGGAGCAAGAGTGTCCCTAATTTGCTGGGAAGTGGCGGTGCGGTCCCCTACGGCACTGCGTAGGATCCTACGGTCTTGGCGTGCATCCGTGCGTCGCTGCGGTCCGGTCCCAGGTCGACGGGCACGTGCACCTTCCGCCGACCACTGGCGACAACATCGATGTACTGTGGAGACCTCACGCCCCACGTGTTGAGCAATTCGGCGGTACGTCCACCCGGCCTCCCGCATGCCCACTATACGCCCTCGCTCAAAGTCCGTCAACTGCACATACGGTTCACGTCCATGCTGTCGCGGCATGCTACCAGTGTTAAAGACTGCGATGGAGCGCCGTATGCCACGGCAAACTGGCTGACACTGACGGCGGCGGTGCACAAATGCTGCGCAGCTAGCGCCATTCGACGGCCAACACCGCGGTTCCTGGTGTGTCCGCTGTGCCGTGCGTGTGATCATTGCTTGTACAGCCCTCTCGCAGTGTCCGGAGCAAGTATGGTGGGTCTGACACACCGGTGTCAATGTGTTCTTTTTTCCATTTCCAGGAGTGTATACGGGGTTCGCTGGCCCGAGAGGCGTTTGAAATGATGTGATGTCAGTTTCCACCGACAGGAGAGTGGCGGACAAATTGGGCCTGCAATGGACTCGGGCAGCTTGTTTGTGTTGCTGTGTGACATTCTGTTATGCCTCGTACTTTTGTAGCTACTATTTTAAACACTTGTCATTGCATTTGATTGTATCATAAGTTTTGGTTCCAAGGTGTGTTAATAATGTCTTTAATTTTACTTGTCGAATACCTCATTGATTACCACCCAGAAGTCTGTTACTCAATGAGTTGTTTAAATCTACATCTACATCTACATGGATACTTTGTAAATCATCACACTTAAATGACTGGCAAAGGGTTCATCGAACTACCTTCACAACAATTCTCTATTCCGCTCTCAAACTGCGCGTGGAAAAAACGAACACACGTCTCTCCGTACGAGCTCTGATTTCCCTTATTTTATTATGATGATCGTTTCTCCCTATGTAGGTCGGCATCAAAAAAATATTTCCGCATTGAGAGGAGAAAGTTGGTGATTGAATTTTCATGAGAAGGTGCCGCCGCAAGGAACAACGCCTTCGTTTTAATGACATCCGTCCCAAATACTCTACAATGTCCGTGACACTCTCTCTTCCCTATTTCTCGATACTACAAAACGTGCTGCTCTTCTTTGAACTTTCTCGATGTACTCCGTTAATCCTATCTGGTAGGGAAGGATCCCACACTGCGCAGCACTACACCAAAAAGAGGCCGGAAAAACGTAATGTAGACTGTCTGTTTAATAGGTCTCTTGCTTCTTCTAAGTATTCTGCCAGTAAATCGCAGTCCGCGGTTCGCCTGCCCCACAACATTTTTTATGTGCTTTTTCCAATTTAAGTTGTTTGTAACTGTCTGTTCCAAGTATTTAGTGGAATTTACGACATTTAGAGGTGACTGATTTATCGTGTAACCGAAGTTTAACGGATTCCTTGCAGCGCTCGTATGGATAATCTCACACTTTCCATTATTTAGGGTCAATTGCCAATTTTAGCACCACACAGATCTCTTCTGTAAATCGTTTTGCAATTTGTTTTGATCTTCTGACGAATTTACTAGGCGGTAAAAGACAGCATCATCTGAAAACAACATAAGACTGGTTTTCAGATTGTCTCTTTAACATTTATAAAGATAAGGAACAGCAGATGGCCTGTTACACTACCTCTGCTAACGACAGAAATCACTTCTGTATTACTCGATGACTTACCATCAGTTACTACTAACTGTGACCTGTCCGACAGGAAATCACGAATCCAGTCGCATAACTAAGACGATTCTCCATAAGTACGCATTTTGATTTCAAGCCGCTTCTGAGGAACCGCGTACACTGTCAGAAGCCTTCCGGAAATCTTGAAATACGGAATAAATTTGAAATCCCTCGTCGATAGCAGTCAACACTCCGTGTGAGTAAAGAGCAAGTTGTGTTTAAAAAGAACAATGTTTTCTAAATCAGTGTTGACCGTGTGTCAATAGGCCGTCCTCTTCGAGGTAATTCATGATGTTCGAACACAATATATATTCCAAAATCGTGCTACATATCGACGTTAATGATATGCACCTATAATTTAGTGGGTTACTCCTATTGCCTTTCTTGAATATTGCTGTGACCTAGGCAAGTTTCCACTCTTTAGGCATGGATTTATCGTCGAGTGAGCGGTTGTATATGACTGTTAAGTATGGAGTTATTGCATGAGATCCTCTGATAGGACCCTAATTGATATGCAGTCTGGACCGAAAACTTGCATTTATTAAGTGATTTAAGTTGATTCACTACTCCGAGTCTACTTCTAAGGTACTCATGTTGGCTGCTGTTGTTGATTAGAATTCTGGACTACTTACCTCTTCTTCTTTGGTGAAGGAATTTCGGAAGGCTGTGTTTAGTAACTCTGCTTTAGAAGCTTTGTATCGACAGTATTTCCATTGACATTGCTCAGCGAGGCACTGATTGTTTCTTTCCACTTGCATACTTTACATACGACCAGAATCTCTTTGGATTTTATGCCAGGTTTCGAGACAAAGTTTCTTTGCGGTAACAAGTATAAGCATGTCGCATTGAAGCTAGAGCTAAATTTCGAGCCTCTGCAAAACATCCACGATCTTTGGGATTTGGCTTTCGTTTAAATTTGGTATGATGTTTTCGTTGTTTCTGCAACAGTGATCTGACTTGTTTTGTGAACCAAGAGGAGTCATCTCTATCAAAAAAATGGTTCAAATGGCTCTGAGCACTATGGAACTTAACTTCTGAGGTCATCAGTCCCCTAGAACTTAGAACTACTTCAACCTAACTAACCTAAGGACATCACACACACCCATGCACGAGGCAGGATTCGAACCTGCGACCGTAGCGGTCGGGCGATTCCAGACTGTAGCGCCTAGAACCGCTCGGCCACACCGGCCGGCTCAGCTCTATCGTTTGTTAATTTATTTAGTTTAAATCTCTCAATTGCTGTCGTTACTATTTCTTTGAATTCAAGCTACATCTGGACTACACATACACTGTTAATTTGGAAGGAGTGGAGATTGTCTCCCAGGAAGGCATCAAGCGAATTTTTATCTGCTGTTTTGAATAGGTGTATTTTTCATTTATTTTTGGAGGATGTGGGAGTTACAGTATTCAGTCTTTCGACGATAACCCTGTGTTTATTACTCCCTGTATCCGTATTGATGTTCTTTACTGGCCCAGGATTATTTGTTGCTAAGTGGTCAACTGTGTTTTCAAAATCGTTTTCTATTGGAGTGGGCTCATGGTTTTTCTATGATTAAAAAAGAAGGGCTTGTCTTAACAGAGTATCTTGAGAATTTGGAAATTTTATTTAATTTCATGTTCTTTATTCGTTCATTTGGATGTAAAAATTCAGAATAGTACAATTAACGTTTGGTTTTAATTAGTGTTTGAAATTGCTAGCCTGCCTTTTGGCACCCAGTTCTCGCTCCACATACTACTTGGTTCACAGTCAAAAAGTTTGTTAACAATATGCACAAGTTATAACTGCGATTTAAGACACTGGCAGAAGCAGCCTTGGATTCTGACGCACTCTGATAAGTCACTGCAGTAACACGTAGTAATATTTAGTAGTGTCGTGCTACTTCGATATAGTTTCCTCACTGCAGGCTTCCGTACTAATGTTGTTAAGAATGTAAGTTCGCTGAATCTGGGGGGGGGGGGGGGGCGAAGCTTAGAGTGTGGCTGCCTGAAAAGACGCACCGGTCAATTAGAGTCGCAGGCGGGGAGGTCATGTCAATTTCGCGGTCCCCTGTGGCGTGTCTGTGTTGCACCATCCATTAGAGAACTACAAGTGATGGAAAAGCGATCTCGTTTTGAAGTTTTAGTAGGTATCTCGTCTCCCGCTTAGTAGCCTGAGGTGTATGGCGCGTCGGGTAAGGTCGATGAAGATATCGTAGATACCGTAGTGAGAATAGTGACTAGGCTTGAATTTACGAAACAACTTTACAAGTAGGAAGCACATCCCGATCTCATGAACGGAACATGTCTTATCTTCACACATAAATTTAACACAAAATATGGTGAAATAAACTTGAAAAATGATGCAGTAATCCGATCCTCGATACCTGATAACCTCTCGTAAACTGCACCACTGCCTGTAAGTACACTTTCGTGAGGAGTGGTGATCGGAGTGATGAAAAATGGACACCTGTCATTTTCACTCACACAACAATATAGACTTGCCCACAGTAAATTAATTTGGAGTTGTCTTACCGTCAGATGTACTGTACAGTTATTCAGCATCATGGCTCGCTCTAAGGCAAACAAGATCATCAAAGCAATATGGTCTTGTTTCATAGAGCAGGTGTTCCTTGTCCCTGTTTCATATTTGAGTAGCTTGCCAAAAATAACTGGTTGTGCATTTCCCAGTGTTTATTATTTTTTATTGACAGGTATGGAGTATCCACCTTCAAAAGGACGCTGTTCTTTAGGAAACACAAATCTGGCGTGGAAGGACAGAACAGTTACTGAATGTCGCCCTCCAAAAACCACTTTTGAAGCCAGGTGCAGTTGCATTGGTATTCCCAAATGTCCTTTCTTATTTATAAAGAACAGATTTGAAGAGCCAGAGGAGAAAAGCTGCTGCCTGAAAATGAACAGCCATCATGAGCATAACGGTACAGTTTCTCTACCGAACAAGACTATGACGATGCTTTCAGCTTCAGTTCTGGAGCAAAGAAACAATTCTATGTCAAGAATTTCTTGCATGTAATTAATACAGATTGATAAATAAACCATTAATCTGCAGTTTTAATGTTTCCTGCCTACATATGTTTCGGGGTCTTTATTTTACATTGGTCTTGTGTTACAGTATTTAAAAGCTTTGAATTATATTTTTAATATTAAGAAACTCATCACCTTGCAGTTCTGAATAACGTTCTGATAATATAAACGTGTCATACAAAAAATTAATCTTTAGGTTCCTATTTACTGGGAATAGATGTTTATGCACAAAAACCCAATGCAAATTGGCCTCAAAGATGTTGCTGTATATTTAATATAGTTCTTTTGGATGAGCTGGCTTTTTTCGGAATCATTAGACATTTATTCCCCACGTTTCATTTTTACTTCTTTCATGATGTGTCTCTTACATGCTTGTTTGAACTTTCATTTTGATTCTATGTTCAGAAACAGAGGCCCATCTGTAAAACGTGTGTCGGACAGATCTCAGAAAAATTGCTTTCTGATGTGTATATCAACCAATGGTGTCGATATTTATTTTATTTTAATTTATTTAATAAGCATTCATTCAAGAAATTACTGTGTACATGAGTACAGTTTTAAATGCATGTTACATAGCACTAACATTAATTCAATAACAAATAATTTTAAGCACGTAATTCAGTACAGCAAATCATTAAATATGAATGATTAAAATGACAGTGCAATCAGATATACAGTACAATAGATGACAAAATCAATTTTAGATACATAATACAAAAAAGGAACTAATTTAAATTACGTCAAGAGATATTCATTTACAGTGTAATAGCACCTGTCTAGCAAATACCTTTACAGAGCTGCTTTGAATATTTGAACTTCTTTTAGTGTCGTGAAGTGGTGCGGAATTTTATTTTAAGGTTTTCTGCTAGTTTGCAGTTGTCCATTTTGTCGGACAGCTATGCTTGCATACTCAAATTGAAAGTCCTATTTTTGCCTGGTTTGTGCATACTAAGCTGTTTTTAGCCTCTGAAATTTTCTTTGCGTAAGTAATTAGCTCAGGAATGTACAGGTGTAGGAGTGGTAGATATGGAGTGCTTTGAAAAGGAGTCTCTGGGTGTGCTGTTTTCAGTTGCCCTGATTTATGAAATTCCGTGAAATCGCTAATATTCTTCCACAAACTGCATTTATATGCCAATGGCCTCACGAATTTTTAGCAAAAATTGCATGCCTATGTGGTTAGCCATTTCCTAGAACAATATATTTAGTTTGTCCATTTTCATTTATTTGGACACCGCACTCTACCAAGAATTGAATAACTCTGCCGACAATCACAATTTATATTTAATTTTTGAAAAGGAATGCATTTAAAGATCTGTAAGTACTGAATTTTTGGTCAGTGCATTTCAAATCAAATGCCAAATGCAGATAAGTATTCGGTTTCTTAACCATAATTTCGCTAACACTTCATTATTGTGCTGAGGTTTCACGCAAGCACCAGTCATAAGATGCCGCACAGTTCGTAATCGGAATATTCCAGTAGCTTACTTTTACAATTTATACACGGCAGTATTGTAGTTAATATCAGTCTAGTTTCATATGAAGAGGAAGACAGACTCGTTTTTTTTGTCTGTCCATTATCTGACAAACGTTTTCTGAATCTACATGTCCGTTTCAAGTTTTATGGTTAAAATGTTTATAAGTTTTTAAGTATGGAACGAACACAAATATTAGGCTACGCTGTAGCATTTACATTTGTTGGATCTCAACCTAACATAGACCTCGGTCTACGCCACAACCAAGATCCTTGGGGGTGATATCAGTGCTGCTGCTATTTAAAACACCAAACGTAAAATTTTTCTTAGAACAGTTTAACTTCTTGGTCATTCTTTCGACCATATGTAGATTATGCGTTCACAGCGTGAGAAACAAAGCTCTTACGACGAAGTACGAGCGTCGGTCAACAAATGGCACACGGCGTTGAACGTTGAATGCTTAAATATTACTTTTAGTTGCTACTCGTGACCTAGCTGTGACTGAAAACACAGTCACATGCTGTGAAGTTGTTATTTTGAAAACTGCATGTGTTTTGTAACAGATACGTGATTTATTGTCCCCTTCTAATAGGAGAGGTTTCAGTAATGAAAAAGACACTGAATGGACATCGTTTGTTCCAAATACTACATTTGAGCAAACGATACAAGTAAAATTAGGACAATATAACTCTACTCATTATTTCTCTCACGTTTGATAATGTGAGCATGAAGAAAAAGAAAACATTCTTTCCTCGTGACTAGTCGAGCTAGAGTACCGAAATTCTTATTAATAACACATAATTATTGTTGATAACATTTGGAGCTATTGACCGAAACGCAGTTAGCTTACAGACAAAATCTAATTTCACGAAATTTATAAAGTGGGTCTGGCACAAACTTATGGAAGTCTTAAACAAGGGCGACGTTTGAATGGGGAGGTTGTACAAGCAGTGAAGGACAATCACTTCATCATTAACAATTATTAATGTATTTTCCCCTCTTACGCTTACTACAATTTAAAAGAAAATTTTCACCGGGTGTGTTAGGCTTGTATCAATAAAACATCTTCTGTGTTCAATGGTGTTTTTTTCGTTTACCTCTTTTAAACTTCACTGTTCCTTCCTTCGTTATTAGCGGAGTTTGGTGTCGAAATAAAAAATACGGTTGCACATGTAACTTTCGCTATTTCCCGGCTTTTACAAACTAGCTTTCTGTTTACTAGCGATTGTGATTTTTTGCTCTGAACTTCACTTTTGCAGACTACGTAAAAGTTGTTTTCACAGAAATGGAACTCTAGTTTCGCGTGTTCCACACTCAGCAATAGTGCAAACACCGACTCCAACCTCCACTGGTAACGAAGGATAAACATTGGACTATAAAACGTGTAATGAAGAAGAGAAGACATCAATGACTACAAAAGATGCATCTGATGAAAAGCTTATATTAAATTGCAGTAAACTGAAGGCTGGAAAGAACAATAAGTGTAAATTTACGAATAAAAGTAACACTAGTGTGCTGAAAATCTTCTCTTTAATTGCAGTAAGCTTGAGAGGGGAAAAACAATAATTTATATATATCATCTGCTACGAAAGATTGCCACGGAAATAAACATCATTCTGTTTCGAAACAATTGAAATGTACTGTGCAGTATGTTAGAAATAACACAATTATGTCACTTCAAAGAGAAAATGTTGAAGTTCCATAAATCATCAAAGGCCGGCCGCTGTGGCCGAGCGGTTCTAGGCACTTCAGTCCGGAACCGCGCTGCTGCTACGGTCGCAGGTTCGAATCCTGCCTCGGGCATGGATGTGTGTGATGTCCTTAGGTTGGTTAGGTTTAGGTAGTTCTAAGTCTAGGGGACTGATGACCTCAGATGTTAAGTCCTATAGTGCTTAGATCCAAGTAAACCGTTAAAGAGTTCGAATACAATCTTCCACGAATTTTTTACTTCCGGGTCCGTTAACCGAATGGACCGTGCCGAGGCCGGCTAGCTGCCCTCGGACTACGTGCTTGACATCACATACCGATAAACAGGCTTTCCTGTTTTAAGAGGTATTGATACATCGTGTCGGGGGTGGTTCAAATGGCTCTGAGCACTATGGGACTTAACAGCGGAGGTCATCAGTCCCCGAGAACTTAGAACTACTTAAACCTAACTAACCTAAGGACGTCACACACATCCATGGTCGAGGCAGGGTTCGAGCCTGTGATAGAAACGGTACCGCGGTTCCAGACTGAAGCGCCTAGAACCGCTCGAGTGTCGAGGAGATCATTGCTTTTCGGACCTAGGTTCATTAGACTTTTTTGCTTGTTTCATTGTCCTCTACTCGCTGCTTTTGTTTGTAGTTGTAACTGTCACACAGCCAGTATATTCATTAATGTGTAATTCTAATATCGATCTACAGCTGTCATCTACGGCTGGTATGAGAAAAGTTTAGTGGTGTCACGTGTGTTGTACGTAACTGCAGCGTGACCCACTGGACTTAAGTGTCCCTAGAGGCAGTAAGATTTTTTGTGTATACCAGATCGAGAGGTCGCCCATTAACGTCAGTGTGCCGCCGAGCTTCGCTCTTCCTCAAAGTGCAACGGCAAGGGTGATGTGTGTCCGGGTAGGGGGCTGCAGGCATGAGAAGATGTGGGACTTATATCAACTTGGATTGCGGTTGGTGAAAATAGGATTTACGAACTTATCGATCACCAGATGTAAGATGGTAGCCTGAATTTCATTAAATTGCAGCTTGTTTAAGAAGAGGATGTAAGGAAACTACAGCTTGAGGAACAGTGCTGGTGCTTCACCAATATTAAGCACGTATCTGCGGCCCTTGGGGAAAGACTTTTGGACTCACTGGTTCTGTCACTTGTTGGCGAGCTCTGTAGAGTCTGTATTGAGGGTCTGTCTTTGGGAAAGGCATGAGTTAGGATAGCACCATCAGAGTCGTACCCGAGAATCTCTACTACTTCCACATCGTGGGGTTTCCGACGAACTTTCAGTTGTCTTGGTGACCCGTAATGGCGCCATTAATCTGCTTGGCGTTTCAAGTGTGGATCATAAAAATTGGCCCATGTCTCATCTAGCGAAATGATACAGCAGAAGAAAGCTGCTGTTACATCCATGGTCTAGAAGCAGCGTCTGAGATTAGTAATCGAAAGGTCCTGAGTTCCGGGTTCGAACACAGCCACTGGTTAAATTTTGAATGCAAATAATCAGCAATGCCGGCTGATGATTCCGACATAAGAAGTCACCCTCGTACTGCCACAGGCGTCGTCGAAGAGGGTGGAGGAGTGGATGGAGGCTCAAGTTACTGTTTACGTATCAGAAATAAATAGTAAATATATAAATTTATTACTGTCCAAGGAAATATTATTTGTGCAGCTTATTTTAGCTTTTCAGATAACAGGCCGAAATTAGGAAAAAATTAAAAACAAGAACTCTTTTACCCTTGGAGTGCGAAAATGTACCTAAAAGACATAAGAATCAGCAACTGTCAGCGGCATGCTGGTGTAGAGGGCAATGAAAACCACTGCACTGAAGACACATAATGTGTATCCACAGGATACGTGACCTATAACTGAAAACGTGTCATGATGATCTCACCACTGCCAAAAGATTCCGGTTTAGTCGCCCATTCAGATTACCAGAAGGGGACTGCCAAGGGTGTTGTGACCATGACAGAAAAATGGAATAAACAACGACGGGATAACATAAGTGGGCAGTCTGAATGTAGTTAGGAAAGCTAGAAAATCTGAAAAGTGAAATGCAAAGGTTCGAACTAGACCTATTTCTACGCCTTCAATGTTTGCTAAAATTATTGAAAAGGCTGTGCATGTAAGGATAATTGATCATTTCATTTCACATAATTTGCTGTGGAATGTACAGATTGGTTTTAGAAGTGGTTTAACAACTGATTGCTATATTATCTTTTCTCTGTGAGGTACTGGATGGGTTAAACAAAAGGTTTAGAATTCTAGGCATCTGTTTTGATTTAGCTAAGGCGTTTGATTGTGTTGATCACAAAATATTGCTCCAGTAGTTGGACCATTATGAAATATGGGGAGTAACAACTAGTTCGACAGCAAAGGTCATTATTCACAACGCTGAGAATGTCTATGATGTGCAGTCCGAATGGGGCAGGGTTAAATGGGAGGTGCCCCAGGGATCAGTGCTGGGGCCACAACTGTTCCTTATTTATATAAATGATATGCCTTCTAGTATTATAGGCGATTCTAAAATATTTCTGTTTGCTGATGACGCTAGCTCGATAGTAAAGGAAGATGTGTGCAACGTTGGCATTGTTTCAAATAGTGCAGTTCAAAACGTAAGTTCACGGCCTGTGGAAAATAAATAACAGGAAGACTCAATTTTTAGAGCTTCTAACACACAATTCAACAAAACCTGACCTTTTAATTATACAGAATGGGCATGTGATTAGTGAGATTGAATAGTTCAAATTTCTAGGTGTTCATGTAGACAGTAAAGTCCCGTGGAAAGCCCATGTTCAGGATCTTGTCCAAAGACTTAATGCTGCCATTTATATTATTACAACAGTACCTGAAGTAAGTGATAGTTCACTTATGGCGTGTTGTATTACATTTTTGGTAACTCTTCACACTCTCAAAGAGTATTTTTGCCTCAGAAACGGGCGATAAGTGGTGTAAGTTCACGAACCTCTCGTCAACACTTGTTCATTAGTCTGGGTATTCTGACATCGGTCTCTCAATATATATATTCTCCACTGTCGTTTCTTGTTGACAATAACAACTTATTTCCAAGAATTAGCAGTTTTCACTCATTAAATACAAGGCATAAATCAATCAGTAGATGACCATTTGGGGCGCGCTTCCTTGTCTCTTGTCCAGAAAGATGTGCAGTATTCTGCTGCATCCATTTTCAGTAAGTTACCACAAAAATTTAAAAATCTTAGCAGTAACCCACGCGCTTTCAAATCTAAGCTAAAGAGTTTTCCCATGGGTCATTCCTTCTGTTCTGTCTAGGAGTTCCTTGAAAACTTAAGTTTATTCCTGCGTTATATAGTTGGCAGTGTTTACATAAATTTACAGCAGAACGTCTATTTAGGTTTCACAAACATTTTATTTTATCTGTTACTACTTTTCTGTTATAATTTCATGTACTGACACATTCCATGACCATGGAGATTTGTTCCTCAGTTTGGTTCTGAGTTAGACCTGTAAAATAAATAAATAAAATAAAATGGGTGTCAGTCAGGCCAAATGAAAAGAAGATAAACTCTTCTGGTCACTCAGTATAGGGTAATATCAGCAAGATCAGAAAATGGTATAACGAGAATAGGTTTCGTTTTGCGTTACGAATATAAAATTAGGGCACAGAGGGGGATACCATGTACAGATGAGTGATAAGGTTGCTGCTATCATGTTCGACAGTAAATCAACAGCGATAGATCAGGTATGCATACCAACGTCGCAAGCAGAAAGTGAAGAGGTAGAGGAAGCGTATAAACATTCAGTATGTAAACGGAGATGAAAATCTTATAATCAGGTGGACTGGAGTGGTTGCAGGAGAAGAAAGAGTTACTGAGGAATATGGACTTGGCAGTAGGAACGAGAGAGGAGGAAAGCTACCTGGTTGTGCAATTAATTTCAGCTAGTAATAGCGAATACTCTGTTCAAGAATGACCAGAGGGGAAGGTGAACTTGAAAAAGACCGGGGAACACGGGAAGATTTCAGCTGAATTACATCATAGTCAGATTTCGAAATGAGATATTCGAATTTAAGACGTACACAGGAGCAGATGTAGACTCAGATCACAATATAGTAGTGACGAAGATTAGAGTGAAGCTTAAGAAAATCGTCTGGAACAATTAGTGTGAAAGGAAGTGGGATACTGAAGCAGTGAAGAATGATGAGATGCGTTTGAAATTTGCTAATGATTTGGATGCTGCGCTGAAGAATACCAGGATAGGCAGTTCACTTGAAGAGGGAGGGACACTTCTAAGAAGGGACATCGCAGATGTTGGACAGTCAGACATAGGTAGAAGGAAAGTAACTACGAAGAAGCAATGGCTAACAGAAGATATATTTCAGCTGATCGACGAAAGAAGGATGTAAAAATCTGTTCAGGGAAAGACAGGAATATAGCAGTTTAAATCCATTAAGGATGAAATGAATAGGAATTCCATGGAAGCTAAGGCGAAATGGTCCTGGGAAGGATGTGAAGAAATTGAGAAAGAAATGAGTGTCAGAAAGACTGACTCAATGTACAGAAAAGCCAAAATAATCTTCGGTGGATTTGAAAGCAAGGGTGATAACATTAACAGCGCAATAGGAATTCCGTTGTTAAGCGCAGAGAAGAGAGCGGATAGGTGGAAAGAGTACATTAAAGGGGGAGGACTTGCCTGATGCAGAAATTGCTGTAGACATGAACGACACAGGGAATCCAGAATTACAGTCGGAATTTGAAAGAGCTCTGCAAGACTTGATATCATATAATGCAGAAGGGACAAGAACATTCCATCCGAATTTCTCGAACCATGGGGGGAGATGGTAACCAAACGACTATTCATGTTGATGTGCAGAATCTATGAGATTGGCGACGTACCTTCAGACTCTCGGACACAATTCCGAAGTTTGCAAGAAAGATAAGTGCGAGAACTATCACACAATCAGCTTAACAGCTGATGCATCAAATATACTGACAACAATAATATACAGAAGAACGGAAAAGATGACGATCAGTTTGGCTATAGGAATAACGAAGGCACCAGAAAGGCGCTTCTGCCGTTGCACTTGATAATGGAAGCAAGACTGGAGAAAACTCAAGACACGTTCATAGGATTATTAGACCTAGAAAGAGCTTTCAGGTATGTAAAATGGTGCAAGACGTTCGGAATTCTGAGGAAAATAAGGGATAAGCTCTTGGGAGAGATGGTTACTGTACAATATGTACAAGAAGCATGAGGGAACAATAAGAGTGGCAGACTAAGAGCAAAGAGGTCGAATTAAAAAGGGTGTAAGATAGGCATGTAGTCTTTCACTCCTTCTGTTCAATCAGTATATCAAAGAAGGAATGACGAAAAAAAGGAAGGTTCAGGAGAGGGATTAAAATTCAATGTGAAAGAATATTAGTGATAAAATTCGCTGATGACACTGTCACCCTCAGTGAAAGTGAGGAAGGGTTACAGGATATGATGAACTGAATGAACAGCCTAATGATTAAAGAATACGGACTGAGAATATATCGAAAAAAACGAAAATAATGAGAAGTAGCAGAAAAGAGAATAGCGAGGAGCAGGGCAGTAAAATTGATGATCATGAAGTGGAGGATGTTTAAGAATTCTGCTACCTGGGATGCAAAAAAACCGTGATGGACGAAGCAAGGAAGACGTAAGAAAACTAACAGAGGCAATGAGAGTATTTTTGGCCAAGAGAAGTCGATTGGTGTCAAACATAGGCCTTAATTTGAGGAAAGAATTTCTGAGAATGTACGTTTGGAGCACAGCACTATGTGGTTGAGAGCCATGGACGGCGGGAAAACAGGCACAAAGGAGAATCGATGTATTTGAGATGTGGTAGGTACTACAGAAGAATGTCGAAAATTAGGTGTACTGATGAGGTGAGGAATGTGGAGGTTCTCCGCTGAATTGGCGAAGAAAGGAACTTCTACAAAACACAAGGAGAAGCGACAGAATGACAGAACATGTGTTGGGACGTCAGGGAGTAACCTTCCTGGCCCTAGAGGGAGGCGTAGAGGGTAAAAACGGAGAAGAAAGAGATTTGAATACATCCAGAAAATAGTTGAGGACGTAGGATGCAAGTGACCCTGTAATTTTTCTCATGTGTTCCTTTAGAAAGTGAAGCACAGTCGTAAGCGCTAAAGCTGTCTCTCGGACGAGATCGAAAATCGTTAGCGTCCCTCGCTGAAAGCCTTTACCCACTTTGACTTTGTTCTGTAAGGCAATGTAGAATCCCCGCTGGCCTTTTGAACATCTTGCTGACGCTATCGTGATGTACGTCATCTGACACATTCCGTTTTACACAAGTCTGCTATTCTTGTTTCGAAAACATCGTGACAGCACTACATTACACCGTTAACAACACGAGGCACAGTTCTCTTCGTAACAGCGCACATGGGTGCTGTGGAATAGGAGAGTATATCTGCGCTGTAACTAATACGTCTTATAAGCGACATCATTTGATTTCGTTGTATTGTGTCTCTACGGGAGTGTTGCCGCTATGACAGTTACAATCAACGTACAGATTGATTTTGATATCTACTGTTTTAGATCAATGCGGGTTACTCCAGTCCTCATTCCAGAAAAGAGAGTATCCTATGTCTTCATACTGAATGAAAAAACAGACAGTTTGCTTGCGGGATTCACATTGGCATTTACAAAACAAGGTATAAGTGGTAGTTAACGGGAACAAAAGAGCCTAGTTACACTGTTCGTATTGCCCATATTTTGTTCAATATCGGGTGCGCTACAAAAACTCCCAATTCGGAGGAATAAACACATTTATTTCAAACGCAGTAAATAAAATAAAACGACGAACACAAACTTTTTATCATACGCAAAAGCGTTCCAATGTTCCAATTTATTTTAATAATTTTTTATACTGACCATATTCTTTTCAAAAAATTAGCAAAAGTAACTGTTTCGAGAGCGATCATTCCACATTCTGAAGGCCAATAATAATAATCAGATGAAACACGGAAATATCTTTTATTAAAACAAAAGATGTTTGATGCAATGTTTGTCAATTACTTTAAAAGATAACGGTGCTCATGTGCCACCTGTTTTCGTTTATACGCATGCTGCTTGTGAAGAGCTGGAATTTAATCTGAGTAGCACCGTAAACAAACGGAACATTCAGTTAGTGAGGCAGGTAATCATTATAAGCAGTAATTATATACAAAAATGGCTGTGAGCACAATGCGACTAAACTTCTGAGGTCATCAGTCGCCTAGAACTTACAACTAATTAAACCTAACCAACCTAACGACATCACACACTTCCATGCCCGAGGCAGGATTCGAACCTGCGACCGTAGCGGTCACTCGGTTCCAGACTGTAGCGCCTAGAACCGCACGGCCACTCCGGCCGGCAGTAATTATGTTGTTGCAGTCTAGCAATCTGGTGTTCTACAAGCGCGTGTGTGATCTGGAATAGAAATCATATAACATAGTTAGTATAATAATCTACATAACATATTTCGTACAGCCACGCAAGAAATGTCCTTGCATTATGTGGCGCTTCTGTACTGTGCAGTATTGCCTGCCACTTAGTGCGAAACTGTGGTGAACTGTTTATATGCATATCATTGCTTCCGTAAGGTTCATATAACAACTACTCAACAATTTCACAGCTAATCTTTGCTACAGAAATCCCCTTCTCACATTGTCCACAATATGTGTAATCCGGGAGGACGGATCCCGTGGCTGGATGAGCCTGCTTTTGGTTTCACGGAAGTAAATTATGACCCCAAAATCGGCCATCCTTATAATGGTGTACCTCCTCTAGCTAACCTTCCGGGGAGAGTGCAATCCTTACAGAATCATCTACGTTCAGTTATTAAGTCATTATTAAGATACAAGCGCAATTATTGTTACCGGAAAAACGTCGAGTGAGTTAACGGTTGTACTGAAAACGAGGGAATTTGGGGCCTATTAATAAAATACCTATCTATTTGATTTATCACGTTGTCTCTTCCTTCTTGTTTATTAAATTCTGAAGCCCATTCATGACAGAAATACGGTATTAGATCTTTCTGAATGAATTGCTTTGAGTTTTTTTCCTATTTCAACCTCGAAACTGTTATCAATGATCGTATGGCACTTGGAGCAACAACGCTTACCAAAGTAAAGGATCGCAACTAAAATAAACAGAAAGATTTTTGTGTCCAGTAAACTAGATAAAGGGACAGTAGTTTCATATATCAAGGACGCATTTATATCTGGACAAGAGCACATAGACGACCTGGGCTCAACTTTAGGAGAATAACTGACGACGCACTGGAGAGATACTTATCTAGCAAAACAATATATGTATGCTGGAAGGTTCCCTCCATGACACAATCTTTGTAAAGAAATTTCTAAGGAAACTGCAACTACTGTATAGTAGGTTTAAAACAAAGCATAAGGGGGAGAGATACTAAATGGAACACATTTCGTCGTCAAAAGGAAAGTGCGTCAAGCCTTGAACGACTACTGCAGCAGAATCTTATCGAACAAGCTTTCACCAAACTCAAAGTCTGACCATACTTCGTCCAAAAAGTGGCGGATAAGCGACGTCATTCCATTGATTATAGTGGCAGCTTGAACTAAATGTACACAACAGATGTTGAATCGACCAGTCAGCTGTGAGGAGACAGTGTAGCGAAGAGGACATGCGGCCATATCATGTCTATGTTGACGTGTTACAAATCGCTGTGGATCAGCGTTAGGGGAATCAAGTGCTCAAATTCTCTAGAAGAGAAAAGTGTTTGCGAAATTTGTCCTGCACATCTGGACTCTCGAAGAAAAACAGCGGCGACAGGACACCTGACGCGATGTAATTAAAATTCAAACCGCGGTCAATTCGTTTCTGAAATAAAATCATTGTGGGTAACGTGACTTAGTGTTATCAATACGAACCTACTACAAAACGACAAAGAGCAGAAATTCACATGAAGAACCAAAGCTTTGACGACACAAATGACATTCAAGGCAAAGTGATGCGTGAGTTGGTCAATATCCCAAAGAAGCGCTTTGCTGACAGTTTCACATGGTTGTATGATCGTTATGTGCATTGTAGGCAAGTGGGAGAGGGGGGGGGGAGGACTATGTAGAACACCTGAAGCATTAGAACCACCATATTAACTTTTTCCTAGTTTTTCACTAATCCAGTCCCAAATTTTTTGGACTGATGGGGTACTTAGATCAGTTGCTTCAAAGTTAGTATTCAGACACTCATGAATAACACAGGAAATGGAACTGAGGGTAGCAAAACCAATGCCGAAATGATGAAATGCGCTTTAATACGTTCTTTAGTGCTAGTGGCTTTGTAAAACAGCTGAAGTCGCACAAATTGAACAAGGCTCAAGTGTCCAGTGAAATCTTTGTCAGATTGTATACAGCGTTTGCAGCTGTATTAGCCCCCATTTTATCCTAACATAATGTAGGTTTCTCCAACAAAAAATGTGCCCGATGATGGAAAAAAACCACAGGAAGTTTGGCAAAACCACTATACAGTACCACTGATATTCATTTGTTGTAGAATCTGAGATCTGAGATCTTGTGAAGGACTGGAACGTAGAGAGATGTCTCAATCAATGTAACTTTTTCTTGTCAACCAGTATGGATCACTTAGACATCGGTTGTGCGAAACCGAACATGAAATTTTTTACATGACATACTGAAAGCCATGGCTGAAGGCAACCAAGTGGCTGCAGTTCTGTAAAGCACTAGACCCAGTATCACATCACCTTTTACTAAAGAAAATGCAATGATATGGAGTATCAAACAAGATTTGTGACTGGATTTAGGATTTCTTCCTCGGGCATGAATGTGTGTGATGTCCTTAGGTTAGTTAGGTTTCATTAGTTGTATGTTCTAGCCGACTGATGACCTCAGAAGTTAAGTCGCATAGTGCTCAGAGCCATTTGAACCATTTTTAGAATTTCTTGATGAGGAGGACGCAGAATGTAATCTTGAATGGAGAGTCAGCGGCAGGTAACATAATTTCAGCCATGCCGCAGGGAAGGAGTTGAGACTCTTACTGCTCATGTTGCGTATTAATGTTCTGACAGCAGTGTCGATGGTAATCTTAGCTTTCAACGGATGATGCAGTTATCTATAATAAAGTACTGAAAAAGACTGCTTAAATATTCGAATATTGAGAAGTTTTTAAATTGGTGCAAAGGTTGGTAGGTTCCTTTAATTGTGGAATCAGTCAACTCATGCATATATGTGGGTGAATGAAACAATATGTGGAGATACGAAGTGGTACGGCTACGTAGGCTCGTTGTAGGTAAAGCAGGTGACAGAAGAACTTCATTGGCAAGAAACTATGAAAATTCTGTTAGTATATAAGAAAGATGGCTCAAAAGTCAATTGTGCGTCTCAACTTAGAATATTGCTCACTTGTGTGGGATAAGCTTGACAGGGTACTTTAAAGTACACAAAGAAGGGCAGCACGAATGTTCGCAGGTTGGTTTGACTCGCAGAAGGGCGTCACGGAAATATTAACAAAACTGAACTGTCAAATGATTCAAAATAGACGTCAACTACACCACGAGAGTCTATTTACAAAGTCTGAAGAGCCAATGTTAATCATGGACTCTAGGCATATACCGAAGTACCTACGGACAGCTGCTATAGGGACGGCGAAAACAGCATCACAGTAGTTACAGCACGCAAAGATGCATATAAAGAGTCATTCTTACCACGCCCCATACGCAGATGGAACGAGAGGAAACACTAATATGTGATACATTAGGAAGTACCCTCTGCAATGCACTTCGCAGTCGTATGGAGAGTATAGATGTAGATGTAGAAGTGTATAATACTGTGGGCCTAAGAAAATGTCGCAACTAGTAGATGACTGTGAACCGCACTCATAAAACAAAGAAATACAGTTTTGATTTGCATTTTAATGACATAAGGAAATCAATCAACTGTCCAGCACATTAAAGAGTCTCTTGCCAGTGTGGAATATTTATTGTACCATCTGTTCCCATAATGAAGCTGCATTAACAGATTACAAATGTTCCTCTAGCTTTAAGCCAATGGCCCCGATAGAAATACCCATCGTAAAACCGAATCAGCTGATCGCCCCGGCACTCTGTACACCATTGAGGTGCGCGTGACCATTCCAACGCAACAAGTCGGCAAAATATTCGATGCATTTGTACCATTAGCCATCCCGAATGAGTTAGTAGATCAGCGGCGAGCAGCATTAATCGACAATAAGCTTAAGACAACTTCTTGAATGTAGAGCCCCTTTCAGTACCTCGACCTTCCCTTTTTAGTGCCTCCTGAGACATGAGTTTTGCTCTGATTAGAGAACTGGTCGAATCGTTCAGTATTCAGGTTTGTGGGGCATTCGTAATGACTGTGGCCCAATGTTGGACTGTGTGTAAATGTGAGGACAGGCATAGTCGTCAAGGTTCCCGGTCGATCACGTGTGACCACCACAAGAGAAGAATGTCCTTCAACGCACCAATCACGTCATAACGGTTTCACATCTGCGAATGCCATCTGAGAACAAGTAATGTACTCTGTGCCAAATTCTGTGTCGTCCTGAATCTCTGGTCGGAGACTACCAGTAGCCGGACTAGGGAATTACCATCCTACGCTTCGGCTCCCGTTATCACAAAACATAAACAGCTACATTTGGAGTGGTGCAGTGATCGGGAAGCATGGATTGCTCATGAACAGCGTCGTATTGTGTTCAGCGCTGAATCGCAGTTCTGTCTACCACAGTTTGGTGTGGCGGCGGACTGAGGTGTGGTCCTATTCTTCTAAAGCTTTGAAGAGGCACAGCGATGTTGCTCCTAGCGGTATCGGTATGGCTCCATGTCGTGGCTGGTAGTGACTTGAGGGACTCTGACGGTACACGAATATCTTGCGTCCTAATGTGTTATCTCTCATGCAACAGTATGGTGGTGCCATCTGTCAGCTGGGCAATGCTTGTCCAAATCTGATACTTGGCTTTGAGATGTTGAGGTACTCCTGTATCCAGGGAGATCCCCAGATGTGTCCCCGATAGATGTGAGGGACTAGCTGGGACGACAATTCTGCTCCACTGTCAGTATCCGGGACATCAAGCACCAATTACTACAGTTGTTGGCCACTTTGCCTCAGGAGAGAGTGCAACGGCTTTATTACTCCCTTCCCAACCAAATCAGTGCAATGCATCCCGGCCAGAGAGGGTGCAACATGACAAGGCTGGAGAGGAAGACTCAGGCTGCCGTTATTTGTTAAAGCTGTAGAGAACCAGGTAAGGTTCCACTGCTGCGGGAATGCCCAGAGCGTGAACAATTACAGACGCCCATAACAAGTGTTGTGAGAACGCCGGAGCGGTTGGAGGGCATAACCATTTGCTTAAGGTCTTCAGGAACGCCAGTTGTTATATGTACGTTCTTCAGCCGTATATTATATATTGTTTACTATCTTATGGATTTTTGGCACAGGATCCCTATAAATGTCAAGATGCAGCTAAGACAGCTCACTGCGCTAGGGAAGTGGAGGTAACCTGTAAAGAGCGCGAATATGGCAAGATGTTTTGACTGAAATGTCTTTGAAGCCGCCAGAAAAGTTCCCTACTTTTACATCCGTATGTCTGCCCAGGACACATTCGCCTCTTTTTAGCCAATGATAGAAGAATTTTTCATTCTGGCTCCCAACTACCATGGTTTTGACACTTGACCGTCATTGACTGGAAACCGATTTAGATTTTTGTTGACACGAGCGATGACTGATCCGGTATAGAACTTTTTTTATCTTTCGAACCACGTCGCTTTTATCATGGTAATGGATAAAGCTTTCACAAAACAACAGGACGAGCATTGATTACATGTATTTGTCTACTTTCTCACAAAAGTTGTAGTGATTCGCGCAAGTCCGAAACACAGTGGTGGCGTCCGTAAAAAATATTGACGATAACATATTTTAGCACGTAAAATCCGAACGCATATAACTTTGGAAATCAAATTTTCAATTTCGTCGTAAGAATGTATTTTTTATCTATTTTATCTATTCTATCTATTCACGTGAGAATGAATTTTACGCGCAACATTTACCTCTTCTTTAAAGCGTCGTCTCTCGACAATAGATAATAATTATTGGTTTAACAATTCGTTTTGATTTTATCCATTTCTTTATCTTCGTCCACAGTTTGAACCGATTCACACTTAAGTACTTTAAAAAGAGGCACACTTCCAAAACCTCCCAGAAAAACGTGTTTTTCGTACATAAAATCGAAATGAAGCAATATTTCTTCAAACGATTAAAACTTATTTTAGATCAATGCTCATTTCACTGGTGGGCCAAATTTGAACCATCACGTCCATTAATTTCACCCAGTTCAAATCTTTTGCAATAGGAATAATCCGATTCGCATAATTTGCCTGAATAGCAGCTTCAGTTCGTAGTTTAAACCTTACTTAAGATACTGTGACGTAACTTCAGTAGAACAGATGTTCGAATGGCTATACAAATAGCATCTGGTGCGGGATAAAACAAAAACATTTTATCTCATATTACCAGCTCACTCGAATAAATCACACAATGTTGTAAGTTTCACACTATGTGTTTCTGTATGAAATTTAGCCCAAAACGAGTCTCGTTTAAAATGGTATCGAGCGGATAGACGTGTACTGGTATGCAGACAATCTCATGAATTCATGGACCCTGCATATCAGCAGGGAATGTCCAATCTGGTGGAGGATTTATAATGATGTGGGCCGTATGTAGTTGGAGTGATACGTCTACGTACGACTCTGTCAGGTCACACATACGTAAGCATCTTGTCTGATCACCAGCATCCAATCACATCCATTGTGCATGCCGATGGACTTGGGCAATTCCAGCAGGACAATGGGAACCCCACACGTCCAGGATTGCTACAGAGTGGCTCCAGGAACACTCTTCTGAGTTTAACCAATACCGCTGGCCACCCAACTCTCCAGACATGAACATTATTAAGCATATCTCGGATGCCTTGCAATGTGCTGTTCAGAAGAGATCCCGACCCCTCGTACTCTTACGGATTTATGGACAGCCCTGCAGAATTCATAGCGTCAGTTCCCTCCAGCACTACTTCAGGCATTAGTTGAGTCTATGCCACATCGTGTTGTTGCACTTCTGTGTGCTCGCAGGGGTCCTACATCATATTAAGCAGGTGTTCTGGTTGCTTTGACTCTTCAGTATATAATGCACGTAGTGCACTCAACGTATTTAACATTAAGGTGCTGGGTTTCACTCGTTTGTAGCTAAACAGTTATCCTTCTGTAATGGCTGCAACGTTATCTGTGTTCTGTTAACGTCTGTGCAGGAAATGTGGGTAAAGATTCGTTTGACCGTATGGTGTGATAACTGCAGATTTGTCAATAACTTTCCCCTTTCGCAGTCGTGATTTATTTATGGGTTTAGGTCGCCCCTATGGGCGATATTCTGGGAGTGCAACGGTGATCGATGTTGAGCTTTGCGAGTGGCTTAACGACTTTGTAAGAGAGGAAGAAGAAATGCCCAACCCGCGACCATCCTTCTTTACTTCCTGCGCTGCTTTTCGTCTAAGCCTGAAAGATCTCTCCCGTCGTCAACCATACATTTCGTCCTACTGCACCTGAGTATCAGTCTGTTTGCCGTACGTTCCGGGATTTTTTTCTCATTACTTGTGAGAGAGCGGAAGTCTATAAATTTGAAATTTTTCAATTTCTCATTACATTCTTTACAAGAATAAAAGTAGAGACAATACCAATAATTACAAAAGAAATGGTATAACGAAGTGTATGAAAAAAGCGTAAATGACAGTGCCCTACACATCTCTGAAGCTATTTCGATTCAAGAAGGAACATTAAGATTCTGTACTGTAAACGGTTTTGCAGTGAAACAGATTTTTTTTAAAGAAAAGAAGACTGGAGAGACATCTAACTTCCACAGATTTTCGAAAAGGATTCTGTTGACAGGAGAAACTTATGGCAAGTAATGTGAAAACCAGGATATACAAGAATATCCAACCATTCAGAGACTTTTATAACGTTTTTAGAATTACCATAGACTGTTGAAAGAGATAGGCGCTACAGTTTGGAGTCGAGCGACCGCTACAGTCGCAGGTTCGAATCCTGCCTCGGGCATGGATGTGTGTGATATCCTTAGCTTAGTTAGGTTTAATTAGTTCTAAGTTCTATGCGACTGATGACCTCAATAGTTAAGTCCCATAGTGCTCAGACCCATTTGAAACATTTGTTGAAAGAGATAGACATAAGCTTAGGCTGGGATTCAATATATATTCTTCGATATTTAGCATGTACACAGAAGTCCTTATAAGAACATAGAAAGATGTCAGTGCTCCTTTTTGCATTCAAATTAGAAAGCTAACAAAATGAAACCTTACCCTTTCCTGACGATCATCTAGTTATTCAAGAAAGTGAAGACAAACTTGAGAGGGTTGACTGTAGATGACTTCACTTTAGTTCTGCATATAATTTAAAGTTGTCAAAAACTTAAACATATACTTTCCTAGGAAATGTATCAGTATGCTCAAAATATATATCAATGGTAAAACATTGTAGCAAGTTTCCCATTTCCAGTATATCGGCTGTGACATAGCCCATGGAGATACAAAGAAACTAACAGCTATCGGAGTACGACAACTGCAAGAACTCTCAATAGGTAAAGTGAGGAAATACGAGGTGCATTCATGTTCTAAGGCCTCCGATTTTTTTTCTCCAGACTGGAAAGAGATAGAGACATGCACATTGTTTTAAAATGAGGCCGCGTTCATTGTCAATACGTCCCAGAGATGGCAGCACCGTCCGGCAGATGGAATTTTACAGCCAGCGGCGAGAATGAGAACTGTTTTAAATACTTAAAATGGCGACGTTTTCCTTACTTGAACAGCGTCCAATCATTCGTATTCTGAATTTGCGTGGTGTGAAACCAATTGAAATTCATCGACAGTTGAAGGAGACATGTGGTGATGGAGTTATGGATGTGTCGAAAGTGCGTTCATGGGTGCAACAGTTTAATGAAGGCAGAACATCGTGTGACAACAAATCGAAACAACCTCGGGCTCACACAAGCCGGTCTGACGACATGATCGAGAAAGCGGAGATAATTGTTTTGGGGGATCGCCGAATGACTGTTGAACAGATCGCCTCCAGAGTTGGCATTTCTGTGGGTTCTGTGCACACAATCCTGCATGACGACCTGAAAATGCGAAAATTAAAATCCAGGTGGGTGCCAGGATGCTGACGGACGACCACACGGCTGCCATGTTGCCAAGAAATGTTGATGCACAATGACAGCATGAATGGGACTTTCTTTTCGTCGGTTGTGACAATGGATGAGACGTGGATGCCATTTTTCAATCCAGAAACAAAGCGCCAGTCAGCTCAATGGAAGCACACAGATTCACCGCCACCAAAAAAATTTCGGGTAACCGCCAGTGCTGAAAAAATGATGGTGTCCATGTTCTGGGACAGCGAGGGCGTAATCCTTACCCATTGCGTTCCAAAGGGCACTACGGTAACAGGTGCATCCTACGAAAATGTTTTGAAGAACAAATTCCTTCCTGAACTGCAACAAAAACGTCTGGGAATGGCTGCGCGTGTGCTGTTTCACCAAGTCAGCGCATCCGCACATCGAGCTAACCTTACGCAACAGTTTCTTCGTGATAACAACTTTGAAGTGATTCGTCATGCTCCCTACTCACCTGACCTGGCTCCTAGTGACTTTTGGCTTTTTCCAACAACGAAAGACACTCTCCGTGGCCGCACATTCACTAGCCATGCTGCTATTGCCTCAGCGATTTTCCAGTGGTCAAAACAGACTCCAAAAGAAGCCTTCGCCTCTGCCATGGAATCATGGCGTCAGCGTTGTGAAAAATGTGTACGTCTGCAGGGCGATTACGTCGAGAAATAACGCCAGTTTCATCGATTTTGGGTGAGTAGTTAATTATAAAAAAAATCGGAAGGCTTAGAACTTGAATGCACCTCGTACGAAGGAACATGCAGAAGAGGAGGATGAAACAAAATGAAACTTCATGGGTTGAGAGGAATTACAGAATCTGGTCAAATTTACAGCTTAGTGGTAAGAACCCACCGATCAGTATGACACTACAACCCCTGTTGCTTGAATGCATACACTGATTCGGTTGGGTAAGGTGTCATAAAGCTGTTGTTCCCTCTCCTGAGTCACGCTGACTCCCAGGCTGCTCTCACACAAGATCTATGGACATATCGGCCGCAGATCTATGGATTCTGATGGCCACCTGAGTAACTCTACATCATACAGACACTTCATAGTCACACATTCCAAGTTCTGTTGACAATGGCACTGTGTGCAATCTTTCTCGCTGCAGGTGACAGAAAATTAGGTAAACATGTTGTGTATAACGGCTCTTCAGGATTAATTATGCAACTACTATTCAACATGAATTTCATTCAAAATTTCGGTTTTTAGCGAACCATTACGGTTGCACGCAAGTGTAATTTAAATGCAAGTACAGCGTACAAACATGGATATATCAGCCAATTTCGACGTTGATAGCCCTGTTAATTCAAAGTGATCACTCTCTGAGAATCAAATGATAAACTGAACTCTGAATTAATGTCCTGTAACGTTGAAACCTATGTAGATTTCCCCTAACTATTCAGTACTTGAAACATACATTCACACAAATTATTACACAGATTATAAAAATAGAAAAATGAAGATAGTAACTGAAATAAACAATGTACCAGCAACAACGAAAGTTCCATAATACACTTTTTACGACACGAGAAGGTAAATGAAATTTTCATTACCAACAATAAACAATATTCACACTCAAACGTTCAGTCAACAGAAGCAGTTGTGATTTGTGCTGGATCTAACGACATATACTGCAATAATGCAGTTAGAATGTTAAAGAATTATCTAAGACTATTACTTCTAATAAGTACAAATGTTATTGTAATTAATAATGGAAAGAGGCACGCTTAACCTGAGTGGTCGTGTGTCAACAAGGAAATTAATGAAATTAATAATAAGCTTCAAAGATTTTGTACAAAGTTCTCTAATGTTAAATTAGTTGATGTAAGCATGTTTGATAGGTCATGATTTGCAACCTATGGTCTTCACATTAACAAAAAGGGGAGATACAAATTAGCACACTTAGTAAATGAACAAATTAGCCCTCAGTCTCGCACGCTAGCCAAAGAAATAGTATGGAACGAAAGGAATATTGTGCTTGTTACTGAAGACAGGGTTTTTCGTGAGAGCCAAGCTGGTCGGAACAGTATAGTAGTGTAGCAGATAGAAAACAAGCCCTGAAACTAAAGCACATAAATATTCAGTACCTCAGAAATAAGCTAGACGTTTTACAAATTTTTGTGACAGAACATGCCTCCCCCCCCCCCCCCATATCATTGTGAGTACTGAACATGGTCTTAAAGCTGTGGAATTAAAATTTTGTAAATTAGAGGGTTATATTCTCGCTAACAGCTACTGTAGACAGCTACATAAAGGTGGTGGGGTGGCTATTTTTATCTTGAATCACTAATTACAACGAAAATGTCATTCCTGGATAAACACAGTACTGAAAGAAATCTAGAAATTACTGGAATTACTCTTAAGTTGAAGGGAGAGGGTGGTAATTAAACAAAGCACAAAGTAATAGTAATTTATCACCCACCAAATGCAAATGTGTCTCACTTTTTCAATAGTTTCAGATCAGTAATTAGTTTAAGTGGCCATAATAATATTAGTATACTTGGGCATTTGAGTATTAATGCAAACTCTTGCGACATTCCTAGCTTGAGGCTGACAGATATACTGAATTCATATAGCCTTGTAAACATAATAGACAAAAGGACTCTAATACACAGAAAGAAACCAAAGCTGAAACTAGCAAGTAGTTTCATTGCACTCAAGCAGAATGTTCATGACCTCTTCTTTCTTTATAAATCAAAAGAGGATATCATCCTTAACGAAAAGTATTGTAAAGCCAAGAAAACGTTTAAGGCAGAGCTTTCGAATTTCAGGAAAAAGGTGCACAGTGATATAGTCATTAAATCTGACAATGTGAGTAAAGCATCTTGGGAGCTCATCAGTCAATACTGGAAATACAAAAGAAATAAGCATATTGCATGAGGGAAAATTAATAGAAGATCTGAGAATAATCTGAGACATTTTCAGTAAATATTTCATAACTCCTGTAGCATTCCAACTCAACCTGTGAACCAAACTAGCGAGATAAACATTTGCTCACCCCAGTGTACCAATTTTGAATTCAGAACTGTGAGTGAACACGAAATAAGTCGAATAATCTTCACATTAAAGACCAAGCACTAAGCTGGATGGGATGAGATATCTAGTGCTCTAGTTAAAAAGTACCACAAAGAAATTATTGTTTATTACCCAGATCATTAACTTCTATGTTAGGGAAAACACCTACCCAGACTCATTAATAATGTGTGCAGTAAAACCAGTATATAAGAAAGGATCTAAAAAACAGGTTGAAAACTTTATGCCAATATCATTAATCCTCATATTTAGCAAAATCTTTGAATATTTTTTGCTTTCACAACTTGCTGACTACTTCACAACAAACAACCTACTCACTAAACACGACATGGTTTCAGGAAAATCCAAAGCACCATCACAGCAATCTCTGAATTTTCACATAATGTACATAGTGCACTAGATGAAGGAAATTTGGCAACAGCTATACTCCTTGATCCTACCAAGGCATTGATTCAGTTAAACATGACCTATTAATAAAGAAACTTCAGGTAGATGGCTTAAAAGATTCCGCAATACTACTGCTAACCAACTACTTGACAAACCAGAAGAAATGCACAAAGCTAACATACCAAATTAAAGGCCGAGTTGCAATCGCCCAGTCTTCTAATGAAACTGTCAAACAAAGAGCCTCCAGTGATCTATTCTTTGCCCCTTTCTCTTTTCAGTCTATGTGAATAATGTCACCCAGCCACAAAACTCCATAATAGTGAGCTATGCAGATGACACATTTCTGTTGATTTTTGGCAAAAATACCTGTGAACTTACATCTTCTGCAACAGATGGAGTAATAACTATAATTAAGCATTTTCAATAACAAGAGCTAAAGCTCAGTGTTAATAAATCACAATTATTATCATTCAAGACTGTTAACTCTCATCATACCCCTATAAATAATATATATGGAATTGAGTCAACAGACACTAATAGCTGCAAATTCTTGGGCCTATGCTTAGACAAAAACTTGTGGTGGTCAAATCATTTTAAATTTGTGTGTGGAAAGATTAGTAGTGGATTATATCTACTCAGTCATGTTGCAAAAATAGTTACAAAACCTACTATTCAAACTGTTTACTATGGAACAAAATATCCTTTACCAAATTATGGCTGTGCTGTTGATACATACCTCAATAGATTAATGTTGTTGTAGAAGAAGGCAATTAGAATAATGCATGACCTGGGTCATAATGATTCTGTTAGAGAGATTTTTGTGCAACATAAGTATCTTACAGTGTATTCCCTGTGTTTATATAAGGTAATTTTATATTTTGTAAATCATCAAAAAGATTCAAGAAGATGCAATGACATACACGATCACAACACGAGAAATATAAATAGTTACCTTAGCCAAAGAACAAAGTAACAATAACAGATCACAGCCCATAAATTAGTGGTCAAATTTGGTTTAACAAACTGCCAAAAGAATTATGTGCCTACGATGGAAATGTCTTTAAAACGAAACTCAAATTATTCCTGGCAAAGAAATGTTTGTACTCTCTGTCTGAATTCTAAGTTGAAAACATGTGATCTTATAGTTTGTATTAGAAATTAGAAATATTTTAGTTGTATACCTACTTCTGTGACACTACATTCCCATTGTGTGCTTGTATTATAGTCTTGCTAATTTATATCAACTATTTGTTTTGTTTGTATTTTAAGAACATCTTCATAATTATGTAAACAACACTGACATTTACAATACTCATCATTTTTGTTGACTCTATGCAAAAAATTAAATAAATAAATTTAGCAAGATATAATGCAAATGAATTGGCGACAGGTATGCAGTAATACAACTTCAGTTGTACAAACAAAGAACGTCACTCTGCCCATATGCAGTGCCGTCACTTCAAACTGTAACATAAGTTATTTTTGATTTATTTAATCGTGTTGACTAGTTTAATCAACTAACTGAACGGCACTATTAAATCTATAGTTTCAGATTGGAGGAATGTCAAAATAATTTGGTGCATTACCACTGTAGTGACGTATCTTACGTAACAGATAGGCACATGCAGGTTCAGCTATGATAAAAAGAATTGTATACTGCGGATGTCTATTACCAGTTTACGTCGTCATCATGTTTGTTGTTATTGTTGTGACTAAGACAGATCATTGAATTTATTACATACAGATGTAGGTGCATATAGAAACGATGAAGTAGTTTGTAAATTTGTCCAAAATAAATAGTCACTTCGTGAGGCATATCTGACAGATGACTGGTTCCATGTTCAAACTCATCAAATACATTTTATTCCATTTCCATGGAACAAAGAACGGCGGTAGCAAACTGGTGATAAAGACTTCGAACAAAATGAAATATTAGTTTGTTAAACCGTTAATTACAGTTCTTGAAAATAGAAAGTAATTTACTGTATTTCTAAATATCAATTCTCTCTACAAGTCTGAATAATCCATCGGTTCGTAAACAAAAAAGTAATTTATGCGACTGATGTCTTTCTCGGCTTATTCCACTGATGAATTCTTCTCGGGTTATCAGCCGAATGGTGGCGTCGTCTTGTCGCAACGTTTCGATGAGTTTCGTACCCATCATCTTCGCTACCACTCGGCTGACAACGCGAGAAGAATTCATCAGCGAAAAAAGTCATTTAACTGCTTTCTCGGTCTCTCAGATAAGGCGAAATAAATATCTTTCGAATCACCCGTTCTGCATAGGAGGTACCTAGTAAGGAAGATGCCATATTCTTTGACTGCGAATGGGAGCACTTGAAGCTGTTGCCACTTCGATGTTTTTCCTAATCATACCAGTTCGGTAAAACTTTGCAAGTCATCTCTGTGTATCAGATCTGACACATAACACTTCTACTGACTGATATCTTCTACGAAAGAAAGTACTTTGATTCGAACAGTCGGATCCGCACTAAAACTGAGTGCCGTTTTGTTTACTGAAGAAAGTGTGAAAGGTCAATTATCTGTTTAGTTCTGCAATCTTCCACCAGATGGTGTTAAGGGAAAAATATGAATTCATTGCATCAGCAGACACAAAGCAGAGCTGTCCAACAAAAGTTTTTGTTAACGTAATTATTTCCGAAAAAAAGAAATACATTACACCCCGAGGCTTTTATCGTATCAGCTGGCGATCCTGATGATTTTCTATGTATAATTAGTGTATTCAAGTCCCGTTCCTAAAAAGAATCTTGCTTTCAATTCTTTCGGCGACCGTGTTCTTCCCAGCTGCTATTTATTTTCGATGTGAAGTGGGACTAGCGGAAACTTGAAGAAATTTGAAACGAGAACGAACATTCTTTGGATGCGATCTATCCATTATTCGGTAAACTAGGCACCTAATTCCATATGTAAATCAAAGTCGTGGTCAACATCACGCCAGAAAATGCTTCCACTTCTTCTGAAGAAATATCTTTCCATGAGTGATACAATGCAGTATTTTAGTGGAATGGATTTCCGCATTTCTTTGCTATATTGGCAGTTGTTGCGACTGCAGTTACACGATAAAAAAAACCGGATCTATTCCAGATCCATTTGTCGATCACTTTGAGGGAGCATGAGGAATTAGATAAGATATCACCATCAAAATAATCATCACATTTACGTGGGGCACACTGCACAATATCACTTCTTTTCTTCATTAACTTCAGATTTACTGGAAGCGAATAGAGGTAGAGAGCCTTCTTGTGCACTATCTTAAGTAAAATCTGCTTCATCCTCAGTCTCCTCCAAAATTTGCTGCGCGATAGCATTAGGAGTTTACGGCATTTGATCATCGTATTCTACAAGCAAAAACGTCTCGAAAAGGACACAATCACTTGTACGCGCCTAACCTACTATTATGACTGGTAAAAGAACTATGTTATGGTCAGAGTCGGTATTACTTGTTGAACTGCCTATGATAACATAGCAGGCGGAAAAAGTACCATAAGTAAGTACTTTTCGGACGTAGACAAATACTGGGCCCAAAGCGGAAATACAATTTATTGGACGAGGTCAGGTACTCGAGCAGAAGGGATATGCGAGACTCCAGGAGAGGTACGACACAAATTATACATTATGAAATATACTGGAATAAGTTCAGTGACTGATGATAAAAGCTTAAAACGCAGAGGCTGGCTATACCGCCTTGTAACCACACACTTTTCTTAGTGTGAACTTTCCAGAGAAGCATATTTTAAACTGTCACTTCTAGATTCCACATAAGGGATAAAAACTATTAATGGAAACATCACAAATTTTTAAAGCATCTCGCAAACACTGTCGAATTTCCACAACGCTGGATGTTTTTCTACTCGGGCAACACAAATAGTACGGGAAAAGAGTGACAAATTTAATTAAATTATCTCCCATTGCGCTGTAATCAAGTAAACATATGTGTAACGTAATTACATAATCACATACAAACGAGCAATTGTTAATTACTTTTCTTTATTTCTACATGTTTTTTGCATTGTAGTAATTGACCATAAATGTTAATTTTAATATAAATGACTTTGTTAAATTGAATCACTCATTGGTCGTACAACAACTGGAATTATACACATGGGTAATGGTGACACCGCCATCTGGTTTGGTTTACTCCAGTCTATCTGATATTAACTCTTTAAGTGACAAAAGGTTTTTTCCCAGCGTAACAAAGCAATTAGTGTCAATATGTACTCTTTGGGAATACTAATGAAGAAACCTGCTCAATTTATTATACTTTTTAATTCTATCATGTTGTTGGGAAAGGAATGAAGGAATAAATATTGACATTACGTCAGATTTTGGTAAGAAGATTAGAAGTAAACAGAAAAAACGTATACAACATTATTGACCTACAAAAGGCATTTCATATGGTTGATTGGAAGTTATTATTTAAGGCAATTCGTAAAGCATGAGTTGAGTGGAACGACAGGGGACTAATTATGAATATACACTAAAGACAAAGTAGGGATGTAGTATTTAACAGTAACAAGACAGAAGGAAAATCAGAAGAGGAGTGAGACTTCACCTTACCTATTTAATATATTCATTGAGGAGGCAATGAAAACAGTGAATGGAAAGATGAAAAGACAACTGTAATCAAAATCAATAATACGACATATTTATTGCATGAGATTTGCTGATGACTTTGCAATGGTGACAGACTCAGAGAAGGAACTAAATAAAATACTTAAGGTCATAAATCAAGAGATACCAAAAGTAAAACTGAAATTAATCACCAAGAAGACAAAAATCATGATCACAGACAAGAAAGGAGGTAGAGGTAAGACTGACGTCAGAAAAGGCAGTGATCAACAGGAGAAAGTAAGCGAGTTTCACCATCTCGATAGCATTGTGGAGAAAAATATGAATGTCTCAAGGAAATCAAATTAAGAATAGCACTGGCCAGGAGGGTCTTCCGAAATAAGAAGCACCTTCTGCCTAACAAGCACATCAGCCTCCACACTGAGAAAATACTTGTGAATGCCTTTGTATGGAATGTTGACTACAGCAAAGCAGGAGAAAGTTGCAGAATATGCAGAAATGTCGTCCTGGAGGAGAATTACGAGAACTAGCTGGACTATCAGAGAAACGTATGAGATGATTTTTCAAGAAATAGGAGAAAAGAAAGAACTAATGAAAGTTACACTTCAACGCAAAGTGCTCAGTGGACAGTTAGAAACAATATTCTTTTACTAAACATCTTTGAAGCGAAGATCTTAGGGAAGAAAATGAGGGAATTACCGAGAAATCTTACTTTGAAAATGTGTTCAGTAAGATCGGATGTTCTTCATGCATGGAGATGAATAGGACTGGTAAAGAGAGAAAGCTGCGGATGAAGAAACAAGGCCTTGAACTTTGGAAGATAATGATGAGAATACTCATACTAGTCAGGAGAAAAACAGTACATAGTAATTCTAGCTATTCACCAGGGGTATATATGTATACCAGTGGTATATATATTTACCATTGTCATTTAAAGAGCTGTAGTGAACGTGATTCCAGTTCTAGACGAGGAAATGGCCGACACACATTTGACAATCTCCTATCTAGCGGGAGAATAGCGCATTAGAACGTAACACTGTTATTCACTGTTGGGAAAAATGGTGGTAGTCCTGAAATTAGCGCTAGTGAATACATGGATACATTTTGTACTTTCTGTTCTAATAAGCACAACTTCATAACTACAGTAAAACTGTTGCTAATTAGAACAGATTCCTTACAATAACGAAGAGAACCAACAGGCTGCAACCAACCCACTCTACATTGTAATTTCTCCCCCCATCTTCCTTCTTCCATCAATTGTTCACATTGAACAATGTCCAGTCAAAGTAGTTAATAGGCAAAGCCTTATATGAAGATTTGAGAGGAGCGAAGATTACAATAAACTTTCAGGTTTACTTAGCCTGTCATTTTGAGATGGCTCCAGTTCTTCTTGTCTTGGGATCTAATTCTTGGAGCTGAAAATCTAACATCAGGTTTGAATTACATAAACTGGAAGATTGTTGTTGCAGAAATTTTTACGCAAATATATTTTCCACTGATTTTCTCACGTTTTAGTATATCATACAATATTTTGATTTTTCACATTAACAAATCCGAAATTACATTGTTTGCACCTGTTATACCAAAATAGTCTGATCACATCAGAGGCAAGCATACAACTCTCACACTCTGCGAAAATAACAATATTCTAGAGGGTACAATTTTTCTTAACAGATGAACTCCTACTAGTTCCTTACGTTAATAATTTCTATTATTATTTCATAAATGAATCCAGAAATAAACATAGTAAACAGTAAAGGATCACATGATTAATAACAGAAATTTTAAGTGTGTAAATAATTTGTAATTTCTTAAGAAATGAATTCCTACTAGTTCATTACGTTATTAATTTCGATTAATATTTCATAAATGGATCCAGAAATAAACACTGTAAACAGTAAAGGATTGCATAATTATTAACAGAAATTTTAAGTGTGCAAATAATTCGTAATTTCAAATGTTTCTAAAAGAATAATTTTAACTGTACATGAGGAACTAGTACTTATCGATTAGAACATCGTAACAACAATATTTTATAAAGTAATTCCTTTTCATAACTTTTAGCTTGAAATATAACGTACTGTGTATAAAATTATATGAAAGTTTGCAGAAAAGCAACTGAGATACTATTGAACTGTCCAAAATTAGAAAAACAATACTGGTGTCGACAACTATTGTTGAGTAAAAGTAATGCTAGAATAACTGTTGTTCGTGTGAGTATTGAAACGGACTGCTATATTTTGCTGAGGTCAGCGATGCAATTATTTTTGTCAAGTGCAAAGTTTACTTATAATTAATACCTCGTTTTAATTTCCGATTGTGCACTGTTTTACAAAAATTGAAGTACACCGAGTCATCTTCATTCTTCTGCCTGCAAAGACCGCCATGCGAGAAGGTCTTGTATAAAAAATTTTCGTGTAATTTAAAGTGAAGTAATAACTGATTTGAGCTTAAAGATGTTCTTACTTCATAGTACTGTGTTTAATCGCATTCACTAATAATGTTTAAATCTTTTGTATATTTTTCAGCCTGTTACATACGTTGGAAGTTCTCGGTTTGTTGATGCAACGATCGCACACCAGGAGGTCGCTATCGTTTACGCATTTCAACTTTTATAAGTCGCAACTGCAATCTATGTTTTTAAGGAAGTCTGGTTCACCAAGCTCCCAGCTCATCAATGACGACTTCTAGGACTCAACCAATCATTGGCATGGTGAGAAACCAGTCTGTTCAATAAAATCGGCCAGACAATAGAGGAAACGTTTCATTTAAAGATGCTATTGCTGCTGTCTGTTAATGATGGCTATCGTCATCAATATTTTACTCTCATGCCTTAAAGACTCTGAAGACACTACAGTCACTTCACAACAGGAAGCCGCCATTACGCTGGCGGCCTGGTTCCAGGATACTTATTCGATTAATATTCTATGTATGTAATATTATTGTAATTTCACAGTTACCAATTTTTCATACCTATTTTAGTTTCAGAGGAATGGTGAATAACAGAAAAAAACAAAGTTGAATCTGGACCGGAATTAATCTCGAAGGAATGCTATTAACTAGAAATTAAAACTGTAAAGCATATGACTAATGTGACATTTTGGAAATTATATCCACGACCTTCTTTACAATGTTAAATACAACATTTTCTAGTCTCCTTTGCCAGTGCATACTGTGTTAATTGCCCATAAAATTAATCATACATGACCCATTTCTTATCTGAAAATTAATTATTTCAATTTTTATAATTACATGTAATAATCACTGAAACGGATTGTACAAGATGGCTGACTCAGCATCGTAAGCAAGCGGAATGGTACTTGCTTTTCAACAAATTAATGTCTTTCTCGAAAGTTCATGTTCAGTTTTGTTATTTGTGTCCTGGTATCAAATTAAAGTGTGTGATTTTACATACACATATTCAGCTGTCTTTTATGTTATGGTAAAAATAGGGGAGCCCACGAAAGTGGACTCTAAAACTTGTAATGTAGTAGAATTGAATGCCAGGGATTACAAATTCGCTGATGCGACCACAGAAAATTCTGAAGCTTTAGTTCATAAAATTGAATCGAATTTTGAGAGCGAGGAAATTAACCCAACCGCCAGTCTCCTACAGTATCATAGTTTGGAGGTTATGACAAAAACAAAGCTTGAACATTTGTCATTAAAACAACATACAATATCATGTAAATGAAGTGACATGTCAACAAGCAAAATGATAATTCGCCAAATGCAACGAGGTTGCCAACTAATGTGACAACTTTCACATTACATCAAAGTGCAAGTCATCCAAGCCGACAAAATTGTCATCACAACAGGATGCTTCAATGACTGAAATCATGGAACTGAAAACTGCATGCAAATTAACTAATGAACAAACCCAACTAAAAGAATCTTTCAATAATCTGAACGAAAAGATAGATAGTTGTGCATCTGAACAGGAAGTTAAAATGAAGGAAGAAGTTTATGCACAGATAGAAAGTTTTTCCCAGGATTTTTCGCTGTGGATTTCAAATAAAGACACATAAATAAATGAAAAGTTAGATTCCGAACTAGGGGTTGTTAAGCAACGATCTGCCACTGAAATCTTGTCTCAGGAAAACGCTTCAGTATAAATAATTAAGATAGAATTAAACCAAATGAAAACTGTTTTGAGTAAATATTTACCAGAGTGGTGAGACAGTGTCACAGCTCATGTTAATAGTATACGCTGTTAAGCAGATACTACATGACATATCACCCTCTGTTGCTAGGGTAAGTTTAGAAAATAATAGAATGAAAGTTTCACTATGCAGCGGAGTGCGCACTTCCTCGGTGTGACGTCCGTATCCTGGACTGTTGTTGAAATTGCTCGTCAATATTTTATACAGTTTTAGTCTTTAGTTACTTATATTAAAGTACATTATATTAATATTTGCTGTAAAAGTAACTTATTAGTGGATTTTCATTAATATCAAGCTTTCTTCCTGTATTACTAACTCGAGTGGTCTGTTATTAGTGAGTGTGCTTACGACGTCCGTCCAAGCTTCACGCCTCAGTAGTGTGTTTACATTTTGCGGCTTGCAGTTGCAGCTGTAGCGGTTATATAGCTAAGTACTGACAAAGTTATTTATGCACTGTTGTACAGTTATTAAATTTAATAGTTTTCAGCGGTGTTTCGTGCTGTTTGTGGCTAAATAACGATTTAATAATCTTTTCGAAACGTTTAGTAAATTTCTTGCTTTAGTTTTCAGCTGACGTTTCTTATTGTTTCTAGTGAAATATTCCAGTAAAATTTTCACCCAGTGTTTTAATTTCTTTGAGTGTTCCAGTGGGTGTTTGAAGTTTTGCTTTTAGCTAATAAATTTGTAAAGTTTTGTTGGTAGTGGTATTAACTGTGGTGTAATAGTATTAATACAAGTTGTTGCTTTCTTAGTAGACAGAGAATTTCGAGACCGCTAATGTTATTACTATAAATAGTTCTACTGGTGTAATGGAACTTAGGTTATGTAGACGCATAGTGTTTTCAGTAACTGTAAAATTTTACCATGAGTGAGAAGTGTGGGCTCTGTCATAGGTTTGCGAGTAGTAGGTTACAGGCGGGATTTGTTGTATTTTCATTAGGAGGAATGCAGTAGGGAAGCCAGTGGACATTCTAGCGAAATCCTCTCCTAGGAATGCAGAATCTGTAGTAGAAATAAGTTGATAGAGGAGCAGGAGCGTAAGGTCTGTGCCCTTCACGTGCACATACGACGCGCAAAGGAGGAACTAGATAGGTTGAGGAGTGTGAAGGGGGGTGAGGAATGGGAACTGGCAGTTGGCGAGAAGGCAGCTACGAGGGAGGAGGGTATTCAGACAGTTATGCTTTGCATTTATGCAATGGATTTGACCAACTGTCAGAGTTGAGTGGAGATGAGCCTCTTGTAGCTGTAGATGTAGGGAACATGGAGCAGTCCTCAGATGTTAGGAGGTCTAGGTCAGTTGCAAAGTCTAACATGAAAGAAGAAGGTTCTGCTGCTAGGTAGTTCGCAGGAGGTATGAGCCAGTAGTTGCAGAAAGTGTTGGGGAGTGGGTACCAGGTCACCAGAATTGTCAAGCCTATTGCAGTGTTGGCTTAGGTGACTGACAGCATAGGGGAGTTACGTAAGAATTTTACAAAGGAGGATTAGGTAGTGATAGTGGGTGGAGCAGGGAACACTCTTGACAGGGCGGGGAATATGATGTAGGTGGTGGCTTGATAAGGATAGCTACTCAACTGGTGACACTAATGTGCGTTTTGTGCAGCTGTTTTAGCATCATGATCGGCCTCATGTAAATGCGGCTGTTAGGTGTGTTAACAGGGGGCTGGAGAGGGTGCTGATGGCATAGGGCATGGGTCAAATTTCAGTGGTGCCAGTTGGGTCTATCAGTAGATCAGGTTTCACTAGGCATGGCTTGCACCTCAGTAGGTATGGGAAGGGGAGGCTTATAGGTGACAGCGTAGTGGGTGGTGGTGGGATCACTCATGGAAAAATTTCTGTAGTAGTTGGTTTTAGAGCTGCAACTTTTTAAATTGAAGTCAGCTGATAGGTATAACTAATTAAAGGAAGTCCCTCTAACTAAGAGCTCACGTTCAGATATATCAGCCATGCCATTCCGAATAATCAGAACAGCCATTTCGGACGTTAGAAGTCTTAATGAGACTGATACTTCAAGAAAAACTGGGTAGATGCCCAGACAATTCGACCTCACAGTATGAGTAGTTGTTTCCAAGTAGAGAAGGAATTAGCAAATTTCATCAAAATATTAGAGGTATTAAATATAAAGTTAGTGAACTGCTTATAGACGTTGCACTGAAATTTTTGGTATATCAGAGCTCCACTTAAGGGGAGTATAAATGGTCATTTCGTCGAAAATTTTCAATTTTTTGTTTTTCATGCAGAAATATTATTTGGAATTTGCTGATTAATTTGGTTGTGTGATTTATTAAATTTGTTTGACTGGAAGTATTTTTAATAGAGTTTAATCTAATTAGTTGCAAAGGACGTTTTTAGGATTTTGTAAACCATTGGTCGGTTAAAACCTTATATCTCGAGAACCATAAGGTCTAAAAGGCTGTGGTTTGATTTAATTTGTAGTGGAAGCTTTGCTACGTAAGCTGTCATGACAGTTGCGAGACTTATTTGCATTGTGCATGCGATATTGTTGGTGTAACGTTTGTGAGTACCTCATTCTTTTTGCTCTTGTACTAGTGTACTCTTGATGCTGTGGTCTAATTATTACATTTGACAATGACAAGACCAAAAGGAGTTTTCAAGAAAGTAAAAAAAAAAACAAAAATATAACAGAGGAAATCGGTACTACAGAACTTATTCTCGTGTACCAGAGGTTACAAATGAGGTTAGAAATGACAGTTCAGTCAATATAGGTACAGCTTGACCCACTGATACACCCTCAAGTTCCTCTTCCAAAAAGAAACTTGCGAAATGTGGTGAAATGTATTCAAATAAGAGAAATGTATTCAAATAAGAGAAATGTGGATGATAAAGTCATCAACATCATTGTAGATTTCAGTATTCTCAGTTCTGTGTTCAGAGAATTTACAAGTTGTAGTTTATGTGAAGGAAAAATAAACGTCACTGAAGACGCTTCAAAGCGATATGGGTTAGTTTTGTAGCTTGGCAGTTTCACGTGAAAATTGTAAACTTTGGAGGCAATTTTTAATTCAGTGTAAATACAACGAATTATTTGAGACGAACATAAGATATTTTTATGGACTGAGGTGCATTGGAAAAGGGCCTACTGCTGGGAAAGTATTATGCGGTATAATGAATCTGCCACACCCCACTACAAGCATATCAAAACACAGAGACATTTTAGTAGACGAAGTGGAAAAAGTAGCAGAGATATCAATGAGAACCGTGACACAGGAGGCAGTTGTGGAAAATAGAGACAGTGAGACACCTACAGAGATAACAGTTGCATTTGATGGCACTTGGCAGATGAGGGGCCACCAGTTTCTAAACTCCTGTGCAGATGTCACAAGCACTGACGCAGGTAAGGTCCTAGATGTAGAAATTTTATGCAAACATTGCCATGGATGCAATATGGCTAAGTCAAATGTAGACAAAAAGAGGCAGCACGAACAAAAGTGCATCAAGAATTATACAGGCTCTAGTGGAGGACTGGAGAGTACCTAAGCTGTAAACATTTTACTTAGCTCTGTACAAAATCGAGGGGTTAGATTTGTGCAGTTCATTGGAGACGGTGACTGTGGCTCATTCATATCTGTTTTTGATAGCAGACCTTACGGCAACAAGATACCAGAAAAGTTGGAGTGAGTGAACCACATACAGAAAAGAATGGGCACAGGACTGCGACGGAGGAGACAGGAATTGTTGAAGACGCCGCTGTCTGATGGCAAGACTATTTGGGGTCGTCTACTAGACAAATACAATTGCTAATTCACAGGATAAAGTTAAAACCATATGGTATGATGTGAAGGAAGTGTCTGGTCAGCAGCACAAGGTCGAAGATATAAAGTCAGTTTGTAGTAAAAATATTTCTGTTATTGATAAATCAGATATATGTACAGTATTTAACAATCATTTTCTGAGCATTTCTGGTGAATTAAATAAAAATTTACTTTCTACAGGGAATCATATAACTTTCATGGCAGATGCCTTTCCGAGATTAATGTCTGAAATACACATCTGTGATATAGACAAGGGGGAGATCGAGTCAAAAATTAAATCAATGAAGACTAAGGACTGTCATGGATATGATGGAGTGCCTAGCACAATATTAAAGTACTGTGCTGCACATGTTAGACCTGTATTTAGCCATATTTGTAATTTCTTTTCTAGGAATGGTCAGTTTCCTGAAGGATTAAAGTACTCAGTAGTAAAGCCACTTTATAAAAAGGGAGAAAAGGATAACGTAGACAATTTTAGACCGATTTCTATGCCATCAGTGTTTGATAAAGTTACTGAAAAGGCTCTGTATGTAAGGTTAATTGAACATTTTATATCACACGATTTGCTATCAGATATGCAGTTCGGTTTTAGAAGTCGTTTAACATCCGCTAATGCTATATTATCTTTTCTCTGTTAGGTACTGGCTGGGTTAAACAAATGGTTTCGAACGCTAGGCATATTTTTTGATTTAACTAAGGCGGTTGATTTTGTTGATCACAAAATATTGCTCCAGAAGGTGGACCATTTGAAATACGGGGAGTGGCTCACGATTAGTTCACCTCTTACTTTAGCAACAGACAGCAAAAGGTCATTATTCACAATGTTGAGAATGGCTGTGATGTAGGGTCTGAGTGGGGTACAGTCAAGTGGGTTGGGGGGGGGGGGGGGGTGCCCGAGGGATCAGTGTTAGGGCCACACTTGTTCCTTATTTATATAAATGATATGCCCTCTAGTATTACAGGTAACTCTAAAATATTTCTGTTTGCTGATGACACTAGCTTGATGGTAAAGGATCTTGTGTGCAACGTTAACCCGGTTTCCAATAGTGCGGTTCATGACCCAAGTTTTTAACATACAATTCAACAAAACCTGACGTTTCAATTTCACAGAATGGGCATATGATTAATAAAACTGAACAGTTCAAAATTCTAGGTGTTCAGATAGATAGCAAACTGTTGTGGAAAGCCCACGTTCAGGATTTTGTTAAAAGACTTAATGCTGCCACTTTTACTATTCCAACAGTATCTGAAGTGAGTGATCATTCGACACGAAAATTAGTCTACTTTGCTTATTTTCATTCGCTTATGTCGTATGATATTATGTTTTGGGGTAACTCTTCCCATTCTAAAAGGATATTTTTGGCGCAGAATCGGGCGGTTCGAGCAATAAGTGGTGTAAGTTCACGAACCTCTTGCCGATTCCTGTTCACGAGTTTGGGTATTTTGACATTGGCTTCTCAATGTACATATTCTCTATTGTCATTTCTTGTGAACAATATCAGCTTATTCCAAGAATAAGCAGCTTTCACTCTGTTAATACTCGGCAGAAATCAAACCTGCATTTGAATCGGACTTCCTTAACTCTTGTACAGAAATGTGTGCAATATACTGCTGCATCCATTTTCAATAAGCTACCGCTCGAATTAAAAAATCTTAGCAGTATTCCACGTGCTTTCAAATCGAAACTGAAGAGTTTCCTCATGGGTCACTCCTTCTATTCTGTCAAGGAGTTCATTAAAAAATTAAGCTGATTCTTGTTGTATTGTTGATTGTTTTTATTTAAACTTTTGGATGGATTTTTTTCGGGTTCATAAAAATTTTTTTTTCTGTTATTACTTTTATGTCATGTAGTGACATGTTCCATGACCTTGGAGGTTTGCTCCTCAATTTGGTCCTTCGGGACTTGACATGTAAGAAAATAAATAAATAAATGAAACTTCCTGGCAGATTAAAACTGTATGTCGGACCGAGACTCGAACTCCGGACGTTTGCCTTTCACGGGCAAGTGCTCTTCCAATAATAGTTCAACACCATATGAGGGAATTTATGAAAATGGCATAAATCATAAGGGTAATAGCAAGGGTAAACCATCCCTTCCAGTACTCCCACTGGCAACGTCAAGACTGAAATTAACTCGACATTCACGGAAAAAAATCGGTACATCCCATGGGGTTGGGTCAGCACCTCCTTTATCATCTGCTCTATTAAATGAGAGCTTATTAAAAGAGACATAATCTAAGATTTTTTTCGCCTGACAAGTAAAATATCCACCCTGTCGTGTATATTAAATCGTTTAAAGGCTTGTTACCAAGATCATGGATAGATGAGCTAATGATACGCTTCACTGCAAGTTTCATTCAAGGAGTGCCGAAACCTGTCGGACTTACTAACAATGAAGGCATTGTTATCGAAATACTGGTCTAGTTGTGTGCAAGAAAGACCTTACATGGAGGTATTCAACCCAGAACCATTCCACAGGAGGCGAGCGAGCCTACAAAAATATTTTGAATGATACTTGAATGAGACTTAATATTGGGATGAACTCATCCATATCACACAGGGATGTGTCAGCAACACTAAAAGCAATATTGCCACAGGACTTAAGAGGGAAATTAGTCCACTTGCCACACACAAATCTAAAGCACGTCTTGTCTATACCAGGTTCACTGTATCTAGCAATAAAAATAACAATAGCGCGGCGACTCAGTCCTCTCTGCCGCGCTTGCAGTCGTAGAATCACGGAATGACAAGAGACTGTCAGGTCAACTTCGTGATGCAGCTAGCATTGCCTCTGCTGTGTAACACTTAGCCTCCTGATGGTGGTCCACCGAATTTTAATAGGAAAAGGAGAAACGATAACAGATATCTCCCTGGTTACTATGGTAACATGGACAGTGCAATGGCAGGTTAATAATAATAATAATAATAATAATAATAATAGGTGGAATCCCCAATTGGGGAACCACAATCACGAAGGAAAGAAGACTGTATTTAATTGCCTGTCGACATTGAGGTCATTAGAGCACAAGCTTGGATTGTGGTAAGGATGAGGAATAAGATCGACCATGCCTTTTCAAAGGAACCATCCTGGCATTTGCCTAGAGCGATTTGTGGAATTCATGGGAAACTTAAATCTGGACATGGGCTTGAAGGATCGTCCTCCTGAATTCAACTACAATCAGCCATGCATGAACAATACACACATATAAAAAGGTCTTGAACAAAACTGTACAGTTGACAGAAACGGACAAGCACAAAATACAGTTATAAATATTAGTGAGGTGGGGCAGAGCCCCCTCTCCAACTACAACAGGTTCAAGTAACTTGATTCCTGTAACTAAGCCCTGTAGTGATAGTCATGGGGTTTAGTGGTGAAAGACAAAGTAGTTGTGTAAATTCATTAAGATATAACAACACAAACATTAGAAACAAATTAACCACTGACCAGAGCAAACACCTTGATCATATAAAAAGTATAGTTCAGGCTACTGTACATGATATTGTAGAGAAAGTGATGACTACAATTGTTCTAGATACAAGTGCTACTGTGCATGTTATGTCAGCCAATTTAATTAGTAGAATTCATGAGTCACAAGGACGCCTATGCTCCCCACACAGTACTGTAAGATTAGCGGGGTAGTCGGTGCAGGCCACAAAATGTCAAAGTGCAGACACAGGTTGAAGTCATAATAGGAAGTGGAGGCACATCCTGCAAAGAGAAGAGGCAAATACAGCCAAATATAGTATTGAGGGTAGTGATGGAGAGGAGGAAAAGGACACCCCGCAACATAAGGTAAAATGAAGCGAATGTGGAATTAATAGCCAAGGGGAAGACCAGGATGGTCATGTCGCATATCAGGAGGTGCTGAGTCGTATACTGGAGGAATATCGTGACGTGGGAGGTCACGTCAGGGTGATGCCGCAAGTACTATCAGACGTGCCGTTACGCCACTACAGTGATGTAATGCTGGGATTCAGCTGTGGCTACTTGAGGAATAGGTACTGAGGAGGATACGGAAACGAGCGCAGTTTTAGAATTTTAAAGGCAGTCAGAAGGGAGAAGAGGAAAAGAAAGGGAGCAGGAAAGCAAGCAAAGAAAGCAATTTGAGAAATAATTAAGGAAAGGCATAGCTGACATTGAAGACGAGGTGACGGTCTCTAAACAGATGTTACTCGAGTCAAAACAAATAGCCAAGAGGCCAGAGTAGCTGGGATCGAAATATTGGGTGCAAGGAAAGAGGCACTAGTAGCGAAGAAGCATGTGAGGATAGCTAAAACTGCAATTCAGATGAAGAAAGTTTTGTCAACACTACAAGAAGATGGCACAAAGACAGTGAAAGAAATGAAAGGATAAATATCAAAAAAATCCGAGAGAATATGCCACTTAGAACAAAGGTATAACGATCTGTCCAGGTTGAGGGAGGATCACTTGTGTATATGGCCTCAACAAGCAGAGCTAATTAATGATGCAAAGAATATGCAGGATCACGTTAAGCAAGTGAAGGATCTAAGTACAAATAAAGCAGGAGAGGATTCGGGTAGTGTAAATATGTGGAACAAGAATAGTGTACGGAGCGATCTTATTCTACAGCAACAGAGCCTATACGTCTAGTAAAATCGCCTGTATGTCAGCCAGCTATTGCATGTTTACCCACCGCGATCACATTAGCAGTTGCGTGGAGCACTTCCGAGTCCACAACATAACACAACTGTGTGCCACTCAGTCGTTGTGACTATCACATCAGAGACGGAAATAGTGCACCAAGACATAGTAGTAATCTGTGCAATGGGATCACTCATCATACAGAATAAATACAGGTATTCGATTACCAAGAAGAGACAAGACATACGCTACGGGATGAAAAGAATCCGGACACCCACAAAAACATACGTTTCTCATATGACGCGCATTGTGCTGCCACCTACTGCCAGGTACTCCATATCAGCGACCTCAGTAGTCATTAGACATCGTGAGAGAGCAGAATGGGGAGCTCCGCGGAACTCACGGCCTTCGAACGTGGTCAGGTGTTTGGGTGTCACATGTGTCATACGTCTGTACGCGAGCTTTCCACACTCCTAAATATCCCTAGGTACACTATTTCCGATGTGATAGTGAAGCGGAAACGTGAAGGGACACGTACAGCACAAAAGCGTGCAAGCCGACCTCGTCTGTTGACTGACAGAGACCGCCGACAGTCGAAGAGGGTCGTAATGTGTAATAGGCAGACGTCTATCCAGACCATCACACAGGAATTACAAACTGCATCAGGATCCAATGGAAGTACTATGACAGTTAGGCGGGATGTGAGAAAACTTGGATTTCATGGTCGAGCCGTTGCTCGTAAGCCACACATCACGCTGGTAAATGCCAAACGAAGCCTCCCTTGGTGTACGGAGGGTAAAAATTGGACGATTGAACAGTGAAAAACGTTGTGTGGTGCGACGAATCACGGTACACAATGTGGCGATCCAATGACAGGGTGTGGGTATGGTGAATGCCCAGTGAACGTCATCTGCCAGGATGTGTAGGGTCCACAGTAAAATTCGGAGGCGGTGGTGTCATGTTGTGGTCGTGATTTTCATGGAGGAGCTTGCACCCCTTGTTGTTTTGCTTGTCACTATCACATTACAGGCCTATATTGATGTTTTAAACACCTTGCTGCTTCCCAGTGTTGAAGAGCAATTCGTGGATGGCGATTGCATCTTTCAACACGATCGAGCACCTGTTCATTATGCACGGCCTATAGCGGAGTGGCTACACTTCAATAACATCCCTGTAATGGACTAGGCTGCACAGGCTCCTGACCTGAATCCTATAGAATACCTTTGGGATATTTTGGAACGCCGAATTCGTGCCAGGGCTCACCGACCGGCATCGATACCTCTTCTCAGTGCAGCACTCCGTGAAGAATGGTTTGCCATTCCCCAAGACACCTTCCAGAATCTGACTGAACGTATGCCTGCGAGAGTGGAAGCTGTCCTCAAGGCTAACGGTGGGCCAACACCATAATGAATTCCAGCGTTACCGATGGAGGCTGCCACGAACTTGTAAGTAATTTTCAGCCAGTTGTCCAGATACTTTTGATCACATAGTGTAACTGACAGAGGCATTGACCACAAGCACTTCATGTCAGTCCAAAACTTTCAAAATTTTAGAGACAATGATAATACATTATATTCAAAGGTTAAGGTAGCTCAGTTTGACAAAATAAAGCACCCTGTTGGCCCTTAGAATATAAATTAGAATTCGTATACGATCGAATGGAAGAATGTCGCAGAAAGAATGCGAGGAATAGTGGCCACCTTCCGTAAGTACCAAGAGTTTAGAAATGGTTTCCTCGTCAGCTACTAATCACATGAAAAGCAGGACATGGTGTTGTTTGGAATAATACATTTGAGTAGGCTAAGGGAGACTGCGCTACTGCACGAAGAGTTGGAACAGGAACATACATCTCAACAAAGATTTCACAGAGACACAGATTATATTGATGTGTTGTGACAAAGTGCCAATGAAGTTTCGTTGGACACTAATAGGTCAAAGGAAAGAGAATATGGACGCATTAAAAGAACTGATAAAGAGAGTGTAGAAAGTAAACGCAGCATATATATTACTTATCAATATGGATGACAGACGAGGAAAAACTCAGGTCTCACAAGTGATCCTGTCGAATGGAGTGAGCGATATAATAATGAGCGTGTAAGGAGGAGAAATAAGTGCACGCAGTCCTTATGACCTTGATCAGTAGCAAGCTCGAAATGGTGACTGACGGGCACCTGAACTGATGAACTACTGGTTAGTTTATGGTTGGTTGGTTGTTTGTGTGAGGAGACCAGACAGCGAGGTCATCGGTCTCATCGGATTAGGGAGGGACGGGGAAGGAAGTCGGCCGTGCCCTTTAAAGGGAACCATCCTGGCATTTGCCCGGAGTGATTTAGGGAAATCACGGAAAACTTAAATCAAGATGGCCGGATGCGGGATTGAACCGTCGTCCTCCCGAATGCGAGTCCAGTGTGCTAGCCAGTGGGTCAGTTTATGCATAGAGAATGATTGTAAATACGATATATGTTTGTTGTGTATAGGATAAGGATGATAAGTAGTTTATCGTGGCCAGGATTATGTATAGGTGTTGTTTCTCTTTTGCCTGTTTTTTCCTGGGAATGTGTTGTTCTTTTATCTGGTGTAGGTTAAAACAAGAGCAGTTTAGGAGAGTAATTATTTAATTTTTTTTACTGTTATCAATAAGCATGTCAATCTGGGTGTATTGTGAAACGTCCCCTTTGAAAAATTATATAGGACTGTGTTCAAACTGACACACAATATGTTTTAGCGCAAAGCAATCTGACTTTCAGAAATTCCTACAAAGGAATGGCCCTGACTAACATTAACCTGTACCTTTCACAAATCACTTACCTCACAAAAATCTTGGTTACTCGAACTACTGCAATACAGCGAGCGCCACTACTGCCAGCTAAATAAATGATTCAAACTACAGAAGGCACTAACTACTGATGGGCATAGTTAGCAATTGAAAGATGTTAATAGAGAACAAACAATGTATTTACCTTAATAATCATAATATATATAGCAGTTCATGACATCCATTTTTACAAATTTCAAAACTCCGCCATTTCTCTCCCCACATCCACCACTGCTGGCGGCTCACGTCCAACTGCGCAACGCTACGCGCTGTTCACATCCAGCTGCCCAACACTACAATGGCAGACAACAATGCAAACTAGCCACAGAGCGCTACGTAACGTTGCCAATAAGAAAACATAAACAGCCTACTTACATAGCCCCCATGCTCCCCACAAAAATTTTTACAAATTGTTTTGGGCAGTGGCCAATACAGATTTGAAAAAAAATTTTTCACAATTACAATAACAAAGAAATCAAATGAACACATTTATCAATACAATGTTGGTCAAAGGCTAAAATTTTCTCACAGTCCATAAAGACAGTCCTGATCATCCATCACAGTAAAATTACAGTGTTTTTCTCAATGTCTGAGTAGTAAAAGAAAATGCACACAGAAGTAGTGGATTTCCATGCAGTCTTGAAGAAGTAGTGTTGTCCTTCCAACGGAAAGACAGTGCTGACTCTCGACATGCAGACAGGTAATGGGCCACAACAGAGCAAACCCACAGCAGAGTCATTCGAAGTTTTGAAGAATATTGGTAGGTAGGTCATCACAGAGTAGAACCACTGTAGTCCTGGTAGAGATTACGGTATTGATGGGCCACCAGAGGTGCAGACCCACTGCACTCCTTGTAGAAATAATGGTACTGGTGAGTCAGCAAAGGTGTAGACCTACTGTAGTCCCTATAGAGATAATGGTATTGGTGGGTCATCAAAGATGCAGACCCACAGTAGTCCTTGTAAAGATGGCCAGCAGCCATCTGTTGTGACTGTGCAGGTGCACAATCACCATTGAAGAGTCTTGCGGATAATATAGCAAGTCTGTAACCACCACTTGTGCACTCACAAAGTTTTTGGAATTGTCCTTAGAAGTCTTGCAGACATTATAGCAAGTCCATAAACCACCACTTGTACACTCACGAACTTTTTGGAATTGTCCTTAGAACCAGCAATGCTGTTATCCAGTCCCTTGCTGAATTATTAACACACATGCAAACACTAACAGTCCCAACTTCTCACATATTGTGCATTACTATGACCAACAGAAATGTGTGCAGTGAAATGTAACTTACAAGTTACTTAATTTGATGAACTGGTGTCAATTACAATTTTATAACATAAGAATACAATAACAGAGGTACAAAATACATCATTAAAGAACATAACAATACAGATAACATTTATAGTACAGGCTTTACAAAACAATAGAAATAAACATATACATCACTGTTACAGGAATCATAAGTACCTACATAAAAGATCAGAATAACTTTTGAAACATCAACTTCACACATAAGCATTAAAACAAAACAGAATAAATAATGTCTAAACATCTTTACAAAGAAAATAACATATTATCAGAAAAATTCTACAACATTGCTCTCATCAGCTAAACACATAAAGACAGGAAAAAGACAAATAAACAGGGGTACATAAACACATAGTGGGATAACACAAGGAAAGGACAGGTTTTGTTTTATTGCAGTATTGTGCAAACAAAACTTTCTTTGCTTCTTGGAGATCTCCCTTCATTCATCATTATTCCCAAAAAGTCCTGTCTATACCTCCTTCCTGTATTCTATTCATATTTCTTTCAAAATAATTATTTCTCATTGTACAATACTCATTTTGGCCCAAATCTTTTTCATATAACTTCGCAGTGCATTCTATTCTCCATAGTCAGTTTCTTATATAGTCTACCCCTCTTAAGCTAACTTAAATCTACTGAGCTCAGATGCTAAACTAAGGGACGAGGCAATGCAGCAGCACAAAACAATTAACACAAACAGCAATGACAAAAAAATGGAAAATTGCAAAGCAAGCTATAGTAAATCTAAATTACCAAGCAATGCAACAATACAACTAATATGTGGCACTGTGCAGCAAACAAGAAAAATAAATCAGTAGTAAAACTAGCTTAACAGAGTAATACAAAGTGAAATTTAGTACCAATATGCCTGGCAAACAGCCGCAACAAGTGCAATAACTTATATCTAAACATGAGAAAGCTCAAGCAGAAAAAATATTACACTGAAAATGGCCATGTCTAATACCTATGTCACATCTTAACACCAGAGTGATGCATCACAAAAACTTACTCTGCAAGAAAGTTACCAAGTCATTAAAAAAATTATTTATGCAATTCCTGTGAAGGGAAATGTCTATTTGTGCTCTCTTTTCTAAGAAAGTATATGAGAAACGTATTCTTTACTGGGTATGTAGACAGAAAATAGTGATATTAGTACATCTATTAAATTTTATAATATCCAATGCTGCAGTGCAGCTAGAAACTAGATATTAAAGAAAATGAGCAAATCTCTCAACTAGAAAGACAATAGATGTAAAGTGTCTTTCATCATTTCATTAGGCATTTTAGTAAATATCATAAATTAAGAGCTCCACAGTGTAATCATATATTTTCAAGTTTGAGCGTGTCGTATTTAGCATGCTTTCTACAAAGAAATGTCAATAGCGAGGATAATGGCCTCCTTTTTTTTTTGTCCACCTGAGCCTCTGAAAGGCACACACTAATGGCTTTTATCCAGGCGACTGTAGCGCAGCTGCCCACGTAATGCGTCGTGCCCACGACGGATTACGTGAAGGTCACTTAACTTTCTTGCCGAAATATTTACGACACCAGTTTCCGCTACAGTGACAGTCTCATATAAAAATATTTCACAGGTCAAGAATTTGCGTTACAAATCTGTAGCAACAAAATGCTATTGATATAACAGTGTCGAAAAAATTTTCGTCGCCATTGTAATACATTCACGCATTTACATACATTTCATAACTCTTAAAGTACGATTCTTGGTTTCCAACAACCTTTTTCACAAACCAGAATCCCTAAACACTACTCATTATACCTTACCTTATTCGTCGACACTTCTTCAATATTTCACCATAACAGCTACGTAGCATAATGAAATAACTCATATAGCATCAGCTTATTGATCATAAGCATACCGCAACAGCATAATACACATAGTCATCGTAATAATAACACCATAACACCTCAGTCAACTCTCAAAATCGTCGTAGCTTCCTCCAATAATTAAAAAAAATTCTCTGCTCATGTCAAAAGTGTCATCTGCCTGAAACGTACTTTAAAAATCGTGATCCCATACCAAATATATCATTCAAAGCTCTCATAATATCACAATGGTTATGAAAAAATATGAACAGTTCACAAAGTACAGACAAAATACAGTTTCATAAGTGTGAAGTCATCCAACTGTGGAATTGTGTAAACATGTGTCACTGACATAGTAAAAAAGTTTATCTTTCAGTTAAAAGATCAGATAGCTATGTAATTTATGTGTTAGAGGAATATGGTACCGATGTGTAAAGTTGTATAAGCAAATACCATATTAGCTAGGGCTCCTTGTGCTTGCCAAACACATGATACACAAAGTAAGCGTGTACCCCCCCTGAGGATTAATGTAATTATACCCTCAGGTGTTACAGATTACAACAATGGAATGAAATGTATTACAGAAAACCTTTGTATTATTGTACTTCAAATATCTTTAAAAATAAATGATTTAAGTACAAAATTAATAACTCAAATACGTGTCCTGTAGCGCTAAATGTGCGTCTCGCTGTAAGATAATTCTGTGGAAGTGTCGTAGTTATCGTCCTCTGTAAGCAAAGATCTGCTGAAGTCAGTGTACTTACCTCATCATAAACGAAAGTGAAATGCTTTGTGTATAGATATTGTAGTTATTACATACCTTACTTTGATCAAGAAAGTACTATAATGTAACGAATTGTTGTGCTATGACAAAGGCTATCTCATTGTAGCTATACCACAAAAATGACTATTAAAACATGTTTTACTTTCCAGAATAATACAGAAAAACTATGCAGATATGAAACAGAAACACCGCAAAAGCAACATTGTAAATTGTCACTCATTAGTAGCGTCGTGATAAAATCATGTAGCTGTCACATAAACTAACCACTGTCTCATCTGGTATCTCACAGAAAGTAACTTAAATCCAGAACGTATTTTCAAGCAAACCAAAATGTTGCATTAGAATCTCATTAGCAGTACCAGTATATGTCCTAAGTATGTAAGCCTGATAGTCATTACGTAATCGTGGGACTAACAAGCAAGAATGTACACACACAGTAACACTGTGTCCTCTATTCACTATCACAATGCAGTGGTAATTACTGTCTAAATATGTACCCTAGGTTCTAGACTGGATAGTTAACTTCAAACCATAGTTGCATGATAACAGTTTCTAAGTGTGACAATGCATACTAGAAATGTGAAGCGAAACGTTTTATGGCAAAGACAAAGTTAAAAGGCAGATTATTTTTCAATAAACGGTTTTACATGTGAAATATGGTGTAAACCTTTACTCTTCCTAGTACGCAGAAGTTCAACTTGAACGGAATTATCATGCGGTATATGTCGGTGAGGAGTGCTAAAATTTTTCTCAAGGTTAGCGTCTATGTTATTTTTCTCTGAGCCAGCCGGCGCACGCGGCTGCCTGCGGTGCGAGTCATTGTCTGTTACTTTGTTGGCGCGCATCGTTACTGGGATTAGGAGACCTAACTTCTACAAATTCGCCTTGCCGAGAGGGCCCAGCCCTGTTTAAATCCCGCCCGTTCTGATGAAATTCAGGTCTGTCGTTATGATTATATCGTCTGTCGTCATGTCGGTAGATTCCATACTTTCTTTTTTGTTGGTCATGTGGTGGAGAATTTCTCCCAGAATCGTAACTGCGCGCTGGGCCGTTACGTCTGAAGTTATTCTGTCTCCCGTGATAATAATAGTTCTGGTTACCATATTGTCTGTTTCTATGGTTGTCTCTGTGATAGTCATTACTATGGAAATGCGATCTTTCTCTGTAACTATTACTCTGCCAACGGTTGTCATACGGGTGGTGTCTGTTTTGGTCACGATTTACGTCGTAAGAATAGCCTTGTCGTGTCCATTTATTATTTCTGTCATCGCGGAATTGTGACAGATGTGACCTGTAATTGTTGTACTCCTGTTTTCGGTTCCGCGATTGTCAGTGTCAATTTCCAGTTCTTGTAACAGTCCCTGAAAAGCTTCAATGTCGTCTTTGCAACGTCCTGCTAAAATAATATGTCGTAAATGTTCAGGCAGTTTGATTAAGCCAATGTGGATGAGTTCTGAGGGGCTGTATGGGTTTGAAAGATACTGATTCTTATGCAACATGTCTTCAAAATATTTCATAAGACTGGAAAATTCAGATTGTTCGAAACGATTCATCATTATGATGCTATGTTTTACTCGGTCTTGTGTAGCTTGAGACCAATACGCTGAGAGGAAGGCGTGATAAAATTCTCCTTCACTGTGACAATCGTGAATGACCGATCACATTCTTACAGCTGGTTCATTCCCCAAGTAGCCACACATAAACTCTAACCTGTGCTGCAATGACCAGTTGGGAGGAAAACAATGAGAAAATTGATGAAGCCATGCTTGTGGATGAATGTCGTTGTCAGAATTCTTAAATGTTTTGAATTTACATGTAGTAATGAACAGCTTATAGTCGAAATCATCGTGTCGGCGAGTCGCATATCGGTCATTGTTACTTCGTTTCGGCGGTTCCATCTCAAAATCCAATGCGCCTTGCCAATTTCTTTCATAATTTCCGAAGTGTCCTGTGTTATTATTTTGTGGTTGTTCCGTATTTCTATGTCCCTCTTCCCGTACTGGAGCGTGAGTGTCCTCTGAAATATGTAATTCTTGTATTACCTGCATCAACTGATCTTGTATGTCCCGGATTTCTCTTTTGTACTATGTATTGATTTGATTTTGATTTTGTTTGAATTTTCCAATTTGTTCATACTCTTCTGTGTCAGTGAAGGCTACGGGTCTTGTGTCATTCAGATCATCATCTACCTTTGTAGATAAGTTAGTGACCTGATCCGAAAGTTCGGCTATTTTCTCCGATAGTGAACACATTTCCTCAGTCTGTTTTTCTGAACCAAGTTTCAGAGTGTCCATTTGTGTTCAAATCGAATCTACTGTGTCCTTTAAGTTTTCCTGAGTTTTTGCAAATTGCGTAACCGAATCGGTAGATGCAACTGAGTCCATTTTAGCCCACAAGGTCTCATGATTTTCATGAACAATGGTTTGCAGTTCTTTTATGGCTGCTTCGTGATTCTGTAATGCATTTTTATACCGCGAAAAAATAGGTTGAAAATGCTCACAAATTTGTGTTTTTACGTCATTACAGACTTTTTGACATTTCGATTCAATGTTATGTAACTTTGTAGTTAAATCTTCACGTGTTTGTTCAAGTGTGGTGTCTAACTTCCGAAGATTTAGTTCCATTGTTTATAACTGTTGCTGTGTTTGTCTCTGGTGTTGTTCCATTGTGTCTATCTTTTGAAGCTTTTGCTGTGTTTGTCTCTGATTTTGTTCCATTGTGTCTAACTTTTGAAGATTTTGTCCCATTTGTCTCTGATTTCGTTCCATTTGTTGCATTAATTGCAATAATAATGTATTAGTGTCTGGAATCTGTTTCTCTATGCTTTTTGGCAGTGCATTTTCACCGGCAACATTCATATTTTGACAAGCAGAAAATGTGTCTTGACTCATTTGAGAAAACGGTGAGGACCCAAAACCTAAGTCTACAGTATTTGCAATATTGTGTTCTGTCATTTCGGATTCTTGAGGCGAGCTGTTGCCGACCGGTCGATCGATAATGCTTCCTTGTTCACTAATTGTTTCACTGCCTACACCATTATTTGCAGCCCTCTCCATTTCCCTATGCACAATCACCAAATTACTACTTTGAACATTAGTTAATTCATTACACGGTGGCGCTAACACACTGCTTTCGTCTTCATTGTCCTTTCTCAGTTTACTTTGGAGCCTAGTATTACGTTTTTCACACGCCATTATTGTCACAATATTTCACGCGATAACACAGAAAAGCACAATTTGAAGAGCAAAAATAAGAGAACACATTAACATATCACTGAAAGTAATATGTAGTTAATTGCAAGCGCAGCTGCGAAATACTTGGTGCAAATCTACATGCATGCCACAACTGTTTTACTGTACAACAATGAAAGACTGCAACTACAAAGGAAATTCTCTCTATAATTACGTGCTAGCAATAAACAATAGCTACACTAATTACACAAACTACAAGAAAAAATCAGAAGATTCCAGTGAGGTATCCTAGGCTAAGGGTAGCCGTATGAAACGTCCCCTTCGAAAAATTATATAGGACTGTGCATAAACTGACACACAATATTTTTTAACGCAACGCAATCTGACTTTCAGAAATTCCTACAAAGGAATGGCCCTGACTAACATTAACCTGTACCTTTCACAAATCACTTACCTCAGAAAAATCTTCGTTACTCAAGATACTGCAATACAGCGAGCGCCACTAATGCCAGCTAAATAAAAGATTCAAACTACAGAAGGCACTAACTACTGATGGGCATAGTTAGCAATTGAAAGATGTTAACAGAGAACAAACAATGTATTTACCTTAATAATCATAATATATATAGCAGTTCATGACATCCATTTTTACAAATTTCAAAACTCCGCCATTTCTCTCCCCACATCCACCACTGCTGGCGGCTCACGTCCAACTGCGCAACGCTACGCGCTGTTCACATCCAGCTGCCCAACACTACAATGGCAGACAACAATGCAAACTAGCCACAGAGCGCTACGTAACGTTGCCAATAAGAAAACATAAACAGCCTACTTACAATTGTTTTCTTGAGCTTATAAAGCCACCCAGTTTGGTGGAGTCTCAGTGTGACAGATCACGTACAGGTTTAATTGTTGATACAACGGCGTTGAGGGGTTAAGTGGAGCTTAGCAAACTTATTGTGGTCACTTGCGTCATCACAAAAAACAAACGAAGTGACAAAGTCATAGGGAAGTGTGCTCCTCTAATTATATTATTCATAGCGTCTGTAAAAATTAGATTGCTGGGTCATCTTATTCCGATTTCGAAGTTCATATCCAATTCTTTCCGAAGGCTTTTGTGTCGTCGACGACCGTATCAATGTATATGTTTGTCTTTGCCATAGTGGCGTATTCATCTAGATTGTGTTTCGTTGAGTCGATTACGTGTCCTTGCCATGGACACGTGTCTGATGTGAACTCAGCTGAGGAATTTGGCCCCCGCTAAGACAGCGTAGGCACCCCTTTTTCTGCTTTGAACGATTCACCCGTCCTTCATCTACAGCTCACCTTCATACATTCAGACCGAGCGAGGTGGCGCAGTGGTTAGACACTGGGCTCGCATTCGGGAGGACGACGGTTCAATCTCGGGTCCGGCCATCCTGATTTAGGTTTTCCGTGATTTCCCTAAATCACTCCAGGCAAATGCCGGGATGGTTCCTCTGAAAGGGCACGGCCGACTTCCTTCCCCATCCTTCCCTAATCCGATGAGATCGATGACCACGCTGTCTGGTCTCCTTCCCCAAACAACCAACCAACCAACCATACATTCAGTTAAGCGAGAATATCTCCAAAAGTCAAGTGAGAAAGTATAGTTCATGATGTCATGTCATGTGTGATTCATAGAGCATCACTTGACCGTTAGGGTTTTCTTTTCTTTACGAAGTCCAGACGTCATCATACAAGCCTTGTGGTATTTTTGTGATTGACAATGTGATTTCTCTTTATATGCTATGTTGTATATTTATTCACCGTGATCAATCTCTAGTTATTGATCGATGAGAGGATACGGAACAATGAATTTATGTCCGGAAATGGATGGTTTCCACGCTAGAGACTATTTATTCTTCATACAATGTTAGAGGGACTGCAGTCTAACACGCACTGTACCGTGCAGCCACAGTTGCAGTATGGTCTCCATGTGCAACACATGCGTGTACTCGGTGTTCTATCTCACATATTCACGTCGGCCAGGCTGCATCTAAACAGTGCCAAAGGTAGCAGGAATACGCTGCTCCAGTATCTCCACATCTGGGAATGGGCACTGCATACGATATAATTTTGAGATGGCCCCATAATCAGAAATCGCACGGACTGAGAATCGGTGATCGATCAGGCCATGCGACTGGATCCCCTTCTCCGATCCATCGACCAAGGAAGACACGACTGAGATGCGTCCGGACGTTAACGACGAAGAGGTGGACGTTAATGGCGAAGTGGTCTGGACAAAATCATGTAGCAGCCACATAACTCTTCCAACCATCAATGGCACTTCTTCCAGTAGGGGAGGCAAAGTCACCCGCAAGATACGCCGATAGTTCCGGCCTGTTAGGCGACGTGGAAGGAAGACTGGTCCAAAAATACGGTCGACAATTATCCCGGCCCACAGATCGGGCTGCACCTTCACTGATGATTCGCTGTCACCCTACCATGGGGATTCTGCGTACTATCCCGAATATGACTGTTATGGAACTTGAAGATACTGCTCCGTGTAAAGATGAAATAGGATGGATGACACAAATCCTATAATCGCGGTTGCCTGATGAAGAGACCAGTGAGAAAACAGCTCCCGATGTGGAAAGTCTGTCGCTAGTAAGCCCTGCAAACGCTGTTAGTGATAACTGTAGTAACAATTGTCATGAAAGCCGGCCGCGGTGGCCGTGTGGTTCTAGGCGCTGCAGTCCGGAACCGCGGGACTGCTACGGTCGCAGGTTCGAATCCTGCCTCGGGCATGGATGTGTGTGATGTCCTTAGGTTAGTTAGGTTAAAGTAGTTCTAAGTTCTCGGGACTGATGACCTAAGATGTTAAGTCCCACAGTGCTCAGAGCCATTTGAACCATTTTTGAATTGTCATGAAGAATATTTCACACGGTCGACTGGCTTAATCTGTACTGGCAAGCCAACTTCCTGGTGCTAATGCGGCGGTCGCCTTCCACAGTATTATTCACATTTTCCTCCAAGTCTGGTGTCAGAATTTCGGGTACGCCCTTTATGGTTTCTTGCTTCCTGAAACGACCCTGTCTCAGGGAAACGGAGAAACACTGTTGCAAACATCGAATGCTATGGTTGTTTTCTGCATGTATATGTCTCCTTGGACAGTCAGTCATTTCAAATCCTTACTTATAACACAGGGAGACCATAGTTTTGATGAGGAACAGAAGTGATTTTGCATAATATTTTTTTTGTGTTAGAACAGTTTTTCACGATGTCCTAAGTAAATTGAGTTAGGTTTTCTTTATCTTACTGGGTAAATTTTTGTTCATGTTTGTAATTGTTTAATTGTGTTGGAAATGGTTTCAGGGACCATCTCGTCCAATATAACAATGTTAGTAACATACATGGCCTGAAGCATGATCTACAGCACTAATTAAAGTAACAATACATGCAAATAGCTTTCAGTACCCTTAAGAGGTGTTGAGTATTTCTCTTCTGTGTTGAGTCCCAAAATGTTAGTTGCCCCCTTCTTGCATCTCTACTTATTCATTTATAGTCAGATTAATTTGAGAATTAGCGATTTTAGTTACGAAGTTTGTGCTTGTCCTGGTCCCAGTAAGATGTACAACATTCCCAAGACACTTTTTTTTTTTGCATATAGAGGGTCATGAAAGGTGTCCAGTGCTTTCTGGTCACCTCTCTTTAAACTAGCTGATCTCAGATACGGTTCACACGCAGATTAGGGCACTAGCGCTGCGAAAAGGAGACACAGTGACCTCAGTGACCTTGGGACACCCTTGTATCGCAATCCAGAATAACACAATCTCTGCAATATCGTATTTATCCGCCGACACAGAGCAAGCGACTTTCAAGTAAAATGCGAATACATTTCTTGTATAAAGAGATGGTTGGTTAAAGAGGATCTGCCGGTCTGTTGAGACGAGGCGGTACTGGCTTAAAAATAATACGGTACTAGCGAAAAAGACAGTTTACGGCCCGCCATTGGCGGATTGTGCTTTTTGAAGCAACTCAACACGAAAGGCCTGTAACAGTGCAAACTAGGGGATTCCTGTTTTGGAGGTTGTGAGGAAAGGACGAGATTTGTTACTAGACTAACAGAAAGGAGTAATAATCAGACTTTTGGAATTGTGTTATTTGGCAGCCGCAAGGCCTCCCATATATTCTGGGTTGCGCGCAAGGTATCTCAGGGCATGTTTTGGTTCGCTGCCAAATCTGAGAGAATTTTCTAACTGAGGGCCTTTGCTCGCGAAGCGTTAAGTGTCATGTCCGATTTGGAGACGCAGTACTGGGCCCAGTATCGAGCAGCACACGCTGGGGTACGTAAGTTGAGATAGTAATGTAGCGTATTGTTCACTGCAGTGCAGAGTATGCATTATTATTCTTTGTCTCGACAGAAATATTGGAGGTGAATTGCTCACTGCGTGCGGCTTTCGCCCCTCCAGACAGCAGCAGTCATATGAAGGACGGACACGTGTATGGCGCATCAGCGTGTAGCTTCCAGTTCACAGTCTCTGTCAGTCCCGTGAACTATAGTGAGATTACGTTATGCACATCCCAAGCAGGAACTGTGGTGTAGGACGCCACCATCACAGACTTTATCAGCTAATCTGCAGCAATTTTCACGTTTTTTTTCTAATTACGTGTTAGTGTTTGGCTCATCGTATATCACTCTCGTGTCTTTACGACAGCACATCTGTGCAGGTATTCTCAAAATCTTTAATTTGAGTAGAAATCACAACCTAGAGCCACTTTTCAAGCGAATTATGTGGGAGATCGCTGAAGTAGTGGAGAATCTGTTACGGTTTGTCTGCTTCAGCTTCAGTATTACGGCTGCAATATTAATAAATAAAAGTCTGATCTCGGTTGCACATACACTACTGGCCATTAAAATTGCTACACCACGAAGATGACGTGCCACAGATGCGAAATTTAACCGACAGGAAGGTGATGCTGTGATATGCAAATGATTAGCTTTTCAGAGCATTCACACAGGGTTGGAGCCGGTGGCGACACTTAGAAAGTGCTGACATGAGGAAAGTTTCCAACCGATTTCTCGTACACAAACAGCAGTTGACCGGCGTTGCCTGGTGAAACGTTGTTGTGATGCCTCGTGTATGGAGGAGAAATGCGTACCATCAAGTTTCCGACATTGATAACGGTCGGATTGTAGCCTATCGCGATTGCGGTTTATCGTATCGCGACATTGCTGCTCGCGTTGTTCGAGATCCAATGACTGTTAGCAGAATATCGAATCGGTGGGTTCAGGAGAGTAATACGGAACGCCGCGCTAGATCCCGACGTGCTCGATCACTAGCAGTCGAGATGACAGGCATCTTATCCGTATGGCTGTAGCGGATCGTGCAGCCACGTCTCGATCCCTGAGTCAACAGATGGAGACGTATGCAAGACAACAACCATCTGCACGAACTGTTCGATGACGTTTGCAGCAGCATGGACTGTCAGCTCGGAGACCATGGCTGCGGTTACCCTTGACGCTGCATCACAGACTGGAGCGCCAGCGTTGGTGTACTGCCGGCCGGAGTGGCCATGCGGTTCTAGGTGCTACAGTCTGGAACCGAGCGACCGCTACGGTCGCAGATTCGAATCCTGCCTCGGGCATGGATGTGTGTGATGTCCTTAGGTTAGTTAGGTTTAATTAGTTCTAAGTTCTAGGCGACTGATGACCTCAGAAGTTAAGTCGCATGGTGCTCAGAGCAATTTTTGATGGTGTACTCAACGACGAACCTGGGTGCACCAATGGCAAAACGTCATTTTTTCGGATGAACCCAGATTCTCTTTACAGCATCATGATGGTCGCATCCTTGTTTGGCGACATCGCGGTGAACGCACATTGGAAACGTGTATTCGTCATCGCCATACTGGCGTATCAGCCGGCGTGATGGTCTAGGGTGCCATTGGTTACACGTCTCGGTCACCTCTTGTTCGCCTTGACGGCACTTTGAACAGTGGACGTTACATTTCAGATGTGTAGCGACCCGTGGCTCTACCCTTCATTCGATCCCTGCGAAACCCTACATTTCAGCAGGATAATGCACGACAGCATGTAGCAGGTCCTGTATGGGCCTTTCTGGATACAGAAAATGTTCGACTGCTGCCCTGGCCAGCACATTCACTCACCAATTGAAAACGTCTGGTCAATGATGGCCGAGCAACTGGCTCGTCATAATACGCCAGTCACTACTCTTGATGAACTGTGGTATCGTGTTGAAGCTGCATGGGCAGCTGTACCTGTACACGCCATCCAAGCTCTGTTAATTCCCCGGCGTATCAAGGCCGTTATTAAGGCCAGAGGTGGTTGTTCTGGGTACTGATTTCTCAGGGTCTATGCACCCAAATTGCGTGAAAATGTAATCACATGTCAGTTGTAGTGTAATATATTTGTCCAATGAATACCCGTTTATCATCTGTATTTCTTCTTGGTGTAGCAATTTTAATGGCCAGTAGTGTGGTTTTACTATGGTGTTGCTGAAGGGTGGCTACCTGACATTCTGAAATAAGGAGTGGTATCCCACATACCAAAATCACCTTACATCATGTATCAAGCTGGTATCTGTACAGATACCATTGGTGATCTTGCAGCTATCGAAGAATGAAATTACAACGATATCAGACATTTAGCTGCTTACAGCCGTTGATAAATATCAACGGGGCAGTTGAAAATAAGTGCTCCGACATGTCCGAATGAACAGATACCATATTTATATAAGTAAGGCTTACCGACCAATGATCTTCTTCAGTGCGGATGCACTCACATTGCCCGAACTCTTACGGGAATTGGCGGATTGACTGCCGCGAGTAATGAGTATGATGGCAGCGGAACTACAAATGTAGTTTGTGGACAGAAAGTTGGAAAGTGTGGGACTCACGGAGAGCGTGCCAGAGGTAAGTCCCTGTAGTCAAACTAGCGTCTGTGTCCTCGGTGGCTCTGTCGGATAGAGCGTCTGCTATGTAAGCAGGAGGTTCCGAGCTCGAGTCCCGGTCTGGACATACATTTTTCAACTGTCCCCGTTGATTTTTATCAACGCCTGTAAGCAGCTAAAGGTCTGGATTTCATTACAATTTCACATCATGTAAGTTTTCTAAAATCGCCATGAGCATTGAAACAATCCTCCCACTGATGAACCAGTTTGAAAATACCATTCTGGTAAAACACTGTGTCCTGCTGCGTGAAGAAGTCTGTAGCAGCCGGCTGTGCATCCTCGTCCGTCTGAAATCGTCGACCCTTCAAGAACTATTCTAAGGGACCGAAAGTGTGATAGTCGCGTGGAGAGAGAACAGGACCATAGGGCGGGTGCTCGAGTGCCTGCTAGCCAAGTTAGCGTGACTTCTGGTTTATGACAGTTGCGGTATGAGCATTTGCATTATAATGAAGCAGTAGCACCCCTTGTTGTACACCATTCGACAATGTTGGTTTTCGACAGACATGCTGCCCCATTCACATTATTCATTATCTGATGGATGTCTACTGGTGTTTGTCCTTCGGCAGCCAAGAAAAGAATAACAGCGCGTTGGTCCTGTTTGGATGCATTTGGCAATAACGTCGCCCTATCTCACGTTTCAGCATTTATTGCACGCACTTTAGAAAGACATGAATGTCGCAGTATTTCCTTGCCTACATGTTGGTGCTTATAAGCCACTCTGGTTCATGCTACGTTGCATATGCACTACAGCAACGTCCTCAAACGGAAACTTTCTGATCACCCCTTCTAACATGTCCCAGTATCAATGAAGTATACTCTCAGAACACACACTTCATCGCACGCACAGAGAAAATATAGCAAATAATTGAGTGGAGAACTATAGAACCCACAAAAAAGGATTGTACTTACATCATGATCTCAAAAAATATCTAAAGTGATGATCTCATTGTTAATGTCATTTGTCGTCTCTTAGATATTGCATAACTCTGATTCATGGAGAAAGATCATAGTAATCATGTTTACCTATGGAATACAGATAACTTGGAAGATATTTATGTAAGTAATGTCATTTATATTTTAACTACTTGCGTTTAGATCAAGTGACCTCTGCCATGCAATATGCATTTACTGGAGAGATTGAATACTGGACATCAATAATAAAATCTACTGTAGTTGTAAAAATTAATTAATTCTAAAGTAAAAGGATGACCAAATTCAGGAGTTGTGACTCATCTTCAAGGGCATCTATAAAATCATAAATCAATAATTATGCCTATCCGCATTATTAGCAAAAGAAACCTAAAGACGACCAAAATAAATTCTGGAAATAACATCTTTATGTACATTAAAATACGAGTCCATAAAGCATGCATATCTGAGGTTAAATAAATTACAATATGTTAAAATAGTGGGTCCATGATCACTGATTTATAATTTTATATTTTGCAGATGCATCTGAAGAATGGACACAGATGTGTGTAGGATTTATTAGATACACAGAACAAATCACTAGAGCGATGATTTACTTCATCTATAGACTGTGATATACGAAAACGAGGGCTACATTTTGTGGTACTCCATAAGCTCTAAGTACTGAAGCGTAAATGAACTAGGTGTTACACTAGCTCTGATAGTTTAGCATGATGCTATCCTATTTGAGCTTGCTATGCCTATGTTTAAAAGGGTAAGAAAAGATATTTGTATACCTAAAGCCAGGCTAATATATCGTGGTTTATAACACTAAGTATCTAGTTGCACAAAACATCTATTTTGGACGACACTTCCGCATCAAATGAAATCGAAGATTGGCATGTATTGAGGTGCAATCTTTAGTGATTATTTGTAAATGTTTAACTTGTTGCTAAGATATGAATATAAACATTTGAGTGTCTGTTAATGGGACTCTAAAGCATGTGAATAATTGCTTACTACGTACAAGCGGGCTTCGAATGATTATAATTTATTTGGCGCTTCGCAAATTCTGTACTAATAATTCTACTTAGCTTTGAGCTTATTCTCTGTCTTTTGCCGAGTCTTCGTGTATGATCTGACTTACTGCAAATACACACTGGTTAATTTTGTCCTATGAATGGAAAAATGATGTTGTCCTGGTCTTCACAAGTAATGAAATGTTAAAGAATTTTGAGGTTTCACTAGTACAGGCCAAAGTCGTAAAAGAAAATATGTCATTGTATGGAATGCTATGTTTTTATGAAGTGGGATGAGACCCGTTCAAATTTATACTTAATTATCATGCAGATATTTTGTTTGTATTCCCCTAGAGAATACTGAGACCCGTGGGGATAACACAAAAGCACAAATTGTAAATAATAGTACTGGTAGACTATGGTACGGTGAACTCAATTTAGAAAATGTTATTATGTTAGTGGGGACGCGATATAACAATAAGTTGTTGATGAACAAATATGATGCTAGTGTGTGTGTGTTTTGAGAAGGACAACTAAAACTAGACCACCAAGGGAAGCTCTGTGAAATATTTTGCCACGCAAAGTGACAGCGTGGTTTGAGTCTCCACGTCAAGGATTGCGTGCCCCTCCCACTGGAGGTTCGGGTCCTCCCTCGGGCATGAGTGTGTGTTGTTCTTAGCATAAGTTAGTTTAAGTAGTGTGTAAGTTTAGTATCGCATTCGTGATTTAGGGGTAGCACCTTTGATTATTAAACAAAATTACCTTGGTCCCGTGTTAGGTCAGAGGATTAGCTACCCTGTGTAGTAAAAAAACTGAGTTAATGGATAAACGACGAACTGAAACGGGTGTCTCGCAACGTCCGCCCCGAGCACATACAACGAACGAAAACGAACAAAATAAGATTAAAAATAAAAAGAAAAGAAAAGTGTAGCACCTTTGATTGTTAATCAAAATGACCTCGGTCCCGGGTTCGAATCCCACCGCTGCTTAAATTTTAATTAATAATCAGCATTGGCAGCCGAAGACTCCCGGAATAAGAAATCACCCTCGTTCTACCAACGGCCTTGTCAAAAACGGTGGAGTAGCGGATAGAGGTTCAGGGCACTCGCATGTCCTAGGTGTGGGAAATTGCCCCTAAAGGTCGAGGAATCAGCAGTGGTCAAAGGTATGAGTATGCAGAAGGCAATGGGAACGACTGCATTAAAGACAACGTAACGTGTATTCGCAGGAGAAGTGGCCTCTAATTGAAAAGTGTCATGATGATCTCTTCATTGGCAAAAGATCCCGGTACAGTCCCCCATTCGGATCTCCGGGAGGGGACTTCCTAGGAGGAGGTGACCATGTGAAAAAGATTGAGTAATCAACGAAAGGATAATGTTCTATGAATCGGGGCTTGGGATGTTAGAAGCTTTAGCATAGCAGGGAAACTAGAAAATCTGAAAAGGCAAAGGCAGAGGCCAATCTAGATATAGTAGGGGTCAGTGAAGTGAAATGGAAAGAAAACAAGGGTTTCTGGTCAGATGAGTATAGGGTAATATGAGTAGCAGCAGAAAATGTACGACGGGAGTAGGACTCGTTATGAACAGGAAGGTAGGGCAGAGAGTGTGTTACTGTGAACAGTTCAGTGAGAGGGTTGTTCTTATCAGAATCGACAGCAAACCAACACCGACAACGATAGTTCAGGTATATATGCCGACGTTGCAAGCTGAAGATGAAGAGATAGAGAAAGTATATGAGAATATTGCAGGGGTAATAGAGTACGTAAAGGGAGACGAAAATCTAATAGCCGTGGGAGACTGGAATGCAGTTGTAGGGGAATGAGTAGAAAAGAAAGTTACAAGAGAATATTAGTTTGGGACAAGCAATGAGCCGGCCCCTGTGGCCAAGCGGTTCTAGGAGCTTCAGTCCGGAACCGCGCTGCTGCTGTGGTAGCAGGTTCGAATCCTGCCTCGGGCATGGATGTGTGTGATGTCCTTAGGTTAGTTAGGTTTAAGTAGTTCTAAGTCTAGGGGACTGATGATCTTAGATGTTAAGTCTCATAGTGCACAGAGCCATTTGAACCATTTTGAACAAGCAATGAGAGAGGAGAAAGACTAATTGTGTTCTATAACAAGTTTCAGCTATTAATAGCGAATACTCTGCTCAGGAATCACACGAGGAGGAAGTATACTTTGAAGAGGCTGGGTGATACAGGAAGATTTCAGTTAGACTACATCATGGTGAGACAGAGATTCCGAAATCAGATACTGGTTTGTAACGCACACCCAGGAGCATAAATAGACTCAGATCACAATATACTGGTGACAAAAAGTAGGCTGAAGTTTAAGACATTAGTCAGGAAGACTCAATTCGCAAAGAATTGGGATACAGAAGTATTAAGGAATGACGAGACGCTTGAAGTTCGCTATGGCTATATCTCAGTTGGAGAGGAATGAACATCTCTAAAACGGGCCATCACTGAAGATGGAAAGAAAAAACATAGGTAGAAAGAAGATAACTACGAAGAAACAATGGAACTACTTCATTTGATCGATAAAAGAAGGAAGTACAAAAATGTTCCGGGAAATTCAGGAATATACACTCCTGGAAATTGAAATAAGAACACCGTGAATTCATTGTCCCAGGAAGGGGAAACTTTATTGACACATTCCTGGGGTCAGATACATCACATGATCACACTGACAGAACCACAGGCACATAGACACAGGCAACAGAGCATGCACAATGTCGGCACTAGTACAGTGTATATCCACCTTTCGCAGCAATGCAGGCTGCTATTCTCCCGTGGAGACGATCGTAGAGATGCTGGATGTAGTCCTGTGGAACGGCTTGCCATGCCATTTCCACCTGGCGCCTCAGTTGGACCAGCGTTCGTGCTGGACGTGCAGACCGCGTGAGACGACGCTTCACTCAGTCCCAAACATGCTCAATGGGGGACAGATCCGGACATCTTGCTGGCCAGGGTAGTTGACTTACACCTTCTAGAGCACGTTGGGTGGCACGGGGTACATGCGGACGTGCATTGTCCTGTTGGAACAGCAAGTTCCCTTGCCGGTCTAGGAATGGTAGAACGATGGGTTGGATGTACCGTGCACTATTCAGTGTCCCCTCGACGATCACCAGTGGTGTACGGCCAGTGTAGGAGATCGCTCCCCACACCATGATGCCGGGTGTTGGCCCTGTGTGCCTCGGTCGTATGCAGTCCTGATTGTGGCGCTCACCTGCACGGCGCCAAACACGCATACGACCATCATTGGCACCAAGGCAGAAGCGACTCTCATCGCTGAAGACGACACGTCTCCATTCGTCCCTCCATTCACGCCTGTCGCGACACCACTGGAGGCGGGCTGCACGATGTTGGGGCGTGAGCGGAAGACGGCCTAACGGTGTGCGGGACCGTAGCCCAGCTTCATGGAGACGGTTGCGAATGGTCCTCGCCGATACCCCAGGAGCAACAGTGTCCCTAATTTGCTGGGAAGTGGCGGTGCGGTCCCCTACGGCACTGCGTAGGATCCTACGGTCTTGGCGTGCATCCGTGCGTCGCTGCGGTCCGGTCCCAGGTCGACGGGCACGTGCACCTTCCGCCGACCACTGGCGACAACATCGATGTACTGTGGAGACCTCACGCCCCACGTGTTGAGCAATTCGGCGGTACGTCCACCCGGCCTCCCGCATGCCCACTATACGCCCTCGCTCAAAGTCCGTCAACTGCACATACGGTTCACGTCCACGCTGTCGCGGCATGCTACCAGTGTTAAAGACTGCGATGGAGCTCCGTATGCCACGGCAAACTGGCTGACACTGACGGCGGCGGTGCACAAATGCTGCGCAGCTAGCGCCATTCGACGGCCAACACCGCGGTTCCTGGTGTGTCCGCTGTGCCGTGCGTGTGATCATTGCTTGTACAGCCCTCTCGCAGTGTCCGGAGCAAGTATGGTGGGTCTGACACACCGGTGTCAATGTGTTCTTTTTTCCATTTCCAGGAGTGTAGAAATATAGGTCGCTGAGGAAATAAATAAATAGAAAGTGCAGAGAAGCTAAGATGAAATAGCTGCATGAGAAACGTGAAGAAAGAGAAATGATTGCAGGAAGGCAGACTCACCATATGGGAAAGTCAAAACAGCCTTCGGTGACATTAAAAGCAAGTGTGGTAACATTAAGAGTGGAACGGGACCTCCACTTCTAATTGTAGAGGAGAGAGCGTGTAGGTGGAATGAATACATTGAAAGACGCTATGAGGGGGAAGATTTGTATGATGTGATAGAAGACGAAACAGGAGTTGATTTAGAAGAGATGGGAGACCTAGTATTAGAATCAGAATTTAAAAGAGCTTCGGAGGAATTAATATCAAATAGAAGGGTTCGATAACATTCCATCAGAATTTCTTAAATCATTGTGGGAATTTCCAACAAGAGGACTATTCACGTTGATATGCAGAATGTATGCGTCTGGCGACATACCATCTGACTTTCATGAAAAATATCGTCCACACAATTCCGAAGAGTGCAAGAGCTGATAAGTGCGAGAATTATAGCACAATCAGCACCCAAGATGCTGACAGGAATAATATACAGAAGAATGGTAAAGAAAACTGAGGATGTGCTAGATGACGATCAGTTTGGCTTTAGAAAAGGTAAAGACACGAGAGAGACAATTCTGGCGTTGCGGTTGATAATGGAAGCAAGACTAAAGAAAAATCAAGACACGTTCATAGGATTTGTCGAGCTGGAAAAAGCGTTCCACAGTGTAAAATGGTGCAAGATGTTCGAAATTCTGAGAAAAATAGGGGTGAACTGTAGGGAGAGACGGGTAATACACAATATGTACAAGAACCAAGAGGGAAAATAAGAGTGGACGACAAACAACGAAATGGTTGTATTAAAAAGGCTGTAAGTCAGGGATGTAGTCTTTCCCCCCAACTTGTTTAATCTGTACATCGAAGAAGCAATAATGGAAATAAAAGAAAGATTCGGGAGTGGAATTAAAATTCAAGGTGAAAGGATATTAATGATACGATTCGCTGATGACATTGCTGCCCTTAGTGAAAGTGAAGAAGAATTACATGATCTGCTAAACTGAATGAACAATCTCATGAGTGCAGAATATGGACTGAGAGTAAATCGAAGAAAGACGAAAGTAATAAGACGCAGCGGAAATGAGAACAGCAAGAAGCTTAACATCGGGGTTGACGGTCACGAAGTAGGTGAAGTTAAGGGATTCTGCTACCTAGGCAGTAAAATAACCAATGACGGACGTAGCGAGGAGGACATCAAAAGCAGACTAGCAATGGCAAAAAGGGTATTTTTGGACAAGAGATGTCTACTTGTATCAAACATAGGCCTGAATTTGAGGAAGAAATTTCTAAGAACATACGTCTGGAGTACAGAATCGTATGGTAGTGAAACATGGGCTGTGGGAAAACCGGATCAGAAGAGAATCGAAGCATTTGAGATGTGGTGCTACAGACGAATGTTGAAAATCAGGTGGACTGCTAAGGTAAGGAATGAGGAGGTACTGCGCAGAATCGGAAAGGAATATGTGGAAAACACAGATAAGGAGAAGGGACAGGATGGTAGGACATCTGTTAAGACATGGGGGAATGACTTCCAGGGTACTAGAGGGAACTGTAGGGGGCAAAAACTGTAGAGGGACACTGAGATTGGAATACATCCAGCATATAATTGAGGACCTAGGTTGCAAGTGCTACTCTGAGAGGAAGAGTTTGGCACAGGAAAAAAATTTTTTTAAAAATCTAGGGACCGATGACCTCAGCAGTTTGGTTCCTTAGGAATTCACACACATTTGAAGATTTTTATGAAATGCTTTAATGCTTTGCACTTACCTGAGCTGTAACCAGCGATTCACTTATGATGCTAAAGCCAATGTGAAGGCTTTCGCCGGCTGGTGTGGCCGAGCGGTTAAAGGCGCTACAGTCTGGAACCGCACGACCGCTACGGTCGCAGGTTCGAATCCTGCCTCGGGCATGGATGTGTGTGATGTCCTTAGGTTAGTTAGGTTTAAGTAGTTCTAAGTTCTAGGGGACTTATGACCACAGCAGTTGAGTCCCATAGTGCTCAGAGCCATTTTTTTTTGAAGGCTTTCTTCGATTGGTACGGAACGATTTTCTGTGCACTCACGCTGACCATGTATTGGGACGACCCCTAATGCGCACTAGATTCCGACTTAGCAGGGCCGACAATTCTGTCTGCCTGCCGCAAACCTAACTGTCCTTGAGAAGAAATATGTGCGCTGTCATTATTAGTTTAAAACTGCGCAGTAAACATAAATAAAGAAAATTCCCGACAAAGATACTCTCTCAGAGTGTGTTGTTGACATTTACTACGCAAGACTCTCTTTAACCTCTGAGTTAATTTCAGGTGAAAGTTAATGATTTAAGTCGCGTTGTACTGGACAATAAACTGTGCTTTAAAATTGAATGTATATAAAATCTCCCCCCCGCCGGCCGAAGTGACCGTGCGGTTAAAGGCGCTGCAGTCTGGAGCCGCAAGGCCGCTACGGTCGCAGGTTCGAATCCTGCCTCGGGCATGGATGTTTGTGATGTCCTTAGGTTAGTTAGGTTTAACTAGTTCTAAGTTCTAGGGGACTAATGACCTCAGCAGTTGAGTCCCATAGTGCTCAGAGCCATTTTTGAAAATCTCCCCCCCCCCCCCAAGCTAATCAAGGATCTGTTTCACTTACTTAAAACAGGTTATTCTTTATTATTTCCACGTTTGTAAAAAAATAATTATATATTTACAAACATTTTCTTCGAGCACAATCTGTACAGTAGTGCATCATGTACACTCATGCTCATAAATTAAGGATAATTGAAGAATGTGGTGCCACACAACGTGGCACTACACTAAAGTGGCGCTAATAGCATAGGCACGTAGGGAACACACACGACACAGATCTATAAGTCCACAGTATTGGTGATAAGTTGAGAAAACCTCCCCGAAACACATGTGCTACAAAACGCCACTTTTTCTTGCGCATGTACCCCGACATCAATATGCGATGTGATCACCATGCACACGTACACAGGCCGCACAACGGGTTGGCATACTCTGGATCATGTGGTCGAGCAGCTGCTGGGGTATAGCTTCCCATTCTTGCACCAGTACCTGTCGGAGCTCCTGAAATGTCGTAGGGGTTTGAAGAAGTGCAGCGATACGTCGACCGAGAGCATCCCAGGCGTGCTCGGTGGGGTTTAGGTCTGAAGAACAAGCAGGCCACTCCATTCGCCTGGTATCTTCTGATTCAAGGTACTCCTCCACGATGGCAGCTCGGTGGGACCGTGCGTTATCATCCATCAGGAGGAAGGTGGGATCCACTGCACCCCCGAAAAGGCGGACATACTATACATCTGACCTGTTACAGTTCCTCTGTCAAAGACATGCAGGGGTGTACGTATACCAATCATAATCCCACCCCACACCATCAAACCACGACCTCCATACAGGTCCCTTTCAAGAACATTAAGGGATTGGTATCTGGTTCCTGGTTCACGCCAGATGAGGGGTCAATGGAATGCACCTTGCAGGTCTCCAGGTGAATAAACCATGTCTGTTCAGTCGTCTGTAGACTGTATGTCTGGAGAAACCATTCCAGTTCAAATATTAAGTAGTCCTGAGCCTAGAGATAATTCCAAAATGGTTCAAATGGCTCTGAGCACTATGGGACTTAACATCTTAGGTCATCAGTCCCCTAGAACTTAGAACTACTTAAACCTAACTAACCTAAGGACATCACACACATCCACGCCCGAGGCAGGATTCGAATCTTCGACCGTAGCAGTCCCTCGGTTCCGGACTGAAGCGCCTAGAACCGCACGGCCACCGAGGCCGGCAGAGATAATTCCAGACATCACCAATGAGTCATGAAATCTATACTTTGTTGCAAAACTATAAGCAGTCCGTTATAATCGAATCACTTCTAAGAACGTCATGGCAAGGTCATCATTTCTCTCGTACCAATTACAAAATACTATAATTCGACTGTAAATAACAATCGTTTAACAAAGCCGCTGCATATTCAGTTACGTATAAGAATGTGATTGCTGACGTCATTACGCTATGACAAACACAGATGTCATAAATTACAGTTTTGGAGAGTGTCTTGCTAGCAGTTATTAAGGTCGTAGTACTTTGATAGTAATGAACCGACCTGTTGGAAGCCGAGGAGAGCTTGCGGCTCTTTCAACGAGGTCAAAAATTCTAGTTACGGTATAAACAAGCAGGTCTCCCGTTGGGAGAAATGTGTTATCACCATGGTCACACATATAAAAAATTCGGAGGCTTTATTTTTCAGCGCTCTTCGTAAAATTGTATGGATATGTAAAATATCTATGAGGGAAAGCAAATAAAAGGCAGATTTACGATTTGTTAGATGGTAAATGCGGTGCAAATCTGAAGAAAATAGTTTATGAGGCGCTAGTGTGACCAGTTCTAGAGCTCTGTTCCACCTTTTCGAATCTCTGTCAAATACGTATGCCAGCAGACGTGGAAGAACGAGTTCAGAAACGACCTGCTACCATCGTAAGGTACTCGTACAAAGCTGTGTGCGAATTCTGCTGTCACTGTCGTATATCTCACATAAGAATCATGAGAAATTTTATAGGATTTGGGGCTCATACAGAGGCATTCACGCGACAATTCTTCTCACGCTGAATCCGCGAATACTGTAAGATAGAAAATCGTTAATATTTTTAAGAAGTACTACCAACTACGCAGAGCAAAGCAGCTTGTGGAACTTATGCAACAAAATTATAGTATCCCTTTCTTAAAAAATGTTCAGATGTGTGTTTGAATTCGTATGGGACCAAACTGCTGAGGTCATCGGTCCCTAGACTTACACACTATTTAAACTAACCTATGCTAAGAACAACACTCACACTCATGCCCGAGGGAGGAGTCGAACCTCCGGCGGGAGGGGCCGCACAATCAATGGCATGGTGCCTCACCCCGCGGCCACTCCGCGCGGCCCCTTTCTTCAAACCCCTTAATTGTCTCCCAGTGCGACGTATGAGACTCAAAGGTTCCTATAATGTCCCCCTGTCATGGGGCAAAAGGGTGGCATACTGGGACGTCACCCTCGGTTTCGACGACGGTTCAGACTGCTAGGTGTCGACACATGCGGAAAAAAGGCCACAGCTCAGAAGGTCATGTGAGATGTAAAATGGGTTAATGACGTTATATTGCCACCAGATCTCACCAAAATTCTGCCGGACACCACTGTGGAAGTGTAGCACGATGGGAAGGTCGTCAGGTGCCCTGTTACCTTTTTTTTGACGCCTGTCTGAGTGTCGTCAACACCGCGACTCCCTCCGTTGGAAACACGCCGCTCAGAATCGAGACAAAAAGGCGTCTGGGGGTGACAAAAGGAGCGTCAGTGAAACTAACCCTTTCCTCGGCACTCTGATTCCGAGACATTTCGCGGGGGAAAACGACAGCCTCGGGGAACAGGACAAATTTGGCCACTGCTGCCACCCGCTGTGCTTGCCAACCGCAGCCTGAGGGTTAGGCAACCCCTTCGACATCGTTCGTTGGAGTCCAGTGCTAGAGCAGCCGCAAGGCTGAATTGGGGACGAAATTCCTGACAGCTGCATTTTTAACGTGCTCAACAAAGGTGCGTGGGTGGCACCGAGGGTATTGTCGAACCCTGCCATTTTATTCACGCATGCGTCGAAACCTCCCGTGATAAAGCCATAGAAGGGGCGATGAAAAAGCATAAAAACTCGTTTCAGCTTAGGATCACACTGAAATTTCGTCGAATTGCTTTGAACGACCCCTTGTGGCTCCATACTGCACGGAACAATAGTGTCAAAAGTGATGTGATCACATCCAGTAGGACTACAGCTCCGCAATGTCCATTCAGTACGGTGGAAGTATACTAGGCCGGCGCTTGTGGCCGAGCGGTTCTAGGCGCTTCAGTCCGGAGTCGCGCTGCTGCTACGGTCGCAGATTCAAATCCTGCCTCGAGCATGGATGTGTGTGATGTCCTTAGGTTAGTCAGATCTAATTAGTTCTAAGTCTAGGGGACTGATGACGTCAGACGTTAAGTCCCATTGTGCTTAGAGCCATTTGAACCATTTTTTGAAGTATACTCGAAAAGGAGGTGGCACCAACAGCCAGCTACGTCAAGAATGTCGTTCTGTTGCTCACTGCTCTGTAAACTGTCGTTTCCGAGCACAAAATGGTGGAAATCTTCTCGCTAAGGGAAGGACGGCTTCATTGACGATCTTTTTGCCACCCTCGAGGCCTTTTCGTGTCGATTGTGAGCGACCGTGTGAACGAAATGTTTTCCTCGGCCACAGCTAAGAAAACCGCATGGCCGCGCGGGATTGGCCGAGCGGTATAAGGCGCTGCAGTCATGGACTGTGCGACTGGTCCCAGCGGAGGTTCGAGTCCTCCCTCGGGCATGGGTGTGTTTTGTAACATCCACGAGATAAATTTTAGCTACAGTGCGACGAGAGGAAATTATGCCTCTAACAGTTATAAACATTATCTATCCGGCATATGAAAAAACAGTGAAATATATATATTACAAAGACAGTGATAATTGTAAATTCCTTTTATGATCTGCGTTTGTCTTCCTTTGTTTTTCCCTTTGCTGGTTGGCTTTTGTAGGTTGCGGGCGCAAGACGCATATCAAACTGAGGTCTGTTAAGAAATTGTAATTATTTATTAATTATTACTTGAGAATAGAGTTCATGATTATTATAAATATGAGTGAATAATTATTTATAACGTTAATTCCTCTCTCAATAAGCATTATCTGTGTTAATTATTTATTTCCGCTGAAGGAAAGCAGCCATTGATGATAGCGATTTGTATCGCGTTTTTGTCTGTGTTTTCCTTAGAAAAAAATCAAATGTTTGCTTGATGAAGTCTAAATAGTGCACAATACGAAAGTAAAGTTTAATAAGCATTTCAAATACTTATCCTATTCGCTGTAACAGTAGAAAATCTCTATCAATCGTCTGCCATCATCTTAACAATTACACAAATGCCGAAGGTAATAAAAATGTGTAAAAATAATTGTGCACCTATGGTCCCGAACTCATTTTAATGAAAATAATTCGAATCAGATTGGTTCTTTAAAAACAGTGCTCATAGCACGATCCATATAACAAACTTTTCTAGCTGATGTATGGAGCCGAAATTAATTACGCTCGAGTTGCGAAGAATATTGTTTCAGTGTTGTGCGCGGCTGATATTCGGTGGTTTTAATGATCATTTTGATGAAGATAACTGTTTCCGTCATAATCAATAGTTGTATAGAATCTGTTGTATGAACTGTGATTTAGTGACACTTAGACAACTTACAGACAACACTTTAACACAATATTAACTTGGAGTTCTTTAGCATTTGACCAAATCTTTAGCCGGGAGAAAAATTATTTAGTAATTACTCAATGTAATAAAATAAGATTATCATTTTCATTTAAAAATTATTTAAATACAAAACCACTGAATAACATAGTGAATGCCGCAGTGTATTTGTCCTTAGGATAATTTAGGTTAAGTAGTGTGTAAGCTTATGGACTGATCACCTTAACAGTTAAGTCCCATAAGATTTCACACACATTTGAACATTTGAAAACCACGTGATTTCAACGTTGTGTGTCGCGGTTCTGACCTACACCAGAGAGGTGTCAAAATAAGGAGTGAAATTTGGTTAAGAGGGGCTGTGACAACCTTACCATAATATGACACGTCCACCGTGGCGTTGGGTAGAATTGCTGTGAAATTTGGCACCAGTGTAACATCAGTAACACACTTTACAGCTCACATGAATTTCTGAGCTCTCGGGTTTCTTTCGCACGTGTCAACACCTTGCTGTCTGAAGCGTCGATGATCCAGAGGGTTAAGTCGCAGAGCGCCACGCTTTTGTACCATCGGAGAGGAGTTTCTATAATTACCTTTGAGTCAAATTTCAAATTTATGCTTCGCAATGGGAGACAATTATGATTTTTCGAAAAAAAATGATCATTCAGTTAAAACTTCTGGGCTGATAGGCCGTGATCGGTGTATGAAACTCTCCCCTGACGTATCGTCTCCTCGGAAGGTGGCTCCCGCAGTCGGAGACGAAACGTCAGTGGAGAGTTTTATACATCGACCACGGAGTGTCAGCCCGGAAGTTTTAAGTGGAGACAATACCAGCCTTGAAAGCCTAGATTGTATGATCAAATTATCATTTAATTATGTTGCGCAATGTAGAGTCAGAAGATATTTTACACCTCGACGTGTTTCACTGCAACAACTGATTTCAACTGGTTTCTCAGTTCCATCTTACAGCTATACACCCAACTTCTCCACGGCTCTCATAGTTGATTTTAGTAGAAGATTTTGTCATGTCCATCATGATTATCCGGACTGTTATGCCGTGGTCGGTTGATGAATTTTGTCTCAGTTCCCAACGTTTCGTCCCCGTCTGCGGGAGATATCTTCAAGGGGGTCTGTAGCTCGATGGAAGGTCCAACACACCCACTGGCTCGCTACTGACGGCCGCTAAATTCCGTGTCCGCCCGCTCCCGCGCCGCGGCGTGACGTCACGTGTTTTGAAAACGTCAGTGTAATGGCCGCTGACCGTTGCCGTCAATCGCCGTTGCCATCACGCAGTAGTGGACGGTTGGTACACATCTTCTTTAACACCGACATCCATATACCGTTTAATTTCACGTCCTCCTCCTTTCGATTGCAAGCAGTTTGCGTCCATTGTGGTGCCGGGTTGGAGTTCGGTGTTACCTTTGGCAGTACTGGACGCGGTGGCGTCTGCTGGATGATACCCGTGGGTTTCCGACTACGAGTAATCTTCGTTACATCCTTCTCTCGGCGGTCTCTAGGCAAGCGATTGTCAATGGGCGCAGGATTTTGCGAGAAATCACGGTGAGCATCAGATTAGTGTGCACATCACTTGGTGTCGTGTGGTAGTTATTTTGACTCCGTATCCTGGTGCCTGTTGTTATATACGAAGGTGAGTCAAATGAAAACCTTAAATATTTTTTAAATATTATTTATTACGCAGAAGTGGTACAAAGTTGTATCACATTGAACATAATCTCCCCCACGCTCAGTGCAAGTCGTCCAGCGCTTACAAAGTGCATAAATTACTTTAGAAAAAAATTCTTATGGTAGTCCGCGCAACCACTCGTTCACCGCGTGGCGTACCTCTTCATCACAACGGAACTTATTTCCTCCCATTGCGTCTTTGAGTGGTCCAAACACATGGAAATCACTTGGGGCAAGGTCTGGCAAGTATGGTGCAAGAGGAAGACACTCAAAATACAGGTCTGTGAGTGTTGCAACTGTTGTACTGGCAGTGTGGGGCCTTGCATTGTCATGTTGCACAAGGACACCTGCTGACAGCAATCCACGTCGATCTGATTTGATTGCAGGCCACAGATGATTTTTTAGGAGATCTGCGTATGATGCACTCGTGACAGTGGTACCTCTAGACATATAATGCTCCAAAATCACGCCTTTTTCCTCCCAAAAGAGTCAGCATAACCTTTCCTACTGAAGGTTCTGTTCGAAACTTCTTTGGGTTTGGTGATGAGGACTGGTGCCATTCCTTGCTCGCTCTCTTGGTTTCCGGCAACGGCCTTGCCGCGGTGGAGACACCGGTTCCCGTGAGATCACCGAAGTTAAGCGCTGTCGGGCGTGGTCGGCACTTGGATGGGTGACCATCCAGGCCGCCATGCGCTGTTGCTATTTTTCGGGGTGCACTCAGCCTCATGATGCCAAATTGAGGAGCTACTAGACCGAATAGTAGCGGCTTCGTTCAAGAATACCATCATAACGACCGGGAGAGTGGTGTGCTGACCACACGCCTCTCCTTTCCGCATCCTCCACTGAGGATGACACGGCGGTCGGATGGTCCCGGCAAGCCACTCGTGGCCTTCTGACGGAGTGCTCTTCGTTTTCGGTTGATTGAAGTGAACCCAGGTTTCGTCGCCAGTAACGATTCTTGCAAGGAAGCCATCACCTTCTCGTTCAAAGCGCCGCAGGAGTTCTTCACAAGCATCAACACGTCGTTCTCTCATTTCAGGAGTTAGCTGCCGTGGCACCCACCTTGCAGACACTTTGTGAAACTGGAGCACATCATGCACAATGTGGTGTGCTGATGCATGACTAATCTGTAAACATGCTGCAATATCATTCAGTGTCACTCGGCAGTTTTCTTTCACTATGGTTTCAACTGCTGCAATGTTCTGTAGAGTCACAACTCCTTGTACCTGACCTGGACGAGGAGCATCTTCCACTGAAGTCACACCATTCGTAGACTTGCTGCTGTGACAAACATGCATCACCGTACTGAACCTTCACTCGTAGATGAATTTCACTAGGTTTCACACCTTCACTACGCAAAAACCGAATAACAGAACGCTGTTCTTCCCTGGTGCAAGTCGCAAGTGCGGCGGCCATCTTTATACTGATACTGCGACGGTGTGGATGCATCTGCACTGTGCTGCCACCTATAGGCCATTCTGCACGCTGTTTGTAGCACGCTTACCAACTTACAGGATGATGGTGCGAAATTTCGATTTGTTATTTCAAATTTAAGGTTTTCATTTGACTCACCCTCGTAAATCAATGTGTTATTTATGAAGGTTTTGCCTAGTATTCCGTGAGTCCAGTTCTGTGTCAGAAACGGAGCGAAAAGTAATGTCGTTGAGTCTGCAGTTGATGTAGGAAAAACAAATTTAGGGCTGCTATTAATCTCTGTATACGCATAGAAGGCAATGTCCCGACTGACTGATTCACTCACTTACTCATCATGACCCTGTCCAACCCATTATGGATATAATGTTGAAATTTTGCAGATGCCGTTAATCTTAGACTGTAGGCGTTGTTTAAGAAGTGATGTTTCGTAATTCCGCCCGTAAGGGCGTGAAATGCTTTGTGAAAATATATCGCTGTTAAGGCCATTTTGAAACTATTCCTACGAAAATTGGTATTTGGTTCCTCGGTCATAAATAAAGAAATGCGTGTTTCAGCATTTTGTAAATATAACCCCTTTGGTCGTGAATAGTTGGTGAAATTTTTACCTAAATAAATTATTATTATAGAACTTTGAAACGTCCCCTTAGAAAAATTATTGAATTACTGTGCTGATAAACCTCTTACATTATTTGATTTTCAAACAGCTGAGCAAAACTGAACGTACTCAGACATTTCGCTCTTTACCTATTCTGATTAACACTAATCTGACACACAATATTTTTAGCGTAACGCAATCTGACTTTAAAAAATCCCTACAAAAGAATGGCCCTGACTAACATTAACCTATACCTTTCACAAATCACTTACCTCACAAAATGTTCGTTACTCGAACTACTGCAATACAGCGAGCGCCACTACTGCAAGCTAAATAAAAGATTCAAACTACTGAAGGCACTAACTACTGACAGGCATAGTTAGCAAATGAAAGATTTTGATAGAGAAAAAACAATGTATTTACCTTAATAGTGTTCAAAAGTCATAATATATCAGTTCATGACATCCAGTCTTACAAATGTACTGTCTCTGATGAACACACGTCCAGATCATCCGCTCTCAAAACTCCGCCATCTCTCTCCCCACATCCACTACTGCTGGCGGCTCACCTCCAACTGCGCAACGCTACGCGCTGTTAACATCCAGCTGCCCAACACTACAATAGCAAACAACAATGCAAACCAGTCACAGACTGCACACAGCACAGACAGTGATTTTCATACAGTGCGCTACGTGGCGTTACCAATATAAAAACCTAAACAGCCTACTTACATAGCCCCCATGCTCCCCACAAAAAAATTTACAAATTGTTTTGGGCAGTGGCCAATACAGATTTGAAAAAAATTTTCATCATTACAATAACAAAGAAATCAAATGCACACACGTATTTATACAATGTTGGTCAAAAGCTAAAACTTTCTCACAGTCCATAAAGACAGTCCTGATCGTTCATCACAGTAAAATTGCAGTGATTTTCTCAAAGTCCGTGCAGTAAAAGAAAATGCACAAGGAAGTAGTGGATTTCCATGCAGTCTTGAAGAAGTAGTGTTGTCCTTCCAACGGAAAGATACTGACTCTTGACATGCAGACAGCTAATGGTCCACAAGAGAGGAAACCCACAGCAGAGTCAGTCGAAGTTTTGAAGAATATTGGTAGGTAGGTCATCACAGAACAGACCCACTGCAGTCCTGGTAGAGATTATGGTATTGGTGGGCCATCAAAGATGCAGACCCACTGCAGTCCTTGTAGAGATAATGGTACTGGTGGGTCATCAAAGGTGCAGACGCACTGCAGTCCTTGTAGAGACGGCCAGCAGCCATCTTTTGCGACTGTACAGGTGCACAATCACCATCGAAGACTCTTGCGGACAATATAGTAAGTCCATAAACAACCACTTGTGCACTCAAAAACTTTTTGGCATGTCCTTAGAATCAGCAATGGTGTTAACCAGTCCTTTGCTGAATTATCAACACACGTGCAAACACTAACAGTCCCAACTTCTCATCTATTGTGCATGTACTATGACCAACAGAAACGTGTGCAGTGAAATGTATGGTCACAAGTTACTTAATTTGCTGAACTAGTGTCCATTACAATTTTATAACATCAGAATACAATAACAACGGTACAAAATACATCATTAAAGAACATAACAATACAGATAACATTTGTAGTAATACAGGCTTTACAAAAGAATAGAACTAACATACACATCAGTGTTACAGGAATTATGACATAAGTAAATACATAAAAGATCAGAATAACTTTTGAAACATCAACTTCACACATGAGCATTAGAACAGAACAGAATAAATAATGTCTAAACATCTTTACGAAGAAAACAACATATTATAAATGCAAATTATATTTGAGGATAACAGTATTCCTCATCATAGTGAATGTAGCTTAGTACTAGAAAACTTCTACAACATAAATCTTATTAACTTAACACATAAAGACAGGAAGAACACAAATAAACAAGGGTACACAAACACATAGAGGGATAACACATAAGGAAAGGACAGGGTTTGTTTTACTGCAGTATTTTGCATGGAGATCTCCCTTCGTTCATCATTATTCCCAAAAAGTCCTATCTAAGCCTACTTTCTGTATACTATTCATCCTCTTTCAAAATCCTTTTTTGGCCAAACCATTTTCTTATAGCTTCTCAATGCATTTCTTCCAGTTCATCACAACTCGTTCTCTTATATAGCCCACCCTATCTTAAGCTAACTTAAATCTACTGAGCTCATATGCATAAACTAGGGGACGAGGCAATGCAGCAACACAAAACAATTAACACAAACAGCAATGAAAAAATGCAAATTGGCAAAGCTAGCAGCAGTAAATCTAAATTAGCGGAGCAATTGCAATATTACCACTAATATAAGACAAAGTGCAGCAAACAATAAAAATAAATCAGTAGTAAAACTGGCTTAACAGAGTAATAGAAAGTCAAATTTAGTAGCACTATGCCTGGCAAGCAGCAGCAGCAAATGCAATAACTTATACCTAAACATGACAATGCTCAAGAAAAAAAATATTACAGTAAAAATGGCCATGTTTAATACCTATGTCACATCTTAACACTAGAGTGATACATCACCTTGATTTATCTACAAAACAAGTTACCCAGTCATTGTCAAAAATTATGTATGCAATTCCTGTGAAGGGAAATGTCTTTTTGTGCTCCCTCGTTTTTTTTTGGAAGTAGATCATAAAATGGTTATTTACTGGATCTGTAGGCATAAAATATCTATATTAGTACATCTATTAAATTTTATTTTAACCAATGCTGCAGTGCAGCTAGAAACTAGATATTAAAAGAAATGAGCAAATATATATATATGTATATATAAAGCAACATATGAAACGTCATTCACTAGGCAAATGGCGTCTCCAAAGGAAAAAAAAATCCTCTCAACTAGAAAGACAATAGATGTAAAATGTTTCTCATCATTTCATCAGGGATTTTAGTAAATATCATAAATTAAGAGCTCCACAGTGTAATCATATATTTTCAAGTTTGAGCGTGTTGTATTTGCGATGCTTTCTATAAAGAAATGTCAATAGCGAGGATAATAGCCTCTTTTTTTCCACCTAATGGCTTTCTTTTTTCAGACGACTTTCTCTCAGCTGGGCGCCCAAAACGCATTACATCAAAGTCACTTACCTTTCTTACCGAAATATTTACGACAGCAGTTTTCGCTACAGTGACAGTCGCATATAAAAAAATTTTCACAGGTCGAGAATTTGCATTACGAATGTGTAGAAACAAAATCCTATAAATATAATAACGTCCAAAAAATTTTCACTGGCATTGTGATAGAATCACACATATACGCACATTTCATAACTCTTAAAGTACGATTCTTGGTTTCCAACATCCTTTTTCACAAACCAGAGTCCCTAACCACTACTCATTATTCCTCACCTTATTACACATATACATATTCGTCGACACTTCTTCAATATTTCATCATAATAAATACATAGCATAATCAAATTCCTCATATAGCATCAGCTTATTGGCTCTGAGCACTATGGGACTTAACATCTATGGTCATCAGTCCCCTAGAACTTAGAACTACCTTAACCTAACTAACCTAAGGACAGCACACAACACCCAGCCATCACGAGGCAGAGAAAATCCCTGACCTCGTCGGGAATCGAACCCGGGCGTGGGAAGTGAGAACGGTACCGCACGACCACGAGATGCGGGTGCATCAGCTTATTGATCATAAACATACCTCAACAGCATAATACACATTGTCATCATAATAATATCATAAAAACTCAGTCCAAATCTCAAAATCGTCGTAGCTTTCTGCAATAATTTCAAAACCTAAAGAATATTCTCTGCTCATTTCAATAGTGTCATCTACCTTAAACGTACTTTAAAAATCATGAGCCCATACCAAATACATCATTCAAAGCTCTCATAGTACCACAATGGTTCCGAGAAAATATGAACAGTTCGCAAAGTACAGACAAAATACAGTTTCATAAATGTGAAGTTATCCAAGTGCGTAAACATGTGTCACTGATTTAGTAAAAAAAAAAGTTTGTCTCTCAGTTAAATGGTCAGATAGCTGTGTAATTTATGTGTTAGAGAAATATGGTACCGATGTGTAAAATTGTATAAGCAAATACCATATTAACTAGGGCTCCTTGTGCTTGCCAAACACATGGTACACAAAGTAAGCGTGTACCCCCCTGAGGATTAATGTAATTATACCCTCAGGTGTTAAAGATTACAGCAATGGAATGAAATATATCACGGAAAACTTTCTTTGTAATTCAAAAATCTCTAAAAATAAATGTTTTAAGTACAAATTTAATCAGTCAAATGCGTGTCCTGTAGCGCTAAATGTGCGTCTTGCTTTAAGATAATTCTGTGGAAGTGTCGTAGATATCGTCCTCTGTAAGCAAAGTTCTGCTGAAGTCAATGTACTCACCTCATCATAAACAAAAGTGAAATGCTTTGCGTATAGATATCGTAGTTTTTATGCTTATTGCCATGATGAAGAAAGTACTGTACTGTAACGTATTATTGTGCTACAGAAAGGCCGTCTCATTGTAGCTATACCACAAAAGTTACTACTAAAACATATATTCCTTTCCGGAAGTATTGAGAAAATCTGTGCAGATATAAAACAGATACACCGCAAAAGCAACCATGTAAATTGTGTCACACATTAGTAGCGTCGTGATATAATCGTGTAGCTGTCAAATAAACTAACCACTGTGTCATCTCGTATCTCTGAGAAAGCACTTTGAATCCATAATGTATTTTCAAGTAAACCAAAATGTTGCAGTAATATCTCATTAGCGGTACTGGTATATGTTCTAAGTATGTGAGCCTTATAGTCGTTACGTAATCGTGCAACTAACAAGCAAGAATGTACACACAAAATAACTCTGTGTCGTCTGTTCACTATAACAATGCACTAGTAAATACTGTCTAAATATGTTCCCTAGGTTCTAGACTGGATAGTTAACTTCAAAACGTTGTTACATGTTAACAGTTTCACAGTGTGACAAATTGTGCTAGTAGCGTGAAGTGAAAAATGTTATGGCAAAGACTAAGTTAAAAAGCAGATTATCTCTCAATAAACAGTTTTACATGTGAAATGTGGTGCAATCCTTTACTCTTCCTAGTACACAGAGTTTCAACTTCAACGCAATTATCTTATCCTTACGTCGGTAAGGAATACTGGAATTTTTATCAATGTTAGCGTCTATGTTATTTTTCTCTAAGCCAGCTGGCGCACGAGGCTGCCTGCGGTGCGAGTCATTGTCTGTCTCTTCATTGGCGCGCAACGTTATTGGGATTAGGAGACCTAACTTCTACAAATTCACCTTGTCGAGAGGGCCCTGTCCTGTTTTAATCCCGCCAGTTCTCATGAAATAAAGGTCTGTCGTTATGATTATATCGTCTGTCATCAAGTCGGTAATTTCTGTAATTAATTTCTTGTCGTCACGTGGTGGAGAATTTCTCCCTGAATCGTAACTGCATGCTGAACTGTTGCATCTGAAATTATTCTGTCTCCCTTGATAATAATTGTTTTGGTTCCCAAATTGTCTGTTTCTCTGATTGTCTCTGTGATAGTCATTATTACGGAAATGCGATCTTCCTCTGTAACTATTATTCTGCCAACGGATGTCATATGGGTGGTGTCTGTTTTCGTCACGATTTGCGTTGTAAAAATAGCCTTGTCGTGTCCAGTTATTGTTTCTGTCATCACAGAATTGTGACTGATGTGACCTGTAATGACTGTTTTCCTGTTTTCGCGTCCCACGATCGTCAGTGTCGATTTCCAAATCTTGTAAGAGTCCCTGAAAAGCTTCAATGTCGTCTTTGCAACGTCCTGCCAAAATAATATGTCGTAAATGTTCATGCAATTTGATTAAGCAAATGCGGATGAGTTCTGAGGGGCTGTATGGGTTTGACAGGTACTGATTCTTGTGCAACATGTCTTCAAAATATTTCACAAGACTGGAAAATTCAGATTGTTCGAAATGTTTCATCATTATGATGCTATGTTTTACTCGGTCTTGTGTAGCTTGAGACCAATATCTGAAAGGAAGGCATGATAAAATTCTCCTTCACTGTGACAATCGTGAATGACCGATCGCATTCTTACACCTGGTTCATTCTCTAAGTAGCCACACACAAATTCTAACCTGTGCTCTAATGACCAGTTGGGAGGAAAACAATGAGAGAATTGATGAAGCCACGTTTGTGGATGAACGTCGTTGCCGGAATTCTTAAATGTTTTGAATTTACGTGTAGTACTAAACAGCTTATAGTCAAAATCATCATGTCGGCAAGTCGCATATTGGTCATTGTTACTTAGTTTCGGCGGTTCCATCTCAAAATTCGGTGTACCTTGACAATTTCTTTCATAATTTCTGAAGTACCTCGTGTTATTATTTTGTGGCTGTTCCGTATTTCTATGTCCCTCTTCCCGTATTGGAGTGCGAGTGTCCTTTGAAATATGTAATTCTTGTATTACCGGTGTCAACTGATCTTGTACTTCCCGGATTTCTCTTTGGTGTTGCGTATTAATTTGATTCTGATTTTGTTTGAATTTCCTAATTTGTTCGTACTCTTCTGTGTCAGTGAAGGCTACAGGTCTTGTGTCATTCAGATCATCATCCACCTTTGTAGGTAAGTTAGTGAACTGATCCGAAAGATCGGCTACTTTCTCCGATAGTGAACTTATTTCCTCAGTGTGTTTTTCTGAACCAAGTTTCAGAGTGTCCATTTGTGTTGGAATCCTTTAAGTTTTCCTGAGTTTTTGCAAGTTGCGTAACCGAATCGGTGGATGCAACTGAGTCAATCTTATCTTACAAGGTCTCATGATTTTCATGAACAATAGTTTTCAGTTCTTTTATGGCTACTTCGTGATACTGTAATGTATTTTCATGCCGCGAAAAAATAGGTTGAAAATGCTCACAAATTTGTGTTTTTACGTAATTACAGACTTTTTGACATTTCGATTCGATTTTATGTAACTCAGTAGTTAAATCTTCACTTGTTTGTTCAAGCGTGGTGTGTAACCTTTGAAGATTTTGTTCCATTATGTCTAACGTTTGAAGATTTTGTTCCATTGTGTCTAACTTTCGAAGAGTTTGTTCCATTGTGTCTAACTTTCGAAGAATTTGTTCCATTGTGTCTAACTTTTGAAGCATTTGCTGTGTTTGTCCCATTTGTTGTATTAATTGTAATAACAATGCACTGGTGTTTGAAACATGTTCCTCAGTGCTTTTCGGCAGTGAATTTGCACCAGCAACATTCACATTTTGACAAGCAGAAAATGTGTCTTGACTTATTTGAGAAAACGGTCAGGACCCAAAACCTGAATCTACAGTATTTGCGAGATTGTGTCCTGTCATTTAGGATTCCTGAGGCGAGCTGCTGCCGACCGATCGATCGATAATGCTTCCCTGTTCACTAATTGTTTCACTGTCTACGCCATTAATTGCCGCCCACTCCATTTCCCTATGCACAATTACCAAATTACTACTTCGAATGTCTGTTAATTCACTACACAGTGGTGCTGATAAGCTACGCTCTTCGTCACTATTATTTCTCAGTTTACTTTGGTGCCTAGTGTTACGTTTTTCACACGCCATTATTGTCACAATATTTCACACGATAACACAGAAAAGCACAATTTGAAGAGCAAAATAAGAAAACACATTAACATAGCACTGAAAATAATATCTAGTTAATTGCAAGCGCAGCTGCGAAATACTTGGTGCAAATCTACATGCATGTCACAATTGTTTTACTGTACAACAATGAAACACTACAACTACAAAGGAAATTCTCTCTATGATTACGCGCTAGCAATAAACAATAACTACACTAATTACACAAACTACAAGAAAAAAATCAGACGATTCCAGTGAGGTATCCTCGGCTAAGGGTCGACATATGAAACGTCCCCTTAGAAAAATTATACATGACTGTGCTTAAACTGACACACAATATTTTTAGCACAACGCAATCTGACTTTAAAAAATCCCTACAAAAGAATGGCCCTGACTAACATTAACCTATACCTTTCACAAATCACTTACCTCACAAAATGTTCGTTACTCGAACTACTGCAATACAGCGAGTGCCACTACTGCCAGCTAAATAAAAGATTCAAACTACTGAAGGCACTAACTATTGACAGGCATAGTTAGCAAATGAAAGATTTTGATAAAGAATAAACAATGTAATTACCTTAATAGTGTTCAAAAGTCATTATATACACTCCTGGAAATGGAAAAAAGAACACACTGACACCGGTGTGTCAGACTACATCCAGCATCTCTACGATCGTCTCCATGGGAGAATAGCAGCCTGCATTGCTGCGAAAGGTGGATATACACTGTACTAGTGCCGACATTGTGCATGCTCTGTTGCCTGTGTCTATGTGCCTGTGGTTCTGTCAGTGTGATCATGTGATGTACCTGACCCCAGGAATGTGTCAATAAAGTTTCCCCTTCCTGGGACAATGAATTCACGGTGTTCTTATTTCAATTTCCAGGAGTGTATATATATAACTCCGCCACCTCTCTCCCCACATCCACCACTGCTGGCGGCTCACCTCCAACTGCGCAACGCTACGCGCTGTTAACAGCCAACAGCCCAACACTAGAATAGCAAACAACAATGCAAACCAGCCACAGACTGCACACAGCACAGCCAGTGATTTTCATACAGAGCGCTACGTGGCGTTACCAATATAAGAACCTAAACTGCCTACTTACAACTTATAAAATTTTATTTAAAACTACATCTATGGAAACTGATATTTGACTCCACTGTTATCAATAAAAAAATAGCTGTTTCAGAATTTCTTTCGGAAATTCATCCACTAAGGCGGTGAAATACTGAGTGAGCTGTTTTGTGAATATATTTCATTGTGTAAGCATATTTCATTGTGTAAGCATCTTTGAAAACTTGTATTTGACTTCTCAGTTGGAAATAAAAACATACGTGTTTCACTGCTTTTTGAAAATTCAAACCGTACGGGGGCAAAATAGGGCCAGACAGATTCATTGATTCATCATCGTACGGCCCAGAGCGCCAAGGATGAAAACTTGATATTTGGCGAACGTATGAATCTTATACTGTAGGCATCGTTTAAGAATAGATTGTCCAAAATTCCACTCCTAAGGGTGCGAAAAAGGGGATAAAAGGTTTTTTAATAATATATGGCTATTAAAGCAATATTGAAACTCAGTGAGAAATTTAAAAAACAGTTTTCAGCGTTTTTGAAAATTCAGTTACTAAGGGGGTAAGGAGGTGAAAGATTTTTATAGTAAATCATTATTGAAGTGCTGCTAAAGCATTTTTAAAGCTACATCTAAGAAAACTGGTATTTGACTACTAGGTTAGAAATAAAAAAATTACGTGTTTCAGTGTTTTTAGGAAATTTACCCCGTAACAGGATGAAATAGGGGATGAAAAGTTTTGTGTTAAGGAAATGAAGTTTCTTTAGAAATATTACAAGACATCAAAGACATCAAAGAGAACGAAGTCCGACTCGAGCTATCATATTTGCTTTTTTGTCAGAGCATTCGGGAAAGACCATGCCTCTATATCTTAGATGGTGTTGCCTTTATAGCCTCTATAGCTGAGATGATGTTGCAATTTGTGAATAACATAAAAATTCTATTAAAGAAAAAAAAAATCTGTGCACACAATATTGTCTAGCGAGCGAAGCAGCTGGCACTAAGGTAGCTGCTAAATGTAGATGCCGTGTGACTAGGGCCTCCCGTCGGGTAGACCGTTTGCCGGGCGCAAGTCTTCCGATCTACGCCACTTCGGTGACTTGCGCGTCGATGGGGATGAAATTATGATGATTAAGACAACACAACACCCAGTCCTTGAACGGAGAAAATCGCCAATCCAGCCGGGAATCGAACCCGAGCCCTTAGGATTGCCATTCTGTCGCGCTGACCATGCAGCTAACGGGGGCGGACAAGGTAGCAGCTAATACGCTGGGAAAATGGGTCTGGCTACAAAAGACTGCATACATAACCATCTTGCCTAGCTTGACCATCGTGTCAGCGTCCAACGAATGAATTCAGTGACTTAACGCACTGCTGGGATCGTAACAGGTGAGTACAGTCCATACCAAAGTATAAAGTAGACTATCAAGACACGTAAGTGGGAAGTATGTAAGAAAAGGCGAGTTCGATCATGCGTAAACCTGACGGTTACTCGTTATTCGAAGAAAATTGTGTTATCATTCCGCTGATACCACGGTGTATCACTCAAAGGATCCATCAGAATAAAGTCAGAAAAATTAGAGCACACCACTTGCGAATTGGTAAGATGCACTGTACATTTTCTGTTGAATACTTTAGGTGTATTTTTAGGTAGAAAAATGCGCTTCTATTTTAACCCTCGCAATACCAAGAGGGCGGGGGGGGGGAGGGGTTTACTTTATACAATCTAGTCAGTTACTTTGGTATTTTAGAAGTTAAAAAAAATATTGTTTTTAATGAATTGCTTTACCACATTCCATGAATGTTTTTTTAAACTTCACCCAGAAATTCACATCTTTGTACTTAGCAGTAGATGTCACTTATTCGAGTGACTGTCATACTCAGTGTTTCCGGGTTCAGAACCTTACATGCACATCAGTATCTCTTTACAAAGTATGTTGCGAGTAGAAGTGAACAACAGGTAACAAATTTTGCATTTTTAAATTTTTTATTGTGGCAATAACGCACACATTGCCCCCCCCCCCTCTAGTCGGTAGTACATGTTACTGAAAGTGCGTTGATACTGCTAAGGCTGTGATAAGAAATGGACCCATTTACACATCAGTATCTGTCTCTTCGAAAAGTATGTTCTTAATATAAGTCAACAACAGTTAGCAATTTTTTTTTAATTCGTATTTTGTAAGGTAGACATAAAGTACTCTCTCTCCCTTCTCTATTGGTAATGCCCGTTATGAAAAATATGTTGGCACTGCTAATGTGAAGCACTGTATTGCTGCACTCCAATCTGACTCTATAATTTTTCTGCGGATATTGTTTATGACACTGAGCTTAACTTTTATACTGTCGCAATAGTAATTTTATGTCATGCCTGTGTCCAAGGTAACATCGAAGCGTTTGGTTAAAGGACGGTCTTCCAACAGCCTTCCTCTCCATCTAACCTTGACAAGGAAGGAAGGAAGATTAGGTTTTCCACATCCCATCGATAACACACACACATGCTCGGTTTCTTTCAGTGTTAGGGAAGTAAACCGGCCAGCCGCCTTCAAACGAACCATCTTGGCATTTTCCTACAGCGGTTTGAGACGCTGATTTGAACCGTCATCCTCCCTAATGCGAGCTCACTGTGCCGACCACTGCGTATCTGACATGGGGCCCACGAGGCTGCTGCAGACATGAAACGCACGAGTCTTGACTTTTTTAAGGTGAGGCTTATGTTGGTTGCGGACAACGTATTGTTCAAGCCTCTCTAGAGCTTTTGGACGCCTCGCTTCATCGTGTTCAAACACACTGCCCTGGCCGACTACGGCGTATTTAGAATCCGTGGCGTCATTTCGTACTGCGAAAAAGTATGTGGGACAGTACAGCGTTTCTTTCTCCCCTACGTGATTCTTCCGTACTGGAATTTCAGAAAGGACCTGCGGGTTTCAAGGACACCTCAGACTGCCATGGCCACTGCCTAGTATTTTGTTGTGGTGTAGATCTTCTGCACTATAAATCTGGGATTAGATGTACTGTTGGCGGCAGAGTGATCCGTCTAGGCCGCATGCGTGATTTATGATTTTAAGAGCCATTGTCAAGTGAATATATGAGGTTCAATATTTCCAAAGTGGCACATTTTCCTTTGCAGAAACTGGTCTGTTGAGCAGTGAAAAGGGGATTCACTGCATTTGAAAGACGCTGCTGTAAAATTCGCTCACAAATTTCACAGGCATAGGACAAGAGTCATATAGGAATGAGCGGGAACTTTACTGGTTTTGGGGTCCAGTAACTTTCCATTTCCTACAGATTTCAGAGAAGTGGGCGATTATTACGCAATTGCTGAAGATTTATCGAAGCCATTACTTTATTTTAGCTCCAAATTTTTAATTTGTTTTTCTTGGATATCGTCTATCCTTGCAACATTATTTATCTTGCTCTTCATTGCGTTGTGTTCTGAGCATCTTCCTTCATACGTATATTTGTATGTTCATCGTGTTCTAATGTCATCCATCATTCCGTGTCTTTTCCTACCTCTTCCTCTCATTCCTTCCACTTTTTCCTCTATAATTCTTTGTTGCAGAGAATTCCTACACAGTACCAGTATACATCCCAGTCGAGATTTTTTCCTCTTACTGCTTTCTTTCTCTGTTTTCTTCATTACTTCTTCATTATTAAGTCTGTCACTCTACTTCACCTTAAGTATTCTTCTCCATAGACACATTTCAAAACTGGCTAAATATCTTTCTTCTTTCTTTTTAACTTTCCATAAGATTCACTTGGGGACAACACCTCACCCCAGACATGAGATTTAGCAACTCTTTTTCTTCAGCTCCATTGGAATTCTTCTACCGTTAATAACTGTTTCAACTTTTCAAATGTTATGCTTTCCGTAGATATCCTGCTCCTCGATGTGCTGTGGGATAACGGCTGGCATATATTTCTTGATGCAATAATTTACCAACAGCCGTATCTATTGTAGAAATTTATTTTATGAACTTCTTATATGCTACCTGTTTCGGCATTACATTGATGCCATCTTCAGGCTCCGGTACAATGAGTAGAACAAATGTATTATTATAAAAATATATAGAACATTCACTCCTGGAAATGGAAAAAAGAACACATTGACACCGGTGTGTCAGACCCACCATACTTGCTCCGGACACTGCGAGAGGGCTGTACAAGCAATGATCACACGCACGGCACAGCGGACACACCAGGAACCGCGGTGTTGGCCGTCGAATGGCGCTAGCTGCGCAGCATTTGTGTACCGCCGCCGTCAGTGTCAGCCAGTTTGCCGTGGCATACGGAGCTCCATCGCAGTCTTTAACACTGGTAGCATGCCGCGACAGCGTGGACGTGAACCGTATGTGCAGTTGACGGACTTTGAGCGAGGGCGTATAGTGGGCATGCGGGAGGCCGGGTGGACGTACCGCCGAATTGCTCAACACGTGGGGCGTGAGGTCTCCACAGTACATCGATGTTGTCGCCAGTGGTCGGCGGAAGGTGCACGTGCCCGTCGACCTGGGACCGGACCGCAGCGACGCACGGATGCACGCCAAGACCGTAGGATCCTACGCAGTGCCGTAGGGGACCGCACCGCCACTTCCCAGCAAATTAGGGACACTGTTGCTCCTGGGGTATCGGCGAGGACCATTCGCAACCGTCTCCATGAAGCTGGGCTACGGTCCCGCACACCGTTAGGCCGTCTTCCGCTCACGCCCCAACATCGTGCAGCCCGCCTCCAGTGGTGTCGCGACAGGCGTGAATGGAGGGACGAATGGAGACGTGTCGTCTTCAGCGATGAGAGTCGCTTCTGCCTTGGTGCCAATGATGGTCGTATGCGTGTTTGGCGCCGTGCAGGTGAGCGCCACAATCAGGACTGCATACGACCGAGGCACACAGGGCCAACACCCGGCATCATGGTGTGGGGAGCGATCTCCTACACTGGCCGTACACCACTGGTGATCGTCGAGGGGACACTGAATAGTGCACCATACATCCAAACCGTCATCGAACCCATCGTTCTACCATTCCTAGACCGGCAAGGGAACTTGCTGTTCCAACAGGACAATGCACGTCCGCATGTATCCCGTGCCACCCAACGTGCTCTAGAAGGTGTAAGTCAACTACCCTGGCCAGCAAGATGTCCGGATCTGTCCCCCATTGAGCATGTTTGGGACTGGATGAAGCGTCGTCTCACGCGGTCTGCACGTCCAGCACGAACGCTGGTCCAACTGAGGCGCCAGGTGGAAATGGCATGGCAAGCCGTTCCACAGGACTACATCCAGCATCTCTACGATCGTCTCCATGGGAGAATAGTAGCCTGCATTGCTGCGAAAGGTGGATATACACTGTACTAGTGCCGACATTGTGCATGCTCTGTTGCCTATGTCTATGTGCCTGTGGTTCTGTCAGTGTGATCATGTGATGTATCTGACCCCAGGAATGTGCAATAAAGTTTCCCCTTCCTGGGACAATGAATTCACGGTGTTCTTATTTCAATTTCCAGGAGTGTATGTTAACAATTGACAGGTATTTATGTTAACTCTGTAAGTGGCTCAAAAGGAAAATTGTATATCATTAAAACAATATATAACACTAGGGCAAATATCCTTCCGCCTATGTCATGCTGTTGTTAATAGTTTTCACTGTTTTACTCGAATATAGCATTATAGAAGAACATATGTATACGCTAATCTTCATAAATTCGTACCACACAGTTGTAACAGACCGTGCATCATAACAACTAAGCGTACTGCATACAATCATATGAGCAGTGGAAGAATTTTCTTATTTTTTAATTTTTTAAAATAATTAACTAATACAAATGAATAATAAAATAAATTAGAATACAGTAAAATGTGACATAACCATGTCAGAACACCTAAGTTACGTATGTATAGGCTAGGTCGTGTTATGTGTGGTACGACAAATAGCTGCCGCAATATTAACGACAAGAAGGGTAAGAAGTTTGTCTTAAAACCCAATTGCATTCGCGAATTAAACCATGCAATCGTACTATAAAAATCATCAAACACCTGGTCCCGTAGGCACCACATTAGAACCCCTATGTAAGACCACCTCGCACTGTGCTGAGCGGATTAATGCAACGACAGTAGCTGCCTCATATAGTCATAGTGACAAAGAAGATTCTCCATCTCTGTATATCAAAAAATGTCTACCTCCGTACATATAAGTCCTATACAATTATGTAGGATTATACCAAGTGGAATCGAACGAATAAAAAGGAAAAGCAGAAAAAGAAAAATATAGGAGGCCGCCTATAAGTCCGAACATAAACCTCAAAATCAGGTTCCATTCCAGGCGCTGAAACATCCCAGGTACAGAATGAATTTTACTTGTTCTATCTTTTTTCCGCTTAGGAATATGCTAACTGCAACTTCTTTCATGCTTATTCTCATCTCTTTTGTCTTCCCTATATTTATCTTCATTCCATACTGTGTGTGTGTGAAATCTTATGGGACTTAACTGCTAAGGTGATCAGTCCCTAAGCTTACGCACTACTAAACCTAAATTATCCTAAGGACAAACACACACTTCCCACGAGGGAGGACTCAAACCAACGCCGGGACCAGCCACACAGTACACGACTGCAGCGCCCTAGACCACTCGGCTAATCCCGCGCGGCCATTCCATACTCCTTGCGCCTTCTGCACTATTGGCTCTGAGCACTATGGGACTCAACTGCTGTGGTCATCAGTCCCCTAGAACTTAGAACTACTTAAACCTAACTAACCTAAGGACGTCACACACACCCATTCCCGAGGCAGGATTCGAACTTGCGACCGCAGCAGCAGCGCGGTTCCGGACTGGAGCGCCTAGAACCGCACGGCCACCGCGGCCGGCTATGCACTATTCTTCGACGTCTTATGTAAGTCTCTTCTGATTCCGCCAGCTTGATTGCTCCCATATTTTACAGTATTTATCCTTTCTGCTTCAATTGCAGCGCCCCTTGCATTTCCTATAGCCCTAAATTGCACTTCCTCTCCTTACGTGTTGATCAGCTTCCTTGACAGTAAGCACCATTGCCTTACACACTTTCCAGTGCTCATCTCTTCAATCTTCTCATTCCCTTCGCTGTCACTTTTTACTTCCTGTACGTCCCCTTCTCAGTCTATACACACATCTTTTACAATTCTCAGCAGTATACTCCAGTTGACTCAAGTGAAACACTTCTTCTAGCAGATAACACAAATGTACAACCCCCATGTTTATTTTTTATCATTCTGTCTTCAATCCATCACAACCTACAGCATCTCTTGAATGAGATTTTCACTCTGCAGAGGAGTTGGTGCTGATATGAAACTTCCTGGCAGATTAAAACTGTGTGACGGACCGAGACTCGAACTCGGGACCTTTGCCTTTCGCGGGCAGGTGCTCTACCAACTGAGCTACCCAAGCACGACTCACGCCCCATCCTCACAGCTTTACTACTGCCAGTACCTTGTGTCCTACCTTCCAAACTTTACAGAAGCTCTCCTGCGAACCTTGCAGAACTAGCACTCCTGAAAGAAAGGATATTGCGGAGACATGGATTAGCCACAGCCTGGGGGATGTTTCCAGAATGAGATTCTCACTCTGCAGCGCGGTGTGCGCTGATGTGAAACTTCCTGTCAGATTAAAACTGTGTGCCGGACCGAGACTCGAACTCGGGACCTTTGCCTTTCGCGGGCAGGTGCTCTACCAACTGAGCTACCCAAGCGCGACTCACGCGCTGTCCTCACAGCTTTGCTTCTGCCAGTACCTCGTCTCCTACCTTCCAAACTTTACAGAAGCTCTCCTGCGAACCTTACAGAACTAGCACTCTTGAAAGAAAGGTTCGCAGGAGAGCTTCTGTAAAGTTTGGAAGGTAGGAGACGAGGTACTGGCAGAAGTAAAGCTGTGAGGACAGGGCGTGAATCGTGCTTGGGTAGCTCAGTTGGTAGAGCACTTGCTCGCTAAAGGCAAAGGTCCCGAGTTCGAGTCTCGGTCTGGCACACAGTTTTAATCTGACAGGAAGTTTTACAGCATCTTTTGTTGCTTTACCGTTTTCTGAACCGAATTTGACCCTCATTATAGCATTTGAAACATGACTGTGAAACTCCTCTGTTATGTAAATGACCGAGAACGCCACAACTGCCTGCTCCTTCACGTTTGGCGACTCCCCTGCTAGCCATTCACCGGCATCGGACAGCAGTCCTCAGAACTAGCACTCTTGAAAGAAAGGATCGCAGAAGAGCTTCTGTAAAGTTTGGAAGGTAGGAGACGAGGTACTGGCAGAAGTAAAGCTGTGAGGACAGGGCATGAGTCGTGCTTGGGTAGCTCAGTTGGTAGAGCACTTGCTCGCTAAAGGCAAAGGTCCCGAGTTCGAGTCTCGGTCTGGCACACAGTTTTAATCTGACAGGAAGTTTTACAGCATCTTTTGTTGCTTTACCGTTTTCTGAACCGAATTTGACCCTCATTATAGCATTTGAAACATGACTGTGAAACTCCTCTGTTATGTAAATGACCGAGAACGCCACAACTGCCTGCTCCTTCACGTTTGGCGACTCCCCTGCTAGCCATTCACCGGCATCGGACAGCAGTCCTCAGAACTAGCACTCTTGAAAGAAAGGATCGCAGAAGAGCTTCTGTAAAGTTTGGAAGGTAGGAGACGAGGTACTGGCAGAAGTAAAGCTGTGAGGACAGGGCATGAGTCGTGCTTGGGTAGCTCAGTTGGTAGAGCACTTGCTCGCTAAAGGCAAAGGTCCCGAGTTCGAGTCTCGGTCTGGCACACAGTTTTAATCTGACAGGAAGTTTTATAGCATCTCTTGTTGCTTTACCGTTTTATGAACCGAATTTGACCCCCATTATAGCATTTGCAACGTGACTGACAAACTCCTCTGTTATGTAAGTGACCGAGAACGCCACAACTGCCTGCTACTTCACGTTTGGAGACTCCCCTGCTAGCCATTCACCGGCATCGGACAGCAGTCCTCAGGCGACCCGCTGTCCTTGCTTCACCTCGGTGCCGCAGCAGGTGCGGCTGTCCTCTGCAAGGTCGCCAGCGGCGCGGAAGTGACGCAACAGGTGGACGGCTGTCGGCCGAGGTCGCGCTGCCGGGACAGCGCCGAGCCTTTGCAGCCTTTCACCTCGCTGGGGTCAGCGATCTGCGTTACTAAATCCACAGGGCTGCCAGGCGCTCTCTCCGGGGGGACAGGTGGGCATACTATACTGTGGACTAAAAGCATCAAAAGCTAACTGAGGACACTCACCTCCAAACCATGAAAAAGGTCAACAGCAGACTAAAACTATTAAATATCCGAACACTGGGGCAAAACACACGACCGTTAAAAATACTCACAAGACCATTATCCAACCCTTCTTCACCTACGAAATTTTTCATGCGTTTTTGGTGAAATCTCTGAGGAGACAGAAAACTTGATCCTAGAAATTTGACAATGTACACTACTAGCCATTAAAATTGCTACACCAGAAGCAGATGATAAACGGGTATTCATTGGACAAATATATTATGTAGAACTGACAGGTGATTACATTTTCACGCAATTTGGGTGCATAGATCCTGAGATATCAATACCCAGAACAACCACCACTGGCCGTAATAACGGCCTTGATACGCCTGGGCATTGAGTAAAACAGGGCTTGGATGGCGTGTACAGGTACAGCCGCCCATGCAGCTTCAACACGATACCAAAGTTCATCAAGAGTAGTGACTGGCGTACTGTGACAAGCCAGTTGCTTTGCCACCATTGAACAGACGTTTTCAATTGGCGAGAGATCTGGAGAATGTGCTGGCCAGGGCAGCAGACGAACATTTTCTGTATCCAGAAAGGCCCGTACAGGACCTCCAACATGCGGTCGTGCATTATCCTGCTGAAATGTAGGGTTTCGCAGGGATCGAATGAAGGGTAGAGCCATGCGCCGTAACACATCTGAAATGTAACGTCCACTGTTCAAAGTGCCGCCAATGCGAACAAGAGGTGACCGAGACGTGTAACCAATGGCGCCCCATACCATAACGCCAGGTGATACGCCAGTATGGCGATGAGAATACACGCTTCCATTGTGCGTTCACCGCGATGTCGCCAAACACGGATGAGACCACCATGATGCTGTAAACAGAACCTGGATTCATCCGAAAAAATTAAGTTTTGCCATTCGTGCACCCAGGTTCGTTGTTGAGTACTCCATCGCAGGCGCTCCTGTCTGTGATGCAGCGTCAAGGGTAACCGCAGCCATGTTCTCCGAGCTGATAGTCCATGCTGCTGCGAACGTCGTCGAACTGTTCGTGCAGATGGTTGTTGTCTTGCAAAAGTCCCTATCTGTTGACTCAGGGATCGAGACGTAGCTGCACGATCCGTTACAGCCATGCAGATAAGATGCCTTGTCATGCGAACTGCTAGTGATAAGAGGCCGTTGGCATCCAGCACGGCGTTCCGTATTACCCTCCTGAAGCCACCGATTCCGTATTCTGCTAACTGTCATTGGATTTCGACCAACGCGAGCAGCGGGGTCATAATACGACAAACCGAAATCGCGGTAGCCTACAATCCGACCTTTATGGAAGTCGGAAACGTGATGGTACGCATTTCTCTTCTTTACGCGAGGCATCTCAACAATGTTTCACCAGGCAACGCCGGTCAACTGCTGTTTGTGTATGAGAAATCGATTGCAAACTTTTCAAATGTCAGCACATGGTAGGTGTCGTCACCGGCGCCAACCTTGTGTGAATGCTCTGAAAAGCTAATCATTTGCATATCACAGCATCGGTTAAATTTCGCGTCTGTAGCACGTCATCTTTGTGGTGTAGCAATGTTAATGGCCAGTAGTGTATTTTTGTCCAGTTTTTCATTGCCAAATGAAGAATGGGAAATGAACAATTGGGGTACCAAATTGACCAGTGTGAGATCTAGTTTCGCAAAAAAAGGATTTTATTGTTTGAAAGTAATGAGACTAATTAAGAAATATTTAATTAGTAATTTTACGTAAAATGTATGTACCTCTTTGCATAGCCAAGCGAAGAGTGCGAGATGGATGAATTGAGTATCAAACTAAACAAAGGTTTTTTAGGGAATGTGAGCACCTGATCAGCTCCATCATCATCATCGTCATCATTTAAGACTGATTATGCCTTTCAGCGTTCAGTCTGGAGCATAGCCCCACTTATAAAGTTCCTCCTTGATCCCCTGTTCAGTGCTAACATTGGTGCCTCTTCTGATGTTAAACCTATTACTTCAAAATCATTCTTAACCGGATACAGGTACCTTCTCCTTGGTCTGCCCCGACTCCTCTTACCCTCTACTGCTGAACCCATGAGTCTCTTGGGTAACCTTGCTTCTCCCATGCGTATATCATGACCCCACCATCTAAGCCTTTTCGCCCTGACTGCTACATCTATAGAGTTCATTCCCAGTTTTTTTTGATTTCCTCATTGTGGACTCCCTCCTGCCATTGTTCCATCTACTAGTACCTGCAATCATCCTAGCTACTTTCATATCCGTAACCTCAACTTTTTGATAAGGTAACCTGAATCCACCCAGCTTTCGCTCCCATACAACAAAGTTGGTCGAGAGATTGAACGGTGCACAAATAACTTAGTCTTGGTACTGACTTCCTTTTTGCAGAAGAGAGTAGATCGTAGCTGAGCGCTCACTGCATTAGCTTTGCTACACCTCGCTTCCAGTTCTTTCACTATGTTCCCATCCTTTGAGAATATGCATCCTAAGTACTTGAAACCGTCCACCTGTTCTAACTTTGTTCCTCCTATTTGGCACTCAATCCGTTTATATTTCTTTCCCACTGACATTACTTTCGTTTTGGAGATGCTAATCTTCATACCATAGTCCTTACATTTCTGATCTAGCTCTGAAATATTACTTTGCAAACTTTCAATCGAATCTGCCATCACAACTAAGTCATCCGCATATGCAAGACTGCTTATTTTGTGTTCACATATCTTAATCTCACCCAGCGAGTCTATTGTTTTCAACATATGATCCATAAAAAATATGAACAACAGTGGAGACAGGTTGCAGCCTTGTCTTACCCCTGAAACTACTCTGAACCATGAACTCAATTTACTGTCAACTCTAACTGCTGCCTGACTATCCATGTAAAGACCTTTAATTGCTTGCAAAAGTTTGCCTCCTATTCCATAATCTCGTAGAACAGACAATAACTTCCTCCTAGGAACCTGGTCATATGCCTTTTCTAGATCTATAAAGCATAGATACAATTCCCTGTTCCACTCATACCATTTCTCCATTATTTGCCGCAAGCTAAAGATCTGGTCCTGACAACCTCTAAGAGGCCTAAACCCACACTGATTTTCATCCAATTGGTCCTCAACTAATACTCGCACTTTCCTTTCAATAATACCTGACAAGATTTTACCCACAACGCTGATTAAAGAGATACCTCTTAGTTGTTACAATCTTTTCTGTTTCCATGTTTAAAGATTGGTGTGATTACTGGTTTTGTCCGGTCTGATGGAACCTGTCCCGACTCCCAGGCCATTTCAATTATCCTGTGTAGCCATTTAAGACCTGACATTCCACTGTATTTGATGAGTTCCGACTTAATTTCATCCACCCCAGCTGCTTTATTGCACTGCAATCTATTGACCATTTTCTCCTCTTCCTCAAATGTGATCCTATTTCCATCATCATTCCTATCCCATTCTACCTCGAAATCTGAAACATTACTGATCGTATTTTCACCTACATTGAGCAACTCTTCAAAATATTCCCTCCATCTGCCCAAGGCATTCACAGGATTCACCAGCAGTTTTCCAGACCTGTCCAAAATACTTGCCATTTCCTTCTTACCTCCCTTTCGAAGCCTGCTAATTACACTCCAGAATGGTTTTCCAGCAGCTTGACCCATAGTCTCCAACCTGTTTCCAAAGTCTTCCCAAGATTTCTTTTTGGATGGTGCAATTATCTGTTTGGCTTTGTTTCTTTCTTCAACATAACTTTCTCTGTCTACCTGAGTTCTAGTATGTAGCCATTTTTGATACGCCTTCTTTTTCCTTTTACAGGCTGCCTTGACTGTGTCATTCCACCAAGCTGTTTGCTTCATCCTACTTTTACACACTACTGTTCCAAGACATTCTTTAGCCACTTCTAGTACTGTGTCCCTGTACCTTGTCCATTCCTTAACATTTTTTAAATGTTCGGATAATAAGTTGCCGTCTCTTTATCTAAGAATAGATGATGAATGCAGATAGCCGCTATCTCTGTGTAATGTCTCGTCTGTATAGACGTGCATCTGTTGCCTTTAAGATCACGTCACCTTCACACATAAATCTATACAGTAAAGTAAGGCCCACCCAGTTTTTGGCTGATCCGTAATAAGACAGGCGAAAAATTAGACTAATGGAGGATTATTAGTATTATCTCTATTTTCATTCGCTCTCTCTCTTTCTCTCCTTTATCTATGTACAGTTTTTAATATAATATTTCATTACGTGAAATCAGCCAAATAGTATCTTTGGTGGTGTCCTTCGTCTTGGTAATCAGCGGCTGGCTTGCTGTAAGAGATCTTTACGTTTATTATTACGGTTAAACACTGCAAACAGTCGGGAGAATCAATCGTTTGGACAATTTGTTCCTTTTACGAAAGATTGCGAATTCCAGATGTGTAAGAAGCCTTTTTGGACGATTTAACACAGACTCAGTGATTGCAGGCTCTCTTCGACACAGCTGAAACTTCCCCACTAATTACAGGGCCAACGTGATCATCAAATGATTCAGAAAGAACTCATTCATTCATTCGCTCCAGAAAAAAAAAGTCACAAACCTTATTTATGGAGGAGGAGGAGGAGGAGGAGATTAGTGTTTAACGTCCCGTCGACAACGAGGTCATTAGAGACGGAGCGCAAGCTCGGGTGAGGGAAGGATGGGGAAGGAAATCGGCCGTGCCCTTTCAAAGGAACCATCCCGGCATTTGCCTGAAGCGATTTAGGGAAATCACGGAAAACCTAAATCAGGATGGCCGGAGACGGGATTGAACCGTCGTCCTTCCGAATGCGAGTCCAGTGTGCTAACCACTGCGCCACCTCGCTCGGTTTTATGGAGGAAATTGTGTGTTATATCCATCTCCATTACATGTCCAGATCTCTGGTGATTCCACGCCTTAATTATTTTCCGTTTACAGTCTCTTTCTCTTCAAACAAACCGCTAGCGGCACAAATGTTAATTGGCTCGCTTTAGCGAGAAGAAAAGCAGAATATGTATCTCTCAGAAACACGTCAATACCTCAACAGATACTCCAGAAGCTGTCCTAGTTACCACTCTTAACAACCATGGAGAATGCATATATGCATCTCTGTTATTTCAAAGAATAAGCGCACTAGAAAATACTTTGGCATCGTCGAGCTGTCGCCGCATATATTACGAGAAAGTCAGATCAGATAACTTTCCCAAAGTGAATGAATGTGGATGGTTTGATTGAAAATGATTAATTGGCGCGTGGTAGAGGGTATTTTCTGTGGGGACATTACATACTGTGTCCCTGTACCTTGTCCATTTCTTTTCCAATGACTGTAATTGACTACATTCAACTAACTGGTACCTTTCTAAGATCGCTGTTATGTACTTGTGCCAGATTTCCCTATCCTGAAGTTTCTCCACTCTTATCCTCCTACATATGGACCTGACCTGCACTTTCGGCCTAACAATCCCAATTTCACTGCAGATTAAATAATGATCAGTGTCATCAAAGAATCCCATGAATACACGTGTGTCCCTCACAGCCTTCCTGAGTTCCTGATCTGTTATTATATACTCAATGACAGATCTGGTTCCCTGCCTTCCCAAGTATACTGGTGAATGTTCTTATGTTTAAAAAAGGAGTTTGTGATTACTAAGCCCATACTGGCACAGAAATCCAAGAGTTGTTTACCGTTCGTGTTGGCCTCCATATCCTCTCCAAATTTACCCATAACCTTTTCATACCTTCCTGTTCGATTTCCAGTCCTGGCATTAAAATCGCCCATGAGCAGAACACTGTCCTTGTCCTTTACTCTAACAACTACACCACTGAGAGCCTCATAAACACTATCCATCTTATCTTGATCTGTCCCTTCAAAATGCGAATATACTGACACAATCCTAATTTTCTTGCTAGACACTGTCAAATCTATCCACATCAGTCGTTCGTTTACATATCTTATTGCAACTACGCTGGGTTCCATTTCTTTCCTGATGTAAAGCCCTACACCCCATTGTGCTATTCCTGCTTTGACTCCTGACAGGTAGACATTGTATTCTCCCACTTCCTCTTCTTTCTCATCCCTTAACCGAATGTCACTAACAGCTAAAACGTCCAGCCCCATCTTACTTGCAGCCTCTGCCAGCTCTACCTTCTTCCCAGAGTAGCCCCCATTGATATTAATAGCTCCCCATCTCATTACCATTTGTTTGCCAAGTCGTATCTTAGGAGTCCCTGGTTTGTCAGTTAGAGGTGGGACTCCGTCACCTCCAAAGGTCAGAGGCATTTTGCTCTGATTATTGGCAGCATCATATTTAAAGTACCAGGGAAGCAGGTTGCTAGCCTTACTTGCCCCGAGTCCCATTGAGTTTTACGCCTAACGGTTGAGGGACTAACCGGTGGATTTGGTAGTCTTTGCCGTATGAGCACAAAGGTGACCACGACTTAGAATATGTCCGAGGTGCCCAGCCTTATTCCACAGTAACTGGTATCCCGACTGTCAGGACCACTTACTTGGCCACTCATACGTTGCCCGTGGTTCATGAACTGGGACATGACTACAGGAACCGACACCATGAACTGATCACCTGGTGCAGGATATTCGTGACGTACTGTTGTGCAGTCAGAGATCAGTCAGTCACTACCAACTGTGATCTTAAGTCATACGCGATGGCTCCACACACCACGGCGCCAGGAGTAACATCGCTGTACCTTTGCAGAACATTGGAGGAATGGCGTGTCCCCCAGGTAGCCGACATATTCACCGATGACGGTCATCCGTGTTAGTGCAGAACCACGATTCATCGCTGAACACAATGCGCCTTTCGTCAGCAGTCCATGCTTCCTGGCCATGCGTCCGCTACACATGCAGATATTAATGTCGTATTAATGGCAGCCTAACCACAGGATGATAACTCCCCACTCTGTCTCTGTTTACTGCTAATTTCCGACAAGTAGTGCGGTATGACACAGAACGTTGCATGAAGTGCATTAGTTGTTCTCGGATGGTCGGTGGCTCTTACTTGTGATGGCCAGACGTGGTAGACCGCATCTTGACAGCGGTTATGACTGCCGTCACAATCCCGCCTTGTCCGACGTGCACTACTGTCACATCGGAATTCCCCACAAATCTGCATATGGCAAAATTCAGTCAAATGGGGACCCACACAGCAAGGCCCCTTCCAAATTGTCGGGTGCTGTATGCAAGTGTTCACAAGAGTACGAACTCCTTCACAGTGAGCACTCAATAGCTGACGCTCCTCGTGCCCTTTAATATCCTGACAGGCCTGGAAACAGCACTAAAAAGCACCAACAGTAATGCAATCTGGTGGACATACTGCGTCTCACATAGAATTACAACGCGAATCATCCATGTACCCGCTGATGATGTGTATGAGTACAAAGTTTCATTGACATTCATTGATACTCGATGTTTGTTACCTGTCAGACATTTTCTTCCCATGGACAGATTGTCAAGTACCTATTTTTGTTCTACAGTTAGATTCATTAAATTGTACTATAGGTCATATGTGTTACGACAGCAAAAGGAACCTGTGACCACTGGAGGCAGTGCCACAAGTTTCTCCAAAATCGTAACAGAACACACACACACATATGTAATACTAACTAATGTAAATCCACCCGATGATGGAGGTTTAAACCTTCGAAACGCGTCGGGGAAAAAAATAAAACGGTGACTGGTAACAGTAAACTTGTTGTTTCATTTAATGTCAGTAACAGTCACGGTAAAGCCTAACCTAAAAATGTTCGCATTTAAAGGTCATTTTTCCTTCTAATGTTGTATCTCATAATATCTCCATTACACTGAAACTCAGATGAACTATTGGCAATAGTCCTTATGGCGAAAGTAACCAAACTTAAACGTTTTAGCAGACCCACTATATGTTTTTTCCAGTTTAAGTTTCCAACAATATGCACACCTGAGAAGTACGATGTTCGCAAATTCATGTTACTACACTAAGTTAGTGGGAAGTGGGATACTTTTAACAGTTCAAAACTGGATGAGCTGTCCTTCTTCAACATTTAAATGTAGCCATTTTGTACAAAACCAATTAGTAACGTTCGCAAACATAATGAATGAAATTTTCACTCTGCAGTTGACTCTGCGCTGATATGAAACTTCCTGGAGGATTAAAACTGTGTGGCAGACCGAGACTCGAACTCGGGACCTTTTACTTGCCCTTGGAAGGTAGGAGACGAGGTACTGGCAGAATTGAGGCTGTGGGACGGGTCGTGAGTCGTGCAAGGGTAGCTCAGATTGTAGAGCAATTTCCCGCGAAAGGCAAAAGTCCCGAGTTCGGTCTGGCACACATTTTAAATCTGCCAGGAAGTTTCACAAACATGTCATTTACTATTTCTCTATTGCTGCTTCTTTGCCTGGCTTCACAGAATGCTTGTATGATGTGCAAACGAATTCTGGCTGTTGATTCAAGTACAACGGCAGATCATTAACATAAAGCATGAACAGGAGTGGCTGAATGATCAAACTTTAGGTGACTATCATTGCAATTTGTTCCCATGCAGAGTTCGGGCATATAATTAAATGCTGAAAAATACGTCGGAGGAAGATTCAGAGAGACTGTTTAATCCTCAACACTCACATGATGTAAGGTGAAACGAGCTCACGGTCGAAGAAGGGAGGCGCCCCGCTCCACTTTCACTGCCTCGGCTCTCCATCTTCGATTAGACATCAGAAATGAGCACCGTAAAGCGAAAACTTGTCATTTGAGTACGTTATTGGGTAGAAGTCGACTACATTAGCGTACAAGGGAGAGGGAGTACGTGAATTCCCAAGTATAACGGTGGACTCATGGTACCGCTGCTACATACGCAACCGTTGGACAACACTGTAATTATATACCAACGTATACATGTGTGTGCACGTATACAGTTAAATGCATCTGTGTATATGTTTGTTTTATGTATATGTGTATATGTTTCTATGTAAGTATTTCTGAAGAGTGCTGCAGACTTATTTTAATATTCATCTCTATTTGGAGAATTTCTAATAATTACGTTGACTTGCAGAGTGATTCGATACATTACCGAGTCTACGACGGCAGTACAAGAAAATAGGATGTGAAGAGCTAATGTATTCTCTAAATGGTGGTATGGACAAGAGTACAACCATTTTTTATTTATTTATTTATTTATTTTTTTTTTTTGGCACTCGACGAACTTTGTTTTTCGTGTGAGATGTGGGGTATAGCATCAAACTGTTTCCATAGGACTCTCCCTATTATGGAGCACAATCAATTCTCGTCTTGCACCCTCTACAGTCTCACAAAACGCAGCTTAGTTGGAGGCCATCCAGTGCTGACAATCGGTCATTTTCGCCCTATCAGTGCGACATTACAACAGCAAAATCGTCCATTCAACTTCCTTACTAGCAAGATGACCTTGCAGCTTTCGGATTTTTGTAATTTTTTATGTTTATAGTATCTGAAGTTAAGAACTCAATCATTAATTCAGCAAAGTAGTCTTATCCAACTGTCAAAAACTCTCGATAAAATCGACCGAGCGAGGTGGCGCAGTGGTTAGACACTGGACTCGCATTCGGGAGGACGACGGTTCAATCCCGCGTCCGGCCATCCTGATTTAGGTTTTCCGTGATTTCCCTAAATCGCTCCAGGCAAATGTCGGGATGGTTCCTTTCAAAGGGCACGGCCGACTTCCTTCCCCGTCCTTCCCTTATCCGATGAGACCGATGACCTCGCTGTCTGGTCTCCTTCCCCGAAAACAACCAACCAACCATATCGATAAAATCGACTCTAAAGTTTTCCGAGCGTCTTCAATACTCTAAAGTAAGGTCGCCTGCCATGTAGAGATTCCAAGGCTTGAATCCAGACTGATATAGATTTTTAAACAAGGAGAATGTTCTACTAGCATTTCCTCGAAGCGTTAAAGATGCAGAAAATCAGTAGCCCTTGAAAGTGGTAGTCGATGGTTCGAGTCTTGCTTCTCTCATTACGTTATTCTTTTTTTTTACGTTCAGTTCGAATATCAGCGCCATTTAAATACAAAATTCGTGGAACATATGCTAATCAACAGATTTCTGTCATTTATATGAAAAATGCACGTATTGCTTCTTTTAATTACATATCGCACACAAAAATCAAGTTTTCATTGCAAAAATAATTTCTTAATAAAAGACTGTTTTAATTAAAACAAATTAAATTATTTTCATTCTTACGTATTTCACGCATCCGAAAATGTTGATGGGACATGCAGGGCCAGGATTCGATCATGGGCGACCCACATTGTAGATGAGCGTTCTACACAGAGTCACACAGAGCACGGACAATGAATCTTGCTATAGCGTATTAAGGGCGCTCGTAATACTTCAAAGCCGATATTTTCAACAATTTTTGAGAAATGCTTTGAACTGCTATCGATGATCGATATTTTAGTTCTATACTTCAAGTATCACGAATATAAAAAATACAACTGTTACGCACTAAGTGCCGTTAAGCAGGATAGCTTGGATACAGGAGTGCGTCGGTGACGAGCCACTGGGCCTTTGCTTTAATATCTCACATCATTTATTAAATGTCAAATACTTGCATACATTGGTACTTGAACCACATAACTTCAGACAAAAACAAGATTATTAACGAGAAATCTTTATAGCAGAATTTTTAGTCCAATCGCAAATCTTTCAGGGAATTGCAAATAAAATTATTTTAAATTTAAAGAGATATAAACTGACTAACCTCTTTCAACACAACTGACAATACTACAATAGATTTTAAATTCGTGGTAAATGAATTGACTAAAATATTTAACGCAACAGATAATTGCAATAAAAAGTTTTAAAAACCTAAAGATGATTAAATTGACTGAAATCGTTAAAGCATAACTGACAATTTAACTACGGCACTTCCCAAAATTTTCAGGTACAATTTTAGTGATCTGGCTAGATCGAGATACAGAACTTATGAAGACAACGTTACAGTAACAATCTTTAATGGAAACGTAGAGGCGGCAGTTGCCCGTGAAGGTGGCGCACTGGGCCGTAGTCGACATTCACAGCTAGCACACAAGTAAAACATGTCCGTCAGACATACCCTGCACCCAGAGGCCTTATGATACACAATATACAGTTCCACATCTGTAATAGAAGAAAAACACAATAAGCTTATTTACGTTTGAATACATTGTGGGAGTGAACAGTGATCAAAGTGTTACAAATATTTACTATCAAAAACAGTTTTGATCACAATTATTTATTACGGTGACCAGACCCATGAGTAAGGACCTCCTTCTGCTGGAGAATCACACAATAATATCAACAGTCCCTCTTATAACCTGAAAAAAAAAGGTTAATCAAATCTGAAAATTCTTTTACATTAATGAAGAAAATTATAGCATTAAAAGCAGTTTTGAATTAACTAAATTAATTTATGATGTGGATATTCCAAAAAACGCAAGGTTCACATCGTTGTACATCACCAATCTTTACACGAATGTACCTATTCAAGAGACCATCATCTCTATTATTAAAGATAACGTATCATAAAATCATGAGTCCCGAAGAAATTGTAGATTTCATTGAACTATTAAGAATTACACTAGATTTTAATTATTTTTCATTTAATAATCAAATATATATTCAGGAAGAGGGACTTGGAATGGGGAATTCCCTGCCTAGCACTATAGCAGATATCTTCGTCAATTATGCTGAGATTCAATTTTTCAAAACTAATCCAGAAATAACAAATAATATTACATACTACAAAAGATATGTTGACGACACATTGCTATTATATAACGGTTCTAAGGAAGAAATTGATGCTTTCACTAACAACTTAAATAATTTACATCCAAAACTTGTATTTACATTAAAACACGAAAGTATCAATAGTATTAATTTACCGGACCTCACAATTGGAAACAGGAATGGAAAACATAATATTTCTATTTATAGAAAACCCACATCAACCGACCTATTAATAAATGCTACATCATGCTTTCCATTAAGATATAAAATGGCATTTTTTGAAACAATGATACATAGGATATCGAAATTACCTCTTCAACCTGATGCAGTCCAGAAGGAAATTGATACCTTAAAACAGATCGCAGTTGCCAACAATTATAATTCCCATCAGGTTGATCTGTTATATAAAAAATCACAAGAAACAAGTGATGCTGTTATAAATTCCAAGAAGAGATTTAAAAAAATTACATACATGGGACCTATTTCAGATAAAATAAATAAATTATTTAAGAATACAAACGTGACAATAGCATTCAAAACCAATAACCCACTAGAGTGAAACTGAAACACACAACTGGGGAATCAAATATATACCAAAAGTCAGACGTTTAAGAAAATACTATGTAATGACTGTGAGAAACAGTATATTGGCAAAACTGGCCGTAACTTTCTAACACGTATTAAGGAACATACTGCTGGTACTGCACGTACCAAATCAATATTTGGTCAACATCTTGATGGATACAGTCATTCTGAGGGCTGCATTTGTAACAAATTGAAAATATTACATACTGTGCCAAAAGGTCTACTGCTAAATACTCTAGAAGAAACTGAAATCTATTCTCAAAAGTAATCCGTTATCTGTTTTAAACGAACAACTTCAATTCAAAGACAAACATTACATTGAGCCTTTCGACGATCTGCTTTAGAATGTTCACTCTTCTGTCCTTCGTTTTTAAATTTATTAAGACTTATAGGAAATATTTTATCTTTGCTTTGTAATTTTATTTCGCAAAACATTTTTTCTCTCTCTCCAGCAGAAGGAGGTCCTTACTCATTGGTCTGAAGATGAGCACAGTAGTTGTCGATACCGGTCACCGTAATAAATAAATTGTGATTAAGACTATTTTTGATAGTAAACAATAAGCTTACATGTCATAATAAAGCAATCGTACACACCGAAATCTTCCTCTGCCGTGCCTCAATAACCAAAATGATTTAGTTTTAACAACTGCGAAAGGTAATAGTTCACAGATTAATACTGAAGCAAATCATGTACATTGGAACTTCGTCTGACGTATCTCACAAAAAATGACCAACAAATAAAAAAGCTGATTTAACAGTAATAGTTGACTGTTTAATACTGAAGCCAATCATATACATCAAAACTTACTCCGAAATGCCTCACTACAACCGGCACATAAATAACAAAACTAACTTACTTTCAGCCAATACAGAAAAATAATGGTGCGCAGTATAATACTGAATCAAATTAAGGGCGCAATAACTGGACGCGCTTGCCCAGGGAAGACCACGTTCGGTGTCCAAGACTGGCGCCACCCACCGGTCTCATACGTGCTCCGTCCAATCTGCAGCTATCGGGGTCCCCAGTCTGGGCTAGCGCACAGATTAAGAAGCGCCCCCAAACTGCGGCGCGCGCCCTCTCGCGGTACGACGGATTGTGCAAAGAGGTTTAGCAACTCTGACGATCGATAGATCGAACTGAAATATGACAACAACAATAATATTGTCGTGTGGGCTACTTGTAAGTCACGATTATCCTTACACTGCTGCTGGTAAACCTTTCGTGATATGAGGTCGTAGTCCAAGAAACTCTTCTCTTCCTGACGTTTCGTGAAGGACTGCGCTGAACATCTTCAGAGGCGCTTCTCCGCTGAGTCTTGCCGACTCGTGAAGACTCAGCGGAGGAGCGCCTCTGATGATGTCCAGCCCAGTCCTGGAGCGAAACGTCAGTAACAGAAGAGTGTCTTGGACCACGACGTCATATCCCGAAAGGTTTACCAGCAGCTATGTCATTCGGTCGTGAAAGCCTTCATTCCATCCTTACACTCCCGCGTGCTTCGGTGGGAGGGAACGAGTCGACTAATAGGAAGCAACCACAGCGCCACCGTTCTCAGACTCGGATTTGCTGACATCATTGGAGTAATTGCCTTAGTGTTCCTCACCCCTTTTAAACCACGCTTTCCGCAGTTACTTGGTGGCAGAGTAGGTACAACATGACCAACGTTAATATGTTGTTGTTGTTGTGGTCTTCAGTCCTGAGACTGGTTTGATGCAGCTCTCCGTGCAAGCTTCTTCATTTTCCAGTAGCTACCGCAGCCTACATCCTTCTGAAGCTGCTTAGTGTATTCATCTCTTGGTCTCCCTCTACGATTTTTGCACTCCACGCTGCCCTCCAATATACACTCCTGGAAATGGAAAAAAGAACACATTGACACCGGTGTGTCAGACCCACCATACTTGCTCCGGACACTGCGAGAGGGCTGTACAAGCAATGATCACACGCACGGCACAGCGGACACACCAGGAACCGCGGTGTTGGCCGTCGAATGGCGCTAGCTGCGCAGCATTTGTGCACCGCCGCCGTCAGTGTCAGCCAGTTTGCCGTGGCATACGGAGCTCCATCGCAGTCTTTAACACTGGTAGCATGCCGCGACAGCGTGGACGTGAACCGTATGTGCAGTTGACGGACTTTGAGCGAGAGCGTATAGTGGGCATGCGGGAGGCCGGGTGGACGTACCGCCGAATTGCTCAACACGTGGGGCGTGAGGTCTCCACAGTAAATCGATGTTGTCGCCAGTGGTCGGCGGAAGGTGTACGTGCCCGTCGACCTGGGACCGGACCGTAGCGACGCACGGATGCACGCCAAGACCGTATGATCCTACGCAGTGCCGTAGGGGACCGCACCGCCACTTCCCAGCAAATTAGGGACACTGTTGCTCCTGGGGTATCGGCGAGGACCATTCGCAACCGTCTCCATGAAGCTGGGCTACGGTCCCGCACACCGTTAGGCCGTCTTCCGCTCACGCCCCAACATCGTGCAGCCCGCCTCCAGTGGTGTCGCGACAGGCGTGAATGGAGGGACGAATGGAGACGTGTCGTCTTCAGCGATGAGAGTCGCTTATGCCTTGGTGCCAATGATGGTCGTATGCGTGTTTGGCGCCGTGCAGGTGAGCGCCACAATCAGGACTGCATACGACCGAGGCACACAGGGCCAACACCCGGCATCATGGTGTGGGGAGCGATCTCCTACACTGGCCGTACACCACTGGTGATCGTCGAGGGGACACTGAATAATGCACGGTACATCCAAACCGTCATCGAACCCATCGTTCTACCATTCCTAGACCGGCAAGGGAACTTGCTGTTCCAACAGGACAATGCACGTCCGCATGTATCCCGTGCCACCCAACGTGCTCTAGAAGGTGTAATTCAACTACCCTGGCCAGCAAGATCTCCGGATCTGTCCCCCATTGAGCATGTTTGGGACTGGATGAAGCGTCGTCTCACGCGGTCTGCACGTCCAGCACGAACGCTGGTCCAACTGAGGCGCCAGGTGGAAATGGCATGGCAAGCCGTTCCACAGGACTACATCCAGCATCTCTACGATCGTCTCCATGGGAGAATAGCAGCCTGCATTGCTGCGAAAGGTGGATATACACTGTAGTAGTGCCGACATTGTGCATGCTCTGTTGCCTGTGTCTATGCGCCTGTGGTTCTGTCAGTGTGATCATGTGATGTATCTGACCCCAGGAATGTGTCAATAAAGTTTCCCCTTCCTGGGACAATGAATTCACGGTGTTCTTATTTCAATTTCCAGGAGTGTATATATATATCTTAAATTTTTTTCTGTTGTCATTTACATCCAACAAGGTCAGACTTATCTTATCGAAACATCGAAACCTGTCATGGTTTTTTGCAGCTCGTACTTAACGTCACCAAAAGCCATATGCCAAGACGACATGAACCGGAAGTTACGTAAAAGAAACAGCTACAATGGTCATTTCCTTGCTTGACACTTGCGTCTGAGAGGTGGATACCGCTGGATCTCGCTAGGTGCTACTGTGCATACGATCTGGAAAGCGTGGCTGTTTTCTCATTGATGCAGCCTTCGTGGAACAGGCATCTCGCTCCAGGGTTTTGTGAAAAAAGAGAGGATAATATTTTTTGGTTCAGTTTCTGGTAAGTATTTGAAAACATGGCTTTCTGACTCCAGTTAGAGTTTCGAAACATATTCTGTACAGTCAATATCGCCTCGCAGATGATAGAGAATCCTGTAAATGTTCTTCTGGATGCTACAGAGACGTACAACAGACACCAACAGAAGCGAACGGGAAAAATGGTAGTATTTTTCATTTCACATGCTTTCCTTCCGTACTGTAGGAGTAAAATTCCTTCTGCTTATAGAATATTCGTCAAGTCATAGAAGTTTTGATTCGGTAACAGACACATTTCGATTTGACCCTATTAAAGAAGTAGACGTATACTTCAGGTTACACCTTACACGACAAATGTATATCGACCGCAACATTTTTTTCGTCAGTGGAACGAATTTCACAGTACATTAACAGAAGAAATTATTATGATCACATCACTGAAGGTTGTAGTCTGCCATCGTGCTAACATTCTCAAATTGCAACCACTAGTAAACTATTAGTTTCCTATGACAAATAACAAAACACTGCACCAGTTACAGTTTTCCATGCAATCAATGATGTGTATTGAGAATTTATTCTTGTTATCAATTGCAAATATTTACAAAGTAATTTTATGAGATGTTCGTGTGCGTATTGTCCTGCCTCTCTTGACCTACAGTCATCTTTTATGGTTTACAGCAACGCAAAAATCTTGTAATTTTTTACATGATAATATTAGAAAGTTTTATTTTTTGTTCATCTACTTATAGATACTGTGCCTCCTTCATTGTGTGGAAGCAGTAATACACTGTCACCAACATGTACCATCACGCACCGTACGGCTTCTTGTGAGATTACAGCAGTCATTATACTTTTGTATCACACAGTTGTTGATTAACGACTTTAAGCAAATTACTTTTTTTAATTGTTGAGTAAAACTATGCATCCTTCTAACAGACTGCCTCATGCCATGTACATGACATATGGGGCAATTTGTTACAGTTTCATTTGATGCTGGTCTGTAACTGTTATCTTATGGAGCAATATGTTGAAATTTCGTTTTATGCTTATCTGTAATTGGTGATATATTGAGCAATTTGTTACAGTTTTGTTTCATGTCTATTACAACTAGTGACAAATGGGCAATTTGTTAGAATTTTGATTGATGCTTGTCTGTAATGGGCAACGCGTGGGGCAGTTTGTTACAGTTTCATCTGAGGCAGTTGTTACGTAAAGTATGGTAGATCGAAGTATGATCGGCACCAAGTAACCTGTAAGTTAGATCATCAGTACCAATAAGTGAGAAACATATGTTCTCACAAGCAATACAGACAATTTTAAAGTGTGCTACATAAGTTGAATTATTCTCATCGACAAGTGCACTTAGATCTGTAATTTAGATTTGTAGTGTGATGTCTGTTTCTTAATGTTTTAGGACAAATCTTTTATTTTATAAGTAATACTATTTATGCTTTCTTTAACATGTGGCACAATGATCGAACTTTGGATATTGCCAAGTGCATCATAACCTCTAAATTAGACCATCATAACCTCTAAATTAGACCAGCACTGACAATATGAAGTCCATGTGTATTTTTTTTTTACAGAACATTAAAGTTACAGTAGTAGTGCCACATGATTTGAACTACCTTACATATTTCGCTAAATAATACACATAATTTTTTTGATGTGAACGTCGAATTTTTGCTCATAATCAAAGATCTGTATGGAACCTTGCTCATCAGTGTCGTATTTGGTGCATTTCGAATTTATACTTGCTTCAACGAAGATATGCAGCTTAAGTGATACACTGCGTTATAGACCTTGTCTGCAGCACTTTTATTACGATTTGTTGTGCTAAACTGCCGGGGGCTGTCATTTCAGTGGGTAAACATGCCGTAGGTATTGATATTACACTGGTGTGCAAATCTTAAGGATGAAAGTAATTTTCGCAGGATGTGTCACTGTCAAGTAACATAGACTGATGCAATTTGGGCCATACATTGAGAGGACTGTCACAGTTTAGTGCAGAAATGACACTTTGAGTCAAAGAACAGTGATTATGCTGAAGACACCTTCACTTATAATGGCCCCTGGATATTGTGAATGGTGGGATACGCTTCTCAATACGGTCTGTGATCACCACAGGCAGCATTTCACACTCTGCAATGTGCTCACATGCTGGCCATAAGGTTAGTAAGAAGTTACTGTGGTAGGGCGTTCTAGTCCTCCACCAGTGTGACTGTCAACTGCTTGATGATCATTGGTGCATCTGGAATTGCTGCAAAGTGTCTCTCCAGTGCATACCACATATGCTTGATGAGATTTAAGTCAGGGGAACAGGCAGGCTAGACCATTTGCAGAGTATCCTCTCATTACAAGAGTGTCTTCATCTGCACTGTTTAATGTGATCACACATCGTCATCCATAAAAATAATGTTATGGCCAAAAGCACCACAGAAAAGATGATCATGGGGTAGTACAGCGTCACAATAAAGGTGATCAGGGAGTGTACCATCTTCAAAGACCTTGAGGTTAGGATGTCCTTGCAACAAAATATCTCCCCTCACGATAACACTTGGACGGCCACCACCATCATGGTTGATAATGGTGAATGTGTTCTCATCTGGTGAGAGGTGGGGACATGTAATGCTTCCAGGAACACTGTCAAATATGATTGTCAAACATGATATTATTTTACACACATGCGTTTTGTTGTCGCACAGAAATATCATACCGCCAGTTTAGATGTGGAGCCAACATTATGGTAATTAATTTGAGAGTCTACAGTCAGGCTTTATGTGTAAAGTGTATCATGACCTGTAAGTTACTCAATAATTGCAATATTCCAGTAATTATTTTGGCAGCCAACGGCCTTGCCGCAGTGGTAACACCGGTTCCCGTCAGATCACCGAAGTTAAGCTCTGTCGTGCTGGGCTAGCATTTGGATGGGTGACCATCCGGTCTGCTGAGCCCTATTAGCAAGCGGGGTTTACTCATACCATGTGAGGCAATCTGAGGAGCTACTTGATCGAGCAGTAGCGGCCCCGGTCTCGTAAACTGGCCTACAGCCAGGAGAGCGGTGTGCTGATCACATGCCCCTCTACATCCACATCCAGTAATGCCTGTGGACTGAGGATGACACGGCGGCCGGTCGATAACGTTGTGTCTTCATGGCCTGTTCGGGTGGAGTTTAGTTTAGTTCTTAGTAATTATTTTAGCTGATGTGTGCTTTGAACTGTTGTAGAACAATAACACAAGTTACAAGCGTAAATATTTGATTTAGGACTTCATTACACAGTGCACACCAAGTGCAAGGATCGATATTTGGTTGTTGTGCAGTGCAGTTTAGTTTCACATATGTTTTGATAAGTAATAAAGACATTTTAGATATTGAAATACTGTAAGTTTCAGCAATATTGTCAACATCTCTATCTATTTTTGACAAATAATACTGCCATTTTAGACTTGGAAATAATATTGTGGCACCTGACACAATTTTCACTTGTGTTTGTTGCTGATGAAGCTGACATATTTTTGATAAACAATGCGAACGTTTTAAACATGGAAATACTGCAAGTTAAACCATTATTGCCTATATCTTTACGTATTTTTGGCAACTGACGTAACATTGTGTGAGTGGTGCTGACGAAGCTATAAATAATCCGTTTTATTATGGAAATGCTGTTACACCAGCATTGTGAATATCTTTATGTATTTTTTAGAAATAATAAATTTAAGTGATTCAAGATGTTGAGGTGCTGAGCAAGACGGCGGCTCTTGGGCTATTTACTGATTAGCTATTTCATGTACGCAGTTCAGGTCATTTGGATTCTTTCGAACATGCCGCCAGTTTATACAGTACAGGTGAAGCTTGCAGATTTTGATAAATAATGCAGAAATTTTAGACGAGCGAGTACTGTAAGTTACACGAGTATTGTCAGTATCTTCATGTAATTTTGATAAATAATTCAAGTAATTTGGATGCTTTTGAACATGGTGTCAGTTTGAACAGTTCAGATCATTCTGATACTTTGCAACACTACACCAGCATGGACTGTGACGTGAAGCAGGTTGAAAAGCATAACTGGAGTGATTCCTCCATGCAAAATTTTCATTTTTAATTGTCTATTGGCGCAGCTGGACTAGTTCTGCGATTTTTATTTTTTAATTTCCCACCGCCACCATTTAGGATTCCGCCATCTTCGATTGTGATTTCATCGCTCCCAAATGTGATGTCATGCAGTCAACGTCACTTGCCCACAAGTGTGACGTCACGAGGGTTCATGGTCAGTCAAATTTCGCTGGAGTATATCAAAAACGTACTACTCAAGCGTAATTTATGTGTATGTACATGGAAAAGATATACCCTGCCAAACTCGAAAACTCGAATGGTTCAAATGGCTCTGAGCACAATGGACTTAACAGCTGTGGTCATCAGTCCCCTAGAACTTAGAACTACTTAAACCTAACTAACCTAAGAACATCACACACATCCATGCCCGAGGCAGGATTCGAACCTGCGACCGTAGCAAAACTCGAATGGTTCTTTTGAATATTAAGACGTCGCAGTTAAAGAGTTTCTATATTCCTTCATGTAAAGATATAGTTTTATTAAATATAACGAATCTTTTTGAAACATGCTGAACATACTAATATTAGATACTTCCACGGGTATGAGAACAGCCAATGTGTAGCTCTTGTGTTGAGGCCAAGGAAGAAAATGCTAAAAATTAAGAAAATTACTGCTGACAAGCCGGTACCAGTTCGAGCGACACGCAAGGAGAATACTGTGTTCTTTAAAAAAATAAATATTTGAGATACGATATCAATGTTTCAAGACGAAGGTATGGAGCAGAAGTCCTATGTAGTTGAGGCGACGGTTTCAAAGGAACATTGTGTTTCTTTCTGAGGGGCACACACAGTTCATGGCCGTGACTCCTAGAAAAGATAGATAGCGTCAGATGATTCGATATCACGAGGCAAAGTTAGATAGCGAGACCCCAAAATGAGTTGTAAATAATTAATCACATCTTATTGCAGATGGAGTAACTATACTGACTGAAACAATTCCAAAAAATTAAAAAAAAATGTTACTCAAATTTTAGAACCTCAAAATGGTACTCAAAGAACTCCATTATATCTCCCATCCGTTGAATAATATGAAGATATTATCCTCAAACGGATGATGCCATATGCTCCGTATTTTCTCGCTGCATAAATTTCCTGTTTATTGTGTTTGATTAAAATTAAAAACAAATTTATTTAATTCAGTCGAAACAATGACAATGATAAATTATAAAAAGCTTGAAATGAGTTTTTTTAAAAAGCTTTGAGAAGATAATTACCATAACTTCGTGCGAGGCTGTTATAAAGCTCTGTATTTTAACAGGAAAAAGCGTCACATGTACTCAAAAAAAGAACGGCTTAATTCAGTCAGACTTTGTTTTACGCTAGCAGATTTCATTAACTGAGCTTGTGTTCTACTGACCTTAATGAGATGCATCTTTCAGAATTTTTATGTGAATAGTACTCAAACATTTCTTTTGTTTTCGTGTTAATGCTCATTAACTATTAGTTTACAGCAGTATGAAATGAAAGAAACCCACAACCTCTCTCGTGTTTAAAAGCGTTTCCAACTTTTATTATGTGTTTCATTGTGCTGTTTTGTCACTTCATTTCGTTTCCGTATTCAGCTTGACGCAAGACTGGCTTTGGATATTCACTCAGCATAATATTCGTAGGTGCTCCTGTGAAAATGTTGATATGTTTCACGAGCAACTGCTATGAGCTTCCGTGGGTCATACTTGCTGGTGGGCAGTAAGCGTGGTTGATTAGAGTTACATACAGTAAATTTGCTAATGTGCAATTTTACAGCATTTTTCATACTTCTGATTACATATTTCTGCATTTATTTCACATAGCAAGATAGGGCCATTGGCTCTATTACGTGTTACCAAACATCGTTCGTGAGTTAATGCTACAATCTGCGTAATAAATGAGTTACACATAATAATAACAATAGTAAAAATAATAATATATATATGAATATTTGATATTTCAGTAATGACAATCTTATTAACATTGTGCTAAGTAACTACATTATGCTTCTGTCGAATGTGTGTGATAATGATACACTGTAGCAGTACAGAAGGAATCACATCTGGAGAACAAGTTGAGCGATAAAGTTACGTCAAATGTTACCAGATGAGACGGAGGGAAGCAAACATAACTAATAACAATAGCTAAATGTTGAGAATGTGACAAAAACAAAGGTTTCGCAGATTTTTTCTTTTTCAAAAAATGTTCAAATGTGTGTGAAATCTTATGGGACTTAACTGCTAAGGTCATCAGTCCCGAAGCTTACACACAACCTAAATTATCCTAAGGACACACACATACACACACACACACACACACACACACACACACACACACACCCATGCCTGAGGGAGGACTCGAACCTCCGCCGGGAGCAGCCGCACAGTCCATGACTGCAGCGCCGTAGACCGCTCGGCTAATCCCGCGCGGCTTCTTTTTTTTCCGAAGAGGGACTCAGTGTTCTGAATAGGTGTAAACCAATATACTACATGCCTCAGATGTTGCAAATTATGGGATGAGGATGAGTATTTGATATGTTTGAGGGGGTACTGAGGAAACCTGTGACTAAGAAACTAATGAAGAAAACAAAGCTCATGCAACTCACATTGCCTCTACGGTCATATACACCCTAATCGTAGGAATAACGGATGTGATCAGAAAAGTGAATGCTGCACACATATCTTAGGCAAGCATTGGAAGCAAGCTGGTTTGAATCGTTTGAAGTGTTTCAGTATTTGTTACGACGTGAACCAACATCACAGAAGTAAATATTCCGCAGGACTAAAGAATGGACTAATTTTTGTTTTACTTTAGACGCAAATATATTTTGACGGTCTTGTGTTGCATGTAGGCAGGGAAGGAATTTCCCGCATGCTGTGACAGTTTTTTCTTCCTACCTGTGAGGTTCGACCAGGATTACGCCGATACCTTTAGCTGATTTATGATAAGGTAATTAGATACCATCAAAGAATGTAGGAGTTTCACGAAAATGGTTTCTAATTAATTTCCGGCGATGTTTTTGGTTGACATGTGGCTTCTTACGGTTAATCGAAGGCCAGTTGAATTACCGTTACATGATTAAATTATATAGTAGGTTCAATTAAATATCCAGGGATTAGAATTATGAACAACTTGAACTGAAACGATCCTACAGAAAAGTTTTTTATGGCAGGCCAACCAAAGACTGGCTTTTCTTGCCAAACACTTAAGACATGGAAAAAATCTAGTACATAAAGCACTTACGCTACATCAGCCAGTCCCTTTTTAGAATACTGCTACGCAAAATGAGATTTATAGGAAATATGATTAACTAAAGACGTCTATAAAGTTAAAAAAGGAAAAGCGCTTTAGGATTATCACGAAATATGGGAGAGAGAGTGTTAAACAGATATTAAGCTAGTTTGAATGGCAATAATTAAAAGAAACATTTTTCATTGCATTCTGTCAACACATTTTACCTCCGAAAGCCAAAATATTTTATTGCCTCTCTTATATTAAAGATTTTGTGTTCATTTTTGCCACATCCTATGCAAGAGGGGCAACGGCCTTGCCGCAGTGGGTTCACCACTTCCCGTCCGATCACCGAAGTTAAGCGCTGTCGGACGTGGCCGGCACTTGGATGGGTGACCTTCCGGGCTGCCTTGCACTGTTGCCATTTTTCAGGTTGCACTGAGCTTCGTGATGCCAACTGAGGAGCTACTTGACCGAATATTAGCGACTCCGGTCAAAGAAAACCATCATAACGACCGGGAGAGCGGTGTGCTGACCCCACCCCCATCCTATCCGCGTCCTCAGCTGAGGATGCCACGGCGGTCGGATGGTCCCGATGGGCCACTTGTGGCCTGAAAGGGGGGGGGGGGGGGGCTTATTCTAGAGGAGAAAAGGAGAGACAAAGAGTTTCAAGGTGATGTCTCACACATTCTGTCGAGCACTTAAGTCGGTTAGTAATCGAGGAGTTAAATTTTTGGTTGGACAAGATTGATGACGTGCTCCTCTGTTAGCAGTTTGGCTTACTTTGCCACTTCCAAGGTGGTCGTACGCTGTGTCATTGTGATTACAACGAAACTTTTTAAATTGTTCAAGACTTTAAGTGCTTTCAGAAAATGCTTGTATTGTCAAATAGTTGAGTAAAAGTTGTGTTTTACGTCTACATCTGCACTCCATTAGCCGCCTTACGTCACCTGTCTGAGGGTACGTTCAGTATCGCTATCATTGAACTCTCTCTTATTGCATTCACGAATGGTGGGTGAAAGAACGACTGCCGGTAATATTTCTCATGATATCTAGTCTCTCAGATCTTTTTCGTTCAGTTTGAATTTGATTTCGCTGCTGTTACTTCCATCTACATCTACATGGTTACTCTGCAATCTACAGTTAAGTGCCTGGCAGAGGGTTCATCGAACCATTTCCATACTACTTCTCTACCATTCCACTCTCGAATGGCGCGTGGGAAAAAGGAACACCTAAAGCTATCCTTTCGAACTCTGATTTCTCTTATTTTATTATCATCGTTTCTCCCTACGTAGGTGGGTGTCAACAAAATATTTTCGCATTCGGAAGAGAAAGTTGGTGATTGAAATTTCGTATATAGGTCTCGCCGCAAAGAAACCGCTTTTGTTTCAGTGACTGCCACCCCAACTCGCGTATCATGCATATCAGTGACACTCTCACCCCTATTGCGTGATAACACGAAACGAGCTGCCCTTCTTTGCACTTTTTCGATGTCCTCCGTCAATCCTACCTGGTAAGGATCGCACACCGTGCAGCAATATTCCAGCAGAAGACGGACAACTATAATGTAGGCTGTCTCTTTAGTGGGTTTGTCGCATCTTCTAAGTGATCTGCTAACAAAGCGCAGTCTTTGTTTCGCCTTCCCCACAATATTATCTATATGATCTTTCCAATTTAAGTTGCTCGTAATTGTAATTCCTAGCCATTTAGTCGAATTGATTTAGATTTGTGCGATTTATCGTGTACCCAAAATTTATCGGATTTCTTTTAGTACCCATGTGAATGACCTCGCACTTTTATTTGTTTAGTGCTAATTGCCAGTTTCGCACCATACGGAAATTCTCTCTAGATCATTTTGTAATTGGAATTGATCGTCTGATGATTTTACTAGACGGTAAATTACAGCGTCATCTGCAAACAGTCTAAGCGAACTGCTCAGATTATCACCTAGATCATTTATATAAATCAGGAACAGCAGAGGGCCTATGACACTACCTTGAGGAAAGCGAGATATCACTTCTGTTGTACTCGATGATTTATCATCTGTCACTACGAACTGTGACCTCTCTGAGAGGAAATCATGAATCCAGTCGCACAACTGAGACGATACTCCAAATGCACGCAATTTGATTAATAGTCGTTTGTGAGGAACGGTATCAAAAGCCTTCTGGAAATCTAGGAATATGGCAGCAGAGATCCCTTGTCTACAGCACTCATTACTTCATGGGAATAAAGAGCTAGCTGTGTTGCACAAGAACGATATTTTCTGAATCCGTGTTGGTTATGTATCAATAAGTATTTTTCTTCAAGGTGATTCATAATGTTAGAGTACAGTATATGCTCCAAAATCCTACTGCAAATTAAGGTCAGTGATATGGGTCTGTAATTAAATGGGTTACTCCTATTTGCTTTCTTGAAAATTGTTATGACCTGTGCTACTTTCCACTCTTTAGGAACAGACCTTTCGTCAAATGAGCGGTTGTATATGATTGCTAAGAAAAAAGCTATTGTGTCTGCATACTCTGTGAGGAACATGATTGGTATACCATCTGGACCAGAAGACTTGCCTTTCTTAGGTGATTTGAGTTGTTTCGCGACACCTGAGATATCTACTTTTATGTCACTCATGCTAACAGCTGTTCTGGTTTCTAATTATGGAATATTTACTTCGTCTTCTTTCGTGAAGGAATTACGGAAAACTGTATTTAGTAACTCCACTATAGTGGCACCATCATCAGTAACATTTCCATCACTATCGCGCAATGACAGTATTGACTGTTTTTTGCCACTGGTGTACTTTACATACGACCAGAATCTCTTTGGGTTTTCTACCATATTTTTAGACACTATTTAATCGTGGAAACTATTAAAAGCATATCGCATTGACGTCAGCACTAAATTTAGAGCTTCCGCGAAACTTGTAAGTAGGCTGTTTAGGTTCTTATATTGGTAACGCCACGTAGCGCTCTGTATGAAAATCACTGGCTGTGCTGTGTGCAGTCTGTGGCTGGTTTGCATTGTTGTCTGCAATTGTAGTATATTGTCCGCAAGACTCTACGATGGTGATTGTGCGCCTGCACAGTCGCAGCAGATGGCTGCTGGCCATCTCTACAAGGACTACAGTGGGTCTACACCTTTGATGACTCACCAATACCATTATTTCTACAAGGACTGCAGTGGGTCTGCACCTCTGGTGGCCCACCAATACCATAATCTCTACCAGGACTACAGTGGATCTGCTCTGTGATGACCTACCTACCAATATTCTTCAAAACTTCGACTGACTCTGCTGTGGGTTTGCTCTGTTGTGGCCCATTACCTGTCTGCATGTCAAGAGTCAACACTGTCTTTCCGTTGGAAGGACAACACTACTTCTTCAAGACTGCATGGAAATCCACTACTTCCGTGTCCATTTTCTTTTACTGCTCAAACTTTGAAAAAAACACTGCAATTTTACTGTGTTGAACGATCAGGACTGTCTTTATAGACTGTGAGAAAATTTTAGCTTTTGACCGACATTGTATCAATAAGTGTGCGCATATGATTTCTTTCTTATTGTAATTGTGAAAAAATTTTTAACAAATATGTATTTGACAGTGCCCAAAACTTTTTGTAAAATTTTTTGTGGGGAGTATGGGGGCTATATAAGTAGGCTGTTTAGGTTTTTATATTGGTAACGCCACGTAGCGCTCTGTATGAAAATCACTGGCTGTGCTGTGTGCAGTCTGTGGCTGGTTTGCATTGTTGTTTGCTATTGTAGTGTTGGGCAGCTGGATGTTAATAGCGCGTAGCGTTGCGCAGTTGGAGGTGAGCCGCCAGCAGTGGTGGATGTGGGGAGAGAAATGGCGGAGTTTTGAAATTTGTAAGAGTGGATGTCATGAACTGCTATATATATTATGACTTTGAACACTATTAAGGTAAATACATTGTTTGTTCTCTATCAAAATCTTTCAATTGCTAATTATGCCTATCAGTAGTTAGTGCCTTCAGTAGTTAGAATCTTTTATTTAGCTGGCAGTAGTGGCGCTCGCTGTATTGCAGTAGTTGGAGCAATGAAGATTTTTGTGAGATAAGTGATTTGTGAAAGGTATAGGTTAATGTTATTCAGGACCATTCTTTTGTAGGGATTATTGAAAGTCAGATTGCGTTGCGCTAAAAAATATTGTGTGTCAGTTTAAGCAGAGTCATGTATAATTGTTCAAAGGGGACGTTTCAAACTTAGCCAGTCTTGGGGATTTTGCGTTCTTCTGAATTTGGCATGCTTGTTTTTCGTTGCTTCTGCATCAGTGTTCTGACGTGTTTTGTGTACCATGGTGGATCAGTCCCATCTCTTATTAACTTACGCGGTACGAATTTATCTATTGCTGTCGATGCTGTATCTTTGAATTTGAGCTATATGGTCTACACTTACATAATCAGCTTGGAAGGAATGGAGACTCTCCCTTAGGAAGGCATCAAGCTAATTTTTATCTGCTGTTTTAAATAGTTATATTTTGCGTTTTTTATAGGTTTTGGTTGATATGGTTTTAAGCCTCGCTACAATGACCTTGTGTTCACTAATCCCCGTATCCGTCATGACGCTCTCTACTAGATCAGGATTATTTGTGGCTAAGAGGTTGCATCTATCTATCCGTTCAGAGTTTTACGTGGGCGTTACTAGCTTTAAACGAGACTAATTTTGATATCTTACGACGAACGATCCAGCAGTTAACTAGTACACCTATGACACTGATTTACTCTTTTTGTCATCTGTAAGAACGATTGTTCTCTTTTGTGATTAACGTAGTTGATTTGCTCTTTTCTGCGTTTATTGCGCAGGTATCAACGTAGGATCCAAAGAGGGTTTCTTTGAACTAAAATCTCGATGTACACGCCAAAAGTATTCTGCTACATTAGTGACCACTTCCTAGCGTGCTGCATGACTGACGTGTGTCGGGGAGAGTTGGAGGGTGGAGAATGGTGGAAGGAGGGGAAGGGGGGGGGAGGACAGGCAGAGGTTAAGAAATCTGCATAGATCATTCCAGAATCGGCTAAGGCTCTGCTTTGACCTCCTTCCATAGCTCTGACAATATCCACGACGAACATACCGAACGGACACTGGCCTGCGCTTCTGACCTACTTGTGTCCCCGTGGGACTCTATTACTCACCTAATGTTGCGCTCCCAATGATCAGCTACCAATCGTGCACGTTCGGACTTTGCAGAAGAATAAGCGACACGCCCAACTGACGCGGAATCCAACTGTCACACTAGCACGCACCTGAACGTGTGACGATTGAAAAGTGGAACTTCAATGTTTGAGTGCAAACGGTCTCCATACCGTCATTAAAATCATTCATGGAATTAGACTACATAACACAAATCTGAAGCTCCTTTTCATAAGCGATCTATTTACTCTGATATTTGAATCACTTACGCAATTTGACTGCGTAATCATTTACGCAGTCTGATTATTTATTCCATTGATAATATACTAACGGGAAATGCAATTCGGAATTAAATGTTGTTTGCAACGTGTCAGTTGTTATCTATTCGTGAAACTACGATGTATTACCGCTGGAATATATTTAATCAGGGCCTTGTTCCAAGATCTAATCACAACCTTCTTAACTTACATGGGCACCAGCGCGCTCTCCCACTCACAAAGGAAATAGAATATTATTGCTGGGTTATGCAGAAGCTCTAATCACTGTTTTGCATTAATGCTTTTATTTGCTTGAACCAATTTAAGAACATATTCTCCCTATAATGACAAACACTCTCAGTTCAAGTTAACAAGGCTAATGGTTATTGAATCCAGTTAGCAGATTCTCGGGGAGACATACAACAGCCACATGGGGTCTTAAATGGCGTGTTCCAACTAAGACACAATTAATTGTGGAAGCAATTTAGACAGAGCGCAATATTCTTGTAGCTCTAAATAGGCCGGCCGGGGTGGCCGAGCGGCTCTAGGCGCTACAGTCTGGAACCGCTTGACCGATATGGTCGCAGGTTCGAATCCTGTCTCGGGCATGGATGTGTGTGATGTCCTTAGGTTGGTTAGGTTTAAGTAGTTCTAAGTTCTAGGGGACTGATGACCTCAGAAGTTAAGTTCCATAGTGCTCAGAGCCATTTGAACCATTTTGAGCTCCAAATAGCCGTAACTCACGTGGCTCACTACAGAGTGGAAACTGGTACCGTTTGTCCATGGGTCATACAATATCTCATCTCTTCGAACTCTCCACATAATGCTAAATTAAATTCAATAAAACAAATCTCTTAGCCGAAAAATACTATAGCAACTGAAATGCAATGTCCACCTACATCCACACGACTACTCTACAGTTAAAAATTAAGTGCCTAGCAGAGATATGTGCAAAAGAAACCACCAGTTTGTGGAGCAATCCAGCAGTGTTCTCTACATAAGCAGCGACCTACGATGTTACCGTCTGGTTATCTCAGCGGCAGCAGGAAGAGTATTTTCACGCTACCGTTTGATAAACGAACCGGCCTCCGCCACTCTTCCTAACGAAAACGTATCAGCGCATACCATACCACGAACATTTCGCCCGTAATGCTAGCTTCCTGAGGGAGTCAACTAAGGACTGTTTACATCGCTGACACCAGCTCATCAGAGGTGAGGCTGCTCTAGATTCGCGAAATATTCCAAACTGGAGAACGCAGTTACAATTTAGAATTGTCAGGACTAAAGAAATCTCAGAAAGAATCTCAGAGAATTTCAACAAAACGTGATGGGACTTCCCCTATGAACGTCTCTCATGTACATTAACAAGAACCATTGGGCGATAAGTAATAAGATTTGAATGTAGCATACTTTGTATTAAAAGTAATGTGCACAACTGTAAAAATGCTGTTGTTACATATTGTCATACTTTTACAGAATTCTCGGGTGAAGCTCATCTCTATTGTTCTTAAACAGCGTCTTGGACTGTGGGTCCATAGACGCTTCTGAAGTGGTGGTTCCCGAATTATTTCTTTTAACTTCCTATTTTCTATTTTTATTTGTTTTATTCTTTTATTTTTCATGCATTCTTTCTTCATTCAGCTGCAAGTCGACGTCGTTATGGAAGATCTTCCAAGACGGCTCATGGAACTTAGACCCTGTGCGACTGTGTAGGTGTCAGTTGCCTGGAAGTGGGGCGTAATGCTTCGATTTTGTAGAGGAATTTCATAGTGGATATCCAAATTTGTTCCCTGAGGAACTTTGCCGAGTGGGTTGTATGTCAGTCCTGTGGAATCCTGGTGTGCTTGGTTCAGTGATTGTGGACTCTGTAGTGTGCGGACAAAACTCCACTCGTTCCAGGATTGTAGAAGGAAGGTGGACATTTTGTATTGCCACACTCGAGTTCGTTGCACTGAGGCACATTGGTGAAACTCGCATGGGAGACGTTTCATCACCCTCCGATCTCCTGGGTTGCGATAGTGCTTCCAGCGACGCCTGGGCCTACTCTTGATAGTTTTCGAATCTTTGATGAGTGGAGCGAGGTACTCCTGATATGGCATAAGGTATGTGGTGATGAGTGACGCCTGTTTGTATGCTCTTCGAATTTGCACAATTAGTTTGTCAGTGGCTTCATCAATATCGGATGCATACGAAATGTCTGCAGTGATGCAGCAACAGCTCATACTGTTTCCAAATAGTGGACATTTGAGATGGATGCCACGCTGTGAGCAAAGCCTCTGTGATCATGCAAACCACGGGTTGATGATTGGTGGTCAAGTCGTTGAACGTCTGCAGTTGCAAATTCAGCCTAAAGTCTTAAGCATGGTCACGTCCAGAATATCCAGTCTATGAAGGAGGTTCAGCAGAATGCGCATTGTATCCTCATTCGCGAACGTGATAGCATCAGATCCTTCTTCCAAAGCTTAGTCTCTCTCACGCCTCGAGCTGTTCCGTCGAATGCTTTGCATTGCGGACACCACACATCAAGAAATTCTCAGATCAGTCAATTATCGTCAAGAAATCCTCTTCAATGAATTGCCTGTTGGGGCTGAGGTACGCAGAGACAAACGGGTTGTGGCCATGGCTTCAAGAGTTTCCAGTACTGGAAGAGTCGTTGGAGCATGCGTGATGGAAGTCTTGAAAAATGGCAGTATCTCCCAGTGGCGGTTTGTACGATCTGTACTATAACAGACTATGTTGGACAACTTAAAAGTTTGTGCCCAGTGGACGTTCCTCTGTTGAGTGATTCCAGTTGCTTTTCTATTCTGTTTTCGTTGATCAGTCCACATCCAGTATTGGTCGTTTCCTAGTAAATAAGATTGCTTCGGTTTTGGTTGCGTAGTGGCTATTTTGTTGTAAAAACCCCATATTTGAAGCCGATCCAATTGTTGCTGCATGAGAGCAATCAGTTGCGGTTTAATACGACCCGTGGTTAAGAAAGCCCTGTCATCGGCATGCAAATATGAAACAGTAACGGCGACAAGACAGAACCCTGATGGGTGCCAGCAATTGGATGTTTCGTGCCAATCTTCTTTCCTTAAAGCTGAACGAAGGGTTGTCGGTCGGGTAGAAATCTATCCAAAATCTTCACATAAGAGTCCTGAATAGCCGTATTGGTGAGAGCTTCTCCAGCAGCTCAAGGCGAAAAGCCTTTTCGTACTCTTTCTCTGTATCTATCAAGACGCCGAGGGTGAGCTGGACTTGTTAAAACTATACTGGATAATTTCAGTGATCTGGATGAGCTGATGTTTCGCAGACAATTTTGCCTGGAAAGCAAACTATTTTGTGCGTGTGATGTGATGATGTTCCAAGAGAGCGATGATCCTGTTAAGAAGAATTCGTTCCAGCACTTACACCCTAGTAGGCAGTGAGCTTATCGGGCGATACGAGGGTTGACTGCAAAATAATGTCTCCACCTTCGTAACTCTTCAACAGTTGGCAACTTTGGTATGCGGCAGGTACTGGCTTGTTCCGTAGCCTCTCCTCTACAGCTCCAGTTGGCGGGAAGCCTTAGCATTGAACGGTTGTGTTGTTGCAGTGTAAAGTGTGGAACCCTACGCAGACGGTCGGTCAATGCGATCTAAGCAACGTGCAGTCATTGAATTCTTGTCAGCAGGAGGTGTCACCCCAAAGGAGATCCATCAGAGAATGAAATCATTTTACGGTGATAGTGTTGATGTAAGCACTGTCCGTCTTTGGGCGAGTAAGTTTAAAGATGTTGAGGCGGGAACATCTGACCTGCGTGACAAAGAACGAGTTGGACGGCCTGTGACAGCAACCACCGAGTTTCACAAGCGAAATGTTGACAGACTGATTCAGGACGATCGTCGTATCGCTCAGAGAGAAACTGCAAGTAGAATCGGCATTTCACAAGAACGTGTGGGTCACATTATTGCTTTGCTTGGCTATCGGAAGATCTGTGCACGATGGGTATCCTGGATGCTGACTCCTGAAATGAAAGCTCACAGACTTGAAATTTGCCAGGAACTCCTCTCGCGTTAAGAGAATGAAGGTGACGACTTTCTCCATTCAGTTGCGACAGGAGATGAAACGTGGGTACACCTTTACGACCCGGAGACGAAACGTCAGTCTATGGAATAGCGACACAAAACTCGCCCCAGAAAAAGAAATTCAAGACGCAGTCCTCAGCTGGAAAAATCATGGCCACGGTGTTCTGGGACGCAGATGGTGTTATCCATGTTGATTTCCTTGATCGTGGAACAACAATAAATTCAGAGTGTTACACCACAACGTTGCGAACTCTGGAGCGACGGCTAACAAGGCTCCGAAAGGAAAAGGGAAATGTTTTCCTGGAGCATTACAATGCCAAACCACGGACTTCACGTGCCACCACAGCAGAGCTTCAGAGACTATCACCACCTTACGGCATCCTCCATACAGTTGATAAATTTACTTATCTGGGCAGTAATATTACCAGGGATGGAAGGAGCAAGGCAGAAGTGAGAAGTAGAATAGCTCAAGCAAAGGCTGCTTTTAACAAGAAGAAAAACATATTAACGTCTAAGAGCATCAGCCTTGAAACCAGGAAAAGATTTTTGAAATCATATGTGTGGAGTGTGGCATGCTATGGGTGTGAAACATGGACTCTCGGGACAGAGGAAAAGCAGAAGCTAAATTCTTTTGAAATGTGGTGCTATAGACGCATGCTCAAAATAAAATGGATTGACAAGGTCACCAACGAAGTGGTTCTGGAAAGAGCAGGTGAGAAGAGAAGCTTCTGGAGTTTCATTGTTAAAAGAAGAGTACAATTTACAGGCCATCTATTACGACATAAAGGACTCCTGAACACAATCATAGAGGGATATGTCGAGGGAAAAAGACCAAGAGGAAGACCACGACTGAGGTACATGGATCAAATCGTGAAAGATGTGGGATGTGACACCTATAAAGAAATGAAGAGAAAAGCTGAAAGACGCACAGAATGGGGACAAGCTGCCATTGTAGCTGTTGCAAACCAATCCTTGGATTGACCACTACAGAAGAAGAAAAGAAGACTTCCATCTGTTCCGGATAATTAAAGACGGCAGAAGGTGTCACCCCAAAGGAGATTCATCAGAGAGAAATTGCAAACACAATCGGCATTTCACAAGAACATGTGGGTCACATTATTGCTTTGCTTGGCTATCGGAAGATCTGTGCACGACGGGTACCCTAACAAGGGTCCGAAAGCAAAAGGGAAATGTTTTTCTGCAGCATGGCAATGCCAAACCACACTCTTCACGCGCCACCACAGCGGAACTTCAGAGACTGAGTCTCACCAACGTACGGTATCCTCCATACAGCCTAGATTTAGCACCGTCTGACTTCCATCTGTTCCCGATAGTGAAAGACGATCTGCAGGGACATCATTATGCATCTGATGAAGACGCTGAGAGAACTGTGAGACTGTTGTTGCGGAAACAGAGGTGGACTTCTTCTGCGACGGCTTCAGAAAACTTGTTGATCTTTGGCAGAAATGTATACAATTGGCTGGTGATTATTTGGAAAAGTGAATATTGGTAATTAAAGATCAGATTCTAAGGATTGTTTCTGCGTTTGATTTATTAAAATATTACCATCCAAATCGAATTAACGAAGGCGGAGGTATTACTTTTCATTCAACCCTCGTAGTTGTCTAGTTGAAAATGACATTTCCCAGGCTTCGGAATTAGGATAGCATGAGCTATGTTTCATGTGTGGGAAGTACTCCAGTAAAAGACAGCTGTTAATAATCTTGGTAAGCAGCACGAGCGGCTTTCGCGGTAGACGTTTGAGTTCAGCATTGTCGATGGCTGCGGTGCTCCTCTCGGCGCCCTGTATATGCTGGCCGTTACCTCCTCCACCACCTCGCTGCGCGCCGGCCGCTGTGGCCGAGAGGTACTAGGCGCTAAAGTCTGGGACCGCGCGACTGCTACTGTCGCAGGTTCTAATCCTGCCTCGGGCATGGATGTGTGTGATGTCCTTAGGTTAGTTAGGTTTAAGTAGTTCTAAGTTCTAGGGGACTGATGACCTCAGATGTTAAGCCCCATAGCGCCCAGAGCCATTTGAACCATTTGAACCTCACCCCGCTCGCTGTTCGCGCCGCTGCCGCGGCGGGCGGTGGCGATGTTGAGGGCGAAGTGCCGCCTCGGCCGGCGCTCGGGCGTGCAGTGTCCTCGGCATGGACACCACCGCCCGGAAACGCATTTTACTTTCCCGGTTCAGTGCAGGGCTGCACTCACGACTGAGCTGTAGGCCACTATCTTTATTAATTAGACCATCTTGCATCGTACTCCAGAGTATGGCCCGTTTTCTTACATTGTCGGTCACGGTGATGTGGAGGTCTGGCGTAGTGTACGTGTACCTCACCCCTCATGGTAATGTACATGTGCGTCAGTGAAAAAGAGCAATAAAAAGGTGTTAGCATGTGGACGTAATGTGCTGTTCCAGTCTCTTCTGTACCTAAGGTCCATCACCGTTCCCTTTGGATCCCTACGTAATTCGGTGCTCTCCGATACACACGATCGAACAGCGGAGGATTGGTATTCAAGCGTCAACTTTAGGTTACAATATCTCCGGATGTAATTAACATTTTACAGTGCAACAAACGGCACTGATTACGTATTTGTTTATATGTTCAGATGTCCTAACAAAACTAACGGGGTTTCATTTAAAAAAAGTAGGTTTGTGTTAAAAAACATACTTCCGTGCATTTTTTATGGTTTGTATTAACCAATTACACTAGCCCCTCTCCTCACGTTCGGTCTGTGGAATCGATTCGTCAGTATTTGATGTGGTTTACGAAATATATCCAGCGGTAATGTTAAGTGAATCACCCTGTATATATATATATATATATATATATATATATATATATATATATATATATATATATATACTCCTGGAAATGGAAAAAAGAACACATTGACACCGGTGTGTCAGACCCACCATACTTGCTCCGGACACTGCGAGAGGGCTGTAGAAGCAATGATCACACGCACGGCACAGCGGACACACCAGGAACCGCGGTGTTGGGCGTCGAATGGCGCTAGCTGCGCAGCATTTGTGCACCGCCGCCGTCAGTGTCAGCCAGTTTGCCGTGGCATACGGAGCTCCACCGCAATCTTTAACACTGCTAGCATGCCGCGACAGCGTGGACGTGAACCGTACGTGCAGTTGATGGACTTTGAGCGAGGGCGTATAGTGGGCATGCGGGAGGCCGGGTGGACGTACCGCCGAATTGCTCAACACGTGGGGCGTGAGGTCTCCACAGTACATCGATGTTGTCGCCAGTGGTCGGCGGAAGGTGCACGTGCCCGTCGACCTGGGACCGGACCGCAGCGACGCACGGATGCACGCCAAGACCGTAGGATCCTACGCAGTGCCGTAGGGGACCGCACCGCCACTTCCCAGCAAATTAGGGACACTGTTGCTCCCGGGGTATCGGCGAGGACCATTCGCAACCGTCTCCATGAAGCTGGGCTACGGTCCCGCACACCGTTAGGCCGTCTTCCGCTCATGCCCCAACATCGTGCAGCCCGCCTCCAGTGGTGTCGCGACAGGCGTGAATGGAGGGACGAATGGAGACGTGTCGTCTTCAGCGATGAGAGTCGCTTCTGCCTTGGTGCCAATGATGGTCGTATGCGTGTTTGGCGCCGTGCAGGTGAGCGCCACAATCAGGACTGCATACGACCGAGGCACACAGGGCCAACACCCGGCATCATGGTGTGGGGAGCGATCTCCTACACTGGCCGTACACCACTGGTGATCGTCGAGGGAACACTGAATAGTGCACGGTACATCCAAACCGTCATCGAACCCATCGTTCTACCATTCCTAGACCGGCAAGGGAACTTGCTGTTCCAACAGGGCAATGCACGTCCGCATGTATCCCGTGCCACCCAACGTGCTCTAGAAGGTGTAAGTCAACTACCCTGGCCAGCAAGATCTCCGGATCTGTCCCCCATTGAGCATGTTTGGGACTGGATGAAGCGTCGTCTCACGTGGTCTGCACGTCCAGCACGAACGCTGGTCCAACTGAGGCGCCAGGTGGAAATGGCATGGCAAGCCGTTCCACAGGACTACATCCAGCATCTCTACGATCGTCTCCATGGGAGAATAGCAGCCTGCATTGCTGCGAAAGGTGGATATACACTGTACTAGTGCCGACATTGTGCATGCTCTGTTGCCTGTGTCTATGTGCCTGTGGTTCTGTCAGTGTGATCATGTGATGTATCTGACCCCAGGAATGTGTCAATAAAGTTTCCCCTTCCTGGGACAATGAATTCACGGTGTTCTTATTTCAATTTCCAGGAGTGTGTATATATATATATATATATATATATATATATATATATATATATATATATATATATAACGACTGAAGACCCACAATAAAATTTTAGAGATTTTAAAATAAATTACCATAACCTTTTTAAAGGATAACTTTAAGAATAAGGTGTTAATTGGCTGAAGGCCCACAATTAATTTTTCAAAATTAAAAAGAATTTAACCATAAGTCTTAAGTTTTAGGTGGCTGAAATGCACTAAAAGAAAAGCCAAGACACGACAATAACCTTTTTGAGCAAATATCCACTTGCCGGAATTCAAACTTACTTATACGCGGCTGAAGGCTTTTGATTTACATAAAATACAGCAAAACCAGGAATTTTAAAAACATTGGCTATGACAGATTATAAACAGACAATTAAACAACGGTGAGAAAGAGAATAAAGGCAACGGCGCTCAGAAGCCTCCAGGGGGTCGGTCTGCCCTCGTTCACTTACAAGGGAACCTCCCCATCGCACCCCCCTCAGATTTAGTTATAAGTGGGCACAGTAGATAGGCCTTGATAATCTGAACACAGATCAATCGAGAAAACAGGAAGAAACTGTGTGGAACTGTGAAAAAAATAAGCAAAATATGCAAACTGAGCAGTCCATGCGCAAGATAGGCAGCATCAAGGGCAATGTAAGGTGAGGAACACCGTGGTCCCGTGATTAGCGTGAGCAGCTCCGGAGTGAGAGGGCCTTGGTTCAAGTCTTCCCTCGAGTGAAAAGTTTACTTTCTTTGTTTTGGCAAAGTTCGTTCGTTCATTGACGTCTCTGTTCACTGTAATAAGTTTAGTATCTGTGTTTTGCGACCGCACCGCAAAACCGTGCGATTAGTAGACGAAAGGACCGAAAACATTTGATCGGAAGGTCATAGGTCAACCGATTCCTCCACAGGAAAATACGTCTGATATATTCTATACGACACTGGTGACGGCATGTGCGTCACATGACAGGAATATGTTGTCGACCCACCTAACTTGTACACTTGGCGAATGGGTAAAAAGATTCTTCTACCTTGCCCGATTTAGGTTTTCTTGCGGATATGATAATCACACCCAAAAAAGTGATGAAAACATAAGCGTTTGTCACATAAACTGCAACTAATGAATGCAACACTTTCACAGTCGGCGCAGTTACCTCGCATCGGACGGACAGACGGACAGATAATAATTGTCTGAAAATAAAAAGTTAAACTTCTCACTTGAGGGAAGACTTGAACCAAGGACCTCCCGTTCCACAGCTACTCACTCTAACCACGGGACCACGGCGCTCCTGAGCTCACATTATCCTTGATGGTGCCTATCTTGCGCATGGACTACTCAGTTTGTATATTTTGCTTATTTTTTTCGTAGTTCCACACAACTTCTTCCTGTTTTCTCGATTGATCTGTGTTCAGCTTCTCAAAGCCTATCCACTGTGCCAACTTATAACTAAATCTGAGCGGGGTGCAATGGGGAGGCTCCCTTGTTAGGTGAGACAGATAGTGAGCCCAACTACACTTGATCCGTCGGTAACTCAACCAAGGGACAGTCACTAATCGGTACATGAGAACTCAAACACAAAATGTTACGAACGTGATTATCCACAATGAAATACGTATTAAGCTGTCAAACTACACACCATGTTGGACAGCGACAACAGGTGAGGAAAGGACGCTGCCTGAAATTATGTTAGTGGCCAGGGCAGGTAACCGGAACACCAACGGGCATACGGTAGAAAATTCCGCTGGTACACTTGAATTTGAAATACGGTAATATAGTTAATTCCACCGTATGGCGGCTACATTTCAGCAATACAAACACTCGTTGTTGCTCACAGGAAAACCTCCCCAACAGCGAACCACCGGAACGAACCACACAATATGAATGGACGTGGCCTGGGTACTTACAATACCACTCAACTTTGACGGCCTGGGTCGGTGAGCCACGAAGCTCGCAGCGATCGGACAGCTCGACACACGCTCCGACACATAGACTTACTGAATAATAACTAGACCGCGCATTGCCGCTAGTGTCGCGTCCGCACATTGAACGAGACAGAAGCCGCCATTTGCAGGGAAACAGTGCGTAAACAGGGTTCGTTCGTATGCTGCTTTTAATTGTAACAGTAAGAATGCAAGCAAAGACGAAGACGGAAACAATGTTACATTTCACAGGTCAGTCATTTCTGGTTGTTTGTTACTTTCTATTACTTGTATATAGTATTTTCATGGAGAAATAATACATCATGATTGTTTGTTTTTGTTTAGAATTCCCCTTACAAATGATTTTCTAAATCGGAAATGGATTGTTGCTACTCGGAGAGAGAACTTCCAAGCGACAGCAAATCATTTGCTGTGCTCTCTTCATTTTGAAAATTATGTATGGAAAATAATGTAAATAGAAGTCAGCTGAAGGACGATGCTATATCGACAGTATTTGGATTTCCAACTCATTTGAAAAGGTATAGTGTTTGCAAAGCCGATTAATGCATATGCTAAATGTAGGTGACAGCAGATTGTTCTATAGCCTAACCTGATGTCTATATTTATACCTTATACTGTATCTAATAAACTTTCTGCTACAAAAATTGCAAGTTACATAGGGAAAAAGTTGCAGTGTTAGATTACAGACAAAGGTACTTTGTTGCATGTCAAGTATTTATATTGTATTTTCACATAAATTACTAAAAATACTAAGAGGGTTAATGTACTAAGTTGAACTGAATGAAGAACTAGGCACATGATGGGTATTTAGATTTTTAATCAAATATATATTAAGTTTGAATCAGAGGTAGGTCGAATAATTGCATTTAGTTACTTAACATGTGTTGTCAGGTGGTGATTATACTTCGTCAATGATCAAATATTTGATCAAATGTAGCAAACTCAACCACTTTCAGAGGTGCTATCAGTGTTAAAAACTAATGTGCGAATGAAATTCCTACGCCATTTAAAGTAATATGGGTTATTACAGTTAATCATACCAATATTCTAGTGTAGACAATACTGTGCTAAACAAAAGTAAGCGTGCAAAATGTACACAGTAGTCGGCAAAAAGCAAACAGGAACTGACAGGAAAATTACGTGAGTTAAATAATAATCGTACTGTCTGCTACTTTAAAAGTTTCATGTAATTATCTAATGCAAATAGCTCGATGTAAACTCGCTCCACCTTGTCAAGAAAGAGCCTTACATTCTTGCCGGCCGGTGTGGCAGTGCTGTTAAAGGCGCTTCAGTCTGGAGCCGCGTGACCGCTACGGTCGCAGGTTCGAATCCTGCCTCGGGCATGGATGTGTGTGATGTCCTTAGGTTAGTTAGGTTTAATTAGTTCTAAGTTCTAGGCGACTGATGACCTCAGAAGTTAAGTCGCATAGTGCTCAGAGCCATTTGACCCTTACATTCTTAAATTTCGCGTCTCTATGCAGGCGTATTTCGGAAATTAGGAAACTTCATTCATTTAAGTATACTTTTAAAATAGACTCGAATACTCAGTATTTTTTTAAAACAAACATGTGTTTAATTTATGCTTCAATTTGCTCTTGTTGCGTCTCATATACATCTAATCACAACCCCAGTACTAGGATTCATCCCTGCAAATGGCGGCTATCAGGGGCTAGGGGCTTGCTCCGACACTGCGCAGGGACCGGTAGCGAGCCCAGCCGACTGTACCGCGCGCAGATATCCTCCCTGGTCCGCACCGACCGACCGACTGCCCTCACAATGACGACAACATCTAAAATAGTCGTGTGTGGAAATAACGCCAACTACACACACAACCTGACAAACACTACACGAAGACCTGAACGATACCCAACAGTAACTAAACACGCAAGAAGACAAACTGGGAGTCGAGGCGCGCGCACACACACACACACACACACACACACACACTCACACACACACTCACACAGCCGACTCATGAACGATCTGCGAGCCAAAACACCGGACGACCGACCGACGATCCACGAAGACCGTGGCCCGGCTCAAGGGATGCGTGGCGGTAATGGTCGGGCGAGCCGTGTCGACGCAGACCTCACTGCTGCTCCAACCCGACTGCACTAGTGCCGCATTGCAGCTCCCGACTGGCAGGTCAGGACTACACTCCAGACGCGTTCCTACTGACTGGCAGACCAGAACTCGCAACCCGAACTGATCTACGATAAACAACGACCGGGAAGTAATAGCAGTCGAGCAAACATACTACGAAAGGGGATATATATTGATACGCGGTGCTAGCGCCGCTCACAGTCAGGCAAAGCAGCAACTCAGTGACACCAGTAATTTAAATTAATGTAGTGAGGTGGAAGAACGTTAAAAACAGGGTAGAAAGTAGTTGATGGCGGCGGGAACACGAGCCACGTACGGCTCACGGAGATTGTCCTTTAGTGGAGCCAAGGTTTTCGTAGGAGGTTAAAATGCACGTTTTACATTGTGTTGCCCTAGGATCCTGCTGAAGTTTCTGGAACTATGCATGCCAATGACCTGTACTCTTCTTTTTCCTCTTCCTGGTGTAGACTTCTAACAGTCTGTCTGAACGCACGTCTTATCTGCTTATTGATGTACCTATTTCTTCTGAATGTCGTCTCGAGGTGCCTCAGCTCAGCTGGGGTACTGTCTTGATCGCAGATTAATCGTGCCCTGTGAACGAGTATGAGCTAAACGCATTCACGTTGGGAGTTGTGGTGGCTACTGGAGGCATGCAGGCTTCCCATACACGCTGTTTCGCAGGTTGCCATCAGGTTTCTGTTTCACTAGGACGTCATGAGACGGAAAGGTGCCATCCCGTTCCACCTTCATCATAAATTGTTGGTGTGTAGCGAGTTGAGATGTTGGAGAAATTCGCTTGAGATGTCCTATCTATGTAGCCAAACGAAAAAAGTGTCATCCATGTAGTCGGTTTTAGATGATCTTATTCCAGGGTCTTTACCACGATTTTCTCCACGAATAAATTAGTGACAACTTGTAACCTCTCCCTCTCTTATCGACCTTAATAACAGTGAAAAATTAAACCGCGTGTACCTAATGGAAATTTGGGAAAAGTAATCGTCACCGAAGTCAATCTGTCGGTAAAGAGGGAGGAAAGGGTTACATCCAAATGAAAGGAAAAATGCGAATGAAATTGGTGGAAATTAATTTTGAGAAAAGGGTAAAATTAATAAAGAAAGTTAATGTGCGGTTGTTACGTTAACAATTAATCGGCGTTAATTAGATATTTGAGATTTGGGGAAAATTACGGTCGCCAGTCCTATGGACAACTACTATAATAACTGAAAAAGAAAGGTTATTGCACATTTAATTAGCACTAAAAGCGTGGCAACTGAAGGTTGACACGTGTTGTGTGAGAACTGAAAGTTTGTCAGAAGTAATAAATTTCGCTACACTCTGACTTAATTTAGCAAAAGAATTAATAAAACCGGAAAACTGAAAGTTAATTTAGTGACTGAAATTAACAATGAGCTTTGTTTCTGAAGCACTACGAAATTCAGTAAAATAATGTTAGTCTTGGGCTACCTCAACAATCATTTCAAAAGCTACTTGAATCTATGCAATTTAGAAATAAGAGATTTAACTTTGAACTTGAATTAAATGATTCTGAACAATTAACAATAGTAAAATTTAGTACTTACCAAGCTGAGCTGCAGTCACAGGTAAGCTAAAATATGGTAACAAAACTCGCACTCTTAATTTGTGCTTGTGTAATCTAAATATTGTAGCCAGCTATGAATACTTTAACTGAACATTGAAATTAAGACAGTGAAATGGAATGATATTACTTTAATGGTGGCGTTTGAATTTCAACGACACTCGGGTTCATTCCGGAAAAGGAAGGGACCTTGCTCGGTAATGCAATTGGGACAGTGAGCAACAAATGTTCATGCTAAGTTGCTGTAATTTTGTTATGCAAATGGAATAGTTTGAAAAGCTGAGGTCTGCCATACAGTTCTAAAACTTTACGTGCTTCCAGTCTTCTTTGTTGGTTGATTGAAGGTTTGAAGTCGTCGATCGAGGAGGTGGCGACAGTCACTCATTGTCGGCCGTCGCTGTTGCAGAAGCTGGATGTTGGCGCGCCTTCTTCTCGACACGGTCACCAGGCGAAACGGGGTCTTGATGTGCGCCAGCTAATGCTTCCCGTTCGCGACACCGTGTCAGAAACTATCATAGGAAGTCGAGCACAATTACATGCTGCGAAACCCGAAAGCGCGGCAACTCGCGGGAGAGTCCCACAACACACCTGCTCTACCGTCCTACTCCCGCCAGACTCTCTCTCACCCTACCGAAGATCCTAAACACTTTGGTTCTCCACACGACCTATCGATGTATTCGTTCGATAGCATAGTTTTCCCTAGGGCAGACCCAGCGTAAAAATACAAATAATATTTACAAAACAAACCAATTATACATCGACATAAATGCATAAATATATATATACAAACAGTAAAAGAATTACAATATATAAAGACACAGAAATGCCATATCTTGAGGTAACAAAACACGAAAAAAAAATTATAGTACAATAGATGGAAATAGGAGGATATGCACTTCCGGCTTTACAAACTGGCGACAGGAGACATCCCATGAGTTCTATCGAACAGGAAAAAACTTTAAAATGAGTACAAACTGAAAGAGCCATGTCAGGCTGAAGCCGAATTTATTGCTTAGCAGTTCCATGGAGTCATGGAATGGTACCCTGGCGAAGAGTGATACCACATCGAAACTCACCAACAAGTGAAGTTCTTGCAGATGTTTTACAAAGTGACTGGAATTGTGAATGTGATGTTCGCATTTTCCCCCCAGGGGGACTTAGAAGAACAGTCAGATGTTTGGGCAGTCCATACGTTGCTGATCCTGTGTTACCATCGGAAAAAGCGGGATATTCTCTTTGTGGACCTTTTGCAGCCCACCTAGTCCCGGCGGTGCAGCAGCTTGTGGTCGAAGCTTTTTGACAGTTTTCGTGTCGGAGTTACTGTGAAGAAGTTCGATGGTCCCCTTGCGTCCCCTTGTGTATCCCTATATGCTGCACCGTCGACAAGTTCATAAACGTTCAGTTTATATTCTGAGCGCAGGAGCGATACCGTAGAGTTCCCTTTGTCAGGAGTCAGGACGACCAGCTGAGGATCGTTACGTAGATCGCAAGAGGCCGCTCTCTCTTCCTCTTAGAAGTTACACTTCAGTGGTGCTACCCTGGTGAGCGTACGACGTGTTTCACGGCGTATTTCTTCTGCCTCATTGGTTGATAGAGCTTAGGTGGCTTGTTCTGCACTGTAGTGGTGTCAAAGTAGGTGCTAGTTTGAGTCATTCCCAGAGCACTGAAATTGTTGCGCCATTGATGGGTTCTTCCCGTAAGATTGATCAGAGTACGCTTAAGTGCTTCTTGGGTGGGTTTCTGTAGTGCTCCAAGACGTTTAAACTTAGACGTCTGTTTAGCCGTGGCATTTCTTCGTACGCTGTCCGCGTGTGCCCATATGACAGCCTCAACTCATTCGCACTATGTGGGAGAGAGCTGACGTTATCTTGAGATGGACCTTCTTCGAGGTGGTGTCCAGACATCGGTGAGTACAGTGGATTCTCTCTCTCACCAGCGCGAAGCTGGCTCGTCTTGTGATGCGAATGGCCGCTCGAGTCCCGATGTGGTGAGATATCTTGGCGAAAAGTGGTATCACGGTGCCATCTCGACATCTAAGCAGGAATTCTAATGAACAGAGCAACAGGCTCTTCTCGTTCCGCAGCTTGTCCTACATCTTCATCTGTTGAAGCCGGCCGTTATGGTCGAGCGGGTCTAGGCGCTTCAGTCCGCAACCGCGCTCTTGCTACGGTCGCAAGTTCGAATCCTGCCTCGGGCATGGATGTGTGTGATGTCCTTAGGTTAGTTATGTTTAAGTAGTTCTAAGTCTAGGTGACTGATAACCTCAGATGTTAAGTCTCATAGTGCTTAGACCCATTTGAACCACGCCTTCCCGTAAAGGTACTCGTGATGAGAGCTCATGTTTTACCATCGTATTTCCAATTCAATGAATTTTCGGGTGTCCGTCCGCGTGACGCCGTACTTGAGACGAGAGCTGATATTTTACCGACGTATTTCTAAATTACTGAATTCTCGGTTGTCCGTTCGGGACTTGTCGTAATTCTTCAAGGATATTTCGGCAAACAGACACGTTTCCATCTTCAGACACTCATTAGGAACCACCTGAAGATGGCAACGTGTCCGTTTTCCGAAACATTGTGGAGAAAATAAATTAGAAATACACCGGGAAAAGATCAGATCGCATTGTTAGACGTTTCATTTATTTATTTGAGTCTTCCAAAAATCGCTGTTGCTATATTTCGCTATAATGTGAAAGAGCCGGTTAGTTTACACGGTTAATACATTTTCTCAGCACAATACATGGCCATACGATGACCGCCTACAACATTTGAAATCTGAGCTTCTCTAGGCGTATCGAATGTTCAGATAACTTATGGGGACACATTTCTAAAGGTGAAGACCCCATCATTTTCAGCGCACAAATGCAAAATTTAGTTCCCTTTAAGAGGTAGCTAGCACCCTCGCTGGGCGGGTATACGTAAATAAAAAAATAAAAGTCGGCGTATCTAGAGAGATAGCACTTATCGTAAACAACTAGCACCACAACACAACCATATAAGACCCAAGTTTGACGTTATCGAATGTGAAATCCATACATATTACAAAAATGAATGTATGTTTGTGTATGTTCCACATGCCCTCCTACACTACAGGTACGCATGTACCTTACTGTCAAGCATCTATCGCTTTGGGGGTGAGAAATGTTTACTTATCAAAGGTATGGGTGAAAACGAAGCGTGGCCAGTATTGGGAATGATAGCACTTTGTTATTTGCAACAAACTTTACACATACTTTAAAACCATACGGAAATTTTTTTCTCGCTGACAACTCGTACAAGATGATTACAGGAAAAATATTTATCGCCTACTACTTTTCCGTTGTTAATGCAGTAAAACAGCCACATGAGGCATGACATCATAAATTATTACTTCTTTACCACTAATTTTACGTGCGACACATTTTACCGAGAGTATGCACTTATACACTCCTGGAAATTGAAATAAGAACACCGTGAATTCATTGTCCCAGGAAGGGGAAACTTTATTGACACATTCCTGGGGTCAGATACATCACATGATCACACTGACAGAACCACAGGCACATAGACACAGGCAACAGAGCATGCACAATGTCGGCACTAGTACAGTGTATATCCACCTTTCGCAGCAATGCAGGCTGCTATTCTCCCATGGAGACGATCGTAGAGATGCTGGATGTAGTCCTGTGGAACGGCTTGCCATGCCATTTTCACCTGGCGCCTCAGTTGGACCAGCTTTCGTGCTGGACGTGCAGACCGCGTGAGACGACGCTTCATCCAGTCCCAAACATGCTCAATGGGGGACAGATCCGGAGATCTTGCTGGCCAGGGTAGTTGACTTACACCTTCTAGAGCACGTTGGGTGGCACGGGATACATGCGGACGTGCATTGCCCTGTTGGAACAGCAAGTTCCCTTGCCGGTCTAGGAATGGTAGAACGATGGGTTCGATGACGGTTTGGGTATACCGTGCACTATTCAGTGTCCCCTCGACGATCACCAGTGGTGTACGGCCAGTGTAGGAGATCGCTCCCCACACCATGATGCCGGGTGTTGGCCCTGTGTGCCTCGGTCGTATGCAGTCCTGATTGTGGCGCTCACCTGCACGGCGCCAAACACGCATACGACCATCATTGGCACCAAGGCAGAAGCGACTCTCATCGCTGAAGACGACACGTCTCCATTCGTCCCTCCATTCACGCCTGTCGCGACACCACTGGAGGCGGGCTGCACGATGTTGGGGCGTGAGCGGAAGACGGCCTAACGGTGTGCGGGACCGTAGCCCAGCTTCATGGAGACGGTTGCGAATGGTCCTCGCCGATACCCCAGGAGCAACAGTGTCCCTAATTTGCTGGGAAGTGGCGGAGCGGTCCCCTACGGCACTGCGTAGGATCCTACGGTCTTGGCGTGCATCCGTGCGTCGCTGCGGTCCGGTCCCAGGTCGACGGGCACGTGCACCTTCCGCCGACCACTGGCGACAACATCGATGTACTGTGGAGACCTCACGCCCCACGTGTTGAGCAATTCGGCGGTACGTCCACCCGGCCTCCCGCATGCCCACTATACGCCCTCGCTCAAAGTCCGTCAACTGCACATACGGTTCACGTCCACGCTGTCGCGGCATGCTACCAGTGTTAAAGACTGCGATGGAGCTCCGTATGCCACGGCAAACTGGCTGACACTGACGGCGGCGGTGCACAAATGCTGCGCAGCTAGCGCCATTCGACGGCCAACACCGCGGTTCCTGGTGTGTCCGCTGTGCCGTGCATGTGATCATTGCCTGTACAGCCCTCTCGCAGTGTCCGGAGCAAGTATGGTGGGTCTGACACACCGGTGTCAATGTGTTCTTTTTTCCATTTCCAGGAGTGTACCACTGAATGTGAGTGCAAAGTTAAATCATTTATATGACATATAGTTTTTAAGATATGACGTCATAAACAATGAGATGTGTGAAAAACTGCCGCATCATGCTTGATGTTGAAATTTGTTACTTCGTTTCTACTAAAGCTATTCGAAACACATTTTGCAGATAGTATCCACATATGCCGCTGAATGTATCTACAAAATTATATTATACGGCACAGAGTGAATGAAATTCGTCGGCATAAACATTAAGCAAAAGGCCACACGCTGCTTGGTTTAGGTATCGAAACACGGCTATAAAGGCACTGATCAACGAGAGCATTGTGAATACTGACCTACTATCGATATAAGCCCGTCCAGTCGACAGCAGCGTCTCCTGGCGAGGAATGGCTGCTAGTCAAACACACGCATGGTGCATGTAGTATCAGTGAACGTGCTGTCCGTTTGTAGAACGGGAAAGGCGAGCGACCAAGGACAGACTGTGGTGGCCCGGCGGCTCGCCTCTGGCATTTCGGAAACTGCACGACTTAGGTGCTCGACGACCACTGTGGTGAGTCTCTTCAACACGCGATGAAACGGAGGTGAAACCATATTGTAGGGTTGGGTAGCCACCCTCACTGTAGATGTCGGACGTCGTAGGCTGGGCAGGGTGATAAAACAGGACAGGTGGCGAACTGTGCCGGACCTAACATCAAACGTTAATGCGGGACAGAGTACAAATCTGTCTGAACATACACTGCACCGAACACTTCTAACGATGGGCGACCGCATTCGTAGAGGCACGACATCGGCAACTACGACCGATATGGGAACGTGACCATCGACACTGGTCATTGGCGTAGTGACTGAGCTTGACATGGTTTGGAGAAACCCCGATACCTTCTTCATCATGCAGATGGGAGAGCGCGAATACGTCGTCTTCCAGGGGAACAGCTCCTTGACACCTGTACTGCGGGACAGAGACAAGCTTTCGGCGGCTCTATCATTACGCTCTGGGAAACTTTCACCTGGACGTTCATGGGTAGAGTGGAGCTCATGCAAGGCATCATGATGGCTAAGTATTACCTTACATTGGTTACAGACCACGTACACCCTTTCATGACGATCATGTTTCCCGACAGCAGTGACATTTTGCAACAAAGTGATGCACCATGTCACAAGGCCAGGAGTGTGATGGAGTGGTTCGTGGCACACACTGGCGAGTTCTTATTGATGTGCTGCCTCCCAGCTCACCAGGTCTGAACCCAATCGAATACATCTTGGATGCGGTTGAGGACGGCGTCAGAGCTCATCGCCCTCCTCCCCAGAATTTACGGGAATTAATTGACTTTGTGTATGCGGATGTGGTGCCAACTCTCTCCAGCGGCCTACCGAGGCCTCACTGCTTCCATGTCACGGCGCATAGCCGATATTATTCGTGCTAAAGATGGACAACGTCTAGTAGGTAGGTGGTCATAAGGTTCGAGCTGATCAGTGTAAATACCTTGGAAACACCGGGCTTCTCCACTAGTATTAAATGACGACTGGTAAGACAGCAACACGAACTTTGTCCTTCTGGCTGTTTTCCTTTTCTTTTTTTGTTTATCTGGGAGAGATCTGAATCCTAATCAGAACATAGCCTCTGTCTCTATTGGTAAGGTCACTTAAACTAGCAACAGCTTCCTTCGTAAGACTATCCCATTAACTAGAGGTGCGCGCACGAAACCTCCGTGCTGCTATATTCCTTGTGATGACCAGTACTAAGGCAATGATCCACAACAATAGATTTTCTGGCTCTAAGAAGGATGTGTGACGCTTATGCTCCATACATCGGTGTTCCATGGTTCTAACTGTCTGGCCAGTGTATGAAATGCCACTGTTTCAGGGAATACGGAAACCAAGACCAATCTTTGCAAACTTAAAAAGGGCTTGAATCTGAGACGGTGGTCGAAAGACGTACTTCACATAGTGTTTCCTCATAAGAGGACCAGTCTTGGTGCAAGAACCTATAGCACTAACGTATATTACTCTAACGTGAAACACGCTAATGTTACCCTCTGAGAGGATTTCGATTTTTGACTGCGCGTGTGTCTAAAGAACAAAGATATCGGACTATTATTTTGAATATGGTGAAATTAGCGGAAAAACTGAACGGACTTTAACCTTGGGTGGTTCAAATGGCTCTGAGCACTATGGGACTTAACTTCTGAGGTCATCAGTCCCCTAGAACTTAGAAATACTTAAACCTAACTAACCTAAGGACATCACACACATCCATGCCCGAGGCAGGATTCGAACGTGCGACCGTAGCGGTTGCGCTGTTCCATTAACTTTGGGAGTTAATGGAAGTTTCTAAAATCATAAGTGAATGAAAAAAAAATGAGCTGTCGCCAGCCCAGTTAGGCACTTTAAATTGGAAGTATATGTTTAAGAAAATTGAATATTGGTATTTGTCTTTGAATAGCACACAGGATACAAACTGGCACAGTGCACAGCACACTCTGAACACACACCAGTGAGTTATAGGAAGCAAATCTGCACCACGCTCATACAAATCACAGATCATTATTAATTAATCAAATACTGAAATGTTACTGCACGAAGTGCAGAACTAAATTTGAACATGAGGGGCTTTTATCTTAACTGACATGAAAAACAACAAATAAAGATGAATAATATCATAAATACACTGTTTAAACTCCTTTACATATATCACTTTTCCTTAGCAACAGTAATAGTTCAATTTGCCTCCTAATAGGTGGAGAATATGATGAGGACCCATAAACTAGTATAGTTTCACTATTCATTGTTCTCTGATTATTACACTAGAAAAGTCAAATTCAAAAAGCTAATCATTCTCTTCACTTGGAGTAGTTCACAATTTAGTTTGTAAGACAATAAAATACAACACTGGGCTTAATTAATTTTAAAAAAAGGAACCATTCATGACAGAAATCAAAACCACACTATTTTTAAAATGAGCTTAACTTATTTGCCCTTTTATCGCCTGTGAAGCAGGTATTCTAGACAATAATATTTACACAATCTTGGACTGTAATCCTACAAAACTATACTTTTTAATGAATTAAGGACACTTTAGCAAATTCCTGTGCAACTTCGCTTTTGTGGTTTTAACTTTAACTTTTACTACTCCTTCTATATTAGTCAAAAAATCACTTTTAAACACTTGAATGCAAGAATTGTTCACTTAAATCAGGATACTCGGTTTTAATATCACTTAGGTTAGGACCCTGTATAGGGTCCTGATCGGGATAGAAAATGTGGTTTCAGACACGGATTTATAATGTTGCGATTAAAACCACGCCCATATACACTACTGAATGTATGAAGTTAGTGAAGCAGTGGCGAAGATTGGTGGCAAGCGACGTGGCGACTAACTGTACTCAGCGCTCTCGATGTTCGAATGCTCTATAAAATCTCTTCTTGGCGTCAGAGTTTCAACACATTAGAGCCATTCCTTTATGCCGAAAATACCAAATAATAGCCAGATCCACATCCCAGGCAAATCCTTTTGTAAAGCAGCTTCCAATGGCCTCTCTCAGCATCGTCGAAGTGCCACGGCTAACCATATACTCCGTACCGTTTATACCAAGGAGCCGCTCAGTTCGACCGCCAAAACCACCTTTTACATCGCGCCATTCCACTTCCTTTTCTGGGGGACTTCCCTACAGCTTTTACATGTTACAAACACAAGTGCCCTAAGCATGAACCAGCTTTCAAGAAACATTTTCTTTTTATGAACATACATGTTGTTGTTGTTGTGGTCTTCAGTCTTGAGACTGGTTTGATGCAGCTCTCCATGCTACTCTATCCTGTGCAAGCTTCTTCATCTCCCAGTACCTACTGCAACCTACATCCTTCTGAATCTGCTTAGTGTATTCATCTCTTGGTCTCCCCCTACGATTTTTACCCTCCACGCTGCTCTCCAATACTAAATCGGTGATCCCTTGATGCCTCAGAACATGTCCTACCAACCGTTCCCTTCTTCTGGTCAAATTGTGCCACAAACTTCTCTTCTCCCCAATCCTGTTCAATACTTCCTCAATAGTTATGTGATCTACCCATCTAATCTTCAGCATTCTTCTGTAGCACCACATTTCGAAAGCTTCTATTCTCTTCTTTTCCAAACTATTTACCGTCCATGTTTCACTTCCATACATGGCTACACTCCATACAAATACTTTCGGAAATGACTTCCTGACACTTAAATCTATACTCGATGTTAACAAATTTCTCTTCTTCAGAAACACTTTCCTTGCCTTGCCAATCTAAGTTTTATATCCTCTCTACTTCGACCATCATCAGTTATTTTGCTCCCCAAATAGCAAAACTCCTTTACTACTTTAAGTGTCTCATTCCCTAATCTAATACCCTCAACATCACCCGACTTAATTCGACTACATTCCATTATCCTCGTTTTGCTTTTGTTGATGTTCATCTTATATCCTCCCTTCAAGACACCATCCATTCCGTTAAACTGCTCTTCCAAGACCTTTGCTGTCTCTGACAGAATTACAATGTCACCGGCGAACCTCAAAGGTTTTATTTCTTCTCCATGGATTTTAATACCTACTCCGAATTTTTCTTTGGTTTCCTTTACTGCTTGCTCAATATACAGATTGAATAACATCGGGGAGAGGCTACAACCCTGTCTTACTCCCTTCCCAACCACTGCTTCCCTTTGATGTCCCTCGACTCTTATAACTGCCATCTGGTTTCTGTACAAATTGTAAATAGCCTTTCGCTCCCTGTATTTTACCCCTGCCACCTTCAGAATTTGAAAGAGAGTATTCCAGTCAACATTGTCAAAAGTTTTCTCTAAGTCTACAAATGCTAGAAACGTAGGTTTGCCTTTCCTTAATCTTTCTTCTAAGATAAGTCGTAAGGTCAGTATTGCCTCACGTGTTCCAGTATCTCTACGGAATGCAAACTGATCTTCCCCGAGGTCGGCTTCTACTAGTTTTTCTATTCGTCTGTAAAGAATTCATGTTAGTATTTTGCAGCTGTGGCTCATTAAACTGATTGTTCGGTAATTTTCACATCTGCCAACACCTGCTTTATTTGGGATTGGAATTATTATATTCTTCTTGATGTCTGATGAACATACATATATCATAATAATTTCTCATTTTAACATATCCTTTTTCTTTTTTCATATACACATTACAAAACTCTAATTTTCTTGTCACGTAACAAGGAGTTTAAATAAATCAGAATACACACTCCTTAATTGCAGATATACAGTCTGTAAAAGTGTTACGAACCGTGTGAGGTAATAAAGCTATAGACTGGCGCAATAGGCTATCATCTGACTCACAGTTGGCCCATATTAAAACAGGCGTGTGATTTGTCTCCAATTGTACCCATTGTAGTGAAAACTAAATGAGATTGGTTAAGCTGACAATCTTTAGTGTCTGAGATAACTTGGGCCCTACAAACTGAGATACGATGTACCCCCACGCGCAGAGCCGGGTGGTTGCTAGCAAACCGGTGTGAGCTGGCTACCTGCAAACGACATTTCACAACACAGCATTGTCCTTCCCCCTGGACAACGTATCAATGACGGAATGGCAGCTACCTTTTCCATATACACAAAAAATATATAAAAAAATCGAGTGGATTTAATTGAAGTATAATCTGTAAAATTTCTCACTACCAATTGGCAAAATAAAAGTGTCGTCTACAGAGTTAAAAAAAACATTCAGATTTCTTCAATACCGCCGCCTCTGGGGCACGTTCCAGAAATCTCCCATAAAAAGAATGACAACAATACATGACAAAAAGCACCCCACCCCCCATAGCAACTCAGTTAGCTCATAAAGCGATAACTGAATGAAAAGTAAGTTGAAGCCAACATATGGCAAAACAGGTTAGTTAAACACCAAAGCTAACTTTAATTAACTGTAACAAATCCGGCAGAGGAATGCGAATGGAGTAAGAGAGACCATATCAAAACTTGTTTTCGAGGACGTTAACTGGCTCCATTTCCGTAAATTATTTGCACAATATACATGAATGTCTTCTAAATTAATCTTAAGCTGTCTTTAATTTTTTTTAAAAAATGTAGTTATTTATGTTTAACAGCATCACACCCCGGTAATAAAAGTGACGCAAATCAAAAAACGATAATTTTCAGTCTTTGTCACTAAAAGATACGTGTCAAGTGCCCCAACCAGCATGAAAAACGACACGTCTCTATCTCACAATTTGTTCACTTCAAGACAGTTGTGATAGTTTTGTCACACTCTACTTGATGATCCTCCACGGCAAGAAGATGTCACTTCAGTGTTGCTGCTTTGAAGTGCGCATGGGTCATTCAAGAAGAGCAGCACATTTTGAGTTGTCCAACTTTTCATGTATAAGGTAAGTTGAATGAAATTTTTAATATCATTGGTTGTTACAATGACAGTATTTATACATTGTTTGTATCTTACATTATAATGTCCTTCACACATACACATGTCTCTGAAGGTACAGACCAGTTTTACTATTACAGCTGTTGTAAATATTACGCAGTTTCGTGCGTTACAGCGTACAAGGAAAAAAATGAATTTCTGGTATAAGGAAAGTGCATAGCCGCCCGCTCTGGCCGAGCGATTCTAGGCGCTTCAGTCCGGAACTGCGTTGCTGCTACGGTCGCAGGTTTGAATCCTGCCTCGGGCATGGATGTGTGTGATGTCCTTAGGTTAATTAGGTTTCAGTAGTTCTAAGTCTAGGGGACTGATGACCTCAGATGTTAAGTCCCATAGTGCTTAGAGCCATTTGAACTTTTTTTTTTTTTTTAAAAGTGCATAGTGAATTCCTTTTCTCGGAGAAAAGTATTTCTACCTTATGTAGGCCCATTTATAATTCTACGTTTTTGTAAATTGTGTTCCTTAAATTGTAACTAAATGATTTTCATATTAAACTGCGTTAATTTTCATAAATCACAATTTTTCCTTTTGTATTTTTCTAATACAACAGTTTCAACCTGTTTTTAATTTTTTATTTCAACTTAAGTAATAATTTTGCCTGATGGAGGACTGAATGTCGTTTTACTTTACAGTAAGTACTAAAAATATGATTTTAGGGTGGAAAAATGGCAGAATTGTTACGTGAAAGGTCATAACGAAAACAAAAATGGATTTAGAAAGTCAGGAGGAGTGACACAACTCGAAGTATTACTTAATAATTACCTGATAATACCTCACCTTTGACGAGTACAGAACTGCATGTCCAAATTACTGTTTTATACACTACAATGTAATTTACTGCGAAAATTTCTTACGTAGAATTTAAAGGACGTTTATAGAATTTTAATGTAAGTTTTATAGAGTTCTTTAAGTCGATTTTTCTTAAGTATTACACTTTTGAGTTGTGTCACTGCATTTGGCGAGTTGCGATACGTGAAAATTCCCTCGCTCCCTCTCCGTCTCTCTCTCCCTCATACACACACACCCACACACAAACATACACACACACACACACACACACACACACATTAGCGCATTATACAGTGAGGTGGATTTTAACGCATTCTCATAAGTACATATGATGAACAAGGGTCGCATTTGCGCCCTCCATTTCATTAATAGCACGGCACCAAACAACGGTTACAGTGGCGTGATGCGATGGGTTTGGAGGACACAGGGTGATACTCTTTACGTTTGCACAGGACACTTCAGGGACAAAGGAAGCTGTCAACCCGCAGACACATTTATCACAGTCGACGAGGGAACACGGAAACTGTTTTCTAGTCAATGCATTTTGACCGTTAAAATAAAAGATCGATTATTAAAAGCTTTTAGCAAAAAGAAATAAAAAGGTTTCGCCTCTTCGGCAAAATTTTATTGACCATACGCAGCGCGGGCTGCAAGGGCTGAACTTTTCATCCTTCGACAGGGACAAGGTATTTTTACAGTGCTGATGCGGGCCTGTGAGCAGCTGCGAAGTGGCCGACCGCGTCCATTACGGTAATTGAAACGAGCCGCAAGAGCACCGACATGCCCGTCAACGAAAATATTGAGGCTTCAAGTTTTTCCTTGTCATTCGCTACTGCCTAATGAAATAATATTCGCTAAGAAAAACGTCAGACTGTTATACCCATTTATACGAAGTACAGAAACAGTGAACGCAAGAAAGAACACAAGATACAGACAACTCGATCAGTCATTCTACGTGCATATTTCTTTTTCCCAAGCCATAGCTTGATTTTACTTGTGTTTTGTGCTGTTAGAGAGAGAGAATAAGGTCAAGGAAATAATTCCACATCGAGCAAGAGCATATTTAAAAATTTTATTAGCCGCACTAACCAGAAGAAAACACCAGTGAGAGCAGACGTGATAGTAGGTTACCGTCTGTCTAGGGCAGCACACGATTGCTCAAAATGCAGTCGTGGTTTTATCTCGCAAGGTCTTGTAAATGTTTTCTTTGTTGAATCTGCCCTGTGCAAGTTTGTGCGTTGAAACTTTTATTGTCTTGTTCTTCTACAGTACCAGTAAACGCCAGATTCTCTAAAGACCCGAACTCCCTTGCGTAAAACAGTTTCAGAAGTCTGGGTACAAATGAGTTAACTTATTAAATGTTTGACACTAAACACGTTAGCGAAAAAAGTTTGAGGAAGGTCTGAAACTATACTGAAAGTTTACTGAAAGTCGGCAAGTTCTTTCATTACAAAAAACGAATGACTATAGTCTGGGTAATTATTACTACATTTTAAGCAGAAGCTAATTTTTCATGTATCTCAATGTTTATGGGGTCATATTGCCTGATATATGTATTGTACAATGATAATTTGCAGGTACATTCAGTGACATATATTCGTACTTTTTTCTAACTTTGTTGCAAATAGAGTTAACAGTAGAGGAATAATAAATTGAAACGTCATGTCCCATACTGAACTTCAACCGCGTGCCATTTTAAGCGGAAGCTAGTTTTTCGAACATAGAAATGTTTATGACGTCGTATCTACAGAGCTATGAGCCGTACAATGATATAAGCTTTCACGTACTTTCAGTTGGATATGCGAATACTGTCTGCAAACTGCGTTACGAATAGAATCAATAGTAAAGAAGAAATAAATTAATATGTCATGTCTTACGCCGAAGTCTTATTACAAATATAGCGAAGATGTAGTAAGCAATAAACTTCCGCCCTTTTATCATGTTGTGGGGGTGCCAAGACAAATAGTTTCGTAAAGGCTTGTAATTGTGTGTAAAGTTTGTTGAAAATCGCTAAGTGATCTTATTCTTAAGTACTGGATGAATGAATTCCGGGTATTTGCGTGTAATGGCATTACACTACCTCAAGACCAACATTAAATTTCTAACGTTAATACTTGCCTTATTGTTTTAAACTTTTAATACAAGATTATACCTCTTAATGAATAGATAAACGCAGCATTTTAAGATTAATTTTTAAATTAGATGAATAACTACGCGAAATATTGAAAACGACATTTTTGTTGCCCCTGAAAGCCCTTGGATAGGCAACCAGCAACTAGTATCAGGTTTCATGTTCGCCAATAGTCATTTAGTAATATAAATATGCTCGAATGTCTCTCTGGTTCCAGAGTCTTAATAAGTCTTACCTTCCTGGTGGATGCGACGGGTGTAGACTATATACCGAATGGCCCCAGTTAAGTAATGCACACTTTGTCTCATATCTACATCTACATCTACAATCCACAAGCCACCTTACTGTATCACCGTCTTGTCCCCATTTAGCTGCACCATTAGCGAACTGTATGAGTGAAGAATGACTGTCGAGACACCTCCGTAACAGCTCTGATTTCTACGTTTTTCTCGGTGCGCTCATTTCTCGAGAATTTTTGGATGAGGTAATATTCAAGAAAGGTAGTAGGTGTATTCCACTAAACTATAGGCCCATATCATTAACGTCGAAATGCAGCAGGATTTTGGAACTCGAAGAAAACGGTCTATTGATACACAGTCAACACGGATTTAGAAAGCATCGTTCTTGTGAAACACAACTACCTCTTTACTCGCATGAACTGTTGAGTGCTATTCACAATGGAATTGAAACTGATTCCGTATTTCTAGATTTCCATAAGGCTTTTGGCACTGTACCACACAAGCTGCATGTAGTGTCGTCTCGATGTGACTGGATTCGTGATTTCCTGTCAGAGAGGTCACAGTTCCTAGTAACTGATGGAAAGTCATAGAGTAAAACAGAAGTGATTACTGGCATTCCGCAGAGTAACGTTATCGGCCCTTTGCTTTTCCTTATCTATATAAAGATTTAGGAGACAATGTGAGCAGCCATCTTATGTTGTTTGCAGATGACACTGTCGTTTATCGACTAATGAAGTCATCAGAAGATCAAAACAAACTGCAAAACGGTTTAGAAAAGATATCTGTATGTTGCGAAAATTGGGAATTGAGCCTAAATAATGAAAAGTGTGAGGTCGTCCACATAAGTTCTAAAAGGAATCTATTAAACTTCGGCTACACGATAAATCATTCAAATCTAAAGGCCTTAAATTCAACTAAATACCTAGGAATTACAATTATGAACAACTTAAATTGGAAGGAACACATAGAAAATGTTTTGGGGAAGGCTAACCAAAGACTACGTTTTATTGGAGGGACACACAGAAAATGTAACAGATTTACTAAGGAGACTGTCAACACTACGCTTTTCCGTCCTCTTTTAGAATACTGCTGTTCAGTGTGGGATCCTTGCCAGACAGTACTGACGGAGTACATCGAAAAAGTTCAAAGACGGGCAGCACGTTTTGTGTTATCGCGAAATATGGGAGAGTGTGTCACTCAATATTTGGAGTGGACACCATTAAAACAAAGGCGTTTTTCGTTGCGGCGGAATCTTCTCACGAAATTCCAATCACCATCTTTCTCTTCCGAATCCTAAAATATTTTGTTGACAGCTATCTTCATAGGGAGATATGATCATCATGATAAAATAAGGGAAGTCGGAGCTCGTACAGAAAGATATAGGTACTCCTTTCCGCGCGCTATACGGGATTGGAATAATAGATAAATGTGAAAGTGGTTGGATGAACCCTCTGCCAGGCACTTAAATGTGATTTTCAGAGTATCCATGCAGATGTAGATGTAGAATATAGTGACCAACATTTCTTACAACGTATGCCCTCAGGATGATAACTAAAAGCCTGACCTCGATACGGTACCACAGGGTGTAGTGGAGATAGGTCTGGGCTATTAAAGAGCAGAATGACAACTCAAAATGTTTGCTAAATTAACCGTGTACAATTTGTTAGCAAAAATGTTTTAGGAAACAAAACTTGCATTTTTGAAACAGAGCAAAACAACTCACATAAATACAATAACACAACAATACAGTGAGTAGCATTGGTAGGCACTTCGACGGAAGGTGCATCCACCGGATACAAAACGTCGACACTGGACGCTCAGATACAGTTTAGAAAGAAAATGGGTCTGGTCACCTGGGAAACAAACAATGTTAGCAGTGGCCAAGACAAAAGGTTACAATTCTTATAAAATAAACTTGCACCTTCGGCTGTCAACTTCCTTCCATCCCGTCCCAGATATAGGTATTATACCCAGTTCCAACTCGAAGTTAAATCTAGAGAATACATTAAGAAATCTACAAACCATTATTCACAGGAGAATATGCCTCTAAACAAACTCATTCACCATTTCACAATCATATCAACATAATACACCCATGTTCAAACGAAACAGAACACCATGAACGACTATAGACAGGAAGTTCATATTCACAGGACATGTACATTAGTATGTTCTGCAGGATTGATTAGCATTTCAGTCACCTCGGTTCAGCATGTGTTCCGTTGCCTAGTAGGCACAGAGTCCGCCATGGGTCCCGATAACTTGTTCCATGCGTGGTGGCATCGATGCATATATGGTGCGAATGGCGTACAGTGGTGTAGCCATCCATTCACCCGGTTCCAAATTTCATCTGTGGTGATCTTGTAGGCCAGGGAACAAGGCTGAGCTCCTGTGACACCAATGAGGCACATGTTCGTGCAGCAACATGTGGTCGTGCAGTCTTGGTGAAAAATAGCGCCCAGGGTGTTGTGGAGAAAGGGTAGGTTGCAGGGTGTCATTCACGTAGGTCACACTGTTCAGTGTCCTGGACACGTACCAGCTCTGATTTATGGTTGTACCCAATAGCATCGCACACATTAACGTCTTGAGATGGCGCTGTACGTCTTGTGCGAATGCAGTCACTATGATGCCGCTTCCCCTGACTGCGGCGAACCAAAATGTAGCCATTATTTTCAGACAAACAGAACCTGGATTCGTCCGGAAACACTATCTGTCCCAAGTCACGTCGTTTCATACGCCATTGCCGTCTAGCATGTTTCTACACATTCGTCAAAGGTAGGCGAAGAAGTGGACGACGCGCACGTAACCCATGGCGTAATAAACGGCGACGGGCTGTCACCCCTGACAGTGTACGATGTGTTCCACTGTTCCACCGTTGCGCCAGGACGCAGATGTATCCTGTCCTGCCTCGGTGGGTGGTCTGGGTGATGTGATCTGACCCATCTCGTCGTGTTCTATAGCCTTCCGTGAACCATTCTGCACACAACCGTTGCACTGCCGAAACACTTGGTCCCACACGAGCAGCAGAGTCCCGGATGGATACATCACATTCTCTCACTCCAGCAGTGTCCCCTCTTTCAAACTCACTGATTTGACGGTACAGTTCACAAATACGTCAGCGAGGCATCCTGCACGTCTGCTCAAGTCACATTAATCCATTACCTTCGGTTTATAGCAACAACGAGAGCCGCACACACATTTTACCGGTAAGTGGTGTTGTCCCGCGATGTCGGTTGACGTTGAATCGGCGGGCTGATATGGTTCCAATACTAATCATTTCTGCAGAACATACGAAGGTACATGTCCTGTGAACATGAAAATCCATCTCTAGATTTTCAAGGTCTCTTTTTTCTGAACTTGAGTGTAGCACTTCATTGGATTCCTATCAATAGAAGCCCCACATATATTCTAAAATCCCAAGGCAACTCGGTAGGTATAAAGTAACTCATGAGCCAGAATTGTTAGTCAGTACAAGATAATTCTTAAAATATCGTAAAAGTTTTGCATCACACTTCCTGGCCACACGTATGGTCCAGGATGTTAAATCAGCTTAATACAGCAAGCACTAATGAAATACTTACGTCAAGATGCAGTTTCTTACAATTGGGCCACTGATCATTAACGCCCAACATTCACAGTGGTTGGTTGGTTGGTTGATTTGGTGCAGGGGACCAAACAGAGAGGTCATCGGTCCCATCGGATTAGGGAAGGACGCGGATGGAAGTCGGCCGTCCCTTTCAGAGGAACTAAACCGGCATTTGCCTGAAACGATTTAGGGAAATCACGGAAAACCTAAATCAGCATAGACGGACGCGGCTTTGAGCCGTCGTCCTCTCGAATGCGAGTCCATTGTGCTAACCAATGCGCCACCTCGCACAGTATTCACGGTGGGAACACCTTCCTAAACATAAGCTACAGCTCCTAGCTAGTTCTGTCAGTAACGGTCACTACAAACCCGAGGCGCCGCCTTCGATTTCTGAATGCATTTTCTTGTTTAAATCGAACTACACGAGTTTGAAAACTAACTTAAAAACAGCCCATACGAAATCCACAATCTTGCAGTGAGTATACACTCGAATACAGCTAGATTAAGCAAGCCACTTTACGAAACAGAAAAAAATGGACAATTTGTGATTCAAATTCCTTGGAATGTCATGTATCCACTCACAAAAGATTTTCCCTTCCTGGAAGTTCAGCGATACTCGTAAGGTGTAGTTGATTACTACGATTCATACAATGCTGGGCACTAATCTGGACGCCAGCGCGCATACCACCCAGCAAAGTACCCCAGAAAAGAAGACCAGGAGTCAGACCATGGCATACTTCACACTGCCCCGCCAGCTGACTGCAGACAGCAGTTTGCAAGTGCTGCTGTCTCTTCCTTGGTATAGGCTTCCAACAGATTGCCCGCCCAGCCGCTCCGGGCACACTTCCCGCTTACAGATGGCCCCACTGCACGAAGCCAAATGTCCTCACGACAACTAGCATGTGTCGACAAGTAGCATACAGAACGCCTCCTTTGCGCAAATTACCACTGTAGCTTACTGAGCATCTTCGTAACGCTCTCCCGCGAACCTTCACAAACCGCGCCACTCTCTTTTTAATCTTTTATATATCTTCTATTAAACCAACTTGGTACACGTTTAGAATAATAAAATCAATCCACCCTTATGTAAGGCGCTTCTGTCTTGGATGAATTAAGTTTGCTTAAGATTCTCCGAATCAGTCTTAGCCTGTCATCTGCTTTTCCTACAATTTGTTTTGTGTGGTTATTTCACTTTCGGTCGCTCTGGGTGGGCTTAAAATACCATTTCCTATCATTTGTCGCTAATAACGTAATCGAATAATAATGGGTTTTCACCTTCATGTTTTCGCAACGCCAAATAGGAGGAACGAAGTTAGAACAGGTGGACGGTTTCAAGTACTTAGGATGCATATTATTACAGGATGGCAACATAGTGAAAGAACTGGAAGCGAGGTGTAGCAAAGCTAACGCAGTGAGCGCTCAGCTACGATCTACTCTCTTCTGCAAGAAGGAAGTCAGTACCAAGACAGCCGGCCGCGGTGGTCTCGCGGTTCTAGGCGCGCAGTCCGGAACCGCGCGACTGCTACGGTCGCAGGTTCGAATCCTGCCTCGGGCATGGATGTGTGTGATGTCCTTAGGTTAGTTAGGTTTAAGTAGTTCTAAGTTCTAGGGGACTGATGACCACAGCTGTTAAGTCCCATAGTGCTCAGAGCCATTTGAACCATTTTGAAGTACCAAGACTAAGTTATCTGTGCACCGTTCAATCTTTCGACCAACTTTGTTATATAGGAGCGAAAGCTGGGTGGATTCAGGTTACCTTATCAACAAGGTTGAGGTTACGGATTTGAAAGTAGCTAGGATGATTGCAGGTACTAGTAGATGGGAACAATGGAAGGAGGGTGTCCACAATGAGGAAATCAAAGAAAAACTGGGAATGAACTCTATAGATGTAGCAGTCAGGGCGAACAGGCTTAGATGGTGGGGTCATGTTACACGTATGGGAGAAGCAAGGTTACCCAAGAGACTCATGGGTTCAGCAGTAGAGGGTAGGAGGAGTCGGGGCAGACCAAGGAGAAGGTACCTGGATTCGGTTAAGAATGATTTTCAAGTAATAGGTTTAACATCAGAAGAGGCGCCATAGGGGATCAAGGAGGAATTTTATAAGGAGGGCTATGCTCCAGACTGAACGCTGAAAGGCAAAATCAGTCTTAAATGATGATGATGATGATGATGGTTTTCGCAACGCAATAACTGATCCATTCTCAATACTGGTAACATTCTTGCTGTTACAAACTATGCAAATGCATTTATTTATGTAATAAGGAATAAACTATAGGAAACATTGGAAATTAAAGGATATTCTTGAGCCGTGGCGCTCGTTACCGGCGCGCCAGTCTCTTGGATGTCCATTATCGATCCTTCGATGTTTCTTATCTTTGCTTGCCTTGTTGTTTTCCGCATTCGGGGGGGGCGAGTGGCAGTTGACGTTTGCTCGGGCGACCTGCTGAGAAGCCGCCAGGTATGAGTTGGGAAGCAACGACGTATATGTGGAGTTGGTTGTACGCGGTCTGCCGGTTCAGCATGGAGGATATGTGTTGGCTGCCTGCCTGTTGCTCTCCTGATTTTGCTCGCCGTGCCTTGCGACCGCCTAGCTTGGGCTGCTGCCTGGTGTATCCTACACGAGCCATACCGGACGTCCAGCAGAAGTTAAGCAGCCTTGTGTTTCTTTTAAAGAAAAGGAGCAAATGTATAAGACTTCTGGTAACCAATTTTGGTGGCCTCTTACGTGTGGCCTTAGCGTTTGCACTGCCTTTGGGGAGAGCTAATTCTCTTAAATTTAAATAGTTGGGGTATCCTGTCCTTTATAATATTTTGGGGGTTTTATTTGAATTTTATCTTTGGGGTTCCTTCCTTGTGCTTGGTTAAATGTTTACTTGTATAGCGGGAAGTGACTCCTGGTTAAAACTCGGAGAAGGTGTTTGATGTTACTGACGCCTCCGGTATTCGTCTTTTCAATCAGGTGTTGTCATCCCTTCGAGCGACCTGGTGTGACTCCTCGTCAATTAATGCTGTTTTATGTGTACTTAATTTTGAATTGGCCATTTGAATTAATACACTCCTGGAAATTGAAATAAGAACACCGTGAATTCATTGTCCCAGGAAGGGGAAACTTTATTGACACATTCCTGGGGTCAGATACATCACATGATCACACTGACAGAACCACAGGCACACAGACACAGGCAACAGAGCATGCACAATGTCGGCACTAGTACAGTGTATATCCACCTTTCGCAGCAATGCAGGCTGCTATTCTCCCATGGAGACGATCGTAGAGATGCTGGATGTAGTCCTGTGGAACAGCTTGCCATGCCATTTCCACCTGGCGCCTCAGTTGGACCAGCGTTCGTGCTAGACGTGCAGACCGCATGAGACGACGCTTCATCCAGTCCCAAACATGCTCAATGGGGGACAGATCCGGAGATCTTGCTGGCCAGGGTAGTTGACTTACACCTTCTAGAGCACGTTGGGTGGCACGGGATACATGCGGACGTGCATTGTCCTGTTGGAACAGCAAGTTCCCTTGCCGGTCTAGGAATGGTAGAACGATGGGTTCGATGACGGTTTGGATGTACCGTGCACTATTCAGTGTCCCCTCGACGATCACCAGTGGTGTACGGCCAGTGTAGGAGATCGCTCCCCACACCATGATGCCGGGTGTTGGCCCTGTGTGCCTCGGTCGTATGCAGTCCTGATTGTGGCGCTCACCTGCACGGCGCCAAACACGCATACGACCATCATTGGCACCAAGGCAGAAGCGACTCTCATCGCTGAAGACGACACGTCTCCATTCGTCCCTCCATTCACGCCTGTCGCGACACCACTGGAGGCGGGCTGCACGATGTTGGGGCGTGAGCGGAAGACGGCCTAACGGTGTGCGGGACCGTAGCCCAGCTTCATGGAGACGGTTGCGAATGGTCCTCGCCGATACCCCAGGAGCAACAGTGTCCCTAATTTGCTGGGAAGTGGTGGTGCGGTCCCCTACGGCACTGCGTAGGATCCTACGGTCTTGGCGTGCATCCGTGCGTCGCTGCGGTCCGGTCCCAGGTCGACGGGCACGTGCACCTTCCGCCGACCACTGGCGACAACATCGATGTACTGTGGAGACCTCACGCCCCACGTGTTGAGCAATTCGGCGGTACGTCCACCCGGCCTCCCGCATGCCCACTATACGCCCTCGCTCAAAGTCCGTCAACTGCACATACGGTTCACGTCCACGCTGTCGCGGCATGCTACCAGTGTTAAAGACTGCGATGGAGCTCCGTATGCCACGGCAAACTGGCTGACACTGACGGCGGCGGTGCACAAATGCTGCGCAGCTGGCGCCATTCGACGGCCAACACCGCGGTTCCTGGTGTGTCCGCTGTGCCGTGCGTGTGATCATTGCTTGTACAGCCCTCTCGCAGTGTCCGGAGCAAGTATGGTGGGTCTGACACACCGGTGTCAATGTGTTCTTTTTTCCATTTCCAGGAGTGTATTTTGGAGCGCAGTATAGCACTAAGGCAACCTCATTGTATACTACCTTGTGCCCCGGTCTAGTACCTTAATTTTTAGTGGCACGAGTTAGCTCCACTACCAGTTTTACTGATGTGCTCCCTTCAAAATCTTGTCTAGTATAAGTTTGCCCCATGTGTGTCTGGGAACACAGAGATGAGCTTTAGGGTGACTTCAGTGCTAGTCAGTTAATGGAATCTTCATATTGCCTTGGCTTCCACTGAAGAGTTTGAGTGGAGCGTAGTGTGTTTGATTTGTTATTCATTTAATTACTGTAAGTTTGTTTATTTAATGGGGAGCAAGACATTTAAAGACTGTTGGTATTAACTCCCCTAGTTGCTGGATGTTGCTAATTCGTTCCAAACGGCCTACTACTTATTCAACGGCAAGGCTGTTGATTAGTTGGTTACTGTGAGTACAAATTCACGCTATTTATTTGTTGCCGAAATTGTCGAAGTGTCGGTGTCTTGATTCAATCACTAGCTACGTGTTTGAACTAAATTGATATAAACCTTACATTGCCTCCTTAAAATTTGTTGCCAGAAGAAACCCCTAAGAGAACTAAGTTTTGTCACTGCTTATGTTAACCTTTACTGGAAGCAATATTTCATGTAGTTAAATTTTGTCTTAAAATGTGTATTTCTCTGATGTAATAAACGGGTGATAAAAGAAAAAGGCAAATTGGCCTGGTCCTTCCTATTGTGTCCGGTTTGTAACACGTATCAATTCTAAACATTTTATTGAAATATTTCGAAGTGTATACGGTATCACGCCAGTCAAAGTTCACACCAATGATGGAGAATTCATAATAAATCAGAGAGTAAAACGTGGTAGTATTTAATATATACATAAACACGGTCACACAGGAGTGGAAAAGCAACCTACCGTCTCAAAAAATCCTCAAGAGGCCAATGTTATTATACTTTTACTTGCATGTGAGCAGATCATTTTTAGTTACCCAAAAGACGACCTGTAATTTGGAATGGGAAATTTAGAAAACATAACTAAAGATTTTTTTATTCAGAATAGCTGTATTAGAAGCCGTGGCGATGAGCTGCCAAGTGAAAAACAGATGGAAACAGCGGTGAATAACAAAACTGTAGAACAAGTACATATTATAAATTATAACATCTCCTGCTCTAAGGGATGACAAATTAACAAATTAGGAAAATTTGAAAGAATATGCGGTGCAGTCAGTACTACAGTAAGGGGTCGTACATAAATTACTTGAGACGAATTCCATGTATATTCCATGTATATCCATGTATAACTGACGCCACCTTCACCGCCTTGGCCCAGGTGTTGGCCATTGAAGGCCTTCCTCACACGTTGGTCACAGATAACGGGCCCCAATTCACGGCGTCTTCGTTCCAGAACTTCTGCTCTGCTAACGGTATCAAACACATTCGCTCTCCCTCCATCCATCCTTCATCCAATGGCGCAGCGGAACGCCTGGTCCGCACTTTCAAACAGCAGATGATAAAATCAGTGGAGCCGTTGGCCACCACCTTGGCCCTCACCTTGTTTCTCAGCACCTACCGCACTACGCCGGTGGCCGGTCATAGTCCTGCCGAACTGCTTCACGGGCGACAATCTCAACCTCGGACCCTCCTACACCTGCTGACACCATCCCCTTCTGGGCCCCGCTCTCGCCCCTCCCAGCGCTACTCCCCGAGCATGGCCGTCTGGGCCCACTCCTATGGCAGCACACCTGCATGGACGCCAGCTACGGTGACGGCGGCCCATGGGCGGCGTGTGACGACCGTACAGACACACAGGGGCTCGAGCGTCGCCACCATAACCAACTCCGCCCTCGGGCCCCCGCCTTGATTCCTCCCCCCCATTACCTTCCCCGCTTCATGGTGCGGACACGTCTCTCGAGGCGGAGCCCTTCCCTTCAACCCCCGTCTCCTCGCCAGCTCTGCAGACACCCCTTCCGCCTCGCCAGGGTACAGAGACACCCTCTCACCTCCTGCCCTCTGGAGACATCTTGATGGATGCCTCCCTTCCCCCAGTGGTCCTTCCGGACCTATGCCCTCATTCCGCCCACCTCGGCATCGTCCGGGGCATTTCCGCCTCTATGCACCAATTTCAGGGGGGAGGGATCTAGTACCTCCCGCCGCGGAAGTCGAACACGCGCCAGAACAAATGGACGTGGCCAGCCCATAGAGGGCTCCGCGTCCGCGGCGGCGCTTCTGCGCAGCGGCTCTCGTGCACCGAGGGCGCCACCGCTACACCACGTGCAGACCGCGGCCAATAGCCGCTCCCTCCGGCTTCGTATATAGGGACCCACTCTGCCCTAGTGCAGTCAGTCTGGTGCTCGCTCTGGATTGCGTCTCTCTCTCGGCGATACTGCAAAAATGGCTCTGAGCACTATGGGACTTAACATCTGAGGTCATCAGTCCCCTAGAACTTAGAACTACTTAAACCTAACTAACCTAAGGACATCACACACATCCATACCCGAGGCAGGATTCGAACCTGCGACCGTAGCAGTCGCGCGGTGGCGGTACTGCGTTCTGGTCGTTGCTCGTTGTTGACATTTGCCTGGCTCTGGTCCCGAGTGGATTTACTGTTGGTGTTTGGTGTTGTGGTTTCTACAAGCCTCCGTTGTTTATCTCTTCCTTGTTGAGTCGGTCATAGTCGGTCGTTGTCGGTTATTGTCGGTTGTCGTTGGTCTGTCGTCAGACTCGTCCTTGTGTTTACCCGGTGGTGCGTGCTCCACCGCCGGCGGCTTCCCCGCCTGGCGGCTCCGATCCGCAACCCAAGGCGTTCCCGCAGTTGGTTTTGGTTACTACAGGTGCCATTTGTCACTCCAGTGTTTTAAATACAATTCTTCTTGGTGATTTTGTGGCAATGTAAATAGCCTTTAAGTCAAAATCTTTAAAATATTGTACAGCTGAAACTATAACTCACCCGTTTCGTGGATTTTCGTCGAGACAAGCATCTCAAGTAAAAATAAAAACGGGTGTTACAAAACCTTCTCGAGTTCTCTTTAACTTTTCGAAAGCAAGTTATTCAGAAAGTCTATGTACGTCTGTGGAATGAGTTTCTGCATTAGAGGATGAATGTTTTCCACCACGAAGCGTTGCAAATGTAGGCCCAGAGTGTGTCACAGCCGCAAAGTTTTTCCTTATCATCTTTCTTTATTAGAACACCTGTATAAAGAGAGGAAATAAATTTATAGTTTTCAGCGACCACGAAATCATTATCCGTTAGTTTTACACGGTAGTCAAGGTGTATTAATATTAGTAATTAAGCATTTGCTGCTCTTCTGAACTGAACATCCCAGTCCCATAACCATCTCTGAAAAGATGGACACACAGTTCCTTTATTGCTGTTGACATTTCTTTTCATTGGTAGATACAGACATTCTTGATTGGTGTTTGCTTAATTGTGTGCCACAGGTGGAAATAGGCGAATGGAAAGCGGGCGGCCGTTGTGACGTAGCGCTGTTTACTTGCTGTCTAGTGCCTGCTGAGGCGTTCCAGTACTGTGTGTACCTGCGGCCGCTGTGGTCTCCCGCGCGCCTGCCTGTGTGGTTGCTACGCTTGCGCTGCCGTTCCGTAGCGCTGTTTATATTGCTGGCAGCCAGGACGCCGCACGTCACTACCCGTCATGTCGGCGGGTTCGCTTGGCTACATATGGCGCTTCTCATGCCTTCCTCCTGAAAGTAAGACGCTGTTTCGCCAGTCCGCGGGCTTTTCGAAATTCTACCTGTTTTCCGCACTCGTTCAGGATTTCTGCCTCCGCAGACCTGATATGTTACATTAGTTGGATATGTCTTTCATTTTCAGCAGCCCGTTTGTTGATCGGACGCCCCGTCTCACCTGCATACACTAGTCCACACTCGCATGCAGTTTCGTAAATTCCTGCAGCTTGTCAACTGTAGTTTTCATTGGGCCAAGAACAAATTTTATTCTGTTAGTGCCTCAGAAAATCGGCTTGATACCTGCTCGATGGAGAATTTTGGCCACACTTTCCGTGACCTCTTGAACATATGGGAGAAGTGCGATGTGCATGTACTCCTCCTTGCCTACCGCATCCGCTTACATTCTGAAACTCACATCTTGTACCAATTCTTTTACGTAAAAGTTTTTTGAGTGTCGTACCGCGTCGTAATACTAAAGAGGCCAACGTTTCGGGCATGGTCATAGTGGCCTTACTCTGGGTTTACTCAACCCAAAATCGTGGATGATGCGTTCACCTTGATGGTAAACACGCTGAAGCCATGTAGATGGGCAGATCTATTTTGTATCGAGAGACAGATGTGCAACTACCTCAATATCGTGAGCGAGACATATAACTGGATTGTGTTCGGAACTTTAAGCACCCAATTCCGAATGTTTCAGGCCTAGATCCACTTGGTGCATTCCAAACTCTAATCAGTTGCAACGCCGTGGTCTGTACTACCGAAAACGCTGATCAGTACAGTCTCCAATTGTATGCTACTCCAGATAATTTTTATGGCTGTGGCAGGAAGCAAATATCACTGTTTGTAGCTAAAATTGTGAATACGAAAACATGAATGGGTTTACAATAAAAGATCTAAGTAAGCACGATTACATTCTCAAAATAAGTTCGGAGGGCTTCTATGAATCATTTTCTTAATGAAGGTAGCGTTCGTGACAATTGATACTTCATTCATTGTACACCAAAGTACAACCGTTTTTCAGTTTGTCAGTGAAAAAAATAAAACGTAAATGAGTAATTTTCTGTAAGGCTGAAAACAAGTTGTCTACCTAACTAATGTTTGTTTCTTGCTTAGTACATTATCTGATCAAAATTATCCGGATGTTGTTGCGGTCCTCAGTCCTGAGACTGCCGGCCGCGGTGGTCTAGCGGTTCTGGCGCTGCAGTCCGGAACCGCGAGGCTGCTACAGTCGCAGGTTCGAATCCTGCCTCGGGCATGGGTGTGTGTGATGTCCTTAGGTTAGTTAGGTTTAAGTAGTTCTAAGTTCTAGGGGACTTATGACCTAAGATGTTGAGTCCCATAGTGCTCAGAGCCATTTTTGAGCCAGTCCTGAGACTGGTTTGATGCAGCACTCCATGCTACTCTATCCTGTGTAAGCTTCTTCATCTCCCAGTACTTACTGCAACCTACATCCTTCTGAATCTGTTTAGTGTATTCATCTCTTGGTCTCCCTCTACGATTTTTACCCTCCACACTGCTCTCCAATACTAAACTGGTGATCCCTTGATGCCTCAGAACATCTCCTACCAACCAATCCCTTCTTCTAGTCAAGTTGTGCCACAGACTTCTCTTCTCCCCAGTCCTATTCAACACTTCCTCATTAGTTATGTGATCTACCCATCTAATTTTCAGCAGTCTTCTGTAGCACCACATTTCGAAAGATTCTATTCTCTTCTTGTCCAAAATATTTATCATCCATGTTTCACTTCCATACATGGCTACACTCATACAAAGACTTTCAGAAACGACTTCCTGACACTTAAATCTATACTCGGTGTTAACAAATTTCTCTTCTTCAGAAATGCTTTCCTTGCCATTGCCAGTCTACATTTTATATCCTCTCTACTTCGACCATCATCAGTTATTTTGCTCCCCAAATAGCAAAACTCCTTTACTACTTTAAGTGTCTCATATCCTAATCTACTTCCCTCAGCATCACCTGACTTAATTCGACTACATTCCATTATCCTCGTTTTGCTTTTGTTGATGTTCATCTTATATCCTCCTTTCAAGACACAATCCATTCCGTTCAACTGCTCTTCGAAGTCCTTTGCTGTCTCTGACAGAATTACAATGTCACCGGCGAAACTCAAAGTTTTTATTTCTTCTCCATGGATTTTAATACCTACTCCGAATTTTTCTTTTGTTTCCTTCACTGCTTGCTCAATATACAGATTAAATAACTTCGGGGAGAGGCTACAACCCTGTCTCACTCCCTTCCCAACCACTGCTTCCCTTTGATGTCCCTCGACTCTTACAACTGCAATCTGGTTTCTGTACAAATTTTAAATAGCTTTTCGCTCCCTGTATTTTACCCCTGCCACCTTCAGAATTTGAAAGAGAGTATTCCAGTCAACATTGTCAAAAGCTTTCTCTAAGTCTACAAATGCTAGAAACGTAGGTTTGCCTTTCCTTAATCTAGCTTCTAAGATAAGTCGTAGGGTCAGTATTGCCTCACGTGTTCCGATATTTCTACGGAATCCAAACTGATCTTCCCCGAGGTCGGCCTCTACTAGTTTTTCCATTCGTCTGTAAAGAATTCGCGTTAGTATTTCACAGCCGTGACTTATTAAGCAGATAGTTCGGTAATTTTCACATCTGCCAACACCTGCTTTCTTTGGGATTGGAATTATTATATTCTTCTTGAAGTCTGAGGGTATTTCGCCTGTCTCATACATCTTGCTCACCAGATGGTAGAGTTTTATCAGGACTGGCTCTCCCAAGGCTGTCAGTAGTTCTAATGGAATGTTGTCTACTCCCGGGGCTTTGTTTCGACTCAGGTCTTACAGTGCTCTGTCGAACTCTTCACGCAGTATCATATCTCCCATTTCATCTTCATCTACATCCTCTTCCATTTCCAAAATGTTGTCCTCAAGTACATCGCCCTTATATAGACCCTCTATGTACTCCTTCCACCTTTCTGCTTTCCCTTCTTTGCTTAGAACTGGGTTTCCATCTGAGCTCTTGATATTCGTACAAGTGGTTCTCTTTTCTCCAAAGGTCTCTTTAATTCTCCTGTAGGCAGTATCTATCTTACCCCTAGTGAGATATGCCTCTACATCCTTACATTTGTCCTCTAGCCACCCCTGCTTAGCCATTTTGCACTTCCTGTCTATCTTGTTTTTGAGAAGTTTGTATTCCTTTTTGCCTACTTCATTTACTGCATTTTTATATTTTCTCCTTTCATCAATTAAATTCAATATTTCTTCTGTTACCCATGGATTTGTACTAGCCCTCGTCTTTTTTCCTACTTGATCCTCTGCTGCCTTCACTACTTCACCCCTCAAAGCTACCCATTCTTCTTCTACTTTATTTCTTTCTCCCTGAAACTCTGTACAACCTCTGGTTTAGTCAGTTTATCCAGGTCCCGTTTCCTTAAATTCCCACCTTGTTGCAGTTTCTTCAGTTTTAATCTACTGTTGATAACCAATAGATTGTGGTCAGAGTCCACATCTGCCCCTGGAAATGTCTTACAATTTAAAACCTGGTTCCTAAATCTCTGTATTACCATTATAGAATCTATCCGAAACCAGTCAGTATCGCCAGGATTCTTCCCTGTATACAGTCTTCTTTCATTATTCTTGGACCAAGTGTTAGCTCTGATTAAGTTGTGCTCTACGCAAAATTCTACCAGGCGGCTTCCTCTTTCGTTTTTTACCCCCAATCCATATTCACCTACTACGTTTCCTTCTCTCCCTTTCCCTACTGACGAATTCCAGTGACCCATGACTATTAAATTTTCGTCTCCCTTCACTATCTGAATAATTTCTTTTATTTCATCATACATTTCTTCAATTTCTTCGTCATCTGCAGAGCTAGTTGGCATATAAACTTGTACTACTGTAGTAGGTGTGGCTTTGTGTCTATCTTGGCCACAATAATGCGTTCACTATGCTGTTTGTAGTAGCTTACCCGCATCCATATTTTCCTTTCATTATTAAACCTACTCCTACGTTACCCCTATTTGATTTTGTGTTTATAACCCTGTAGTCACCTGACCAGAAGTCTTGTTCTTCCTGCTACCGAACTTCACTAATTCCCGCTATATCTAACTTTAACCTATCCATTTCCCTTTTTAAATTTTCTAACCTACCTGCCCGATTAAGGGATCTAACATTCTACGCTCCGATCCGTAGAACGCCAGTTTTGTTTCTCCTGATAACGACATCCTCCTGAGTAGTCCCCGCCCGGCGATCCGAATGGGGGATTATTTTACCTCCGGAATATTTTACCCAAGAGGACGCCATCATCATTTAACCATACAGTAAAGCTGCATGCCCTCGGGAAAAATTACGGCTGTAGTTTCCCCCTGCTTTCAGCCATTCGCAGTACCAGCACAGCAAGGCCGTTTTGGTTAGTATTACTGGGTCAGATCAGTCTATCATCCAGGCTGTTGCCCCTGCATCTATTGAAAAGGCTGCTGCCCCTCTTCAGGAACCACACATTTGTCTGGCCTCTGAACAGATACCCCTTCGTTGTTGCACCTACGGTATGGCTATCTGTATCGCTGAGGCACGCAAGCCTCCCCACCAATGGCAAGGTCCATGGTTCATGGGGGGGATTATCCGGATATCCCTACGTAATGTGGAACTGACCACTGGATCTCACGAGAGGTGGACAGCCAGTAGAAAAGGAGAGTGATTGGGGGGGGGGGGAGGAAGGGTATTGTGTTACCAGTAAGGAAGCAGTAACAGCAGAATAGATTGATCAGGAGTGCTCAGTCATCTGAGTAACAAATACATCATGGATATTTCTACCCTTCTAAACTTGCTCAAGTCGACTGTTGCTAATGTTACTGTGAAACGGGAACGGAAGATACAAAAACAGTTAAAGACCATGCAGACCTCATGTAGTGACGGAGAGAGCCCATCGAGCATCACGGAGGATGTTTGGGAAAAACTGCATGAAATCAGCTGAAGAAATCACTCGTGATTAACAGTGCACCTAGCGCCGTGTCTTTGCGTAGGTATTTAAAAAGAAAGGGAGTACAATGATCATGCAGCTCCTCGAAGTCTCACATTGTGTTGTCAGTACTAACTGACGCTTAAGGTGATGTAAACAGCGACGCAGCTGGAAAGTGGATGATGAGAAACGATTTGGAGTGATGAATCACGCTATATACTGTGGCAGTCCGTCGGAAGGATTTAAGTTTGGCGAATGCCTGGAGAACCCTAACTGGCATCTTGCGTAGTGCCAATAGCGCCGTACGGATGAGGCGGTATCATGATGTGGATGGTGGTGATGATGGGAGGGGGGGGGGGGAGGGCGGTTGAGAAGGGACAATGTTAGAGTGTGATCAACTCATTCGAAGTCGATGACTGAATCAGCATGTCAATGCCACTTGTCAGAAAGCATCATCTATGAGGCAATGTTCCGTGGACAATAGCATTCCTGATATGGACTGATTCTACCCAGTCCTAAACTGAATCCTATATAATACTTCTGGTATGAGTTATAAAGCCGACTTTGCTCCAGAACCTGGCGTCCAACATCATTACTTTCTCTCGTTTCGGCTCTTCAGCAAGAATGGGCTGCCATTTCTCCTGAAAGTGTAGCCAGCAGAGGTCAAGCCGTCACAAGGGGGAGGATGGTCACCTCCCCCAATCTCTCCCCACCATTAATGTCCACTGATAGGCGTCAGGATATTTTCGGACAGATAGTGGACTGCGCTTATCTCATCCTGATCACTTGTCCCGTCATCACTGTGTAAGCTGCTTCGTGGATTTCTGGTCAGTCATTTCTCGATTTCCAAACTCGAACAGCTTGTAATTCTAAAGTTTTTGTCTGTGAACATCATCCACAGACAGTGTCAATGTCTTTATGTTGCTCTAGTAGCTGCACCCTAAGTTACTGATTTTATTTATACAAGCTCCGGCACGAAGATCAATAACGGTACAGCAGAGAAGGCTGTGAGACGACGTCAGCCAATAGCACGCTGACTAGGACGTCACCACGACAGGAGCGGAATGTATACGAAGAGAATAAAAGCGACGCGCCGCCTAGTCTCGGCCGCACTAGTAGATCCGGACTAGAAGAGATCATTAGAAGAGCCGCAGTGATATTAACGACAGCAGTGACTTATGAGCTTGTGTGATTATCTTGCATGGAAATTGCATATATCAAACGATATAGATTATTTGCATGTAGCCAACTGCATGTACAAACAAAACTTAAGTATTGTCAATACAATTACTGTAATAAACTCCATTAATATGATTTGGTTGTATGTTGTACAGCTATTCAAGGAAACGGCTTGGTAGGCACCCTATAAGACACGCGTTGGCAGGATCCCACAATTTACGACTCTACATATCGTGCAACACGCTCTACAATTTGTTGCATTTTTCTACCAATTTTGATGCCCTGGAGACTTCACTTTTTGTAGCCACCTGTCGTTTTGATACATGCTGATGTACTCTACGAAACATTGATTTTATTCCTCCCGTGACGTTACTGCTGCAGAAGCTACACAGACTCGATAATAAACTCGCGCTGAAAGAGGGCAGCCGACCGTCCGCGCTGCCGCTTCTGTGTACACACGCTCCGGCGCGCCTGCCTACTATTTGCTCGTCAGCATGGGCGGACGAGTTTCCTTCGTTCTCCGGTCGCAGGACCCGCCGGACTGTAAAAGCGTCTGCCGGACTGCATACACGATTCGGTCTTCAGTCTTCTCTCGGACTTCAGGCCTAACTGACTGGACTTTCGGAGTGTCTGATGGTACCTGCCTTTATGCCTATCGATCAGAATGCACTTACTGTGGTGCTGACAAGGAAACCTCCCCATCGCACCCCCCTCAGATTTAGTTATAAGTTGGCACAGTGGATAGGCCTTGAAACACTGAACACAGATCAATCGAGAAAACAGAAAGAAGTTGTGTGGAACTATGAAAAAAATAAGCAAAATATACAAAGTGAGTAGTCCATGTGCAACATATGCATTATCATAGATATTGCGAGATCAGGAGCACCGTGGTCCCGTGGTTAGCGTGAGCAGCTGCGGAACGAGAGGTCCTTAGTTCAAGTATTCCCTCGAATGAAAAGTTAAATTTTTTATTTTCGCAAAGTTATGATCTGTCCGTTCGGCCATTGACGTCTCTGTTCACTGAAATAAGTTTAGTGTCTGTGTTTTGCGACCGCACCGCAAAGCCGTGCGATTAGTAGACGAAAGGACGTGCCTCTCCAATGGGAACCGAAAACATTTGATAGCAAGGTCATACGTCAACCGATTCCTCCACAGGAAATACGACACTGGTGACGGCATGTGCGTCACATGACGGGAATATGTTGTCGACCCACCTAATTTGTACCCTTGGCGAATGGGTAAAAAGGTTCTTCTACCTTGCCCGATTTAGGTTTTCTTGTGGATGTGATAATCACTCCCAAAAAAGTGATGAAAACATAAGAGATTGTCACATAAACTACAACAAATGAATGCAACAGTTTCACAGTCACACAGTTTTCCCTGTGCTCTGTAAAAACATATGTTTTTAACGTTTTCAAATTTTTCCGTCTGTAGACCGTCAAATCCTGCATATGTCCAAGCAAATCTGAACATGTCCTGGAATTTTGGAGAGCGAAGTTGATTATGTGTAAGTGCCTGAACTTTCATAATTGTCTGAAAATAAAAAAATTAAAATTTTCACTCGAGGGAAGACTTGAACCAAGGACCTCTCGTTCTGCAGCTGCTCACGCTAACCACAGGACCACGGCGCTACTGAGCGCAGTTTTTCCTTGATGTTGCATATCCTGCGCATGGATTACTCAGTTTGTATATTTTGCTCATTTTTTCATAGTTCCACACAACTTCTTCCTGTTTTCTCGACTGATCTGTGTTCAGTGTTTCAAGGCCTATCCACTGTGCCAACTTACAACTAAATCTGAGGGGGGTGCGCTGGGGAGGTTCCCTTGTGAGAAGCTGCGGATCTCACCTGAAGGTTTTGTCGAACTGCAGCTCATAGCAGGCAAGCCGAACATCCTTGGTCGCCATGCGGTATTCATGCATGTAACGAGTTGTAACAAGAACGAATTTATTGATTGGCGACTCCATGTTGTCTTGTGCACTACGACCAGATAACAGGTATACTTGAAAAAAGAGACAGCATTGGTCGTATATTTTTTACTATCGCAAAATCGATTTTCTGTCACTGAGTGACCATCTTCAGTGCTATATTGTATAACTTAAATTAGGATGCACTGTTGTCACTAAGCTTACGGCAATCACATAGACACGAATTTTCACTTTGCTGCGCAGTGTGCGCTGATATGAAACTTCCTGGCAGATTAAGACTGTGTGCCGAACCGGAACCCGAACCCACAACCTTTTTCATTCTACACCTTCATCTACATGGACACTCTGCAAATCACACTTAAGTTCTTGGCAGAAGGTTCATCGAACCACCTTCACAATAATTCTCTATTATTCCACTCTCGAACAACGAGCAGAGAAAACGAACACATATGTCTTTACGTGGACGCTCTGATTTCCCTTATTTTATTACGATGATGATTTCTCCCTATTTAGGTCGGCTCAACAAAATATTTTCGCATTCGGAGGAGAAACTTGTTGATTGAAATTTCCGCCGCAAAGAAAAACGCCTTTGTTGTAACGATGTCCACCCCAAACCCTGTGTCATGTCAGTGACGCTCTCTCCCCCATTTTCCAATAATACAAAACGTGCAGCTCTTTTTCTGAACTTTCTCGATGTACTTCGTCAACGATATCTGGTAACGGCCCGAAACCGTGTAGCAGTATTCTAAAAGAGGACGGACAAGCGTAGTGCAGGCAGTTCCTTTAGTAGATCTGTTGCATCTCCTACGTGTTCTGCCACTAAAACACCGTCTCTGATTCGCTTTCCCTATAACATTTTCTATGTTTTCTTAACAATTTAAGTTGTTCGTAATTGTAGTTCCTGGGTATTTAGTCGAATTTATGGCCTTTAGATTTGACTAATTTATCGTGTAACAGAACTTTAACGGATTCCCTTTAACACTCATGTGGATGACGTCACGCTTTTTTTTATTTAGGGTCAATTGCCTATTTTCGCACCATACAGATATCTTTACTAATCGTTTTGCACTTTGTTTTGATATTCTGATGACTTTACTAGGCGAAGAACGACTGCGTCATCTGTAAACAGCCTAAAACGGCTGCTCAGATTGTCTCCTAAATAAAAATAATTTTCGGTGAATTCGTTTAGCAGAATTTCGGATGATATTTTGTGCGTACCTCCGGATTTAAAAATGTGTTTTCGCCAAAATATCGAGGGCAAATTGAAGCCACTACCAACTATAATTGTATGAGTCTGGCACATGTTTGAAATTAGACTCAAGTTTTCTTTGAACGTTTCAGCAATTGTGTCATCTGAGTTGGGAGGCCGCTCAAAGGGTCCAGTTATTATTTTATTCCGGTTCACAAGAAAGATCTCTACCCATACTAACTCACAGGAACTGTGTACTTCAATTTCGCTACAACATAAATTACTTTTAACAGCAACAAACACGCCACTGTCAACTGTGTGTAGTCTATCCCTTCTGAACATCGTTAGGTGTTCGTAAAAATTTCAGGTGAGCATATCTCCGACTTCAGCCAGCTTTCAGTGCCTATAACGATTTGAGCATCAGTGCTTTCTATAAGAGCTTGGAGATCTGGTGCTTTTCCAACACATACGCCACACATCCCCTGCTACCCGTGTAGCCGCCTCCTGCGTGCAGTGCACTCCTGATCTATTTCGAGGAACGCGAAACCCCATCACCCTACGGTGCAAGTTGAGGAACCTGCAGCCGACAAGGTCACAGAACGGTTTGACCCTCTGATTCAGACCCTCCGGTCGGTTACTGTAACAGAATTCCGCAATCGGTCCTGTCGACTACGCTGCAAATGATGAGCTCTGCTTTCATCTCGCAAGCAAGACTGGCAACCGTTACCACTCTGATAGCAACTTGAAATCAGAGATAATCCTTTCAGATCCAAAGCGATACACATCATTGGTACCGACGTGAGCCGCCAGTTGCATGTGGCTGCACTCTGTGCTCTTGATGGCACGCGGAAGGACCCGTTCCAGGTCTGGAACGACTCTATCCGGAATGCACATTGACTTTCTTCTCCTTCTTGGCTGCCATGATCCTAAGGGGCCCCATAACGCGCCTAGGCCCCATAACGCGCTTGGGCCCCACAACGGGCTTATTCTCATTCTGGAAATATCCCTCACGCTGTGGATAAACCACGTCTCCGTAGTACCCTTTCTTCCAAGAGTACTAGTCTTACAAGTTTCGCAGGAGATCATCTGTGAATTTTGGAATGTCAGAGATGAGGTACTGGTTAATTTAAGCTGTGAGCAGGGGTCTCGAGTAGTGCTTGGGTAGCTCAGTTGGTAGATCACTTTCCTGCCAACGGCAAAGTCCCTATTTCGATTCCTGGTGTGACACACAGGTTTAATCTGCCAAGAAGTTTCGCATCAGCGTACACTCCACTATAGAGCGAAAATCTCGTTCTGGAAATATAACTCAGGCTGTAGCTAAACCATGTCTCCGGAATATCCTGTCTTCCAGGAATGCTGGTCTCTGAAATTTCTCAGGAGTGCCTCTGTGATGTTTGGAAGGTACGAGATAACTTACTGGCGGAACTAAAGCTGTGAGGACGAGTCGTGAGTCCTGCTCGGGCTGCTCAGTTGGTAGAGTACTTACCTGCTAGAGGCGAAGTTCCAGGGGTCTTGTTCGGGTCCAGCACACATTTCTGACCTGCCAATAAATTTCAAAGTGTAGCCGGTACAACCTTTCGAATATAGACTGCGTTAGTAATGTGAAAGTATTCGGATGCTCCAGTACACGAGACAGGAACAAAATGGTTCCAAAAGTAGTACAGAAAACGATGACTGTTTCGTTTCTAATTATCTTGTTCCTGACGGTACGTTAAACTCTATCTCATCTTCAAGTATACCAGTGTACCAGTTATTTGTAGAGTTTGTAGCCTTCTTAGCACCATACTTCGCGCTATCAGGTGGAGACTATTCCGATAGACCCATTTGTTAAGAGGGATATATTCTGTGCTTTAATAACTATGTTTACTTCCTAACTGACGTCTGATTTCCACGGTGAATGAGGGTCCTGCTGCTTTTTGTACAGCGCTTGTATCGTTATCCTGCCGCGTCTTTCGCTGACACTGTCTTTAATAGAAGCAAGATAGTTTTTGAATTTAATTAACATGAAAAGTAATTATAAAATATAATACGGTATTCAATGGTTTATTTACAAAGCTCGCTCCGAGGCACAGCAGTTGGAATTAAAATGTCGCACAAGTGACGACAGTGCATGCGACGGACATAGCAATGCGGTACAGTAGATGAAAAAATTGGCCCCTACTCACGAGTTGCAGGGGACAAAATTCCTGCCCAGAAGCCCAGATTTATGTTTCCTGCTGTTTCGGTGGAGTTATTCAGGCGAAGACAGCGATGTTTGTTTCAATACGCCAAGGTACGTTTTGTAGATCGTCTATGAGCAAAATTCCAAATGTCAATACCCAACAAGTCAAAACATGAATGTACGAACAGAAATCTCTATTTAAAGTACGAAAAAGATTCCAAGTCATTATTGCTCTTCTGTTTCTTTATTAGCTGTCGATCCAGTTATGGTCTAAGACTGCACTAATACCAAAATAGTCAACGGTTATTTCAAATCATTATTAATTTGTACTACCTTCTTTTCGGTGAGTTATAATATGCTATTTTAGTCTTACCGTAGATGATATTTATCCGTACTTTTAAAGTTGCTCTATTAAGATTGTTTACCACAAAGGCAAGCAGGGCAATGTCATCGGCTTCGAGAACAATTAACGAGTGCTCCTTCTTCATTTTTCCAATTTAAGGATCCTCTTGAAATTTAATAGAACCTGTGGTGGTCAACGTACATATGCTTAAACAGTTTAGTCAACTTTGAGTGTTAAGAGCTGTTGGCACAGACCCCTTTGGAACTGAGTCCAAAGCCCTCTCAGAAGCTAAAGACTTTGGATAAAATAGTTCTTCATAGTCTTTGCTCCGATTTACAGATTATTTCACAACTTGCAAGTAGTGCACTGTGTTACATCAACTTCAGAGGTGGAAGACAGCTGTTCTTTCAGACAGCCTCCATTTCTCAGATTTTATTTACGCTATTTTTATGCAACTATTAATTAGTCAATACAATCTCTCAAAAAGCTAATAAAAATGCATTTTAATAAGTATTTGACTGTGGTTAGCGTCACTTCATGAGAACTTCCTGGCCAGAATAATTTCTGTCTGTTCTAAGCTGGGGCTGCTTGTAGGTTCGCTAAAGGGCAGCGGCCCGCTACAAGGGCAGAGGGGACAGGTGACGCCTTCTAGAATTGGTCATGCCGGAGGTACGGATGTACAATAGCCTTGCCTCTCGCCTGCTAGACTGTCGCGGCACTTGACAAAGTGGCAAACCTGAGGAAGTACGCAGTGGTCTCGCCAGGAATGGCGGAGCTTATTTTCTGCGAGCCAGTGCAATGCTTTGACAGGGAGAAAATTTTGTGACGCCACTGTACACAACGGCGACGCGGGCAGAACACAAGAGAGAGGCGCCAAATTATTTTTACATCACCCACGCCAGTAAGATGCGTTTCGGACTGAAAACAGTGAAACTCACTTGGAGTGGCTGTACGGCTGATGACGTCGGATTTAATCGTAGAGCTTCCTAGGTTTCACAGACAAAGCTCCGACTGGCTGACATTCTGCAGTATGTTGGTGTAAGATGATTCAACTCGTGCTGAAAAAGCACGGAATCACTCTCATTTTCTGAAGACCTCTTTGACATGGCCCTGACTGAGCCGCACCATCGAGCAGCGCATTGCCGCGGCAGATTGTCAGACGGACACGGAGCGCCGAGTGGGGAAGTTGTATTGTCAGAAGCGCACGGTGCGTTGAGCAGGAAAGTTTGTTAGAAGACGGGCGTGAGGTGACGAACTAGAGAGCTTGATTCATATGGGCGCAGGGACCCCATGTATCTGGGTGTGGCAAGTGAGAGTAGCTGCCGGCACTGTGATGACAGATGAATAACAGGTGTGGTCACGGAACCATTTCTAGCAGATGGCTATATCTTTTTGCAAGAAAGTTTGCATATTTGCAGTTAGGGAAAATTAAGTATTGTTTCATTGTCTATGGATAGCTCATTTCAACCAACTTTTGTTGATTGGACAATTATTACTAGGTTATTTTGTCGGTTCATGGTTATAGTCATCTTATCAATTCTGAAACTTCCTGGCAGATTAAAACTGTGTGCTGGACCGAGACTCGAACTCGGGACCTTTGCCTTACGCGGGCAAGTACTCTACCAACTGAACTACCCAAGCACGACTCACGCCCCGTCCTCACAGCTTTACTTCTGACAGTATCTCGTCTCCTACCTTCCAAACTTAACAGAAGCTCTCCTGCTAAACTTGCAGAACTAGCACTCCTGAAAGAAAGGTAGGAGATGAGATACTGGTAGAAGTAAAGCTGTGAGGACGGGGCGTGAGTCGTGCTTGGGTGGCTCAGTTGGTAGAGCACTTGCCCGCGTAAGGCAAAGGTCCCGAGCTCGAGTCTCGGTACAGCACACAGTTTTAATCTGCCAGGAAGTTTCATATCAGCGCACACTCCGCTGCAGAATGAAAATCACATTCTGGAAACTTATCAATTGCATTTACAGTCAGATTACGTTGTCCAAAATTTCTATCCATCGCAAGTAAAGGGACTCATTTCTGTTTCTATCATACCTTTGTCAACAATAGCTTGTGATGCTTGTCATATGCAGAGCTTATTCTGACCCACCATATTTTTGATTAATAGTTTGCATTATACCTTATTATCTTTGGGGTAATAAACATTTTTGTTATTCAGTTTCAATAGTGTAAAACGTTTGATTATTATTTTGGATGGGTTTAATATTTTTCTCACTGATTACAACTGCTGGTAGGAGAGGTCATCCCTAGTTAGCATTATCCTTGCGTGTAGGTTTCTGAACGTTTTTTTTTCTCTGTGCCAAAGGTAAATTATAGAAAGAAGTTGTAATAAGTACGCACACGCTGCCATTAGAACACTACACTCTGCACAGTAAGGAGGCGCTGGCAAGATCATGCCTTGCAGTGTACATGAAGAAAAAAAAGGTATCGACCTTGAGCCGGCTAGCCGACACATTTTCTCTTTCCACCAGAGATTTCAGTAACTAGTAGTGGACACCTGTTTCGAAGGCCTTGGCATTTCAATGATTCAAATACAATGTTCTGTTGTTGGAGATATTTTCAGTGGTTGTATCTTGTGTGCAGAACGATTACAGGTCTACTGTCTCTTATGAAAAGCCTGCCTCCATTCTTATGCAGTTAAAATGTAGCACTGTGACACATTTGAAGACCTATGTTATATAGATAAACCTGTAACTTCATTTTGTATTGCCTGTTTTGTCTCTAACCATTTCTACGGAAACATCATCCCTAAACAGCAGTCCTTTACTCATACCATTATATCGAATAGCTACTAATAAAGTCTGTAGTCTAAGTCCGTGTGAGCGGGCTGTTGGCGTGACTGTAGGTAGCGTACAGCATTTTTGTAGTATCTACACACAAGAAATAAAACTGCAGTGATGAGAGCGCCAGAATTACACAGACACCTGAGAGGGTTAACAGAAGAATAGTAGTCCTGATAAGTTCGATAACTTGTAAAGTTCGTCATACAGGATCACGGAACTATCACTGAGCATGGTTGAAGGAAGAGAAAGCAAGGCTGCAGTGGTGGCATGCCACTATGAATAATCGACTGGCGGTGGCATTGCTAGCGAGAGAAGCAGGCGCTCTCGTTTTGTCTTCTCGCCAGCAGTGCCGAATACGAATCTAGCTGTCTTCGTGGCCGCATAAGTGAGTTCTCCGCCAATCCCTTCCCCTCCTCTGGGGAACCTGCGCTGCAAGTGACAGTGGACTAAGGAAGTGGGCCAACCATATAAGCCAGCTGGTATGGGCTGACATGGAGGAGGGGGCTGAGGAGTCCACCTAGATGACCCAGTGGCAGCGAACATTGTAGCAGCACGACAGCGGCTGGTGATTGTTGACCTCCGTCTCCATCTAATCGTCTGCTTTGGAAGAGGCATCGCCGTCGTAGATGTGGACCATCAACTGTCTCCAGCGTGGCAGGGCATACGGCCAGAAGTGGCCCGAATGAAGACAAGCTGGTTGTGGAAATGATCTTGCATGGGACGGTTATGCAGAAGCTGCACTGTCGGCGGGGAGAGACAATTGGGAAGGGGCCATCCGGTGCTCCTGCAGAAGGGCGGCTTCCAGTCAGTGACCATCAGACATGTCCGCCCCTGGTAGTTGAGTGGTCAGCGCGACGGAATGTCATACCTAACGGCCCGTGTTCGATTACTGGCTGGGTTGGAGATTTTCTTCACTCCTTATCATCATCATTTCCGCCCCATCGACACACAAGTCGCCGAAGTGGCATCAACTCGAAACGCAGCAGGCGAACGGTCCACCCGACGGGTGGCTCCAGACACACCGAAAAAAATAGACATCAGCTGGCAGTTGCATCTCGACGTCGCTGTCACGCAACATCACATGAAACAAGTGTGCATCCGTGGTGCCTGACGGTTGGAGTGGGGCAGCCCTTGGAAGAGGTTTCCCCACCAGCAGTTGCTGTGGCTGAAGAGGTGATGAGTAGGTGCCCCACCGACAGAACAGCTGGTTCTATTGGCACCCCAACGGTGTCCACTGTGAATGTTCGCCAACTCCGACTAACTTGCAGCATTACAGCACCCCTCTAGGCCCTGACTGAATTTTTGTGCCCAGACAGGGTCTCCCAAGGGACATTATGAAGTGCACAAACACAACTCAGGCCACGATGCAGCTCAGAGAAGATATAACAGCATCCATACTATCAACCATGGAGGATCGCCATCAGGCTGCAGCCATTGATGGGGTGGTCCTACAGGCGCTAGTAAATACACAATGCTATATTTGTGAACAAATTTGCCAAACACTTTTTCAGTTTCACCTTAAGGGTGTGGACCATTTGTACCATTTCCCCTTTCGACTGTTGGTGAAATGGAGCCTTAGGTGTACTGCAGATTCAAAAATCACGATAGAATGTCAAAGCAAACTGTGGGTGATTATTAGATACAGTCGTTTGCAGAAGCCTTTCAATCATGAAAAACTGAGTAAGAATCCTCACAGTCGCTTCTGCTTTGCTGGAGTACATGCACACAGTATATGGATGGTTGAACAGCACATCAAGCACCACCAACCACACTACACCAGGACGTGAGCCTTAGGAACCAGAGGCACAAGGCACAATGATGCGGATGTCACTTGAGTCAGTGCTAAGAAAGAGTCAGTCAATGATTAATGAGGAAATAGTTGCAGAGTGGACCAGCCTGTTGGTGAGCAATCACTTGGGCCAACCAATGCATACAAACTGAGCCACCTGATGGAGAACAGGACATTTCTGGGTGGCCTTGTCTATGCAGTGGGCTCTTACTGAAAGCATATCCACCGCTTTCTAAAAGTGATCGTTTATCTGAAAACTGACACCTTTGGCTTTAACCTCGGCTGGGTTGAGACCCATGGGCAAACACAACAACGTGTCCACATTTGCATACTATGTATGATACCAATAATGGATCTTATAGAGACACTCATTCAAAAACAAAGGTGAATGCTCGAGTCGTCGTAAATGGTGGCCAGAAAGTGCCATATGCGGCTTGTGGTCGGCGGTGAGATGGAATTTGTTGCGATAAAGAAACACACGGAACTTCGAGCTCCATACATGATGGTCAAAGCTTGCTTTTCTATTTGAGGGTAATGGCCATGAGTGGCCATGAACATCTTGGAGGTGTACACAATAGACTGTTCAGAGCCGTCAACACTTTCATGATCCAAGACGACACCAACTCTGTAGTGGGAGGAATCCGTGCCAAGGACAAGTTGTTTATGTGGCACAAAAGTGTCGAAGCATGGTGACGAGCATATTATATGTGGATGAATGCTCTAACGCAGTGTGCCAGCCAAACGCAAGGAAAATCTTTTTATGCCGGTTATTGAGCGGAGGAATGATATCCGCCATGTTGGGGAGAAATTTTGGATAACAATTGACTTTACCCAGAAACACTCGGAGTACCTTCTGGTTCCTTGTTTTAGATAGGTTTTCAGAAGCCACCAAGTGGTTATCTCTTGGTTTGACGCCCCACATACTCGATTTCCATCTGAAAAATCTTCGACTTCTGCAAATTGCAGTTAACGCCCGTCTCTAGTAGTTTAGTCAAAACGGATACAAAGCGAGAAGTTCCTGCTGAGAGGAACCGATGACGATGACGTCGTCAAGGTAATCTGTGCACCATGGAACATCCTACGTGAACTGTTCTAAAAATCTCTGGAAAATGGAGGTAGCACTTGCCATGTTGGGAGTTATTACAGATTATTGCCAAAGCACTGAAAGGCTGCAAGTATAGGCTTTAAAAACACGTCAGCCCAGTGTGTTTTTAATAGCAAAGATAAGATCCAGTTATTTTCCAACAGTGGGATAGACAGAATTACCGGTTGTGATTGTGACAAATTTTACATCGGCCAGTCAAGCAGAGACATAGCAACTAGGCTGTCTGAACATGAACGCAGCTGGAGGTTGCAGAATTCTGACTCCGCATTTGCTGAGCACTCATTAGTGAGGGCAACAACTACCAGCCAATGTCCTGTGTACTTCACTTAGCAAACAAAGGCCATAAACTCAACCTGCTGGAAGTCCTGGAAACTAACAAACATCTTGCTCACAGTCCAGATGTAATCCTAAATGACTAGACAGAGTTCAACACTTCCTCTCTCCTAAACTTCATACAATCATCTCTGTTGTTCATTACTTGCCACACTATCTGTTCCTACATATTCCCATTTTCCTGTATTCATTAAGTTCTTTTGTTTTATCGAAGTTGTCTATGTATTCCATATAGACTGTAGTTTCAATAGGTAAGGCTTTCTTTTAACTGGTACTTGTATTACTGTCCATGTTTAACACCTCTTGTAGTTGTCTCATCAAATATTGTTCATGTTTTACTTTGTTCATTTATTTAATGCAAACTTTTACGTAGCCACTGTTTTGAATACAATGTTAATGTTAAAATGCAGTATCACCACACTCTCAAAGATTGCATTTACTCTATGTTCCCTCAAACGCCTCCATTTTCCTGCTTTTATATATTTTTGTTTATGTTATTGATATTGCTTAAGTTTCTTACGTACTCTGTAGTTACATTGATAATTGTTTCTCCTTTTAATTGGTTTGTGTATCACTCTCCATGTTTTATACCTCCTGATGTAGCCTTGTCAAGTACTAATTTTATTTTATTTTATTAGTTTTGTTTATTAATGGAAACTGTTATGTATGCAAGCTATTCCTATTCTGTGTTAAAGTTTTTCCTGTCTACTCCATTTTTATTTATTTACTGTTCAATTTTTTACTTTTTCATTGCATTACCACCACACTGTCAAAGATGTTACTTACTGTATGTTTCTGCTTCCGTCTAGACGTGTTACTTCTCTTCCAGTGTTGTTTGCAAACATTGTAACTTTTTTGGTAACAATACTCAGTAAATGTCTGAAGATGGCCTTGTAGAACAAAAGCAAACTGTTGCTTTTCATATATTATAATGTTGTTCTACCAAGAACAGACGGAAGATTCTGTTAACATGTATATGGACAGTTCATCTGCCCAGAGAGTCTACGATTTTTGTCTGTTGGCGTCATTGATGCTATAGATTTTCATGAGTGGGCTTGCGAGAATCAAAATACCTAACACAAATGACCGTATCTTTTGACTGAATTGACTTAGAAGCTTACATTCATTACACCACCAAGAGAGCATAGACCATAGTATGTATAAGAGTTTCAGGTTCATACGCCCACTCGTTTCTGAGGAAGAGGGGTCTTAACAGATTGATTGATAGACAGTCGCATAAAAAATTACAAAAATTTTTGTTCGTGTGATAAAAGGAAAAATTACCAGTTTTCTGATTATTTCCTCTACCTGTATTGTGAAATCCTGCTTCTTGCCAAAGTTCATGATTCTAGACCAACAAGAATTACCTTATAAGTTTTGATGTGTGAGATTACGAGTATTAAAATATCTCACATACAATGAGATGACAAAAGTCATGGGATAGTCATATGCAATACAGATGGTGGTAGTATCGCGACACAAAATATAAAAGGGCAGTGCACTGGCGGGGCTGTTATTTGTACTCAGTTGATCCACGTGAAAAGGTTTACGGCGTGATTACGGCCGCGCTACGGGAATTAACATACTTTGAACGCGGAATAGTAGTAGGAGCTAGGAGCGGTGATGATGATGATGATGTTTGGTTTGTGGGGCGCTCAACTGCGTGGTTATCAGCGCCCGTACAATTATCCAATCTTTGCTCAGTCCAATTTCGCCACTTTCCTGGATGATGATGAAATGATGAGGACAACACAAACACCCAGTCATCTCGAGGCAGGTGAAAATCCCTGACCCCGCCGGGAATCGAACCCGGGACCCCGTGCTCGGGAAGCGAGAACGCTACCGCGAGACCACGAGCGGCGGACAGGGAGGAGCTAGGAGCGTGGGATACTTCCTTTCGGAAATCGTTAGGGAATTCAATATTCCAACATCCCCACTGTCAAGAGTGCGCCGAGAATATCAAATTTCAGGCATCATCCCTCACCGAGGACAATGCAGTGGCCGAGGGCCTTCACTTAACGACTGAGACAGCGGCATTTACGTACAGTTGTCAGTGCTAAAAGACAAGCAGCACTGCATGATATAAGGCAGAAATTATTATGGAACATACGACGAACGTATTCGTTAGGACTGTGCGGCGAAATTTCGCGCTAATAGATTATGGGAGAAGACGATCGACGCAAGTGCCTTTGCTAGCGCTATCGGTTGCAGCACCTCACCTGAGCTCTTGACCACTTCCGTTGGACTCTGAACGACTGGAAAACCATGCCTTGGTCATATTAGTGCCGATTGCAGTTGATACGAACTGATGATAGGGCTCCTTCACTGAAATTAATATAAATCTAAAAATTCTAAAAAACAAAATCTTTCGTGGGACTGATGGAATTCCAGACAGAGTTCTGAGAAGTTGTTCCAGCTTAATAAGTAACGTCCTTAATGATGATATATGCAACACCAAATGGTGCAGGAATTTTTACAGACAAGTTAAAATATGCAATTACTAAAACGGTGACAAGATAGTATTAAAGAACTATCGTCCAGTTTCCCTACGACATCTTTCGCCAAAATATTCGAAAAAGTAATATATTTGAGGGCAACGGCCTTGCCGCAGTGGATACACCGGTTCCCGTGAGATCACCGAAGTTAAGCACTGTCGGGCGTGGCCGGCGCTTGGATGGGTGACCATGCAGCCGCCATGCGCTGTTGCCATTTTTCGGGGTGCACTCAGCCTCGTGATGCCAATTGAGGAGCTACTCGACCGAATAGTAGCGGCTCCGGTCAAAGAAAACCATCATAACGACCGGGAGAGCGGTGTGCTGACCACACGCCCCTCCTATCCGCATCCTCATCTGAGGATGATACGGCGGTCGGATGGTCCCGATGGGCCACTTGTGGCCTGAAGACGGAGTGCTTTAATATATTTGAGAGTAGTTGCACATTCGAGCTGAAAAAATTTAATTAGCTTATCAAAATTTGCATCGGGGGAAGGTTGCTCGACTGAGACTGCTGTTTACACATTCACTCATCAAATAGTACAAGCCTTAAATAATAATATGTCACCAATTAGTATTTTTTGTGATCTTTTCAAGGAGTTTGCTTGTGTAGATAGTGACACTCTCTTAGAAAAACTGAGGTGTTATGGAACTGATGGCTTTACACGCAGCTGGTTCGGATAATTCTTGACAACCAGAATGAATTGTGCTGAATAATTCAGACAATGTTGGAAAGGCATAAGATCTTAATGACTGAGGTAAAAATCACAATGAGAATCTTTCGGGATTTAGGTTGACTCCTTTTTTTATGTATGTGAATGATCTTCTGCTTAACATTCAGGAAGCAAACTTGGTACTTTTTGCAAACGTTGCTAGTGTTGTAATAGATCCCATTAGAGCGAAAGCAACAGAAGTTTTGGTAAATAATATTTTCCAAATAATTATTAAGGGGTTCTCAAAATGGACTCTCCCTGATTAAAAAAAAATGAAAAACAGACACTGCATTCAGTTCTGCTCAACAAATAGAGTCATACTCAGTAATGTCGTACGAAATAATGTTTTGGGATAACTCATAACTTAGAAAGCATTTATTGCACGAAAGCTAGCAGTAAAAATGGTATGTGGTGTTCACGCACGGACATCAAACAGGTACCTCTTCAAGGAGCTAGGCATTTTTACTGTAGCTTCACAATACATATATCCGCCAATGAAATATTCATAAATAGTCCACCACAATTTCATAAGTACAGTTACTTTTGTACTTTCAACACCAGAGGGGAAAATTGATCTCTGTTACCCATTTTTAATGCTGTCAATGACTCAGACAGACGGTTAATAGGCAGCAATTAAAATTTTTGATAATTCTCCGAGTAATATAAAATGTCTGAGAGGTAGCAAACCAAGTTAAAAAAAGACTTGTTATTAAATGTTGTTGCATGTGTAGGAATAAAATAATGTGTTCATCAGTGTTAACAGTAATCATGTATACATAGCCTGTGAAATGACCCATTCCACATCATTTCGATAAAAGAATCGTTCATATGATCTATGGAATATGTAACTGACTAACATGAATCCCATCGAACATTTATGGGACCCAATCGGCTGCCAGTTCTTGTACAAAATCCTAGACCTGGAGAACTTCCGCGATTATGGACGTTTCTAAAGGCAGAATGGCTCGATATTTCTGCAAGGGACTTACAGCGACCTGGTGAGTCCATGCCACGTCGAGCTGCTGCACTACCCGTGCAAAAGGTCAGACACGATATCAGGAGATATCCCACGACTTTTGTCACCTCAGTGTAAATGGCTGTATCTTTTGACTGCATTTATTGACTTAGAAGCTAGAAACTTTTACACCGTAAACCTTAGTACGTGACTTAAATTTCAACTTGGTACATCCACCTGTTCCTCAGGAAAGGTGTTTTTAACAGCTCGAACAGACAGACTGACACACGAACTACAAGATGATCCTACAAGGAATCTGTTTTTACTGACTGACGTACGGAACGCTGAGAAAGGATGAACTCTGCCTTGAGATATACACTACTGGCCATTAAAATTACTACACCACGAAGATGACGTGCTACAGACGCGAAATTCAATCGACAGGAAAAAGGTGCTGTGATATGCAAATGATTGGCTTTTCAGAGCATTCACAAAAGGTTGCCCCCGGTGGCGACACCTACAACGTGCTGGCATAAGTTTCCAACAGATTTCTCGTACATAAACAACAGGTGACCGCCGTTGCCTGGTGAAATGTTGTTGTGATGCCTTGTGTAAGGAGGAGAATTGCATACCATCAAGTTTCCGACTTCGATAAAGGTCGGATTGTAGCCTATCCCAATTGCGGTTTATCCTATCGCGACATTGCTGCTCGCGTTGGTCGAGATCCAGTGACTGTTAGCCGGAGGGTAATACGGAACGCCGTGCTGGATCCCAACGGCCTCGTAACACTAGCAGGCCAGATGACAGGCATCTTATCTGCATGGCTGTAACGGATCGTGCAGCCACGTCTCGATCCCTGAGTCAACAGATGGGGACGTTTGCAAGACAACAACCATCTGCACGAACAGTTCGACTACGTTTGCGGCAGCATGGACTATCAGCTCTGAGACCATGTCTGTGGTTACCCTTGACGCTGCATCACAGACGGGAGCGCCTGCGATGGTGTACTCAACGACGAACCTGGGTGCACGAATAGCAAAACGTCTTTTTTTCGGATGAATCCAGGTTCTGTTTACAGCATCATGATGGTCGCATCCGTGTTTGGCGACATCGCGGTGAACGCACATTGGAAGCGTGTATTCGTGATGGCATGGGGTGCCATTGGTTACACTTCTCGGTCACCTCTTGTTCGCACTGACGGCACTTTAAACAGTGGAAGTTACATTTCAGATGTGCTACGACCCGTGGCTCTACCCTTCATTATATCCCTGCGAAACCCTACATTTCAGCAGGATAATGCACGTTGCATGTTGCAGGTCCTGTACGGCCTTTCTGGATACAGAAAATGTTCGACTGTTGCCCTGGCCATCAGGTTCTCCAGATCTCTCACAAATTGAAAACATCTGGTCAACGGTGGCCGAGCAACTGGCTCGTCACAATACGCCAGTCACTACTCTTGATGAACTGTGGTATCGTGTTGAAGCTGCATGGGCAGCTGTATCTGTACACGCCATCCACTCTCTGTTTGACTCAACGCCCAGGCGTATCAAGGCCGTTATTACGGCCAGAGGTGGTTGTTCTGATTTCTCAGGAATTATGCACCCAAATTGCGTGAATATGTAATCACATGTCAGTTCTAGTATAATATATTTGTCCAATGAATAACCGTTTATCATCTTCATTTCTTCTTGGTGTAGCACTTTTAATGGCCAGTAGTGTACGTTTCTTTCCTTATCTAGTCATAATGTTCCACATCATTCCATCCTTACATTTTTCCTCTCTCTCCCTTCTTCCCCTTCAATAACTGCTAGTTGCAACCTGCTCATCCACAGTGCCCTGTAGTCTTACTCACCAGTCCACCTCCATCATGAACAAAATCATTTTCATGCACCTCCAGAATCAACGTTACATTGTTACAGAACTATTGTCACCAGTCATTATATTTTAATTGTAGTAAAAAATTGCGCCAAAGTCTTAAAAATCATAAAGCTTATCCACTAAAATATTCGTATAATCAAGAACATAATTTATTGTTTTATATGTTTCAAAATTTCTATTAAACATGTATAACCTTCTGTTTAGGAGCGGTTTCATCCATTGCCAGTCTTCTCCTCCTCCTCCTCCCACCCCTCCCCTAGGGGAATTGAATAACGACAAAGAAAAAGAAGGCTTCGAGTTTTTTTAATGACAACCTCTGGTTGAGTAAGGGATATCTTACACAGGCGAGCTGGTAGTGGGCAGAGGGAATTTCAACTGAGAATATTTGGGAGAGGATTCCTGGCATTTTCCTTACAACCAATGAAAACTTTCCGCAATCCATGCTCAGAACCGTGAGGAGGAGGTAGGGAACGATTTTTAATTTAATTCTGAGGCAGTATTTCCCACATGAAATAGATGAAAACCTAGTTCATATAAAAGTGTAATCGCTTATTTGTAAACAGAATAAAGACTGTATCCTGCTCAACAAGTGCAGAATATCTACACTGACTGACAAAATGAAGCATCCAGAAGGGTAAAAGGGAACGGAATGAAACTTCGCGCGTCGAGAGGGTATGTGATCTTAATTTGCTGATTACAAAATCGATTGAAATTTACAAAGAACCTGGCAGTATAAGCCCACTTATTGTTATGTCATTGCAAGTCCTCTAGCCGTGCAATCAAAATCTGTTTCACGTCATTTTAAACTTGCCATCTAAACAAATAAGTGTTATATTGTGACACATGAAGACGCAGGATGTCTGTGATGTACCGTTCCCCAATCACTGCCAACAATGGCCTGAAGTCATAACCGACGGCTGTCCATTCCATAGTGCCACGAGTAGCACTAAAACGGCGATTCATCGCTGAACACAATGCAGCGCCACTAATCAGCAGTCCGTGCTTCATTGCCACGGCACCACTCTAAAGGCAGCCCTTTGTGTTAATGGCAGCCCACGCGACGGTCCAGCTTTCTCTAGTCCAGCTTTCTCTAAACTCCGACCAATCACGGAAGATGTGGAATTACAGACAAATATACTAAGAACTGTCTGTTACGGGATCCTCGAGTATATGCTAAATTCAAACACTGTAAAATTCTCGGAGGAAAAGATGGGTTTAGCAGACAACCACCACGGAGTAAGAAGACACCTACCGTAACTTGGTACATTCGCGCACGAGATCTAACAAATGATATGTGTAGCATAAAAAAGGTAGATTCCGTCTTCTTAGATATCAAGCAGGCATTCCACACTAACTACATCGCCTACAAATAAGCAGTATAGGATCTAATGGGGCATTTTCATAGATATGTGAGTGGCTCGATCAATGTTTTACTAACAGAAACCAGTGTGTGTACTGAATGGTGAGTTTTCAAAAGAAACGAAGTAAAATGTAAAATTAAAACACCTTCCACGATCTTTTCTTTAAACGAAATTGTTTATGCGATGGACACTTCACTAAGCCATCTTCAGGCCCTTCTGTAGAGACAACAATAATAATAACAGTGTAATCTACATAATATAATGTGCAATGTAAAACTTAAGGAATCAACTATACACATTGGTAATATGTAGTAACAGCAAAAACCAAACTATACAGGATGTGGCATCAAAGTCAATAATAAAGTAAGGAATAAAACGAGCGAAGAGTTGCACACTGTATGAATATAAACTAAGGAAAAATATACATGCCGTATTATACTGAATTGAATCTGCTAAATGAAGGTTAAAAATACATGACATTCCTTGATAGATACCGTGTCACATATTGGCAAACAACCGGTATGTAATGCTAATGTCAATACCTGTGAATCAACTGAAGCAAAAGAATCACACGTATTAACTGATGACTACAATCTGAAGTTAAGTATTTGTTTATGTGTTCTCATGTAGCAGCAGAATTTAAAACCATTTGTCGGAGGTCAACCCCGCGTTAACTACCTGTAGAACTAACTACCATTTACTAATAAAACCTAATAAAAAAGAATGAAGTACTACGTCAAAATAATATGTCAGTCATAGATTCGGATTCATAAGTTTAACCTATTTAATAAAATCATTTATGATGAAGCAAATTGTGAAGGTAGTGTAATACATTGTGAGAATTCTCGTTATGTAGAAGGTATTAAAATATCGTACTGAAGAGGTCGTAACCAGAATTTCTAGAAGTGGGATGATTGCTGGTAGGTGTGGCTAAATTATTGTTTATATCAGTTTTATTCATGTATGTTGCATTGTAATACAGGTAGTTACGTGGGCCTGACCTCTGGTAAATGGTTTTGCATTTTACTATCACGTGGCAACATATAAATAAATATTTTATCTTTAGATTGCACTCATCAGCATACAAATACGTTTGTTTTGCTTCTATTGATTCGCAGGCACTGATATTAGCATTACATACTAGTTGTTTGTCAATATGTGACACTGCAGTTATCTGTGAATGACATGTAGTTTGATCTCCAATTAATAGGTGCACTTCAGTATTATATGGCATATACATACCGGGTGATCAAAAAATCTGTATAAATTTGAAAACTTAATAAACCACGGAACAATGTAGATAGAGAGGTAAAAATTGACACACATGTTTGGAATGACAAGGGGTTTTATTAGAACAAAAAAAAAACTATGTTCACAAAATGTCCGACAGATGGCGCTTCATCTGATCAGAATAGCAATAACTAGCATAACAAAGTAAGACAAAGCAAAGATGATGTTCTTTACAGGAAATGCTCAATATGTTATTATTCGTCTAGTTGTTCCCTCTTCATTATTGCACATATTGGATATTATCCGCATTTGCCTGAAGCTTACTATAATTTTTCTTTGAATTTAGAACATCTTGTACTATTTTATATTTTAGAACCCTTTTATAGGTCGAAAAAAAATCTGCAAAAGTCTTCCTTTTCGTAAGTCTCGCTTCCATTATCAGTCACAGGGTCAGAACAGTTTCTCTTGTGCTCTTACCTTTCCGAAAGCAAAACTGATCGTCGTCTAATATACTTCAGTTTTCTTCTGCATATTGTTCTTGTTAGCAAAATGGATGCATGAGCCGTTACGCTGACTCTCAGATAGTTCTCGCACTTATCTGCTCTTTCACTCTTCAGAATTGCGTGGATGATGTTTTTTTCCCGAAAGTCTGACGGTATGTCTCCAGGCTGATAGATTCTACACAAGAACTTGTACAGTCCCATGGTTGCCACTTCCCACGACGATTTCAGAAATTCAGGAGGAATGTTGTCTATCACTTCTACGTTACTTGATCGCTAGTCTTCCAAAGCTCTATTAAACTCCGACTCTAATACTGGTTACCTTATATCTTCCATAGCGATTGCCACTTATTTCTCAATCACGTCCACTACTTAGAGGGATTCAGTATACTATTTTCAAATATCCCCTCTCTTCTCTGCGCTTAACAATATGATTCCAAATGCACTCTTCCTTGCTTCTAATTTCACCGAATGTTAGACTTCTCTGTACGAGAGTCATTCCGTCCGATGTTCATTTCTTTACCGATTTCTTCACAATTTTCTTGCAATTATTAGGCGTATAGATAGTTTTTCTCGCTCAGTAGCTGAATTTCGTACGATGGATACTCACTAATTCGTACCGTAAGGCTTTGACCACGCTGGTACGAAGTACACTTCACCAAACACCTTAAAATGGAGTGTATTTTAGAATTACTGTAGTAATGAAATTCACTATTTCCAACAAGCTCTGTCCCGTTTTCTTGTAAATTCTGTAGCTTCTCTTTGTGAGTGCCAAAATCCACGCATCATCGCACCCTGTGTACAGCAATTACGCGAGGTCCGTCTGCCGAGTTCATTAGGTCAGCGAGGTGTGAGGGGCCGTATTGTTAAATATAATTAAAACAAAAACAAACGCCATACATGCGCCAATTACCAACTCATTTCGATGTGTTCGTGTTTAATTTTACGCTGAACAAAGAATGCACATTACTGCTCATGTGAATAATTGTCCAGCAGTGATGTGAGTCTCGTATTCCGCCCCGATTACTGTCAATGAAATTGTCAAATGATTAAAATTTGTCGTCTCGTCAGTGTGGAATCGGGAGGTCGAGAATTCATAACCCTCGACGGTCTGTATCACGTGCAGAGTGTCACCATTGTTGATATACATTTTATCACATTTTAAATCCTACAGCAAGGTATATTCTACATGCAGCGATTTATGATCGGATTCAATACTTACTTGCAGATAGAATTATGAATGTGCTTAGCGAGAGGAAATCGTCCGATGTAAAAGTATTTTTTGTACCTACTCAAAGAAGTGTTTGAGACTGTTCAATGATATGAAAGGATTCCCATCAGTTTGAGCAGAAGCCATTGCATCAGTGAATGAAAAAGTGTTTTACAGTAGACGGAACGCGTTTCGAATACTTCATGACAAAAGAAATTCATGTAAATGTTTATGACCACATTATTTTGTGACTTCCTTTCTGTGCTATTTGTGATGTAACCTTGCAATGTGCATGTGAATCTTAACATTAAACTCGTGATTCTCACTTGTTATTTTTTACACCTCAACTCCCTATTTTAGAAATCCTTTCAGTTTTCCGTGTAGACCGTTTTTCAACGCTCTGGGAGAAATAAGAAAGATAACCGTAGTTAAATGGTGAATAATGGAGAATAATCCTTGGATGTAATGTTGTTTGCCTTCCAGACATGCTGATCGACCCATATGTAGCCAAGTGTAATTCCAGTTTTAAATTACTCCAGTACTCCGCTTTTGTAAAAAGAATTTCTGCATAAGAAATGGGTTTATGGTAAAAACAGATTAATCATAAGTTATAAATATTTGTAATTTCTCTGGAACTATTAATTTGGAGAGTAAAACACCAATGAATTACTCTTTCAGAGCCAAGGTATTAGCAGCAGAAATTACTATAGTTCCCACCATAACCGATATATTCATCGTGAGAGGATTCAGCATTTGTGTTCATATTAAAAAAGACTACATATCGTTTATTTTTACCACTCAGTTTCCCATTTTGACAGCATGTCTAATTTCGATCACAGTCGATCATTTTGAGATCTAAGAACAGAGTAATCCTAAATATGTACCTTGTTATTTTACAAAATATAGAAAAGTGTTGCATGTAACTTGTAAGAAAACTACCCTACGATTCGTATTATGTATTGGGTTTTAATAACTGGTTGAGTATCTACCAGGCTTTTAATGCTATTTCGTAAATGACCAAACTCTTTAGTGGCAGCGTAATTCATCTCTTTCTGTGCCAAAGTCAGATATAACCCAAATACTGAAAACAATGGTCCTTTCTTCTGGTGTTGTAGCTATGCACTTTGGTATTATTTTTGAACTGAGCTCGGTTATTAACAACAGGTTTTATAAGTGACTATATGTATTGTGAAAGTACTGTGAATATCCATAATTGCTTAAATAATTATCTGCAAGGTGATCTTGTCTGGGCTCCAGCTAACATTCTGATTGCATGCTTTTGTGCAATGAGTATTTTCTCTCTTAAAGATGAATTATCCCGAAGTATGATGCCATATAAAATCAGTGAATGAAAGTAGATATAATAGGCTAATTTACTGGTATGCTCCTCACCAAAATTTGCAATAACCCTAATTGCATAAGCAGGTGAACTCAAAATTTCAGGAAACTGACTTGTGTTTCTTCCAATTCAGTCTCTCATCAATGGACACACACAGAAATTTTGAATTTTATGACTTAGAAACAGATTTCTGTTCAAAGTCTATATCATTGGTGTTATACGATTTACTGTACAGAACTGTATATATAGTGTGTTTTTTCAAAATTTAATGAGCGTCTATTTGCAGAGAACCACTTAATAGTTTTCTGATAGATATTGTAAGGTTCGGCCAGATAGTATGGGATTCTATCGTTAATTTATTTCGAAAGGTTAATTTCATTCTCTCATTACAGTCCAGCATTATGCCTGTAATTTTCTCGTAGCACGGTCTGGCAACAGCAAGTCAGCACCAGGGTGGGCAATCTCGATCACGCGCCTTCCTCGTGTTCTGGCGAGGTAACGCCACCTAGGCGACGGTGACCAGGCCACGCTGTGGAACTTTCTATGCCACCCCTGCATGTTACTCGGCTTCTGACCAATCAGGGCAAAGGAAGCCGTATGCCCGGGCTGGATGTATGGATGTACACTGTCGCCCATAGGCGAGACGCTCCCTCTGTCACACGCCTTGTAGCTGTGAACACCACCTGCCTCTCCCGGTGCTGCGGCGCCATGGACTTTGCCTCTGTAGCCGCCACGCCATTCGGACTTGTCCGAATGGTAGACGCCACTATTCATTAACTTCCCCCAGGTTTGATATGAACTATGCATTGCCTACCACTATGCTCTGGCTCACCCTCACCTCCCTAGGCCTCACTCATATTCCCTATTTGAATGCATTTTCTGCCAACAAATGACTTTGTCATACAAAAATTGTCCAAATGATCTTTTTCTGCCCACAGCCTTAGCCGTCCTGCGATCTTGAACTATGTTATTTACTATTTTCTTAGGACATCTTGTTCGTTGGATGTGATTACTATACTTGTATCATCAGCAAAAATACCTTGCTCTGCATCTTCGTGAATATAGAGTGCAAGTCATCAATATATATTAAGAACAATAAGAGACCCAAGACTGAACCCTGTGAGACACTGCTGTTGATGCTTCTCACTTTAGAGGACTCTGCTGATTTTTGCAGGCTATCTGTGCTGATAATTTCAACCTTCTAAATTCTGAGAGTTAAATATTAATTAAACCATTTGTATACTGTCCCACTCATACCATAACACTTAAAGTTTTCTGGAAGAATTTCATGATTCACACAGTCAAAAGCCTTTGAGAGTTCACAAAACATCCCAATGGGTGATGTTCGGTTATTCAGAGCATTTAATATTTGATGAGTGAAAGCGTATATAGCGTCTACTGTTGAAAAGCCTTTCTGAAAACCAAATTGAGATTTTTTTAAGTAATTCATTTTTACAAATATGTGAAACTTCTCTTGAATACATTACTTTTTTGAGAAGTTTGGATAAGGCTGTCAGAAGTTTGACTTGGTTGTAGTTGGTGGCATCAGTCCTATCCCCCTTTTTATGCGTTGGTTTAACAATAGCATATTTCCCTCTACCTGGAAAAATAGCCTGTTTGGGCGAGCTAATACATATTTGGCTGAAAATCTTACTTATGTGTTGGGAACAAGCTTTTAGTACCCTGTTGGAAATGCCGTTAATTCTACATGAGCTTTTACTTTTGAGTGATTTATTATTTCCCTGATTTCAGTAGGAGACTTGGGATGGATATCAGTTTCATCAAACTTCGTCGATATTGCCTCTTCTATATGCAGCCTAGCATTTTCTAACAAACAGCTGGATCCTATTTTCTCTACAACACTTAAAAATGATTATTAATGATATGTTCTGCTTCTGAATTTTTGTCAACAAACTTTTCATTGAGTTTTATAGAAATACAGTCGTATTGTGCTCTCAGCAGCGTGTTTCTCTTTTAACAATATTCCGTATCTTTTTAATTTTATTATCAGAGGTGCTAATCTCAGACATAATGCACATACTTCTGGGATTTCTAATAATAGTGCAACAGCTTTTATAACGTTTGACTGTTTCTGTATCATTACTTCTTCTAGCTATAAGATACATTTCACTTTTCTGTTAACGAGATCTTTTTATCCACTTAGTAAGCCATGACTTTTTACATGGGTTCTTATAATTATGTTTCACTGTTTTCATCGGTAAACTGTTTTTAAATATACTCACAAAGGCATCATGAAATAGGTTAAATTTTAAATCAGCAAGAAATTCCCTGTACACTTCATCAGTCTCACTGTCGCAAGCTTTACCTAAAATTTGGAATTGTTAAACGGTTGAGTGAATGCACTATTTTGGAGGACTGTTTTCCATCACTGTATGGTGCTGTGTTGCATACTGTAGCTAGCTGTGCATCATGATCAGAAATACTATTCTTAACAGGAAAAGTTTTTATTTGATTAAAAATTTAATCAAATAAAAATTAGCAGTCTGTTTTCCTGTACCACCCAAGTACGAAAATCAATAACTGCCGTCAAATTGAAAGAACCAAGTGATACCTCAATGTCATTCTTTATATCAGACTCTCAGAAAATTTACATTGAAATCCCTGCATACAATAATTTGCTTCCCTCTGTCTGGCAGATAGCACATCAAAGAATATAAGTTTTTCAGAAGCAGCTTATGATGTATCATGCAGCGTAACTTGCTGTGACAGTGCGAGAGAGAGAGAGAGAAACAAAGATATTGTTTATTACTCTGTGGCGGTCAGCGCTCAAATAATTATTCTTAGGAGATAGAGCTTTTGTACTTCTTAAGAGTAAAAAAGTTGAGGAGAGGAGAGCCATTCTCGTGATGTAAAAATCGACGCCATTGCGAGTTTTTGATTCACATTGTAAAATATAAGTGTATATGGAAGGAAATCAGTTAATAGAACAATAAACTATTGTTCATTTCAAGAAGGTACGTGATATTAAACACCCAGCGATATACTACTATTGTGATTTACTAATAAACACCAGCTTGAGAACAGTTCCGACGGGAGCGTTCAGTTCTAGTGAAATAGTTTGATGTTTTCTTCGGAAAAGAAGTCACTTCACGGATCATTCAAATCCACAATAGTACCTGGACATTTCTCAGAACTGAAATCAATCTGATTGCTATGCAACAGAGCCCCGAAGAATATTTCTCCGTACTTTGGTTACCACTTTCAGCTCAAAACGGTATCTGCAGCATCTGGAACAGATTTATACAACAGCGGAAGCGTGTAATCGCTATCAATTTCACACATAGCCCTGTGTACGCTGTATGTATTTAACCACAACAGTGAACATACAAAAAATTTTTTCTTTTTTTTCAAAGGAGTCTTTATAAGCTGAAAATTTCGAAGTGGAGACATGTACACAGCTACAATTATGAAAGTACCATTATTTGGTTTAAGTTCGCATGCACACGTTTCTATTTGTTGCTGTACATAAATTTTTGTAGTTAATAATTTTTTCGTACTGTTATAAATTTTGGCTTATATGTCAATCCTCCTCTCTTCATAGTGTCCCTACTTGCATATGCTGAAAGCTTATAACTACCTCTGTCTGCCTTTTCCATAACTGTGGCTATATGGTGTTCAAACAGAATCTTTATGACGTGTATAGATGAGACAATGAAATAGAGGGGAGATAGATAGATAGATAGATAGATAGATAGAGAGAGAGAGAGAGAGAGAGAGGGAGAGGTGGGGAAGTGTCAGCACAGTCACTATGTGGTTGTGTAGTGACGATTATCGAGTTAACACATATCTACTTGTAAAAGTTAAATTTTGTTTGTAGTTTTTGGTCTTAGCATTATTGTAGATGTATTATGCTGCTTGTTGTCGCCTCATTTTCGGCTATTACACACAGAGAGAAGAAATAGCTTGTACAAAACCAGCACTAATATGATATTTACAAGAGTTGCTTTCCTAATTGTGTGACAAGACTTTATAAGTTTTGTTCTTTAGATCGATATTATTTAGGCTCAGCCCTCTTAGAGACCTTGCCGAGTCCCAGGGATCTACGGAGCGCACTTTGAGTATCGCTGGCCTACCGCTGTCTACTTAGAAATAGAAATCTAAAGATGCATAATATGACGTACATACACCTCTCTCGGAATATCCCACTTTCTGACCTGTAAAGCATGTAAAGAAATGACAAAACCGTTCTGCTGATTACAGTTTTGGGAAATGTTTGTACTGGCTATAATACTGGCTCACCTTGACCAATAGCTCTGTTGAATGCAGAGAACGTTTAAAGATGCATGTTATAGATTGCAGCATGCACCCAATATTACGAAAGGCATAGAATTTATGAGTGGCACTCAAACATGAACAACTCTCAAAAGATTTAACTGAACTGATAATTATTTCATCTAAAACCATAATCATTGCTGCAATAACGCAGGCTACTGTAACACGAACACACGACTGTACGTGAAATAACTGGTACACTGCAGCACCAGTCATGTATGCACTTTTAAATAGGTAGGAAAAGAATGGTACTAGACGGTATTTGGAGTACATAGGAGGCAATCTCGCAGATTTAGAGACATGTCCCTGGAATGGGTCGTCCATTGTATTTCTCCACCGTTCAGTTTCACAAGAAACCTTCCTTCTCCTTCAGAAATTTGTCGTGCTTTTGAGTCTAGCTATTTGAAAATATCAAGGCTTTTCTCGAAAATGCTTCTGACTTTCTTCTTCCCTTGTCGAAAAGGGAGTGTAGTAGTGTAACATCCTCGTAATGTATGAAGAGAGAGAATATGATGTGGACTAAATTTACTTGGTGTTCATGAGTATAGAAAACTGGGGGTATGCATCCTCTCAAAATTTGTGAAATAGATGTTGATTTGCGAAGAGGATAATGCTGTTTACGCACGTATTCCACATAGGTCTTGCACACTAAGTCGAACGTGGCGTGGCTGTTGTATTCTTCCTTCATACGGCTTTATACAGCAGGTATTCACCATCAAGTACTGCACATTCGCTCATCCGAAGGTCCACATCGTGTATTGGTGTGAACGCTACATACAGCGCTAATTTTATGGCTTTGTGGATAGCGATCTGAGTGTAGAGACGTATTGGAAAGGGCGACAGCTAAAATTTGAACAATTCTCTCAGGTTACCATTAGATTACTTTGCAGATCAAATTCATTATAAGAGCGCAAGAGGACTAACTGTCCCTTTTATGCCTACACTATTCAAAGCACATGGAACTGAAGGTAGAGTAGAAGGCTTATTCTTCGTTTGAAATTCACATTTTCAAAACTTTCTCGCAGCTTTTTCTTGACGTGGTTGATGCCAATTCCTCGGGTTATATGACTGTTCACGTCTTAGTCACCCAATTGTTCCTGTGCTAAAAGACACTATTTCCGTAATTTCGAGGAATGGTGGTGATATGGGGCGAGGATATAAGTGGAGTGGTAATCGTATGGATCACGAAAATGTTTAACAAACTAAGCGATCCCTTTGCTGAATCAATGAACAAACAAGTCAACATCTAATTACCAAATTTAGCATTTCATCACAGTAAGAATACATTACATTTAATTTTACAATGATACAGCTACGACAAGCCGGGAATGGATTCTTTGACTGGCTCCTTGGACATTTAAGGCACAACTGAAACAGGTGGAAGGTACATTGTAAATGATGCATATCATAAAATTTTAAGGTCAGCCAGAATCGGTCGTAAATGGGTAGAAGGTGAAATTCAGAGGATTCCTGTTAACAAATGAGCAACAAAACCTTAAATAATGAAACCTTTAAATTTGGTTAAAGATAAGTTAAAAAATCTTTAAAAAAGAACCTTAAAAACTCAGCTATCAGTTAATTTTTTTGAGTTAACTCCAGATAATTAAAAAAGTCTTTAAAATTAGAAACATTAAGAAAACTCAGGAAAAAGTGATCTTAACTGTAGATAATGAACTCTGCCAACAATTAAATAACATTGACCAACTGGAGAACTTCAGCTTCATGAATTTAGTTAAGGTAAACTTTACAGCAAACTCAATAACTCTGTTGCTGCATCACAGGATACAAATGATTTATAGCAAGCAGCTTACGTACTTGTGACAGTGCATAACAGTCCACTATAACGTAAACAAGAAATTTCAGTTTCACAGCTTACATTTCGTAGTAAGATTAGAGTTCATCTTAGAAGTTAAGCAGAGAGCGAATGGCCATTAGAAAATGATAATTAAAACCATAATAAAATACATAAATGGTATTCTAGGTGAATCCTTAGGAGAGTGACACACGGAGAAAGTGGCCCAGGAAAATAGCTTGTTTTCAAGGCAACATCTCATGCATCGAACACACGCAATGCTCACCTTTCGCATCGTCACCCTGCGAAACGATACGTCCAGCGGTTTGGGTCAACAGTTTCTGCAAACGACACCCTCATTTGCGGCCACCATACTGAAGAGCGTGCCATGTCACAGCCAGTCCCAGAATTACCAAGTACGTTCGACGTACGCCATCCGGTGTGGCCGATCGGTTCTAGGCGCTTCAGTCTGGAACCTCGCTACCGTTACGGTCGTAGGTTCTAATCCTACCTCGGGCATGGATGTGTGTGATGTCCTTAGGTTAATTAGGTTTAAATAGTTCTAAGTTCTAGGGGACTGATGACCTCAGATGTTAAGTTCCATAGTGCTCAGAGCCATTTGAACCATTTTGAACGTTAGACGTACAACAAATAACTGAGCAAAACCAAGGCATTATCGCGTCACGTAACTCACAAGTGATGTCGGGGACGAGGTTACAGAGGTTGCCACAGCTGAGTGAGGATGAGGTTCGCCCTTGTACCTAGCAAACTCGGACATCGGTGGACCCTGCACTTCTTAAAGACTCTGCGCACAACTGCACAGATAAACATTGACTGCTGCCGACAAGAAGTCACAGAACTTCACTGTTTCGTTTACTGGGCCGACTTTTCGCGAGTGCTTCAGCTCACCGCTAGACGAAGCCTCGCGAAAAACCACGGCGGCGCCACCAGGGCGGCCGCTGCCAACTTTAGGCGAATGACAGCACACGTAAAATCAAACTGAACTGTCGGACTCGAGATCAAGCTGCAGCAAACTGGCTCAGGTGGATGTTCAGAGAACCCTCATTACACGGAAAATACTCGTTCCTGCATGCTGTTCAGGCATTCCTGAACGATCAGTGAACTTCTGAGTCTGTTTTCAAAATTGGTGCAGTCATAGCGTTATGCAGCGACGATGAGATAACAGTTCACCTGCCATTGGGACTTGAGTATAGACCAAGTCCATACTCACGTCTGATCAGATGCTCAACCAGAATTTTTCAGTACGATGAATTCCGGTATAACTTCCAGCTGTAAATTTGTGGAATTCTTGAGGAACAATTTTGTCTTGTAGCCTGACCATGTTCTTGTAGTAAATATATGCACCCATAGCGTAGTTCAAATCACATGCTGCATGGAAGAAGGAATCATTACTTTCCAACATTTGACGTGTAGTTTCCAGTCCCATATCCGTTCAGATTTAATGACTTTTTCTGTAAGATATACGTTCGGTAGCATTAAATCCACAGCGCAGCACTAGGACCACACTACTATATGAAGAAATCCATTTTTCAGCAGCTACTCAGGCATTAATGGCGACGGGGTTAAAAATACCTATCGCTTCACGTCTCCTAAGTACATCGCCCAAACCGGTCATCCAACTAACGCAAGTGGAAATGAACATTACATTGACCGAATGGAGAGGCGGCGGGGTCTTTCGGTTGACAAACGTTAGCTGTTGGAGGTATGTACTGTTACGGGTTAAAAAAATGTTGTAAAATGTAAGTTATAATGTTGAACATGCTATTTTTGTCGCTATTGCTTAATTTGAGAAATTTGCTGTTCCTCAGGGGTCCTGTACCTTGGCAACTATCTGCTGCGAAAAGACGTTTAAGCAGTGAAAATTACGAACAATTTATCACATTACAAGAAATGTCTAAAAGGTGAATGTTGTAGGATGTAAGAGGAAAAAAGCTATAGCGAAAATCTTCAAAATATGCCAAAATGTCGCGGCTTTTCGTTGGCCCCTCTTCATTAGGACAGGCTCTTGAGGTCGATGTCTCAACGTCGAAAATTTTGATTCTTCGCTGCTGCTCATCTAGATACAACATACTAAAAGTTCTGCACTAAACCACGACAGACGATGTATACAGATGAATCACCGGCAAATCTTCCACTGATATCTCATCTGTTGTATCTTTAACGACAGTTGCAAATGCGCCCCGCAGTCCATGGGAAAAAGTTTGAGCATACGATTAAGTGTAACTGAAAGCTATCTTTTGTTAAGAAATGTATTTATTTGTGCGTAACGGGTAGGATAGTCACAAGTCATTGTGAGTAAAATGTTTAGGTCATTGATTGGTATATTATATTTGTTTACGACTTCGAACAGTATCGACAGTCACAGTCCTCCGACAGTAAGTGTTTTACCTTTTAGGTAGTTCATAAATTTCAAATAGTTTTCCTATCGCTGGAAATTACAGATATAAACATAGTCAACCCTGTATCTAAGGCGTATAAAGCTGGTCCAAGAGATAATACGTGCTGTCGTAGTTTCGACTTGCTGAACCGATCACGAACTAATTTTAGTGTGAGGTCCGAAGTGGTCAAGCTCCATAGCTAAGTGGTCAGCACGCCTTGCTGCCATGCTGAGGATTCCCAGTACTGTCAGTGATCCTTGGTGGGATGACTGGAGCTCAGCTTCGTGATACCAGCTGAAGAGCTGCTTAAATAAAAAGTAACTTTTCCAAGGTCTGGAAAGCCGACAACAGCTAGGAGAGCCATGTGATGACCCCATGCTACCCCATACCGCATCCAAATGACGTAGTGTGGCAGAGGATGACACGGCGGCCAGTCGGTGTCAAGAGGTGCTCTGACCTTGATCGCAGGATTGCTTCGACTACCCTGCAGAAGTTTTGGTGGGAAGGCCTTACACATCCTCTATATAGTCCCGGTATTACCCCATGCGATTTCCGTATTTTTGGAGTATTGAAGAAAGACATTCGTGGCTGACGATTTGCATGAAACGAAGAGGTGGTCGCCTGAGTACAATCAGGGCTCCTCAGGCAACTGAAAACGTTTCCCCGTGAAGGCTCTGGCCATCTCTCACAGTTAGATAAAGGTATTAGCAGGTATAGCGATCACTTTTGAACCAATAAACAGTTTTCTTATCTTTTGTCCATCCGTCTCGTTTTCATTTGACTGCCCCTTGTGTGTAGTAAAGTTACAGTGACAGAAAATTGAAGCGAATTGCAGAAAGTCCTCCAGAGGATCGACCCATTGTGCACATGACGTTGATCCGCAACACAATCCAGACGGAGCTCTGGCGTCTGACCATTTAGATTAAAGAGAAGAGGACGTGAGACACTACCTGTCTCACGCTATTGTCTGTCTACTATAGCGCCAGCATTGACCTTGAAGTCATAGAAACATCTGCTTACGAAATGTAATTTTGATCTGTACAGTGTCATCGACACAAGAAAGGTCACGAACATACTACCTGTCATCTGACATGACTCCAAACGGTACTCTAAATCATACATTAATTATCTGCCGTGAGAAGTTGTTGCCTGTTTCAAAGCCAGTTTTCTGGAAATTAGAAGTGTCTCAATGAAAGATTTAGGGCGGTTAAGTAAGATTCTTTGGGAGATCTGCGTATTGTAGACTGGAGTTGCCGAAAGGTCTTAGCATTATCAGGCTACTACACTAGAGATGCCAAAAATTTTGAAATATAATTTGGTTTGAAACTGGCATTGCAGAACACACTTTTTTGTGACACTTTCCAAACATTTTATCTACTTTCACAAGAATATCAGATATACGTGCTGCCTTTCCGTTTACGCAATGTGATTTCTTTGTCCAGTTTCTACATGAAAAACGGCTGTGATAGTTTCCAGATTCACTGGTCATTGATTCCATCACATTTCTACGATTTTTATTTCTTAATTTCACCGTCTAGCAGCAACTATTGGATAATCTGTCTAAGTAGAGCATTAGACCAAGGAGATGCCTTAGAGGGATCATTCCTTACGGACCACTAAACTTTCAAGCTGCTCCTTGTCAAATTAAACTCTTTCAACAGTTTTATCCAAGATTAGTTACTTCTTAATTTTTCCAACAGACGCGGTCACTATCCATTTTCTCTCTATTCGTACCATTTCATTCGTATATCTACATGTTGCCCTCGAGATTTACGGTTGATTTTAGGATCCAAATTTTGTGTATTGGAAAAAAAAAAAAATTCCAACAGGCGTTATTTTTATAGCTTTTGATTTGGGCTATCACTTCCGATTTGTCAATAGTCATCTTCAGGCCTTATACAGTAAAAATTACGTTAGACAAATACATACTAAGATGTCATACACAGAATTACATAAACGAAACAAGTGATACATTTAAGATACATATAAGTAAAACAAAATTGGTAATGAAGTAGTACACTCAGAGTACAATCAAGGATATACTATAAATGAATAAAATAATTTGCACTCATAGTGCAAGACGCAAGTTACCTACTCGAAGTAACTCATAAGAAAATCAGTGTTATTGCAACATACACATTAACCTTTTACGTTCATTGTCCAAAACTTTTTTAGGATGTAGACGAAAGGCACCATTTTTTGAGTGTAATAAAATGAAGAGCAGCACCAGATAATTAACGTAAAATTGTGAGAAATAATAAAAGTGTAGAAGACAATCTAAAATAATAAATAGTCTATTGGTAAAATGATTATGTTAGTTTTCGTCTACTCAGACCAGTGCTAGCAATTAAGGTTATGCATATATGACAGATGTAAACTGACCCTATTTTGTGTTTAAGGGGCGTCGTCTCCATATGATTTTTTTGTGCTGTTGACGGAACATGTATTTTTTGAAAGTCACATTTGGTCTTAAGATATGAATTTCTCTTTTGTTACAACTTCTCGCTTGTGGTGCGTTACCACATTACATTGTACCTTCACAAAGTTCAAATTACGACCATCGGCATAGTTACACGTTATACATGCACTTGGTCCATTCTTTACTGGGTGTAATTCTATGCAATTGACTCCTCGTTTCCTGAGATGGTTACTTACCCATAGTTCGATTGCCTGAAGATGCATTTCTACAAAGGCGAAACGCGTCGCAGGTAAAGGACTAATAAATCCATCTTTATTGCAACCATGACTGAATTCTCTCTATGACAATGAAAAACAAAGTTACCTGACAAACATCGTGAGGCAAAGGTGTCAGTACTACCTAATGTGAATAACTCAATAAAGTAAACATTAGTTTTATTAACGACCAGAATAGTGTCAGAGGAAGAAAGTACGAGGGTTGGATCTTAAATAATGGCAACTACTTATTCAAAATCGATACAAAAGAGTTACATGTTTGCACCTGTTACTGTCCTTCAAAGTAGTCACCAGAATAGTGTAGAAACCGTTGCCAGCGATATAGAAGGCGTAGTATACCGTTAGCATAGCCTGTTCTGCTGATGGTGCGAATGGAGCGGTCTACTGCCTGTCGAATCTCTAGAACAGTTCTGAAGCGAATGCCACGAAGTGGTTCCTTCATCTTCGGAATCAAATCAAAGTCACAAGGACTTACGTCCGAGGAGTATGGTGGATGGTACAGTACTTCCCAGTCCCATCGACCGAACAGAGCAGCTACAGCTTGTTATCCTAACGCTTTACGTTCCTCCACGGCAGACCGGCAATGCACAGTATTTCTGTTCGTTTCTGGAGAAACACCTGAGAACACCTTTGCGAAAGAAGAGGCGAAACTTTCTGCGGAACCCTTCCATCATTTTGCACGACAATGCGCGGTCGCATACAGCGCTAGCTGTGGCTGCTCTGTTCGGTCGGTGGGACTGGGAAGTACTGTACCACCCACCATACTCCCCGGACTTAAGTCCTTGTGGCTTTGATTTGATTCAGAGGATGACGGAACCACTTCGTGGCATTCGATTCTCAGAATTGTTCCACAGACCCCACAGGCAGTAGACCGCTCCTTTCGCACTATCAACAGAACATGCTCTGCTAGCGGTATCTACGCCTTCCACATCGCTGGCAACAGGTTCTACACAACGCTGGTGACTATTTTAAAGGACAGTATCCGGTGCAAACATGTAACTCTTTTGTATCGGTTGTGAATAAATAGTTGCCACTATTTAAGTTCTAACCCTCGTATAACGAATGTGAACCTTATTTTCCCTATTCATCTACCAGCCGAACTCCCACACTCCATAACCGTAAGATGGAGTTACGCTTACTACACTTTGTGTGCGATATGTTTTGTATTGAAATGGTATTGATTTACCAAAGCGAAGTTACCGTAAGGGTGTATGGGATCCGCACTGTTTTGTGGTATTATCTGTTTATTAAATACCTTCAATGACTGCTGTTATGACCTCACCCTCGGTCTTGAGAAAAACCGCTTGAAGGATTGTTTATGAGTCACAGTTGATTTGAAGTGGTTAACTGTGCTGGCATTTCACAACGATTGGAACATCTACCGTGAAAGGAAAAATGCAATGTATCCATAAAGGATTGGCTCATTACTAATTTTAATATTACCTACTTTAAACATTGTAAAGTTACAAAGATTAACTCGGACAGTTTTAGATAAGCACATGCACAAGTACTGCTTTGTTGTTTACCCGGCTGCAATGACACATACGGAAAATGGCGACTCCTTAGCGTAAAGCGTTTTTTGTTAGGCAGTTTGTTAATAGTGAATATGTATTTTCTGTTCAACGTGTGTTTGGATTAAACTTGAATAGTGGTTCCTCTTGTGGGAAAAACATCCGCCGACGGTACAGTCAGTTCGAAACGAACGGGTTTGTGTATGTACAGGGAAGAGCACAGGACGACCTGAAGTTCCTGTGGAGGATGTTGACCGTGTCAGGGAATCTTGCCTACATAGTGCTAGGAAGTCTGTTCCGAAAGCAGGTCTTGAACTTCATATGTTGAAGACGACATGTGTGGAAGGTTTCAAGAAAATGTTTGCACATGTGTCCATACCGTTTGCAGCTGGTACACACTTTAAAACCGGATGCCTATGGTGTAGGTTATAACTTCGCAAGTGAAGTGTTGCAACAGGAAAAATGGCTTTGTTAATCCGTGGTGAGGCAACATTTACGTAAATGGGGACTTAAATACCAATAATGTTTGTATCTGGGAATCAGAACATCCTCATGAAACTGCACAATATGAAAGAAATTCCCCAAAATTATACATTTTCTGCGCTGTGTCCCGACGTCTTGCTACCGTAACAGGGATTGCTTATCTTGATATGTTGCAAGAATGGCTCTTTCTACAATTAGGACCCGAATCTGAAAACTTTATTTGGCAGCAAGGTGGAGTACCTCCACACTGGCATTTCTCTGGACTGGAGTGGCTGAAGGGCGATTGGTCGTAATTGTCAATTAGATAGAGTAGTTTTTCGGTGGCTTCCGCGATCACCTTACCTTACACCATACGACTTTTTCCTACGGGGCCTTATGAAAGATCGTTTCTACGTTCCACCACTGCCAGATTACTTGCTAGAGTTGAGACGCAGACTGAACACAGTATTGCTTCCATTACTCCCGACTTGTTAATCAAAGCGTCAGAAAATTTGGATATTAGATTAGATGTGTGCCGTATAACCAAAGGTGCACGTATTGAACATTCGTAAGAAAAACTGGGTTAGTTTACCTTGAATTTGACATATGATTTGATGTAAATAGCCTAAATTAAAGTTTTATAGCACACCACTGAAACTGGGACATTCTTTTATTGACACCCTGTACTGTTTGCACTAACAACCCGTACACTGTGTGAATGATATAGACATCCCAAAATCAGAACATGGACTAGAGATCACACTAACTGGTCGAATTTAGGAAAAAATCTCTACATTAAAATAAGCGCTATAGCTCCTAGTATCTAGTGTGTACAGGCAAATGCACTTTTAAGCAATTTCAATTCGTTAGGCATCTTCATGTTATTAGATATATCCACGCACCATTAAAAAGTTCTACAAAGCTAAGTGATATAAATGAGGTAAGGTTTTCTTATCCTGATAATACCGACTTGCAGATTTATTTTCTGGAAATATTGAAAGTGCAAGTTAATCTACCACAGTTCATTGGATAGCGGAATGTTTGCTCAGCATAATTTGAATCAACGGTAAGAATTAATATTAAAAAGTTTATTAAATCTTTTCCTCCTCAGGCGCAGCTGCTGGACGACCAAGTTTCGCTGATGGATAGAGTTTACGAAGGCAACTGTAGAAAGGAAACCGATTCAATTTTTCGCCCCCGCTATTGGACGTTTTCCATGCACGAGGAACCACCGAATCCATTATTTTTCGAGGCAGGCAAGCCATCCGTTCTTTCCTCATTAGATTCTGCAGTTTTATTCGAGATCGAGCTTACGTTGCAAAATGCATACTTCAACTATCACTGTTGCAGAAGAATAATACGTGAAATTACTATCGTATCACATCGATTTATCCTGTTACGAAAGTAGCTGGTTTTTAAGTGTAACAAACGTTGTCCTCGCACTCAGGGGTACAATGCCTGTTGGGAATTAATGTATACATAAGTCGCCACGTTTGGTGTACTGTTTCATATGTGTTTGCGTTGACGATGGTGCTGAGAGGAGATTATAACTTTTAACTTGTTGCAGTCGGGGCAACTAATTTTAGAAGATGCTTACATCTGATGTGTGAAACTAATAATAATTGAAGCAATACGCGATTTGTAGCTGTTCATCCATGGGTTAATGTTTTAAAAATTTCTAAACATAGATTAACTCCACAATTTATACTTCAATCAGCAAGTGAGTGTTATCCATAGCTTTATTGGAATTAATCACCATCTCTGTAGTATGTGTTTGGGGATTCTGGATCTTCGCTTCCCACACCCGGGTTCCCGGGTTCGATTTCCGGCGGGGTCAGGGACTTTCTCTGCCTCGTGATGACTGGGTGTTGTGTGCTGTCCTTAGGTTAGTTAGGTTTAACTAGTTCTAAGTTCTAGGGGACTGATGACCATAGATGTTAAGTCCCATAGTGCTCAGAGCCATTGATTCTGGATCACTTTAACACTTGATGTTCGGGTTGCGTAAAGGCAGGGGCAGGGCAATGCCCTTGACTCTCGGCCTTCAACACATTAAGTAATCATGGCCCTCCGCACCCTATCCTCCTTTCCCTACTCATTCCCGTCCCATTTCTCTCCCATACGCTTCTCCCTCCCCCCTCCCATCCCCTCTGCCCTTCCCCACTCCATCCACACGTAAGTGTAGTATTAAAATGAGGCAGACCGATCAGAATGTAGTTTCAGTAAATAAATACATTAGTTAAAAATTGGCATAACTATCCCAGCTGTGCCTTGTATCCATTCTCTCACCTCCTCCGCAGCCAAGGTGTAGTGTTATATGACACACTGCAATTAGACAGTTGTTCAATAAACAAAGTAAAGAATACTCCTTGCATGTGATATCTTTCTTACAAAGTAATCCAGTCTCTGTGTGTGGAAAACTTATTTACTTTCCACCACACGCACGCACACACACACACACACACACACACACACACACACACACACAGTTGCACCCTATATGAAGGGCGGAAGCTGCAGTATCTGGTAGTGCTTTACAGGATGTTCAAATATATCCGAACACTCTAATATTTTATTTTTTTGCATTACGTTTATCCAGAAATTACATAAAGCATCACTCGTACATGTGCAAAGTTCGAAGCCTCAGATTAATCATTTTCTACATCTAAATTGTTGTCACGTGTCAAAAGGCAGGCAGGCATAGGCCAGAATCTTTGCTGACTATTTGGAAGCTTCACATACAGCTGGAGTAATGTGGCACGCACACTGACTGGGCATCAGCAAGACAACTTGGTGACTGAGCGTTCTCTTTGTTCTGACCATCGAAATGACATGTTTTTCACGTATGCCACATTTGCAAAACACATTGGGTACTACATTTTAAACTGCACTTGTTGAAGAGAGTAAACAATGTCAATAATATGTCAAAAACTCATTTGATATCAAAGTCAATCAATCATTATAGTGACCTGATCAAATTAATTATTTGCCAAATTTGTGATGCTTGTGAAGCATCTCAGTGTTCCTTCCACGTCAAAAATATTTGCAAAAATACAAAAAAAATGGCTGTGAGCACTATGGGACTTAACTGCTAAGGTCATCAGTCCCCTAGAACTTAGAACTACTTAAACCTAACTAACCTAAGGACATCACTCACATCCATGTCCGAGGTAGGATTCGAACCTGCGACCGCAGCTGTCGCGCGGTTCCAGACTGTAGCGCCTAGAACCACTCGGCTATCCCAGCCGGCTGCAAAAATACATCAACAACACAAAACCTGCAATGTTTACGTAGAATTTGTGTCTAAATCATGATAACGAACTCTGAAGTAACTACTCAAATGCTATTTTTATATTTAAATACATGTGGTCTGTTAAAATTCTTATGGAATAAGGGAACAAGTGCAAAACACATTCTCCAGAACAGTTGTAGTTAACAACGATGAGTTTTGCTATAGTAATAGTCAGCAAAACTTCAAAACCGTGAAATAAAATCAGCTGCTGCTTTAAGCTCTTGTTGCCTGTCATCACCAACAGGTGGCAATGTTGATATTTTGATCTTTGTGCCACGGTTGGTTGAAGACGCAACAGAGTCTAAGATTAATTACTTGCCTTATCTAGATCCAAACCCAGGGCTAACAGGTCTACAGGTGAACAGTGAACAGTGAATGGCAGATGGCAGCTGTATGCTAACTGACCAGCTCACCTGCTCACGCACTCATGTGCTCACCTGCTCATCCATTCACCTGTTCACCTATTTGTCTGCACACACCTCAGCCATTGGTTAAGATCTAGAGGTCCTGGCTGCATTGTATGGTTGTAGTGACAAGTGAAATTCATTACGGAACATGATAAGCAACCAACATGTCTTTCTTGTACTCGATAAATGGTAAATAATTTTATGTAAGAGTTTACTTTAAGGATTTCGACTCTGTCATGTTGCACTAAGTTCTTTGAAGACGTTTCATCTCTGTCATTGTCTTTGGTTGTACAGTGTATACACGTGCGAGAATTTGTGATTGTGTATGATGAAAAATATGTTGTTTAAGTGCTAAATCACAATAAAACAGTCAATAGCTCTGGTTTTACACCAAAAGGAACTCAATCACAGCTCTTTCCTCGGAACGCATCTCCGTTACTGACGCCAATTTGAAGGCTACATGTAGCTCTGACACGTAGCAGAACTACATGAACCTATAGGGGATGATTCTGAAATATTTCATGATGCCCCACAACGAATCCCGCATTTTTCAACCGAAACTGGCTGAGACATAAAATGAGTTGCACTACGCTTTCGCAATATGCAAATATAAAAAAAGTTTTGCATCACCTCGGCTCCGAGAACTTCTGACGATAGACTTTGACTGTGGGTATTGTCCCTTTGACTGTTCAGAAATGCCACTAAACCCGCCCAAAGATGTAAACAACCATGCCTGAGACGCACCTATTAGACGGAGTGGGTCCGACAGCCGATCAGTTCCAGTCATTCCACCAGGAAGGAGGTACACGGCTCGTGTTCTCTGTAGTTCAGCCATAACTAGACGGTCAATACCGCCGGTCAATCGCGTCCGTATTGTTACTTTGTGCCAGGAAGAGCTCTCAACAAGGGAAGTGTCCAGGCGTCTCAGAGTGAACCAAAGCGATGTTGTTCGAACATGGAGGAGACACAGAGAGAGAGAGAGGAACTGTCGATGACATGCCTCGCTCAGGCCGCCCAAGGACTACTACTGCAGTGGCTGACTACTGCCTACGGATTATGACTCGGGGGAACCCTGACAGAAACGCCATCGTGTTGAATAATGCTTTTCGTGCAGCCACAGGACGTAGTATTACGACTCAAACTGTGCGCAACATGCTGCATGATACGCAACTTCACTCCCGACCTCCATGGCGAGGTCCATCTTTGCAACCACGAGACCAGGCAGCACGGTACAGATGGGTCCAACAACATGCCGAATGGACCGCTCAGGATTGGCATCACGTTCTCTTCACCGATAAAAAAAAAGTTACGTGACTAGGGCCTCCCGTGGCGTAGACCGTTGGCCGGGTGCAAGTCTTTCGATTTGACGTCAATTCGCCGACTTGCGCGTCGATGGGGATGAAATGATGATGATTAGGACAACACAACACCCAGTCCCTGAGCGGAGAAAATCTCCGACCCAGTCGGTAATCGCACCCGGGCCCTTAGGATTGACAGTCTGTCGCGCTGACCACTCAGCTACCGGGGCGGACTCTTCACCGATGAATGTCGCATATGACTTCAACCATACAATCATCGGAGACGTTTATGGAAGCAACTCAGTCAGGCTGAACGCCTTTGACACACTGTACAGCGAGTGCAGCAAGGTGGGGTTTCCCTGCTGTTTCGGGGTGGCATCATATGGGGCGACGTACGCCACTGGTGGTCATGGAAAGCGCCGTAACGGCTGTACGATACGTGAATGCCATCCTGTGACCGATAGTGCAACCATATTGGCAGCATATTGGCGAGGCATTTGTCAGTTCGCACTCCCATCGGGCACATCTTGTGAATGACTTCCTTCAGGATAACAACATCGCTCGACTAGAGTGGCCAGCACGTTCTCCAGACATGAACCCTATCGAACATGCCTGGGATAGATTGAAAAGGCCTGTTTATAGTCGACGTGATCCATCAACCACTCTGAGGGATCTCCGCCGAATCGCCGTTGAGGTGTGGGTTCAATAAAATGGTTCAAATGGCTCTGAGCACTATGGGATTTAACTTCTCAGGTCAGCCGGCTGGAGTGGCCGTGCGGTTCTAGGCGCTACTCTCTGGAGCCGAGCGATCGCTCCGGTCGCAGGTAGAAGTTAAGTCGCGTAGTGCTCAGAGCCATTTTTTGAACCTTCTCAGGTCATCAGTCCCCTAGAACTTAGAACTACTTAAACCTTGCTAACCTAAGGACATCACACACATCCATTCCCGAGGCAGGATTCGAACCTGCGACCGTAGTGGTCGCGCGGCGCCAGAATGTAGGGCCTAGAACCGCTCTGCCACTCCGGCCGGCTGAGTTGTGGGACAAACTGGACTAACAGTCTTTTGATGTACTTGTGTATAGTATGCCACGACGAATACAGGCATGCATCAATGCAAGAGGACGTGCTTCTGGGTATTAGCCCATATAAACAGGTACTCATCAGCATTTAATTTCTTCTTCTTTCTGGTACTCAACACAAATGGCATACTGGGAATAAGTGTACCATATGGAACTTTAGCTAAGAGTCCTATTGTCTCAGCTATACTCCAAGTCTTCCAGGCCAAAATGTTAGCATCTGGAAATGCTTCAAGGCCACCATAATCACAATGATTATCCCGCACTACATCTGTTGTCAACCATGTACTACCTCCAAACAGAGCTTGTACATCACATGTGAAGTTCAGGCGAAGTCGAATGCGTGCCACAGCAATGCCTCTGCGACGTCCATGGCGTCGTCGCTGGCGGCGCAGCGTTCCTGTGTATCGTGCTTTGAAGGCTATTGATATTGATTTGGCTGGACAGTTTAATAAGCAACAACTGATTGGAGGTCCAAATGTATTTCGAGGACTTCCCCTGAACTTCACATGTGATGTACAAGCTCTGTTTCGAGGTAGTACATGGTTGACAATAGCTGTAGTGTGGGGTAATCATAGTGATTATGGTGGCCTTGAATCATTTCCAGATGCTAACATTTTGGCCTGGAAGACTTGGAGTATAGCTGTGACAACAGGACTCTTAGCTAAAGTTCCATACGGTACACTTATTCCCAGTATGCCATTTGTGTTGAGTACCAGAAAGAAGAAGAAATTAAATGCTGATGAGTACCTGTTTATATGGGCTAAAGTTGGTAATGGAAATTGTAAAATAAAGATTAATGGTGACAGTATGTTATATTACAGACAATAAAGTTGTCCTACCCGAGAACCATCCTTATCTATCCCGTGAGACTTTAAAAAAAAAAGTATAAAATACTAATCACTTTTTGTTTGGTGGCCGTGCCTTTCTTGGTTGCTCGCTAGGCGGGTGACCTTGAAGCGGACTGAAATTAATTGTATCAATGTTAGCAACTATTCAGTGTCTTGCAGAGTGACTACAACTTGGCCTCTCACTTGCACTGCCAACAGGCTACTCTCTAGAGTAGACTATCACTAGTATACCTCTTGCTAGAGAAAAGGCGTTTCTGAAACTGCAAACGACTAGGCACACCTGTCACTGTCTCTCGACAATGCGCGCTGGGTCAGCCTACTGCACTTTTCCCCATGTAGAAAAGGTGGTTACAAAGCGGAATGGCAAGGGGAAAGGCTTTGCCGTCCTCACCCCTAATGGCTGCCACAGTTCTTCTGAAGGATACTATCAATTGTGTAACAATAATTTATGATACCCTTAAAATCAGCTCCAACTTCGTAAGTTTTATGTTCATTTATATATTTAAGGCTGAAGCCGAGCGAGGTGGCGCAGTGGTTAGCACACTGGACTCGCATTCGGGAGGACGACGGATCAAAGCCGTGTCTGGCCATCTAGATTTAAGTTTTCCGACATTTCCCTAAATCGCTCCACGTAATTGCCGGGATGGTTCATTTGAAAAGGCATGAAGGGCATGGTCAATTTCCTTTCCTTCCTTGACAACATTCTAGCTTGCGCTCCGTCTCTAATGACCTAGATGTCGACGGGACGTTGAGCCCTGACTTCCTTCATTCTGTAAGTTATATTTTCGGAGAATGTTTATAACAACTCTCTATGAGCAATGTGAAGTAGCACAGTACTGTTATAACTAGAGTAATCGGTATGTGAGGAATGGTATAAGGACTATATTCTTCCATCAACAAAAGATAAGAAGCTTCTGACCTGCAATGGACGAGACTGGCAACGTCCATATTATGGGGCTATATGAAGCGACGTGTGGTTATGGAAAAGTACACTGCCCAGTCACGTTAATGTGACCACCTGTCAAAAGCCTGAATAACCACCTTTCACAGCGCGGACCGCTGCCAGCCGTGCAGGAAGAGAATCAGTGAGGTTCTGGTAGGTATCGATAGTGATGAGAACGCATGCCAACTCTTGCGCCGTGGGCAACTGCGCTTGGGTTCTCGATTGAGGATCAATGACGTCCACAGTACTACAGATTCTCGATTCGTATTAGATCTGGGGAGTTTGGTGGTCAGGGGAGTACGATAAACTCATTCTGGTACTTGTCGTAATACGTACGTACACTGCGAGCCGTGTGACACGTTGCATTGTCCTGCTGGTAGATGCCATCGTGCCCAGGAAAAACAAACTGCAAGGACAGATGCATCTTTTTGTTGATCCATCCTACCTTCCAGAATGACGAGATCATCCATGAAATTCTACGAAAATATTTCACAGACCTTATCCCCTCCTCCGGCCCGCACCTTTCCGACTATTGTTGCAGGGTGTCTGCTTTCAGACGTTTCACGCCGATAGAGCGTAGATCGTGATTAATCTGAAAAGGCTACTTGTTGTCACTCAGTGGACATCCAATTGCTTTATTAGTGTGCAGACTGCAGCCGGGCTGCAGCCTTCACAGCCGACGAAAAGCAGTTAGCATGGGTGCATGAACCAGGCATCTGCTGTGGAGGCCCATATGCAACAACGTTCGCTGAACGGTCGTTTAGGAGACACCGTTCGTAGTCCGTTGGTTCATACGGACGGTCAGTTGCTCAACACCTGAAAGTCTGTTACCCTGTTCGCGTCTTCGCAGCCACCGTTCACTCCTGTCAACTACGGCCCGTAGTGCATGACAGTTACCTTGGCGCTGGTTCTGGATAGCACCATTTTGCAATGCACGGTATGCTTAAACACGGAAGCACACGCACAGTTTATAAACCTGGCCGTGCCAGGTATGCTTACGTCCTTGGACCGAAAGCCAATGAGCATTCCCTTTTGGATGTAGGGTAAATCACTCCGTTTCCGCATTACGCCAACAACTTCACTCTTTTCAGCGTCCCCTGTTCACACTTTATATACTCTCCACTCTTAGTGGTGGCACCTGTCGTCTGTGATGTCCAGTGGTCACATTAATGTGACTGGATCATGTATATATTGCTGAAGCTGGCAGGACAATAAACGAACGTATTAAAGAGGAGAACCAACACGTTTACCACAAAATGAAAATTCAGTGGCTGCAGAGATCCAATAAGAATGTGAAAAGGGTTATCGACTATAAAAACACACGCATACTACCCTGGGCAAGTAGTATTTGTGGTAGGGGAACCCGTGACGCGATCTAAGAACCGAATGATAAGCTCAATGTCAAGGGAGATGACGGCTGCAACCTCCCATCTTCGTAGCTACTCTGCATCACATAAGTAAATACCAGCCACGGATAGCGTGGTACAAATAAGGCTACCAGTAAACAAGCGAGTCGGAACAACAATAACGTTTTCGAATCTCCCTCTCTTTCGGTGTCTGCTTTAGGTGGCCTAAAAGTAGCCCAATAGTGGCCTGAAGATTTGTACCCAGTAACTTTATTTCCCTGAAAAAGAGCATGTAAATAGGCTTTCGACAGTGTTCAGCCATCTAGGAACACCAGTAAAATCTTGAAGACGATCCCAGCAGCGAGATCGAAATGGCGACAATTAAAAAAGTTCGAAGAGGAGTATGTAGCGTCCTCGTAATTCAGAAGATTTTATAATCTACTTATTTTCATTTAACTTACACATTTATTTTCATGTACCGTGGAGGATCTAAGTTCTGATGAATCGTTGCACCCTTTCGTTTCAGATTAGGTTTCATATCTAGGAAGCGATCTTCTGATAATTAATTTACACTCCTGGAAATTGAAATAAGAACACCGTGAATTCATTGTCCCAGGAAGGGGAAACTTTATTGACACATTCCTGGGGTCAGATACATCACATGATCACACTGACAGAACCACAGGCACATAGACACAGGCAACAGAGCATGCACAATGTCGGCACTAGTACAGTGTATATCCACCTTTCGCAGCAATGCAGGCTGCTATTCTCCCATGGAGACGATCGTAGAGATGCTGGATGTAGTCCTGTGGAACGGCTTGCCATGCCATTTCCACCTGGCGCCTCAGTTGGACCAGCGTTCGTGCTGGACGTGCAGACCGCGTGAGACGACGCTTCATCCAGTCCCAAACATGCTCAATGGGGGACAGATCCGGAGATCTTGCTGGCCAGGGTAGTTGACTTACACCTTCTAGAGCACGTTGGGTGGCACGGGATACATGCGGACGTGCATTGTCCTGTTGGAACAGCAAGTTCCCTTGCCGGGCTAGGAATGGTAGAACGATGGGTTCGATGACGGTTTGGATGTACCGTGCACTATTCAGTGTCCCCTCGACGATCACCAGTGGTGTACGGCCAGTGTAGGAGATCGCTCCCCACACCATGATGCCGGGTGTTGGCCCTGTGTGCCTCGGTCGTATGCAGTCCTGATTGTGGCGCTCACCTGCACGGCGCCAAACACGCATACGACCATCATTGGCACCAAGGCAGAAGCGACTCTCATCGCTGAAGACGACACGTCTCCATTCGTCCCTCCATTCACGCCTGTCGCGACACCACTGGAGGCGGGCTGCACGATGTTGGGGCGTGAGCGGAAGACGGCCTAACGGTGTGCGGGACCGTAGCCCAGCTTCATGGAGACGGTTGCGAATGGTCCTCGCCGATACCCCAGGAGCAACAGTGTCCCTAATTTGCTGGGAAGTGGCGGTGCGGTCCCCTACGGCACTGCGTAGGATCCTACGGTCTTGGCGTGCATCCGTGCGTCGCTGCGGTCCGGTCCCAGGTCGACGGGCACGTGCACCTTCCGCCGACCACTGGCGACAACATCGATGTACTGTGGAGACCTCACGCCCCACGTGTTGAGCAATTCGGCGGTACGTCCACCCGGCCTCCCGCATGCCCACTATACGCCCTCGCTCAAAGTCGGTCAACTGCACATACGGTTCACGTCCACGCTGTCGCGGCATGCTACCAGTGTTAAAGACTGCAATGGAGCTCCGTATGCCACGGCAAACTGGATGACACTGACGGCGGCGGTGCACAAATGCTGCGCAGCTAGCGCCATTCGACGGCCAACACCGCGGTTCCTGGTGTGTCCGCTGTGCCGTGCGTGTGATCATTGCTTGTACAGCCCTCTCGCAGTGTCCGGAGCAAGTATGGTGGGTCTGACACACCGGTGTGAATGTGTTCTTTTTTCCATTTCCAGGAGTGTATTAATCACTCGCCAAATATCGTCAGTAACAGCAGCCAATTGCTACTGAACCGTTAATTCAGTTTCAGCATGCATAGCCTTACACCGTGCTATCTCATGATAATACAAATGGCTGCTGAAATTAAATCGGGAAATACGACAAAAAAAAAAAGAAAAAACCAGCGCTGGTGATAAGAATGTATCTAATAAGTAGAAGGACTTGAGCTTATAGCGTATCTAGTGATTTTATTTGGAAAGTATTAATTATGTGTCCCTTTGGAAATCAGATATGGAAGCTGGAGAGATGGAATAAGAGTCTCTAACAGGTCTTTCCACCAACCTGTCGTCTTCTGACGTTGTGTCCCCAGCGTAGAAGACAGCTCGTCGGTCGTGGGATCTTCTTCGGCGGAGACTGTTGCGCTGTCTGTTCGTACCTGCGATTGTGCTTTTTTCGGGATGCCAGTTGCCCAGGTTAGTCTCTCTATTTACACAGTGTTGGCAATGATGGTAGGCGACACTTCTCATTAATGGATCCTGTTCGGTTGTTACTCAGATACTCACACATTTATACTGTCTTTTACAACACTCGACATAGCTTTCTTAATTGTATGGTAACTTTTTCATCCATCATACGAAATATGACATGTCTGGCTCTCCAGTACGCACTAGATAGAGTGAGTATTACATATTCGCATCTAAGTAATGCACAATACTGAGATACGTGTCCGACACTCCACAACGCCCGAAATAGAGTGACTAGCGCATCCCAAGTACTTCGTCTTCCAGGCGCGCCAGAGCGACCCGAAGGTGTCCGAAACACTTCTACTGCAAATCGTTACTCTTATATTTCTCAAAACTAGCGAAATTTAATATACAAAAACGACAGACTCCTAGGGCAACCATGAGAGTTTGTCATACTAAAAACTGGGTTAAATAAATTGAATAGTATATAGCTAATAAATAAGAGAAGTTAGGCCCTAGGGCGCCTAGCATCCTAACGTGCCGACCAGTCAGAAGGAAGTTCAGTACAATTGGCGGACTCTCCCATGGGAGTGGTACATACTGTACCATCTGTCGCTTGTATCTCACTCCACTTTTGTACCATATGCTCCTTCATGTGTATCAAGCTACATCAAGGTGATCTTCTAGCAAAATAAAATACTGGTGGCCACAGCCAGGAATCTTACAAATGTTCTGTACGTTTATTTATTTATTATCGTGTCAGGAGTACAAAGCATGCAAGCAAAAATAGAAAATCGATCGCTGACATCGGTTTATACACAGGTTGACTAGAAATTGGCCACGTCGCGTGCATTTGGTGTCGCTCTCATCAAGGCTCTTATCGTGCATGCGGCAGGAGAAGAACACTGTAGCAGATTGTTGTTAGTCTGCAGAGCATCGCACTTGCATAAAACTGACTCTACAGGAAGACACTCTTCTGCAGGCTGGTTTTGTCTGTTGTAGTACTAAAACGTAGTCTGCTGAGAGATCTCCAAGTTGTCCTCAGAATGATCAGGAGGGAGCTCTTCCAACCATTTCTCCAAGTGTTGACGTTTGCCCCGCCACTTCAAGATTTTTGCGAGCCTGGTGTTCCAGTAAGAGCTTTAGTAGTTATTGAGAAGCGTTTTCTTGATTTCAGCCCAAGTTATTCTGGCTGATTACAGTATAAAGAGTGGGCTTCTGTAGCCAAAGCCCCGCTTTCATCGCATCTAGCAGCTATTTGGTGCCCGCATCTCGTGGTCGTGCGGTAGCGTTCTCGCTTCCCACGCCCGGGTTCCCGGGTTCGATTCCCGGCGGGGTCAGGGATTTTCTCTGCCTCGTGATGGCTGGGTGTTGTGTGCTGTCCTTAGGTTAGTTAGGTTTAAGTAGTTCTAAGTTCTAGGGGACTTATGACCACAGCAGTTGAGTCCCATAGTGCTCAGAGCCATTTTAAAAAAAGAGCTATTTGGCGTCTAATTCCAGGAGGGTCTATACCAGGGAGCGTGTGGTACCTGTCAGTTTCTCCACTATGATGTTTCTGCCCGGCTCTTTTCTGTTTCATGTTTAGGCAGTGTCTCTTATATGTAAGGATATGTTCGGAGCCTCTCCCACATATTTCCGAGTAAGTGGTCGTACGTGAATATTTTTGGGTATTAATTTAGAGAACCTTCAGCCGGTTTCGTGTCCTGTTCTGATCAACCCTACGCTCGATGTAATATTTACACCTTATAACAACATGAAAATCAAGGAAATTCTACAAAATTCAACAAACAGGGTGTTTCCAGACTACACCTATTTACTCAGTGGTAACGACAACATTGGAAACAGGATTTGGTATTAAACTCGATACGATTTTCTGTGACAGAAAAAATGTTTTACACGTTGTTTACAATATATACAGCATTTAAAAACCTACGTGCAAAAAAAATTGGAATGTTTATAAGAGACAAAAACAAACACTTTTTCTACGTCACAAGTACACCGTTTCCCCGTTAGGGGTCCGTGAAGGTTTTGAATAACGTCAAAACAAATGATGTTCAGAGACAGCAACTGATTTCCGCGTGCTAGAGAGTGTCTAACTCGCTCGAAATAACCAGGTGTTTCATGAATAATGGCTGTAGCCTGAACAAACCTGTCAAAAACCTGCGACACGAAACGCTTCATCTCTCAAAGCAAAAAGAAATCCCTAGGACAGAGGCAACACTTTTAAAACAATATTCATTAGGCGACAGTCTGGACACCGTCTCTTAACAGCACTAGCGTTAAAACCTTCAAGGACCCCACCTGTGACATTTTTGTCAGACAAAAAGTGTTTCTTTTTATCTCCTTTAAATATTCTAAAAATATGTATACGTAGTTCAATCTACGCTCTATCCTTTGAAAAAGATTGGCTTATAAAGTGCTTTGCTTTTTGTTGTCACTGGTTTTGGCATTTCGTTAACGGCTATGTGTTTCATATCTTTGCAGTGATTGAACTCGTCGTGCACGGAGTGATCGTGTATAATAATAATAAACCGTGTTTCTGGTCATAACACTCTAGGTTTTACTAAGTTGAACATTTCAAGCTTTTACTTTGTGTTACGTGGTATGCCATATTAAATCGATTGACATTGAATCTGCAACTCATTCCCAAAGTCACTGAACGTTTATAAGTTCTGTGTCTAAAACTGTGAAAGTGGGTCCGTCTTAATTTCTCATCTTGCCTCACCAAACCCGTTTCTAAAAATGGTTCAAATGGCTCTGAGCACTATGGGACTTAACATCTGTGGTCATCAGTCCCCTAGTACTTGGAACTACTTAAACCTAACTAACCTAAGGACATCACACACATCCATGCCCGAGGCAGGATTAGAACCTGCGACCGTAGCGGTCGCGCGATTCCAGACTGTAGCGCCTAGAACCGCTCGGCCACTCCAGCCGGCCTACCCGTTTCTCCCTATCCCCTTGCTCATCCAGTCTTCTCTCTCTCTCTCTCTCTGTCTCTCCTTCTCTCTTTCTCTTACCATCTGTCCTCAGTAAGTGTGCTGGATCTTGTGCTAAACAATCAAGTAGAGATGCTTTACATACAACGACGAATTTTATTGTTGGTTTAAATAAAATTGGTCTCATGGAATTTTATTGCTATAATATTGTTAACAGCAGAATACTTGTAATACATACAGTAAATTCTCATACAATAATCAACAACTAACAAAAGTAGTAACTCCTCTTCTTTGTGAGTTTGATGCCTTCTGCTTCTTACAAGATGTTGTTTCTGTATATCATGATGCTGTAAAAGAAAAGTCAGGTTCATATTATTGAACTGTTTTGAAACACTATGACACTAGTTCATTAGTAAAATCAAATTGTGCTAAGGAAGAACATAAAGTTTGTATACTGTAACAGCACTTTTTTTTGTTCAAAATTATATCAGTTAGCATCATTTATTCTTACGAACAGTTTTTTAAGGAACAAATGTAAGATACTGAAACGAGATTTTTTTAAGGGAGCACTACACCTTAGAAAGCCCTTGTAAAGCGCTTGGAAAGACGGTTGCAATGATGTAACACTTATTGATTTTGGCGTTGCGGCCTTTCAGTCAAGTATCTGAGAAAAGTGGAAAAATTGAGAAGCAGGGTGGAGTTGCTTGTTGCTTGCAACGTCGGAACCTGCCACGAGAGTTCCGCTTGGCGGCAGATACCTTCTACTTTCCCTCAAAACTTTAGCTCAGTTCTCAGATTCTTTAGAGATACGTGCTGTATATCATTGTAGTCGTTTTGTCTAGAGCTTTCGAAGACTATTAGAAATATAGTATTCACTTTAAAAAACACTACTTGCTTCAATATCCATGCCCCTACTAAAGCTAAGAGTCCTAAACCTTAACAAATCTCTTACGGAAATGTAATGGGCATCCGCTCCACCTAAGTTCTATCAGCGTCTCCAACTCCATGAACGTCAAAAATTCCACCTTGCTTTCTGCATCCCTTTACCATCCACCACGTGAATCCTCTACAATATCATCAAATTTCCATTCCTCCTCCAAGTCACACCAATACCCAAAATGGGAAGTAGGAGTAATCCTCTGAATTACAGGCCTATATCACTAACGTCGATTTGCAGTAGGGTTTTGGAACATATACTGTGTTCGAACATTATGAAGTACCTCGAAGAAAACGATTTATTGACACATAGTCAGCACGGTTTCAGAAAATATCGTTCTTGTGAAACACAACTAGCTCTTTATAATTATGAAGCAATAAGTGCTATCGACAGGGGATGTCAAATTGATTCCATGTTTTTAGATTTCCAGAAGGCCTTAGACACCGTTACGGCCTTTCGGGAGTGGTTACACCTGTTCCTGTGAGATCACCGAAGTTAAGCGCTGTCGGGCATGGCCGGCACTTGGATGGGTGACCATCAAGACCGCCATCCGCAGTTGTCATTTTTCGGGGTTCACTCAGCCTCGTGATGCCAATTGAGGAGCTACTCGACCGAATAGTAGCGGCTTCGGTCAAGAATACCATCATAACGACTGGGAGAGCGGTGTGCTGACCCCATGCCCCTCCTATCCGCATCCTCCTCTGAGGATGACACGGCGGTCGGATGGTCCCGGTAGGCCACTCGTGGCCTCAAGACGGAGTGCTTAGGCACCGTTCCTTACAAGCGTCTTTTAACCAAACTGCGTGCCTACGGAGTATCGCCTCAGTTGTGCGACTGGATTCGTGATTTCCTGTCAGAAAGGTCAGAGTTCGTAGTAATAGACGGAAAGTCATCGAGTAAAACAGAAATAATATCCGGCGTTCCGCAAAGAACTGTTATAGGCCCTCTATTGTTCCTGATCTATATTAACGACATAGGAGACAATGTGAGTAGCCGTCTTAGATTGTTTGCAGATGCTGCTGTCATTTACCGTCTTGTAAAGTCATCAGATGATCAAAACGAATTGCAAAATGATTTAGATAAGATATCTATATGGTGCGAATAGTGGCAACTGACCCTGAGTGTCGGCCAGGGTGGCCGTGCGGTTCTAGGCGCTTCTGTCTGGAACCGCGTGACCGCTACGGTCGCAGGTTCGAATCCTGCCTCGGGCATGGATGTTTGTGATGTCCTTAGATTAGTTAGGTTTAAGTGGTTCTAAGTCATAGGCGACTGATGACCCCAGATGTTAAGTCCCATAGTGCTCAGAGCCATTTGAACCTTTTTTTTTTTTTGACCCTGAGTAAAGAAAAGTGTGAACTTATTCACATGAGTACTAAAAGAAATCAGCTAAATTTAGATTACGCGGTAAGTCACACAAATCTGAAGGCTCTAAATTCAGCTAAATACGTAGGGATTACAATTACAAGTAACCTAAATTGGAACTATCACATAGATAATACTCTGGGTAGAGCAAACGAAGGACTGCGATTCATTGGCAGAACACTTAGGAGGTACAACAAGTCTACTAAAGAGACTGCTTACACCACGCTTGTCGGCGCTGTTCTGGAGTACTGCTGTGAGGTGTGGGATCCACATCAGATGGGACTGACAGATGACATCGAAAAAGTATAAAGAAGGGCAACTCGTTTTGTATTATCGTGAAGTAGGTGAGATAGTGTCACAGACATGATTCGTGAATTGCAGTGGGAATCATTAAAACAAAGGCGTTTTTCGTTGCGACGGGATCTTCTCATGAACTTTCAATTACCAGTTTTCTCCTCCTATTGCGAAAACATTCTGTTGGCACCCACTTATACAGGGAGAAATAATCATCACGATAAAATAAGAGAAATCAGGGCTCGCACAGAAAAATTTAAGTGCTCATTCTTCCCGCTTGCCGTTCGAGAGTGGAACGGTAGAGAGACAACTTCAAGGTGGTTCATTGAACCCTCTGCTAGGCACTTAATTGGGAATAGCAGAGTAATCACGCAGATGTAGATGTAGATCTACACAGTACACCTCCGCTTATGCTACTCTACTCGCAAACTGGATTCCAATTATTCCATTGTTTCTCCTCTGATCTCCAATCTGGTATGCTGCCGCAGCCTTTACCTCTAAATTCTGCCGTCCCTACACGTGCACACACTCAATAGTCTATCCTAACTTTAATCGAATCCACCTCCCAGAAAATGAATTCCGCTCTCTTTGTTATCCTACCAACTATAATCCCCACATCCCTTCCACTCCACACCAGAGACCTCCCCCCTCTTTCCTTTCCATCTCTCTCCATCTCTTCTTCTCTTGATAGTACGTCTCTCCTAGCGCATCAGACTCGTCCTCACTCTTCCCACTATCCGCCGGAGAGCTACGTATACCTTCATAGTTCGCACCCAAAGAACCTCTATATATTTTACCCACACCATTCAACGTTATAGCCTTTTCCCCCTCCACAAATCCTTTCTCCCAGTGTAGGTACTTTAGTTTTTAAGAGAAATTAAAGTACGGATTTTTTAGAAGAAAGTCACAGTTTCTACAAGGTGTTTTAAATATATGTGTATGTTATTTCTTTAGACTTAGAGAAAGCTTTTGACAATGTTGACTGGAATACTCTCTTTTAAAGTCTGAAGGTGGAAGGGGTAACATACAGGAAGCTAAAAGCTATTTACAATTTTTACAGAAACCAGATGGCAGTTACAAGAGTCGAGGAACATGAAAGGGAAACAGTGGTTGGGAAGGGAGTGAGACATGGTTGTAACCTCTCCCCGATGTTATTCAATCTGTATATTGAGCAAGCAGTAAAGGAAACAAAAGAAAAATTCGGAGTAGGTATTAAAAACCATGGAGAAGAAATAACAACTTTAAGGCTCGCCGATGACATTGTGATTCTGTCAGAGACAGCAAACGATTTGGAAGAGCAGTTGAACGGAATGGTCAGTGGCTTGAAAGGAGGATATAAGGTGAACATCAACAAAAGCAAAACGAGGATAATGGAATGTAGTCGAGTGATGCTGAGGGAATTAGATTAAAGAATGAGACACTTAAAGTAGTAAAGGAGTTTTGCTATTTGGGGAGCAAAACAGCTGATGATGTCGAAGTAGAGAGGATATAAAATGTAGACTGTCAATGGCAATGAAAGCGTTTCTGAAGAAGAGAAATTTGTTAACATCGAGTATAGATTTAAGTGTCAGGAAGTCGTTTGTGAAAGTATTTGTATGGAGTGTAGCCATGGATGGAAGTGAAATATGAACGATAAATAGTTCGGACAAGAAGAGAATAGAAGCTTTCGTAATTTGATGCTTCAGAAGAATGCCGAAGATTAGATGGGTAGATCACATAACTAATAAGGACGTATTGAATAGAATTGGGGAGAAGAGGAGTTTGTGTCACAACTTGACTAGAAGAAGGGATCGGTTGATAGTACATGTTCTGAGGCATCAAGGGATCACCAACTTAGTATTGGAGGGCAGCATGGAGGGTAAAAATCGTAGAGGGAGATCAAGAGATGTATACACTAAGCAGATTCAGAAGGATGTAGGCTGCAGTAAGTACTGGGAGATGAAGAACCTTGCACAGGATAGAGTGGCATGGAGAGCTGCATCAAACCAGTCTCAGGACTGAAGACCACAATAACAACGTTTTATGTAAACGCCAACCAAATTCATCTCTTTTATAGTTTTAAAAACTATCTGGAAATTTTCACCATTAAATCTCATTTTTAAAGCCTTAGGCTGTAGACCAGAATGTTGCACTGCGGACAGGCCAGCGCCCATCTCTATGGGGCGCTGGAGATAAAATAACAAAGGAAAAACTTTAGCAAACTCCTCCAACGTTTTATTGCCTCACAAAGTTCCCACGCCTCCTCAAACTCCTACAACGCGTTAATCTTTCCTACATATCCCATGAATTTTTCCAACAACCTACAATTTTACCAATCGTTGAGAACCCTGTTGATACATTCAACATTCCTGTCGTCTAAGAACTCTCCATGTTCTGTTGGAATGTAATTTCAATCGTCTTCCACTCCTAAGACCTAACCTACCTACCAAACATAACCTACGGTATCCATTTGATCCTTCCCAAATGAAAGCTCTATTCCACTCGTTTCTTGCCTCCCAATCATCTAATCCATTTCAGTTACCTATTCCATTCTATGTCCACCCTATGTGCTTTTCCATGCAACGTCATATCCAATACTCCCCACAAAACAATCCCTATCTACAATTACCAGAAGCCCCCCAACACATCATATGCCTAATGAAAAGGCTGTGTAGAGGAACAAGCGCAATATAGTTTGTGAGATACAGAGGCAAGCGAGTGTGGTAGAGATGGGGGATCCGCTCTTGAACTAATGCATAGAGTTGCATCTTTCAAAGGAGTGAACAATCAGTGATTCAGAAAAAAAGAACGGTAGCTCCAAACGTTTCCCACGGCAGAGAGAGAGAGAGAGAGAGAGACGGAGCATATCAGCAGCGCCTCTGCTGGTCACAGCACAATGCACGCCACACAACACAGCCAGCGCTGGCCTCTGCCCTGCTTCTACCTTGGCTGCCTGCATTGTGCAGTGCCCCATTGGATTTTGTGTTTCACATATGCCGTGCCGTCTCTGTGTGTCGTCTGCCGCCTGCAGTGTCTGGCGCAGCGTAACTTCGCATCGCACCCTGTCGGCGATCGTTTTAGTCGCACGTCCTGCCCTCTGGGCAGTTGATGCGAGCAACAGGACAGAGAGCCACCTAGCGGATAACATAGGAACTAGTTGCAACAACCTGCTCGCAAGGGAACGGACGATTTGTCTCGGAGCGGGTGAGTTCACCGCTCCCTCCCACCCTCGGAACTCGCCCGCTCAACGCTTGCCCCACCGTCTCGACTCTAGCCAGAGCATTGAGAAAAGCGACTCAGGTGTCACTCTGGTCTCTGCGGTCTCAGCTCACGCAGTAATACAGCTCGCGGCTCAACCTGCTCGACTCAGCGCCTCTGCATCGGAGTTCGTCTCTACTGATATTGTTCTTCGTAGTAATACCGCTATGTATATTACATTATTATGTTATGTATACATCAATTGTTTTTATTTTATTTTTCTTTGTTTAAACTGATTAGATTAGGTTCCTGACGACTCCTCTTACTATAGGATTTTTATTATGGACACTCGAATTTACGCTTTAATTACGAGCGAACCGATAAACATATCGCAAAATGTGATACACCAATATTTTCCTTGTTTTATTCTGCGTAAGGCTATATGCAGCACTTTCGTTTTACAGTCAGATTTATATTTTTTTTTCTTATTCTGCTACGGATTTTGCGATTTTAGGCGTCTTCGGAAGGAAACGTTCACTTTAAAAATGTATGGCTTGCGATGTATTTGTATGAGGTTAATGAAATTTTAATACATTATAGCCAAATATATTGTTAATGTAAATCTCAAGTTACAACATTTTCCGATAACCCAAAAAACCACGATAGTGCAAAATAAATCAATAATCCAAAACTTTGTCATATCGTGGAAATTTCAATAAACAATACAAAATTCTTACTCATTATCTGTGTTACTTCAAAATAGGATCAAATAAGATCAAAATACAGGTATAGTACTGGAATAAACCAAGTTTAAAGGGCAATGTGCCTTCCATTTATTTTCTATTGTAAATAAGTGGTGAGTCATCAAAAAGAGCTAATTCATTTCAGGGAGTGAACAGTTCTGATCCAATCTCTGAAAAGAACAGTTTTGCCCATCTCTAGAGTGTGGTGGGCAACTGCTAGCAGCGAAACGTGACAATAAAGCGTCACCGCATAGCGCACAAGTACTGCACAATTAAGAATTAAATTAAAAATTAAAATTGATTTTCCAAACTTTGTCAACATATACAGGGTTATTACAAATGATTGAAGCGTTTTCACAGCTCTACAATAACTTTATAATTTGAGATATTTTCACAATGCTTTGCACACGCATACAAAAACTCAAAAAGTTTTTTTAGGCATTCACAAATGTTCGATATGTACCCCTTTAGTGATTCGGCAGACATCAAGCCGATAATCAAGTTCCTCCCACACTCGGCTGAGCATATCCCCATCAATGAGTTCGAAAGCATTGTTGATGCGAGCTCGCAGTTCTGGCACGTTTCTTGGTAGAGGAGGTTTAAACACTGAAACTTTCACATAAGCCCACAGAAAGAAATCGCATGGGGTTAAGTCGGGAGAGCGTGGAGGCCATGACATGAATTGCTGATCATGATCTCCACCACGACCGATCCATCGGTTTTCCAATCTCCTGTTTAAGAAATGCCGAAAATCATGATGGAAGTGCGGTGGAGCACCATCCTGTTGAAAGATGAAGTCGGCGCTGTCGGTCTCCAGATGTGGCATGAGCCAAAGGGGCCGTAAACTTTAAACCGTGAGATTGCACAAAACACATTAACTTTTGGTGAATTGCGAATTTGCTGCACGAATGCGTGAGGATTCTCTACCGCCCAGATTCGCACATTGTGTCTGTTCACTTCACCAATAAGAAAAAAGTGTTGCTTCATCACTGAAAACAAGTTTCGCACTGAACGCATCCTCTTCCATGAGCTGTTGCAACCGCGCCGAAAATTCAAAGCGTTTGACTTTGTCATCGGGTGTCAGGGCTTGTAGCAATTGTAAACAGTAAGGCTTCTGCTTTAGCCTTTTCCGTAAGATTTTCCAAACCGTCGGCTGTGGTACGTTTAGCTCCCTGCTTGCTTTATTCGTCGACTTCCGCGGGATACGCGTGAAACTTGCTCGCACGCGTTCAACCGTTTCTTCGCTCACTGCAGGCTGACCCGTTGATTTCCCCTTACAGAGGCATCCAGAAGCTTTAAACTGCGCATACCATCGCCGAATGGAGTTAGCAGTTGGTGGATCTTTGTTGAACTTCGTCCTGAAGTGTCGTTGCACTGTTATGACTGACTGATGTGAGTGCATTTCAAGCACAACATACACTTTCTCGGCTCCTGTCGCCATTTTGTCTCACTGCGCTCTCGAGCGCTCTGGCGGCAGAAACCTGAAGTGCGGCTTCAGCCGAACAAAACTTTATGAGTTTTTCTATGTATCTGCAGTTTGTCGTGACCATATGTCAATGAATGGAGCTACAGTGAATTTATGAAATCGCTTCAATCATTTGTAATAGCCCTGTAGTTTAATGTAATACTGTTTTAAGTGTCAAGTATTAGAGTGATTAGATCAATAGTTTTCATAATACATCGTTTTAAGAGAAAAGTAAATGGCGCTAAATAACAAAGTTAGAAAGCCAGAATTTGGTTATAATGTGCAGAAGTGTGTTAAAATTAACTGGTGCAAGTCTCGACATGATTAAATAAAAATTGTGGTCAGAATCCAAGCTTTTAAGAAAAATTGAAGGCTTTAAATATTAGACTTAGAAATGTAAAAATTTGTATGATGCCTCTGTCTAACCTAAAAATAATAACTACGTGACCACATTACGCTACCTCTAATAGTTTCCGAGTAATTAAATGAAAACCGAAATTGGAACTAAAATGTTTTTATTTGTAGTAGATTAAGTATGTGTAATTTTAGTGCTAGAACGTTTTGGTTACAGCACATGATAAAACCTGTTATATAATAGAGGTAGAACAAGTTTTAGGACCGTACTGTTAATAACAACTAACACAAGGTCTCTTAAATTTATAGTTCAGAGGGAATGATCTGCTGTCAGTTCCGTTCTAGAAATTATGGAACACAAAATTTTTATGCAAGCGAGCTGAATCTTTTTCTGTGATTTCAACCAAATTAAGAAGATTCTACATTAATTCATAACTTTGTTATTAAATATAGTGTGTATGAGAAAGCGGCTGTTTAGAGACTGCTGCCGTGTGTTTAAGACGAATGACAGCTAGTGTTCCCTCGGCAGTCCGCTGCGCCACATATATAAATGCAGCCCGAGAGGTAAGAAGAAACTTCATTTCGCGCCCAGCCACTGTAAGATCCGCGTCTGTAAAGGCCGGAGTGCGCGCTGCCTCGGATGACGCCAGATACAGACTGTGCCAAAACGCGTATTTTCAGTAATAATAAATAGTGAACTCGCGAGAAGTGCATACCGTCCTCGATCGCTTAGTTTTTGCAAAAGTAATAGTTACTGTGTGTGAGACTGATAAATCCGCTTTGCAAGTGGTGACAATTATCTTCCACTTTTGTGGCAAGCATTTATTTTGAGTATCAGTAGTGAGGGAGAAAGACAATTTGGTAGGAACTTACCGTAGAGGTCGCCTCTGAACTGCTCATAGTGTTGTTTAGGAGGCAGAGATTTACTATCGGTATGAACATGATGAATTTCAAGTGGTGTGTGTGAAACTTTACTAAATATGTGTATCAGTTACGACTCCTTATCATCATTTATAATCATAGTCCTGATCCCACTAAGCAAATAGAGAATAGTAACATTTCTTTTAGTGGGCTGGACAAGAATGGACTGGAAACTATAGTCAGTATGTTCTTCATCGCTTTCTGGCTGACCAGGCTCTCATCAAAACGACGGCGAGCCCACCAAAACTATAAACCCGCCGCCCCACAACTGTACATTACATCACATAACCTTCATCATGGTTATAGCAAGACGAAGATTTGTTATAAACATCGGCATTTATTTTAAACTCTTAAATTAGTTTACATATATTTTTCAAATTATGTAATCAAAGGTTGATAGTGTTGAGACAGCAACCAGCCACAAATTTAAGTTCCTTTATTCAAAAGGGACCGTTACCGGTTTCGAATCATTACAAGTCATGATCAGGCGGCTTTCATGCTTTCATTAAACATGTGCTGCATTTTTTGCTGATTATTTATCGTGAAATGTCGGTTTGGAGTACTTGTTTTCATAGTTTTCGTCCAGGAGACAACGTTTGTAGTTTTCGTTGCATTCACATAATTGCACACATAAACTTGCATAACTGAGAGCTTCAGATTTGTCACAGAATGCATTTTAACCACATTACTTTCATTGCACACGTAAATTTGTATCACTGAGCACTTCAGCTTAGTCATCGAACAGACTTCTAGCATGCACCGAATGTTTTGATAGATACATATATGTTTATGAAAATAACTGTTAAATATATAAATATTGCTACAAAAATTACATTCCCATTTTATACAACACTCCCTGACAGTGAAGCATCCAGAAAAAATGGTCAGTGTAACTACGCACACGTAGACACCGTCGGCAGGTATGTAACTGAACAGAGTTTTAATTCTCTATGACAGGTAGAACAGCCACCTGAGTTCATTAGTCTTGTTCATGTTTAGTATTGTTACAGGTCTTGTATGAGGGACATGAACAGCGTCTGTGTTGTGTGATCACTGCGCAGGACATGGAGATGCCGCATTCTTCTGTCAGACAGCGTTATCAGCACCTGGTAATTTTGAAACGGGCCTCATTCTGGGACTCCATTTCGCCAGCTGGTCAAGTCGTGCTATATCGAGATACAGTGGCTCGATTTTGGACTGCGAGGGAAGATTAAGGAAGGCACTCTGGTTGTCAAGGTTCTGGTCGACCACGTTTGAACACCACCAGGTAGGGCCGCCGCGCTGTGCCCCAAGTACGTCGCAGCACTCCCCTTCACATGTGCGTCTGTCATTCGAGAACGAGTAATGGATTCCCTGCAATATTCTGTGTCGTCCACTACCATTAGTCAGAGACTAGCAGCGGCCACATTAGGGAAGTACCGTCCCATGCATAGGTTGCTGTTAACACCACAACAATAAAGAGGTGAGTTCAAAGTGGCGTTATCACCGGGAAGCGTGGACTGTTCATGAATGTCACTCAATGTGTTCAACGATGTATCAGGATTCTGCACTATACCGGATGACCACGGTCGGCGAGCATAACGGCGTCCATTGTTCCAGCTTTTTGGAGAGATACAGCGGTGTTACTCCTGGCGCCAGCAGCTAAGCCTTCATGTCACAACGGGTTGCCACTGAGGTACTCCGATGGCGCAACAGCAGTATTACCTCTCACGCGACAGTATCGTGACGCCAATTTTCAGCAGAACAATACTCGTCCACGTGCGACACGTGTATCTGTGAACTGCTTGCGTGATGGTGAGATAGTGCCGTTACCAACAAGGTTCCCAGATGTGTCCTGGATCGAACATATACGTGGGACCTGCCCGGACGTAAACTCTGTCCCAGTGTCAATATCCAGGATACCAAGACCAATTACAACAGTTCGCCTCAGGAGAGTATACAACGGTTTATTACACACTTTCCAACCAAATCATTGCAGTCTTCCAGGCTAAAGGGTCTACAACTTCATGGTGATAAGTGGGCTCATATTGAAAAGTTATTTATAAATTTAGTAATGTCTGACTTTTTCAGGAAGGAGAAAGCGATTTTATGTAACAACCCTTTTTTCATAAATCTTTCAACTGCGTAGATCGCCTATGTATATGAAACATGGAATATCATGACTAGCTAGTTTTTGATCAACTTGCACCTCACACGACCATTGTAAAGAAAGTCTCAATTCCGTTGTTGCTGTTACCATTAAATTTATTATTTAATTTGTCTCTTATACACGTGGAAGTTATACATGATACGATTATTTATGGTGTATCCTGGTTTTGTTCAACCTACGTCTAATACGAGAATGATCTGAGAATGCTTGCGCTGAAAACAAACTAGTCTTGTAATCATATTTTAGTTTTCATGTATGTACGCTATCGAGGCAACTGAAAGATATTTTAACATTTTACATGTTACAAGGTGACTTGTGAAAAACGGCAGGAAACTATCTCCTATACCTAGTTACCTGCCGTTATGTAGACAGGAGTGACACCACCAGCAGTCGACCAATGGTGTAAACGCCCAGAAGATGACCCCTACGTCGGGTTGAAACCGGTTGGCGGTATTATAACAATAATAAATGCGATTAAGACTGTTCTTGAATTATTGATTAATCATACTAATCGCTGCTTCTCTCCACAACCATATTGTCCAAAAATCTCTTATGATGTCTGCTTGTGATAAATGGCACCCCCCTTTAGAAGAAAAGTAAAAGAATGCGAGCAGCACCTAGTACAAAATTACAACAGGACAGATGCATTCAAGAGTCCTTTGAGAAAATGGAAAAGAGTACAATACTGTGTACATTGGAGCAAGTGGATAATGGCAATTACATAAATAAGTAATGCGGTTCTGTCTGGCGACGGACAGCAATGTCAGAAGACAACGTATAAGTGCGGGGCCGAATCAGGTAAGCGTCTAACTGATGAAGTGCAGAATAAGTAGAGGAAGGACTATGTTGCTGTAGTTTGGCTATTATTCACAGAGTACGCTTCCACTTCGTGTTAGGATGTGGAGTATTAGTCACTCTTTATGCAGTAGCAGATTCTAAACTGATTCCACGTCACACGCCGGAAAAGTAATTTATTTACAAGCTTGGTCGAGAACGTCATGGGAGAATTAAATGTTATCCAGCGATAGGGAACTAACAACCTCTGTACCTGCTTTCGGGATGACTCAGACGCTTCTAGAGGTCGGTCCTGCAAGCTTTAGCGTCGTTCGGTATCTCGTTGGTTGGTAAGAGTTCCTCGATCGGCTGATTAGCAGTCAGGGAAAGATGTACCTGAAACCAAGGCAAATGTTCACTTACCTACTGAACCTGAAACAATTAACGTTTATATGTGATGAAAGCTTTATTTATTTCTCTTGACAGCAGACCTTCTGAATTTAATGCACCAGACAGAAAGTGGAAAAGGAGTGCTCAGAGGAAAGGGGAAAAAGGATGGTGGTTAGAAGTAACAGGACACAAGCAGAAATAAATTAATATCTATTCATCGTGAAGTTTGTAGTTATCGATACTCTAGGCGTACTTTGGAAAACTAATCTACGGTGTAACAGATTACTATATAGATTGAGAAGCTAATTTAAATAAAATATGTGTAACTATTTTTCTAAAACGATAAAAGTCACTCGACGTAAAGACAATGTAACTTTACATAGAGCAAGTTTATGCGACTTGTCCAGTCTCTATTAGTCCAACATCATCATCCTGACAGTATTTATAATCTAGTTTGCTTCAAAAATATTTCAGTTGTTTAGTTACTTCACCATAAATTATTGAACACTTATTCTGATATACAACTTTTATAAATTATCGCCTATAAATTAGTTCCTGATCATCTTGATTTCCACAACTGATTCTTGTCCGTATTGATAAGAAACCACCACAATTGTATTGATACATATTTATTACGTCATGAACGGTTAGGTTCAAAAGAACATTACCAGGTCACACTACCAACAGGTTTCATTACAAGTTCTCACAGATTTGTGAGAACGTCATCACTTAAGAAATCTTGTAGTCTGACGCTTGAATCTTTTAAGTATTTGACTGCATTTTCCTCGTCTGATATCTGCATGTTCTACATCTACATCTACATTTATACTCCGCAAGCCACCCAACGGTGTGTGGCGGAGGGCACTTGACGTGCCACTGTCATTACCTCCCTTTCCTGTTCCAGTCGCGTATGGTTCGCGGGAAGAACGACTGTCTGAAAGCCTCTGTGCGCGCTCTAATCTCTCTAATTTTACATTCGTGATCTCCTCGGGAGGTATAAGTAGGGGGAACCAATATATTCGATACCTCATCCAGAAACGCACCCTCTCGAAACCTGGCGAGCAAGCTACACCGCGACGCAGAGCGCCTCTCTTGCAGAGTCTGTCACTTGAGTTTGTTAAACATCTTCGTAACGCTATCACGGTTACCAAATAACCCTGTGACGAAACGCGCCGCTCTTCTTTGGATCTTCTCTATCTCCTCCGTCAACCCGATCTGGTGCGGATCCCACACTGATGAGCAATACTCAAGTATAGGTCGAACGAGTGTTTTGTAAGCCACCTCCTTTGTTGATGGACTACATTTTCTAAGGACTCTCCCAATGAATCTCAACCTGGTACCCGCCTTACCAACAATTAATTTTATGTGATAATTCCACTTCAAATCGTTCCGCACGCATACTCCCAGATATTTTACAGAAGTAACTGCTACCAGTGTTTGTTCCGCTATCATATAATCATACAATAAAGGATCCTTCTTTCTATGTATTCTCAATACATTACATTTGTCTATGTTAAGGGTCAGTTGCCACTCCCTGCACCAAGTGCCTATCCGCTGCAGACCTTCCTGCATTTCGCTACAATTTTCTAATGCTGCAACTTCTCTGTATACTACAGCATCATCCGCGAAAAGCCGCATGGAACTTCCGACACTATCTACTAGGTCATTTATATATATTGTGAAAAGCAATGGTCCCATAACACTCCCCTGTGGCACGCCAGAGGTTACTTTAACGTCTGTAGACGTCTCTCCGTTGATAACAACATGCTGTGTTCTGTTTGCTAAAAACTCTTCAATCCAGCCACACAGCTGGTCTGATATTCCGTAGGCTCTTACTTTGTTTATCAGGCGACAGTGCGGAACTGTATCGAACGCCTTCCGGAAGTCAAGAAAAATAGCATCTACCTGGGAGTCTGTATCTAATATTTTATGGGCCTCATGAACAAATAAAGCGAGTTGGGTCTCACACGTTCGCTGTTTCCGGAATCCATGTTGATTCCTACATAGTAGATTCTGAGTTTCCAAAAACGACATGATACTCGAGCAAAAAACATGTTCTAAAATTCTACAACAGATCGACGTCAGAGATATAGGTCTATAGTTTTGCGCATCTACTCGACGACCCTTCTTGAAGACTGGGACTACCTGTGCTTTTTTCCAATCAGTTGGAACCTTCCGTTCCTCTAGAGACTTGCGGTACACGGCTGTTAGAAGGGGGGCAAGTTCTTTCGCGTACTCTGTGTAGAATCGAATTGGTATCCCGTCAGGTCCAGTGGACTTTCCTCTGTTGAGTGATTCCAGTTGCTTTTCTATTCCTTGGACACTTATTTCGATGTCAGCCATTTTTTCGTTTGTGCGAGGATTTAGAGAAGGAACTGCAGTGCGGTCTTCCTCTGTGAAACAGCTTTGGAAAAAGGTGTTTAGTATTTCAGCTTTACGCTTGTCATCCTCTGTTTCAATGCCATCATCATCCCGGAGTGTCTGGACATGCTGTTTCGAGCCACTTACTGATTTAACGTAAGACCAGAACTTCCTAGGATTTTCTGTCAAGTCGGTACCTAGTATTTTACTTTCGAATTCACTAAATGCTTCACGCATAGCCCTCCTTACGCTAACTTTGACATAGTTTAGCTTCTGTTTGTCTGAGAGGTTTTGGCTGCGTTTAAACTTGGAGTGAAGCTCTCTTTGCTTTCGCAGTAATTTCCTAACTTTGTTGTTGTACCACGGTGGGTTTTTCCCGTTCCTCACAGTTTTACTCGGCACGTACCTGTCTAAAACGCATTTTACGATTGCCTTGAACTTTTTCCATAAACACTCAACATTGTCAGTGTCGGAACAGAAATTTTCGTTTTGATCTGTTAGGTAGCCTGAAATCTGCCTTCTATTACTCTTGCTAATCAGATAAACCTTCCTCCCTTTTTTTATATTCCTATTAACTTCCATATTCAGGGATGCTGCAACGGCCTTATGATCACTGATTTCCTGTTCTGCGCTTACAGAGTCGATAAGTTCGGGTCTGTTTGTTATCAGTAGGTCCAAGATGTTATCTCCACGAGTCGGTTCTCTGTTTAATTGCTCGAGGTAATTTTCGGATAGTGCACTCAGTATAATGTCACTCGATGCTCTGTCCCTACCACCCGTCCTAAACATCTGAGTGTCCCAGTCTATATCTGGTAAATTGAAATCTCCACCTAAGACTATAACATGCTGAGAAAATTTATGTGAAATGTATTCCAAATTTTCTCTCAGCTGTTCTGCCACTAATGCTGCTGAGTCGGGGGGTCGGTAAAAGGAGCCAATTATTAACCTTCAGTGTAGTTACCTCCCAAGACAGAACCTTTCAGCACATGTACAAGAACGGCCCATTCTCTAAGGGGGTTGTCATCTTTGAATTGGAAAAAAATCAATTTTTGGTTTAAAATATTTTGTAGAATGTATACTTCATTGTAGTGTTCATCCCAAGTTTGCCATAAACTCCGTTATTATGTTACAAGGTGACTTGAGAAAAAGTGTCTTCGAAAAACATTCACAACAGAAAAAAATAGTCGACATGTAATTTAAACGACGGCTAACAGGCACGTTGGAAATTATGAACGTGTTCAAAGTTGAGATAACATCAGCCTGTTACAATTTCTGCACGAAAGCGGATGAAAAGCGTATCGGGCGAGCAGGGCAACGGATGACGGAGGTTGTCAAAGAGGTCCGTAGGACCACCACTGCCACGAAAAAGATGGAGGAAGGCCTCCATTTGGATCTGAAAGGACTGCTATATGGTCCAGGGATAGCTGTCCGGGGATATGCTTAACTAAATAACAAAACATGTAACGCAAAACTTCAAACGCAATTTTCTCGAAACAGCATTTTTCAAATTGTGGGTTGACATAACTTGAGAAAGGTACATCTGATTTTGATTGGAATTTGATGCAAGCATATTCTTCAGTTATCCTGTGTATGTTCATAGAAAATATATTGAAAATGACGTATACAGAATTATTTTGTTACGAGTCCAATTTGAGGACTTCGAATGTTCCTGTCGATGACAAGTGATCCAGCTACAATGGGTCCTTCCACATGGTGTAGCAGTTACAGGATGCGCCGATGTGGCACAAAAATAATTTATTAAAGAGAAAAGTGTAATAAATAAAACTGTATCACATGAGACGCAACGAGAATTGAAAGCAGATAAAAATTAACTTGACACCTTCCTGAGAGACAGTCTCCACTCGCTCCAAATTAACAATGTAAGTGTAGACTAGATTTGCCTTGAATTCAGAGAATTATTATCGACAGCAGTTGACAGAATTATACCAAACGGTGGAGCTGATCCCTCTTCGTACACAAAACGGGTCAGAACACTATTGCAGAAACAGCGAAAAAGCATGTTAAATCCAAATGAACGCAAAATCTCCAAGATCGGCGATCTTTTACAGAAGCCCGTAATTTGGCTCGGACTTCAACGCAATATACTTCTAATAGTTTCCACATCGAAACTTTGCCTCGAAACCTCTCAGAGATTCTGGTCGTATGTATAGTATGCTAACGGCAAGACACAATCAATGCCCTCTCTGCGTGATAGCAATGGAAATACTATCGACGATAGTGCTGCCAAAGTAGAGTTACTAAATACAGCCTTCTGAAATTCCTTCGCCGAAGTAGACGAAGTAAATAGTCCAGAATTCTAATCAAGAACAGCTGCCAACTTAATAGATATCCTCGGGCTAGTGAAGCAACTTAAATCACTTAATAACAGAAAATCTTCTGGTCTAATTGGGTTCTTTCCAGAGTATGCTGATGCAATACCTCCATACTTAACAATCACATACAAACGTTCGCACGATGAAAGAGCCATACCCAAAGACTGGAAAGTTGCACAGGTCACACCAATATTCAAGAAACGTACTGGGAGTAATCCACTAAATTATAAGCACATATCATTAATTACTTTTGAATACATTACGGGAAAGGCAGTGATCAATGTCTTACAAATATTACTATTAAAACAGTCTTGATCACGATTTATTTATCAAGGTGACCGGTTTCGACCACTACTGTGGTCATCTTCAGATCATTGAGTAGGAACCTCTTTCTGTTGGAGAATCACTGCTGTAGTGATTCTCCAACAGAAAGAGGTTCCTACTCAATGGTCTGAAGATGACCACAGTATTGGTCGAAACCGGTCACCTTGATAAATAAATCGTGAACAAGACTGTTTTTAATAGTAACATATCATTAAAGCCGTTGTGGATAAGGATTTTGGAACATATATTGTGTTCGAACATTATGAATTACCTCGAAGAGAACGGTCTACTGACACGCAGTCAACACGGATTTAGAACACGTCGTTCTTGTGAAACACAACTACCTCGTTCCTCACACGAACTGTTGAGTGCTATTGACAAAGTAATTAAAACTGATTCCGTATTTCTAGATTTCCAGAAGGCTTTTGACGCTATACCTCACAAGCGGCTTGTAATCAAATTGCATGCTTATGGAATATCGTCTCACTTATGCGACTGGATTCGTGATTTCATGTCAGAGAGGTCACAGTTCGTAGTCACTGACGAGAAGTCATCGAGTAAAACAGAAGTGATTTCTGGATTTCCCCAAGGTAGTGTGATAGGCCCTCTGCTGTTTCTTACCTACATAAACTATTTAGAGGCCAGTCTCAGCATCCGTCTTATGTTGTTTGCAGGTGATGCAGTCGCTTATCGTCTAGTAAAGTCATCAGAAGATCAAAACAAATTACACAATGATTTATATATGATATCTTCAGGGTGCGAAAATTGGCACATGACCCTAGATAATGAAAAGTGTGAGGTGATCCACATGAGTGCTAAGAGCAATCCGTTAAACTTCGGGTACACGATAAATCAGTCAAATGTAAAGGCTGTAAATTGAACTAAGTGCCTACGAATTACTATTACGAACAACTGAAATTGGGAAGAACACATAGAAAATACTGTGGGAAGGCAAACCAATGGTTGCATTTTATTGGAAAAACATTTAGAAAATATAACAGACCTACTAAAGAGAATGCCTACACTACGGTTGTCCGTCCTCTTTTGGAGTACTGCTGCGGAATCTGGGATCCTTACCAGACATGATTGACGGAGAACATCGAGAAAGTTCAAAGAGGAACAACGCGTTTTATATTATCGCGAAACAGAGGAGAAAGTGTCACTGAAATGATACAGGATTTGGGGTGACATCATTAAAACAAAGGCGCTTTTTGTGGCGGATGAATATTCTCACGGAGTTGTTATCACCAACTTTCTCCTCCAAACGCGAAAATATTTTGTTGACGCCGACCTACATGGAGAGGAACGGTCATCATAAAAAATTAAGAAAATCACAGATCACTCGGGAATATGTCGGCGTTAGCTTTTTCCGCGCGCTGTTGGAGGTTGGACTCGTCGAGAATTATTGTGAAAGTGGTTCTATGAATCCTTTGCCAGGCAGGTAAGTGTGATTTTCAGAGTACCGATGTAGATGTAGATGAAAGGTCTTGTCACACCCCGTAGAGGCTTATGTTTGGATCGCGGGTACGAGACAGGGCCTACGCAAGCGGTGGTGAGGACTGAGGTCACAGTGATGTGCTCGAGAAGGGTCAGTTCTGAGTTGCTGGTGGATAGCCGCGTGTTGCGGATCCTTGGTTCGTTGCCGATTTGCTTCCTGGACATGCTTCCGAGGAGGACGTGGGGAAGGCAACACAGCAGATCGATGCTAGCACCCTGCAAGGGTGTCAGATGGGAGGAAGCCGTTCGTTTCACCGGCCGAGCTTCGGACAGCGCTCGGAGTTATTCTTCAGCTGACACCTCACAGGATCTTCCTGGTGAGCACGTCTTGGAATTTTAATATTCCTTGGGGCTAACTTTAACCGAGCATCGGTCATTTCTGAGCCTGCGTCCTATCCCTTGGTGCTGTCAGAGTCCCTGTTGCAGTAGGAGCCTCCGTTTTGCAGTCTATTCTGTGACTTAGCGAGGTCCGTTGCCTGCCGGTTCGTGCTTCTGCTCAGCTTCCTGATATAGATTTGTGGTGGCCACCCACGTACAAATTTAAATAAAACAGCCTGTGTTATCACGTGCACCGCTTCTAAATGCTTTCCGATGAGCCACACACGTGTCACATTTGCCTTGAAGCCTAATAACTTACTGAGGAGAGGTCTGTTAAACTTTTATTCCTTTCCTGTTTACTTACGTTTATGTATAACTGCTGAAGTCTTGTTCTGTTTCCTAGAGGGGACTTACATATGTTTTGAAACTTAAATCTTGTGGCGTTCTGTGGAAAATTTTGTAACCCATTAATTACCAACGCCTGGCACTAAAAGATTTCTGGCAACATCCGAAGGAAGTTCTCTAGCCAACCTGTCGATAGCATTTACGCACGCGAGTTGAGTCTGTGTATTCGTTTCGGTTCTGGTCCAAAGGTACAGCACTGAATTTGATTCATGGTTGGCATTTGAACTTACTGCGTCCTACAGAGATCAAGTTGGCGGGGTTCTTTCCACCCATCTAAATTTGTTACCTCTACATCTACTACATCTAAATCCATACTCCGCAAGCCACTTGACGGTGTGTGGCGGAGGGTACCTTGAGTACCTCTATCGGTTCTCCCTTCTATTCCAGTCTCGTATTGTTCGTGGAAAGAAGGATTGTCGGTATGCCTCTGTGTGGGCTCTAATCTCTCTGATTTTATCCTCATGGTCTCTTCGCGAGATATAAGTAGGAGGGAGCAAAATAATGCTTGACTCCTCGGTGAAGGTACGTTCTCGAAACTTCAACAAAAGCCCGTATCGAGCTACTGACCGTCTCTCCTGCAGAGTCTTCCACTGGAGTTTATCTATCATCTCCGTAACGATATCACGATTACTAAATGATCCTGTAACGAAGCGGGCTGCTCTCCGTTGGATCTTCTCTATCTCTTCTGTCAACCCTATCTGGTACGGATCCCACACTGCTGAGCAGTATTCAAGCAGTGGGCGAACAAGCGTACTGTAACCTACTTCCTTTGTTTTCGGATTGCATTTCCTTAGGATTCTTCCAATGAATCTCAGTCTCACACCTGCTTTACCGACGATCAACTTTATATGATCATTCCATTTTAAATCACTCCTAATGCCTACTCCCAGATAATTTATGGAATTAACTGCTTCCAGGTGCTGACCTGCTATATTGTAGCTAAATGATATGGGATCTTTCTTTGTGTGTATTCGCAGCACATTACACTTGTCTACATTGAGATTCAATTGCCATTCCCTGCACCATGCGTCAATTCGCTGCAGATCCTCCTGCATTTCACTACAATTTTGCATTGTTACAACCTCTCGATATACCAAAGCATCATCCGCAAAAAGCCTCAGTGAACTTCCGATGTCATCCACAAAGTCATTTATGTACATTGTGAATAGCAACGGTCCTACGACACTCCCCTGCGGCACACCTGAAATCACTCTTACTTCGGAAAACTTCGGAAGACATCGGTTTGAGAGATATTCCCATTACAAATTACTGAGTACATTGCTGTCGTTTATTCATTATTATTATTCTTGAAGGTGTTTACCGATTGTACAGCCCAAGGGCGGTGTCTTGAGTTGGTTTTGTAATTGATACGCAGCTTTTGCAATTATCATGTCAGTCTCGCGGTGTAATTGCCTTTCAGTTCATGTTGCCTGCTGTGACCCCAATCCCCAGCCCTCCAGCCCTTGATCTCAACTTGTCTAGTCGTTAATTATACTATGTACCTGCATTTAGTCACATGTGTTTTCTACGTGTGCTCTAGAAGATGAAAGCCAAGAATTCTGAGCCGATCCATTTGTTAACTGTCCGGGATTCGGACCAGTAGCAGCGTGCACTGTGTACCAAATCTGCGCACAGGATGAAGCGACATTCACGCACTCGGGCTTCGCAGCACACATGCCAGCGATAAAAAATTGTCTGTGACAAAATCTCGTCCGCCGAGTACATCCGGCAGATAATGGACGTTAAAGAGCGGCAATCTGGCAACACTGTAACCACATATGTGATAACTACCTTTCTCGGCACATATCTGGTGGTGTACAGTTGGTGCAGAGGATAGGGTTTTGGTTTAGCATGCAGGAGATTGATGGTTCGATCCTTGGTTGAGGCAAATGTTTCTTAATTGGTACATGTTGTGCAGGTGATACGGTATCTGGCATCTTAATCGTCAACAGCGATTGGAACGTGTTCTCTAGAAAACATTGCACTTACATACTACAATCGTAGAAATGGGAGACTGGTCAGCTGTGAAAGAAACCCTTTGCACGCCGTTGGCGTGAATTTATTCATGCCACTTCATATACTACATGCGAAACCTGTATTCTTTGTACCCTCCTCCAGTGGTCCCATAGATTAGTACCAATTATTATTATTGCTTTGCTCAGGTCCATTACGTTTCGTTAGGGCCTTACGTTACCAGTAGGACTAGCAACATGCTTTGCGAATAATGTCTAAACTTGGTTACTATTTGTATGTGTTATCAGCATGGTCCCACTAATTATGCCTTTCGACATTAAGACTGGTAACCGCGTGCTGTTTAGTACGTATCTCAATGCATTATTATTACCATTATTATTATTTTATCGATGACATTGTGGAAACATCACGTCTGTTACCATTAGGGAAACAGTGAAACCGAACCTTTCACAATTAGCGGTGTCGGGATGAATCATGCAAAACAATATCTGACAGGGAGGTAATGCGGTTTAGGTGGAACACAGCGCAGGACTGGCGGCATGTTTATATTGTATGAACTGTCCACCAGACGGGGACTAGTTGCTATCGGAATAACGCGCCCGTGACAGACTCCAATGTACATGCTTACACGTATGGAGTTTCCTGATTGTAAACCTCTAAACCAGTGTGGCATACTTGTGGCATACACAAACAATGAATATGTGGATATACGTCTAGTCCTTGGTGCATATGATAACCGGCCTGGAGTTGCCACTCGTGAATATGATGCTAGATATCCTTGTCGATATCATCCAGATAATAATACACTACTGGCCGTTAAAATAGTTACACGAAGAAGAAATGCAGATGATAAACGGGTATTCATTGGACAAATATATTATACTAGGACTGACATGTGATTACATTTTCACGCAATTTGGGTGCATAGATCCTGAGAAATCAGTACCCAGAACAACCACCTCTGGTCGTCATAACGGCCTTGATATGCCTGGCCATTGAGTCAAACAGAGCTTGGATGGCGTGTACAGGTACAGCTGCCCATGCAGCTTCAGCAGGATACCACAGTTCATCAAGAGTAGCGACTGGCGTATTGTGACGAGCCAGTTGCTCGGCGACATAGACCAGACGTTTTCAATTGGGGAGAGATCTGGAGAATGTGATGGCCAGGGCAGCAGTCGAACATTTTCTGTATCCAGAAAGCCCCATACAGGAGCTGCAGCATGCGGTCGTGCATTATCTTGCTGAAATGTAGCGTTTCGCAGGGATCGAATGAAGGGTAGAGCCACGGGTCGTAACACAACTGAAATGTAACGTCCACTGTTCAAAGTGCAATCAATGCGAACAAGAGGTGACCGAGACGTGTAACCAATGGCACTCCATACCATCACGACGGGTGATACGCCAGTATGGCGATGACGTACACACGATTCCAATGTGCGTTCACCGCGATGTCGCCAAACACGGATGCGACCATCATGATGCTGTAAACAGAACCTGGATTCATTCGAAAAAGTGACGCTTTGCCATTCGTGCACCCAGGTTCGTCATTGAGTACACCATCGCAGGCGCTCCTGTCTGTGATGCAACGTCAAGGGTAATCGCAGCCATGCTCTCCGAGACGATAGTCCATGCTGCTGCAAACGTCGTCGAACTGTTCGTGCAGATGGTTGTTGTGTTTCAAACGTCCCCATCTGTTGGCTCAAGGATCGAGAGGTGGCTGCACGATCCGTTACAGCCAAGCGTATAAGATGCCTGTCATCTCGACTGCTAGCGATATGAGGCCGTTGGGATCCAACAGGGCATTCCGTATTACCCTCCTGAACCCACCGATTCCATATTCTGCTAACAGTCATTGGATCTCGACCAACGCGAGCATTAGTGTCGCGATACGATAAACCGCAATCGTGACAGGCTACAATCCGACCTTTATCAAAGTCGAAAACGTGATGGTACGCATTTCTCCTCCTTACACGAGGCATCACAAGAACGTTTCACCAGGCAACGCCGGTCAATTGCTGTATGTACACTCCTGGAAATTGAAATAAGAACACCGTGAATTCATTGCCCCAGGAAGGGGAAACTTTATTGACACATTCCTGGGGTCAGATACATCACATGATCACACTGACAGAACCACAGGCACATAGACACAGGCAACAGAGCATGCACAATGTCGGCACTAGTACAGTGTATATCCACCTTTCGCAGCAATGCAGGCTGCTATTCTCCCATGGAGACGATCGTAGAGATGCTGGATGTAGTCCTGTGGAACGGCTTGCCATGCCATTTCCACCTGGCGCCTCAGTTGGACCAGCGTTCATGCTGGACGTGCAGACCGCGTGAGACGACGCTTCATCCAGTCCCAAACATGCTCAATGGGGGACAGATCCGGAGATCTTGCTGGCCAGGGTAGTTGACTTACACCTTCTAGAGCACGTTGGGTGGCACGGGATACATGCGGACGTGCATTGTCCTGTTGGAACAGCAAGTTCCCTTGCCGGTCTAGGAATGGTAGAACGATGGGTTCGATGACGGTTTGGATGTACCGTGCACTACTCAGTGTCCCCTCGACGATCATCAGTGGTGTACGGCCAGTGTAGGAGATCGCTCCCCACACCATGATGCCGGGTGTTGGCCCTGTGTGCCTCGGTCGTATGCAGTCCTGATTGTGGCGCTCACCTGCACGGCGCCAAACACGCATACGACCATCGTTGGCACCAAGGCAGAAGCGACTCTCATCGCTGAAGACGACACGTCTCCATTCGTCCCTCCATTCACGCCTGTCGCGACACCACTGGAGGCGGGCTGCACGATGTTGGGGCGTGAGCGGAAGACGGCCTAACAGTGTGCGGGACCGTAGCCCAGCTTCATGGAGACGGTTGCGAATGGTCCTCGCCGATACCCCAGGAGCAACAGTGTCCCTAATTTGCTGGGAAGTGGCGGTGCGGTCCCCTACGGCACTGCGTAGGATCCTACGGTCTTGGCGTACATCCGTGCGTCGCTGCGGTCCGGTCCCAGGTCGACGGGCACGTGCACCTTCCGCCGACCACTGGCGACAACATCGATGTACTGTGGAGACCTCACGCCCCACGTGTTGAGCAATTCGGCGGTACGTCCACCCGACCTCCCGCATGCCCGCTATACGCCCTCGCTCAAAGTCCGTCAACTGCACATACGGTTCACGTCCACGCTGTCGCAGCATGCTACCAGTGTTAAAGACTGCGATGGAGCTCCGTATGCCACGGCAAACTGGCTGACACTGACGGCGGCGGTGCACAAATGCTGCGCAGCTAGCGCCATTCGACGGCCAACACCGCGGTTCCTGGTGTGTCCGCTGTGCCGTGCGTGTGATCATTGCTTGTACAGCCCTCTCGTAGTGTCCGGAGCAAGTATGGTGGGTCTGACACACCGGTGTCAATGTGTTCTTTTTTCCATTTCCAGGAGTGTATGTGAGAAATCGGTTGGAAACTTTCCTCATGTCAGCACGTTGTAGGTGTCGCCACCGGCGACAGCCTTATGTGAATGCTCTGAAAAGCTAATCATTTGCATATCACAGCATCTTCTTCCTGTCGGTTAAATTTCGCGTCTGTAGCACGTAATATTCATGGTGCGGCAATTTTAATGGCCAGTAGTGTGTGTTTAGTCGGTTGGAGATGCCCGTTCGGGAATCAGGTTCTCTCCTTCCACCATCGCGTGACAGAGGTCGTCCACGGCCTCGCCGTACTCCAGCTACTGAGGAAGCTATTCTGGAGATCAGACACCAAGAACCTCAGCGAACTGCACGTAGCGTAGCAATGCAGCTGCGTGTCCCGCAATGCTCGGTCGTTAACGTGCTGCACCCCTATCATTACGCTTTCACTCAACACCTGCGTCCTGCAGATCATCATCAGCGGATGCAATCCTGTCAATGGTTCCAACAACAACAGGAAGCCAACGATGACTTCGTGCACACTGTAATATGGTCGGCGAAGCAGCATTCACTCGTGAGGGTTTCTTCAGCATGCACAATGTCTACCATTGGTGTGAGGTTAACCCGCACCTTACCGTGGATATCAAGTTCGCTTTGGTATTAACGTCTGGACCGGAATATTGGGCGACAGAGTTTTGGCCCCTACATGTTGCCTGACCGTTTGACTGCACTAAGGTATCATGCATTCCTGTCAAATTAACTGTCTGATGCGCTGGAAGATGTTCCACTACATATTCGGCAGACGATATGATTCCAACATGATGGTGCACGTCTATACTCCGGAATTAATGTGCGGAAGTATTTGGACAGAACATCAGAACATTTCCAGGGAAAAAGGCTCGGACGTGGAGGTCCAGTTCTATGGCCACCGTGTTCAACTGATCTAAATCCCCTGTATTTCTTCCTTTGGGACACCTGAAGGAGCTCGTGTACTCTACTATGACGACAAAAGCGGAAGAATTGATAGCGCATGTTCATGCTGCTCTTGTTACTGTGGACGCAACTTTGGTGCGGAGGGTGCAAAGCTGTACGATACGGTGGGTTACGCAATGTTTGAACGTGCGGAGAGGTCGCTTTGAGCATCTGTCGTTCTGAGCATAAAGCATTTTTTTGTGAAGGTCATGCGGTCATTAATATGGACATTATTATTGTCACTGGTTGCTAATGTGCGGCATCGAAGCGCTCATATTACATGTAGTATAAATGACAAGTAAACGTTGTGTTATTGTATTGTGCTATCATCTTTAGCATCTCGAAATTGTTATTATTTTTGAAGTTATTCTGTCCTATGACTGGTCATTTGTTTCAACTATCTACTTCGTATTTGTCTAACCACGTATTTGTTACGTTCAGTGTTACAAAATGTTGTAAATTTAGGAGAAATGTGACATAAGAAACGGTGTATATTGCAGTATGAAATGTCAAAATGAAATTAGCAAATTAAAAAGAAAAATGCGCCCCAACCATGGATCGAACCAACGACCTCCTGTATGCTAACCCAAAACTCTATCCACTGCACCAATTGCACAGCAAAAATGGCTTTGAGCACTATGGGACTTAACTTATGAGGTCATCAGTCCCCTAGAACTTAGAACTACTTAAAACTAACTAACCTAAGGACATCACACACATCCATGCCCGAGGCAAGATTCGAACCTGCGACCGTAGAGGTCGCGCGGTTCCAGACTGTAGCGCCTAGAACCGCTCGGCCAACCCGGCCGGCAACTGCACAGCAGCACTGGTATGTTCTGAGAGAAGTAGTTACCATGTATATGGTCAATGTGTTGCCAGATTGGCACTATTTAACGCCCTTTTTCAGCCTGATGTACTCGCCGGACGAAATTTTGTGAGAAACATTTTTTTTATCGCTGGCATGTGAGGCATCGCGCTGCGAAGCCCGAGGGAGCGAATTTCGCTTCACCCTCTATATTGTGTTTCGACAGCTCTTTGTAAAATTAAATTGGTCACACTGGAGCCTTGGTATTAATGTCAATAATCACCAGGTCTTATTGTTAATAAGTGTTTTTTGGGGCCCCGTAGTGAACTTCTTGAATCTCTGGTCTTGATATTTTAGAATTTTGTTGATCTTGGAAATCGAATTTCTTATTTTAATAATAAAATGTTATTCTTAAATGGATTGGCTTGAACACGTTAGGCCGCGCGGGATGAGCCGAGTGGTCTCAGGCGCTGCAGTCACGGACTGTGCAGTTGGTCCCAGGGGAGGTTCGAGTCCTCCCTCGGGCATGGGTGTGTGTATTTGTCCTTAGGATAATTTATGTTAAGTAATGTGTAAGTTTAGGGACTGACGACCTTAGCAGTTAAGTCCCATAACATTTCACACACATTTGAACATTTTTGAACAATTTAGTTCAATTACTTTTCCGTTACTGTATCGGCAGCCTTTGTGTTTGAGTAAATGTACTTGCGTGTTAATAAATCTTCTTCGTAAATTTGTCAGTGTTGCAGGTGGTGTTCAATCCCACCCTTTCCCAGTCCTTGCACTTGCAAGCAACTGGGCGCGGAACCTAGCGTAACATCAATAGATTTAGCACTGCTTTTTGTTTTACTTGAAAAAAAAATCACGAAAATCACGTTTTTCCAGAGTTCAAACAGGGCTAATCCTTAAGACGAATGTGTCGAACAGAACAATGTTCCTGAACAATTTCATGGAGACAAGGTGTACAATTACTTGAATGGTAGTTGAGAGACACTTCGTTCGCGACGTGAGACAAGCAGACAAACGCCACACACAACGGAAACCCGCAGCGGGCCTGTAATGAAGAGCGTGCGACACACAGTTAAGCTGCAACATAATTGCTACTGATTACATGGGTGACCTTCAAGCCACGTTCTTGTGTCAGCTGACAGGATGCCGCCTAAGGATGCGGAAACATAGGGCAGGAGCACGACGCCTGCGAATTTGTACGTAAGTTCTGTAGGCGCCGTATCTTGCAAGCAAGGAATGCTTTGTTAGGCTCTAAGAAGCATCAATGTTTATTATTCATAAATTGGAAGTGTCTACTTGACCGGCTCTACAATTCGCACATACCCCAATTACTTCGCATCACAGACCACATATCTATCACTTCATCATAATCTCACTTACTTTAAACTTGAACGTTTTAGTTTACGCTTTACTGTGACTGTTATTGATATCGAATGAAACAAGTTCACTGTTACCAATCACTATTTATTTATATCCACAACGCGTTTCAGCGATTTAAAGCTCTATCATCAGGTGGATTTATATGTTTTAATACTAAATGTGTGAGTTGTGTTATGACTTCGGGGTAGCCTGTGTATTGTCTAGTGGAGAAAGGAAACACTATTTCGGAACATGGTTTTTGGGAGGGTTTCGACTAAAAACTGTAATTGTTAAAATAAAACAACCTAGATAGAATACCTCCAGTGATCACAGGCTCCTTTCTCTGTCGTAACACATCATATAAAAACTATTACATTTTATAAACACAGACTGCGTTAGGAAACTAGTAGCTGCAAAGAAAATGTAGGGAAGACATAAACATTATTTCGAAGTACAAAGAACATATAGCAAGCAGCATTTATTTCAGAGCAAATTACAAAGAATTGTGGAGATCTTTGGTTGAGTTCATCAACACATAAGTTAGAGCAAATATTTGAAGTGTTATACGAGACCTTTTCTGTCAAGTTTTATAGCTTAACTCGTTTATATAATCAGATGACATGTTACAAATCTTATCAGTAATGGTTAAACTATACGTAAATAACAATTTTGGCTGGGATTCAGAGACAGAAATTGAAAGGACTGAGAGAAAGATGTCTAAGTTTTGGATGTTCTAGAATTGTGGCTTTGTTAAACTTACGTCGGTTACTGTTACAAATAAGTAAATGCTGAAGTAATACATTGATACCGAGTCAAATATAGGACGCAAGATATACTCTTATTAATACAAACAGATATGAGTAATGTCTGGCTGACACCTGGTACGGATTGTTGATTTTATTCGGGTAGATCTACTGAGTTTTGTTGGGTAAATTATCGTTCATTTGCGAAATATCAAAGGAAACATACAAATAACTAAATTAATTCACGTAAATTATGAAGGTGATGTTGGATGAAGAGAGATATGGAGATACAGGGAGAGATTGTACGAGAACAAAGTTTTTCGGAGTAGGCAGTTTTTAAGATGAGCCAAAACATGACCACCTGCTTAAAAGCATGTTGGTCCACTCCTGGAAAGCAGTTCACCAGTGATTCTGCGTGTCACGGATTCGACAAGTGTCCAGAGATTTGTAGCACCAGATGCCTACGCACAGGTCATACACATCCCGTAATCTACTTTAATTTACTTGCCGTTGTCTCGTGAGCGCGGAGGTGGCGCCCGATAGAGTCCCAGTTGGGTTTCATCGGATTTAGATAAGCCGAATTTTATGGCTGAGACATTAACGTGAGCTCACTATCACGCTCCTCAAACCATTGTAGCACGATTCTGGCCTTGTGACAGAGACATTTATCCTGCTGGAAGATGCCATCGCTGTTGCGGAACACATCAAGCATAATGGGTTACATGTGATCCCTAACAATGTTCACGTAGTCCACTACTGCCATGCCGCCTTCTATTACTACCACAGGACCCATGGAAGCCCACGTGAATATCCCCCATAACATAATACTGTTCCCACCGGTCAGCGACCGTGGCGCACTACATATTTCAAGCAGCCGTTCGCCTGGTTGACGGCGTATCTAGACACGACCATCGACCTGGTTTAACGATAGACGGGATTCATCCGACCGGATGACACGATTCCTTTGATCCACGGTATAATGTCGACGATCCCATGCCCACTGTATTCATAATTGACGATGTTGTTAGGTCAACATGGGAACACGTAGGAGTCCTTTGCTGCGAAACACCATGTTCAACACTGTACGCTGGACGGTGTGCTCCAAAACACCTGTGGCAGGACCAGCACTGTACTCTGCTGTCAGATTTGCCACAGATCGCCGCCTGCCCTCTTTAGGGAGAAGGAAAGCCTCCGATCTATGTTTTCTGATGAGGTATGGACGTCCAACTTCTTCCACTTTCCTTAGATGCTCACGATAGTAGCAATGGAACAGGCGACAAGCTTCGCCGTTTCCGAGATGCTCGTTCCCAGCACTGGACGATAACAATCAAAGTCGCTTGAGCCGGCAGATTCCCACATTTGTGCCACTTATCGTCGTTAGAATGATTCCCCATTAGTCTCTATTCCGCTAATATACTTCTCTTACCGCGTCACGTGCTCTCAGTGCCATCATACAGCATACAACCTCGCTGTGGGCAGTGGTGATAATGTTTCCGCTCACCAGTGTTTCTGTTACATGTTATAACTAAGCGAGACTGGAATAATACAATGATTGTGCTTTAAAATATGCAGAAATCTATGCTATTTATACTATTAACTGATAAACATATAGTGTCAAGCTGACAGGAGGTGCAGGCTGTTGGTGTATTGTTGTATTTGCAAAAGAGGCCATTCCATTGTACATTTGGGGAATGTCATGTTAACAGAATTCTTTATGGTAAATATGAAAAACCCCATTCCAATTGTACCTTTGGGGAATGTCTTCGTAACGTAATTAATTATTTATGATAAATGTGAAACGGAAAGTGGAAGCCGTGTGTGTGTATGTACATTGTAAATTTAATAATGTAGGCTGCTGTTAAAAACAGAGATGACACTATTGTAAATGTTGTCATTTAAGACCGGTTTTCTTTTGGTGTTTGTATATTTGGAGTGTCTCAAGAATGTGTAGTTTCTTTGCCTTTAGGTTGGATGTGTAGGATGCCAATCCTTGTATTGTTGGTATGGTGTTTTGTCTCATGTTAGATGAGTGGCTATGGCTGATGTATGGTATTCTTTGTTTTTTAGTGCTGCTATGTGTTCTTCGAATCTAATCTCAAATGCCGTGCGGAGTGTCCGCGCGGTTTAGGGCGTCATGTCACGGACTGCGCGGCCTCTCCCGCCAGAGGTTCGAATCCTCCCTCGGGCATGGGTCTGTGTGTTGTTCTTAGCATAAGTTAGTTTAAGTAGTGTGTAAGTCTAGGGACCGAAGACCTAAGCAGTTTGGTCCCTTAGGAATTCACACACATTTGAACATTTAATCTCAAATGATCTACCCTGTCTGGCCTATGCAGAAACGGTGACAGTCCAATAATTCAGTGTTGTATAGACCTGTATGGTGAAGTGTTTCTTGTGTTGCTGTTGCGAGCTAACTTTTGCCCAATCTTGTCTGCAGTAAAGTATATGTTTATGGCTTTTCGTTTGAAGAAATTGGCAATCTCATACGAAATGCTAACGACAAGTGGGATTGTACGGAATACCTTATTTTCTGTTGGTTTTTTGTGATGTCATTGTTTTAGCTTTATTGAGTGTTTTTGGGTGTGTGCTATGGAGCTGTTATAGCCATTTGCAATGGCTGTTTGTTTTATTATTTCCATTTTTGATTTGTTTAGATTTGTCTTCAGAGAGTGGCAGTTGGATACCTCTGTTTATCATATATCAAAATGCTACAATTTGTAGGCTATATTAAAATGAGATGCACCAGAGTGTCAACTGTTTTGAAGGGATCAATATTCTCCGGTAATATAAGCGTGTATTTATTTTGTTTCTATCTCTGGCATGTGGGATGACACCAAGACTTGCAGCGTAACAAATGGAGAAAATTAGACATGAAAATAGATGTGCTTATCAGCTACCTGTAGTGAATATACAAGGATTTCATTACTGTAAACACCAAACACTTAAGAAAAAAAAGAGAGACATTTAGCAAATCAAAGCAACAAGTAGGTCTTAGCAGCAGGCGTGGTACAATGGAACACTGATTTATTCTGTGTTAGTACACAGGAGAATAGACACTGATGGACCAAAACGTTAAGGCCACCTGCTTAACAGGTTGCTGGTGTACCTCGAGAACGCAACAATAAACGATTCTGCTTGGTTTTTGGAGGTATGTGGTACCGATGTCTACCCACAGGTCATGCAATCCCCATGTTTATGGGCACAGAGCTGGCGACCAATAGCATTCCAGACGGGTTCTGCAGGGTTCAGGTCATTTGCTGGCCATCATATCGTCAGCTCACTATAGCGCCTGTCAAACCGCCTTGGCACTATTCCGGCCTGGTGATGCAGATAGTTATCCCACAGGAAGATGCTATTACCGTTAGGGGAAACGTCAATCTCGAAAAGGTGCAGGTGGTCCGCAATAATATCCACGTATTCTACATCTGTCACGGTGCCTTCGATTACTACCACAGATTACCTGAAAGCCCGCCCCCTCCTCCCTCACCCAAGTTGCAAAATAGTGCCTCCACAAGTCTACGTCCGTGGAACGGCACAAGTTACACACAGCCGTTTGCCCGGATAATGACGTATCCGGACACTGTCGTCGGCCTGGTTGATGTTGTTGTTGTGGTCTTCAGTCCTCAGACTGGTTTGATGCAGCTCTCCATGCTACTCTATCCTGTGCAAGCTTCTTCATCTCCCAGTACTTACTGCAGCCTACATCCTTCTGAATATGCTTAGTTTATACATCTCTTGGTCTCCCTCTACGATTTTTACCCTCCACACTGTCCTCCAATACTAAATTGGTGATACCTTGATGCCTCAGGACATGTCCTACCAACCGATACCTTCTTCTAGTCAAGTTGCGCCACGAACTCCTCTTCTCCCCAATTCTATTCAATACCTCCTCATTAGTTATGTGATCTACCCATCTAATCTTCAGCATTCTTCTGTAGCACCACATTTCGAAAGCTTCTATTCTCTTCTTGTCTAAACTATTTATCGTCCATGTTTCACTTTCGTACATGGCTACACTCCATACAAATACTTTCAGAAACGACTTCCTGACACTTAAATCTATTCTCGATGTTAACAAATTTCTCTTCTTCAGAAACGCTTTCATTGCCATTGCCAGTCTACATTTTATATCCTCTCTACTTCGACATCATCAGCTGTTTTGCTCCCCAAATAGCAAAACTCCTTTACTACTTTAAGTGTCTCATTCCCTAATCTAATTCCCTCAGCATCACTCGAGGTAACTCGACTACATTCCATTATCCTGGTTTTGCTTTTGTTGATGTCCATCTTAAATCCTCCTTTCAAGACACTGTCAATTCCGTTCAACTGCTCTTCCAAGTCCTTTGCTGTCTCTGACAGAATTACAATGTCATCATCGGCGAACCATAAAGTTTTAATTTCTTCCCCATGGACTTGAGTACCTACTCCAAATTTTTCTTTTGTTTCCTTTACTGCTTGCTCAATATACAGATTGAACGACATCGGGGAGAGGCTACAACCTTGTCTCACTCCCTTCCCAACCACTGCTACCCTTTCATGCCCCTCGACTATTATAACTGCCATCAGGTTTTTGTACAAATTGTAAATAGCCTTTCGCTCCCTGTATTTTACCCCTGCCACCTTCAAAATTTGAAAGCGGGTTTTCCAGTCAACATTGTCAAAAGCTTTCTCTAAGTCTACAAATGCTAGAAACGTAAGTTTGCCTTTTCTTAATCTAGTTTCTAGAATAAGCCGTAGTGTCAGTATTACCTCACGTGTCCCAATATTTCTACGGAATCCAATCTTCCCCGAGGTCGGCTTCTACGAGTTGTTCAATTCGTCTGTAAAGAATTCGCGTTAGTGTTTTGCAGCCGTGACTTTTTAAACTGATAGTTCGGTAATTTTCACACCTGTCAACACCTGCTTTCTTTGGTATTGGAATTATTATAATTCCCACTATATCTAACTTTAACCTATCCATTTCCCTTTTTAAATTTTGTAACTTACCTGCACCGATTACGGGATCTGACATTCCACGCTCCGATGCGTAGAACGACAGTTTTCTTTCTCCTGATAACGACGTCCTCTTGAGTAGTCCCCGCCCGGAGATCCGAATGTGGGACTATTTTACCTCCGGAACATTTTACCCAGGAGGACGCCATCATCATTTAACCATACAGTAAAGCTGCATGCCCACTGGAAAAATTACGGCTGTAGTTTCCCCTTGCTTTCAGCCGTTCGCAGTAGCAGCACAGCAAGGCCGTTTTGGTTAGTGTTACAAGGCCAGATCAGTCTATCATCCAGGCTGTTGCCCCTGCATCTATTGAAAAGGCTGCTGCTCCTCTTCATGAACCACACGTTTGTCTGGCCTTTCAACAGATACCCCTCCGTTGTGGTTGCACCTACGGTACGGTTTTCTGTATCGCTGAGGCACGCAAACCTCCCCACCAATGGCAAGGTCTGTGGGTCATGGGGGAGGGGGGTCTGCTTGGTGTAACGACGTTATCATAGAACAATGCAACAGGTTTCCAATGATCAACAGTCAAATCACAATGATGCTGTGACCACTAAAATCTTAATTGACGATGTCGAGCCGGCCTGTGTGGCCGAGCGGTTCTAGGCGCTTCAGTCTGGAACCGCGTGACCGCTACGGTCGCAGGTTTGAAGACTGCCTCGGGCATAGACGTGTGTAATGTCCTTAGGTTAGTTAGGTTTAAGTAGTTCTAAGTTCTACGGGACTGATGACCTCAGATGTTAAGTCCCATAAAACCCAGAGCCATTTGACGATGTCGTTAGGTCAACACGAAAACACACAGTGTTCGTCTACTGAGGAACACATGAACGGTGTGCTCTGAAACATTACTGCCTGCACCAGCAGTGTGCTCTGTCGCCAGACCTACCACGGATCGCCGCCTGTCCTGCTTTAGAGAGTCGACAAGTCTCCGACCTTCTCCTTTTATGATGAGCTGTGGAGATCCTACACCTAATCACCTACTCCTGACTTCAGCATCTCAACCACATTTAGTAGACGTTCAAAACTGAAGCATTTGAACGACTGACAAGCTTTGGAATTTTGGTGATGCTCGTCCCCAGGTGCCGTGCCATAACAGAATCGTTTATCTCAGTGCATTTCCCAATTTTCCACCAGTATGGTTGCCAGAATGATTCCCCATTCGTCTCTATTCCGCTTATACACTTTCTTTGCCGAATCACGTGCCTGAAAAGCCGCCGAGCGGCATTCATTCTTGCTGTGGATAGTGGTCACGTTTTGGCTCGTCAGTGTACTTCGGGGTAATGCTAAGAAACGATATTAAATGAGATAAACACGCAAAACTAATGTTAGGAAAGGCGAATGAATGACTTCAATGTTTTAGAATTTCAGAGAGGAATCAGTCAATGCACACTGTTTCACCAACAATATTCTCAGCAGTGCAAGGGGAAGCTGCGATTTTTAAACTGGAAATATGAATGACACATTCAGTATATGGGAATAAACTTTCGTCACACTAGCTTTCATCGCGTTGCTAGTACCACTTTAGCCTTCAGCAGACGGAATGTCTGTTGAAGCAAGAATATCAAGACGTTTTCGGCTCGAGACACACAAGCGTTACCTTTTTTTCGATGAAGTTGGTCAGGGAATAAGACTTCAGATACAGTCTTTGTGTGAAAGAGTGCCACTTTTCTGGAGACTGGGGTGTTGAAAGACCATTTCCAGATATCTGTATGAAACAAGGAGGAAACCTTAAGCTGTATTTGTAGGTTTTTCTTTATTTTCAATCGATTTCAATGTTACACCATCCTCAGGCTGCTCCATTATCCCATGTGATCATGTAGATACGTGGTGATCATTTCATGGTTAAAAACATCGATGCTCATTGAGCTGATTGTGGTTTGAACGGCGGCAGTACATCATTCGGACTGACCCACGCCTCCCACTTTAAAAATCTTTGGTACAGAAATATATCTGAACCACCATAGTTTCAATAATGTCGTTGTACTGTTTCCCTCTGGCGAAGGAAAGGAAAGAACTTATTAAAGCTACACACATCAAAAAAAGTTTTGCATCACCCCGGTTCCCTGAACCGCTGAAGACAGACGTTGACTGTGGATATTGTATCACGGACACAATCCCTTTGACTGTTCAGAGATGTCACCAAACCCGCCCAAAGATGTAAACAATCAAACAATCATGCAGGAGCAACGCCTATTAGACGGAGGGGGTCCGACAGCCGATCAGTTCGTCATTCCACCAGGAAGGAGGTACACGGCTCGTGTTGTCTCTAGTTCAACCATAACTAGACGGCCAATACCATGCTTCGATAATGTCCGCCTTGTTACTTTGTGCCAGGAATGGCTCTCAACAAGGGAAGTGTGAAAGCGTCTCGGAGTCAACCAAAGCGAAGTTGTTCGGACATGGAGGAGATACAGAGAAATTACGATAACATGCCTCGCTCAGGCCGCCCACTGCAGTGGATGACAGCTACCTACGGATTATGGCTCGGAGGAACCCTAACAGCAACACCACCGTGTTGAATAACGCTTTTCGTGCAGCTTCACTCCGGACGTCCGTAGCGAGGTCCATCTTTGCAACCACGACACCATGCAGCGCGGTACAAATGGACCCACAGATGGCCCCAGCAATATGCCGAATGGACCGCTCAGGATTGGCATCACGTTCTCTTCATCGATGAGTGTCGCTTATGCCTTCAACCAGACAATCGTCGGAGACGTGTTGGGAAGCAACCCGGTCAGGCTGAGCGCCTTAGACACACTGTCCAGAGAGTGCAGCAGGGTGGAGGTTCCCTGATGTTTTTAGGTGCATTACGTGGGACCGACGCACGCCGCTGGTAGTCATGGAAGCCGCCGTAACGGCTGTACGATACGTGAATGCCATCCTCCGACCGATAGTGCAACCGTACCGGTTGCATATTGGCAAGGCATTCGTCTTCATGGAAGACAAATCGCGCCCCCATCGTGCACATCTTGTAAATGACTTCCTTCAGGATAACGACATCGCTCGATCAGAGTGGCCAGCATGTTCTCCAGACATGAACCTTATCGAACATGCCTAGGATAGATTAAAAAGGACTGATTATGGACGACATGACCCACCAACCACTCTGAAGGATCTACGCCGAATCGCCGATGAGGAGTGGGACAATCTGGATATACAGTGCCTTGATGTACTTGTGGATAGTATGTCACGACGAATACAGGCATGCATCAATGCAAGAGGACATGCTACTGGGTATTAGAGGTACCGGTGTGTACAAAAATCTGGACCAGCATCTCTGAAGATATCGCTGTATTGTGGTACAACACGCAATGTGTGGTTTTCATGAGCAATAAAAATGGAGGGAATGATGTTTATGTTGATCACTATTCCAATTTCCTGTACAGGTTGCAGAATTCTCAGAACCGAAGTGATGCAAAACTTTTTAGATGTGTGTACAAACGCTGCTTAACACAGTTAAATGATTACTTTATTGAAATGCTGTAAGTGACAGCCGTTATGATACAGATGTTTGAAATCTGGTGAAAAGATGCTTACTACCTTCCTCTGTAAAGAGTGGCGTACTGCGACTTTACCCTCGAGATCGGCGGCGCCCCAAAAAGCAACAGAGCTGAGAAGACCATGTAAGGTGTAAGATGGGGTAAAGATGTCACATTGGCACCAAATTTTACCACCATTGTTCTCAACTCCACCGTGGATGTGTCACATCATGAGATGGCTGTGACATCCCCCCCCCCCTCTTACGTATATTTCACGCAGTTATTTGACGCCTCTGTGACGGAGGTCAGAATCGAGACGTCAGCGTTAACCTCCCCCCATGAACCATGGACCTTGCCGTTGGTGGGGAGGCTTGCGTACCTCAACGATACAGATAGCCGTACCGTAGGTGCAACCACAACGGAGGGGTATCTGTTGAGAGGCCAGACAAAAGTGTGGTTCGTGAAGAGGGGCAGCAGCCTTTTCAGTAGTTGCAGGGGCAACAGTCTGGAAGATTGACTGATCTGGCCTTGTAACATTAACCAAAACGGCCTTCCTGTTGTGGTACTGCGAACGGCTGAAAGCAAGGGGAAACTACAGCCGTAATTTTTCCCGAGGGCATGTAGATTTACCGTATGGATAAATGATGATGGCGACCTCTTGGATAAAATATTCCGGAGGTAAAATAGTCCCCCATTCGGATCTCCGGGCGGGGACTACTCAAGAGGACGTCGTTATCAGGAGAAAGAAAACTGGCATTCTACGGATCGGAGCGTGGAATGTCAGATCCCTTAATCGGGCAGGTAGGTTAGAAAATTTGAAAAGGGAAATGGATACGTTAAAGTTAGATATAGTGGGAAAAGTGAAGTTCGGTGACAGGAGGAACAAGACTTCTGGTCGGGTGAATACAGGCTTATAAATACAAAATAAAATAGGGGTAATGCAGGAGTAGGTTTAATAATGAATAAAATAATAGGACTGCGGGTAAGCTACTACAAACAGCATAGTGAACGTATTATAGTGGCCAAGATAGACACGAAGCCCATGCCTACTACAGTAGTACAAGTTTATATGCAAAACAGCTCTGCAGATGACGAAAAAATTGAAGAAATGTATGATGAGATAAAAGAAATTATTCAGGTAGTGAAGGGAGACGAAAATTTAATAGTCATGGGTGACTGTAATTCGACAGTAGGAAAAGGGAGAGAAGGAAACATAGTAGGTGAATATAGATTGGGGCTAAGAAATGAAAGAGGAAGCCGTCTGTTTGAATTTTGCACAGAGCATAACTTAATCATAGCTAACACTTGGTTCAAGAATCATAAAAGAATTTTGTATACATGGAAGAAACCTGGAGATACTAAAAGGTATCAGATACATTATAAGACAGCGATTTAGGAACCAGGTTTTAAACTGAAGGACAATTCCAGGGGCAGATGTGGACTCTGACCACAATCTGTTGGTTATGAACTGTAGATTAAAACTGAAGAAATTACAAAAAGGTGGGAATTTAAGGAGATGGGACCTGGATAAACTGACTAAACCAGAGGTTGTACAGAGTGTCAGGGAGAGCATAAGGGAACAATTGACAGGAATGGGGGAAAGAAATACAGTAGAAGAAGAATGGGTAGCTTTGAGGGATGTAATAGTGAAGGCAGCAGAGGATCAAATAGGTAAAAATACGAAGGCTAGTAGAAATCCTTGGGTAACAGAAGAAATATTAAATTTAATTCATGAAAGGAGAAAATATAAATATGCAGTAAATGAAGCAGGCAAAAAGGAATACAAACGTCTCAAAAATGAGATCGACAGAAAGTGCAAAATGGCTAAGCAGGCATGGCTAGAGGACAAATGTAAGGACGTGGAGGCTTATCTCACTTGGGGTAAGATAGATACAGCCTACAGGAAAATTAAAGAGACCTTTGGAGAAAAGAGAGCCAGTTGTATGAATATCAAGAGCTCAGATGGAAATCCAGTCCTAAGCAAAGAGGGGAAAGCAGAAAGGTGGAAGGATTATATAGAGGGTCTATACAAGGGCGATGTACTTAAGGACAATATTATGGAAATGGAAGAGGATGTAGATGAAGATGAAATGGGAGATACGATACTGCGTGAGGAGTTTGACAGAGCACTGAAAGACCTGAGTCGAAACAAGGCCTCCATCATGGAGGCGTGAAAAGAAGGGATGAAATGTTGGCAAGGGGGGCGGGGGGAGGAGTACAGGTTGACGACATCTCCATCGCGTTAGACGTCCACAGCGACACTGGACAGAATTGTGGTGCACTTTGGCGCCAATATGCCGTCATTAACCCCCTTTACATCTCACACGAACTTCTTGAACTGTGGCTTCTTTTTGCGTCCTTTGTCCTGTACCTTTTAGTACTTACAGTACTTTAAACTGACAGTACACTCAGACATATTTTAATTAGCCAACAGAGCAAGTTTGAAAGTAGGTCTAAGAATCAATTATGAGACTTGTATAACCATTACACCGAGAAGAAAATAGTTTGTATGAAGTCGTATAATTAGTTGATGAAGTTGTACAGGACGATTCGGTGATGATGGATGATGTTAGAAGCTTTCATGGATGATGGAGAGGGGTGTATGTATCAATTTGAGGAAACGAACCATGGTCTAGAAACGACCGGGTCAAAAGTTATAACTGAAAATCGTTGTGATACGCCTGACTGTATACATGTACCAACACTCTTGTTGCTGAGATTATAGGATAGGCAAGGTTCAGTGATGGCAGTACGGACCGAAACAAGGAAAAAATGTCTACTGAACATCGGCAGTACAAGGTATGTTTCAAGAGCTAAGGGCACTTGTTCAATAGATGAGATGTGTTTCGCAGTAGCGAAGATGAACAAGTGCTGATAGCTCATAAGGTATGCAGTTTAGAACCCTTGTTAACGGGGCTTTTCCTTTATTTTGGTCCATTGTACCATACTTGAAAATTACCTATCGTATAATTTTACCAACAACAGTACCGGTAGGTGTATTCCACTGTAAGAGCAGAACGATTTTCACTTATAACTTCCGACTGTGCCGTATCCAAATAAGAGTATTTTATCTCTAATTTCTACATTTACTCTTCTCGAAAATTCTTTAAAATTTGAACATCATCACCGAATCACACTGCATGTGTAGGGTAAGTAGCATCTACAAGTTGTCGGACAGAAAAAGAAATAAAATTAAGGCTACAATTATTATGGAATGTTTTTGTAAACAAATTGGAGTCTTAAAACCAACATTTCAACGTGAATGAAGCTAAATGTATGAAATGTTTATTAACAGTTTAGCCCAATGATGGTGAAATAAGGCCCGTTACTGAATGGATGTAATATTATAAAAATTTAATTTTTTATATTTCAATTAATTTTCACCAGTGCCGTCTGCCTGGCGGCTAGTTTCAGCTCGTAAGTCACATAGTATTATACCGGACAGAAGCACTTCGAAACTCACTTGTTGAACCATCAGCAGCTAAACTCAAATGTTGCTGACGAGGTAACGCTACCGAACCGCGCGTCTAGAATTTGGCTGTCCAATAGGGAGGTTTGGTGGTGGTCACGTGAGTGTGGAGCCACGGCCAGCCGCCGGTAGCGGACACGCTGTCCGTTCTCTTTTGCTGGCAGCTTCCGACCCGGTTACACGCTCTCCTCTCCCGCTCTCTTGGGCAGCAGCCCATTCAGGTTCGGCGGCTTCTCTAGGCCGGCCTTCAACCACTTTTTACTGAAATAAACCATCATGTCTATCATAAAATGTTTAACTTCATCACCTCAACGGGTGCCTACTGCCTTCCCTTCCTCGAAAATCCTGACACATTAACAAAGGTTTCTCAAAGAAAAATATTTAAAAACGAAGGTCTCTCATTGGGAAATGGCGGACGCATGTTGGGAATTGCTAGGTGTAACAGAAAAGTCAACAAAAGTGGCAGAGTATTGCATCCTGAGGAACATTCAGTCCTTCGCGTCCAGCTGAGTGTTAAGCGTCTCAGCCACCAATGTAATTCCACAGCTGTGTGCTGCAATAGTTGTGCAGCATGACTGCTCTGTCAGTGGTTGTGTTGCTACAAGGAGTAGCGCAACACGGCGTCCCAATGGAGGCCTAATATCTGTTCTAACACATCTGGTTGGCGGGAGTATAAATGCTCCCAGCTCAGCAGGTAGCTTGATTCCATCAGAGGTGTCTCTTTAACTGGTCTAGTCTTCACGCCAGATACCAATCCAGTGTAAGACTAAGCAGCTTCATCCTCTTTGAGAACCGTTACCAACCAGGTCAGCTAGTCCTGACAGTTACGTGTTTCGAACTGGATCGCTAAGACAAGGCAACCCATTGGGTGCCACCGCCTGATACTCCAGCCAGTCTCCTATGGTCTCGGGACTGACATGGGGCCAGTCCACTTGTCGCCTGCGTCACGAAGCGCTGGTGGTATTCGACCGCCGTCTGTCTTGGCCTTACATCACTGAGCAGACAAGCTACCTGCATCGGCAAGCCCATTGCTGGGCACAGTTACCACAGTCGTGGCTAAGCGCTGGGTCGTCACCTGTTGCGTACTAGTCATGAACGGCACCTGGGCCGTCGAAGTACTGTGAGGAAAGCATGTAATAATAAAGTAAGTTCCTGTTCAGTAAGCGTTTTTCATTCTACGTTTGCAGTGATTCTGGAGAATTCGTACCGTAACTTTTCACACACGACACTCTCCAACGAGAATTGCCCGGCCTGTAACAAGTAGACAGATAAGTACGAGGGTTATTCGGAGAGTAAGGAACGATCGGTCGCGAAATGGAAACCACAGTGAAAATCAGATGAAGTTTTGTACAGGTGTGTTGCGCGTTGTCTCTAGTATGCCCGTCGATCGCATTAAGTCGTTCTTTTTAGTTATGAGCACACAGGGAGCACATAAAGATACCTAGAACAATAGTGTCTCCCGCCAAGTACGAGGGCCTGGTGAGAAATGTCTGCTGAAGCTATGCAACCAACATTACATAACTGTCGTGTGTTTTCTTCATCAAGACAATGCTGATTCGCATTCTGCAGGGGCAGTGCAGAAGCTCCTGCATCGTTTTGAATTGGAAATGTTTGATCACCCACAATACAGCCCGCAATTGTCTCCCTCTGAGTTTCATTTCTGCTCACATGAACCGCTGGCTATGAAGACAACATTTTGTCACAGACAACGAGCTGTAGGCCAGCGTAGAGAATTGGCGGAAAGCACTGGCGGCTTACTTCTATGACGAGAGTATTGGGAAGTTGGTACAACGCTACGACAAACGTCTAAGTCGGATCGGCGACTACGGAGATAAATCGCTGGAAGTTGTAGCTAACTGTTGCAAATAAAACAGTTTCGATTTTCACTGTGGTTTTCATTTCGCGACCTATCCTTCCTTAATTTTCGAATAACCCTCGTATAATTGTAACGAAAATGAAATAGAGATGACTGGAGTGTGTCATGAGAAGGACTGATGTTAGATGGACAAGGAAAGTTCTTTGCTAGGTCGCAAGAGTTTTTTTCTTAGTCATCGGTTTTCTGACATGCTTGATGAGGGCCGCCACGAATTTCTGTCTTTCGCCAATCCGGTCACTTCAGAGTAACACATGCAAACTACGTCATCCATTATTTGCTGTATATATTCCCATCTCTGTGTTCCCGGGTTTGATTCTGCTGTGAACCTCTTCATTTGTTATGTCCACCTTATTTTCAAAATCTTTCTGTTACACTACACCTCAAACGCTTCGGTTCTCTATTTTCCGGTTTTCCTACAGTACGTAATTCACTAACATAAAATGCTGTGCTACAAACGTGTATTCTCAGAAATATCTTCCTCATATTAAGGCCAATGTCTGATACGAGCAGACGTCTCTTGTCTAAGAACCCCATCTTTACCTGCGTTAATCTGCCTTTTATCTTGTTGCTTCGCTCATCTAGTGTTTCATATTGCTTTGAGAGTAGCATGATTCCTCGATTTCGTCTACTTCTCGGTACAAGAGATAAGAAAAGACAAGGATAATGACCTAATACTCTGTGAGAGGATGATGATAGAAAAGATGCAGGCGCAAAATTGATATAAAGCCGGAAACACCAGTGCGTGGAAAAACGTAGAGAAAGATTTTACCCTGTAGTGAGTGTCACATATTGACAATGATAATCGTGACGATGAGGATGAAGACTCATAAATGGTACTTCTTGAAACTTTTTAAGTAGACTTTCTCGGGATATTTGGCGTCTAGCATGAATTTTCAGCATTTCTATGACGGTGTGAGAGGGCTAGCATATCATTATGTTAATCACTGCACATCTGTTGTATTACAGCTGCAGTGTGAGGAAGCGGTAGTAAGATTGCCATTTTATAAAAGGTGTTATTGTGTATGTAACCATACAAAGTCGTCTAATCAATCTGCATCACTGGAAGCGCTTACCTGTTCGACCTTACTGAACACTCTGAGCAAATTGAGGCCCGCTAGTTTCATGAGGTCATCGGACGACCATTCTGGTTCACCATCCTTGGGCTGTGCGAGTCTGTCAAAGATGGCGGGGTACTTGGAGACGTCATCCACTCCTTCCGGCACCCTGTAGACAGAAAATAACAACAAAATTAGTCGTCGTTGCGCCACCGATAGACTGGCGACAATAGCTGCATGAGAAAACGCTGGCAAATCGTTTACTCCTTTACTTTTCTAGGCGTATTAAATATCTGCTCTCTAAGATTAACTGGTTATATGTAAGAGAGAGCTTGAAGGAACGAACCAGTCCGAATAAACCAAACCCGCAAATAAATAAATACCTTCACAATATCACAAATTCTTCTGGCCATCAGTGCATTTATAGACAGTAGCAAAGACATTCCTATATGGATTATTCTGCTACTTTCATTCTGATATTGCGTACATCTTTAGATGGCTCACAGCTCGCCTTCCAGCGAAACGCGGAAGAGAAATTCAATAACAACCTCAAATTTTAAATGCAGGACGCTTCTGAACTTACTGTAAAAGCTGAAATGACATACTTTGTGGAAGACAGATGAACGATATTACTATGTATATTACATGAAAAGCCAAAGAAACTGCTACACCTGCTTAATATCGTATAGGGTCCCCGCGAGCATGCGGAAATACCGCAACACGACGTGGCATGGACTCGCTAATGTCTGAAGTAGTGCTGGAGGCAATTGACACCATGAATCCTGCGGGGCTGCCCATAAATCCGTAAGAGTTCGAGGGGATCGAAATCTCTTCTGAACAGCACGTTGCTAGGCATCCCAGATATTCAATAATATTCATGTCTGGGGTTTGGTGGGCAGCGGAAGTGTTTAAATTCAGAAGAGTGTTCCTGGAGCCACTCTAGCCATTCTGGACGTATGGGGTGTCGCATTGTCCTGCCGTAATTGCCGAAGTTCTTCGGAATGCACAATGGACATGGATGGATACAGGTGATCGTTCAGGATGCCGTCAGAGTCATATCTAGACGTTTCATTGGTCGCATATCACTCCAACTGCACACGTCCCACGCCATTACAGAGCCTCCACCATCTTGAACAGTGTTCTGCTGACATGCAGGGTCCATGGATTCATGAGGTTGTCTCCATACCCCTACACGTCCATCCGCTAGATACAATTTGAAACTAGACTAGCCGGGCCGGGTGGCCGAGCCGTTCTAGGCGCTACAGTCTCGAACCGCGCGACCACTACGGTCGCAGGTTCGAATACTGCCTCGGACATGGATGTGTGTGATGTCCTTAGGTTAGTTAGGTTTAAGTAGTTCTAAGTTATAGGGGACCGATGACCTCAGCAGTTAAGTCCCACAGTGTTCAGAGCAATTTGAACATTTTTTTTTTTTTTGAAACTAGAACATGCAACATGTTTTCAGTCATCAACAGTCCATTGTAGGTGTTGACGGGCCCAGACGAGGCGCAAGCTTTGTATCGTACAGTCATCAAGGGTACACGAGTGGGCTTTCGGCTCCGAAAGCCCGTATCGATGATGTTTTTTTGAATTGTTCGCACGCTGAAACTTGTTGATGGCCCAGCAATGAAATCTGTAGCAATTTGCGGAAGGATTGTACTTCTGTAAGTTGAACAATTCTCTTAAGTCGTCGTTGGTACAGTTCTTGCACGATCTTTTTCCGGCCGCAGTGACGTTGGAGATCTGATGTTTTACAGAATTCCTAATATTCAAGGTACACTCCTGAAATGGTCGTACACGAAAATCCCGACTTCATCGCTAACTAGGAGATGCTGTGTCACATCGCTCGAGCGCCGACTGTAACATCACTTTCAAACTCACTTAAATCATGATAACCTGCCACTGTAGCAGCAGTAACCGATCTAATAACTGCGCCAGACACTTGTCTTATAAAGGCGTTGCCGACCGCAGTGCCGTATTCTTCCTGTTTACACATCTCTGTATTTGAATACGCATGCCTATACAAGTTTCGTTGATGCTTCAGTGTGGTAGTCTATTCTCTAAGCAAGGTTAAATTAAGTGCTGTGTGAATGCCTGGTGAATGATTTGTGTAAGTGCAGATAATGCTGCTAGTCTCGTCGAGAAACAGGCAGTCTTCTTGCCTGAATGTTTCGGACTGATGTTTACCGCACCAAACACAGCACACAATCAGCAGTGCATGTCAGACAGCGTAGCATGATTGATTTTGCTCACACACTGAACGATATGCACTCCATAAATACAGGAAAACACGCAAAAAACCACAGCAGAGCCAAATTACTATATACAGTATTCAAAAAGCTGTGTCATACATAACTGTTTAATTGCTTTAATAAGGGGTTATACCTCAAGCACATAGATCCTCAGGTTCTGTATTGTGAAACGCGCCTTAAGAGATCATAGGAGTCAAGGAATACTTCTCTGACGTGTTGGTGTATTTAGGGCACCTCAAATGGGGGCATTACATGTTGTAGTAGGGATACACCCATTAGATGATTCGGCAGAAAGCACCATTTTACATGTCACAAAAAGGAGAAATTCGGGACATATAGACAGACAACCTGTCAACTATCTCTCAACAAGGAGGAATTTAAAAATACCGTGACAGGCTAACGCGAGCAACAGCAGAACACCTGGATAAAATATTCTTAGACCTCTCGCTGAGTTACTTCTTGGAAACGTGAGTGGCTTACAGTTACGAATTGTGTCATCTTATGGAACGGCACGCACTGTCAGCGACCTCTCGGGTAAGAAACTAGACCAGTGGTTGGCAAACCCATTATTCAACAAAGCCAAATAACAACATAGCAACAATTGTAATTGCTTTTTAGAGCCATTTTTTTAAATTATGTAATTAGGTAGAGTCTTATTAACTTAATTGGGATACTTCCTGAATGTGATTGAGGAACGATCGCGGGGGTCGATCCCTCCCATCTCTGCAATTCACACTCGTCTTGTAAACTTGATTCGTCTATTTCCCTTCGCTCATACTCTTCATAAGTCCAAACCATCTCAGCATGCCCTTCTTAATAACTGACACTAAACGTTTTTCACATCACAACGGTCTCTAAAATTAATTTAATAATATGTACTTAATATTTTAAGTCTTAGTTAAAAAGTAATACATTAAATAAAAGTCGATATTACTCTTAACTATACGATTTACTGATAAAATTAAATTTACGTCATCTATAAAATTAAATGGTAACAGAGGCTGACAAACATTAATGGTAACAACGGCCTGGCATCTCCTAGGAAAGTTTGGATAAGTCAGGTTTGTATGATGCTGTTTTTAATTTTAGTCGCGGTTCAGGTTTTCATGAACAAGAAGAGTACTGAGTTTACTCTTGATGAGTTCATGCTTGAAAATGATTGTTCGTATGAATATGTGGACTCGAATAAGAAAATAACAGCAAACGCCAGTTTCTCAGATGAGTCAGGAATACTATTCAAGGTGTTAAAATTCGTCATATCTTCCTACGCTTGGTCTTTCTAAGTATAACACTTATGCTGTTAGCTATAATCACATTTGATTTTCTACAATAAAATAATATTAATACGTGAACGCGAAAATTGGAGTACGGGTTCTTAATATTAATTGTACAAGGAAGCCAATGATCCTTACATAATTCGAAAGGTAATTTGCCATACATGTACTCAAAGGAAAAATAACTTGTGTATGTAGCCGTTAAGAGTGGAAAAAGGAAGGAGAAGCTTTCAAATTCGTAACACTGACGTCAAATTCTACATCACGCAAGAAAATCTCAGCCGCGTGGGATTAGCCGAGCGGTCTAGGGCGCTGGAGTCATGGACTGTGCGGCTGTTCCGGCGGAGGTTCTAGTCCTCCCTCGGGCATGGGTGTGTGTGTTTGTCCTTAGGATAATTTAGGTTAAGTAGTGTATAACCTTAGGGACTGATGACCTTAGCAGTTATGTTCCATAAGATTTCACACACATTTGAACATTTTTGAAGAAAATCTCAAATACCTGGACATCTAAAACTGAAGATCTAACAACCCACGCGTTAGCCACCGATCTGGTGCTACAGTAGAAATGACACACGAAAGTAACAACACTTCGTGAAATCACTTCCATGTTTTTATGGTTCATTTGCAGTAAAACGTGCGTACCGGGCAGCTACAATGCTACAACTGGTAGGTCGATGATATTGTCCGCAGTGATAATCAACATATCGCAATAACGAACTCTGTAAATAACGTTGCATATTGGCGTCGTTATTTCGATTACTTCTCTGGAAGTGTAACAGTGTGGCCATTTGCTACCGAACCAGAAATCTGAAGTAAGTTCCTAAATTTAATATTTTGAGTAACTACGAATTCGGACTTCTCTTATTATGCGGAAACTATATTTGTTTTAGGGTATGCCTAGAAGAAGAATGCTAACGGATCAGAGTGAAAGACACACAGCTAGAAAGACAATTTTTGCGAAGAGAAAGTAACAGCAGTGTGGACATTCATAATGATAATGTATCTGCTTTATTTTGCAACCATAATATTAATACGTGAGCATGGAAAATTGAAGTACCGATTTTTAAAATTAATTGTATAAGTAGCCCAATGAAACTTATATAGTTCGAAAGGAACTTTGCCGTAGATGCGGACAAAAGTAAAACATATGTATACATAGCCATTAGGACAGGAGTAGATACACGCACATGACAAAAGTTTTCCTTTGTTTCTGACATTGCTACCAGTGTCTACCACGCGTAACAATCAGGTGTTATGGCAGAAACTACATACGAAAGTAATTATGTTTCGTGAAGTTGCATTCTAGGGAAGTTCATGTTTAAATGTTCCAGGCAGTTCATTTGCAGTAACACACGTATACCGGACAGCTAAAGTGCCGCAACTTCTCCGTCGTTAATGTTGTCAACAGTGGAAAACTAAACGTAGTAAATAAGCCGTCGGGTATAGCAAACGTTGTTTATTAGCGTCGTTTTTTCATTTACTTTGGTGTAAGAGTAGACGGAGCTAACTCTGTGTTCGTTTGCCGCCGTCACACAACGTCCCTTATTATAAGGAAAATGTATTTGTTTTTAGCTGCCTCGAAGAAAAATATTAAAGAGTTGGACTGAAAGACGAAGAGCTAGAGAGACACAATTGTTGCGTAGAGAGATGGCCGGGTTGTTTGGGGAAGGAGACCAGACAGCGAAGTCATCGGTCTAGTCGGATTAGGGAATGAAGGGGAAGGATGTCGGTCGTACCCTTTCAAAGGAACCATTCCGGCATTCGCCTGAAGCGATTTAGGGAAATCATCGAAAACCTACATCGGGATAGCCGGACGCGGGATGGAACCGTCGTCCTCCCGAATGCCAGTCCAGTGGCGTAGAGAGAGTAACAGGAATTATGCAGATGTCGATAACGACAATTCTGTTGTGGTTCTGGAGGATACATGTAAATGTGTGCTGAGCAAAATTTCAAATAATTTTGAGAACTGCAATTGCAGTTTGTTAAACTTACTGTGCAGATTTTCTTACGCAAATCATTTCGAGTCTAAAGTGACTTTACGCGATACAACGGCATTCACATTGCGTTTTCATAAGGGTAAAATTAATTTGCAATCATTAACACAATTTATTTTTCAACGCGGTGTATCAAACACTACCTTCAAATGATCGAACAATTAAAGAGAAATCAAAGAATTGTTTGTAGAATACACGTAGCTAAAATGCAACATTTGCCACGGATGAGTTCTATGGCTAAAATTTCAGACACTTTAAGACACATAAGAACTGCCATCACAGACGAGGTTCACTGACGCAGTTGGCCGAATTTCCAGCACAGGCGATACTAGTGTCTATAAAAGCACAAAGACGTTCAGATTTCTATCCCCTCAATCTTTGTTCTTGAAACCCATAAACTGCCAGTGCCAATACTAAAGGGAGGCACTTTATACTTTGTGGAAGAGTCACACTCCTGGGGACAAAAAGCCGCATGTGGCTCTCGAGCCGCAGTTTGTCGACTACTGACACAGACGAAGGAAACGTTTCGGCCCTGAATGTCGCTCCCCCACCAAGCAGTGTACCTATTGTGGATACTACTAGCAGAAAGGAACAGGTGGTTCGACATCTCTCCCAGAAAGTCGCCGATGAGGTAAGACTTGCGTCTTACCCCCAGCCAGTACTCTTAAAGTCAAACATCAGCAGAGAGAAAGAGAAGTACCATACTTATTCTAATGCTACCGAAGACCATAGCAAAGTGTCATCATCGTAGGAGGTCTATCCGTACAGGCTCAAATGAGACGCTTCGCTGTTATACACCAGAAGCTGCTGAATACTCTATCAGAAGATGTAAAACATACCAGCACTCGAGATCCTAGACAACCCAGGCAGTATGGTTTGCTTAAAATTCACAAAGAAGATGTGCCATTGGAACCTATCATTGGTGCTGTTGATTCTCCCACCTATAGGCTAACAAAGTATCTAACCAAGTTATTGATTCCAACAGTTGGCCGCAGCAATCTTCACATTAAAAGCTTCATTGAGTAAATCGTAACAATGAGGTTTGGTCCAAAAGAATTTTTAGTCTGCCTGGATGTTGTCTTTCAATTTGTTACAGTTTTTGTGGAAGACACATTGAAACTGATAGCAGAGCAGTCTCCTCCTGAAACTGCAAAATTCTTCCACCATGCCATGAGGACTGCCTGTTTCTTGAATAGCGGTAAATTTTGTGAAATTACTTACGGGTTGGCTATGGGTTCTACACTGTCTCAGTCAGTGTCCAATTTCTTCATGCATCATTTTGAAGAACGTGCATTAATTTTGGTTCCACTTCACCTGTATTCATTTTACAGTAACACCCACGAAAGTCAATTGCTCCTGACGAAGGTGATGATGGTAATAGTCGAAAGCTTGAGGATTTATTCCGAACTGACGCGGCAAGAAGTATGTCAATGTTTTATTCAAGGGTGTCGTCACAAGAAACGTTCTCAAAGTAAAACCTGTCAAACATTCGCGGATGTTACGAAATATTTTCTAGTCTGCAATGGCCAACGAAATTGTAATTTTCCTAGCCAACATGCACAATTCTGTACTTTCATACTGGCCATGATAAGCAAATCAGAAACATCTCGCTAATGCCATGTAAAGCCGTCTAGAATCTTGATAATGGCCTCAGTTCAACGACGAAGAGATTCGTCAAGTTTTTTCAGGTTCGCCGTATTGAACTGAAACCATTAATGATTAGATCCTATAACAATGACGTCAGTGCGGCGATGTTGACTGCTATTTTTCAGCTTCTGTTCCATATATTATCTCTGGGATTAAGATCGTGTGACACAGCAGGAGAGTCGAGGTGTGATAGTGTGTCTGAGTGTTAGTGAAACCAGGAACATATACGTGGAGCTTTGTGACCAAGGGTGGATTAAATGTATGCGATGCATCAGAAAAGTAATGTGACATATCTTTTCGGTACCATAAATGTTTCTTATTTTAAATGCAGCGATTACTCCCAGCCATACTGTGGTGGTTCTGCGAACGGCTGAAAGCAAGGGGAAACTACAGCCGTAATTTTTCCCGAGGGTTTACAGTTTTACTGTTTGATTAAATGATGATGGCGCCCTTTTGGGTAAAATATTCCGTAGGTAAAGTAGTCCCCCATTCAGATCTCTGGGCGGGGACTACTCAGGAGGATGTCATTATCACGAGAAAGAAAACTGGCATTCTACAGATTGGAGCGTGGAATGTCGGATAGGTTAGAAACTTTAAGAACGGAAATGGATAGATTGAAGTTAAATATAGCGGGAATTAGCGACTTTTGGTGTCAGGTGAAACAAGACTTCTGGTCAGGTGAACACAGGATTATAAATACAAAATCAAATATAGGTAATGCTGGAGTAGGTTTAATAACGAATAAAAAAAATAGGATCACGGGTAAGTTACTACGAAAAGCATGGTGAACGCATTATTGTAGCGAAGATAGACACGAAGCCCACGCCTCCCATAGTAGTACAAGTTTATATGTCAACTTGCTTCGCAGATGGTGAAGAGATTGAAGAAACATGTTATGCGATAAAAGAAATTAAATGGCTCTGAGCACTATGGGACTTAACTACTGTGGTCATCAGTCCCCTAGAACTTAGAACTACTTAAACCTAACTAACCTAAGGACATCACACACATCCATGCCCGAGGCAGGATTCGAACCTGCGACCGTAGCGGTCTCTCGATTCCAGACTGTAGCGCCTAGAACCGCTCGGCCACTCCGGCCGGCCTTTGAGGTTTGCCGACGTTATTGTAATTCTGTCAAAGACAGCAGAGGACCTGGAAGAGCAGTTGAAGAGAATAGACAGTATCTTGAAATGAGGATATAAGATGAAAAAGAAAACTGGAATAATGGAATGTAGTCTAATTAAATCATGGGATACGGAGGGAATTAGATTAGAAAATGAGACACTTGCAGTAGAAGATAAGTTTTACTGTTTAGGGAGCAAAATAACTGATGATGGTCGTAATAGAGGGGATATAAAATGCAGACTGGCTATGGCAAGGAAATCGTTTCCGAAGAAGACAAAATTGTTAACATCGAGTATAGATTTAAGTGTCAGGAAGTCTTTTCTGAAATATTTGTATGGAGTGTATCCATGTATGGTAATGAAACATGGACGATAAATAGTTTAGACAAGAAGAGAATATAAGCTTTCAAAATGTGGTGCTACAGAAGAATGCTGAAGATTAGATGGGTAGATCACACAACTCATGAGGAGGTATTGAATAGGGGAGAAGAGGAGTTTGTGGCACAACTTGACTAGAAGATGGGATCGGTTGGTAGCACATGTTCTGAAGCATCAAGGGATCACCAACTCAGTATTGGAGGGCAGCGTGGAGGGTAAAAACCGTACAGGGAAACCAGATGATGAATACACTAAGCAGATTCAGAAGGATGTAGGTTGCAGTACTTACTCAGAGATGAAGAAGCTTGCACAGGATACAGCAGCATGGGGAGCAGCATCGAACCAGTCTCTGGACTGAAAACCACTACAGCACAACAGCTTCCTCAAACCACTCAATGACCTCGGCCCTCTGCTCAGACCTTTTAGTTGACATTACTCTCTCAATGCCACACTGTAATTGCTGCTGTTCGCACAAAACAGTTTCACTACTTGTGCAGGTTTCCTCGTCTCGTTTGTCGTACAGTTCACTCATGTTATGGCTGGTAAAATTATAGCATTGTCATGCAAACAGTGTGCCAGGTTTGTGCCCCGTGGCCAAAATTGGAATTAATTTTTTCCAGCGTTAATCGATTCCACTTTACCGCTTTAGGATATCTACCAAGCTCCGCTGACATACGATAATTACAGCTCACTTGGGACCTCCATGAGTAGCAGTACTTAAAGTACAAGGTATGGTGTCAGGCAGAAATCAGGAAAGGGCCAGCACTCTGTGCGAGCCCACACTTGTTGACAACCTTCTGAGGAGGCGGCGCTGCAGTAATGGGTAGGTGAGGACAACATCCTCAGGCACCATGACGACTAGCAGTTGCTGGCATATAGCTAGAATGTTCAAGAACCTCCAAGAACAATCAGGAAAAACACCTCTCTGGGAGAAACTTGGACAAAAGACCCTGAAACACCAGTATACGTATGGCCAGTGGAGGGGACCGAGTCAGTGACTACCAGGATGTAGAAGAAGCGGTGCTAATGCCTAACCTTGAAGTCACTATAGAGCGACACTTTGATGCTGCTGTAGTAAAATCTAACAGAAGACTGTACACAGTTGCAGGAGGATAACTGTGATTTCAAAATGTATCCAGAACAATCATTGAGGTTTTCGCTTGTTAAAAAAGAACAAACTTTGTAGAATTTGTCTCTAGTAGTAACGAGTAATAGCTGATTTTTTTTTTGTATCGGAATAGAGAATGGAATCAGCACTTGTCTCCTATTGTGGGTAAAATATTTGACTGTGTACTGTCGGAATGAGTTCATCTCTGACAAAACTCAGAAACCAGGAGTTGTTGGAAGGGATTAACATACAGGGTGACAATTATTGCACTGTATGAAAAAGAAACGTAATTTAGTTGCAAACTACGGAGTGCACACACTTTATTCAACATCCAAACGTCACTAAAGATATTCGGATTTAGGTTATGGCATGTTTGATCTTCCGGCCGTCATTGGCGATGTTGTTGAGCAGACAAATAGCCAAATTCTGCATGGCCCCCTGAAGAGTCGAAGCATCGATGCTGTCGATGACCTCCTGAATGGCTGCTTTTAGTTCAGTAATGGTTTTGGGTTTATTGTTGTGCACTTTGTCTTTAATTTAGTCCCACAAAAATGAGTCGCATGTGTTCAGATTCGGAGAATACGACGGCCAATCGAGGCCCTGCCAGTGGCCTCTAGATACCCAAGAGCCAGAATGCGGTCCCCAAAGTGCTCCTCTGGGAAGTCATTGTCCTGTTTCAATGCAATGGAGTCGAGCCCCATCTTGCATGAACCACATCTTGTTTATATCAGGATCACTGTGGGGATGAAATCATCTTCCAAAACCTTCACGTACCGTTCAGTAGGTTCCGTGCCATCAAAGAATATCGCACCGATTGTTCCGCGACCGAGCTTCACACACCACACAGTCAGCCCTTGGGAGTAAAGAGACTTATCGATCGCGAAATGCGGATTCTCAGCCTCACAAATGCGCCAATTTTGCTTTTTGACGATCCCCTCCCAATGAAAGTGGTCTTCGTCGCTAAACCAAACAATGCATGCGCATACTAATTCCCGTCATGCATCGCGGCCAACCGTGCAGTTTGAACGTCCTAACGCAAACCGTTCAGAAGTTATGACGATTTTACTTCGTATAGTTCAAGTCACCATATGTCTAGTACTAGGGTGTACTCATTGATTTGCAAAGATTAAAGTCACCATAAGACACCTCTCTCACTAAGGTTGAACAATTGGGAAATAAATTATCCTTAAATTGAATCCTTAAGTGCCTGCACCGTTATTTACTTCCTATGAAGGTAAAACTTATCCTCTCCTTTCTAAAATCACCTTTTCAAAGCTTCCTATGAGATTTTCTCCCTCTCACTGAATTAATTGCAACTTTAGTAGACCTCTGTCCACATTGTTGTCAACCATCTGATTGCGCCTCGCAGCCCATACGCCCGTCCACAGCTGGCGATAGGTCCTGTGCAACGTGACAACAGATTACCCTAATGATACCATTTCAAGTGGTTTTGACCCCGAGGAATAAAAAGAAAATCACAGAGACTGACATACAGCGAATAATGGGTTTAAGGAATCAAATAAATGCTATTTGTTACTAAAAGGTTTCGAGAGTACCATTGACAGGATGCTGTCTCTTGATGTAGCATCAAAGCGCGTGTAATAACTTGTCGCACACGTGACTGACTACACTCCTGGAAATGGAAAAAAGAACACATTGACACCGGTGTGTCAGACCCACCATACTTGCTCCGGACACTGCGAGAGGGCTGTACAAGCAATGATCACACGCACGGCACAGCGGACACACCAGGAACCGCGGTGTTGGCCGTCGAATGGCGCTAGCTGCGCAGCATTTGTGCACCGCCGCCGTCAGTGTCAGCCAGTTTGCCGTGGCATACGGAGCTCCATCGCAGTCTTTAACACTGGTAGCATGCCGCGACAGCGTGGACGTGAACCGTATGTGCAGCTGACGGACTTTGAGCGAGGGCGTATAGTGGGCATGCGGGAGGCCGGGAGGACGTACCGCCGAATTGCTCAACACGTGGGGCGTGAGGTCTCCACAGTACATCGATGTTGTCGCCAGTGGTCGACGGAAGGTGCACGTGCCCGTCGACCTGGGACCGGACCGCAGCGACGCACGGATGCACGCCAAGACCGTAGGATCCTACGCAGTGCCGTAGGGGACCGCACCGCCACTTCCCAGCAAATTAGGGACACTGTTGCTCCTGGGGTATCGGCGAGGACCATTCGCAACCGTCTCCATGAAGCTGGGCTACGGTCCCGCACACCGTTAGGCCGTCTTCCGCTCACGCCCCAACATCGTGCAGCCCGCCTCCAGTGGTGTCGCGACAGGCGTGAATGGAGGGACGAATGGAGACGTGTCGTCTTCAGCGATGAGAGTCGCTTCTGCCTTGGTGCCAATGATGGTCGTATGCGTGTTTGGCGCCGTGCAGGTGAGCGCCACAATCAGGACTGCATACGACCGAGGCACACAGGGCCAACACCCGGCATCATGGTGTGGGGAGCGATCTCCTACACTGGCCGTACACCACTGGTGATCGTCGAGGGGACACTGAATAGTGCACGGTACATCCAAACCGTCATCGAACCCATCGTTCTACCATTCCTAGACCGGCAAGGGAACTAGCTGTTCCAACAGGACAATGCACGTCCGCATGTATCCCGTGCCACCCAACGTGCTCTAGAAGGTGTAAGTCAACTACCCTGGCCAGCAAGATTTCCGGATCTGTCCCCCATTGAGCATGTTTGGGACTGGGTGAAGCGTTGTCTCACGCGGTCTGCACGTCCAGCACGAACGCTGGTCCAACTGAGGCGCCAGGTGGAAATGGCATGGCAAGCCGTTCCACAGGACTACATCCAGCATCTCTACGATCGTCTCCATGGGAGAATAGCAGCCTGCATTGCTGCGAAAGGTGGATATACACTGTACTAGTGCCGACATTGTGCATGCTCTGTTGCCTGTGTCTATGTGCCTGTGGTTCTGTCAGTGTGATCATGTGATGTATCTGACCCCAGGAATGTGTCAATAAAGTTTCCCCTTCCTGGGACAATGAATTCACGGTGTTATTATTTCAATTTCCAGGAGTGCATTTGTCCTGGAGATGAATATGCTTTGTGGACCAACACCAGGCAGAAGACAAAAGAATCGATTTGATGTTAAATTTCCTTGCCCCACTTTGTTGCATCGGGGAATGTGAGCCTGACGTTTTTTCTTCCTTGAGATTTATTCAAAAATCTATGATTCGTCATCTGTAATTAAGAGACTTCAGAATTGTGGTTTCCTCTGCAGGCAGTCCGGAAAATCAAGACAGAGATTCTTTCTCGACCACGTTGAGCACTGCAACTGACGCTAGTTTTAGTGACTGATGGAAAACACCTCAGCATATTTACAATGGTAAGACCGGTTTCATTCTTAGAACATCTGAAGAAGTTCTAAGAACGAAACCGGTCGTACCACAATAAATATATATTAATACAGCTGAGCTGGTTTTTATCAATCACTGAAACGGTTCATCCGTTTGTATTCTTCTCACTCGTTAGGTTCTTTGAAATTACCTTTACATTGCGCACTGTTTTCGAAGGTGTTAAAATTTGACACGTTAAACACCTTGATGGTTAGCAAGTGAGCTGATGTTCTCACCGACAATGGACGATCCGACCTCACAAGACATTTCACTCTTTCTACGCAGTCATCTGGTCTTGAGCAGGAAGGTCTCTCCGAACGAGCTGAATCTTCCACTTCTCCTCGACCCCCTAAAAAGGACGTGGCATCTGAATATTTATTGGGGAATGTTCCCCAGATGTTCATACTTTTGCTCGTCAGTGCTTTTAGAGCGCTTGACACTGCCCAACCTCGAGAAAGCTCGCTATATTCCCTTCTGCAAAATGATCAGACTCATCCCAACAACTGATGAGCAAATGAAGAGGAGTCAGTAAGCAGGATAACATGACCCAAGTTATTGGGTGACCTGGAAGGAGCTCCTCAAACAGTTCAGTTCAGATATGTTTAATCTTCATACACTTGCTAGTGTTGGACCGAAACGAATCATTGTAGCACATCGTGCATTTTTCCACCCGATAATCTCTTATGGGATAATTTTCTACGGAAACCCATCCCAAAGTAAAAAGTGACAACACTACACCAGGCAGTAATAAAAAATATAGGCCATTCACTCGCAGTCACCTTGTAGGCACCTCTTCAAGGAGTTATCCACTTTACACCATTCTCACAATGTACTATGAGGTGACAAAAGTCATGGGATGCCTCCTAACACCGTGCGGACCTACTTTTGCAACTCGACGTGGCTCGGGCTCAACAATTTGTTAGAAGTCCCCTGCAGAAATATTGAGCCATGTTGCCCCTATAACCGCCCATAATTTCAAAATGTTACCGGGGCAGGATTTTCTGTACGAACTGACCTCCCGGTTATGTCCAATAAATGTTCTATGGGATTCACGTTGGGTGATCTGGGTGACTAAATAATTCTCTCGAACTGTCTAGAATGTCCTTCAAACCAGTCGCGAACAGTTGTGGCATGGCATGACATCTTTGTTTAGGTACTCAAAGTCTATGAATGGCTGCAAACTGTCTCCAAGCAGCCGAACATAAGCATGATAGGTTCAGTTTCACCAGAGGACCTGTTCCATTCCGTGTAAGCACAGCCCACACCATTACGGAACCACCACCTACTTGCACAGTGCCCTACTAACAACTTGGGTCCCTGGCTTCCTGTGGTCCGCGCCACACTCGAACCCTACCATCAGCTCTTACCAACTGAAATCGGGACTCCTCTGATCAGTCCACGGTCTTCCAGTCGTCTAGGGTTCAACTGATATGGTCACGAGCCCAGGAGAGTCGCTGCAACCCATGTCGTGTTAAAGCCACTCGCGTCTATCGTCCGCTGCCATAGCCCATTAACACACCTAACGGATACGTTCGTCTTACGTCCCACACTGATTTTCTGCGGTCAGTGTTGCTTGTTTATTAGGCCTGACAAGTAACTCAAATTTCGCTGCTCTCAGTCGTTAACTGAAGGCTGTTGACGATTGCATTGTACATGATGAAAAGTAATGCTTGAAATCTGGTATTCTCGGCACACCTTCGACACTGTAGATCTCGGAACATTGATTTCTTAACGTCTTCCGAATTTAAATGTCCCATGCGTCTAGCTCCAACTACTATTCCGCGTTCGAAGTGTGTTAATTTCCGTCGTGCGGCCATATTCACGTCGGGAACCTTTTCACATGAATCAACTGAATACAAACGACAGCACCAGAAATTGATATCGTTTTACACTGTGTGTACACGATAATATCACTATATGTATAGTGCATATCGAGATTCCATTTTTTTTGTCACCTCAGTGTAATTAAATTTTCATCCCTTGAAAAGCGAGTGGTTGTAGGACCATGAAACTTCCTGGAAACATTTGTAAGGACATGCGGAAGAGAACTAACGAATAAACCATTGACAGAAGCACATTTTAGTTTCCACATGACAGGGTAACATTTGTTAATCAGGTACCATGTTTACGTCACAGGTTACAAATGTTGCTACATCTGACGACTATCTAATTCACGACGGCCTGGAACTGTGCTAGAGATATCGTTTCACACGTGTTCGCAGCGCCGTTCGAGCGGTGGACCACAGAATCTTCAGCTTTCTTGACACAGCTCGTGCACCGCTTGAAGACCGGACATGTGTGGTGCAGTTGGCAGTCGGCCTCTCCCAGAAGCAATTCCCAACTCATCGCATAATTCGAATTTACGTATTATGTTCTTCAACGCAGGTACGGAAAGAGAACCTCTCCATATTTCTTTAATGCGTTGGTGCTCGCAAAGAGTAGCGGCGCTGTTGCTGTTCCTTCGATAAAACAGCTCAAGCGCTGTTCATCTTATCCAGACTCATGTTGACTGCCAGCAACTTTAATGCACTTGACAATTTGTGTTTCAACACAACGTAGCCGTACCAGCACTGGCGTCTAATGGCAAGTGATGAAATTAACACTACTAGCAACACAAGTCCTGCAGCTTACAGTCTGAAAATCTTTCCTACTAATTGGGTACCCATCCCTTAAACAGTTTTCGTTTTTGTTGTTTCAAATTGCAGGAAACCACAGCCAAAATTCCACATTTTGAAAGAAATAATCCACACTGTCTGTAGAAAAGTCACGACCGGCTTCTCGCCACTAGGAGACTCATCCTCACGTGATAAAGATTCATTTTAAAAAGTCATCGCCGAAAGGTAACTGCCTTATGACCATTCCCCACCGTCATGACAAGCTGCAAACAAATAGTGCACTAGAAAAGCTAGTTCGTATCCGTACGTAAACAGCCGGGGAGGGTGGTAGAGGGTTGGGGGGGAGGGGTGGTAGCAGAACCACGCCACAAGCAGAAAGGTGGTTGAGCGACAGTAGGCAAGGAAGTAATGCAATCCCCTTCGCTTTAAATATGGATAACCACTTTTAACGTGCTGTTTGTTTACAACTTCACATGAACGATGGGGAACGGATATAAGGCAGTTACCTTTCGGCGAGTCTTTAAAAAGAATCTTTATCACCTGAAGATGCGTTTTCCAGAGGTGCGAAACCGTTCGTGACTTCAAATATTCTACAGCCAGTGCAGATTATTTATTAACTAAAAGTAGTTTTCCGTCTACGTTTGCTCAAGCAGCCAAACTTTAATTATAACCACCCTGTATACATTCGCTAATGAAATCGTCGTAAATAATTTGTCACATTTTGAGAAGGATGGTGATGTTCCTAACCACAAAACTAGAAGAGAAAATAACTTTTATTAGGCACTATTGAAATTCAAAGTGGCTGACAAAGTGGGTCAGTGTTCATCAATAACAAATTTTCATGATTTCTCCATTAACAGAAAATGTGAGATAAGTAACAAAACAAGTCTGAAACCTAACCCAAAATCATTTGGTCTGTAAAACTCCTTTTATTTCAGAGACGAATTTCTATTTAAAAACTAGTAGTCGGTACTTTGGTCATTAATGTTAAACCCTGTCATGTTTATAATTCCTGCAGACTGATAAATTCCACTACGATAAAAAAAAAAATTTCAGGCACTCTCAACACTTCTGCAGAAATAGCGGCAAGTTTAAACTGGTACTGACTCTAGGTCATGAGTCAGACAAATTGCAGTGCGAAGGGGGAAAAACAGTGTTTTCAGTTCATACACAGAGTCACCAGTCTCATTACTTTCCTAATAAAACTCATATAATTACGTTTAACGTTAAAGAATATAAGCAACTCACATAGAGACGCCGTCGAAGTCGCTGCCAATGCCTACATGGTCCACTCCGGCGACGTTGCGAATATAGTTAATGTGAGCTGCAACATGCCAGAACAAAGTCTTTTCAGGACGATACATGATACTGTACCTTGTAGAAAGCAATACAGCTTACATCAGAATAATACTTTACAGTTATCAAGGTAAACAAAGTTAACTCAGCTGAGATCATATTTGTATCTACATTTTCCATGAGGCTTTATTCTCATTCGTAATAAACATATTTTATGTATATTTAGATAAGCTAAGGCTTTGTGTTATTCTTGGATATTTGTGGGTTTAGATGTCCGCAATGGGGCAAGAGGGGGCACTTGGCCCGCCCCTGGAAACTGCTCGTATATGTACAGTCTCTCGCAGTTTTAGGAATGATTGTTTGCGAGTCTGCTAAGTAGATTTTTCATTTTCGTGATAGGAGATACTATGTTTTTTAATTTGGTAATTTTTCTTCTTTTTTGGTGCATTGTGACAATATGTTTTCATCGTTCTGGTTTTTGTTCTATTTCAGGTTTTTAACTTTCATCAACTAGGATGGAATATAAAGAAATGGGATTTGCAGGTAACTGTCAAAAGACAGAATATCTTTCATATGATCTGGATGAACTGTACATAAAAATTCAACAATTTTTTCTGCCTGTGGTCTATTTTAGAAAAAATTGAAATTCAAATTTAGAGATTAATAAAAAAATGTAATGGAAGCAAGGTCACTGGTATGCTCAGTTCAATCCTATGGAGCAGAAACGTAATGAGCAGAATTAAAAGACTCATAATTAAGACGATATTAGAAAGTACAGCCATGTGTGGAACAGAGACCTGGACAATTAGCAGAGGCGTATAAACTAGCTGGAAGCATCAGAGAAGAAGGTTAACAAGAATCTTAAGGAAAGACCACGTGAGGAATACACAGATGATAAGGGTAATGGAAGTGGAAGAAAGAATGTGTAATGTGATGGATCGAAGAAAGATAACAGGCGTACGCACATGTACGAAGAACGGTGGGAGAAAGGGTACCAAAACTAACACTGGGGTGAGAAAGTGAGGGAAGATGAAGACAAGAACGACCGATAAATACCTGGCTTCAAAATGCACAGATAACAATGAGAAGATCTGATGCAGAATAAGAGGATACACAAGGCTTAAATACTTGGAGGAATATCTTGAACAACTAGTTCGAGTACCTGTGTAAGACTCATTGCAGTAAGTCCTGAGAGTGTTGTAATGTTGGAGAGAAACCTCTGAGTTGAGGAAAATCTCAAAAATAAATAAATATTTCGCGACAATCTAAAATTGTTGAGGTATTAATATAAATATTTTTGGGATTAACTCGTTGAATACTCTAGAATTAATCATGAAAATGGTGGAATTTAAGATTGTTAAATGAAATGCGTTGTTTCTTATTCGTATTTCTTATAGAGATATATTCTTAGTTTATACAAATGAAATATGCTTATTAGTTTGCTATCACACTATTCTACATATAAAGATAAAACGGATACATATTAATCTGTTAACTCTACAGGACCTATCTGAGATCACTTTTAATGTGTCACACTTCTCATTTCCTGTCTATAGCCTTCCATATACGTGTGACTGCATAAAGTTTGAATGTTCTGGGCTATAGAAAAGTGAGGAGCTAGCCAAAGCTTTGTCCAAATATAACCTCTAATAAGAACTAAGCAACGAGATTGCCAGAAGGCTTCGGAAAAGATCGGCAGAGTCGAGAGCAGAGGATGTCAGGTGGCTACAGCGATAGGAAAGGTTCACTTTCGAACAGTTTGAACGAGGAGAAGTAGTCTCTGGAAGTCAGCCGTGCTGTTAGACGAAGTGGCTTGTGGTGTCCTGTTGTGAAGCTCTTGTTGATATGGTGAACAAAAGGTATAAAGTGGTTAAATGGCTCTGAGCACTATGGGACTTAACTTCTGTGGTCATCAGTCCCCTAGAACTTAGAACTACTTAAACCTAACTAACCTAAGGACATCACACACATCCATGCCCGAGGCAGGATTCGAACCTGCGACCGTAGCAGTCGCGCGGTTCCGGACTGAGGAAGTGGCTTGTGGTGTCCTGTTGTGAAGCTCTTGTTGATATGGTTAACAAAAGGTATAAAGTGGTTAAATGGCTCTGAGCACTATGGGACTTAACTTCTGTGGTCATCAGTCCCCTAGAACTTAGAACTACTTAAACCTAACTAACCTAATGACATCACACACATCCATGCCCGAGGCAGGATTCGAACCTGCGACCGTAGCAGTCGCGCGGTTCCGGACTGAGCGCCTTAACCGCGAGACCACCGCGGCCGGCACAAAAGGTATAAAATTGAGTTATCGTGGATAACGTTCGCAATGGGTGTCGAGTCACTGGTGTCAGGGAAGAGCTAGAAGACGATTTAATTATCATAACTTTGATGGTATGAAGTAAATGGTAAATTGAGGTCATGACCGCTGAACGATGGAAGATTCGGTTTAATGTCACGTCGGCATCGAGGTCATGAGAGACGGAGCGCTAGCTCGGTTTGCGTCAAGGATAGGGAGAGAACTCGGCCTTGGCCTTTCAAGGATACCATCCCGACATTTGCCTGGGAGGATTTTGGGAAATTACGGAAAACCAAAATCTGGATGGCCAGGCACGTGTTTGAACCGTCATCCTTCCGAAAGTGAGTCCAGCGAGCTAATCACTGCGCCACATGACTGTTGTAGATCCTGCGAAACTCAGCTCGCTCTGTTCCTTCATGACATCCACAGCGCAGTGGACAACGGCGCTCAAGTTGATGCCGTTTTCCTTGATTTCAGGAAGGCGTTTGACAACTTCACGCATTGCCGTTTAATGAAAAAAAAAAAAAAGGAGCTTACGGGGTATTCGAGCAGACATGCGATTGGATTCAAGTCTTTCTTGTAGATAGAACTCAACACGTTGCTCTCAATGGAACGAAATCGACAGATGTATAGGGAATATCCGGAGTACCACAGGGAAGTGTGAAAGGACTGCTGCTGTTTACAACAAATATAAGTGATGTAGTAGAAAGCGTCGAATGCTCTTCAAGGCTATTCGCAGATGATGCAGTTGTCTATACCAAAGTAGCAAGGCCAGAAGATAGTAAGAATTTGCAGATCGACCTTCAGAGAGTTGATTATTGGTGCAGGCGCCGACAGTTGACCCTAAACGTAAATGAATGTGACATATTGCACATACATAGGGAAAGAAATCCACTACCTCACAGCTACACCATTAATGACCAACAGCTGGAGACAATGTCTGCCGTAAAATATCTAGGCGTAACTATCCAGAGCGACCTTAAGTGGAACTACCATATAAAACAGGTAGAGGACGGCCGGGGTAGCCGAGATGCTCTAGGCGCTTCAGTCTGGAACCGCGCGATCGCTTCGGTCGCAAGTTCGAATCCTGCCTCGGGCATGGATGTGGGTGATGTCCTTAGGTTAGTTAGGTTTAAGTAGTTCTACGTTCTAGGCGACTGATGACCTCAGAAGTTAAGTCCCATAGTGCTCAGAGCCATTTGAACCACATAAAACAGATAGTGGGAAAAGCAGATACCAGACTCAGATTCACTGGAAGAATGGTAAAGATATGTAACTCATCCACGAAGGAAGTGGCTTATAAGTCGATTGTTGTTCATCTATCTGGGATCCCTATCAGGTAGGACTGACATAGGAGATAGAGAAGATCCAACGAAGAGCGACGCGTTTCGTCACGGGATCGTTTAGGTGGCGAGAGAGCGTTACGGAGATGCTAAATAAACTCCACTGGCAGACGCTACAAGAGAGGCGTTGTGCAGCACGGAGAGATCTGCTATTGAAATTTCGGGACACCACTTTTCAGGACGAGTCGGACAACGTATTACTATCCCCCCGAGTGGTACCGAAAGTACCCTCCGCCACACGCCATTAGGTGTCTTGTGGAGTATGATGTAGATGTGACTGTAGTATGAGTTTTGGACATCAGCTCTGCACACTTTTTGGTGATGAATAGAGAGTAAAATTTATTTATTTCCGGGAGACACGTCGAACTCTTGCATTATTAGCGAAGTTTTGTGGAGTAAGTTTGAATTTTATACAAGTTTCTTTGCAAGTGGTCATGAGCACATGTTCGCACGAAATTGTGAGTGAAGATTAACAACCATAAATTCAAAGTTTCGTGGGTTGTTAATAATTTTAAATGTGTGCCAAAGAAGTGAGAAGCTAGGACAGAGTATTTTCATTCAACTATTTTGTAAATTTTGGCCAGTTTGTTTGTGACTTGTACTGGAGCTAATGTGCTTGTCATGTGTGTGCGTGGAATGTGTTCTGAGTCCACGTCAGGTGTCAGAGTATATTAAAGTGTCTCAATGCTTTCTAAAAGTGATTCTAAGAAATTTTATACCCTTTTCATGAGAATTTTCGTACGATTTTAACTTGTTTCCTTGTAAGCAAGGTCAGGCCAGAAGTTCGCGTGGTACCCAATCGAGAGGGATTCAGATGATGTTTATTTTATTTCAGTACGACGTAATTATTTTTATGGCCCTCAGACACGTCGTACGTAATAATTTGGAAATTTTCGGTGGTTTGCCATTTGTGCATGCTAACGGACTCCATGTATTCCCGCCATTGTGTGCTCGTTGCTCCCTGTCTGCCTACGACGTTTGTTTCAGTCGCTTGGTGTGAAATAAGAGCTCATCAAATCTAAATTCATTATTTTAGTTCAGATTTCAAATTTCACAGTTAGATTTCACCAATCCACCATAGATTGTTTTTCTAAAACGATATCAACTATCCAGAATGAGATTTTCACTCTGCAGCGGAGTGTGCGCTGATATGAAACTTCCTGGCAGATTAAAACTGTGTGCCCGACCGAGACTCGAACTCGGGACCTTTGCCTTTTGATATCAACTATGGTGGCGATCCTGCTACTGTAGAACATAATTTGTGGATCTGCCAATGTGTAGTTATACAAAGCCCCTCATCAGCCTCCGTTTTATTCGCTTTCCGGCAGTGCAAGCTGATGCAATTAGTCGAATACCAGTGATCCTTGTCTTCGTCTACTAGCCGCTCCCCAGTTTTGTAATTACATATCTACCTATTCCCATTTCTACTGCTTTGGTCTTCCTTTGGTATACTGCCGCTGCTCTGCGAGTCACAGCTAACATTTAACATGGAGATGGCCAATGGCAGTTCCTGTCTCCTTACTAAAAGTCTCCGTAGTCTGATTGTCGAATCCATCTATTACTTCGCTTTCTGGATCCAGCCTTTGATTTGGAATCCTTTGTGATTGTGTATTGTTAATTTTGCCTCTTTGAATCGTTGCTGGTTTGCGCTCACACTTCTTACACTCGTAGTGTTTCTCCATGTTTTCGACCATCGACTTTGCGGCGGTCCTGGTTTCCAAACGTCATGTGGTTTGCAACAGTGGCCTGCTTAGTTTTGGCATGAGGCTACGAGACGAAGCATTCCATTTAATAAGTCAGGTAATTCTTCGTCACTTTCACAGAGTTAGCAGTGGCATCTGTCATTGATATTTTTCGCTAGAATTTTAATCCCTCTCCTTCAAACTGCCTGGGTATCTCCCACATGTTTTTCACCTTTCCTCTTGTCTCTGCTGTGCATGATCTCACCACACCTAGTAATTTCCTTACTGTACCATTTTCTCTCACGATGTTGTGCAAGATTGGATTGTGGACAGGATAAAATGTATTGGAGTAATGCATACATATTGAATAAAAACGGAGAACTAGATTGTAAGTAGCACTTTGAACAGCTTCCAATAGGTGAGTTGAGTGTAATTAGTTTACGGGGAAGCGTATCCAGAAGTACTGAGGCAACATGCTGGGAAAATTTTTGGGGCTGCTACGTTAGCTATTTGTGTGTTTGTTGAGTTGATGATTGGTAACAACGGAAGCTATCCTAACACTAAAAAGAGAGACAGAGAAAGAGACGAAGGATGAGTTTTTAGCCGTGTGCGGTGTTTACTTACCCACAACGTCTTCTATCGTGCCTCTAGCACCGTCATTGCGGAGGTATGCCGAGAAGAAGTTGACCATCACAATGCCTCCGTTCTGGGTCTGAAACAAAATGATTCACACTAATTGGATGACACGGTTTTAAAATAGCCTCACATTACTTACACTTGGTGTAAGGCATCGTAAGGGATATAGTACCACAACATGAACCACATCAGACTTTTGAGATATTTTCATGCTCAGAAAATTATGATTATAAACATTACCTAATTCTTATTGTGAACTGAGTAATTTGACGTTTAAGTGTAACCACTTAATCATTGCTATAGTGGAATCGCAGTTTCATGTTCTTCGCTCGAAATAGAGCTCCCGACAAGAGAATCTCTTACAACAAGCCGGAGTATGAACTGTTGACACCTTCGTCGATACCTTTAAAACGTGAGTGATCGCATTATCACCTTGGCACTGAAATAGTGCTGCATGTCAATAGAGAAAAGGCAAGAAATTATCATCCCGATCAAGCTGAGGTCCGTTCACATTCAGGGAAAGACAATACGCTGGACGAAAACTGGACGTATTCCCAGCATCACAACGGATACTTGATGAACTTGACGACAACACGTACAGGAATTATATGTTAAAAGCGGCGTTGCGTTAAATAGCTTCTTTTTTGGGGTCACCGGATTCCAGACTGGTTTTGTGCTGTGAGCTATCATATCATCTCTTTACCAACTTAATTTCAGACTATCACACCCAGTATTCTCGAAAGTTTGTTGGAAACATCAAAATCTCCGTCTTTCCGTGTAATTCTTGCTGTCTACGTCTCACTCTAGTACTATGGATGGTACAGACAAAAAAAAAACGTCTTGCATCACCTCGGTTCCTAGAGTTCCGGAACCTGTACAGAAAATTGGGATAGAGATCATCATAAACCTCATTTCCGCCATTTTTATTGCGCATAAAAACCACATATTGCATGTTGATCCACGTTATAGCGAGACCTTCAGAGGTGGTGGTCCAGACTGCTGTAACCAGTACCTCTAATACCCAGTAGCACGTCCTCTTGCATTGATGCATGTCTGTGTTCGTCGTGGCATACTATCTACAAGTTCATCAACGCACTGTTGGTCCAGATTGTCCCACTCCTCAACGGCGATTCGGCGTAGATCCCTCAGAGTGGTTGACGGGTCACGTTGTCCATAAACAGTCCTTTTCAATCTATCCCAAGCATGTTTGATAGGGTTCATGTCTGGAGAACATGCTGGCCTCTCTAGGCGACCGACGTCGTTATCCTGAAGGAAGTCATTCGCAAGATGTGCACGATGGGGACGGGAATTGTCGTCCATGAAGACGAATGCCTCGCCAATATGCTACCGATATGGCTACACTATCGATCGGAGGATGGCATTCACGTATCGTACAGCCGTTACGGCGCCTTCCATGAATACCAGCGGCGTACGTCGGTCCCACATAATGCGACCCCAAAACATCAGGGAACCTGCACCTTGCTGCACTCTCTGGACAGTGTGTCTAAGGCGTTCAGCTTGACCGGGTTGCCTCCAAACACGTCTCCGACGGTAGTCTGGTTGAAGTCACCCCAAAACATCAGGGAACCTCCACCTTGCTGCACTCTCTGAACAGTGTGTCTAAGGCGTTCAGCCTGACCGGGTTGCCTCCAAACACGTCTCCGACGATAGTCTGGTTGAAGGCATATGCGACACTCATCGATAAAGAGAACGGTTGATTCGACATGTTGTTGGGCCCATCTGTACCGCGCTGCATGGTGTCATGGTTCGAAAGATGGACCTCGTCATGGATGTCGGGAGTGAAGTTGCGCATCATGCAGCCTAGTGCGCACAATTTGAGTCGTAACACGACGTCCTACGGCTGCACGGAAAATATTATTAAAGACTGCGGTCTGTCAGGGTTCCTCCGAGCCATAATCCGTAGGTAGTAGCTCTTGGGCGTCCTGAGCGAGGCATGTCATCGACAGTTCCTGTCTCTCTTTATCTCTTCCTCCAAGTCAGAACAACATCGCTTTGGGTCACTCCAAGACGCCTGGACAGTACCCTTGTTGAGAGCCCTTCCTGGCACAAAGTAAAAAAGCGGACGCGATGGAACCACGGTATTGACCGTCCAGGAATGATTGAACTACAGAGAACACTTGCTATGTATCTCCTTTCTGGTGGAATGTTTGGAACTGATCGGTTGTCGGACCCCCTCCGTCTAATAGGCACTGCTCATGCATGATTGTTTACATCTTTGTGTGGGTTTAGTGACATCTCCGAACTGTCAAAGGGACTGAGTCTGTGATGCAATACCCACAGTCAACGTCTGTCTTCAGGAGTTCTGGGAACCGGGATGATGCAAACCTTTTTTTGATGTGTGTACTTCCCAATGTCTTAATACAGGTCATATCAACTATCCCAGTGTTTCACACGTATTCCTTTTAGCACCGTTTGTGCGTAGAACATTCTCATTTCTTATCTTACCCCCCCCCCCCCCCCCCTCGTCTGCCCGTTGCTAAATCCAACATCAACGTTGCTGGAGCACCTCAGCGTCATCCTGCTTAAGTCACTGTTGTGAACGGTCCTCCGATGCAGTTGTTTGTTAGAATACAATCGATTCAAATGTCCAGCTCATAGGCGAGTGAATTTGGTGCACTGTGGTCGCCACAGTGGGTGCCCGCATACGTGGGTCTAAGTTGTTCATTTAAACTCACAAGAATTCCTAAATACTTGTATCTTTGCGTACTTCTTATGCGGTCAACTAAACGCCACCAATTTTATGGCATAAAACAACGTGTAGAATAGTTCTCTGCTGTCAATGATATCTTGAGCAATTTTGCGCACGATTTTGATCACATTTTGGCACTATACCGAGAGGAACTACAATTGTGTTCAGCGGAAACTACTGATGAATTTGGTTTCTATTCTGCGACAGCCTAACTTTCAGTGCATGAGAAACAATAAAAAAGCTGCTGGCGGATTGAAGCAATCAACTGGCACCTGAGTCTTACTCGCATGCGTCAGTTCAAAAGCAAATACCCGATCTGACGTCCTTCTCCTTTGTCAGCGTTGGTGTGGGTTCGTAGAGGTTATGAGTGCGCCCATGAAAGAATTATTTTTTCTTATAATTCAGGAGTCTTTCGAATGCTTTGAAGCTGTCTATGATATTTTTCTATTTTGTGTTAATATTTGCATCAACACGCAGATACTTCACTCAGTATTATAATGTGCTAGGGTTGCAAAAGATATTTTGGCGTTTTTAAGCTTCCATCGTTTACCTTTCTACTGGTGCTTTCAGATCCAGCTTAATTATTCCTGGGTGCCTGCTAACCCCCCCCCCCCCCCCAAAAAAAAGCTCAAATGTGTTTGACTTAACTGCTAAGGTCATCAATCCCTAAGCTTACACACTACTTAACCTAAATTATCCCAAGGACAAACACACACACCCATGCCGGAGGGAGGACTCGAACCTCCTCTGGCACCGGCTGCTAACCCATTACTTCTTATAGGAGAGCAAAAAATAAATTTAAAATTATGTAAAGTGACAGTTTAAGTTGCAAACTGATTTTTATTTGCAAATAACGCATTTCGCCTGGTTTAGGCTTTCTTAGAATTGTCTAAAAGAAAAGCAAGAGCAAGGATCTAATTATATACAATCACAAATTAAGGACCGTTTTTCTAAGCTGCGTTAAAGTAAAAAAAAAGCTATTTAAAAATTTAAGAAACCAATTAGCACTCACGAAAGGACAACAAAGCAATGCATATCACAGGCTGGTAAAGCAGCTAGTCAGAAAGGTGATAAAAACCGTATAAAGGAAAAACCATCGAACAAGATAGACTGGAAAAAAAACCAAATGCATAAACTTAAAAGGATAAGAATCGGGAAAAATTTAAGAAGGCAAAACTAAAAAAGGAGGAGGGCCGGCACAGGCAAATAAAGTAACAGAAATTACTTTGAAGTAGTCACAGCCGTGAGGCGAAGTACAGCGTAGAGCCAGAAATACATCGAATAAACCTGGAGAGCATGTGAGAAAATTGTCTAGTAGACGGCCACATTGAAAGTTGAGTACAGAGGAAAGCCATGTTTCTCGCTCTCTTACGGTGCTAAGTCGACAGAAGGCTTAAGACTACAAAAAGTAGCTACAAGGAAGAAGTACAAGTCATTAGCCATCACCTTAACTATGTATGATAGCGTGTGGGATAATAATTCAAAAATGCTTAGAATAACTGTAATAACTGTATGCGTGAAAGTAGTCAGAGAATTAAAATAGTAACAGCACATTGAGCAAAATAAGTGAAAAAAAGTGCGAACAAATTGGAGGGATTTTGAAGCAGGTATCATGGAGTCATAAAAGGACTGATTCTTAATGACCAACTGATAATTCAGAAGCCCATCATTACTACCAATCAAATGAAGAGAAATTTCCATCTATTCCAGTTGTAAGGTGGCAGGCAAATCCAACACCTTCCATGAAAACCCTGACATGATAGCAAATCCGGCAGTATGTCACATAGCTCTGAATAAATCCTGACATTAAATGGACCAAAGTAATACGATCAATGAGTGAGCAAATGGAATACCACAGACTAACACGTGAATGCCTAAATGGATGTCATACCTTCCCACTGTGAAACAGACGCAGTTCCGAGGGGAGAAACGAGAACAGAAGCCTAGAGTAGAGTCGTGTAAGCTTGAAGGCCCTAAGATAAGGGACGGACACCCACATCGCCAGCCGACCGCCAAGACCACCCCCCAGCCCATGTTAGAGCCCTCCAGAAGAACAGTATAGATCTTACGATAACACTAAAAGGGCCACACCAGATGCAAGTTTTAGCGTGAGAATATACGCGTCTCTGTTACGTTGCATGTTGTGACTTGGCAAGACAGCCAAGCCACTATGAGGAAGCCGAAAGGCATGCGTTTAAGCTCATGCAGGTTGGCGTGAGATCTGGAGCATTTAAGGAAGTTAGACTTTAGCCAAAAAGGTCGTAACTGTTGGAATACTTAACTTTAATACATAATTGGTGAACATCGGTCTGACGGTACATGTATCACAAGATAGCAAATGATAATGGCGCCTTGCTAGGTCGTAGCAAATGATGTAGCTGAAGGCTATGCTAACTATCATCTCGGCAAATGAGAGCGTAATTTGTCAGTGAACCATCGCTAGCAAAGTCGGCTGTACAACTGGGGCGAGTGCTAGGACGTGTCTCTAGACCTGCCATGTCGCGGCGCTCGGTCTACAATCACTGACAGTGGCGATACGCGGGTCCGTCGTATACTAGCGGACCGCGGCCGATTTAAAGGCTACCACCTAGCAAGTGTGGTGTCTGGCGGTGACACCACATTGCAAACATTAAAAACATTGCCCCACCACGAAAAGTATAACGTTTCTCATTGGATACTCAGAATTTTTGTGGGCAGAGCTTAAGGTTAACACTGAGACCCTGATTGGTCAGTTGAAAACACAGCCAGATACCTTTTTCTTAAACCAACTTCGGTAAATTGTAATAAGGAGAGGTTAGAGAGAGTTGCTTCCAAGATGGCGAGGTGTGTGGAGCTGCGCCGCTCGCCGCCACCTGACGCTGCCTAAACACCGACAAGGTAATGAACGCACGCGATGCCACGTAACAGCGCATAAAGCTTCACTCAGAACTGCAGAAGTCTCATCTGTTACACCTCCTTTTTACGTAATACTAGTATCGATCGTCAATTAAACTTCGTGGTATTCACATTTGCCATTAGAAGTTAAAATGTGAAATGGGATGATTTTTCTATTATATAATTATTGAGAAGCCACATCAGCCACTGTAATTTAAGACAAGTTAAATAAGTAATTAAAGATAATTGAGGGTCACTGTAAACCATTTTGATAGTTTTCTCTTTTATGAAGCTTAAATTAAAACTAGATTATAGATGTGATATGGCATAAGTCATCCTTCGATCCATTGTAGAACTTAGAAACCCATTCAGGGTATATTCGTTCACATTTTTGTTGAAAGCAGTTCGTTTTTATCATCTTGTATTAAAATATTTCTCTTTTATCAATAGTGCAATTTATAAAGAATGTTTTGTGAGTAGAATAAAAATTCCAATAGTAAGCTTAACTACTTTCTCGACGTTCTTTTACCAGCTAAATAAAAATAGGAAAGCCTTGAATCCCTTCCACTAAATTTAGTTAGTATTAAGATTCTTTTACAGGGAGTGCAGTGGAGCTGACGCTGAAATCATGAAGTATTTGATTATATCATCGCTAGTCTCACTGAACTCTTCTGAACTCTACACGTCATGTAGGGTCTGGCGTCTCCTTACCAGCAACAGGTCCCAGGTTGAAACTAGTCAATTCCCTAAAAAGCACGCTCAGAGCGTCGTTGCGCGAAAGTGGTAGGGAGACACGACTTAGAACAAACAGACACCACGCAGAATGTTAGACAGTATCATTTCTTCCTCTATTTTGCAAAAGGAAGTATACTTAAATTATTTAGGATCGGAGGATGGTGACGGTTAGCTTTCAAGTGCTCAGCAAATGCCGAGTGGTGTGTGACCTGATATTTTTCGTTCAATACATGTTCCCGGAATCTCTTCTCGAACACCATACCTATCTTTTTAATGTATGATGTACTGACTCAGTGCAGTTAATCGTGTGTACCCCAGAAAGCTCGAGAAGTTCACTGGAATTGGCCCGGCTTGAAAATCGAGAAGATTTTATCCGTCATGCCGCCGCGAAAGACTCCGAGGATATCGACATTAAAGATCATTAACAAAAACATCGGCGATGAAACCTGCTAAGGGGCTACCCATAGTCAAAATGTCGGATTGCCTGTAGTATTAGTCGCGAAACAATGTAATTATAAGGCGTCAGTAGCGAAAGAAGAGAAGAGATTTCTACTATAAGTTGGCTGTATTTCACAAAGTTTTCTCGTGTAAGGGCGACTGATTCGTTGAGTGGAACATAGGTGTAAAGGTTTGTTTGATAATAATCTTCAAGGTAGGTACTGTGCGCCCCCGGTAGCTGAGTGGTCAGCGCGACAGAATGTCAATCCTAAGGGCCCGGGTTCGATTCCCGGCTGTGTCAGAGACTTTCTCCGCTCAAGGACTTGGAGCTGTGTTGTCCTTATCATCATCAATTCATCCCCATCGACGCGCAGGTCGCCGAAGTGGCGTCAAATCGAAATACTTGTACCCGGGGAACGGTCTACTCGACGGGAGGCCCTAGTCACACGACATTTACATTTAGAATGTAGGTACTTTAATAATAACAAAGAGAATGTTTCCAGCTGTTGGTATACCTTCCATTTCCTGTCATCGCTTATAATTCTTGCCACTAGCGCGACGGATGTTATTACCTGATGTCTTGAGATAAGTCCTACCGTTCTGTAGTTTACTCTCGCGATCGTGTTTCACTTACTGCTTCCCTCGTCAGATCTGCGGAATAACTCCTCATTTTACATTTTTCCTGTACCCCCAACCTCAACTGTTTCAAGAACCGATCTCCCATGTATAGAACTTCGTATCTCCCAAACTATGTGTCATACAATCATACAATTTTACAGGTCCTTTCAGTTGGTGTATATCGTAACGATATAAAACTCCGCCACAATACAAAGCAGGCGGCTGTCATTATCAGCAGCCACGAACGCAGGAGAGCTGTGGACGCAACTACTCTTTACTGTTCGGCCACTTTCACATCGATCTCCTTCCGAGTAACGACAACCGCTCCCAGAACACTGGCCTTGCTCGGGAAAATTCTGGAAACATCGGCGCTGGACAGAGGTATTTATCAACACGCCCCCCCCCCCCCCCCGCCTCCGCCACTATGAGGAGCCTCTTAGCGTCGAACAGCTGGCCCATAGCATGGCAACCAGTCTGTGGGTGCCGTTCTTAAGACGCATCCATTATTGCCACCTACGGGACGTGAACCACCGACCGCTAGCTAATTGCCTAGGCTCCTACCAGCCAGCTGTCTGCCACCGCCCACGCTTCCAGACGCGGAATGAGGTCCATCTAGTTCAGCGCTACCTCTCCACAGCTTGTGGGGTTCGTTTCCAGCAATCGGGTCAGTCCTGCTGGGGGAGTCTGCCTATCGCTGGTCAACCGTCGCCACCCCGGCCAACCCTTGTCTGCACCTAGCACCGCCCGCCACATTGCAGAGGTAGCAGAAGCTGTACACCGTCTTCCTCGAAGAATGCCTGCGTCGGTACATCCCAGTGCCTGAGAACTCGGAACCGAAGATCATCGCCACCACCTGCTGTCTGTCTGCTGGAGCAGGAACACACACACTACTCTGCATTTGTTTATGACTGTTAATGAAGGGTTTCAGCAGGAAGTAGGCTGTCTACATAGTCCGCATATGCACCAACCTTCGGCAAGGGGCATCTCCTCCACATCTTCGTATCAACACCTAACATTTGATGTCAGAAGAGCCTTTGGAGTTTGTAATGGTGAACCAATGAGGTCAGAAATGAAGAGGATGCAGCAGCAGAGGCAGTCAGTGCAGCAATTCAAGTATACACGTATTTGGGTCTGTCTGTTTGTGTTCTTTTCCTTTCCTCTTTCTTGCGTTTGGATTTACAATGTGTTTACACAGAAATGCCCTATTTTTGAGGTGGTTTAAAAATAGTAAATCTTGTCCGTTGGACGCAGAATGACTTACAGTTGCTGCTTAATTTTTGTCAGTGTTTGACGCGTCCTCATTATTTCGTTGTCCGTTCAAGTGAAAATGGCGTCAGTTCAGGAGAACGTACAAACTGTGCTTTGGTATGCAGAGATTAAATCCATTGTTATGGTGCAAAGACAATTTCATTCTGTGTACAGGAAAGTAGAACACGACGGCAAGAGGATAAAAGCAAGGAATAGGCAATTTCAGGACTCTGGCAAAATGCAGGGAATCGAGGTGTCTTTGAAGAACAAGTAGAGAATGACCGCCGAGTGCTCCAACGCAGTCCTTATAAGTCAATTCGTCGGGCTTCACAGCAGCTTCAGATGCCACGTGCAACTATTCGTAAAACCCTCAAGAAGCGGTTCGTCTGTACTCAACCAAAGTGCTGATACTGCAGGCCGTAAAGCCCGATAACAAGCAACAGCGATGTAGATTTCCATGAGAAATGCTTAACCGAATCTACGGAAATGTGGTTTCTTGTCAAATGTAATGTTTTCTGATGAGACCACTTTGATCTGTGAATAAGCATGACGTTTGCATCTGTGGTTCATAGAATCCATACAGTATCATGGAAAAGGTGAGGGGTCGCCCGAAAGTGAATTTTGGTGTGGCCTTATACGTGACAAGGTAATTGGACTGTTGCTCCTTGCAGTAGAGAATGTCACAAAAACGACGTACCTAGACATATTGGAGATGTTTGATTTTCCCCAGGCTGAAGATTTGAAAACAAACCTTTGGTTTCAAGACGGTGCTCCACGTCACTAATCGTTGGATAATCAGAAGACTCTGAACCGAACATTTCCTAGCCGTTGGAGGGGACGTGATGAACCTATGAATTGTCCTGCACGTTGTTCTGGTATAACACCACTGTATTTTCTTTCTCCTGGCCTACGTGATGGGCAGGTTTTGCAAACTGCAGTGTGTGACCCTCAAGACCTCGGTAGTTGGGATGTGGAAGTTATCATTGTCATCCCTCTAAACATGTTGCAGCGGGCTTGGAAGGAAACTAGATAGACTAAATATCCTTCGTGTCACTGCATAGGGTCATATGGAAGTACTTTGATTTGATGTAATTTTTGAAAACACTTAAAACTTACTTTTGCAACAAAAATAAATTTGTATCATTTAATCTTGTTTTGGGAGCAAACTGAAATTAGTGTGTTTCGGTGTAGACACCCCGTACTGTACATTTGTGTCGTTAGTATGAGGATCATTCAATAATTAAAGAGACAAATTGGTCTGGACAAAAAAGCGTTTATTTTTACAAACCAATACTTTTCTACTTTTCAACATAATCCGCTTGAACATACATACACTTGTTCCAACGGGCTACAAGCTTTATCTCCGGCTGCAAAGAACTCTTTGTCTTGATGTTTGAACCAATTTCCTACAAACATTTTCCCGTCCTCGTTGTTCTGGCCTCTTCCCACATAATGCCTCCTTCAGTGCACCAAACAAATGGAAATCATTAGGTGTTAAATCAGGACTGCAAGGGGGATGAGGCAGTACTTCCCAGCCCATTTTGTCGATGGTTCCACTGGTTAGTTTAGCAATATGAGGACGTGCGCTGTCCTGCTAGAGAATCACACCTCTCCTCTGAGATCTACGACGTTTCTCTCTCTCTCTTGAACCTTGTTTAAAAGCAAAGCAGAGTAGCACTGGCTGTTCATTGTTCGCTGCTCTTCGAGATAATCACAAAAAACTGGACCTTCAGCATCCCAAAACACCGTCAACGTGACTTTTCCTATTGATACTTGGGTTTTGAACTTTTTCTTGACCGGTGAGTTGGTGTGCTTCCTCTCAATGCTTTGTCTTTTTGATTCTGGCTCATAATAGTGAAACCAAGTTTCATCACAAGTCAAAATTTTGTCGAGGAAGTGCCCACCTCCACCTTCTCTTTCATAGGGTTCCTGTAGCTCTTTGCACACTCTAAACGTGTTTCCTTGTGTAGCCGCGTCAACTCCTTTTAGACATTTCTTGCACATGTTTTGCTGTGGTTCTGCTTGTTACAGATAACGTTATGAACTGTACCAGTACTAACTCGAACCTTATCAACTATCATTTCTGCAGTCACACGGCGGTCGGCACGAATAATGTCATCAATTCGACTTTGAAGTGAGGGTGTTGAGACTGCAACTGGTCGGTCAGAACGGTGTTCGTCACACTGAGTCGCGATCATTTTTGAATTGCTCTACCCACTAGTAAAAATTTGCACGATTCATACAACCTTCACCATAAACTTTTGACATTCTACAGAATATATTCACTGGTTTCTCGCCTTTAGCAAGCATAAAAAGAATAACAGAATCTTGATCAACTAATTTGGACGTTTCAAGTGGACTCGCCATCTTGAAACGTATCTTTGGGGTTATAAACAAAACAATGTTGATACATCAGCTGATCAGAGCTCATCCCAGTGATGCCAAATTAAAGCCATAAAAGTAGCAAAAGTACCCTACTAACAGGTTTTTCCCCAGACCAATTTTTTTTTAAATTATTGAATGACCCTCGTAGTAAGCAATATGTTGTTACAAGAGCAACAATCCACAAGATGTTTCAACATTTGCTGGTGACATTAATAATAACCACCGGTTTATTGTACATAGGTGCAACTGATTTATAGTTAAATGGAGATGTTTGTTTGCGACATGATGCTTGATAGTGGTTACGGGTTGTGTCACGTGTGATTACGATGTCACAATACTCCTGAAGAAAGTGTGTTTCTGACTGAAACCGTGTAATAAATACAGCTGTAGGCAATCATGATTTTTCGACAGTTTTTACAAGCTGGTAAACCACTTCCTCCTTAAAAGAACGTGAAACTATAAATCTATGAATGGGTAAGCTGCATTCTACAGTAATTAAATGCCTACGTTTAACATCAGCCTCCATTTTGCTACTAAATGTGGTTAGCTTTTGACGCGGAGACTCGTTGTTTTGGCTCTGCTGACGAGCAAAGACGGGTCTCTTGTGTACGCTTGTGAGCGTTCGCCGACCGGTACCACAGAAACGCTAACAGCGTGCCTTCCCGCACGACAGTAACTTCCTGGCCCCGCCGTGAGGACGGCGCCTACTTGGACGAACCTCTCCGCCTTTTGCAATTACAGAGCGCTGAACCGGGTAAAAAGAAACCGCGCTAATCTCGTCCTTAGCTCGTCCTCGTTAATTACCGCCTCCGCCAGGTTGACACAGAGTCCCCTCAAGAGTCGCTAATTCCAACGCTCTCTCTTTACCCCTTTTCACTCCCCCCCCCCCCCCCCTCCGCCGTCCTGAGCGATCACTCCACTCGTTGGCTCTGGCGACATTTACTGCGGCATGCCTCAAAGAATTTTGAGGTTTCCGGGCACGGATTTCCCGCAGCGCCGTTCACAATTTATGGTAATCGATTTAGGGCGGTCGGGGCGTCGCCTCTCTCCGCAGAGGGTCGTGAATTATGAATCAGGCCCCGGCGGGGGTGGCACGGGCGCTGGCTGTGCTGTCGGCATGGACCACAGCGCGGCGGCGCGGGTCTGACCTCCTCCGTGCCTGTTGCGGCTGTACGGGAAATGTGCATGTGGTGTAGATGACGAAATAAAATACACCCACTCTCATCAACGCGCCGAAAATCAAAATTATAAACTGTTCACAAGTTCTATATCAGCTCAGATGCCCCATGTGCCACTGCACGAAAAGATTTACCCATACATTACACAGCAAAATCACTTCAATGGGCCCCGGCAAATGCGGTAGGACTTACAAGTTTGGCTACGTTTCATTTAGGGGGTGTCAGCCCACATTAGCCCAATGTACCCAATATTCCACAGAACTATTTAACATAAATGCTGCCAGGATTTTGTGACGGTACCGCACATAAATATTGACATTTTTATCGGTTCTAAACCGTAATTAAGTATTTTATGAATATAATTAGTGTAAAAGATATAGTTAATGTTCTTGAAACAACTTACAAGCAGCGATAATTAAAGAGTAGCATCTTTATTTAATGTCGATGAAAATAAAAAAGGATCAAAAGAGACGCGATTGCACCGCCGAGGAGGAAGGACATATTTTGTGGTACACACAAGCCGGCCGAAGTGGCCGAGCGGTTCTAGGCGCTACAGTCTGGAACCGCGCGACCGCTCCGGTCGCAGGTTCGAATCCTGCCTCGGGCATGGATGTGTGTGATGTCCTTAGGTTAGTTAGGTTTAAGTAGTTCTAAGTTCTAGGGGACTTATGACCTCAGCAGTTGTGTCCCATAGTGCTCAGAGCCATTTGAACCATTTTTTTGTGGTACACACTGTTTTGTTTCGCTATACGGAAGGCAGCCATTGAGCGGCTACACATATTTTATGTAAATTATTCGTATTTATTACTAAAGTAAACTTGTTATTATTATTACAAAATGAATTTCTTTGTAATAGTTGTCACCTCAAATGCTCGCAGTCGCTAATTATTTTCAATAAGCTTTTTTTCAGTAATTTGCGCTGCGAGAAGCTCATCTTCCGATGCAGCCTCTGGTCGGCCATTACGCGCCGAAGTATTAATTTATTTTTCAGTGTTAACAGTAACTGTAAAAGCGAGAGATTTCGTTATAGGAAACTTTTTAAATTGCAACAGATAATTAATTTACGTTAAAGTTCATGTTTTTAAACTATACAGATTCCATGAGTTCGGTAAGTTTTATCTTGGCCGCTCCACGGCGACAATCGAAATTCTCTCAAGCCTTGCTTTGCAATCAATAAATAGAAATTAACAAAATTACATTCAATTCAGTTAACGGCAACTATATTTTAGTCATCACGTTCAAAATCTAAAGTTGGTACATGAATAGCTCAGGCCTTTCAACAACCCGTTTCATATTTACTTATGAACGTAATTAAAAGTGATAAGAAAATACAATATCCCTGAGAAAAAGAAGCATGCTGATAAATTAAAAATAAAAATACATAAAGTATATATATATAATTTCCGTTGTATATGACGCAACGAATGCCAACGACGCCACATGGTTTTTAAATAATAATAACAACTTTATTTAAGCAGAAATACGAATAACTTACATAAAATATGTGTAGCCGCTCAATGGCTGCCTTCCGTATAGCGAAACAAAACGGTGTCTCCACCACAAAGTACGTCCTTTCTCCTCGGCCGTACAATCGCGTCTCTTTTGATCCTTTTTTTTATTTTCATAGACATTAAATAAAGATGCTACTCTTTAATTATCGCTGCATGTAAGTTGTTTCAAGAACATTAACTATATCTTTTATACTAATTATATTCATAAAATACTTAATTACAGTTTACAACCGATAAAAATGTCAATTTTTATGTGACGTATCGTCACAATTTGCTACGCAGAATTCACTACACATTCACGTAATTTTTTAAGGTTTTACAATTTCGAGTTTATTACCAAAAATAACAAAGAAAAATAGAAATTCACAGGGCACAGTAAGTTAATTTCCGAGCCTCATCGAGTTTCTTAAGATATTGGAGACGGTTGAATAGCCCACGATTAATTGCGTAAGTTACCTTTCGAAAATCGTTAAAGTTCCACACTACTTTGAATTATAAATTCCACAATGGCTACACACTGAAATTTTTTAAGTGTGACTTGTATCACACGCAAACTGAAAAATAACAGGTCAATCAGACGCTGAGAAATTTCTATGTCCGCAAGTAAGAATTATGAATACTTCACACACGCAAACTAGCGACTATTTTGTCGCTCATCAGATAAAACTTTCTCGAAACACAGACTAACACAGCCCGACAGCTTCCAAAGGCGTCCGAAGACAAGTCCCCCGTCCAAAATGCCACTGTTCACCCAAGCAACGTACTGTTCACCCAAGCAACGTAAGTCAATCACCACTGAAGTCAGTTAAACTACTGAACATGAAAAGTGCTGAAACTCTTAATTTTTACGCTTTATACACATATGATGATGCATCATATCACACGGAAATTTTCCGAGAAATATTATGCTGTTATCACTTATCTTTTATCTACCATAGATTGTTTAAAACCGATAATTTCTATGGTTTTACTCCGTTTTCACATTTATGAGTGAAAATATTAACAAGCAAATATATTAAATAATTTCATATATATCTAACGTTTTCAGTACTGCCGCTACTTTTACTGTTTCTCTATATATTTAGTTTTTAATTGCGCAAAATCCACTTTCCGGTCTCTCATTTAAATATGTGAACAGTTGCAGTAAATCTACTATCACATTCCCATACAGTTCTGCGAGATGTATCAGTAGAGACGCCGTTTGTTGGAATCGCATAATGACTTTCCGAGATATTCATTTTCACAATTCAGAAGTTATTTATAACATTTAACTTACTATAACTTATAAAGTAATGCGGATATCGAAGGCGCGTTTTTACTCACGTAATCCTCCATCTTTTCCGCTTCAAATAATCCTACTGGCCCCTCAGTTCAATATTTATTAATTTCAGCGTAAGCTTTAACTCTGTAGTGGACGCGAAAAGCGGCCATGAGAAATGAGCAGCCATTGTGCTGAATCCAGAGACAACACCATCTGTGGAGCATAGTGTGGCCATCCACGAGCTACTGTCAGGCTGATTTCAGTCACTTGTGGGTCGGCGGTCGCGTGTTTTGTCATTGAATAAAGTGTCTCTCCCCTTTACAGTAAGCGGTCCCGCTACACTGAGTCATTAAGAAGTACTTCCTAATAACACACGTACTGCAATTTCATGTTTATTTGCAAATTCCAGGCCCTACACTCTCAATGAATATGTCCTCTCTTGCCGGCCGCTGTGGCCGAACGGTTCTAGGCCCTTCAGTTCGGAGCCGCCCTGCTGCTACGGTCGCAGGTTTGAATTCTGTTTCGGGCATGGATGTGCGTGATGTCCTTAGGTTAGTTAGGTGTAAGTAGTTCTAAGTCTAGGGGACTGATGACCTCAGATGTTAAGTCCCGTATTGCTTAAAGCCATTTGAACCATATTTTTGTCCTCCCTTGACGGGAATATAAATTACGTACGATTGCAAGTTTGGACACGCCGACGATGACATGTGGAAGCTTGGGCCTGGCTTGAATCATGCACAAATAGTCGAAGTGGTTAAGACTACCGCGCACTTAAAGAGGAAAATACTGGTTCGAGTCCCAGTCCAGCACAAATTTTCGTTGTCATTATTCCAACATACAGCGACAGATGGTTGATATTCGCAACTGCGAATAAAGTTCCTGTATTCCCCCGTTTACACTAATAGCACTTACAAGATATTTACATGACGCAGGTAGCACTTCATTGTTCAACGTCACATGTAAATAACAGTGTCGTGATCTACGTCAACAGCAGCCAATGTCAATGTGGGAGACACTGAGAGGAGAAACCAGATATGGATGAACAAGCAGTACAAACGCAGACGCTCTTACTGTGGGTCCCACCAAAGACAGTACCATCCCATGCTGGCTCACCCAGACGGAGCCGCTAAAATCAGCTCTTAGTAATAACGAATTAACAATGGATCCACGTGTTTGGAAGTACACAATTATTGTTTTGTTTTAACATCAAAACATGTTTCACCGCAGTTGTTGCATCCTCAGTGATTTTTTTCTTTTATTTTTCTGAAATATAAGGGACGATCAAGAAATTCCGATTCATAAAGCCACACCAACCCCTATCTACGAGGGTCACTCCAAAAGAAATACACACTATTTATTTTTAAAATCCATCTTTTATTCTAAATGTTTGAAAGTTTTACAGCGTGTAGATACATCCTTTAGGAACAATATTTTCATTTCCCCACATAATTTCCATCCCTCTCAACTGCCTTACGCCATCTTGGAACTAGTGCCTGTATACCCGCACGTTAAAATTCTGGACCAACCTGTTGGAGCCACTGTTGGGCAGCGTGCATATGGAAGTCATCATCTTCAAACCTTGTTCAACAGAGAGAGTCTTTCAGTTTCCCAAAGAGATGATAGTCACATGGAGGCAGGTCAGGACTGTAAGGCAGGTGTTTCAGTGTTGTCCATCCGAGTTTTGTGATCACTTCCATTGTTTTTTGACTGACATGTAGCCGTGCATTGTTGTGCAACAGCAAAACATCCTGCTTTTGCCGATGTGGTCGAACACGACTCAGTCAAGCTTGGAGTTTGGTCAGTGTCATCACATATGCATCAGAAGTTATGGTGCTACTTGGCATGATGTCCACAAGCAAGAGTCCTTCGGAATCGAAAAACACCGCAGCCATAACTTTTCCAGCAGAAGGTGTAGTTTTGAATTTTTTTTCTGGGGTGAATTTGCATGATGCCACTCCATTGATTGCCTCTTCGTCGCTGGTGAAAAATGATGGAGCCGTGTTTCATCGCCTGTCACAATTGTTCCAAGAAATTCATCACCACCATTCTCGTACTGTTCCAAAAGTTCGCTGTATACCGTTTTTCTTTTTTCTTTGTGAGCCACTGTCAACATCCTGGGAACCCACCTGGCACAAACCTTCTTTAACGCCAACACTTTCAGTATTCTGCAAATACTTCCATCCCCTATCCCAACGTAGCGTGACAATTCGTTCACTGTGATGCGTCTGTCAGCAGTCAGCAATTCGTTAACTCTCTGCACATTGTCTGGAGTGTGTGCAGTACGAGGCTTGCCGCTGCGAGGACAGTCCTCAATAATGCCGTGCCCGCTTTCATCACGTAACCTGCTTGCCCACCGACTAACTGTACTGTGATCGACAGCAGCATCTCCGTACACCTTTTTCAACCTCTTGTGGATGTTTCCCACTGTCTCGTTTTCACAGCACAGGAATTGTATGACAGCACTTTGCTTCTGACGAATGAATGTCAATTGTAGCAGCCATCTTGAAGTCATGCTGTGACGGCGCCACTCACGGGAACTGGTTGAACTAAGTTTGAAAACAAGCGGGAAGGATGTATCTACACACTGTGAAACTTTCACCATGCAGAATGAAAACCGTATTTTTACAAAAACAGTGTGCATTCTTTTGGAGTGACCCTCATACATGTCAGTGCTTATATACCCGAACGGTGTCGCGCTGGGTTGCAGATACAATGCAGCAACACACTGAAACGGAATTTTTTGATCGTCCCTTATACATAAATTCAGATTATATTTAAGTTATGAAAAATGTTTTAGCGGATTTTCTTAGCCTTAAAACGTTTCGACTCTCTTGATCATGCTGAAGTTTCCAGTGACACAGTTATATCAGGCCTACTGTGAGCGCTTAGTTACTAACTTCGATGCAAGAAATCATGACACAGCAGTCTTATAGGGTTGGTAATGATGAGAAAAGTCGTTTAAGTAGAGTCCTTACTCCGCAAAAGGAGAAACGACAACTATTTACGTATTTGAGTCTCTTGCTACCAGGAACTTTTTATTTTTGCTTCATTTAACACATTGTAAAGCGTTTCGAACATGTTCTGCTCATCTTCAGATGTTGATACATACAGAAAATTGTTACTTAAAAAAGAAATGTCTTAAATGCAATTAACATTTACATAGGCTTTGTTGAATTTTATATCAATACATGTTTTAAGTAGCTTTAATCTAATGTTTCTGTTTGCATGAAAAATTCGCACTTGGTGGCGTCGGGACTGACTGTGTTGTTTCTAATTACTTGTGGCAGTACTGGCTACGGTTGGGAATCGTAATACAAATAAGTCACAGTCACACAGTCATAGTTCCCAAACGTAGCCAGTACTACCACAAGTAATTAGAAACAACACAGTCAGTCCCGACGCCGCCAAGTGCCATACAGGTAACTGTTGTTAAGAGCAGACTGTACCTTGGAAGTGATGTAAGTATAAAAATGTTTTATTGCTTGTTATGATGGTCTGAAGAATACTTTGTGCGAATATAAAAGTGTTTTAGACTAAATGCCAGTCTAAATGACAGTTTTCAGAGTGAGGGACGTTTTTCTCTGTGCCGTCTCTTGTCATGAGCTTTGAATTCATAAGCCTAGCGACTTTTCCCCGTTGTTTTGAGCCTTCAGCTATTAGCTAAGCTGTTTCATCTCTTGAATTCAGTTGTTCCTATAGCAATAATATAGTCCGACACCTACAGTCACAACACTCTTGCTCACTTTTGGTACACGCTGCCATAGCAGTGCTTCAAGCGAACGGTAAGCTACAGTTTCAAGTACGATATCGGATGAGTTCGAATAATACCTTTTATTTGTAACATTTTGTTTACAAACTGTAGCGTATGCGGTGAGTAAACACCGGCATTAGATTAAATATGAAACCGCATTCGCCTTCTTTTAGAACAGTTTATTTACGATTCTCTTGTGACGTATAGATATTTACTGAAGAATGTCATTTTCCTTTGTGAACAAAAAGTGGCTAGTAAATCACAGAACACCAGACCTATTGCCAAAAGACGTATGGCTACCCAACAATGTGAAGTTTTGTTCGCTACACTTCCAGCCAAGTCATCGAATGTGACATATGAAATTTCTATGGAATGCAATACATTATTTAACACACGAAATTAGCCACCATAACTGTAGCTGAAGAGGAAACCACACAGACGTGATAGCAAAACGTCGAGAGCAATAAAACTGTTGCCGCAATACAGAAGAACGGAATTCAGCAATTTTATTGAATTTTTTCAATTTGAGAAGACGGAAGGCACGATCTGCTTTATTTGCAAAAAACATTCTAAAGCCAAGATCGCATAAATATTTCTTCATTTAAAACAAACCAGGTTCGACAGGCTTTGCTCTCATCTTCAGGTCTTAAGAAATCTTTTTGTTTTGAAATATGTGCATTTCAAGTTGGACCTACGCCAACTTGTCATGTAGACAAAAAACAGCACAAACCTTTTATAATGTTCTTTTTTTTATCCACACGACAACTTGGCGTGAGCTCCTACTTAAAATAAACACGTTTTGTAAGAAAAAGATTTTTGAAGACCTGAAGATGAGGGCAAAGTTTGTCGAAACCCACCGTTTTAAATAATGAAATACTTATGATATCTTGGCTTAAGAATTTTTTTAGCAGTTCTACACTTCTTCCTATGACTGAGCCACAAACGCCAAGAATCTTCAAGACACTCGTCTTCTGAAGAAAAATACATTTAGAAAAATATTAGCGATTAGAAAGTAGAGTGTAATCGTTAGATTCCATACAAAGTTGTTATGTGTCACCAAAAGTGGCTACCACAAAAAGAACTATCAACATCAGGAATATATGCTTCTCATGCATGAAATACTGTGTTCATGTTCCGTTAAGTTTCCGGTGTGCAGCCGCAAGAATTCTCCTTTTTCTTCTAATATTTCGGCTGTATAACGTTCGGCCATCTTCAGAGTGAGCCGCAAGACTGCCGCTCCAGTGCTCGCTTCGTCCCTTTATGCTCGTGTACCGCGAAACTGCGCGTGCGGCCATAGATACAAATGGGCCAGAGACGTTGGTCGGCGGCGGAGACGTGCACAATGCGCGAGTTACATCTATGACTCCGCAGTCGATCTGTGTTGGCATTTCGATATATCATTGTGAGCTACACTGTGACAATGTCTTTGTGAGTTTATTAAACCAAGTGCCGGATTCCATGATTTATCAAGGTTGAAACCACTATCTCTATTAATAAAATTCGTCGTCAAGCGAATCTCAACTGCCTCCTTCACTACCGAGTCCCAAAAAGATGATGTAGTTGGCAAAATTTCGAAGTTGTTATACAACATACTGTGACCAGTGTCAATACAGTGCTCTGCCACTGCCGACTTGTTAGGTTGTAAAAGTCGTGTGTACCTCGGGTGTTCTGTACATCTTTCTTGGACAGTACGAGTTGTTTGTCCATATAAGAAAGGCCACATTCACATGGAATTTTGTAAACTCCAGATTTTCGGAGCAGCAAATCATCTTTGACGGAGCCCACGAGTGCAGCTGTCTTGGGTGGAGGACGAAAAATCACTTTTACTTTGTGTCTCCTGAGAATCCGTCCTATTTTTGATTAAAGGCTACCCACATATGGCAGGAAGGCCATCGATTTAAATGTTTCTTCGTCTTCTTCTGCTTTCTTTGTGGCCTCTTTCGGTTTCATTTTCAGTGCTTTCTGCATTTGCTGTGGGGATACCCATCGTCTTCAAACACTCTTTGTAAGTGGGAAAGTTCATCTTGCAGACTGCTTTCGTCAGAAATAATATGCGCTCTATGGGTCAAAATTCGGGGAAAACTCATCGTCCGGGGAGGATGGTGGCAGCTATTTCGATACACTGCGTGTCCCAAAGTGCCATCCTCTCTGCCCCGAACCAGAACATCCAAGAATGGAAGGCATCCCTCCTTTTCAATTTACATTGTGAACTTTATTTCATCGTGGAGGGAGTTCAGATGTATTAAGAAGTCTTGCAAGTTATCTTCACCATGGGTCCAAACTACAAAGGTATCATCAACATTCCTCCAGAATACCGTGGGTTTCAAGTCAGCAGATCAAGCGCCTTCTCCTCGAAGTCTTCCATAAATAAATTGGCCACCAGAGCGGATAAGGGACTACCCATGGCGACTCCGTCCGTCTGTTCAAGAAATTCGTTGCTAAATAAGAAGTATGTAGAGGTCAGAAGATGTTTGAATGAAGCTGAAATCTCTTTGTCAAAACCTCTTACAATAAGTTGTAGAGTTTTTGGAAGGGGAACGTTTCAAAATAAAGACACCACATCTAAACTAACTAATATATCAGAAGGGTTCATTTTCAATGATTTCAGTTTAATAATTAAATCAGCAGAGTTTCTTATGTGGTGAGCACATTTTCCCACAAGAGGCCTCAACAACGATGCCAGGTGTTTGTCAACGTCATAGGTCCGAGAGCCTACGTTACTCACTATGGGGCGGAGAGGAACATCTTTCTTGTCGATCTTTGGTAGTCCATGGAGTTTAGGAGGCAACACTAAGAAAGCGAAACAAGAGCAAGAAGTACATTCGGCAGGGATGCACATGTTCTGATGGTCATATGGAGTGACCCTTAAAGACTTTATTATGCGGTGCTAGAGAACCTCCCCAGCTTCTCAAGGGTAGCGCTGAGTAGCTACGGCCGGACGACTTGTCTGGTGTAACAGAAACAAATTCCATGTGCAAACCTTTCTCGTGAAACAGTCTATAAGTAAAAACCGTTTCAAAATCCCTTCAGTAGATCCATAGATTAGCCTTCACATACGGACTGAAAAACACGACGTGGGCCTTTAATTTATATATGTTATATACTGTAGACAACAGATTATTTATTACTTTCACAGTTGGTGTGTAATGTGTGTGATCATCCATTCCAGCTATTATTGGCCATCTTCAGTTGATAATCATCCGTATTTCGTGGCATCTAGGCCGCAGTTGGTAATCAGTTTTTTCGATCAGATACTGTATTTCTCTCTATTGCTGGTCTGAACACTGCACCTACAGTAAATAAGATTACGGAATCCAAAAACAGATGACCACGTCTTAAATGGTGAAGAAACGTCTTTCCCTCACTTCTGGCAAGACAGGGAGGGACTGACATCTGTTAAAAAGAGCGTGAAGATATTTGGGGTCGAAAAAGACACATACCAACGAAACAAATGGAGACCCAAGATTTAAAATACAGACCCGATATAACGAAGGCATTTGGGGAGCATTTTGAAACTATTTCACAGCCTCCGTCGCATACAGAGTCCACGTTTACTACCATACAATTCTGTGCTCCAAACATACATTCTCAGAAATTTCTCCCAACCATTGAGGCCTCTATTTGATACTGACACGGTGTAAGAAAAGCGCTGGTATTCAAAACAGCTTCCTCCCATATGGGCGAGATGTACAGCAATCACGCACTCTTCTTTCTAACATAGACTGCAAAGGCCGAATAATATTGAGAATCAAATGGTTCAAATGGCTCTGAGCACTATGGGACTTAACATCTTAGGTCATCAGTCCCCTAGAACTCAGAACTACTTAAACCTAACTAACCTAAGGACATCACACACATCCATTCCCGAGGCAGGATTCGAACCTGCGACCGTAGCAGTCCCGCGGTTCCGGACTGCAGTGCCTAGAACCGCACGGGCACCGCGGCCGGCTAATATTGAGGCCTCGTGATTGTGGTGGCGAGAGGAGAGGCTACAGTTCTTCCTTGTGCTCACAAAATAAATTCTGGATGATACGAGCCGTATGAACAGGCTCCCTATTGTTTTGAGACACAGCACCATTATTGGGAAAAAAACATTGTGCCATGGGATCAACTTTATCATCCAAAATTGTCACGCAGTTATTGATAGTAATGCGACCTTTCAGAGTGAGCATGGTATCCATGGAATACGCCATTTTTTTACTCTGTCCTCCTCCACAGTTCTTATCATCTACAGATTCCTCTAGTACGATGGAAGTTATTCTCTGGTATCTTAACAGATGTCCTATCATCCTGTCCCGTCTTCTTCATAGTATTTTCCATATATTCCTTTCCTCTCAGATTCTACAGAGAACCTCCTCATTCCTTACCTTATCAGTTTACCTAACCTTCAAAATTCGTCTGGACCACCACATCGCAAGTGCTTCGATTCTCATCTGTTCCAGTTTCCCTAGAGTCCATATTTACTACCATACAATTCTGCGCTCCAAACATACATTCTCAGAAATTTCTCCCTAGAATTAAGGCTTATATTTAATACTAATAGATTTATTTTGGCCAGGAATGCCCTTTTTGCCAGTGCTACTCTGCTTGTGATGTCTTCTTCGCTCCGTCCCTCTTAGGCTGTTTTGCATCCTAGGTAGCAGAACTCCTTAACTGCATGAACTTCGAGATCAAGAATCCTTATGTTAAGTTTCTCGTTGTTCTCGTTTCTGCTACTTCTCATTACATTCGTCTTTCCTCGATTTACTCTCAATCCATATCCTGTACTCATTAGACTGTCCATTCCATTCAGCAGGTCATGTAAGTCTTCTCCAGTTTCACTGAGAACAGCAATGTCATCAGTGAGTCTTATCATTGATATCCTTTCACCTTGAATTTCAGTTCCGGTCTTGAACCTTCCTTTTTATTTCCGTCATTGCTTCTTCGACTTATAGATCGGACAGTAGCGGCGGAAGGCTACATCCCCGTCTTACACCCTTCTTAATATGAGTACTTCGTGCTTGATCTTCCACCCCTATTATTCTCTCTTGGTTCTTGTACATGTTGTCCCGTCTCTCCCTGTAGCTTACCCCTATTTTCTTCAGAATTTCGAACATATTGCACCATTTGTCTTTGCCGAACGCTTTTTCCAGGTTGACAAATCCTATAATTGTGTTTTGATTTTTCTTTAGTTTTGCTTCCATTATCAGCCTCAACGTCAGAACTGCCTCTCTGGTGCCTTTAGCTTTCCTGAAGCCAACTGATTGTCATCTCACACATCCTCAACTTTCTTTTCTATTCTTCAGTATATTATGCTTGTCAGCAAATGGATGCATGAGCCGTTAAACCAATTGTGTGATTATTCTAGCACTAGTTAGCTCTTGTAGTCTTGAGAATTGTGTGAATGATGTTTCTCAAAAAAAAAAAAAAAAAAAAAAAAGGTTCAAATGGCTCTGAGCACTATGGGACTTAACATCTATGGTCAACAGTCCCCTTGAACTTAGAACTACTTAAACCTAACTAACCTAAGGACAGCACACAACACCCAGCCATCACGAGGCAGAGAAAATCCCTAACCCCGCCGGGAATCGAACCCGCGAACCCGTGCGTGGGAAGCGAGAACGCTACCGCACGACCACGAGATGCGGGCGCTGTTTCTCCGAAAGTCTGATAGTATATCGCCAGTCTCATACAGTAACGTGAATAGTCGTTTTGTTGCCACTTCCCAAATGATGTTAAAAATTCTGATGGATCCTTATCTGTCCCTTCTGCCTAATTTGATCTTAAGTCTTCCAAAGGTCTTTTAAAATCTAATATTGGGTCCCTTATCTCTTCTGTATCGCCTCCTGTTTCTTCTTCTATCAAGTTATCTGATAATTCGTCCTCCTCATTCAAGATTTCAGTGTACTGTTTCCACCTACCCCCTGTTTCCCCTGCATTTAACAGGGAAATTCCCCCTGCACTCATAATGTTACCATCCTTGCTTTTAATTTACCGAAGTTTGTTTTGACTTCTCTATATGATGAATCAGTTCTTCTGTTAATCATTTCTTTTCCGATTTCTTCACATTTCTGATGTAGAAATTTTGCCTTCCTTGCACTTACAGTTTATTTCATTCCTAAACGACTTGTATTATTGTATTCCTGAATTTCTCCGAACACTTTTGTATTTCCTTTTTTCGTCGATCAGCTGAAGTATTTCGTATGTTACTCAAGGTTTCTTCGCAGTTACCTTCTTCATACCTACGTTTTTCCTTCCAAATTCTGTGATTGCTATTTTTAGAGAAGTCAATTTCTCTTCAATTGAAGTGCCTTCTAAGCAACTCCTTATTGCGATATCGCCTTAGAGACTTTCAAGCTTATCTCTTTATTCTTTAGTACTTCCGTGTCCCATTTCTTCGCTTGGTCTTAAATTTCAGCCTACTCTTCATCACTACAAAAGTCTGATCTGGGTCTATATCGGCTCCCTTGTATGTCTTACAGTCCAGTATATGATTTCGGTATCGCTGCCTGATCATAATGTAATCTAACTGAAATCTTTCCGTATCTTGCAGACTTTTCGTAGTATACCTCATCCTCTTGTGATTCATGAACAGAGTATTCGCTATTACTAGCTGAAATTTATTACAGAACTCTATTAGTCTTTCTCTCCTCTCCCACGCCCATATTCAAAAATGGTTCAAATGGCTCTGAGCACTATGGGACTTAACATCTGAGGTCATCAGTCCCCTAGAACTCAGAACAACTTAAACCTAACTAACCTAAGGACATCCAGGATTCGAACCTGCGACCGTAGCGGTCACGCGGTTCCAGACTGAAGCGCCTTTAACCGCACGGCCACACCGGCCGGCGCCCATATTCTTCCGTAACCCTTTCTTCTACTCCTTCCCCAACAAGCGCGTTCTCCCATGACTATTAGATTTTCATCTCTCCTTACGTACTGAATTACCCGCTCAATATCCTCTAATACTTTTTCTGTCTCTTCATCTTCAGCATGCGACGTCGGCGTGTATACCTGAATTATAATTGTCGGTGTTGTTTTGCTATCGATTCTGATGATAACAATCGCATCACATTAACACGCTCTCTGTCCTACCTTCCCCTGTTTATGGAGCTCCCTTCGCGTTGTCTTCGTGTTGACAGAGTTCGCGAGTGCGACATTCAATTCTGGATTGACTTTTGCAGCTGTCGTCCTCTTAGTTTTCGCCAGAATACCCTTCAGTGCCTTCAATGACCGTCTGTGACACTCCCTCGACGCACACTTTCATCCTCGTTGTAGCTTAGTGGACAATGTTTTCCTCTTTCTCAGTCTGCAGTACAGATATTCGATACGATGCCTCTTGAAACACTAAACAATTGGACTATCTTGGTTACGGAAGAACCCATAATACGAACACAAACAATTTGGCCACATTCGAATTCCCAAAGCTCTGACATAATGCACTCACATCTACACAGAACACTGTTCTGACCACGGAAGTCTTGCAACGGGTTGAGGACATTGCAGAGATGCTGTCCATGGTCAAATCGGTCAACTTGCCTAATATCTACATTTACGTTCAATCTTGCATTTCTCGCGGTGTTCCAGTATTTCTTTCCAGCCCCTTATCTCATGTAGAGACTGAGAGAATGTGACGCTCGTGGAGACAAGAATGGCAGATGGCAGTGCTTGGCTAAAGCAGATACCGAGTACCTAGCACGGTACCCTGCGCAGTGGGCTGTGGATGAAGAATATTTTCTGCAGTGTCGGAGCGTGTGTGAGTAATCCAAATGATGGAGCGAATTCTCATTAAAGGAAAACCCCGGATTTGAGTTTGGGCTCAAAACGGCGTTTTAACGTGTCGAAGTTCTTTGGAGTGCTTAGCGGTTGCACCTATGTCTGCAGCGTATTTTATTTCAGTTTGCACTCCACTGCTCGTGAAGAATTCTAGATAGACAGGAAGAATGTACCTGCAAGGGTCTTTAGTAAGTTTTGTTAATTAGCTGTTCTTTTACAAGAGAAGTACAAGTTTTCATATTAAAAGTCGCAAGCATATATTTTTGTGGAGTGGTGTATGAAAATGGCCATTTCGATATGAAAAATATGTTTGCAGCCATTTGTGACCGATCGTTTTCCTTTAAACTCCTTTGTGTTGTGGAAGACGCCATCTTGTGAGACGAGGCGAACCCACCTCTCAGGCCTCTGCTCTTCACCTCTTGGTCTTTTCGTGATTTGCCCCTCGGCGGTGGCAATCTTCGGCTTCCGCCTCGGCAATTTCCGGTGGCGACGAGGGCAAAGAACTTCACCTCGCGGCGGGCAGCCTGCTCTTTGCTTTGTACTGGCCGAACCCATTACAGGCGATCGACAGTCTTTTATTGGCATCTTGCTGCCACCGAACAGTGGTCCAACACACATATATGTGCTTCTCTTAACACATACTCCGAGCTTAATTAATTGTCATTTACAAAGTAGAAGCAAATAACTCTCGACTGAAACGGCTAAAAAAAAGAAAGTGGTAACGTTTTATGTAAGACCAATCTATACCGATGACAAGAAGCCTATAATAGCTGTCAGAAGAAACGGAATGTTTGGAAAACTGGCGCTGCAGAATGTGCCGAAGTTACTGATTCTTATGGGACAAAAGAGAATAAAGAAGGAAGGTTAGGGTGTAAACGGCTGGCAAGGACGTGGTCATCAGAGATGCATTTGTTCCACAGTCTTTCTTTTCGCTTTGACGCGCCGTGAGATGGACCCCAGTGCATACCGAAATCGCTTAGAGGGGCATTCTAATCGCTGACACCTCATCTAATGTACACAAATATGGATAGTTGCTCCTCCCAAGGTGCGCACGTCTCGATGGTGATCAATCAGCGCTCCTTAGGACTGAGTTATGTCTCCTCACGTCCGTACGGTGTTTCTCAGTCATGAAACCGTTTCCTGAGACGTTACATTTCTACGTTACATTTCTACGGCAAAAGACCCCTGATTAGTTCTGTAGGTAACAAACGTTTGCACATCATATGGCAGTGGGGACAGTAGATTCCCACATCTCCCAAAATACACTACAAAATTAAAGATCGCCTCCTTCATTGAATGATCATATCAGTTAACCACAAATTCTCTAAAACCAAAACTGTTCATTTCCATAATGAGGTAACCAACGTGATATAATGTTTCAGTCAATATTCGTACATAAAATGCTTTTTTAGATCATGAAACTAAATAAGCCACGATTACGTGGCAACTTGATTGACGAAAATCTGTGACGTTGCCCGATTCTGTCGGTACGCTAACAGTTTGTACAAGTTATAACACTTTTTTATTGGGTTAGATAGAGCAGCAGTCAGTCGCAGAATTAAATTGCTTTAATATGACATTTATAGTCACAACGCAGATCAGATTTCGACCTGTGTCAGGTCATTATCAATGCTGTGCGGAATTGTAGCAGTCAATTGAATGCTTACACAGTTCAACCATAATGGTTGAATTACGCACTGCATTGATAATGACCTGACACAGGTCGAAATCTGATCTGTGTTGTGACTATAAATGTCACATTAAAGCAACTTAATTCTACGACTGACAGCTGCTCTATCTAACCCAATACAACCACAGTCGTTGCGTGCAACCACCCCATGGAGGGCAACCTGACTTTCGTATGTCTTCATCACACCAGAAATAACAAAATAATGCTGAAACTGTGTTTTGTGATTCTTGTTGTTGGGGAACATGGAAGACGAAACTAGGCCACGTGGTAGCTGTTCCTTGCCATGCACGAAATTCCAATTTTCGCTATGCAGAATTGTTGGCCATCCCTGTTCTACACCTTCAGGTTTTATCCTCTGCGGCTCCCTCACGTACCGCTAAGGTCATTCCCTAATGCGTTACCTTACGTCCTGTCACTCTGTCCCTTCCTCTTGTCAGTGTTTTCTACACGTTTCCCTCCAAGCGAACCCAGCAGAAAACCTCATTTTTTCCCCATAAGAATCTGACTCATTCTCAGCATCCTTTTGTAGCACCACATCTCAGATCCTTTGATTCTCTTCTTTTCCGATTTTTCAACAGTCCATGATTTACTTCCATACAGTGTCTTTCAGACGTATATTTTCCGAAATTAAGGCTAATGATCTTACCAGGAATTATGAGTTTGCATGCGCTAGTGAAGTTTTAGTCGGAAATATCACAAAAAAATCTCTTTTAACGAAACCAGCCATTGACAGAAATTTAAAATTTGCCCTGCTTTCATTGGCTGATGTTTTATGGATGTACGAGTAGTAGTTTCACAACATCAAACTTGCGGCCTATGGTTATCTGGCCAGTTTTGCTTGAGTCGACGTCTCGTACTCTGATTTGGCCTTATTATTCGTTTTATGCTCTCTGTACATCTGGAATGTGTATAACTGCGGACCCATTGCTTACATTCTAAGGACTGCCCTCTTTCGGTTCGGTATCACCTACACTTGGGAAAACATAAAGTCACGTAAAGAAATGAAAAAGCTTTCCTGCGAACGTCACAAATCCTGGAGGAATGCTCACTGCAATCAGTCGCTATACAAATATGGAAGTAATGCGTTCTGTGGCAGTGATTTGTGGAAGCGATAGGACGCTAGTCACCCTCAGTGGGTGACAAACGCTTTTTGTTGTGGTGCCGTTCCGCGAAATGCAGTCGTACCGGGAATCCTCGCGGATGAATCTCCGCCATCACTGCGAATATTTTAAATCCCCGTCCAGAAAAACGAACTACACAGCCAGATTTCGGGTATTGGAATTTACGTTTATAGCTTTGCCAGTGTCTAGTCGCACTAACAACGAAACAAGTGAATGCTTTTAGGAAATTGACATTACACGAAAACATCAAGCTGTCAAAAGCGAGTGACGTAGAGCAAAAAAAGAGGAAATTGCGGTCTTTTGAGACGGTATTGTAGGTCGAACAAGACGCGGAGAGAAGACGCGTGAGAGAATTTTCGGTGAACTCACCGACGAGTGTTATTGATAAGAACTGCTGAGAACAGTTGGCTGAAATACGACAAACGTTTTACAAGTGGGGTTAGAGCTAAATATGTAATCAACTATCTCCACAAATAAGGGGAAGACTGTCAAAATTACCCTACTGGCCATTAAAATTGCTACACCAAGAAGAAATGCAGATGATAAACGGGTATTTATTGGACAAATATATTATACTAGAACTGACATGTGATTACATTTTGACGCAATTTGGGTGCATAGATCCTGAGAAATCAGTACCGAGAACAACCACCTCTGGCCGTAATAACGGCCTTGATACGCCTGGGCATTGAGTCAAACAGAGCTTGGATGGCGTGTACAGGTACAACTGCCCATGCAGCTTCAACACGATACCACAGTTCATCAAGAGTAGTGACTGGCGTATTGTGACGAGCCAGTTGCTCGGCTACCATTGACTAGGCGTTTTCAGTTGGTGAGAGATATGGAGAATGTGCTGGTCAGGGCAGCAGCCTAACATTATCTGTACCCAGAAAGGCCCGTACAGGGTATGCAACATGCGGTCGTGCATTATCCTGCTGAAATGTAGGGTTTCGCAGGGATCGAATGAAGGGTAGAGCCACGGATCGTAACACATCTGAAATGTAACGTTCACTGTTCAAATAGCCGTCAATGCGAACAAGAGGTGACGGAGACGTGTAACCAATGGCACCCCATACCATCACGCGATGACGAATGTTGTTGTTGTGGTCTCTTTAATTTTCCTGTAGGCGATATCTATCTTACCCCTAGTGAGATAAGTCTCTATATCCTTACATTTGTCCTCTAGCCATGCCTGCTTAGCCATTTTGCACTTCCTGTCGATCTCATTTTTGAGACGGTTGTATTCCTTTTTCCCTGCATCATTTACTGCATTTTTATAATTTCTCCTTTCGTCAATTAAATTCAATATTTCTTCTGTCACCCTAGGATTTCTATTAGCTCTCGTCTTTTTACCTACTTGATTCTCTGCTGTCTTCACTAATTCATCCCTCAAAGCTACCCATTCTTCTTCTACTTTATTTCTTTCTCCCATTCTTGTCAATTGTTCAATTATGTTCTCCCTGAACCTCTCTACAACCTCTGGTTTATTCAGTTTATCTAGGTCCCATCTCCTTAAATTCCCACCTTTTTGCATTTTATTCAGTTTTAATCTACAGTTCATAACCAATAGATTGTGGTCAGAGTCCACATCTGCCCCTGGAAATGTCTTACAATTTAAAACCTGGTTCCTAAATCTCTGTCTTACCATTATATAACCTGTCTGATACCTTTTAGTATCTCCAGCGTTCTTCCATGTATACAACCTTCTTTTATGATTCTTGAATTAAGTGTTAGCTATGATTAAGTTATGCTCTGCGCAAAATTCTACCAGGCGGCTTCCTCTTTCATTTCTTACCCCCAATCCACATTCACCTACTACGTTTCCATCTCTCCCTTTTCCTACTACCGAATTCCAGTCACCCATGACTATTAAATTTTCGTCTCCCTTCACTATCTGAATAATTTCTTTTATTTCATCACACATTTCTTCAATTTCTTCGTCATCTGCAGAGCTAGTAGGCATATAGACTTGTACTACTGTCGTGGGCGTGGGCTTCGTGTCTATCTTGGCCACAACAACGCGTTCGCTGTGCTGTTTGTAGTAGCTTAAGCACATTCCTATTGTTTTATTCATTATTAAACCTACTCCTGCATTACCCCTATTTGATTTTGTATTTATAACCCTGTATTCACCTGACCAAAAGTCTTTTTCCTCCTGCCATCGAACTTCACTAATTGCCACTATATCCAACTTTAACCTATCCATTTCCCTTTTTAAATTTTCTAACCTACCTGCCCGAATAAGGGATCTGACATTCCACGCTCCGATCCGTAGAACGCCAGTTTTGTTTCTCCTGATAACGACGTCCTCTTGAGTAGTCCCCGCCCGGAGATCCGAATGGGGGACTATTTTACCTCCGGAATATTTTACCCAAGAGGACGACATCATCATTTATTCATACAGTAAAGCTGCATGCCCTCGGGAAAAATTACGGCCGTAGTTTCCCTTTGCTTTCAGCCGTTCGCAGTACCAGCACAGCAAGGCCGTTTTGGTTAGTGTTACAAGGCCAGATCAGTCAATCATCCAGACTGTTGCCCCTGAAACTACTGAAAAGGCTGCTGCCCCTCTTCAGGAACCACACGTTTGTCTGGCCTCTCAACAGATACCCCCTCCGTTGTGGTTGCACCTACGATACGGCTATCTGTATCGCTGAGACACGCAAGCGTCCCCACCAACGGCAAGGTCTATGGTTCATGGGGGGTGGGGGAGGGGCGATGAAGCACGATGACGAATACACGCTTCCAGTGTGAGTTCACCGCTATGCCGCCAAATACGGATGCGACCATCATGATGCTGTAAACAGAACCTGGATTCATCCGAAAAAATGACGTTTTGCCACTCGTGCACCCAGGTTCGACGATGAGTACACCATCGCAGGCGCTTCTGTCTGTGATGCAGCGACAAGGGTAACCGTAGCCATGGTCTCCGAGCTGATAGTCCATGCTCCTGCAAACGTCGTCGAACTGTTCGTGCAGATGGTCGATGTCTTGCAAACGTCCCAATCTGTTGAGTCTGGGATCGAGACGTGGCTGCACGATCCGTTACATCCATGTGGATGAGATGCTTGTCATCGAGCTAGTGGTCGTGCGGTAGCGTTCTCGCTTCCCGCGCCCGGGTTCCTGGGTTCGATTCCCGGCGGGGTCAGGGATTTTCTCTGCCTCGTGATGACTGGGTGTTGTGTGATGTCCTTAGATTAGTTTTGTTTAAGTAGTTCTAAGTTCTAGGGGACTGATGACCATAGATGTTAATTCCCACAGTGCTCAGAGCCATTTGAACCATTTTGCTAGTGATACGAGGCCGTTGGGATCCAGCAAGGCGTTCCGTATTACCGTCCTGAACCCACCGATTCCATATTCTGCTAACAGTCATTGGATCTCGACCAACGCGAGCAGCAATGTCGCGATACGATAAACTGCAATCGTGATAGGCTACAATCCGACCTTTATCAAATTCGGAAACGTGATGGTACGCATTTCTCCTCCTTACACGAGGCATCACAACAACGCTTTGCCAGGCAACGCCGGTTAACTGCTGTTTGCGTATGAGAAATCAGTTGGAAACTTTCCTCATGTCAGCACGTTGTAGGTGTTGCCACCGGCGCCAACCTTGTGTGAATGCTCTGAAAAGCTAATCATTTGCATATCACAGCATCTTATTCCTGTCGGTTAAATTTCGCGTCTGTAGCATGTCATCTTCGTGGTGCAGCAATTTTAATGGCCAGTAGTGTAGTATCGCCTATCATCTGCAAAGAGAGTTTTCCCGCTCTTATGCTGAAGAAGTGAGGTTATTAGGCAATCACTGAAATGGTTAAAATTCTTCCTGCTCCTATTTGTGGGTCATCGTCACAGAGCAAGAAAGGGGGAATGTCTATTGAAGTAATTATTATCTGGAGAGGTGTCTGCTTGAACTTTTTTTTTTTTTAATTGCTTCCGCACCACGGCTACGTATTTACTACCTTGGTGGCGGGAAGTCAAAAACTGGTGACCTGCAGCCGACTTCCCTATTGAAGTTACATTCGTTCTTGGGAAACTTCGTTACTTCTCGGACTTCATTGGTTTCCTTGGTCAGCACACTTGAGTTGTTAAAAATAATGTACTAACTGCCATTTTCCTGGTGTTCTGCTACCACAGATTTATCACTTTGCTTTAACAGTGCGTGGTGTTCCTGTTCCTTAATACGCCGTTCATTAACAGTCGTTGACACTTCGTCTGTATATACTCTGCCACAGCCCCAAGCCATTTCAGAGAATCTGGTTGTGTGGAGGTAAGCAGAGGCGTCCGTTTTACGTCGGGAAAAGTCTAATTTTGTTCTGATTGAAAAATGTGGCCTGTATTCCACTTTACCATAGAGTTAGGTTACCCTCAGTTTTTGGAGTTACTGGCCGCACCAGCAGAAATCTACTGAAAGGAACATTCCACATTTTTCAATCACAACAAAATACAAGAACTGACGTTACTGATATCGTCCGTACTGCGGGAGTCCATGAAAAGGCTTGTGGCTGTGGCAGAGTGTATATGGGGGAAACTGGAAGGACAGTAAAAGAACATATTAAGGAAAACGAAAGCTGCACGAAGTTATAAGAGATTGAGAAAACTCCGATAGTGTAACATCAAAACTGGGGACAATACAAAGATTTCAACAACGAACTTATGTTGGCCAAGGAAATCAATATATATACCAGAGTTGGAACTTAAATAGTGGCAACTATCTATTCACAACCGATACAAAAGAGTCACATGTTTGTACCTGTTACTGTCCTTCAAAGTAGTCACTAGCGTTGTGTAGAACCGTTGCCAGCGATGTGAAAGTTGCAGAATACCGTTAGCAGAGACTGTTCTGTTGATGGTGTGAATGGAGCGGTCTACTGCCTGTCGAATCTCTGGAACAGTTCTGAAGCGAATGCCACGAAATGATTCCATCCACAGCGCTGGCAACGGGTTCTACACAACGCTGGAGACTACTTTGAAGGACAGTAACGGGTGCAAATATGTAACTCTATTGTATCGGTTCTGAATAAATAGTTTCCACTATTTATGTTTCAACCCTCTCAGAATTTCGAGAAGCTGTATGCTTCCGGCTTGGCGGCTTCCCGCCATCATGTAAGGTGACTGTGCACATGCGGTGCGTGAGCGATATCAACAACACTAAGGAAGCCACCTCTGGGGACAATAATATTCCCGATAAATATTCCTTCTCTCTTGCACTGCCCGTTTCGCTTCTGTCCAATGACGATGGCCCACCAATAGTAGCAGGAAGACTTTTAACCAATAAATCTTTTGCAGTATGCTTATACTGCAGGAAAATTACTTCTCCATCCAGTCTTAGTTGCCCACAAAATGGTAGCCAAGTGAACTTTACCCAGTAATCCTACTTCTTCAGCATAATTTATAAGGGAACGCTTTTCTGTTTTTTGACAGTGTTCAGCTAACAATGTATACTACAAGATCCTGAAGATTACGCAGCAGAGAGGTTGAAAAGTCGATCGTGTAGAAGAAATGTGACTCGCCTAACAACCCAAGACATTTTACCTTGAATATGTTTACTGCCTTCCAGTCGTTGGCACGCACACACTGTCGCAAATAAATGATGAAATAAGGATTCCTGGTAAAAAAATCAGGCTCCTCATAACTAACTAGGCGCGAACTCCTGAAGGATTTCTATTTCATTTTACGTTGAACAAGTTGCAGAATTACCCACTTGCTTATCTTCTATTTACAGATAATCTCTTGCACAGAGAACAGCCCCACGCGACTGGAAAGAAGCGGGGTCATTTCTGTTCACAAAAGAGTAAAAAGACCGATATACGGGGTGAATCACCTAACATTACCGCTGGATATATTTCGTAAACCATATCAAATACTGACGAATCGATTCCACAGACCGAACGTGAGCAGAGGAGCTAGTGTAATTGGTTAATACAAACCATAAAAAAATGCACGGAAGTATGTTTTATAACACAAACCTACGTTTTTTTAAAGTGGAACACCGTTAGTTTTGTTAGCACATCTGAACATATAGACAAATACGTAATCAGTGCCGTTTGTTGCATTGTTAAATGTTAATTACATCCGGAGATATTGTAACCTAAAGTTGACGCTTGAGTACCACTCCTCCGCTGTTCGATCGTGTGTATCGGAGAGCACCGAATTACGCAGGGATCCAAAGGGAACGGTGATGGACCTTAGGTACAGAAGAGACTGGAACAGCACATTACGTCCACATGCTAACACCTTTTTATTGGTCTTTTTCACTGACGCACATGTACATCACCATGAGAGGTGAGGTACACGTACACACGTGGTTTCCGTTTTCAATTACGGAGTGGAATAGAGTGTGTCCCGACATGTCAGGCCAATAGATGTTCAATGTGGTGGCCATCATTTGCTGCACACAATTGCAATCTCTGGCGTAATGAATGTCGTACACGCCGCAGTACATCTGGTGTAATGTCGCCGCAGGTTGCCAATATACGTTGTTTCGTATCCTCTGGGGTTGTAGGCACATCACGGTACACATTCTCCTTTAACGTACCCCACAGGAAGAAGTCCAGAGGTGTAAGATAAGGAGAACGGGCTGGCCAATTTTTGCGTCCTCCACGTCCTATGAAATGCCCGTCGAACATCCTGTCAAGGGTCAGCCTAGTGTTAATTTCGGAATGTGCAGGTGCACCATCATGCTGATACCACATACGTCGACGCGTTTCCAGTGGGACATTTCCGAGCAACGTTGGCAGATCATTCTGTAGAAACGCGATGTATGTTGCAGCTGTTTGTTATAACACGCAACTGAACGTCGGAGGTTTCAAGCGTCAACTTTAGGTTACAATATCTCCGGATGTAATTAACATTTTACAATGCAACAAACGGCACTGGTTACGTATTTGTTTATATGTTCAGATGTGCTAACAAATCTAACGTGGTTCCATTTAAAAAAACGTAGGTTTGTGTTCAAAAACATACTTCCGTGCATTTTTGTATGGTTTGTATTAAACAATTACACTAGCCCCTCTCCTCACGTTCGGTCTGTGGAATCGGTTCGTCAGTATTTGATGTGGTTTACGAAATATATCCAGCGGTAACGTTAGGTGTCTTACCCTGTATAATGTTACATACCAGTATCACTAACCTCTCCCTACAGTGGAAGGATAGAGCATATTCTCAGCACAAACATTACGGTGCTCCTGCAGGAACACAAGTTTTTCTCACTGAATTAACGGAGATAGAGGAAAGGCTGAACACAGCTGGATTTATATACAGTCTTGCCGATAATACATGTAAGCTGTAAAGAATCTATTATGGGTAGTCCGGCACGAAGCAATAATTGTACCATATGACACCTTTTTGAATTAGTATTCATCTTTTGGATTTGCAGGTAATGTATATTTTCCGTGTTAAAATTGTAGGGTGTAGGTTCCGCGCCTTTTACGCAAAACACTGTTTTTTCTTATTACCCAAATATGTTTCTCGCCTCTGTGGCATCATCAGTGGGTTCTGTTTATTGAAAAACTGTAAAAAGTGAACATATTTAAGGCTGCACCTGATCTAACAAAATGAGGACTAAAGACAATTTTTGTTCGTTTTTGTTCTTTTTGGATATTACATTCCATGGCTTTGCAGGGCAATCTGTATGGTGTCTTGCACTGATAGCCTGTCAATTGCAGAAGAAACATTGTAAATATGAATTTTAACAGTGAGTTAACGCATTCTTTGATTTTTTAAAATATGTGTTTGGTGTGTCCAGATGTTTTGCGTATACATTTTCTATTACACAGGTTTTTTTGGAACTGGTACTTTTTCTTTCACGTTCTGTGGGCACTGAAGGCACATATTTCATGTACTTTGTATAATTTCGGTTATACAAGCGCCTTTTTACTTCGTGAAACGCGATGTACTCCATACTGTTTTTTGTGTCCTAACCCACGCGGCGTTCATTAGTTGCCGATTGAGTTTGCCACCGAATTTGAATTTTGTTTATTTTTATCTCTCTCTCTCTCTCTCTCTCTCTCTCTCTCTCTCTATCTCTGTCTGTGTGTGTGTGTGTGTATGCAAGAACTTAAAAAAAGAAGACACTCAGCACTCCTCATAGCCCTGAAGACTAACAGCAGCTATAGCACATTTGCTGACCACCGAATAGCCCATAACAACCATCAAACTACAATAGCAACAGGTTTTAGAATACTGAAATCAAACCGCAACCTATATCACGAACTAACAACAGAAGAAACCTTCCACATACAGAAAGCAATAGCAGAAGGCAGACAAGTTTTAAATGAATACACTACACTTGTGCCTTTACAGAACGTTATTTACCACATTAAAGGAAATTAACAGAAAAGGCAACACAAACACCTTAAACGTACACACACACACACACACACACACACACACACACACACGCACGCACTCGTATACCCACACAGAAATAGAGAGATGAAAGTAAACAAAATTCAAAATCGGCGCCAAACTCAATCGGGAACAAATGAACGCCGAGGAGGTTAGGACACACAACAATATCGAGTACACCGCCTTTTGCGAAGTAAAAACGCGTTTGTATGACCGATATTGCACAAAGTACACGTAATATGTGTGTGCGGTGCCCATAGAAGGCGAAAGAATAATCAGTCACAACAAAACGTGGATAATAACAAATATAAATGCAAATCATTTTGCCACATCAAAATCACCGTTTCAAAAATCAAGGCATGCGTTAAGTCGCTGATAAAATTCACATTTACACGTTTGGTCTGCAGATGACAATCTATCAGTGCAGGACAAGGACACAATGCAGATTATCCTGCAAAACCATATAATGTAAAATCCAAGTAAGAAAAAAAACGAACAAAAATTGTCTTTAGCTCTCATTTTGTTGGATCAGTTGCAATCTTAAATGTGTTCACTTTTTACACTTTTTCAATAAACAGAACCCATTGATGGTGGCATATAGGCACCGAAACATGTTTGGTTGACAAGGAGAAACAGTGTTTGGCATAAAAGGCGGAATCTATATCCCATAATTTGGATTAGTAGTTTGAGATACACGACTGAACCTGATTTACGTGATGCATTTGAGCTAGCGAAGAAATAACTTCACCTGGAGTCGTTAACAATTAAACTGAGAAATGCCTTAACTATGATTTTACAGAAAACATAAACATAGTATTTTTGAAACGAAGATCATCATTCTATCCTTACTTCTGGAATAAACAGATGCAACATAAGGGAAAAATAGCACATGACTGTACTTTTACTAATCGGTTTTCCTTCATACTTTCTTCCAAATGCAAATTAAAAATTTATGCAATTCTTTGAAATCGTCAAAATCTTATTTAATAGGCAACAACTATAATTTATTATTCACTATTTTATGTTTATCTTGCTCATTGAAGTTACGTGGGAAACTTCACTAAAAATAATCATGTAAACACTCTGCGCTTTTGTCGAACTTTCGAGTATAAAAAAGAATTTAATGCACTATACTTTTGCTGATGCATTAAATTCTTATTTATACTCGAAAGTTCGCCAAAAGCGCAGAGTGTGGTACTGGGAAAGGCTGAAAACAAGGGGAAACTACGGCCGTAATTTTTTCCCGAGGGCATGCAGCTTTACTGTATGGATAAATGATGTTGTCGTCCTCTTGGGTAAAATATTCCTGAGGTAAAATAGTCCCCCATTCGGATCTCCGGGTGGGGACTACTCAGTAGGACGTCATTATCAGGAGAAAGAAAACTGGCTTTCTGCGCGTCGGAACGTGGAATGTCAGATCCCTCAATGGGGCAGGTGCGTTGGAAAATTTAAAAAGGAAAATGGATAGGTTACAGTTAGATATAGTGGGAATTGTAAAGTTCGGTGGCAGGAGGAACAATACAGGGTTATAAATACAAAATCAAATAGGTGTAATGCAGGAGTAGGTTTAATAATGAATAAAGCAATAGGAATGCGGGTAAGCTACTACAAACAGCACAGCGAACGCATTGTTGTGGCCAAGATAGACACGAAGCCCACGCCTACGACAGTAGTGCAAGTCTATATGCCTACTATCTCTGCAGATGACGAAGAAATTGAAGAAATGTATGATGAAATTAAAGAAATTATTCAGATAGTGAAGGGAGACGAAAATTTAATAGTCATGGGTGACTGGAATTAGATAGTAGGAAAGGAAGAGAAGGAAACGTAGTACGTGAATATGGATTGGGGTTAAGAAATGTAAGAGGAAGCCGCCTGGTGGAATTTTGCACAGAGCACAAGTTAATCATAGCTAACACTTGGTTCAAGAATCATAAAAGAAGATTGTATACATGGAAGAAGTCTGGAGATACTGACAGGTTTCAGATAGATTATATAATGGTAAGACAGAGATTTAGGAACCAGGTTTTAAACTGTAAGACATTTCCAGGGGCAGATGTGGACTCCGACCACAATCTATTGGTTATGAACTGCAGATTAAAACTGAAGAAACTGGAAAAAGATGGGAAACTAAGGAGATGGGACGTCGGACGATGACGTCAAGTCAGATGCGCAGAACGAATTTAAACTCGACAGCCGTCGTTCATGTCTCCAACTATAAGAAGTTTCTAAAGAAAAGGATATTATGATAGATATGAAAAATCTTTCTGAATTGCAATTTGTGTTCAGCAAAAGTTGTTCTTGTTGTGGTCTTCAGTCCTGAGACTGATTTGATGCAGCTCTCCATGCTACTCTATCCTGTGCAAGCTTCTTCATCTCCCAGTACCTACTGCAGCCTACATCCTTCTGAATCTGCTTAGTGTATTCATCTCATGGTCTCCCTCTACGATTTTTACCCTCCACGCTGCCCTCAAATACTAAATTGGTGATCCCTTGATGCCTCAGAACATGTCCTACAAACCGATCCCTTCTTCTAGTCAAGTTGTGCCACAAACTCATCTTCTCCCCAGTTCTATTCAGTACCTCATCATTCGTTAAGTGATTTATCCATCTAATCTTCAGCATTCTTCTGTAGCACCACATCTCCAAAGCTTCTATTCTCTTCTTGTTCAAACTATTTATGGTCCATGTTTCACTTCCATACATGGCTGCACTCCATACAAATATTTTCAGAAATGACTTCCTGGAACTTAAATCTATACTGGATGTTAACAAATTTCTCTTCTTCAGAAACGCTTTCCTTGCCATTGCCAGTCTACATTTTATATCCTCTCTACTTCGACCATCATCAGTTATTTTGCTCCCCAAATAGCAAAACTCCTTTACTACTTTAAGTGTCTCATTTCCCAATCTAATTCCCTCAGCATCACCTGACTTAATTCGACTACATTCCATTATCCTCGTTTTGCTTTTGTTGATGTTCATCTTATATCCTCCTTTCAAGACTCTTTCCATTCCGTTCAACTGCTCTTCCAAGTCCTTTGCTGTCTCTGACAGAATTACAATGTCATCGGCGAATCTTAAAATTTTTATTTCTTCTCCATGGATTTTAATACCTACTCCGAATTTTTCTTTTGTTTCTTTTACTGCTTGCTCATTATACAGATTGATCATAATCGGGGAGAGGCTACAACCCTGTCTCACTCCCTTCCCAACCACTGCTTCCCTTTCATGTCCCTCGACTCTTATAACTGCCATCTGGTTTCTGTACAAATTGTAAATAGCCTTTCGCTCCCTGTATTTTACACCTGCCACCTTCAGAATTTGAAAGAGAGTATTCCAGTATTCAACATTGTCAAAAGCTTTCTCTAAGTCTACAAATGCTAGAAACGTAGGTTTGCCTTTTCTTAATGTAGTTTCTAAAATAAGTTGTAGGGTCAGTATTGCTTCACATGTTCCCATATTTCTACGGAATCCAAACAGATCTTCCCCGAGGTCGGCTTCTACCAGTTTTTCCATTCGTCTGTAAAGAATTCGCGTTAGTATTTTGCAGCCGTGACTTATTAAACTGATAGTTCGGTAATATTCACATCTTTCAACGCCTACTTTCTTTGGGATTGGAATTATTATATTCTTCTTGAAGTCTGAGGGTTTTTTCGCCTGTCTCAAACACTTTACTCACCAGATGGTAGAGTTTTGTCAGGACTGGCTCTCCTAAGGCTGTCAATAGTTCTAATGGAATGTTGTCCACTCCCGGGGCCTTGTTTCGACTTAGGTCTTTCAGTGCTCTATCAAACTCTTCACGCAGTATGATATCCCCCATTTCATTTTTATTTACATCCTCTTCCATTTCTATAACATTGCCCTCAAGTACATCGCCCTCTATATACTCCTTCCACCTTTCTGCTTTCCCTTCTTTGGTTAGAACTGGGTTTCCATCTGGGCTCTTGATATTCATACAAGTGGTTCTGCTTTCTCCAAAGGTCTCTTTAATTTTCCTGTAGGCAGTATCTATCTTACCCCTAGTGAGATAAGCCTCTAGATGATCACATTTGTCCTCTAGCCATCCCTGCTTAGCCGTTTTGCACTTCCTGTCGATCTTATTTTTGAGACGTTTGTACTCCTTTATGCCTGCTTCATTTACTGCATTTATTATATTTTTTCCTTTCATCAATTAAATTCAATATTTCTTCTGTTACCCAAGGATTTCTACTAGCCCTCGTCTTTTTACCTACTTGATCCTCTGCCGCCTTCACTACTTCATCCCTCAAAGTTACCCATTCTTCTTCTACTGTATTTCTTTCCCTCATTCCTGTCAATTGTTCCCTTATGCTCTCCCTGAAACTCTGTACAATCTCTGGTTTAGTAAGTTTGTCCAGGTCCCATCTCCTTAAATTCCTACCTTTTACATTTTCTTCAGTTTTAATCTACAATTCATAAGCAATAGATTGTGTTCAGAATTCAGAGTCCACAATAAATAAAACTAAATCAGAGTAGGACTTTTGTTACAATAATTGCTACAAATTATTTTTAGCTTCTTTGCGGCAAGGCCATGAATTGTTCCTGTACAGGGAAAACCAACGCCAATGCATCAAATTAATTGATACATATCTTTAGAAAGTTGCGCAGTACTTCGTCAAACCTATGCGCCAGCAGGACACACTCTAGTGCCCAAACCAACATTTGTAATATAATCCTTGATATGTAGTTTGCGCCGGCTGAAGTGGCCGAGCGGTTCTAGGCGCTTCAGTCTGGAACCGCGTGACCGCTACGGTCGCAGGTTCGGATCCTTTCTCGGGCATGGATGTGTGTGATGTCTTTAGGTTAGTTAGGGTTAAGTAGTTCCAAGTCTAGGGGACTGATGACCTCAGATGTTGAGTCCCATAGTGCTCAGAGCCATTTGAACCATTTTTATGTAATCTGCAGTTATGGGTTGTTACACATCTGATTATGATGCCACAATATACCTGAACACGGCCTGTTTATGACGGAAACTGATGTGTATTAGAGTGATTAATACATCTGTGCCCAACCACGATTTTTCAACAATTTTTACAAGCTGTAAATCATCACCTCCTCAAAATAATGTTTGCCTTGTCTCAGCGTTTACATTTTGCGATGTTAGTAGGTGATTATTTTTATGGAAAGCCCATTTCTCTTGCAATTTCTTTGCTGCTAGATTTTCTTGTATCTTCCTTTCTTATGAGCGTTTCTAGTGCTAGTGTTAGGTTGACTGCGCAACAAGCTTCGCATCTCCCCCTTACTCCTATCTTCGAAAGTGCTATAAATTATTCATTTAAAAATATATTAGAAATCTTACTTTCCATAATTTCTTTCACAAGTTTATATAGTTATTGGTATGCTCTTTCTGCCTGATGACCATAGGTGTTTTGCTTCTTTCATGACTATCTCCTCATTTTATTCTTTCCAAGCTCGTGCATACCTTTTCGGAAGGATTCAGTGTCGCCTATTACCGTCTTGCACTGCCTCATCATTTTTAACTGGCCTCGTTTCTTTTCGACAACTATTTTCTCCAAGTACTGGCTACGTTATCTCATTTTATATCCTGATATTATTCCCCATTCGTGTAGACTTCTGCTTCTTATTCTGCGCTGCCTACACTGACTGGTTGCTCGTCTGTGCAACAACTGCATTATCCCCTTTCACTTTTGGATATATCTCACGACACCTTACATTCTTCTATTAATCTTTAGCTTCTCGTCATTGTCATATAATTTTTTTTGAGTAATGAATATCTTTACTTTTAACTTTCAATTGTTAACACGTTCTCGTCGTATCTCTATTAATTCCTGCTTCTTATCTGCTATGAACACCTGCCTTGATTCTGTCTTTTTGTGACTGTACCTCTTCTGATGCATTTGACACATCTTTTTAGAGGCCATTCAACCTGATCTGCAAACCAGTATCTTTTTGAATTATCATTGTTTCTTCAAAATCAGTCTGAATTTTTAATCCCTCTTATTTATCTAAGTTCTAACGTTTCTACGACTTTCTCCTTAAACTACGTGAATTTCTACTGGTATTTTAATTATACTAATTTAAGGTCACTATTAATGTCACTTCTTACTTGCCTCTTGCAATCCTCATCTTGATAGCTGAATCTATTTTACCAGAACACATTCAATCGGTAATCTTGACCCCTGGCATCTGTCTTGTGTAGTTCCTTCTCAATGGCTTCTCAGTATACGCAGTGAATAGCTCCTAACTAGCTAGTAACTGGCACATGATTCTGTGAATTAAATCCTTTTGGATGCATGTTATGAAATACAAATTATTTATTGACAAAGCGAGAAATTATCTCACTGATGTATATAGTGACACAATGTTTCAGAACTTGAGGAATCCAAAAAATTCTTTGACTGTAACTTTCCTTTTTAGTAAATGACCGGTAGCGATCAGTTGGATCGTTACCAGATTGACCTGTCGCCTTCAACTATGAAACAAAAATTTAAAAAAGGTTGCAGCAAAGATTGGTTTGGCGGTGCCTACCTTGCTACGTCCTTTATTTGTTTTGTTGCCCGTGTAATGAGACAGACCAGTATGCTTGTATTGCTCTTACGTGCTCAGTCAGGTGCGGTCGTTTGCGAAGCACGATAATCATGAAGCTTATACTGCCGCTATCTTCAGGTGATACTTGTAGAATGATCCTCTTTGCCACAACGCACCTCGTTTATACTCTTGTAGCTACCTACCCCTTCCCTCACTACCCAATCCGACACCGCGTCGGATGGAATGGTGGGAGTCCGTCACTCACTCTCACAAGGGAACCTCCCCATCGCACCCCCCTCAGATTTAGGTATAAGTTGGCACAGTGGATAGGCCTTGAAAAACTGAACACAGATCGATCGAGAAAACAGGAAGAAGTTGTGTGGAACTATGAAAAAAATATGCAAAATATACAAACTGAGTAGTCCATGGGCAAGATATGCAACATTGAGGACCGTGTGAGCACCCGAGCGCCGTGGTCCCGTGGTTAGAGTGAGCGGCTTTGGAACGGGGGGGTCCTTGGTTCAAGTCTTCCCTCGAGTGAAAATTTTAATTTTTTTATTTTCGCGAAGTTATGATCTGTCCGTTCGTTCATTGACGTCTCTGTTCACTGTAATAAGTTTAGTGTCTGTGTTTCGCGACCGCACCGCAAAACCGTGCGATTAGTAGACGAAAGGACGTGCCTCTCCAATGGAAACCGAAAACATTTGATCGCAAGGTCATAGGTCAACCGATTCCTCCACAGGAAAACACGTCTGATATATTCTGTACGACACTGGTGACGGCATGTGCATCACATGACAGGAATATGTTGTCGACCCACCTAGCTTGCATCTTGGCGAATGGGTAAAAAGATTCTTCTACCTTGCCTGATTTAGGTTTTCTTGTGTACGTGATAATCACTCCCAAAAAGTGATGAAAACATAAGAGTTTGTCAGATAATAATTGTCTGAAAAGAAAAAAAATAAACTTTACTCTCGAGGGAAGACTTGAACCAAGGACCTCTCGCTTCGCAGCTGCTCACGCTAACCACGGGACTACGGCACTCCTGAACTCATACTGTCGTTGAAGTTGCCTATCTTGCCATGCAATACTCAGTATGTATATTTTGCTTATTTTTTTCATAGTTCCACACAACTTCTTTCTGTTTTCTCGATTGATCTGTGTTCAGTTTTTCAAGGCCTATCCACTGTGCCAACTTATAACCAAATCTGAGGGGGTCGCGATGGGGAGGTTCCGTTGTCAGTAGAACTTGGAACTCGGCGCTGAGCCAACTGAAGCCAGAATGTCGGCCGAGAGCGACAACTTCCGCGCCCGACGGAAGCGTTTGAAGTACTGAGGGATTAGCGTTAGCACACAGAATCGGCGATCATGTCTCACCAACAGTCCACCCGATTTAGTATAAAGCCGGGTAATGAGGAAAAGGGTAGGGAGCGATAAGAGTATACAGGAGCCGCTTACCCTGGAGATGACGGGAACATACACTGTCGAAGTATTGTGCTACGTAAACGGGTGCACCCGAGAGAAATACAGACAGTTGATTCGCCTGGAAAGTTTAAGATCACTGACCAAAATGGAGATGTACTAATGGATCCGAATCAAAATAAAGTAAAATATTTCTAGCAAAGTTTGTTGCAAATTCCACCAGAATTTATACGTTCATACACTCCTGGAAATTGAAATAAGAACACCGTGAATTCATTGTCCCAGGAAGGGGAAACTTTATTGACACATTCCTGGGGTCAGATACATCTCATGATCACACTGACAGAACCACAGGCACATAGACACAGGCAACAGAGCATGCACAATGTCGACACTAGTACAGTGTATATCCACCTTTCGCAGCAATGCAGGCTGCTATTCTCCCATGGAGGCGATCGTAGAGATGCTGGATGTAGTCCTGTGGAACGGCTTGCCATGCCATTTCCACCTGGCGCCTCAGTTGGACCAGCGTTCGTGCTGGACGTGCAGACCGCGTGAGACGACGCTTCATCCAGTCCCAAACATGCTCAATGGGGGACAGATCCGGAGATCTTGCTGGCCAGGGTAGTTGACTTACACCTTCTAGAGCACGTTGGGTGGCACGGGATACATGCGGACGTGCATTGTCCTGTTGGAACAGCAAGTTCCCTTGCCGGTCTAGGAATGGTAGAACGATGGGTTCGATGACGGTTTGGATGTACCGTGCACTATTCAGTGTCCCCTCGACGATCACCAGTGGTGTACGGCCAGTGTAGGAGATCGTTCCCCACACCATGATGCCGGGTGTTGGCCCTGTGTGCCTCGGTCGTATGCAGTCCTGATTGTGGCGCTCACCTGCACGGCGCCAAACACGTATACGACCATCATTGGCACCAAGGCAGAAGCGACTCTCATCGCTGAAGACGACACGTCTCCATTCGTCACTCCATTCACGCCTGTCGCGACACCACTGCACGATGTTGGGGCGTGAGCGGAAGACGGCCTAACGGTGTGCGGGACCGTAGCCCAGCTTCATGGAGACGGTTGCGAATGGTCCTCGCCGATACCCCAGGAGCAACAGTGTCCCTAATTTGCTGGGAAGTGGCGGTGCGGTCCCCTACGGCACTGCGTAGGATCCTACGGTCTTGGCGTGCATCCGTGCGTCGCTGCGGTCCGGTCCCAGGTCGACGGGCACGTGCACCTTCCGCCGACCACTGGCGACAACATCGATGTACTGTGGAGACCTCACGCCCCACGTGTTGAGCAGTTCGGCGGTACGTCCACCCGGCCTCCCGCATGCCCACTATACGCCCTCGCTCAAAGTCCGTCAACTGCACATACGGTTCACGTCCACGCTGTCGCGGCATGCTACCAGTGTTAAAGACTGCGATGGAGCTCCGTATGCCACGGAAAACTGGCTGACACTGACGGCGGCGGTGCACAAATACTAGCGCCATTCGACGGCCAACACCGCGGTTCCTGGTGTGTCCGCTGTGCCGTGCGTGTGATCATTGCTTGTACAGACCTCTCGCAGTGTCCGGAGCAAGTATGGTGGGTCTGACACACCGGTGTCAATGTGTTCTTTTTTCCATTTCCAGGAGTGTATGTATTATAAAAGTGTATGTATGTACTTTCCACGTATCTTCCTAAATCACTGGACCGATTTCTACCAAACCTGGTACACACCTCCGCTTCTGTCAGACAATAATCGCTATGGGAGTAAGAACCATCTGCCTATCATATCTCAGGATAGGAGATGCGTTAAAAATCCTGCCTCATCATGCATAGCGTTTAAATTTATTACTTCTTTGTTACTAATTCTGGCCACAAAATATTTCGCTGATGGTCTAGAAATATGCCGCAGAACGTACCTACACAAATATACTGAAGCAACAAAGAAACTGGTATAACCATGCGAGTTCAGTTATATGTAAACAGGCAGAATACGGCGCTGCGATCGGCAACGGTGTCTAATGCAGTTCTTAGATCGGCTGCTGCTGCCACAATCGCGAATAATCAAGATTTAAGTGAGTCTGAACGTGGTATTATAGTCGGCGCACGAGCGATGGGACACAGCATCTCCGACGTAGCGATGAAGTGAAGATTTTCCCGTACAACTTTTTCACGAGTGTACCGTGAATATCAGGAATGCAGTAAAACATCAAAGCACCGACATCGCTGCGGCCGGAAAAAGATCCTGCAAGAACGGGACCAAAGACGACTAAAGAGAATCGTTCAACGTGACAGGAGTGCAACCCTTCCGCAAATTGCTGCAAATTTTAGTGCTGAGCCATCAATTAATCTCAGTGTGCGAACCATTCAACGACACATAATCAATATGGGCTTTCGTAGCCGAAGACCCATTCGTGTACCCTTGGTGACTGTGCGACACAAAGCTTTACGCTTCGCCTGGGCCCCTCAACACCGACATTGGACTGTTGATGATTGGAAACATGTTGCCTGATCCGACGAGTCTCGTTTCAAACTGTATCGAGCGGATGGACCATGCATGGCAGCAGGAGGCTGTTAAAGCTGGTGGATGCTCTGAAGTGGTGTTGGGGGCATGTGCAGTTGGAGTGATATGGGACCACTGATACGTCTAGATACGACTCTGACAGGTGACACGTACGTCAGCATCTTGTCTAATCATCTGAATCCGTTCATGTCCATTGCGCATTCCAGCAGACTTCGGCAATTCCATCAGGACAATGCGACACCTCATACGTCCAGAATTGCTACAGAGTGGTTCCAGTAACACTCTTCTGAGTTTAAACACTTCCGCTGGCTACAAAACTCCCCAGACATGAATATTATTGAGCATATATGGGATGCTTTGCAACGTGCTGTTGAGAAGAGATCTCCACCCTCTCGTACTCTTACGGATTATGGACAGCCCTGCAGGATTCATGATGTCAATTTCCTCCACCACTACTTCAGAGATTAGTCGAGTCCATGCCACGTCGTGTTTCGGCACTTCTACGTGCTCGCGGGGGCCTTACACGATATTAGGCAAGTGTACGAGTTTCTTTGGCTCTTCAGTGTATATCATTGCGTGCAAAATGCTCGAGAGGTATAACGTCATAAAGACTGAGATACGTGATAAAATGCCGCATCATTCAAGAGATTTTAACATATTTGTTCTTTACTGTTAAGCCGTAACTACAGTCGAATCAACCTGCCAAAACCCCTTACTCCTGGAAACGCTTTTGACAGCTTTAGACCGCGAAGCGCAAACGGCTATGGGCGGAAACGATAGCCGCCTATAGTTCTATCAAGAGGCGTTGCCATAGAGACGTTTACAAAATCGCGTTGCAGACCCGCCAAGCAGCATGCAGCATGCAGAAACTGTCCGGGAACACGTTTCTTAATTTGGAACTTTAATAAATATTTGTACGTTATGCATATTTAGCTGTAGGACTGTTTCATAAATTCAAATCTATTTTCACGAATACAATGAAATGAAATTTTTTTTGATGCTTCACTACAAACGCAGTTAATTTCTTGTTTAAGAGGGGTAGGACGTCAAACCAGCCGACTTTGAGCAGGAGAGGCACCACAGGACACTTTATTTTCTACTGTCTATACTTTTACAAATAAATTCATAAAACTTTGTCAGCATGACCAGGAAGGATTCAGGATTCATAGCATAGTCATAGCAGTGGAAGTGTAAAAACATAACAAAATAAATTTTTTTTAGATATTAAATTTCATCATTTTTTTCACTTACTGTTTGCTGCATTTGTTGCTATAGGTACATTTTTCTTCACAAGTAAGAGAGATTCTTTGATGAATTTTGCACAGCATAGAAACCATACTTACAGGTGTATGAAACTCTAGAATTTTCCAAATCTATCAAAAACTGTGGTAAAAATTGAGATAATTAACTACAAAATTTTATATTTTTCTAAATATAAAGTTTAAAACGTATCAGCACATTCATTTTTTCATAAATTAAATAGATTCTAGAGTTTCAGACACCTGTAAGTATGGTTTGTATGCTGTGCAAAATTCATCGAACAGTCTCTTTTACTTATGAAGAAAAGTGTACGTATAGCAACAAATGCAGCCAATAGTAAGTGAAAAAATGATGAAATTTCACATGTAAAAAATTATTTTGTTATGTTTTTGAACTTCCGCTGCTACGAGTGTGAATCCTGAATCCTTCCTGGTCATGCTGACAAAGTTTTATGAATTTACTTGTAAAAGTATAGACAGTGGAAATTAAAATGTCCTGTCGTGTCTCTCCTGCTCCAAGTCGGCCCGTTTGACGTCCTACCCCATTTAATCTCTAATAGAAAATATACCCGGGTAATGAGAGGTTCGTCAGATATTTATTTATGAAACATAAAAACACCTGTGGTAAAATATCCTTTGCTGTGGTTCATGAATTCATGACTCCACCCCTTCCTCCCACATTTAGCAGCGTCCGTTCGAATGGCTACTGTGTTACATTCGCAGGTGTGATTGCGACGATTACCGCTGAAAGAGGTATCATAAAGAAAACGGTAAATTAGTTCGCGAGGTATTGATGTAGATACGGAAAGCAGCGTCGTCGGAGGAGGCTAAGATTCGGTGGGCAGGTCGCGACTCGCCAGTTCGGCCCTGTGGAAATACGAGATGTGTTTGCGGCCCCGCTGCCGCCCCACCGCTAACTGCATCGAACGGCGGTTATTTTCGACGTCGTCCGCGGCGACTGGTACCCAGGCCGGAGCTCATCAAGCCCCGCTGAGACGACACCGATATTACGTTTCCCGTTCCCTGGGGTCAAGGAGGCAATCCCGGGCCCCCTCTCGCCCTCCGGCCGAGGCCCGTGGTTAGGGCGCGGGTGCCGCCCCGGGCTTCGATCGCTCCCCTAGGAGGCCGCCTTACGACTCGAGAGCCATCACCCGCCGCCCCTGCTAATATCACCGAGACGCGCGCATTCTGCCTCGCCGCCGCGTTCTGCCTACTCCCGAATTTCGCTGTCATATCTACCACTCAGGTTAACGTCCCCTGTCGTGTTCAAACTTAATAAGGCACGTAATTGGCCACTCTTGGGATAATACCGAGAGACCAATGTTAGGTCCTATGGCAGTTCTGGATTTTTAGGTGCTGTACCCGGTATCTTCAGCCGTCGTGCATGTTTATGTTCACTGACCGTTTACTTGTAACGTGGTCCACAGCCACCACAAACTCTTGAGAATTCTTACACCTAGTGTTTAGCACGAATCTTCGTATCGTTTCCGTTATTCGTATTAGCTGTCTTCCATGGTCAGTAACAGTCTACATGTGAAAGATTCACAGGCGAGCCCAGCTTACCAAATAACAAACATATCTTGTTACTAGCTACGAGCGTTGAGGCGTAGCGCTGTATACCGATCCTGCCTTGGGGGCGGTTAAGTAGGAGATGTGACTCAGAGCTGGATAGCGACAGATGGTGACGAGAGACTGGACGCGCACTTAGCTTATCTATCAGCCGATAGAGGACAGTATTGGAACGGTATCATAAAGAAAACGGCAAATTAGCTCGCGAGGTATTGGTGTAGATACGGAAAGCAGCGTCGTTCGAGGAAGCTAACAAGGGAACCTCCCCATCGCACTCCCCTCAGATTTAGTTACAAGTTGGCACAGTGGATAGGCCTTGAAAAACTGAACACAGATCAATCGAGAAAACAGGAAGACGTTGTGTGGAACTATGAAAAACTAAGCACAATATACAAACTGCGTAGTGCATGCGCAAGACAGGCAACATCAGGGATAGTACGAGCTCAGGAGCGCCCTCAGCGCCCTGAGCAGCTGCGGAGTGAGAGGTCCTTGGTTCAAGTATTCCCTCGAGCGAAAAGTTTAATTTTTTATTTTTAGACAATTATCAAAGATCACGCACTCACACATAATCAACTTCGCTCTCCGAAATTCCAGGACATATTCAGATTTGCTTGGACATAAGCAGGATCTGACGGTCTACGCATGGAAAAATTTGAAAACGTTAAAAAAAAATATGTTTTGACAGAGCACAGGGAAAACTGTGCGACTGTGAAACTGTTGCATTCATTTGTTGCAGTTAATGTAACAAACTCTTACGTTTTCATCACTTTTTTGGGAGTGATTATCACATCCACAAGAAAACCTAAACCGGGCAAGGTAGAAGAATCTTTTTACCCATTCGCCAAGTGTACAAGTTAGGTGGGTCGACAACATATTCCTGTCATGTGACGCACATGCCGTCACCAGTGTCAAATAGAATATACACTCCTGGAAATTGAAATAAGAACACCGTGAATTCATTGTCCCAGGAAGGGGAAACTTTATTGACACATTCCTGGGGTCAGATACATCACATGATCACACTGAAAGAACCACAGGCACATAGACACAGGCAACAGAGCATGCACAATGTCGGCACTAGTACAGTGTATATCCACCTTTCGCAGCAATGCAGGCTGCTATTCTCCCATGGAGACGATCGTAGAGATGCTGGATGTAGTCCTGTGGAACGGCTTGCCATGCCATTTCCACCTGGCGCCTCAGTTGGACCAGCGTTCGTGCTGGACGTGCAGACCGCGTGAGACGACGCTTCATCCAGTCCCAAACATGCTCAATGGGGGACAGATCCGGAGATCTTGCTAGCCAGGGTAGTTGACTTACACCTTCTAGAGCACGTTGGGTGGCACGGGATACATGCGGACGTGCATTGTCCTGTTGGAACAGCAAGTTCCCTTGCCGGTCTAGGAATGGTAGAACGATGGGTTCGATGACGGTTTGGATGTACCGTGCACTATTCAGTGTCCCCTCGACGATCACCAGTGGTGTACGGCCAGTGTAGGAGATCGCTCCCCACACCATGATGCCGGGTGTTGGCCCTGTGTGCCTCGGTCGTATGCAGTCCTGATTGTGGCGCTCACCTGCACGGCGCCAAACACGCATACGACCATCATTGGCACCAAGGCAGAAGCGACTCTCATCGCTGAAGACGACACGTCTCCATTCGTCCCTCCATTCACGCCTGTCGCGACACCACTGGAGGCGGGCTGCACGATGTTGGGGCGTGAGCAGAAGACGGCCTAACGGTGTGCGGGACCGTAGCCCAGCTTCATGGAGACGGTTGCGAATGGTCCTCGCCGATACCCCAGGAGCAACAGTGTCCCTAATTTGCTGGGAAGTGGCGGTGCGGTCCCCTACGGCACTGCGTAGGATCCTACGGTCTTGGCGTGCATCCGTGCGTCGCTGCGGTCCGGTCCCAGGTCGACGGGCACGTGCACTTTCCGCCGACCACTGGCGACAACATCGATGTACTGTGGAGACCTCACGCCCCACGTGTTGGGCAATTCGGCGGTACGTCCACCCGGCCTCCCGCATGCCCACTATACGCCCTCGCTCAAAGTCCGTCAACTGCACATACGGTTCACGTCCACGCTGTCGCGGCATGCTACCAGTGTTAAAGACTGCGATGCAGCTCCGTACGCCACGGCAAACTGGCTGACACTGACGGCGGCGGTGCACAAATGCTGCGCAGCTAGCGCCATTCGACGGCCAACACCGCGGTTCCTGGTGTGTCCGCTGTGCCGTGCGTGTGATCATTGCTTGTACAGCCCTCTCGCAGTGTCCGGAGCAAGTATGGTGGGTCTGACACACCGGTGTCAATGTGTTCTTTTTTCCATTTCCAGGAGTGTATATCAGACGTGTTTTCCTGTGGAGGAATCGGTTGACCTATGACCTTGCGATCAAATGTTTTCGGTTCCCATTGGAGAGGCACGTCCTTTCGTCTACTAATCGCACGGTTTTGCAGTGCGGTCGCAAAAAACAGACACTAAACTTATTACAGTGAACAGAGACGTCAATAAACGAACGGACAGATCATAACTTTGCGAAAATAAACTTTTCAGTCGAGGAAAGACTTGAACCAATGATCTCTTGTTCTGCAGCTGCTTATGCTAACCACGGGACCACGGCGCTACTGAGTTCATACTATCCTTGATGTTGCCTATCTTGCACATGGACTACTCAGTTTGTATGTTTTGCTTATTTTTTCCACAGTTCCACACAACTTCTTCCTGTTTTCTCGATTGATCTGTGTTCAGTTTTTCAAGGCCTATTCACTGTGCCAGCTTATAACTAAATCTGAGGGGGGTGCGATGGGGAGGTTCCCTTGTAAGATTCGGTGGGCAGGTTTTTAGATTCGATTGTGCCCACCAGAGTGCACTAAAGTAATAGAATGTTTTTCGTAAACTGTTCTAGTATTTTCATAACGTGTTATTATTTTTTTGTCTATGTAAACTGTCATAAATGTGTTTTAGCAGTATTAATGATGCGTGAGTGTGGTTTAAGCTTAATATGAAGATAATTGTTTAACGAGTTATGTAGTGGGATTTAGTGCGGGAACACTTCGAAGAAAGAGGATTTTTGTAGAATAGATTTCTAAAGTAAGTTTATGGTAAAGGAAAAGTTAATTTAGGTATAAATAACAATAGTAAATAATTTTATGCATAAACAGAACTTTAGCATATTAGATAATTACGTCGGTAAAATGTGCAGTCGTTAGGTTTACTATTTTGCGATTGGTTATTGATGAAAAGCGCGGACTGACACGGCAGAATGTTGTTTTGCTGTTGGCTGTTGAGTAAACTCATCAGGGGTAAACAGTATTCTTCGCGCGCCTTTCTCTGCTGGTAGAGAAGACTTAGAGTATTCTAGAGAGGGGTCGGAGCCTAGCCATGAAACAGTTCGGACGTGTGTAGTAGTAGTTCCGATGGAAATGATAAGTTGTCAGCAGTGTTTCATACATCGGAAGTGTTGTAAAGTGACGGCATAATTATTCCGATGGGTGTGTAGAAATTTCGGAATTTTTAAGTGAATTTTGTGACGAGGAACGACATATATTCCGCGTGGCGTATTGAGCAGGTCGGTGGCTAAAAACAGTGACTGCATTTGGTACCGACAGACTTAATATTTGGCGAGCCTTATCAATCAAAAACAATCAGTATTTTTGTAGCTATTACGTTTTCGGGAAATGTAACACCATAAACTTGCTAACGTGAGTGAAAGGGATTGTGAGTGACTGTGTTAAAATTAGCATGGGCTTGGCAGTGATACTTGTTCACCTAAGTTTCAGAATATATTAATTAAGGACAAAATTTCCAACCTTTCATTTCGTGTGAAAACTTTCTCCCGAAACTTAGATCAGTGACTTTAATTGTAGCCTGTTTCTCGTCGAAGTACAGTAGGTTTCGCTCGGATTCCCTACTGATGATATGCTGAGACAATGTTCACAGGTAGGTGCAGGTTCGTCGTAAAGGGACGGAAGGAACCGCGCCGCCGCAGCGGCGTTCAATAAGTAATGCAACAGATGTTTTTCTCGGCCATTTCCCGCCGAAAAAGAATGCCAAATTTGTTGCGGGACAGCGTTCAATATTCCCGCTTCAGTCCCGACAACTTTGTGAAGTTCCGATAAGCGGCGACGCTATACGTAGCCTTCAAAAAGGCATCTGTAAGGGAGGTACGTTCCAAGCGGAGAGCCGTCAGTGAGTTTCCTTTGGCAGAAAACCACAGCATCACAGATATTCATACGCGCTTGCTGAATGTCTACAGAGACCTGGCAGTGAATAAAAGCATAGTGAGTTGGGCGAGATGTTTCTCATCATTGCAGCAAGCTCGCGCAAACCTCTCCGAGCTTCTGCGTGCCAGCCGCACACAGCAGCGACTCCTGCAATGTTGGAACGTGCAGACACTCTCATTCGAGGTGACGGGCTTATCAGAGCCAAACACCTCGCTGCTCAACTGGAAGTCTCTATTGCCAGTGCTCACACACGCGTCCAACAGCTGGGGCCCTCAAAGGTGTGTGAATGCTGGGTTTCTCTCCGCCTGACAGAGGACCATAAAGAGCATAGACGGACCATCTGAGCGGAATTGCGTGCGTGTTACGAGACTGATGATGGGGACGATAGGAAGGTTATTGATGCAGCAAGATTTTGCCTCCGACGTCGACCAGTGGAGTGCTACCATGCGGGAATACAGGTCCTCCCAGTAAGGTGACGTAAGGCCGTTGCATTTAACGAAGATTAACTTCAACAGCAAGGTTTTGTATGGAGAATAATATGGTGTATCAGAATCCATAAATAAACTAGCCTGCTTCCAGAAAAGGAAGTGTTGCATTACACATTGAATGCCTCTCTTATATTAATTTTTTCCGCAAATTCGGATTGGTCACATTTGTAAAACTATAATTCCTTTCTCTCAAACCCCACCCTAAGGGGAGAGAGGGAGAGTTTAAGTTTCTGCGAATCAAAATTTACGAAGTAAATAAGTATTTTTTATTTATCTGTAACCATTTTTCACGCAAAACTGAGAACATGGATTTTCTTGAATTATAGCGCCAACTACCAAGAATCAAAACAAATGTTTAAGACAAAATGTACGTAGTTTTTTTATGTAGAATCTGATTCCGCAATAAAAAATGGGTGTTCCCATTTGAAATTTTAAAGTTGCCTCCCGCCCCACCCCCAAGGGTCTGGGGCGGGGGGCTAATTTTAGCACCAGCAGATGTCCCCTCGAAAATAATCAACTTTGGATTCTATACATTTTTTGTGTGAAGCTTATTTTTCGAGTTATTCTGGTTTCTCAACTTAAAATTTACACTCTGTATACTATTGTTTTTATGCAGTTTTTAATGTTATGTATTCTTATTTGAGTAGTTAGTAGAAATTACCTTCCTGAACAATCTCATATGCGCTGTACTTCTAGGTTTAATTACAGCTCTCTAAGTCCTACAGCTGCGGCCTTGTAATTACTGACAATTTTTATAATATTGTTGTATTGACCGCTAGTGGTGTTACAAGCATTACCTGCTATTAGGCCATAATTCTCCGCCGTTCCCTGTAATTTAATAACTGTTCCAGCTCCCATCCTTCCACATTTTAAGGTTAATATTTACTGCACTATTTGTAATTTCGACTTGTCATATGACAGTGAATTTAATGTAATGGTTCAAAATTTTATACTTTGTCACTTTCTATTTGCGGAAACTAGCAGTTTGGAACGTAACAGCTGCAGCCCTCTTAGAATAACATTCTTTTATTAACAAAGAAATATGAAATGATGGTATGGCATTGTTGGCCGCGAGGTCCCATCTGGGGGAGTTCGGCCGCCGTATTACAAGTTCTTCTTAGTTGACGCCACTTGCGGGTCAATGATGATGAAAGACACACAACACACCTGCCGGTAATCGAACCCGGGTCCCGTGGGTGGAAGGCGGAAACGCTACCACTACGCTACGGAGGCGGACTCCTTTGTTAACAATTTTTTATGTATATGTCAGTCAAGTAATACGTGTTTTAATAAGCGTTGTCGTACCAGTTTGCCTGCTATGGGCAGATTGTCACTGACATTACCTACTGGCAAAATTGTGTGCTATGGCCATTTCACATTAATTTTGTTCGTTTAGGCACAGATGGTATATCGAAATGTTGTAGGACATAACATGGAACTGTATATCTTTTCTGACAGGTACGTTTGTCAGCTTTAGCCCATTGTTGCGCGTCTTTACATGTCTTATGTTATAAGTTTATGTCAGTGATCTAATGATGGATTTGTCCCAGGATGTATAGTGATCAGATGAAAAATAGGAAATATACTTTTTAAAAAAATTAAAAAAACACCACGATGGAATTATCCGAATGGAACAGAAAACGGTAGACGTGATGCAAATGTACAAACATTCAAATAATTATAATTTCAGAAAAACTGGATAATGTATTCAAGGGAAAAAAGTTCCGCGACGTCTCCAGACACCTCGGCCTAGAATCTCATTTACTGGAGTAGAACAATCTACAGAGATGAGTCCCGCTTCAAACTGAGCACCAATGGCGAGTGAAGACGGTCTGGAGATGCCCGAGGCAGCAGTGAGATACCAACCTTTCCGTCACCCACTATACGGTCCGACAACACAGAGTGATGTTCTGGGATGTCATTCCTTTTCCTAACAGAATCCCTTTGGTTGTCATCCTCGGCACACTTACAGTACAGCGGTCGGCCGATGATGTTCTACGCCCTGTTTTGTTGCCCTTCAGGCAAGCAAGCCATCCTGGGCTTACATTTCATCAAGATAGTGCCTGTCCGCACACGGTGAGAGTTTCTACTGCTTGTTTCGCGCTTGCCAAACCCTACATTGGCCATCAAGGTCGCCAGATTTCTCCCCAATTGAGAACTTTTGGAGTATTACAGGCAGGACCCTCTAATCAGCTCCGGATTTTGATGATCTAACGCGCCAATTGGATAGAATTTGGCACGATATCATCCAGGAGGATATCCAACAACTCTGTCAACTAATATCAACCCGAATCACTGCTTGCATAAGGGCTAGAGGTAGACCAATGCATTACTGACTTGCTCAGTTTATGAAACTCTTTGTTTTGGGAAAATTATCCAATTTTTTTAAAATTTTCATAAAGTGTTTGTCTGTTTATGTTCATCGCAACTACCGATTTCCGTCCCTTCGGATGATTCATTCGTGGTGACTTTTTTTTTATCTTAGAGTGTGTATTGGTGACAGAGACTAATGTATCTACATTCAGGATATAGATCCACTAAGGGTTCTACTTGAAACACTCAACTTGTTGCACACTCCAAAATCTCTTTTAATTTATCGGTTTGTTCATCGGTTTGTTCATATGACCAAAGGCTTAAACCCGTGCAGCCATTACGAAGTAGCATATGCTTAAGCCCTTTCAACAGTTTAAATAGCACTTTCCGCTAGTAATGAATCAAGGAAAATGTGTTTTTATCCTTGGCGCCAACCCACTGCTCGTTCGGCACTCGCAGTTCTCTCCTGATTGCAGGTCACACATTGCCTCATACCTTATGGACATACCTGAGCAACCCATTCCCCTTGCCGGAATAGCCAACTGTTATAACCACCAATAAAGTCCACATATTTATGAGAAGAACTTCGTTCCATACGTTAGGCAAGTCTTAGAGTCTCCATTGTCACAAACAGTGCGAATATTCATCCGCACTGGCTACCATTTGATAAGACAGAAAAATCCATTTATTTGCTACTCATTACTGAGAAGTCTTGTTTATGAACAGATTTTTAATTGCTTGTATAACCCTTTCTTCCTCTGCAGTGCCCTTTATCTAGGAAGTGCCGGGTTGAGACTCATATGATACTTGGCCAGTGTCAGAGATATCCAACGATAGTCATATGTAGGCTATTATTAGGAAGAGTCGGTACCTCCTGAGGAAGTTAAAGCTACTACTCGTCCTCCTCCCTTCCCCATAGGGAAGACCCCTTATACCCTTCTGGCTGCGTCTAGTTTAATCGCATTGTCAAATATGACAGCTTTTTAAGGTTTCGTTTCTCAGTCAATAAAAGCGGAACGCTTACAGGATGACTTTGTTGTTCGTCGGTGTGTCTGTCCGTGCGATTGCAAACACCTCTTTTCCTCAGGGACCGGTTGACGCATCAAGCTGAAATGTATACCACATATTGAAGTCTACGGTACATTGGCGGTATAAAAATTAAAGCTTCAGAATCAACAGAGTGAAAAGAGACGGCCATTTATGTCACACTTTATGAAACTCGCAGACTCACTCACCAAAGCCTGTACGGTACTTACCATTGGTCTACAATCATGAAATTTGGCGAAACGCAAGGTTTCGCAGTATACGTAAAGGGAAAAAACCACAAATTGTTACTTTGTAACAATGTCACACAATTTCTTATTGCCACTTGTTATCCAACTGTCTGTTCGTCCGTCTGTTAAGACACTTTTTCTCAGTAGAGGCAGACGTATTAAACAGAAATTTATATCACGTACTAAATTCTAAGATTTCTTGGTAGTGTAATAAATGTAGGCTTGTAAGTCAAGATAATCAAAAGATACGGCCACTTATGTCACATCTTGCAAACTCACTTATCAAAACGTATAGGAATTTTTCTTTAGTCTACAGTTATGAAATTAGGTAAGTAGCACTCACAGTACAAGTAAAGGGACAAGTCCTAAATCTGCTAGTTTTTGATTATACGACACGAAAAAAATTTTATGTCATTTGCTATCTGTGTGTCCGTTCTACCGCCATATTTCTCAGGAAAGGGTAGACGTATGAAGTTGAAATTTATGGCACCTACTAAGGCCTATGGTGCCGTGGTGACGTAAAAATATTAAGCTTTTAAGTCAGTGGAATCAGAAGATATTGCCATTTACGTCACGTATTTTGGTACTCAGAAGCTCAGTCATTAAAACCCTTACGGTACTTCTCGTTGACCTAGAATCATGAAATTTGGCAAGAAGCAAGCTTCGCAATTAAACTAAATGAAAAAAATATAAAATGTTAATTTGCAATTATTTCATACAAAAATACGTTTGTTTCGTCAATTGTTATAAGACTTCAAACTTAAAGTCAAAACATTCTCGAAAATGTTGGAATTCCTGGACCGATATTTTTCTAGTATCATTGTCGACATTTAAAAATCGTCGAGATTATATATTCCCAGGATGAATGAACGAGGCCTATTCGGAAAGTATGGTCCTATCTGTCGCCAAATGGAAACCACTGTGAAAATCAAAAATGTTTTATTTGCAACAGTTAGCTACACCTTCCAGCTACTTCTCTACACAGTCGCCACTCCGATTTAGACGTTTGTCGTAGCGTTGTACCAACTTTCCAATACCCTCGTCATAGAAGGCAGTCGTCTGTGCTTGCTGCCAATTCTCTACGTTGGTCTACAACTCGTTGTCTATGCCAGAATGTTGTCTTCATAACCAGCGATTCATGTGAGCAGAGATGAATCTCAGGAGGAGTCAATTATGGACTCTATTGTGGATGATCAAACACTTCCTGTCGAAAACGCTGCAGGAGCATCTTCATTGCCCCTGCAGAGTGCGGCTGAGAAATGCCATGCAGAAAACGCATGGGAGCTATTTTATGTGGGCTGCATGGCATCAGGCAAAATCTAACAACAGGCCCTCACACTTGCTGGGAGTGTAAGCATGTATCAAGTAGCGCTGATATGGATTATGATAACATCGCTATGGTAGTTTCTTTGTTTTTTCGTGCCAGAATGAGCGAAGGAGTCATGTGGAGGTGTTTAACTGTGTGCTTGGTATGAAGATGATAAGGAATCAGGCTAAGAGAACAAGTAAAATTTTGTGACTATAAAGGTGTTTGATGCTGTGTAATCATTCATGTACCTCACGAGACGTAATCTGCGGTTCGCGAAGTCAAAAACCACGAGAACAATCGCGAGAATATGATTAGATGCCCGCAAGCATCTCATCCACGCCGGTAAATGAAACTTGGATTACCTATATTGCTACGAACGCCGCATCTGGATTGCAATGTGGGATGATGTATTGTGGTGTAGTGTTACTGTATGTATCAGTGTATCAACATATTTGTTATTTTGTGAACTGTGTAACAGTGCAACCCTGTGAAGTGCAAGTGTTAAAGAATACATCAGTGGATTATACTAGGCTGAAACATAAATTTCGTTCATTGGCACTCCTTTATTCCCCTTGTTACTTATCATTTATTACAGCAATACTCAAATTGCTGCTCCTAGACTGCAAGGGAAGAAGCGAATGACGATTGGATTTACGAGGTGAGTGGGTACAATTAGCAAACACAGACGGAACAATAACCCCACCATCTTCCATTCACTTACATGACGACTGCGTTTTAGGACTTGCAATCTTCGGATAGGAGTGCCGATCGCAGTAACTGAAAATTAATTTAATATTCAATTAGTAGTGATGTCATAAGCGTTTTTGTCTGTCACGAACAAAAACGGGAATGCGCAGTGAAACCATCATAACATAGTATTACGGCAGTGCGGCGAAAAGAACGTGAGTGAGAGAAGTGGCAATGAACTTCCAACAAGTGACAATCGTGGCAGTTGGTAATACTGCATACAGCAGTGCCACAGTAAGCTGACGTGTGAACAACTGAGCGTCGTGAACCGTACTATATCCACACCACCGACTGAAGCTGGATGTTGACAAGTGAATGTGCAGCCGTTCAGTTATCGGTCGTACCACGGGGGTGAAAGCTATATGGGAGAAGAGGCAACAAGCCAGGTAGTTCCTTCCAGACCACTAGAGGCGCTATGGGTCAAACGAAGCTGCAATTGACCAATTAGAACTGTCCAATGGCGGTTATTGATATTATATCGTCTTGCTCTGTACTGAAGTCCACGGTTACAGTCGTCTTTGTATATGTTTCATATTTACATACTACTCATTTTCATTATAAACAGGTTTATTACTTTAAATTTCATCAAGTTCACTGTGGAACTGAAGAGATTTCCTGCAGAAAAAATGTCCGCAATTAATCTTAAGGTAAGACATTTAATTTTCAGTAAATAATCTTGTAGCCTGTAAATGAAATGTATTCTCTTCTGTCGTGAATGAAGCTGTGTGATTTCTGTTTGCTTACTTAAATAACTTTGATATGTCAGTAGTAGTTTTATTTGGTGAAGAATTTTATGTTTTTCAGAATATTCAACACAACAAATTGATGTAGAAATACTCCTGTAAATTCCCTGGCTGTTCATCTGGACATTACGTCGGTTCAATGGAGAAAGTTAGGAACAAACATTTCAACAGGTTTCCAAAACTACTTCAAGGATTGCTTCTGAAGCGGAAAAGTGTTTGTAAACTGTGACCTGACGTGAATTGCGCTACTTATTTTGTTTGTGAAGATCATTTTTTCGAGAAAGCTTTCTTGAATAAAACTAGGCACAGGCTAAACAGGGGTGAGTTTCCAAAAGATGTGGCAGGTGTTCCATGTGAAATTGTTAATATCAGTAGTGAATCAGGTGAAACTGTTGCTCATAGTGAAATTTTATTGTGTGCTTAAAAAAATAAAAAGTAAGTTTTATTTTCGTTTCACTGTTTTTATCCACCTTTCCTATTTTTGGTCCTTAATACTGATGTCTTCTTTTTTGTGTTGAGACGTTTACAGTTGTAAGATGTAGGAACTTTTTAAAGAAATTAATGGTCAATACTGCACGTTTCCTGGGCAATTACTCAGAAATTACAGTCCTGAAACATAGTTGTAACAAATTTTAGAGTTCTTCATTCATTGACACTCATCATCATCATCATCATCATCATTTAAGACTGATTATGCCTTTCAGCGTTCAGTCTGGAGTATAGCCCCCCTTATACAGTTCCTCCATGATCTCCTATTCAGGGCTAACATTGGTGCCTCTTCTGATGTTAAACCTATTACTTCAAAATCATTCTTAACCGAATCCAGGTACCTTCTTTTCGGTCTGCCCCGACTCCTCCTACCCTCTACTGCTGAATCCATGAGTCTCTTGGGTAACCTTGCTTCTCCCATGCGTGTAACATGACCCCACCATCTAAGCCTGTTCGCCCTGACTGCTACATCTATAGAGTTCATTCCCAGTTTTTCTTTGATTTCCTCATTGTGGACTCCCTCCTGCCATTGTTCCCATCTACTAGTACCTGCAATCACCCTAGCTACTTTCATATCCGTAACCTCAACTTTGTTGATAAGGTAACCTGAATCCACCCAGCTTTCGCTCCCATACAACAAAGTTGGTCGAAAGATTGAACGGTGCACAGATAACTTAGTCTTGGTACTGACTTCCTTCTTGCAGAAGAGAGTAGATCGTAGCTGAGCGCTCACTGCATTAGCTTTGCTACACCTCGCTTCCAGTTCTTTCACTATGTTGCCATCCTGCGAGAATATGCATCCTAAGTACTTGAAACCGTCCACCTGTTCTAACTTTGTTCCTCCTATTTGGCACTCAATTCGTTTATATTTCTTTCCCACTGACATTACTTTCGTTTTGGAGATGCTAATCTTCATACCATAGTCCTTACATTTCTGATCTAGCTCTGAAATATTACTTTGCAAACTTTCAATCGAATCTGCCATCACAACTAAGTCATCCGCATATACAAGACTGCTTATTTTGTGTTCACATATCTTAATCTCACCCAGCCAGTCTATTGTTTTCAACATATGATCCATAAATAATATGAACAACAGTGGAGACAGGTTGCAGCCTTGTCTTACCCCTGAAACTACTCTGAACCATGAACTCAATTTACCGTCAACTCTAACTGCTGCCTGAGTATCCATGTAAAGACCTTTAATTGCTTGCAAAAGTTTGCCTCCTATTCCATAATCTTGTAGAACAGACAATAACTTCCTCCCAGGAACCCGGTCATATGCCTTTTCTAGATCTATAAAGCGTAGATACAATTCCCTGTTCCACTCGTAACACTTCTCCATTATTTGCCCTAAGCTAAAGATCTGGTCCTGACAACCTCTAAGAGGCCTAAACCCACACTGATTTTCATCCAATTGGTCCTCAACTAATACTCGCACTTTTCTTTCAACAATACCTGCGAAGATTTTACCCACAACGCTGATTAAAGAGATACCTCTGTAGTTGTTACAATCTTTTCTGTTTCCATGTTTAAAGATTGGTGTGATTACTGGTTTTGTCCAGTCTGATGGAACCTGTCCCGACTCCCAGGCCATTTCAATTATCCTGTGTAGCCATTTAAGACCTGACATTCCACTGTATTTGATGAGTTCTGACTTAATTTCATCCACCCCAGCCGCTTTATTGCACTGCAATCTATTGACCATTTTTTCCACTTCCTCAAATGTGATCCTATTTCCATCATCATTCCTATCCCATTCTACCTCGAAATCTGAAACATTACTGATCGTATTTTCACCTACATTGAGCAACTCTTCAAAATATTCCCTCCATCTGCCCAAGGCATCCACAGGATTCACCAGCAGTTTTCCTGACCTGTCCAAAATACTTGTCATTTCCTTCTTACCTCCCTTTCGAAGACTGCTAATTACACTCCAGAATGGTTTTCCAGCAGCTTGACCCATAGTCTCCAACCTGTTTCCAAAGTCTTCCCACGATTTCTTCTTGGATGCTGCAACTATCGTTTGGCTTTGTTTCTTTCTTCATCATAACTTTCTCTGTCTACCTGGGTTCTGGTATGTAGCCATTTTTGATACGCCTTCTTTTTCCTTTTACAGGCTGCCTTGACTGTATCATTCCACCAAGCTGTTTGCTTCATCCTACTTTTACACACTACCGTTCCAAGACATTCTTTAGCCACTTCTAGTACTGTGTCCCTGTACCTTGTCCATTCCTTTTCCAATGACTCTAATTGACTACATTCAACTAACTGGTACCTTTCTGAGATCACTGTTATGTACTTGTGCCTGATTTCCTTATCCTGAAGTTTCTCCACTCTTATCCTCCTACATATGGACCTGACCTCCTGCGCTTTCGGCCTCACAATACCAATTTCACTGCAGATTAAATAATGATCAGTGTCATCAAAGAATCCCCTGAATACACGTGTGTCCCTCACAGCCTTCCTGAATTCCTGATCTGTTATTACATAGTCAATGACAGATCTGGTTCCACTGCCTTCCCAAGTATACCGGTGAATGTTCTTATGTTTAAAAAAGGAGTTTGTGATTACTAAGCCCATACTGGCACAGAAATCCAAGAGTTGTTTCCCGTTCCTGTTGGCCTCCATATCCTCTCCAAATTTACCCATAACCTTTTCAAACCCTTCTGTTCGATTTCCAATCCTGGCGTTAAAATCACCCATGAGCAGAACACTGCTCTTGTCCTTTACTCTAACAACTACATCACTGAGTGCCTCATAAAAACTATCCATCTTATCTTGATCTGTCCCTTCACAATGCGAATATACTGACACAATCCTAATTTTCTTGCTAGACACTGTCAAATCTATCCACATCAGTCGTTCGTTTACATACCTTATTGCAACTACTCTGGGTTCCATTTCTTTCCTGATGTAAAGCCCTACACCCCATTGTGCTATTCCTGCTTTGACTCCTGACAGGTAGACCTTGTATTCTCCCACTTCCTCTTCTTTCTCACCCCTTACCCGAATGTCACTAACAGCTAAAACGTCCAGCCCCATCTTACTTGCAGCCTCTGCCAGCTCTACCTTCTTCCCAGAGTAGCCCCCATTGATATTAATAGCTCCCCATCTCATTACCGTTTGTTTCCCAAGTCGTATCTTAGGAGTCCCTGGTTTGTCAGTTAGAGGTGGGACTCTGTCACCTCCAAAGGTCCGAGGCATTTTGTTCTGATTATTGCCAGCATCATATTTAAAGTACCAGGGAAGCAGGTTGCTAGCCTTACTTGCCCCGAGTCACATTGGGTTTTACCCCTAACGGCTGAGGGACTAACCGGTGGATTTGGTAGTCTTTGCCGTATGAGCACAAAGGTGACCACGACTCAGAATATGTCCAAGATGCCCAGCCTTATTCCAAAGTAACTGGTATCCCAACCGTCGGGACCACTTACTTGGCCACTCATACGTTGCCCGTGGTTCATGAACTAGGACATGACTACAGGAACCCACACCATGAACCACTTCATTAACACTGTGACAAAGATTTCTTAATTGAACCTCTTTAACTGCCGATTATTCTCTTAATAATAGTTTATTTCTTTCATTGACCCCACAGCTTGTAAGATGTCAAAGTATGAAATTATTCAGGAATATTTGTGGTCCAATTTATTTGCAACAATTTTTATTTAGCTTGTGACAGTTATTTAGACTACAAGCTTGTTTCGACTTACTGTCAGTTTCAAGTGTTGCGTCTAGTTTTTGTAACGCACAAAACGTTCTTATATGTTGATAGAAATCAATATAAGTGTGTCAGTTTGCAAGTCTATTCTTGATGTTTGCGCCTGACAGTTGCTGCTCAAGAAAAGATCATAGAAGCAGCGACTGTCAGACGCAAACGTCAAGAATAGACTTGTAAACTGACACACTTATATTGATTTCTATCAACATATAAGAGCTCCAGGATGTATTGTGCGTCATAAAAACTAGACGCAACACATGAAACTGACAGTAAGTAGAAACAAGTTTGTAGCTTAAATAGCTGAAGCTAAATAAAATTGTTGCAGGTAAATTGGACTACAAATATTCGTGAATAATAGGTTGTCACTGCTGTATTGCAGTGTGCTATAGCTGTGTTTAAATTGTTTTATTATTATGCTAGCCAAAATAATTACATACCATGCGCCCAGAAAACTGAGATAAGAATATTAAAAGAAAAAAAAACAGCGTACATAAGCTAGGACGGATACAACCCGCAATGTTTATCCTTTTGTAGTTCATCTCCGTATCACTAGAAGCGCTGCTATCGGTCAGTGTTGCCCTCTTTTAACACGGGAGTTGCGCTTCTCTTTTCTTGTTGTTCTGTGGGTCGTACTGCGGCGCCACTGAAGAGCTGACGTCAAGACTGCGGAGCAACGTGGGCTGTGTGTAACCCCACCACTCATGCAAATCACCGAAGGTGTGAAATTCAATCGTCGTTCGCGGTGCGGCGCTACGGAAGAGTTGACGCAGAGACAACGGAATATCGCAAGTTGCTGCAGCGCCTCGTCTCCGTTCACGGCGGAACCGAGCATCGGAGATCACAGCAGTTCTGCGTACTCTTGCACTGAGGCGTGGAGATCGAGACAACGGAGCGTCGCGTGTCGCATTGCTTCGCATCATCCCGTCCGCGCGGAATAGCAGCAGCGCTGACAGCACTACAGTAACACGCGGCAGACACACAATATAACATACCTAAGTCTCACGATGCTTGCGTAACGAAACTAACAACAGTATCGTACCCAGTAATAAGGATATGATTGAATTCGACTGAATTGTTGCATGTAAATCGTTTATTTCTCACAAGGAAAATTATTTATAACTGTGGTTGCGCCCAAATTGTTCTGAATTTGATTGTTTGTAATATAATTGCTTAGCACATTAACGACTGAAGGACTCCTTACGCAGCTGCTGTACATTTACTATTTGTTAAGGAATATGGTTTTAAGTTTCAGCATTGCCAACATAGGTGCTATTAAGTTGTGTTATTATTGTGTGTTTGAATAGGCTCTGTCAGATAAATTAGAGTTACGAAAGGTACCAATGTATTTTATAGAAGTAGCGAGAGAAATAGATGTCAGTATGAATGGTATCTCAAGGATTTTTTTAATGAGGCACATCAGAAGTATAACGTAAAGGGGATAAAGCTGAAAGTAGATGACAATGACATGTCAAGTGATTCTGATACCATGATGTCACTTAAATCTGAACCTGAGGAAGTAGATGTAGGGAAGGTAAAGATGGAAGTGGTAAATGGTTTACCAGCATCACTGTACAGTTAAAATGAGATATTAAAGAATGAGGCATCACTTGATTGTAGTTTTGCTGATGTTAACATGGTAGATGTTGCAGGGAATTCTAGTCCAGATCTTTTTTCAGATTCGAATGCAGCTAAACAAGGATAACAAGTTCAAAATTTAAACTTGTATGGCCTATTGCAAGAGCTTTTGGTGTCTATTAAGAAAACTGAGGCAGCTAATAAACAAACTAATGAGCAGATTAAGCAACTTAAGGCATCCAATGAGCAGATTAAGAAAGAGATGGAACAGAGTAATAGAACTCAAAGCTTCCTGGTAGAGGAGATCAAAAGGTTCCGAGAAAATTTCAATGCAAAATTGAAAGATTTGATGATAAACTCCAGAAGCAAGATGAAAAGCTGAATCAAGTGACAGATTAATTTAGAGATGAAATACGTAAGACAGAGGAGGATGCAGAAGTTGGCTGGATGCAGAATCGGTAAGTACCAATATACAAAGGGAAGAAACGGAGCAATGGCATAAGAAGCTTATTAATCAGATGACTGATGTTAAGAAGGAGGCAAACAAGCAGATGAACTATGTGAAAAAGCCGGATGAAAATGTTTCACAGTTGGAGTTGGAACAAAAGCAATGTGTGAAGCGAGTAAATATTGTGAGTGCTGACATAGGAACCATGAAGCAAGAGGTGGGGGAACAGGTGGAAGCCAAGGTTAGGGCACTATTACGTGATAGTGTTGTAACTAACAACAATTTTGTATGGGTGCAAAATCTTATGGAGACTTTCAAAAAATTCAGTCCTAATGGGAATTGGCATCCACATGATTTCTTGGATCAGTTTGCGGATGTATTACCAGTACTGTGGTGTGACCACAGAAAAATTAGATTTGTGGTGTCATATATGGAAGCAGAAGCAGGTACATGGGGATTATGCCTTGGACGAGAATGTGAGACATATGAAAGTTTTAAGAAGGCATTCCTAAATGAATATTATACAGCGAGGAAACAGAATGAGGTTCGAAATGAACTCTATCAGCATAGAAGGTATAGTTATGAACGTGATAGAGGTTTAAAGAAGTTTTTTCAAAAACTATATGATAAAAATATGTTCACAGTAAATGATAACAGCCAAACAGTTGCAGGATAAAGATTTATTGAAATCCTTGACCACGGTTTCGATATATCTAAATATAGCTTCATCAGAAGCAAAAATACACTAAAATCACATCCTGCAGTGGAGATACATAAAACAATAGTGCCAAAGGCGTCGTCAGTAGTAAAACATCATCTCTACTAGACAACTTAGAAGAAAGAAATCATGAGGTGGAATATGAACAGAGACAGCCAAGAATTCTTAATGGAGTCAATAGGGACAAACCAGTAAATGACAGAAGACATGATGATCAATGATGGTACAATAATGATCGAGGATCACATGGTTACGGATTCGGAGGAAGACATAGTGACTACAGAGGTAGAGGTGGTGGTGCTGTACTCTACAATGATAGGTATTAGAGAACAGACTTCAGTGAACAGACTGAGCCAGAAGAAAATCGTGAACCATGAGGAGAGGAAAACTAGGTGTGATTCTTGAGGAGGTCCGGTTAGGAATCCCAGAAACAGGACCACAGCCTTAGGCAACAGTTAAGAAAAATAGACTAGAGAGTGACAGAGTAATGAGAACTGGAGTTAAACGTGAAGAGGATGTAATGGTGCAGGTAGTGAAACATCAACGAAGAATGGCAGATAATGCAACAGGTAGTGGAGGAATATGTAGGATGGCTCATGTAAATTATGTACAGGTCACTAATTTTCAAAATGGAGACGCAGAGGAGACTTATTGCCAAGGAAAAGATCTGCAACAGTTAAAGGGGATGATGTTCTAAGTAGTGATGGATTAACTGGTAGAGAATCATGCATGGCAGAGTTTGTTAAAATGTATGATGGTCAGGTACTTAGGGGGCAAGAGTATGACGCTAGAAATACGCGAAGAGTTAGAGGAATATCTGCACAAGGGAATAAGCATGAGGATTTTGATGAAATTGTTAGTTATGAGGAAGACAGAACTACAAAAGTGTTGTGTGCTGCCAATGAAAATTGTTCTGGTAACATGAAAGACATTCAACCCAGTCACATTAGCGGATATGTGTCAGAGGAAGGGAGGTATGATTGGTGTGAAGATGGTGACTGTGTACGTCTCTTAGTAGATCATAAGGATTATAGTGTGTATGAGGTCACAGATGATGTTGAGAACACTAACTATGCTAATAAGAGTGAAGGTGTGAAAATGCATTCTGATATGGGATCTCCAATGACAATGTCGATGTTAAACCAAGAAGATGATGAGAGTTGTCAGAGTGAAAAGAGATTTACAGAAAGGTGTGCAAATGTGCAGCTTTGGGATAAGTGTGTAAGGAGTGTTAGGAGTACAAGGAAAGGGAAGCCACTTGATAGAGCTTTGTACAGGCAATGTGCAGTAACGCTTGAAGAGGATTTCGTGGCTGATAAAAGCAGAGAGTCGAGAGTGCTAACCATACGAAAATTGGAACAAGGGGATGAAGTCTTAAATGCTAAAGGAAGGTGCTAATGTTCTGGAGGAAGCTGTGCAACCAATAATAGAGGGAGAAATTTTCAATGTAAAATATGACATTCTTCTAGATTCAGGAAGTCCAGTTAATGTAGTGTCACAAAGGTTGTACACAGCATAGTTGGAGCAAGGTAGAGAAATACCAAATTTTCCTGTAAACGGTGTGTCCATTGTGGGTGCTATTGGTACAAAACGTAAAAATGTAAAGGAGCAAATCCTGATTACAATAAAGTTCAATGGGAAGACTTACGATGTTGCAGCACTGGTTGCGCCTGGACTGACATTGCCTTTGATTTTGGTGTAGAGTGGTTAGCAAACCAGCAAGCGTACTTAGATTTTAGAAATGGGAATGTGAGGATAGTTAATAAAGAAGAAGGAGAGATTATTGGATTCAAGGGTGCCATGAAGGCACGTGAAGAAATTGGCCAAGAAAAAAGTGTTGCATTATGTGTTGAATGCCCCTAGTATGCGTAATGGAAACAGTTGCTGATAGTTGACACGCAGCGACACGGCGTCGCAGATCGTTACTGTTATTTGATTCTAGGACAATGATCTATTTGCCGTGTGTAAAGTTTAGTGGTTGTTTCGTGAACTCAAAACGTAAGAAGGTTCAGTAGATAGTCTGATATCAGAAATGGGTTACTCAGGAACTTGACCGTCGATGTGAAGTGATGAGAAATAACCTCCCAACTCAAAATTGGCGGGCAAAATGCTTTTTTATTTTCGAGTTCTATGGAGACGACGCTATCAGCGAGTCAGCGAGTAATACAGGCAGGTTAAGTCTTTTAGTGTGAACGGCTTGTAACTTTTTGCCATTGTTCAGCAGACTACTGGCAAACTGACACCTGGGCTCTATTTCAGCAGATGTGCCCACTGTTTTAAATTGGTTAGCATATGCGTTTCACGCTGTGATCTGCTTACTTTGGGACGGAATAGATCGATTGCATGTATAAAATCGACAACCGACTGACTACTAAAGACTAAAACACCTTTTGGCTCTTGAATGACGTAAATCGATATTTTTATAGAACTGCTTGAAACAGAACAGTTATTGCTGAACTCTCTGCTGAATGGAATTGGATTTTCTGTTGGCGTCTGCCAGATAATGCTTCGTAGGAATTTTAGGTTGGAAATATGTTAGCCAAGTTGTATTTGAAGAAAGCGTGGAGTTTGTTTACAATATAAACACATGATATATTGGCAATATTTCTGTAAATGAATATTAAACTGACATCCAAAAAAATGCAATTGGTAAAGAGCCAACCTGTGGGTTTTCCACCCTTGACAACGTAACCGAGTACAAAACTGATCATGTTCAGATACTGTGTACATGATAACGCATTTGATCTGCTCAGAAACGCTTGAAGAGGAATTGCGGGATGGTATGAAAGAAACAGGATACGTGTGCGTACACTCCCAATCCGTGTCCGATCGAAGCTTCTGCTCTGTCTCTAACTGCCTTGTCGTCTACGGGTCGGTAAACCCTTACCTTCCTTGCTTCTTCACCGAGCGAGGTGACGCAGTGGTTAGCACACTGGACTCGCATGCGGGAGGACGACGGCTCCAACCCGTCCCCGGCCATCCTGATTTAGGTTTTCCGAATTTCCCTAAATCGTTTGTGGCAAATGCCGGGATGGTCCCTTGGAAAGGGCACGGTCGATTTCCTTCCCAATCCTTCACTAATCCGAGGTTGTGCTCCCGTCGTTGTCGACGGGACGTTAAACACTAATCTCCTCCTTCCTTCTTCATTGTGAATGACAAGATTTATAGCAGGACAATCCTTATTTGTTTCAAGGCTATTATGTGTAAAAATAGGAACTCTTCAGATTTTTCAAGAATCGCAGACTGTGATTCGCTTTACGAGAAAACTTACGAGAGGGAGGTACTGAATAGTTTACTATCACACCGCAGTAAACTACATCCTGTAGCTGTTTCGAAACGGTTTGGGATGTTTCATGAATCTTTAGAACATAACGTCTGTAGCACGTAATGTCTGGGTGTATCGTGAATGCTGCCTGTATTAGAATCGCAGCAAAAGACCGGTAGTGACTTTCAACTGGCCAAACACCAAGTACCATGAAACAGACAAGAAATAACATTGCCAAACTGTAAATTGAAGACAGAGAGCTGAGAGAAATAATTCACATCAAAATCGTTTATGACTATCGAGCATTACTTCTAACCTTCCGTTCATAAATGGGACAAATATCAACTTTTCTCCTTCAGCAAAGAGTCTAGGAATGATAAAAAATAAAATTTAAATTGGACTGAACACGCAACTGCAATTTACAAATGGCACCAACGTCTCTCCATGCTCTAGAAAAATAGAAGGAGATCTTCCCACTTGAACTGGAAAAGAAACGTATATGGACACTTATACCTCCAATTATTGATTACGGCGATGTTATCCTGAAAGGCCTTTCTCAGGGAAGCTCACAGCGCTTGGAATTGGTTATTAATGCCTGTGTTCGTTATATTTGTGATGTTCGATTCATTGATCACATTTCACTATCATGTGCAGAGCTGTCCTGGCTGCGTGCAGACAAGCACAGAGATTTTTGTATCCTCTGTCTTGTCTACTGCCTTATCAGTGAACACTGTTCCTCATATATTTCCTCGACTTTAACGCTCTTGTCTGAACAACGTGGGAGAAACACCCATTCCCATCGGAGCAAAATACTTTCCGTTCCACTCCATAGTTCAACCACTTTCTTGAAGTTCTTCCCAGTAGCAAGAACCCTGACTCTGAAATAAACTCCCGCATTATATTAGAGAACTGAATAACATTTCCAGCTTCAGTGGACAGTCAGTGACATATTTACTAGAGAAACAATGAATACCGCTGTCCCTGTACGCACTCGTTACCCTTGTACATTCCCCTTTCCAACTTAGTTTTTCTCGTTTCCGGCTATTCTTAGGCGATGCAGTCTCCTTAAATTTCGTTTCTGCAGAGCTCGTTACATCGGAAAACGTCTATTTTGTGCTCTCCTTGTGTCTGCAAGTATCTTTATAGTCACTATTGTAATTATTTTTATGATTACTATGTTCACTGTTAGTGGCGGCAGCTCCAATAATAAAATTACTGCCGGTATTATCTTCACTTTTTCATAGTGAGTATAATTTACTCACACTGCCACTTCAGCCACTCAGTTCATTTTAATACTAGTTGTCATATTAAAATTGTTATTTCTTGGGTACCTATGATATAAAAAAGATACTGTATGCGTGAAACTATGGCCCAATGGTAGAGATGCCCATATGTCCCTAATCGGATCAGGCCAAATAAATACGAGGGCTAATCGGAAAGTGAGGAACGATCGGTTGCGAAATGGAAACCACTGTGAAAATCCGATGAGACTTTTCACAGACGTTTTGGGCAGTGTCTCTAGTATGCCCGTCGATCACATCAAGATGCAGTTTTCTGTTGTGAGCGCACTGTGAAGGAGTAAAGGTGCCCAGAACAACGATGCCTCCCGCCAAGTAGGAGGGCCCGCTGAGAGGCTTCGCCTTAATGAATGCAGCCCACCTAACACAACTGCCACGCACTTCCTTCTTCATGGCAATTCTCAGCCGCACTTTGCAGGGGCAGTGAAGACGCACCTGCAGCCTTTTCACCCACAACATAGCCCTAATTGGCTCGTCCAGACTATCATCTCTGTTCACATGAAATGATGGATACGAAAACAACATTTGGGCACAGGCTACACGCTATAGACCAGCGTAGAGAATTACCGGAAGGCACAGGTGGCTGCCTTCTATGACGATGGTGTTGGAAATTTGGTATAACGCTCCGACAAATGTCTACGTCTCAGCCGCGACTGTGTAGAGAAGTACCTGGAAGGTGTAGCTAAATGTGCACAGATAATAGTTTTGATTTTCACTGTTGTTTCCATTTCGCAACCGATCGTTCCTTGCTTTCCGAACAACCCTCGTAAATTAAATGAAAAATAAAAATAGCACTGAATTCAATGAAAAATTGGAACACAGAATAGTATGACAGGCAGCAGAAGGTTCGCAGAACGGCAAACGTGCCCTGACGTAGCCGCTAGCTCCAAGAGCGGCCCTGACGACACTACACCCAGAAATGCAGCTCTGCGAAGGTAGCATGAGTTTAGTTATTTCACAGGTTACGAAGACAACACTTGGGCACGGGCTACACGCTAAAGAGCAGAGTAACGAGAAACTAGACCCTTCACTCCCTGATAAAAGTTAATCCTGATACAAATCGGACATCAGTTGTAAGCCTAATAAATGGTTATTCAATAAAAGTGTGATGCAACAGTAAGAAGCTGATTTATTTATTTATGTTTTTTTGAGGCGTCTACGACCTATCACGATATCCAGTGACAGACGCCCTGACTAAATTTATTATACTGTACACATATTCTTAACTTTGCTTGTAAATCACATAACCGCGCCCTCACGTGTTGTTGTAGTTCATCCATATGTTGTAAGCGATCTACTCGGGAAATTTTAACTTAATGGCTTCAATGACATCCAGCTTGTAAGTATGGAGTCTTTCGTTCATAACACAAAGAAGGTCCTGGCATTATCACTGAGATAAAACTGAATTCATTCGAGGAACGTAAAATTTGAGGTCTCACAAGGATTGATACCCAGCCCATTCCTATTGTTCTTCCAACAATTGAAGCACGCTTTGAAAACTGTAATGTTTGTTTACAATTGTAGCACACCAATCAAGGAATCTAATTCAATATTACCAAGTAAACTTAGATGATACGTAACAGGGCAACGACTCCTCTAGAACAAACAGGTGACCTCATAATCTCAGAAAGATTCATATTGTGCCATTTGTCACACCTAGAAACAGCATGCTAGTTGACATTAATAGTCAGAAACTGTGTACAGCACCGACTGTACCGCTTATCGGAGGTTGAAGTCTATCATGAGTTAAAAATGGAGTAGATAAAGGAACCAAGAAACTCAGTTCAGCATTGTTTGTACCTCTATTTGCGTTGGCTTATATTTTACATATTTTCACTCTTTCTTGTTATATGGACTTACCTTGTGTGGAAATTGACCTAAAATAAATAAAGTATTTATTCTGTACGAGCGAGTAGTAAAAAAATTGGCTAAAGCAGATAACTGTACATCTTGGAGAGGCTTCCTCGAAATTCTTTCGCCAATATCTTGTACATTTAGTTCTTAATGGTATTTGCAGTTAATAATAAATACTAGTTTTAGTTGTAGCTGAACTGTGATTTAATCGGTTGCAAGACATGACACAAAGATAATTGTCATAAATACTTGGCCTTCTTGTTTTAAGTTCAAAGTGTAGTCGCGGAAATAACTGGCATTCGTTTAATATAAGTGAAGCTTTATCGCTTTTTTCGATGTAGCGACCTACCTGTTAATTTACTACGGGCGGTTTAGATTTAGTAGGTACTATCAGAAATAACTTCTGGTTCTTTTCGATTGTGGAACAGCTTGCGCCGTTCTTCATTCTTTCTAGTTCTGATTGTTCCATTTTGTTCAATACGAAGAATGAGTCAACGAATGACCGCCTGAATGCCCATCCAGTTTTCTGGACAATATTCTTTATAGTCCTGGAAATCACTCGGTGTTAAATCAGATGTTGTGTGGGCTCAAAGAACCGCCTTTGGAAACTTGTGTACGTTTTCGTGACATCTCTGTAGTTTTTCGTATCTTTTAAGAATGGCTACTGGACAATCCACCGTTGACAGTCGCAGGAAAGTCTGAGCGCATTGTTTAGCAGTTGGAGATTTATCTACAGACAATCCCCTCGAATGCTTGTGTTTTGGCGTTACTTTCACACGTCATATCCACCGATAATTAATGATTAATACAATAGATTCTGACTTGCAATATTTAACAAGTGCCGTGTCTGACCTCTTAATAAGGAAATCTGGGTAGGTATAGTTTACTTGTTGCTGAATTTACGAAATATGGACGAAATTGAACGGAAAAATCAGTAACGCCTTGAAAAATTATGTGAAAGTATTTTTCAAGGCGTACTGATGTTTAAAGTATCAATTGTAGGAGACTTTCATTGTGCAAAAAAATTCATCCAAAGAAAAAGAAGGAGTAGGAACTAAAAGCTAAGCGGATGGGGTAACAAATTTGAGGAAGTGTCGGCTATAGATGCGAGTCACTTGGGGAACTGAGATTAAACATCAAAAGAAGTGTCAGAGGTCGGAAGACCACAGGTAAACACTTTTAGGGAGAATCCAACTTCAGGATACCAATTATAGCTCTAATTTTCGATTAATGATGAGATGGTTACTTTGAGAAAGAACTTTTCTAAATCCAACCTTGTACTTCGTTTATAATGACTTCATTGCAGCTTGGATGTTAAGCTCTTCATCTACTCTGCACCCCGCAAGATACGTAACGGCGTGTTGTGAAGGGTACTTTTGATACCACTATCTCTTTCTCTCCTTTTCCTTTTCCATTGACAACCGTTCGCGTCTCCTTAAGAGCACTAATATCTTTGATTTTTTCGTTGTGACCATTTCACGAGTTGCATATTGGAGACAGTAATATGTTACCTGACTCCTCTTCCTGGAACATATGCTGTCAGTATTTCAACTATATATCTTTCCGTGATGCTCGGTGCCCCTTTGTTGCATCTTCAACCTTCCATTTGTCACCGTCTACTTAATATTCTCGCCCTTGCTAAATGAAGGAGTGATGATATGCACGTGACCTTCATTGGATCGTATCTATATCATCTATTAATCCAGTTTCACGTGGGTTTCAGACTGATGAGAAATACTCAAGTATCGTTGCAACAATTATTTCCTTAAGAGTCTCTCTATGTACCTCAGTCCGGCATTTGATTTTCCTGCTGTTTGTTTTATGCTATCTTTATATTTTAGGTTGCTGCAGAAGTTATTCCTACGCATTTACCGGCAATTTTATCGTCAATAGCATGAGGATCTTCGCTTACTTATGTTCAGTTCGTTACATTTATTTACGTTTGTGTTTTCCTGCACTTCACCACAGTCTTCCAGCGTTCCAGACAGGACAGCAGACAGCAGCAACGACCAGATACTGCTTGAAGAAGTTCTGACATTATCCACTAGACCGTTTACTCACTATAAGCAGTAACAGCCCTTCAGATCTGTCGATTTCGTCCCATTAAGATGGAATTAAGTTCTACCTGCAAGAAAGCTGTGGCTTCATTCACAGATCGCTTCCTGTTTTCCAGGGGCAGCAACAATACGGCTCTCGAGCCGTGCTGTGGCTCACGTGCCGTAGTGCTCAGCCTGGATGCACATTTCCCTCACTGCCACGTCATGCTGTCTGAGCGGGAGGAGCGGGAGGAGGAAATTGCGAACGTGGCATTTATAGTCGGTAGTGCACTGACACTGCGTATGACTTGCTTGCATAGTTTGTATTTCTCAACAACAGGGATCACAAACGAAACAAATTTGCAGTATTATTTAATTACTTCTGTCGCATTGGCGACATAATATAATTTTATCTGGTACAAACTGTTGGCATACGGACAGATACAGGCAGTTTCACAGATTTTCTTCAGTTTCGTAAAAGGAAAATGATCTTTTACACAAATATGCTGATCGAAATATTGCAGCACGTTTTTAACTTCATTATGGAGATGTGCAAATTCTACCTGAGCAAAATAGTGTAGACGTCCTGGATAGGTTTAACGTAACAGGATTAGTCTTTAAAACTGGAATTACAGTGTAGAACATTCAGTACCATCTACACTTGCACAGGGGCGTTTCGACTGAAATGGATAATGGTCTCGAAAAGCTGCAAAACAAATATACGATTGACAGTGCCCTAATAACGTTTAGAAAAATATCCCTGTAACTCTTTTAAGGTCACAATGAATTCTTCAAACCTGACATACTCTTTTTTCATACTTTTCTTAACATATTTCACTCGCACCTCTATTTTTCTTCAGACGAATTTTTAACAACACGAGATTTTAGCAACTATTGGCGTCTCTCGGTATCAAGAAGTGTTTGCTCAAGTCTCGTTTTGTGAAAGAAAAGGAGGTGAGAACGAAATATATAACAGTGGTGCGAAAATAGTGTTCACAGAAGTGTTAGGAGGAGGGATCCACCAGACGTGGACAAGGTGGAAAATATAAATACAGTAACATTCATAACCAGTATCCACAAATACAGTATTTTAAAGAAATAAACAAATTTATTCATGACTGCATTGCAGATGATATGCTATCAAATGACGAAAAGGTCCGCAAAAAGGCCGACCTGTAAAAATCAGTTTCCACTAACAATATAATTTTCAGGTCAGCAATCGAAATAAATCAAACGAAATGCACGTGTTATGGTGTTTAGGCCTAACAGAGAATGATATTTGTATTGTATCTTACAGAAAAAGATCGACCCACAAAAAGTGACACACAGATGTCAAAACATGCTGGGCAAATAAAAAAGAAATAAACTGTTTTTGCATAAGGTGGGGTTTGAAAAAAATATCAAATTTTACACAACTGTGGTGTATTGAAAAAAAATTTAAACTACCTCTTTAATTATATTTTTATTAAATACTGACCTACAGAATTTTCCTTGACAAAGACAACTCAGACTTAATTTATTCATTTATTACCCACAATTGCCCAACGCAATCTGATTGCTATACACTGACAGCATGACTTCCAATAATTAACCCAAAAAATGGCCCTGAATGCCAACAAATCCCAACAATAGCACAAATCCAAGAAATATGAAATTAAAGGAATATGAAACTACCTCCAGCTCTGTTAATTGCCTAAACTCTTTTTAATCACGAATCCCAATAGTGGAAACCCCATTTTTTTCATAAGTTACTTACCTCACAGAAAATCTTCATAATACGAACTACAGCAACTATAGCAAGTAGCAACAACAGCCAGCTAAATATAAAGATTCTAACTACTATACACTCCAACTACTAGGAGGCATATGGTTAGCGAAAGAAAGATTTTTTTGAAGAGCAAACAATGTATGTAGAAAATTTTACCTTATTCATGTGACATCCAGTTCCTAAAATTATACAGTTGCCAATAATTCCACTCACCAAACATTGTTAACCATCCATCCTCCTACATTCCCTTGAGTATTTTCTCATAAACAGGTCATTTCATCTCACTATACAACGCATGTCCTACCAACACAAAGACTCCACTAAGAATATCATGTCCCTACACTTCCATATCCACTCGCTAACTGGTAGTCCATCCAACCACAAAATCTCTTCCCGAGGGTGCAGAGCGCTGTCAGCGATATTAACACAGTCTATAGCGCTGCCAATATACAAAAATATACAAACAGGATTCTTACACAGTGTATAAATAACTGGCTAAAGAGCTGGGCAATTAGAGACCAAATACAGTAAAAATGTATAATTCATAGCTGTTACGACGACGACAAAGATAGTGCTAAAATAATATGGGGTGAGTTGATATTTATATCTGCTGCATCTACCTCCATACCCCTCAAGCCATTGTACGGTGCAGGGCGGACAGTACCTTGTACTAAATATGTTCCACTCGCAGACAGAGCGAGGTAAAAAGACTGTCCTTATGCGTCCGTACGGGCCCTAATTTCTCTTACCTGATCTTCTTGGTCTTTACGCAAAATGTACGTTGGCAGCATTAGAACCGTTGCGCAGTCAGCTTCAAATCTTGGCTCTACAAATTTTTCGAATAGTGTTTCGTGAAAAGAACGCATCTTCCGTGTAGGGATATCCACTTGTGTTCACGTAGCATCTCAGTAATATCGCTTGTTACTCTAACCTACCGGTAACAAATGTAGCGGCTACAATCTTGAGGCCGCGGTATGCAGCCCTACAGCGAAGGGAAACAGTCGACAGAGTGTAGGGCGGGTCGCTGCAGTGCGTCACGTGGGTGGTTAACGTCAATTAGCGGCTGGACGTTGAATCCGTGGGAGGCAACGCTGCGGGGCTGGCGCTGTTTTAATCTGGCCGCAGTAGCCGCCGCACAGACGGGTGTCCGCTGCTCTCTCGCTGCACTAGGCTGCGGGGGGACTTCCGAAATGTAGACAATTCCCGAGGATCGGCATAGCTTACCGTGCCACTCGCGTGCAATGAGTGCGCCTCGGAAAAGCAGTTATGGGAAAGTCGTCATTATATTTTTCCAACCTCCCCATTGTTGTAGACTATGACCTCTCGGGGACACACGGCTGTAGTGTGTCTTACTACACTGAACTTAACTGATATCCGTCTGGGTAGCTGAGTGGTCAGTGTACCTGACAGCCATGTTGAGAAGCCGAGTTCGATTCCATGTACTGCCAGGGATTTTTCCTTGTGTGTGTGTGTGTTTGTGTCTGGGGGTGGGGGGAGGGCGACCTGGAACTATAGGAATCTCCGCACAGCAAGCGGTGGGATGCCGGACGCAATAATTGCGAAAATTTTGTTGTTGATGATCGTGAAAATGCAATGAAGGAAGTATTTTATAGAGAGTTTCAGATAACGAAGAGTAATTCTTCGACGTACAGGTATATAAAAACTGAAATTTTGGAGTCAGTAATGTTAATTGTATTTGAAAAAGCCGAGAACACTGCTTTTCCAGTTTTTTTTATTGCATGCTAGTAACTGTGAAATAACTATTAAAACACTTCGGGATAAACCAAGGCAATTTTCAGACATTACCAAATAGTGGTAATTTTCATGTTTCAGTTTAACTTTCATCAAATACATAAATTTCTATCATCATTCTTTCTGTTTTCCAATTCTTATAGGTATGTACCGTCTGTGACAAATGTGGGTGAAAGAGCGCCAGAAAAATGGCCGGCTGGAGTATGGAAACTAACGAATATATCTCGAGGACCACACAAATGAGTTAACAGCGCTGAAAATCGTACCTAACACCAAACGATAAGTTCACATTACGAACTTTGTGCCAGAAAAGTTGCTTTTAACTTATAAAACAAGAGAAAGACACGACAAAACGTAATATAGCAGCATTTTATATCCACCACACAATATGTTTATTGTATGTATAAAAGGAAACATGTATTACAGGACAGTCATGATGCTTCCCAAATAAATAAGTGAAACGCGTATGGCAGTAAACAATCTGCCTTCAATTGGTTGCATAGACGGTACATACCTCCACGAATATAAATTTCTAGTTTGAACATGTTACTTCATTGAAATTTTATACTTTGCCTGTGTCCATTTCGCAGTTCATAAAATACTTACACATTTTGTACATTTTCTAGGAAAAGCATCGAATTAACATTTATTAAACTAAAGATTTTTCCAAGAAGTTGCAGGCATTTTGAATATATCCCAGGCATTCCATACAGTGCCTTAAATTCACAGTTTCCTAGTAACAAATACGCGATATTTATCTAAATATTTCATTAAATAATATGTAACTTCTACTGATGCCCGATGTACACGTGTTTTTTTATTGAAAGGATCAGTGTCACGAAGGAGATTTTTCTTATAAACATTTTATGAATTTTCAGTTAAAAAGTATTTTACTACACTTTTTTATCCAATACTCTAAAACTAGTTTCATAAAGGGCTTTGAGGACTTGCCCAGCGGGGAAGGAGTGTGTCACCGGCCTGGACGGGGGCATACCGAATACGGAGCATGCCTAACCCCAAAGATATCGATTAAGTGTCAGTTTCAAGTTAGGCGCAACATATAACGCATCTCCCTAGCTGCACGTATGCCCAAAACCATTTGTCCTACTATCTGAAGACTATTTGTCGTTCACCGCGCAACTAATGCTACTTCACCCTCCTCCATCACAGATCCTGGGCAGTCTGTTGTTGTTGGCTACAGTACTTTTATTTTTCCATTTTGACTTTGATAACCCTTATATCATTACACAGTCAGATACGAAAAGGCTCGATGAATGAGTAAGAACGTGTCCCAAAAGGGACCAATCGCTAGTGAACCAGTCACCAAAGTCGAAAGAGTTTGCCCATATCTCGGTGGACGACGGTTGATCGATTATCAACATTCTAGATGATTCCAGGGAAGGTGTACAACAACGCCTCGCCGTCTGCCACCATAGCGAAAAGAGATACTATATTCCGCTATTATATGTATCTAATAAGGTTGCTCTTGAGTGTAAATGGAGGAGTTTGATAAATGAGAATCGTTTTTAAAAGAGAGGGCGGGTAGAAAGTTTGCCTGTTGAGCAGGACAGTCTACTCACCACCATCTTGAGCACGTCGTCGCGCACGTTCCTGTGGTGTTGGCAGATGGCGTACGCCGACGAGTGGGAAAAGATGACGGGAGCAACGGAAGCGTTGATGGCGTCGATCATCGTCTGGTGCGACACGTGCGCCAAGTCCACCATGATGCCCAGACGGTTCAGTTCTCGCACCACCGTCTAGAAAAATAGCATTGGATTGACATTTTGGCTGCAGACCAGATCGGTAGCTTACACGAGGAAGGCCCACATTGTTACTGAACCGTTTTCTTTAGAAAGGACGAAACTATGACGAAAATTGCGTTATAGTTGTAGGTGATCAATGAATGTGCTAAACTGACGAGCAAGGAGCAGTTTGCAACTGGTTGGCTCCGTGTAAAATACCACTGGTAATTTCGCTGTAGGCGCCGTACTATTCGAAGGGCGGTCGGAAAAACGAAAGGGGCAGTTTTTTTTTTTTTACTCTCATTCTGATAACGAACTTGTCAAAGAGGGCGGGGGAGCGGACGGACAGAGATTCAGGGCACTCTCTTGTCTTTGCGGTGGGAAACTGCCCCTAAAGATGGAAGAATCAGCAAGGATCAACGGCATGAGGACGCAGAAGGCAATGTAAACCACTGCATTAAAGTGACATAACGAGTATCCACAGGACACGTGACCCGTAATTGAAAAAAATGTGATGATGATCTCTCCATTGGCAAGAGATTCCGGAATAGTCCAATATTCGGATCTCCGGGAGGGGACTGCCAAGAGGGAGGTGGCCTTGAGAAAAGTTTGAATAAGTAATGGAAGGATAACGTTCTACGAGGCAGGGCGTGGAATGTCAGAAGCTTGAACGTAGTAGGGGAACTAGAGAAACTGAAAAAGGAAATGCAAAGGCTCCATCTAAATGTAGATGTAGTAGGGGCCAATGAAGTAAAATAGAAAGAAGACAATGATTTATTGTCAGCTGGGTATAGGGTAGTAATATCAACAGCGGCAGAAAATAGTATAACTGGAGTAGGATTCGTTATGAATAGAAAGGTAGGACAAAGAGTGTGTTAGAGTGAACAGTTCTGTGACAAGGTTGCTCTTATCAGAATAGACAGCAAATGAACATCGACAATGATAGTTCAGGTATATATGCTGACGTCGCAAGCTCAAAATGAAGAGATTGAGGATGTATATGATAATATTGAAAGGATAATACAATACGCAAAGGGAGATCAAAATCTAATAGCCATGGGGGAATGGAATGCAGTTATAGGGGAAGGTGTAGAAGGAAAGGTTACTGGAGAATATGGGCGTGGAACAAGGAATGAGAGAAGAGAAAGACTAATTAAATTCTGTAATAAATTTCAGCTAGTAATAGCAAATACTCTGTTCAAGAATCACAAAAGGGAGAGGCATACTTGGAAAAGACCGAGTGATACGGGAAGATTTCAGTTAGATTATATCATGGTTAGACAGACATTCCGAATTCAGATTCTGGATTGTAAGGCATAATCAGCAGCAGATATCGACTCAAATCACAATGTAGTAGTGATAAAAAGAAAATTGTAGTTTAAGAGATTATTCAGGAAGAATCAATATGCAAAGAAGTGGGAAACGGAAGTACTAAGGAATGATTAGTTACGCTTGAAGCACTCTAAGGCTATAGGAGGAATAACTCAGTAGGCAGAACAGTTGAAGTGGAATGGCAATCTCTAAAAAGAGCAGTCACAGAATTTGGAAAGGAAAACATTGGTAGAAAGAAAGTAAGTGCGAAGAAACCATGGGGAACAGGAGAAATACTTTATTGATCGATGAAAGAAGGAAGTAAAAAAATGATCACGGAAATTCAGGAATACAGAAATACAAGTCGTTGAAGAATAAGATAAATAGGAAGTATGGGGAAGCTAAGACGAAATGGCTGCATGAAAAATGTGAAGACATCGAAAAAGAAATGATTGGCGGATGGACTCACTCAGAGTACACGAAAGTGAAAACAACCTTCGTTGAAATCAAAAGTAAGGGTTGTAATATTAAGAGTGCAACGGGAATTCCACTGTTAAACGCAGAGTTGGGAGCGTCTGGGTGGAAGCCTCAATGAGGGGGAAGATTTGTCCGACGTGATAGAAGAAGAAACGGGGGATCCAGTATTAGAATCGGAATTTAAGGGAGCTTTGGAGGACCTAGGATTAAATAAGGCAGTAGGGATAGATAACATTCCATCAGAATTTCTAAAGTCATTTGGGGAAGTGCCAACAAAACGACTGTTCAAGTTGGTGTGTAGAATGTGTGAGTTTGACCACATACCATCTGACTGTCGTAAAAATGTCGTCCACACAGTTTCGAAGATGGCAACAGCTGACAGGTGTGGGAATTATCGCACAATCAGCTTAACAGCTCATGCATCCAAGTTTGTCACAAGAATAATATACAGGAGAATGGAAAAAAAAATTGAGGATGTGTTATGTGTTAGGTGACTATCAGTTTGGATTTAGGAAAGGTAAAGGCACCAGAGATGCAGTTCTGACGTTGCTGTTGATAATGGAAGCAATACTAAAGAAAAATCAAGACACGTTCATAGGTTTTGTCGACCTGGAAAAAGCGTTCGACAATGTAAAATCGTACAAGATGTTTGAAATTATGAGGAAAATAGGTATGTCATAGGGAGAGACGGGAATTACACAACATGTACTAGAGCCAGAGCGAATAATAAGAGTGTAAGATCGAGAACGAAGTGCTCGCATTTAAGTGGGTGTAAGATAGCGATGTAGTCTTTCACAGCTGTTGTTGAGTATATTAATAGAATAACCAATGATGGAAACAAATGAAAGTAACGTTAATGAAACCAATAACGGACGATGGAAAGAGAACATCAAACGCAGACTATCAATGTCAAAAAGAGCGTTCCTGAACAAAAGAAATCTACTAGTATCAAACGTAGGCCCTAATTTGAGGAAGAAATTTCTGAGAAAGCACGCTTGGAGCCAGCGCTGCGTGGTAGTGAAACATGAAGTGCGGGAAAACCGGAACAGAAGGGAATCGAAGCATTTGAGATGTGGTGTCAAAAATTAGATTGACTGATAGGATAAGGAATTATGAAGATCTGCGCAGAATCGTAGAGGAAAGGAATATGTGGAAAACACTGAAAAGAAAAGGGACAGGATGACAGGACGTCTGTTAAGACTTCAGGGAATGACTTCCATGGTACTAAATGGAGCTGTAGCGGGAAAAAACCTTAGAGGAAGACAAAGATTGGAATACATCCAGCAGATATTTGAGGACCTAGATTGCAAGTGCTACAATGAGATGAAGAGTTTGGGGCCGCGCAGGATTAGCCGAGCGGTCTGAGGCGCTGCAGTCATGGCCTGTGCGGCTGGTCCCGGCGGAGGTTCCCCGCGGATGTTCGAGTCCTCCCTCGGACATGGGTGTGTGTGTTTGTCCTTAGGATAGTTTAGGTTAAGTAGTGTGTAAGCTTAGCGACTGATGACCTTAGCAGTTAAGTCCCATAAGATTTCACACACATTTGAACATTTTTTGAAGAGTTTGGCACAGGAGAGGAATGAGTCAAAAGGCTGATGAAAATAGAGAAAAAAAATGACGAGTGTATCACCAGTTTCGAGGATGTCCGGTTCTACCTCATCATGGAACGTACTTCCTATTAGTGGTTGTCTGATGGGCTGCACTAGCCGCACCATGCACGAGCAAGTTTGGGGTGGCGATGATTTCGACCCTTTTACGGCGTTGATTACCATTGGTTATATGACCACCATTTGGCATGGAGGAGCCTGATGACGGTGGAGTGGACCACCGAAACCGGTCGCTATTTGGTAAGTAATTTATACAGACCCACAGCTGACAATGTTATTCTTTGCATCGCATATATCTAAAAATAATCTTAAACAAGATAGTTGGAGGAAATCAAGAATGCGTCTATAGAAAAATTCGGTAAATGAAATTAAACAGACGGAGTAGATATCGAAAGTTTGTGGAACATTCCGTCGATTCTTGGAGGAACACAGACATATTAAAAACTTGAATACACAGTAATAATGTTCCATGATAACATTTATTTAACTGTTCGTTTCGAACAGGCTTTCGGCTTTCTAGGCCATCGTCAGATTAATTAATACTAGACGAATAGTTCACACAACTTTGGTCAAATATTCACAGCTGTACAAAGATTGTTTTTTTTTTTTATAAATGGGGCATTTTACGAATATATCGATACAAAAACATTAACATAATGTAACAGCCAAAGAGGTTCTGAACAAATAAATCTTATATTGCAGTATATTCAAGGATTAAAAGGTTGTGAATATATAACCCAAATACATTGTCCAAGTGAGTAATGGTACGGACTTTCCTCCTGCTTGCTGAGCGGTAACGTGTTTGCCTAATATGCAGCATGTCCGGGTTCGATTCCCGGCCGTGTTGGATATTTTCTCCGCTCGTGGACTAGGTGTTGTGTTGTCCTCATCATCATCTCATCGTCACCGAGGTGCAAGTCGCCCAATGTGGCGTCACCTAAAATAAGACTTGTAACCCGGCGGCCGAACTTCCCCGCATGGGGCCTCCGTGCCATCATTTGCAACACGATCATTTCATTTCATTTCATGGTACAGACTACTGTGTGACGTGTGCAAACAGGCGTAAAAAGGGGAGGGGGCAGAAGGAACACAGGAGTCTATGGAATGTGAGTGTGTAACAGTTATAACAAGCATATTATTCAGCGGTGAGAGAAATATTAAGTGGCTACTTTTGTGAGGGTGAGTAACTGAACTATGTTTGGTGAACAGGGCGAGATCAGGACTCTTTGATTAGTGATTATTAGTGGTCAGAATTTCGGGTAATATTAGTTTCCTGCTTTTAGTTCCTCTATGGAGAACATCACATTTCATATCGTATAAATCACAAGCATTCAGAATATATTCTGCAAAGGTGCAATCATTCTTTTTCGGTCTCCAACTCCTTTCATGATCAGTCAAGTAGTTATAGCTATACGTGATTGGCCTGCCTATAATTTACAACACCGATTGGAAGAAAAGTAAAGATATTGGTACAACATATTTGGCTTATACATTCGTATACGTTTACTCTTTTAATATACTGTAATTTAAGGTTTATTTGTTCACAACCTCTTTCGGTATTACATGACGCTAGTATTTTTGTATCGATATATTCCTATATATTCAAATAGTTTTGAAAAACAATCTTTGTACAGCTACGATCACTTCCTCCCCTATGTTGAAAATACACGGTGTATACGCAGAAATAAAAGTAGACCGTATTTACTCGATGACTTGCACCAGGTACCTCTGTCGGCCACGCCTGCAGGGAAAAATATGTTTCCTAAGTTAGGATGCTCTTTAACTCGGTTCACTACTTAAAATTTATTAAATTTTGTGATTAACGTGCTTCTTGTATGTGAACAACTTCATGGAATCCTGATAATACCATCATTTTATCTGTGAGCTACTTTGGTTTAAAGTCATACAACTTCTCATTTGTGATCTACAGAGAAGTGACGACGGCCCTGCGGTCACCAGTTTGAGCAGCAAGTACATAAATATTCATTTTATAAAGTCAAACACTTTTTTATCACTGCAGTCTATACTTATTTATGTTCTAGAGGTAATTCGCCATTTACTTTTTGGCATTTTTAAAAAAATGGTTGAAATGGCTCTGAGTACTATGGGACTTAACATCTGAGGTCATCAGTCCCCTAGAACTTAGAACTACTTAAACCTAACTAACCCAAGGACATCACACACATCCATGCCCGAGGCAGGATTCGAACCTGCAACCGTAGCGGTGGCGCGGTTCCAGGCTGAAGCGCCTAGAACCATTCGGCCACACTGGCCGGCTTTGGCATCTTCAGTAGACTTAATGTTGAATAAAGTAGTTTCATTTTTATATCCAATACTTACAGGTTAGAAATCGGTTCTCGCCATAATTTTTATTTTTATAAATTACCACTTACAGTTATTCCGTATTGAGAGTGCGACTTCTCAGAGATAGCGCAGATAATAGCCGGAGAAACGAATAACTCTCAGTAAATAATTTATTGATGTAAAATAATTTGGCGTGAAATGTCATTTAATTTAAAAGTGTCGCATATTACAACAAAATGTATTATTTTCGATTAAATCCAATGAAGATGTCTTAAAGTAATAGCCAAAGGAGGTTGGAACATAAATAAATAAATATATAAATACATAAATATCGATTGCTTTAAGGTAAAGTCGTTTCGGATCCCCTACATTCAATACATTTGGGAGTAACTTCCTTAAATTTTATGTTATTATTTTTAATTTTTGGGCGTTCTTTTATTTCTTGTTATTTAATTAGGCTGAAAAGTCACAAAATTTGTCAATATACTGCACTTGTGTAATGTAAAAGTAACATGGTACTTGATTGATATGACGGATGCAACTGAGCAACAGAGCACATAATACGTAAACTCCATAAAGGTTTTAAAAAACGTCGTCACCTTTCCAAACTCAGTGAGGCCATTGTGTTCAGGTGTCCCACCTTCACCGTCCACGGGAGAGGCGTCCGCCCTGCAAAAGAAGGAGTAATGGTATAGTATAACTCGACTGCTAGAGTTGTCTACTAAATACGATTACAAAAAATATTCTCTGAAAGAAATGAAACACCTGTGAAATGCGAAAAAATAACAAGTATAAAAGCGTGAAGTGCAAACAGCATGCTGGTATGGGTGCTGGCAGAGGATTACGAAGCCCGTAGTTCAAAGCGCACTGCTGTTGGGAAAATACCGTGCTCATAACTTGGATATGCTGAAATGTCCTGAGATTCCGAGGAGCCATACTATCTTAATAATCTTAGAGATTGTAACTTTATGTGATTGCCTTATTATTTTAAATCATTCACTAATCGAGCAGTCGCTCGGCAACAGCTACAGTTAGCAAATAATGTTGTGACAATGTAAAAGGTGAACGTCCTGTGACGTAACGTGTTTATTGTCGAAGCACCGTCAGAGATGCAGTGAGTTAATGACTTTGAAAACTGCTGCGTGAAAAACAGACAGAAGAAGAACACTTTTACACATTCTTTTGATGTACGAGATATTATCGATGAACAGTTACTCAGTTACTCATTTTTTTCTCTTGTCTCTTGTAACTTGTGTCGGACGCGCATGTCTTGCCGCCGTATTATTATTGTTAAAATAATATTATTTTAGTGTAAAGTAAAAGTGCAATACTGCATAGCAGTAGATTTATTGTGCGACGTGGATGTGAAAACGTCAAAGGAATTATTTTCATTACGAGAAGAGAAGTACCAGTCAAAACGGTATCCATGTTAAATCCTTCATTGCAGCGTAATTTCATTTATTAATTGCCATAAATTCAGAGTTAAATGGAACTGGTGTATGGACTATTTATTTAGTATAGAATCTATGTCTCACTCCTTCATCAAGTTATTTAATTTTCTTCATGTTTCTGCCAAATAGAGAGTTCACAGTCACGAATTCTTTCGTCGAAATCGGACGGAAGTTGCATGCGGCGAAATATTTTCTCCGGGCCATATTCTACTGGTAAATACATGATAAACTACGGTCCCTTAGGAAATTCATGTTGAGCTATCCAAAAATAATTATATTTTGAATAGGCATTTACTCTCCTCTGAAACGCAACTTCCGACTGATCAGACGATCCAACAAGAAACAGCCGCACACGGTCGGCTTTCGCAAATATATTTCCACCGATGATTATAGCTATATGTTACAGCAAAAGATGATTATAGCTATATGTTACAACAAAAGTAAACATATTGTTATAATTAGCGACTACGAACAGGGACATTTATAACTGTATGTTCATGTATACACATTACGTAAACATATCGTTATAAGATGTGAGGATGATATCGAAAACGATTAATGTAATTAATGGTATTTCAGCATTTTTGGTCTCTCCGAAATTTTGTATTATTGAAAATAGCTAACAGCAATATTAATAGTTTATATGTGACAGTAGGCTTTCCTGGCGTAAACTATTGATGAAGGTTTCCCGGGTCTCCAGCCGGGTGGTAGCGTTGATATCTCGCGACGTTTCGGGAAGTGTCATACTACCCATCTTCTGGCGAAGTGTTACCTTCTATACTTCAATGTAGCCTTTCTTTCTACCTACGGCCCAAGTCTCGTCGATTCATGGGAGTGCTTAACAGCGAAACATTATGCGCAAGTTACTTTGTTACTTTCGCCTTATATTGTCTTATACCTTTCCACACCAGGATATACATAAAAAACCCTTGCAACACAGGGAACTGTAGAATAAAGGGTGTAAATTTTAAGTTGACAACTCAGAATAACTCAAAAAATTAGCTACGCACAAAAAAATGTGTAGAATCCAAAGTTGATTATTTTCGAGGGGGACATTCGCTGGTGCTGAAATTAGCCCGCCACCCCAGCTCACTGGGGGTGGGGCGGAGGGCAACTTTAAAATTTGAAATGGGAACCCTCATTTTTTAATTTCAGAATCAGATTCTACATAAAAAACTACGTATATTTTGTTTTAAACATTTGTTTTGATTCTTGCTAGTTGGCGCTGTAATTCAAGAAAATCCATTTTTGTGTGGAAAATGGTTACAGATAAATAAAAAATACTTATTTACTTCTTAAATTTTGATTCGATAAAACTAAAACTCTCCCTCTCTCTCCATAGTGTGGGATTTGAGAGAGAGGAATTAGAGTTTTACAAATGTTGACCCAAACAGAGTTTTACAAATAATTGGGTCAGCATTTGTAAAACTCTAATTCGTCTCTAATTCCCAAATCTTTGTAAAACTCTAATTCCTCTCTAATTCCCAAATATTTGGATCAACATTAGTAAAACTCTAATTCCTCTCTCTCAAACCACACCCTTTGGGGAGACAGGGGGAGTTTAGTTTTACCGAATCAAATCTTAGGAAGTAAATAAATATTTTTTATTTATCCGTAACACTTTTTCACGAAGAAATGAGAACAGTGTATGGAGCGACGTCATCGGGTACAGGAATGGCATCAGATAGTGTTTTTGAAAGAATCCGGGTACTGTTTGTTTCAAATTGCACAAGACATACAGCTCCAAGCAAGCGCCTTATGGCGTTGGGTGCTATTGGGTATAGCTTCGAAATACAGTTGGTGCGTGTCCAGTGACCAGTGTGGTCTACTTGATTGACATCCTGCGACACGTAGCCATATCCGTACTGCACAACACCCCAAACTCCGTTTTTCAGCAGGACAATGTATGACCGCATGCTGCCGCACGAACACGTGACTTCTCTGTGTCACAGGATGTCAGCCTTTTGCGCTGGCCCAATATCACTGAAATTGGCGCCAATCGCAAATGTGTGGCTGTGGTGAAACGACAGGTACAGCGCTGTGACCCAATGCCAGCCACCAGAGATGAAATTCGGTGCCTGGTGAAGGCAGAATGCAGTACGAATGACTATACCACAAGACGTCATTCGCGCCTTATACGCGTCGATGCCGTGACGCATCGAACAAGTTTGCAGGGGCCATGGCGGACCCTGTACCTATTAGGTAACACGACACATGCTGCATCGAGATGACTGAAAAGCTAACCATTTCTGCAGAACATAGTAATGTACAAGTCCTGTGTATATGAACGTCCTATCTTTAATCGTTCAAGGTATTCTTTTTTTTTTCCTGAGCATATACTAGCTATACACCAGTGCTTCGCAACGGAGCGGTGTTTGCATAACGCTGAACAGCACTTTTCAGGGTTCCTAACTCAGTCAGTAAAAAGCAGAACCCTTTTAGGATCACACCGTTAATAAATCGGTTTTTCCTAGGCAAGAAGTCAAATGCAAATGAAACCTGTCGAAGGAAGTAAAACAGTTTCGCAAAGTTTTTAATACGCAAAGCGGAATCACTCGGTTCGTACACTGTAGCCAAGTAAATTCAGTATTAGTTTGTGTTCGTAAAGGTAGGACCGCAGCGCTAAATTCTGCGACTGGTATAAACTTAGGAAAATACTTCTGTCACTGAGATAAACTATCAGCGTCATGTATTGATTCTTTGGGGTACGAAACTACAGCGCTGTCTGTTGCGTCTGTCTCTGATGGTTCAAAATGTTAATCAAAATTATACTGCATTGCCGCTGGCAGTTTGTTTGCAATTAAGGTTGATTCTAGTCCATTACATTGCATTAGTTGGCGTCGTTCATTCTATCAATTTGTATGTTAAATACTGCATGATCGCGAGCATATAAATGAAGTGTATAAGTGCTGACCTGAATGCGTGAGGAAATATATTTTTGTCTTTTGATGTGATTCATATGTTTCTTTCACTGTGGTATTACTGCGTCGTCCGCAAATAGGTCTTGTAAACCATCGTTTAAAGACATACGCTCGCTGAAATTCTGTTCATGAGGAAATGCTTCGACAGTTTCGTATTTTCACATGTTTTTTTTAATTATTTTGGAGAAGACAGTTAACACAGTTTCGTATCTAGGCGCTTCAGTCTGGAACCGCGCGACCGATACGGTCGTAGGTTCGAATCCTGCCTCGGGCATGGATGTGTGTGATGTCCTTAGGTTAGTTAGGTTTAAGTAGTTCTACGTTGTAGGAGACTGATGACCTCAGAAGTTATGTCCCATGTGCTCAGAGCCATTTGAACCATTTGTTTCGTATGGTGTACGATGCGTAATGATAATAGTACAGGTCACGGGCAAACTCAGTAACAGTTAATAGCGGACAATGGTTAGCTTGTTAGAGGGAAACCGACTGAAAAGTTTGTCGCTGCAGTACAATACATTTAGTTTCCAACACACAATTGGTGGCAACAGCTCATGATATTTCCATTTAAGGCAGTTTTGCGTGAAATTAACACGGTCTCGCTGTCGTTAAGTGAAGTGCACGTAAAAACCATTTCTGGCATGAGCCTCACAATCAAGTTGCATGTTACTTGTTGCATGTAATATGGATCTTGCAGAGATGGAGTGGCTTATATATCTCAACGACACAGATAGCCGCATTGCAGGTGCAACAACAACGAAGAGTTATCTGAAGAAAGGCAAGAGTAACATGTGGTTCATGAAGAGCAGCTGCAGCCTTCTCCGTAGTTGCAGGAGCAGCAGTCTGTATGATTAACTGATTTGGTTTTATAACAATGGCTTTCATAACCTAACTGTGCTCGTACTGCAAATAGCTGAAAGCAAGGGAAAAGTACGTCCCTTATTTTTCCCGGTGGCACGCAGATCCACTGTATGGCTTAATGATGGTAACTTCTTGGGTAAAATATTTTTGAGGAAAAATAGACCTCGTCCCAATCTCCGTACGGTGACTATCCAGGAGGACGTCACAAAAAAAAAAAAAAAAAAAAACAAAAAAACGAAACTCTCATTTTCGGACTGTCTGATGCTTAAATCGTGTAGGCACGTTAGAGAATTTAAAAAGGGAAATGGATAGGTTAAAGTTAGATGTCTTGGGAATTAGTAGTTTGATGGTAGCAAGAACAGGATTTCTGGTCAGTTGAGTACAAATTCAAACAGGGAGAATACAGGAAAAGACTTAATAGTGAATAAGATAATCAGAATAAAAGGTAGATTCTATGAACAGCATAGTGAACGTATTGTCGTATCCAAGATAGACACGAAGGTAACACTCACCACAATAGTACAAGGTAATACTCCAACATCCTCCGCAGATAATTAAAAGATTGAAAGAACTTTTGATGGCGTACATGAAATAGTTCAAATAAGGGAGAGGAAAATTTAATTTTGACTGGGGTATAGATTTCCATAGAAAGCAAATGAGGAGAATGAGAAATAGTATGAGAATACGAATTTGGGGAAAAAATGAAGGAGGAAGCGGCCTGGTAGAATTTAGCATAGAGAATAGTTTAAGCATCCCTAATAGTTGTTTTAAACCTCTTGAAAGACGGCTGTATATTGGAAGAGACATGGATCCACAGAAAGGTTTCGGACAAATTACGTAAAGATAAGACAAAGATTCTGAAACCAGATTTTAAAGTGTATATCATTTCCAGGAGAAGACGTGGACTGTGGCCATAGTTTATTAGTTATAATTTGGAGACTAAAAATAAAGAATGTTTTGAAAACGAAGAAACTAAGAAGGTGGGACCTGGAAAAACTGAAAGAATAAGGGAATATCAAGTAACTTTGACCTGTAAAAAGCACAATAGAAGACGGAATGAGTGGCCTTGAGAGATGGAACAGTGAGGGGAACTGAGGATCAAATGGTAGAAAATTGAAGCCCAGTTGAAAGCCTCGGATAATGCATAGGATATTGATACTGACTGAAAAAAAGAAAGGAAGCACCCACAATACAATGTCGGACGTCGGTAAATACCATGTGCAGGTATGTAAATGATTAGAGTTGCAGTTCTCTTTGGTAGATGGAACGGCCATCAGTGTGCTTTACTTTTGTTCATGTCTAGTGTTGTTAACAGGCCTGGTAAGAATACAGGTTGTTTGTGGTAAAAGTGCAGATATTTTTGTTGGCGACGGAGGACAGTGTTCTAAACAACATTACAGCAGTATTTATTTCATCTGCAAGCTAATAATTGTGTGTATTACGAGTAGTATGTTTTTAGATTGGTTAGTACCTCGAAGTTCATGTGGCAAGAGCGAGCCGTTAATGCTTATTTTGTAAGTAGGCTCTTTATGTTTTCTTATTGGCAACGTTACGTAGCGCTCTGTATGAAAATCACTGGCTGTGCTGTGTGCAGTCTGTGGCTAGTTTGCGTTGTTGTCTGCCATTGTAGTGTTGGGCAGCGGCAGCTGGATGTGAACAGCGCGTAGCGTTGCGCAGTTGGAGGTGAGCCGCCAGCAGTGGTGGATGTGAGGAGAGAGATGGCGGAGTTTTGAAATTTGTAATACTGGATGTCATGAACTACTATATATATTATGACTATTAAGGTAAATACATTGTTGTTCTCTACTAAAATCTTTCATTTGCTAACTATACCTATCAGTAGTTAGTGCCTTCCGTAGTTTGAATCTTTTATTTAGCTGGCAGTAGTGGCGCTCGCTGTTTTGCAGTATTTTGAGTAACGAAGATTTTTGTGAGGTAAGTGATTTGTGAAAGGTATAGGTTAATGTTAGTCAGGGCCATTCTTTTGTAGGGATTTTTGAAAGTCAGATTGCGTTGCGCAAAAAATATTGTGTGCCAGTTTAAGCACAGTCGTGTATAAATTGTTCAAAGGGTACGTTTCAATTTTTCCTGGGCAGCAGGTCACGTGTTGAAGCGTGGACGCGTGGACGCAGCATGGGTACTATATACGGACAGGTGCTATCTACTCAGTGATGCAGTTACGACTGTGCAGGAAACATCACATAGTAAATTATGCAACGTGTGGGCGTGCAGACAGAGGTAGGGAATAGACAAGTGACACACTGAAGGAGGTACATTTGAAGGAGCCAATGATCGCAGTATCTACAGTTATACCCTAACACCCTGAATAAAGGGTGTGAACAACAACGTCAGATGTTGAGTGACCACTGAGAAAAACACGAAGATGCTGCATGCTCATGTGAAACAGCGATATCAGCACCACAGAATTTGGTCTCCATTTGGCCATCTGGTCGAATCGTGCAATATCCAGCTCTGAGGAGCATTCTGGTGTAGCAGTGTCTCGACGTTGCACTGCAGGGGAACGTGAGGGCAAGCATACTTGTAGTGAACGTTGCGGTCGACCACAAGGAAAGAGCACTGTACTGTGCACCATTGACATCGTACCTCCTTTATATTTGCGGCTCCCATCCTAAAACAAGTAATGGACGCCTTGTAAACATAGGTACCCCACACAATTGATACTAACGCCACAACACAGTCGGCTGCGTTTGGAGTAGTACCATGACTGAGAAGCATGGGATCCTGATGATTGGCGTCGCACTGTGTTGAGCGATGAATCAACGCTCCTGCAATACCCCGGATCAGAGGCGAGTATGGCAGCGTCAGGGGAGATTTCTTATTCCTCCAATGCTTTGGGGACGAACATCTGTATTACCTCTGGCACCATGGTGTGGGGAACCATAATGTGTGATAAGAAAATCAGACTGACAAAAGTGCAAATTTTCAAAGCAAGAATGGGTAGACGAGACTTACGAAAATGTAGAAGTGTGTGTAATTAGGGGAAATATGAATGCCGCCTATAAGAAAATTAAAAAGGCCTTTAGAGAGGAGAGAAGCAGCTACACAAATATCAAAACTCACTTATCAGGCCAATAATAAGCAAAGAAGGGAAAATTAAAAGTGGATACAGACGTGTTACAAATGTGAAATGAACTTGAAGGTAACATTATAAAAAGGGGAGACATGAGTTGGGAATATGGCACTGTGAGAAGAATTTAAGAGGTTTTAGAAACACTGAAGACGAAATGCGGCCTTTAGAGTAGACAAACGTCCATCAGAACTTTTTGAGATACTTGAGAAAACCAGCTACCACAACACTTTTCCACCTGATGAGGAAGATACACTGGAGCACCAAAGAAATTGGTATAAGCATGCATATTCAATTATAGACATACGTAAACAGGCATAATACGGCTGCGGTCGGCAATGCTTGTATAAGACAAGTGTCTGTCGCAGTCGTTAGATCTGTTACTGCTGCTACATTGTAGGTTATCAAGATTTAAGTGAGTTCGAATGTGGTGTTATAGTCAGCGCACGAGCGGTGGGATCAGAGCATTTACGAGGTAGCGATGAAATGGGAATTTTCCCGTACGACCATTTCACGAGTGTACCGCGAATATCAGGAATCTGGTAAAACATCAAATCTCCGAGATCGCTGTGGCTGGAAAAAGATCCTTCAAGGACGGGACCAACGACGACTGAAGAGAATCAGCTTGACAGAAGTGCAACCCTTTCGCAAATTGCTGCAGATTTCAAAGCCGGGCCATCGACATGTGTCAGCGTGCGAACCATTCAACAAAACATCATTGAGATGGGCTTTCGGTGCAGGAGCCCCACTCGTGTACGCTCGATAAGTGCACGACACAAAGCTCTGAGCCTCGCCTGTGCCCGTCAGCACCGACATTGGACTGTTGATGAGTGGAAACATGCTGCCTGGTCGGACGAGTCTTCATTCAAATTGTATCGAGCGGATGGACGTGTACGGATATAGAGACAACCTCATGAATCCATGGACACTGCATGTCAGCATGGAATTGTTCAAGCTGGTGGAGGCTCTGTAATGGTGTGGGGCACGTGCAGTTGGAGTGATATGGTGACCTCTAAATACGACTGTGACAGGTGACATGTACGTAAGCATCCTGTATGATCACCTGCATCCATTCATATCCATTATGTATCCCGACGGACTTGGGCAATTACAGCATGAAAATCTGACACCCCACACGTCCAGAATTGCTACAGTGTGGCTCCAGGAACGCTCTTCTGAGTTTAAGCCATCCCGCTGGCCACCAAACTCCCCAAACATGAACATTACTGAGCATATCTCGGATGCCTTGCAACGTGCTGTTCAGAAGAAGTATCCACCCCTTCATACTTTTACCGATTTACGGACAGCCCTGCAGGATTCATGGTGTCAGTTCCCTCTAGCGCTATTTGATACATTAGTCGAGTCGATGCCACGTCGTATTACTACACTTCTGCGTGCTCGCGGGGGCCCTACACGATATTAGGTATGTGTACCAGTCTCTTTGGCTTTTCAGTGTATATGAGTCCAATTCTAAACAAGTAAGGTGCTGAGAGATGGGAGTGTTAAAAAATTTTCAGTTTAGTAAGTCATGATTGCAAAATACTAAAAAATATGTTATTTACGGAAGAACGGAAAGAGCAGAAACTGGCCTCGGGGAAGGTCAGTGTGGATTTCGGAGAATGTAGAAAACGCGAGGCATACTGATCCTTCGACTAATCTATGCAGATAGGAGAAAGAAGACAAACATACCTTCTCAGCATCTGAATATGTAGCGAAGGTTTTGAGAATATTACTGCAATACACTCTTTGAAACTCTGAAGTTAGTAGAGATAAAATAAAGAGAGCGGAAGATAACATTTTACAAAAAGCAGAATGTAGTTGTAAGTGTCGAATGTTATGAAAGATAACTGGTGGGTTTGAAGGAAGTGAGACAAGGTTTGTCCCTGATGTTATTCAATATGTACATTCAGCAAGCAGTGAACACAAGCAAGAGGAATTTTGGAGAGATAATTAATGCTCTGGGAGAAGAAATAACGACTTTGAGAGTTACCGATAACATTGTAACTCGGTCAGAGACAGCAAAAGATTTGGAAGAGCAGCTGAAGGAATAGATAGTGTCCTGAAGTATATATCAACAATTTCCTGACGTTTATATCAACAAAAATAACGGTGAAGGTAGTGGAATTTAGTCGAATTACATTAGGTGACGCTGAAAAAATTAGATTAGTTTCCGTAGAAAAATATCTTATGGTAGTCGAAGCAGAGAGGATATTAAGTGCAGACCGGCTATAGCATGAGAGTAGCTATGAAAAAGATGAATTTTTTTAACGTTTAATATGAATATAAGCGGTAGAAAATCCTCCTGAAAGTGTTTGCATTTATTGTAGCCTTGTTTGGAAGTGAAATGTGGATAGCCTTGTTTGGAAGTGAAAAGTGGACGATAAGCAGTTCAGAAAATAGAAGTTTCTGAAATGTGACGCTATAGAAGAATGCTGAATTGGATGGGTAGATCGAGTAACTAATCAGTAGGTACTGAATCAAATGGAGTGTAAAAGAAATGTATGGTATAAAATGACGAAATTAAGGCATCGGTTGATAGGACGCATCCTCAGGTATGAAAAGTACTCGTCTGTTTGGTAACGGAGGGTAGAGGTAAAATTTGTAGGGGGAGACCAAGCGATGAATACATTAAGCAGGTTAAAATGGATGTAGGCTACAGTAGTCATTCGAAGATGGAAAGGCTTGCACAGGATGGAGTAGTATGGAGAAATACATCGAACCCGTCTTCAGACTGAAGATCACAGCAGCAACAGTAGCTAAGTTACTTAACACTTTCAGCACTGTACACGAACGCCGTACCGGCGCTCATGTAGCAGCCGTGTGCACGTGTACTGGATACGGGTACAGCTTTTCCATTCGCTGAAATGTGTTTTCCTGCATGCTGCACAACTGCCAACTGTAGGGTAGTCGTAGTAGTTCGTGTTTCGTCTCCTAGATGTAGCAGGAGTTGATTTACTGAACACTTTGTAGGAACATCAGACATTAGCTATCAATACTATCATGAAGAACAGAGAGGGCCTACCAACAAGTTTCAAAACATGGAAGCTGAAAATAATTTTTTTGAAGGATTCTCTTCTAGAGCTCAAATGGAGGAACAAACGTGATTAATGTGATGTATGTTGCTTCTCCACAAAACATCAGGCAATCATCAAAGTAGTTTCTGTATTTTCGGAAGGAGGTTCTACAATAAGAACAAAGCCGAACATTATCACAATCTAATATGAGTAAGAGTAGTGTAGATCGGTTAATAAGCTTTACAGCTAGTACCCAATTCCAAGAAATTCATGATATCTACTGTGTATGGTTTTATTTAGTACTGGGATGTCACCAAGAATAAAGATATCTCTAGTGGAATTTATGTTAAAAAAAATAAATAAAAGGTTAGCTTGGACTTTGTAGCTGCAGCAGCAGACATCCGGTCTTTGGAACCAACATCGACCGCTAGCTTAGACAGAAATTCTGGTCACCATTTTCCATAAAAGGTAACCCCTACTGCCAAGATAGTAAACGCCATGTCACATGGTAAAGGAAAGAGAGACCGGCTGGTGAATAAGGAAAATAAGTACATGATGCTGCAAAATGAACTGTTGAATTTTGTGTACTACAATGCTTTCAAGACTAGCATTCGGAGGTAAATTATGTATAAATTACATGTAATCTTTTTGTAATATAATATAAAATAAATATGCACTTGTGAAGTTGTGCTTTTTTTACTTATTTATACTTGAAGTCTTTGTGAAAAAATGTAAAACTTTTTCCGAGGAAGACTTTTTCATGTTTTTTGCAACGCTAATACATTAGTATTGACGCGAATATATATGTAAGCAAACATAATTTTTAACCTATAAAGTCTGGAGTTTAAAATAATGTTAGATGTGTGTCTATAAGATGTTAGACTGCTGTATAATTATCTTTAAAAGTGCCAGAAAATCGCCTGTTCACCCACGCTTTCGAAGACGATAGATAGCATTGTGGATTGTGTTAAGGAGCTTTTCCACTACAAGCAACCTGTTATAAAGCATAAGGAACTTACAAGCACGTGGATCATACAAATTTCTCATTAAATGTCTCCCACAGACAGAAATGTTAATATCCGACCATAGATTTCTTGTTCAAAAATACTCAGCTTGTGGTCCTTTATCGCCCATCTGATTGCGACCCAGAAGACATGAAAACACCCAGTGCTTTGAAGAAACTGGAATACATGTTGAAAATTCATGTCTTTTGTAAGAGATCATTTTATTAAGCAGATGATGTATATATTTTTCATCGGAAGATGTAATCAAATGGTGAATGTACAGTTTTTTGTTTGAGTGACCGAGGAAGAGTGATTGCTCCAGGGCAATGCGCTCCTCGCTCAGAGGTCGCAGTTTGAGGAAATGATCGAGTTTTAAAAGGTGCCTGTAAATCAGTTTTCCATCCGCGAAGCGGGAGAGATAACAAGGGATTTACGGGAAGGTACGAGCAAGCACTCGTTTGGCCTTTGCGCAAATGCACAGACGAAATATATTTCAGCTGTAATGAAAATACATTATTTCATGTTTTACGAATTCAGAATTTCAGACGAAACTAGAGCCAGTAATTTCATATAAGACTCGTCGTATGCCGTTGTTATCATTTCACAGTTAGGAACAGAAAGAGAGAGGAAAAAAAAAGGTCGACGCAGCATCGCCCGCGTCCAATTTCCAATGGTGTAATGGTGGCACTGCGTGGGAGAGAACGAAAAGAGAAGCAACGATTTTTCGATGTACAATACTCGTAACGTACGTTCCTGCTTCATGCAACATAAAAGCGGATGGCTCTGAATTGAACGAGAATGCATGGCTCAATTGTTTGCACGACGCAGTCAAGCTATTTTGGTTACATATCTGCGCTCGTCGTAAAGATTGGTTACTGCTGATATAGTGTTGTGGTTTAGGACAGCCTGTTCTGGAAATGAATGCAAGACAGGTCTGTTGTGACGCGAAATGTAATTGTTTATCATCATTCCAAAAGCTTTTACACAGGTAAGTGCTATTCCGAAAGAAAGTGTTGCAGAATCTGAATAAAATATTTTGTCATTACTGTAGAATTTCAGCAGCGTAACACAATATGACTTAATTCCGAAGTTGTTTCTGTCTGAAAGTAATTCAAACTTGCTCTTAAGGAAACCGGAGTTTTTGAAATGTTTTCGAGATTTAACCGGATGGCGTCGTCAAAATTAAGCGATATATCGGCAAGCTCATTACTTGCCATCATCAATCGGTGCTCATGCCTGATTTTGTCTACCGATAATCGTATTTCTCCAGGAGTGTGCCACTTACCAAGTTTGATATCAGTACAAGCTTTGGTTGTTCCTTATCGGTGTGATGCTTGTGTTCTGTGTATCTTTACTATACTATCCGGATTGACAGACCTGCATTCACTATCCGATCGAAGGTATCATCAATAACTGGACTTTACACTGCTGGCCATTAAAATTGCTACACCAAGAAGAAATGTAGATGATAAACGGGTATTCATTGGACAAATATATTATACTATAACTGATATGTGATTACATTTTCACCCGATTTGGGTGTATAGATCCTCAGAATTCAGTAGGCAGAACAGGCACCTCTGGCCGTAATAACGGCCTTGATACACCTGGGCATTGAGTCAAATAGAGCTTGGATGGCGTGTTCAGGCACAGCTGCGCATGCAGCTTCAACACGATACCACAGTTCATCAAGAGTAGTGACTGGCGTATTGCGACGAGCCAGTTGCTCGGCCACCATTGACCAGACGTTTTCAATTGGTGAGAGATCTGGAGAATGTGCTGGCCAGGACAGCAGTCAAACGTTTCTGTATCCAGAAGGGCCCGTACAGGACCTGCAACATGCGGTCGTGCATTACCCTGCTGAAATTTAGGGTTTCGCAGGGATCGAATGAAGGGTAGAGCCACGGGTCGTAACACATCTGAAATGTAGCGTCCACTGTTCAAAGTGCCGTCAATGCGAACAAGAGGTGACCGAGACGTGTAACCAATGGCACCCCATACCATCACGCCGGGTGGTACGCCAGTATAGTGATGACGAATACGCGCTTCCAATGTGCATTCACCGCGAAGTCACCAAAAAAAGGATGCGACCATCATGATGCTGTAAACAGAAGCTGGATTCATCCGAAAAAGTGACGTTTTGCCATTCGTGGACCTAGGTTCGTCGTTGAGTAGACCATCGCAGGCGCTCCTGTCTGTGATGCAGCGTCAAGGGTAACCACAGCCTTGATCTCCGAGCTGATAGTCCACGCTGCTGCAAACGTCGTCGAACTGTTCGTGCAGATGGTTGTTGTCTTGCAAACGTCACCATCTGTTGACTCAGGGATCGAGACGTGGCTGCACGATCCGTTACAGCCATGCGGATAAGATGCCTGTCATCTCGACTGCTAGTGATAAGAGGCCGTTGGGATCTTGCACGGCGTTCCGTATTACCCCACTGAGCCCCCAGATTCCATATTCTGCTTACAGTCATTGGATCTCGACCACCGCGAGCAGCAATGTCGCGATACGATAAACCGCAATCGCGATAGGCTACAATCCGACCTTTATCTAAGTCGGAAACGTGATGGTACGCATTTCTCCTCCTTATACGAGGCATCACAACAACGTTTCACCAGGCAACGCCGGTCAACTGCTGTTTGTGTATGAGAAATCGTTTGCCAGCACGTTGTAGGTGTCGCCAGCGGCGCGCCAACCTTGTGTGAATGCTCTGAAAAGCTAATCATTTGCATGTCACAGCATCTTCTTCCTGTCTGTTAAATTTCGCGTCTGTAGCACGTCATCTTCTTGGTGTGGCTGTTTTAATGGCCAGTAGTGTAATAAGGGCTGGGTCCACCCTCCGCTGTATGTTTTCTTCAACTCCACTACACACACTTTCAGTGAAGTGTGTGAATGTCTTTAGAGGAATTGCAGTCCGTTGCTCCTCAAAGGAGAAACGGTAGAAGTTAGTGATGATGCAGGCAGAAGTGTGGAGCGAAGTCGATCTTCTGTCTCATCCAAAAGGTTTTCCATTGGGTTCAGGTCGGGGCTCTGGGCAGGAAAGTCGATGTCAGGGAAGATATTGCCCAGAAACCATTCTCTCATGGGTGCTGGTCTATGACATTGTACATTGTCATGCTCATACTAACCATCCTCTCTGAGCTGTTACTCTGCTGTAAGCAGAACACAGTGCTGTAACATGTGCTCATATTCTTCCAGATTTTGTGTTCTCCTAAGCGCACTACGAAGGCCACAACCTGACCACGTTCATATCGTAACACGATCCCCTCCGCACTTTACTGTTGGAACTGCACATGAAGGCAGATGACGTTCCCCAGACATTCTCCAAACCGAAACACTTCTCGGATTGCCACAGGGTATAGCATAATTCATCACTCCAAATCAACTCTTTTCCAGTCATGCACTATCCAGTGGTGTCGCTCTTTTCAATAACTCACGTGTCACTTAGCACTTACTGCAGAAATGTGTGCTTTATGAGGCTGACCATTGTGCCTCATTCTTCTTAAATTTCTACGCACAGTTATTGTTCTGGCTGGACTGACGGTACCGCTTTGGAACTCAGGAATGATTCCTTCCGCTGATTTCATGCGATATTTTACGATGTGTGTTTGGTCTTGGTTGAACTATGGTTATTCTTTCGTGTTTCCACTTCACAGCCACATTACAGTAATCCATTTGGGCATCTTTAGAAGAATGAAAGGTCCTTAATGGATTTGTTAGGGGTAACTCAATAACTAGCCCACGCTGAAAATCACTGAGCTCTCCTGACCAGCCCATTCAGCATTCTGATACTACAGCTTTTCTACTTTAAATACAACGCTCCCTATCTCCTTTTACACGGGGGGGGGGGATGGGGAACGGGGGGGGGGAAGGGGCGTTCCTCTTTTACGTCTAGGGTCAACTCCATATTACGTACATGTTTCCGAATACTTTCCATCAGGTAGTGTACATTTCCCCGCACTGCATTATATGGAGTAGACTCCTAATTTTTGGAGTCCAAGTCTTCCTTAACAGAGATCAACAACGCTTTGGTCCCAGGCGGCGGGCGAAATACACACAGTTCGAATGTATACTGTAAACACATTATTATTATTTTACAATCACGTGATAAAGACGCAGGCAATGGTTGGAAAATGAGCGTACTCGTTTGATACTAGCGATCATGAAGGAGTACGTGTACCGTCCGTCCTAATAATTCATCAGCAGCACGTTGTCTAGTGGCTAGCGTTGCTGCATCTGGACCATGGGGTCCCTGGTTCGATTCCCGGCCGGGTTGGGAACTTTATCTGCCCGGGGACTGGGAGTTTGTGTTGTTCCCATCATTTCATCATCATCATCATCATTCGTGGCAGTGGCTTGCCTGGACTGTGTAAAAATTGGGACTTTGTACGGGAGCTGATGACCGCGCAGTTGAGAGGCCCACAAATCAAACATTATCATCAACCAAATAGTTCGAAGACTGACTTTGTTTCCTGGCGTACAAGCGATGCCAGAGCAGTAACTAGGCTGGCACCTTTTACTAACAACGTTGCGTTCAGGCAGTGGGATGTAGTGCAAAGGCCGCCGTGGTGTGTGAACGTTGTTGTGTCACAAACTACAGTGGAGCAACATACCTAAATCAAGTTTTAAAAGCATAGTCCAGAATTTTTATAAGAACAGAAGATAGTTCCAGAATGAGATTTTTATTCTGCAGCGGAGTGTGTGCTGATATGAAACTTCCTGGCAGATTAAAACTGTGTGCCGGACCGAGACTCGAACTTGGGACCTTTGCCTTTTGCGGGCAAGTGCTCTACCATCTGAGCTACCCAAGCACGATTCACGCCCCGTCCTCACAGATTTACTTCTGCCATTATCTCGTCTCCTACCTTCCAACTTTACAGAAGCTCTCCTGCGAACCTTGCAGAACTAGCACTCCTGAAAGAAAGGATACTGCGGGGACATGGCTTAGCCACAGCCTGGGGGATGTTTCCAGAATGAGCTTTTTACTCTGCAGCGGAGTGTGCGCTCATATGAAAATTGTGTTCAATGCTTGTCTCGCTTACCTTGATTTCAGAACAAAAACAACGACGTGTGGGTGCCCATCTTGACTGAAATACAAATCGTAGACAGTTCTTTTCTGGAAAAAATCATCATGGGGGAGGAGACTATATTATCTACGAACCTATCACGGAAGGACAGACTACAGACATTCACATGAAAAGTCAACACTTTGATGATATTGCCGACATTCAAGCCAATGTTATAAGCGACTTTAACATGATCCCACAGAAACAAGCACTTTCTTGGTAGTTTCACACGGTTGTATGAACATTATGTGCGTTGTACTCAAGTGAGGGCGTGGGAGAGTATGTAGAACACGTGACGCATTGGAATCACCTACTTTACTTTTCTCTCTTTCTTATTAATCCACTCTCGGAACTTTTTGTACTGACTGAGTATGCAACTGTGACAGAAAATAACACTATGTGATCAAAAGAATCCGGACACCTGGCTGAAAATGTCTTACAAGTTCGTGGCGCCCTCCATCGGTAGTGCTGGAATTCAATATGGTGTTGGCCCACCCTTAGCCTTGACGACAGCTTCCACTCTCGCAGGCATACGTTCAATCAGGTGCTGGAAGATTTCTAGGAGAATGGCAGCCCATTCTTCACGGAGTGCTGCACTGACGAGAGGTATCGATGTCAGTCGGTGAGGCTTGGCACGAAGTCGGCGTTCCAAAACATCCCAAGGGTGTTCTATAGGATTCAGGTCAGGACTCTGTGCAGGGAAGTCCGTTACAGGGACGTTATTGTCGTGTAGCCACTCCACCACAGGCATTATGAAAAGGTGCTCTTCATCAGTGGAAAGCAAGAAGGTGCTTAAAACATCAGTGTAGACCTGTGCTGTGATAGTGCCACGTGAAACACCAAGGGGTGCAAGCACCCCTCATGAAAAACACGACCACACCGTAACACCACCGCCTCCGAATTTTACTGTTGGCAGTACACACGCTAGCAGATGACGTTCACTGGGAATTCGCCATACCCAGACCCTGCCATTGGATCGCCACATTGTGTACCGTGATTCGTCACTCCACACAACCTTTCTCCACTGTTTAATCGCCCAATGTTTACGCTCCTTACACCAAGCGATGTGTCGTGTGGCATTTACCGGCGTGACGTGTGGCTCATGAGCAGCCACTCCACCATGAAATCCAAGTTTTCTCACCACTCGCCTAACTGTCGTAGTACCTATAGTGGGTCCTGATGCCGTTTGGAATTCCTGTGTGTTGGTCTGGATAGATGTCTGCCTATTACACATTACCACCCTCTTAACTGTCAGCAGTCTGTCAGTCAGCGGACGAGGTCGGTCTGTACACTTTTGTGCAGTACGTGGCCCTTCACGTTTCCACTTCACTATCACATCGGAAACAGTGGACCTAGGGATGTTTAGGAGTGTGTAAATCTCTCGTACAGACGTATGACACAAGTGGCACCCAGTCACCTGACCAAGTTCGAAGCCCTTGAGTTCCGCGGAGCGCCCCATTCTGCTCTCTCACTATGTCTAATGACTACTGAGGTCGCTGATATAGAGTACATGGCAGTAGGTGGCAGTACAATGCACCTAATATGAAAAACCTATAGTTTTGGGGGTGTAGGGATAGTTTTGAAAACATAGTGTAAGTAAATATTTCTCTATGCATTACTTTACCGTAAATGCTGTATCCTAGTGTGCCATCCAGTCTCCACTAGACTAGCACATCCAAGAACAAAATATGGTTGTTGTCTTAGATCTCTATTATGTACTAACTAGGCGTGTCTGAGCAGCGAGCTCATATGTTATGTAGGCTGACGGTGGAGGGGGAGGGGAGGAGAGGAGAAAGGAAAGGGAAGAGAACGCATTATTTACCTGCTGCGACGTAGTCGCTTATATGAACAGATTCAATACTGTCAAATGTTTTTTATTCCAGTCTTTGGTCACAATATCAATTCTTTTGACGATGACCGGTTTCGGTCAGTAATGACCATTCTCAGATCTTTTATACACATAGTCATAAAGTGATAAGGCCGTAATGGCATGGCGTAGAAAAGTCATTACTGACTGAAACCAGTCATCGTCAAAAGAATTGATATTGTGATTAGAGACTGGAATAAAAAAAAACATTTGGAGGAATTTTTGATATTAGATGCATCTACATCTACATCTACATCCATACTCCGCAAGCCACCTGACGGTGTGTGGCGGAGGGTACCTTGAGTACCTCTATCGGTTGTCCCTTCTGTTCCAGTCTCGTATTGTTCGTGGAAAGAAGGATTGTCGGTATGCCTCTGTATGGGCTCTAATCTCTCTGATTCTATCCTCATGGTCTCTTCGCGAGATATACGTAGGAGGGAGCAATATACTGCTTGACTCTTCGGTGAAGGTATGTTCTCGAAACTTTGACAAAAGCCCGTACCGAGCTACTGAGCGTCTCTCTTGCAGAGTCTTCCACTGGAGTTTATCTATCATCTCCGTAACGCTTTCGCGATTACTAAATGATCCTGCAACGAAGCGCGCTGCTCTCCGTTGGATCTTCTCTATATCTTCTGTCAACCCTATCTGGTACGGATCCCACACTGCTGAGCAGTATTCAAGCAGTGGGCGAACAAGCGTGCTGTAACCTACTTTCTCTGTTTTCGGATTGCATTTCCTTAGGATTCTTCCAATGAATCTCAGTCTGGCATCTGCTTTACCGACGATCAACATTATATGATCATTCCATTTTAAATCACTCCTAATGCGTACTCCCAGATAATTTATGGTATTAACTGCTTCCAGTTGCTGACCTGCTATTTTGTAGCTAAATGATGAAGGATCTATCTTTCTGTGTATTCGCAGCACATTACACTTGTCCACATTGAGATTCAATTGCCATTCCCTGCACCATGCGTCAATTCGCTGCAGATCCTCCTGCATTTCATTACAATTTTCCATTGTTACAACCTCTCGATACACCACAGCATCATCTGCAAAAAGCCTCAGTGAACTTCCGATGTCATCCACCAGGTCATTTATGTATATTGTGATTGCATTGGGACTTTATGTGGAATCAGCGGACTATCTCGGCATGCATTCCAGCCGACCCACATCCCAATCTAGCGCCACATAACTGCAGCCCGCATACATGCCTACATGCTCGCTACTTCGTGATTCGCGCAGGAGGTCGAACGTAATCGTGCATCCGCAGTGACGGTGGTGGATTGATATACAGGGTGTTCGGAAATTTCCGTTCCAAACGTTCTACGACGGTTTCAGTTCAGATGCTTAACTAAGTTCCTTCTGGTTGAGGAACTGAATTAGGCATGACGCAGTACAATTGTTGGGTAACAATTCGAAAGGAAACATAACGAAACATCCATCTATCATTTAGGCTCATTTGTTTGTGCTAATACTAAAACGTGTTTTCAAACGGTTACGTCACACCGAAACGGTACGTTTCCGGACATGCGTGCTCTACAAGTTCTAGAAGTTTGTAACGGGAATTTCTGAACACCCTGCATAGAGTTCACATGTCTTGTTCAGGGTTGTCGTTCACGTAGTCAGTTCACGGACGTATCATTCTTGTATCAGAAAAAGCGTAAGGGTTTGTGGATTGACGAGTCAAGGGCTTCTATGTCAGATGCCTCCATGAAACTTTTGGCTATCACTACTGATAAGAGGAAGGCCGTTGCCACTGCGTGCGTCTGGTCGTAATACGAGTAATTTTCGTCAAGTAGGAAGTATTTACACGGAAGAACGAATTAACAAAATTTCATCAGCTATCATCGAACTTTCTCTCCCATTAAGAGAGTGTCTTACAGGTCCCTTTCAGAGGGAAACCACATCGAAGGTCACCATGATGTGTTCCTGGCCTAAGCGGAACCTATAATTCTGTTGGCCGAAAAGCTCTGAGTTCCATATGTGATTATGGCCTTTGCCAACGATGCCACCTGTTTTCCGAGCTCCTACGTTGGCGCGGCGATGTTGCTTATGATGGTACGGAGTGGAATTCTTTCTGTATGGACTATACGAAGTCTGTAAACTCTCGGAGGTGTACCGTTTGTGGACCGCCTAAAGATGGCAGCAAGTCAATTTGCCGATACGTCACAACGTCGGACGACGCACCCCGACTGAATACCAGAGAATATTTCAGAAATATCATAGGAAAATCAAAAAGTTACAAAAAATCTTATGTTCTCAGACTCACTAGCGAACTACGTAATGCCCCTGTTTTGAGACTTTGTACGTCAAATATCAGGTTTAAATATTTCACAACAGCTTAATCGTACACATTCTCTTTGGTTCTACTGTCACAACGATTTATTATACTTTCTCGATGATAACAGCTTGGTTGTAGAAGTATACATCTTTCACTTAGTTGCTATACTAGTATGATGTTTTAATTGTGTAGTAGTTTCGATTAACTGAATATTTATCAGTTATTAGAAGTTTAGTAGACGAAAACTAGTCTACAAAAATAGAATATTGACCTAAAAAAATAAAACATTGGCCTAAAGTAGCAACCTATGAATTTCAATTTTTCATCGTGGCAGTACTGCAGAGTGGTATCTCAAATCATTGTCACTTGAAAAACTATTGTGCGCTTGAATTCAAGATTTGTTTCCTTCTCTGGTATCTGGACCTTCTAAGGAATAATAAATATTGACTGCCGAAGAGATCTAACATATGAAATTGTTAAAAGCACTAATCTGATGCGACACACCATAAAATTCTCTCCCATGCCACTCTCAAAGACTCAGAGTAACACTAATAACGAACGTCCTCAAATATCTGTCGAATGCCTGCAGTCCAAAGAGACTGAAATACGCCGTTGTAAAACCCCTATTTAAGAAGAGTGGTAGAAGAGATGTGAGTAACTACTGACCCCTTTCACTGGTGACATTATTTTACAAAATGTTTGAGAGCAACAAGAACATCCTCAGCAAACCAAAACTTTGATTTCAGAAGATTTATTGTACTGGGAATGGCATTTACACATTCACTCACCAATTTTACAACCATTGAATAATAAAATAGCACCGAATGGTATTTTCTGCGACCTTTGTAAGGGATTTGACTGTGTGAATCACAGCATTCTCCTAGATAAACTGAAGTTTTATGGAACTGATGATACAGTCAACCAGCAGATAACGTCGTACCTAAACAAGATAAGACAGAAAGTTGTATTCAGTAATTCAGTCAATGTAATCACGGGACATTATTCTGATTGGGGGAGGAATCATGGATGGGGTTCCCCAAGGTTTAGTCTTAGGTTCACCAATTTTGTTCCTCATATCAGTAAACGATTTTCTGTCTATTATAAAGCAAACAGAATTAGTTATCTTTCCAGATGACCCGAGTGTTGTAATCAATCCAAACATACATACAGAAACACAAGAAATGGTAAAAAGCGTTTTAAAACTATACTTCAGTTTTAAAAAGACATAGTATATTCAGATCTGCACATCTAAGGGTAATATACCGATGATAGGTGTAACACATGGTGAAGAGATAATAAATAGAGTGGAAGGCTCAAAGTTCTTAGATAAACCTATTGATGAGAAGTTAAACGCAAAGAAGCACATTTTGGAACTCCTAAAATAACCTAGTTCAACCGCTTTTGCACTTATGACCCCTGAAAATCTTGTGGAGAGACAAATAAGTAAGCTGACATAGTTTGCATATTTTTATTCAATAATGTCATACGGTATAATGTTCTGGAGTAACTCAACTGTAAGAAAGAAACTTTCACAGTTAAAAAAAAACGAAAAAAACCATGCATTACTGATAATATGTGGTTCTCACCCATGACCACATCGAAGACATCTGTTTATGTAAGTGGGCAATCAAACTAATGCTTCTAGCATATCTATTCCTTCGTGATGGTCGTTGTAAATAATCCATTGCAGTTCGAAAGGAAGAAGGAAAAGTGACATTCATCGCCCCACATGAAGGTTGCCTTTAGCACAAAAGAAATGTACAACTCTCAACTAAAATTTTTGATCACTTACGTAGTAATATAGAATATCTGACGAACAGAAAACTAAAATTTGAAACCAAACTGGCAATGTTTCTCGTTGACAACTCCTTCTATTCCGGAGAAGAATTTCTATTATTGTAATGTATAAACGGTGGTAGGTAGGAATTACTAACTCATATCTGTTTATATTTTTTTTAAAAAAAGGAACCTCATAAACGTTTCGCATGTTGCTATATTTACAGATTAATTTGTGGTGTGAATATCAATCGAACTATCCCACATCACAACAGTTTGTGATAAACGATCAATGGAACATGAAACTAACTGTTTCCACCGTTTCCACAAAGAACCACACTCTTTTTTGTCTTATGGTCCAGTTTGTTTTCATTATCTTGAAACACTTCATTTCAAACACTTCGAATCTCCTCTTTTTCACTTATTCCCACAGTTATGAATCACTTCCATATAATGTAATGTTACATTCTCACAAATTTCGTTCTCAACAGAAAGCTTACAGTTGATACACGTAGACTTCCTTTGGTGAGGAATACTGTCTTTGCCAGTGCTCATCTCCTTCTTCTGTCTTCCTTGATTCTTGTGTCGTTTTGTTTCCAAGATAGCAAAATTCCACACTTCGTCACATTAAGGGCCCCAATTTTACTGCAAAGTGTGTCGCTAACGTCATTGTTTACTCCATACTTTTGGGCTGTTTTGACTTTCTGTCACTCCATATTTTGTGCTCCGTAGACAGTTGACACCATTCAACAGGCTCTGTAATTCCTGCTCTGTTTTACAGGGATAGAAATGCATGAGTGAATCTCATCATTGATATCCTTTCCCTGCGAATTTTAGTCCCGATATTGAATGTTTCTTTAAATTTGTAATATATGTTCTTTGACCTATTAGTTGAACAATAGAGGAGAAAGAGTGCATCGCTTCAATACGCGATTTTTATTCAGAGCACTTCTCACAAAATCTTTAGCTAGTATTGCTCTTTTTATTACATTTAATGAGTGCTTCTCTCAACAAGTAAATCCATCCGTAACCTGAAGATTGGTCTGAACACTATAGTGATGCACGATATATGATCGTCTTGAAGGTGACTTGGCCTTTGCTCCTCCAATCTCGTAAGTGACTTACCCTGCCATTTATAGAGGAACCTGCAGTTTAACGGGCAACCAAATCACAAAGCTGGTTGTCACATTAATAAACCATTGCCGAATTGAAAGGAAAAGTGAAAGAAAAAATCCTAAGACGTGCTTTAGATCGATCCCCTGGTTCTTGTATTAGTTGTGTGCCTGCTATTGACTAAGCCACAGTTTTTCTTTTTGATTAGTTTTTCTTCTTTTTTTTAAATGCCTCCTTCCTCGCGACTTTACGCTAGCCTTAATTGCTTTCATCGGCTACAGCTCTTTGGCCTACACATCTGGCCCTCAAAGGCTGTTTCCGCGGAAATGAACAGAAAAAGAGAGATGCGTTGAAGCGGAATAGATTCTTTTCTCCCGATGGCTAATTGCTGCGAAACGTTGTGGAAATCTGAAATCCTCTTGATAAATGAAACTCAAATTTCTTTGAAAACTGAAATGTTCGAATCTACTGGCGGTAATTTTTCTTAATGACAAAAATTTAGAAACGAGGATCCATCTTTAAGACTAAAATCTGATCGAACAGTGAAACTCCCTTAAAATTAGCCACCCTTAACCTCATGAGCACTCTTAAAAACGAATCTTCCTACCACACACAATTTTCATTGCATCTTTATTAGGTTGTTTTCTTGTCTGTCTGTCTGTTCGGTTCAATTTAAAATTGATTTCAAACTAACCTCTCGATGAGTTAGTGAATTGAAATTGTAAACATAGCTCATAACTGCGTGACGGTGCAATGTTAACTCGCTTTGTTGTCGGTCTGTCCTGTAGAGGTAGCGGTAGAGGGGGTGGGGAGGGGAGGGAGTGGTGAGGGAAGCTCTCCTGCAGGACCGGCGTATTGTGTAGATAGTCTTGGAATGTGATCCAGGCAGTATGCGAGCGGGGGGAGATGGATATCGCTTTCTTGTCTGTCTGTCTGTTCGCTGCAAATTTTGCAGTTGATTTTATACCAATTCCGCAGTGAGTTAGTCTTGTGACTTTAAGAATAGCTCATAACTGGATCAAAAGGCAGTGCTAACTCGCTTTCTTGAGTGGTGTGTGGACAGGCTGATTTGCGTAGCGCTGCCATTTCCTTCTTTTACTGATCCGGTCGAGAATGGTTCGCGAGAAGAACGATTGCTGGCAGCCTTCTGTGTGAAATCGAATGTCTCTAATTTTTACCTTCATGAACTTTTTGCAAGATATAGAGAGCAGGACACAATATATTATTTGACTCAGCTGAACAGAAACTGAAACAAACCTGAAATTTACCGCATCTCTGGTGTAACATCATAAGCATGTCTGAAGTCGTTTGAAGAATTTCTCACACACAAGACAGGCTGAAAATAATTATTTAAATAAAAATGAATTACTAGCTTACCACGTTTTTATATGAGACTGAAAAGTAAAAAATAATACCTCCCAGCCACATTCTGATTCCGAACGACATAAAAATTGACGTAAAAGTTTTGACAAGAATTTTTAATAGCTATGAAAATAGTTGAAAAATTTAAAACAAAAAATGTGGTACATAAGTACCGATTGATGAATTGTTTACCTCCTACCTACTACACTAATCATTGATTGATGCATGAATAGGTAACCTCTTTATCATTATCTCATGTGTCCAGGCTACATTTTATGTTTTAAATCTTAGAAGTATTTTCATAAATATTACAGATTCACAATGACAAATTTTCAGGATTGCCTGTATGGAGTTAGGAATCAGTATTCACCTTGGAGAAACTTTTTCATACTTTATCGTGCAATTTGGAAACATGATTTCTTAAAAATTCATTTTTAAATAACTAGCCTTTTCCCCACGACTTTACCTGCGTGTGTGTTAAACGTGTATACTGCACATGTTTGCTCCTCCCCCCACTATTGGTCCATCTTCTCCCTACCTACATTGACCATCATGTCTCCCCTCTCTCTGTCCATCCCCTCCTCCACCTCCTCTCTCTACATTAAACTCCTCTCTCTTACCCTCTCTCTCTCTCTCTATACTCCCTCTACCTCCCTCTGTCCATCTCTTCCTCCCCCTTTCCTTTCTGTCCATACTGTCCTCCACCCTCTGGCTATCCATCTCCTTTCCCCCCTCTGTTCATCTGCTCCTCCTCTATCTCCCTCTGTCCATCTTCTCAACCTCCAAACTCCATCTCCTGCTGCTCCCTCTTCCTGTCCACGTCCTCTTGTCTCCTTTTCGTACGCACTTGAGCCTATACCTCCTCCTCCTCACCTTACCCTATGCATCTTTAGCTTACTCATTGTTCCTATCGATGTTCTCCAGTCTGTCTCCTACCCATCTCGTCTGTCCCCTCCCCTGTTCTCCTATCTCTTTCCCACACCTCCTTCTCCCCTTTCTCTGACCATTTACCCCCGATCCTTCTCTCAATCTACTACACCTCTCTATCCATCTCTATCTTCCCTTAGGCATACCCCTCCCCCCCCCTGAAAAACAGGTTGGTAAAGCACACTTACACTACTGCCACAACATGTCTTCTGTGCTGTGCAGCCAGACATCAAGGGCTTGAAAACGCCTGTTTGGTTTTGATGCGCAGATTGCCCTGTAAAGCAGCTCGATAAGACATGCGCGCACTACGCCAATACAATACGTCTGTCGTGCAGAGCAGCCTATGTGTCTGGACCTGAAAACACATATTTGCCCATAGCTCCATATATATATATATATATATATATATATATATATATATATATATATATATATATAAATATAAAACCAGCCTTTCCCCCATGGATTCGTATGTGTTCGACATATGTATTGAACACACCTACTCTCTCTCTCTCTCTCTCTCTCTCTCTCTCTCTGTGCCCATCTCTTCCTCCTTCTGTCTGTCCACCTCATCTTATCAACTCTACTTATCTCGTCCTCATTTTCTATTTCTCTTCATCCCTCCTGCCCTGGTATTTGTATACTTCCTGAACACCTTTTCTCTGATCATATATTCCTCCGCCTCCCTCTGACCATATCCATCTCCTCATCTCTCTTTCCACCTCCACCTCCCCTTCTTCCTTTTCCATCTGCCCACTAACACTCTACTGCCTCATACATCTCCCCCTCCATCCTTCTCTCTGTCCTTTTCCTCTTCCCACTTGCTCTGTGCATCACCTCATCTATCTATCTCAAGCTGTCCCCAGCTGTGCTCTTCAGCACATGTAGCCCCTGCAGTGGAGTTCAATGAAGCAGGCCGAAACTACAGCCACAACACACCTGTCTGCAGGGAAGACTCACATCAGGGGCTTGAAAATCATTTATATATATATATATATATATATATATATATATATAAACGATATATATATATATATATAGTGTGAGTGACCTAACATTACCGCTGGATATATTTCGTAAACCACATCAAATACTGACGAATCGATTCCACAGACTGAACATGAGGAGAGGGGCTAGTGTAATTGGTTAATACAAACCATAAAAAAATGCACGGAAGTATGTTTTTTAACACAAACCTACGTTTTTTTAAATGGAACCCCGTTAGTTTTGTTAGCATATCTGAACATATAAACAAATACGTAATCGGTGCCGTTTGTTGCATTGTAAAATGTTAATTACATCTAGAGATATTGTAACCTAAAGTTGACTCTTGAGTACCACTCCTCCGCTGTTCGATCGTGTGTATCGGAGAGCACCGAATTACGTAGGGATCCAAAGGGAACGGTGATGGACCTTAGGTACAGAAGAGACTGGAACAGCACATTACGTCCACATGCTAACACCTTTTTATTGGTCTTTTTCACTGACGCACAAGTACATCACCATGAGGGGTGAGGTGCACGTACACACGTGGTTTCCGTTTTCAATTACGGAGTGGAATAAAGTGTGTCCCGACATGTCAGGCCAATAGATGTTCAATGTGGTGGCCATTATTTGCTGCACACAATTGCAATCTCTGGCGTAATGAATGTCGTACACGCCGCAGTACATCTGGTGTAATGTCGCCGCAGGCTGCCACAATACGTTGTCTCATATCCTCTGGGGTTGTAGGCACATCACGGTACACATTCTCCTTTAACGTACCCCACAGAAAGAAGTCCAGAGGTGTAAGATCAGGAGAATGGGCTCGCCAATTTATGCGTCCTCCACGTCCTATGAAACGCCCGTCGAACATCCTGTCAAGGGTCAAAAAAAATGGTTCAATTGGCTCTGAGCACTATGCGACTTAACTTCTGAGGTCATCAGTCGCCTAGAACTTAGAACTAATTAAACCTAACTAACCTAAGGACATCACACACATCCATGCCCGGGGCAGGATTCGAACCTGCGACCGTAGCGGTCACGCGGTTTCAGACTGAAGCGCCTTCAACCGCATGGCCACATCGGCCGGCGTCAAGGGTCAGCCTGGTGTTAATTGCAGAATGTGCAGGTGCACCATCATGCTGATACCACATACGTCGACGCGTTGCCAGTGGGACATTTTCGAGCAACGTTGGCAGATCATTCTGTAGAAACGCAATGTATGTTGCAGGTGTTTGGGCCCCTGCAATGAAGTGAGGACCAATGAGGTGGTCGCCAATGATTCCGCACCATACATTTACAGTCCACGGTCGCTGTCGCTCTACCTGTCTGAGCCAGCGAGGATTGTCCACGGACCAGTAATGCATGTTCCGTAGATTCACTGTCCCGTGGTTTGTGAAACCCGCTGTAAACAGGTAGAACTGCAACGCATTCTCTGTTAATGCCCATTGACAGAATTGCACTCGATGATTAAAGTCATCACCATGTAATTGCTGATGTAGCGACACATGAAACGGGTGAAAGCGGTGACGATGCAGTATGCGCATGACACTACTTTGACTCAGTCCACCGGCTCTCGCAATGTCCCGTGTACTCATGTGTGGGTTCATGGCAACGGCAGCTAACACACCAACTGCACCCGCTTCTCCTGTGACGGGCCTGTTACGTACCCGTTTGCGTGCTACGACCATACCTGTTGCATACAGTTGGCGGTAGATGTTTTGCAATGTGCGGCACGTTGGATGCTCTCTGTCCGGGTACCGTTCTGCATACACCCTGCAGGCTTCTGCTGCATTTCGTCGACACTCGCCATAGATGAGTATCATCTCCGCCTTTTCAGAGTTCGAATAACCGTGGTCACAGTTCCTACAACACTACACTATCACAGACGTCTGGTAACACGGTGTACTACAGTTGGTCTGCGTGCGGAGACGAATGCAGAATAACAATAGCAGCAAGCGCTACATGCGGACACTGCGACAGCTAGACCAAACCACAACAGTGCATTACAGCCACACTCGTAAACACGGTCGTCATCGTAAACATGTCCCTGCAGATGCTGCTCGCCGACCGTGGCCCGTGTTTGTTACAATACGCAACTGAACGTCGGAGGTTTCAAACGTCAACTTTACAATATCTCCGGATGTAATTAACATTTTACAATGCAACAAACGGCACTGATTACGTATTTGTTTATATGTTCAGATGTGCTAACAAAACTAACGTGGTTCCATTTAGAAAAACGTAGGTTTGTGTTAAAAAACATACTTCCGTGCATTTTTGTATGATTTGTTTTAAACAATTACACTAGCCCCTCTCCTCACGTTCGGTCTGTGGAATCGGTTCGTCAGTATTTGATGTGGTTTACGAAATATATCCAGCGGTAACGTTAGCTTTCTCACCATATATATATATATATATATATATATATATATATATATATACACACACATATATATATATATATATATATATATATATATATATATATATATATATAAGGGAGAGTTTTTGTTTGTATGCCCAGGATCTATTCCCAAACCCGTGGATCAATTTCAAACAAATTTGGCACAGAAACAATAGGCCCCACATGCAGTTTATAACCTCCTAGCTCCATTTGGAATGGAGATACAGGCAAGAGCATGTTTTCTTCCACCTCCTGGTGAACAGGCTGCCCTGCACAATATGCATGTTGTGTGCGTACAGTGTAGGGTAGCCAAATCAATCTGCATTGCAGAGTAGGCAACTTGTCAGGGACAAGAAATGGTTTTCTGGGTCCCAACATAGAGACTACCCTAAATGACACATGTTTTGTGTTGAAGTAGTATCAGCCTGTCCGTCCCCGTTAGCTGAGTGGTCAGCAGGCTAGAATGTCAATCCAAAGGGCCCGGGTGTGATTCGCCACTGGGTCGGAGATTTTCTCCACTCAGGGACTGGGTGTTGTGTTGTCCTAATCAACATCATTTCAGCCCGGTCGACGTAAAGTCACCGAAGTGGCTTCAAATCAAAAGACTTGCACCTGGCGAATGGTCTACCCGACAGGAGGCCCTAGTCACACTAGACTTACATTTTATTATCAACATGTGTTGAATGGTGGCTTGAATGCCAGGGACAAATAAACGATTTTCAAGCCCCTGATGTGAGTCTTCCCTGCAGACAGGTGTGTTGTGGATGTAGTTTTGGTCTGCTTCATTGAACTCCACTGCAGGGGCTACATGTGCTGAAGAGCACAGTGGGGACAGCTTGAGATGGATAGATGAGGTGATGGACAGAGCAAGTGGGAGGAGAAAAAGGACAGAGAGAAGGATGGAGGGGGAGATGTATGAGGCAGTAGAGTGTTAGTGGGCAGATGGAAAAGGAAGAAGGGGAGGTGGAGGTGGAAAGAGAGATGAGGAGATGGATATGGTCAGAGGGAGGGGGAGGAATATATGATCAGAGAGAAGGTGTTCAGGAAATATACTGATACATGTTCTCAGAAATGAAATTATTTTAAGGGAAAGAGACTACTGAAAAACAACGGCTCTTAATGATCAAATGGTTCAAATGGCTCTGAGCACTATGGGACTTAACAGCTATGGTCATCAGTCCCCTAGAACTTAGAACTACTTAAATCTATTTAACCTAAGGACATCACACAACACCCAGTCATCACGAGGCAGAGAAAATCCCTGACCCCGCCGGGAATCGAACCCGGGAGCCCGGGCGTGGGAAGCGAGAACATTACCGCACGACCACGAGCTGCGGACTCTTAATGATTACACATCTTTGATAAAGGGAACTCACTGGAGGTGTGTTTCATCTTCATCTTAATCAGATTCATCAATATGAAACGCTCGTGATGAACAAATGTTACATTTTTTTTAACTGGAGCATCTTCTCCAAACTAACATTTTGTATACTATTGTTCTCCATATTTTGTCAGAATCTTGTGACAGTAACATCTTTGGAAATATCATCAACTGAAATATTCATTATTTCCAATTTTGTTTCATGCTGTCAGCAGTTTAACGGCTGCAGGTGATAATCTGTTCTTTCAGAAGTCATGCTGTATCTTGGGCATCTAACAGTAATTGCCTTAGGCCTTTTGAATAGCTCATTCCTGTATTATGTCTGAACTCCACTAAGTCTAATGCAGTAGTGGCAAGCTAAGGACCTTTTGATCTACAGTCATTCCTTCGCTATTTAGAAACTCTTCATTGCGTCTGGCTGACGTAATCGAGTTATTTCCCTAAATTTCCATGTATTATCTTTTAGGTACAGGCTACAAATGCCCCAGTGTGGAGGACTCTCCATTGTTTATTGCCATAGGAGACTGTGTCCTATATTATAGTAAGGTGTCTTCAGCTTCTACGTAATTTTATGATAGTGAATGCCAATTTTTACCTCATCCAGTTCCAAACCAGAAACTGATTCCACCAAGTAAATAAATGTGCCGATATGTGCGAACAGCTATCGCCTGACATTTATCCCAAACTGGGGCATCTGATATACTCATTTTATCAATTTCTTACTTTGTCACGAGTGATTTAGTTAGAACATCGTAGCTGTGGCTACATTGGTTTGTAGGAAGCTAGGTGTTATGTATTTTTAAAGCAACTGTTGCCTCTTATCTATCAGGAATTTCAAGATACCTGTGTGCTCTAGGAAATCCAGTGTGAGATCTTTATAACTTGCAGAAATTGGATATTACGAAATTCTTTAAATGGTATTGGTGGACCTAATTAAGTCCAGACTTAATGTCAACTAAACTGTGTGGTTCTGACATTAAAAGTAACTGTTTGTTAATGCTGTATTCTTCATCTGTTTGAATTTTGTACATTCTGATGTTATAGACTGTTTTGCAGTGTACTTTGGGATTGGGTGAACTAAATCCAATTGCTAAAGAGCTGACGCCGTGATCTCGAACTTTGAAAACATGGTCTTTTGAAACTGTTACGTTTTCAGAATGTCCATGCTGCCGATGCTACAATGGTTCGGTATATTACTTTCGGTGATGGATGTAATGCATGCGGTATGTTGTAACGCAGCTAGGGCGTAAGTCTTGACGAAGAAAGCCATCTGTATCCTGTAGTGACGTTTTCGTAAAGCCATCCTAAGTGATCTACCTTCCTTTATCTTAATATGCTAGTTTATGACAGAATCTCCTCCTTCTGGCCTACCCATTAGGAGATCGTGCAGCGAACCCGAAAAAATTCTGTTTTCACGAAAAATTGCTAAGCGGGTTAGAGGCTTCTATCCAGTCACACTCTGACCAGTCTGGTGTGGCAATAGAAGATAGCGAAAGGGAAGCTTTAAATTTTGCATTTAAAAACAATTCATGGAAGTGGATCGTACAAACATACCGTCGTTTGACCTTCGCACACACACCTGAATGGAGGACGTAGCAGTTGGGGTCCCTGGCGTAGAGGAGAAAGTGTCGAAATTGAAGACCAGTTCGGTTTTACAGGTAGCACTCTACTGAAAAGGCCATTTACTTAGCTTGAATAAAAAGTTTTCGGGTTCCAGCCGCTTCAAGTAATTAAAATTACGCGAGCATTCGGCCAATCACTCCTTGGCCATTAGCAGGTGGTATGACTACCAGTGGGCTACTGGTACGCCCCTTACATACACCAGCTGTCGGCTGTGACGTCACTGGTTCCCTTGGCCTCGCCATACTCGTGCTTATCTTGACTCACCTTTCGATGCACCCGCTTCGACCGCGCTGTTGCTGAACCCACGCGGTGGTGAACTGCAGGCCATCATATCTATTTAGGGTGTTGTTAGTGACTTTTATTTCAATGGCATCTCTAATTAAACAATTCCACAGGCTGCGTGTGCAAGTCATGACGGATGTTTCATCAGATTGTATCCGGTGTACGTTATCTAAAGCATGTTCAGTTTTTTCGGGGTTAGCTTCATCTGTTGCAGACCTCTTCATGGAGAACTGGAGGATATTGTCTTAGAGACGAGGCCATTTCTTTAGATACGTTGAAGACACGTTCGTAATGTGGCCCACAGAGTTGTAAAACTTGACGAGTTCTTCGAACACCTCAACGGCATTAACAGTAACATCCAGTTTATCATGGAGGAAGAAAATAAAATAAAAAAATAAAAAAAAGATGATGCAGTGTCCTTCCTCGAAGTTCTCGTCCTTTGTAAAAGAAATAAAAGCCTTGCCACAGTGGCTATGGAGAACCCATCCACACCTTTCTGAACTTGCACGCCATCAGCCACCATCACACGGCACAGACGCACACTGTTCTACAAACATTGGTGGGTCGTGCGATAATGATATCAGACACTGATAATCCGCCCCATGGGCTGAGGAACCTAGCAAGGTCTTCAGGAACAGCGGCTATAGCGTCGATCAAATAAATAAAATGATTTCAAGCAAGACTCACAAAAACAACACTGACGGGAGCAAATCGATCTTCAGACCTCCGGTAAAAATGCGTCAATTACTGAGGCCAGTTAAAGACGCAGCAGGTCTCAGAACACCGGGGGTTTTCAAGATACTTTGCGACTGCGGCCAGTCGTACATCGGACTAACAGTACGCGCTGTGGAACAACGCAGGAAGGAACATGAGAGGTTTTATCGCCTACAATATCTCCATAAATCTGCTTCAGTTCTGCATGCTTTATAAAACGGACACCGGATAAAATTTGACGAAGCATCTGTGGTGGCTTGCACACTCGGCTTCTGGGATTGTGTAATTAAAAGATTTATTGAAGTTAAAATCACCGAGACACCCTAAGCAGAGACGGTGGCCTGCAGTTCAGAACGGCGTGGGATCCAGCGATCGCGCGGTTGAAGCGGGTGCATCGATCGCCGAGTCAACATAAGTCCGTATATGGCGATGCCGCAGGCACCAGTGACGTCACAGCCAGCTGGTAGTTTATATAAGGAGAGTGCTAGCAGCCCACTGGCAGTCATACCACTTGAAAATGGCCAAGGAGTGCTTGACCGAAAGCTCGTATACTTTTAATTACCCGACGTGGTTGGAAACCCGATAACTTTTTATTCAGGGTTACCGCCGCGAGACTCTGTATTCTTACGCCTTCTTAGTCTGATTTTATTATAAATCTCTCGCCTAGCACAAAGTCACAAGAGACTGTAAAGAAGCGCCGGTGACTCCTGTATGGAAAAAGATTAAAAGAATAGACCCCCAAAGTTACGGACCAGTATCCTTAAAATTCTTGAACATATTCTGAGTTTGAGACGGAAAATTTTCTGTCCACAAATCAGCACGCATTCCGAAAGCATCGCTCGTGCGAAACTCAGATACCCCTTTTCTCGGAGGATATCCTGCGAATCATAGATGAAGGTCAATAGGCAGCTGCCATATTCATAGACTTTCGAAAAGAGTTTGTTTGGTTGATTGGCTGATTTTGGAGGATGGGACCAAACGGCGAGGTCATCGGTCCCGTCGGAGTAGGAAAGGATAGGGTAGGTATTCGGCCGCGCCCTTAAAATGAATCATCCCGGCGTTTGCCTGAAGCGATTTGGGGAAATGATAGAAGACCTAAATCAGGATGGCCGGTCGCGGGTTAAAACCATCGTCCATCGTCCTCCCGAACGCGAGCTCAGTGTGCCAACCACTGGGCCACCTCGCTCGGTGAAAGCGTTTGACACGATGCCCCACTGCATGCTGGTAACGAAGACCGGGGATTACTGATTCTGTTCCGAGGTATGTGAATGACTGGAAGACTTATTCATTAATAGAATCCAGTATGTTGTTCTCGACGGCGAGTGCTCACAAGAGACAAGGGTATCGCCAGAAGTGCTTCTGGGAAGTGTGACAAGACCCTGGTTATTTTCAGTACATAAATTATCTGCCGGATAATGTGAGCAGCAATCTACGGTTCTTTGCTCATGGTGCTGTGGTGCAGGGTGAGGTGTGTCATTTTCTTAAAAAAAATTATTATGGGCTTTTGACAGTCGCCCGTACAACCAGCCTCATACAATAAGAACAACAATTATCGTTGACATCCATTTAAACTGAACTTAAGTAAACTATCTAAATAACACATTACATCGTAAAAAAACTCTTTCTATACTCTTGTTTGACCCTATGTCATTAAATCATATAGGAGCTTATAGACCTTTGTCTTATCTTGGTAAAAGTGTTTTCATGTTTGTAAACAAGGCATTTCCAGAAGTCACCAGATGCGTAGTAGTTTCGTGGTTTCTTGAAAGCTTCTGTGGCAGTCGAAGAAAATGTGATTAATATCTTGCTCACTGTCGCATTCTCATGGAGAAATTGTAATTCTGTTGAGGTAGTAGAGTGACCGTAGGAGTGTGCAAGATGACTTAGGGAAAATTTCTAGTTGGTGTGTGAATGGCAGCTTGCCTTAAATGTACAAAAATGTAAGTTAATGTTGATGAGTAGGAAAAACAATAGTATAATTTTCGAATCCAATACTAGTAGTGTGTTGTTTGAGACAGTCACATCTATAGAATATCCCGGCGTAACATTGCAAAATGGTATGAAATGGAACGATCACGTAAAGACGGTGGTAGGGAGGCCGACTGGACGACTTTGGTTTGTTTGGAGAATTTTAGGAAAGGTGTACCTCACGTATGGAGGAGACCGCATATAGAACAATGGTGTGACCCATTCTTGAATACTGCTGGAGTCTTTGGAATCCCCACCAGGTAATATTGAAGGAAGACATCGAAGCAATTCAGAGGGGTGCTTCTAGATTTATTACCGGTATTTTCCATCAGCACGCCAATATTTGGAGATGCTTCTTGAACTCAAATGGGAATTCCTGGAGGGAAGTCGACGTCCCTTTCGCAAGAGACTATTGAGAAAATTTAGAGGACAGGCTTTTGATGCTGACTGTGTAACAGCACAACTCTGTGGATGGTCATAGATTTTCTAGGTGTTTTGCAAAGTTTGTTATGTTAGTTGTGCTGAATATTTCTCTTGTAAATATGTTGTCAAGTTCCAAATGCTATTTGTTATTTAAGAAAGAAAATATGCATAGAATGATAACATTTGTAAGCAGACACGCTGGCCTAGACAGGGAAATGGTAATGTCAGAGAATGTAATAAATTGTAAATGCATTATCGCTGGACGTGCGAGGGCGCCAAAAAGTAGAAGTTTGGAGTCGTGAGGAGGCGATTATTGTCGTTGTTTGTGTGTATTCGCCGGTGTGGCTGTCACAAGGCCAGAGATAAAATGTCTGTTTCCGAAATGCCGAGCAGTGGAAACTGAAATGGTTGGTTTGGCGTATGTTTAATAAGTGAAAGCTATGGCATTCATTGCTCACAGTACAAATGCAGCAAGAGTAATTCACATAACATCATGAGTACTGTGGGCTCTTGTTATTGGCTATGGTATGGCAGGAAGATCAACTATGCCCTATTTTACGGCTAAATGAAGCCACTCGACAAACCGACGACATCATTAAGTGAAGTAAGATCTGGACTTTTTAAAACTAGAAGTGTAATACGATGACCAGCGTAGTTGAAATTTTAATGCTTAAATAACATTGTTAGGCCAGGATACTTTATAGATGTGACTGTCTCCAACAACACACTACTAGTGCTGGATTCGAGAATTACACTATTGTTTTTCCTACTCATCGACATTAACTTACATTTTTGTACATTTAAGGTAGGTTGCCATTCTCACACCAACTAGAAATTTTCCCTAAGTTATCTTGCACACTCCTACAGTCACTCTACTGCCTCAACAGAGTTACATTTTCTCCATGTGAATGCGACAATGAGGAAGATATTAATCACATTTTCTTCGACTGCCACAGAAACTTTCAAGAAACCACGAAACTACACTACCGCCCATTAAAATTGCTACACCAAGAAGAAATGCAGATGATAAACGGGTATTCATTGGACAAATATATTATACTAGAACTGACATGTGATTACATTTTCAAGCAATTTGGGTGCATAGATCCTGAGAAATCAGTAACCAGAACAACCACCTCTGGCCGTAATAACGGCCTTGATACGCCTGGGCATTGAGTCAAACAGAGCTTGGATGGCGTGTTCATGTACAGCTGCGCATGCAGCTTCAACACGATACCACAGTTCATCAAGAGTAGTGACTGGCGTATTGTTACGAGCCAGTTGCTCGGCCACCATTGACCAGACGTTTTCAATTGGTGAGAGATCTGGAGAATGTGCTGGCCAGGACATCAGTCAAACGTTTCTGGTCAGAGATCTGGAGAATGCGCTGGACAGGGTAGCAGTCGAATATTTTCTGTATCCAGAAAGGCCCGTACAGGATCTGCAACATGCGGTCGTGCATTACCCTGCTGAAATGTAGGGTTTCGCAGGGATCGAATGAAGGGTAGAGCCACGGGTCATAACACATCTGAAATGTAGCGTTTACTGTTCAAAGTGCCGTCAATGCGAACAAGAGGTGACCGAGACGTGTAACCAATGGCATCCCGTACCATCACGCTCGATGATGCGCCAGTAAGAGGATGACGAATACACGCTTCCAATGTGCGTTCAATGGTATGTCGCCAAATACGGATGCGACGATCATGACGCTGTAAACGGAACCTGGATTCATCCGAAAAAATGACGTTTTGCCATCCGTGCACCCAGGTTCGTCGTTGAGTACACCATCACAGGCGCTCCTGTCTGTGATGCAGCGTCAAGGGTAACCGCAGCCATGGTCTCCGAGCTGATAGTCCATGCTGCTGCAAATGTCGTCGAACTGTTCATGCAGATGGTTGATGTCTTGCAAACGTCCCCATCTCTTGACTCAGGGACCGAGACGTCGCTGCACGATCCGTTACAGCCATGCGGATAAGATGCCTGTCACTGAACTGCTATTGATACGAGGCCGTTGGGATCCAGCACGGCGTTCCGTGTTACCCTCTTGAACCCACCGGTTCCATATTCTACTAACAGTCATTGGATCTCGTCCAACGCGAGCGGCAATGTCGCGATACGATAAACCACAATCGCGATAGGCTGCAATCCGACCTTTTTCAAAGTCGGAAACGCGATGGTACGCATTTCTCCTCCTTGCACGAGGCATCACAACAACGTTTCACCAGGCAACGCCGGTCAACTGCTGTTTGTGTATGAGAAATCGGTTGGAAACGTTCCTCATGTCAGTACGTTGCAGGTGTCGCCACAGGCGCCAACCTCGTGTGAATGCTCTGAAAGGCTAATCATTTGCGTATCACAGCATCTTCTTCCTGTCGGTTAAATTTCGCGTCTGTAGCACGTCATCTTCGTGGTGTAGCAATTTTAATGGCCGGTAGTGTATTACACCATCTGGTGACTTCTGGAAATGCCTTGTTTCCAAACGTAAATAATTTTCATCCAAGCAGTATCTATCCTATAGCTATGTGGTAACCGAAATAATCAGAAAATGAACTGAAAATGACGTGAACGTTAATTTATTAGATTATCAAAACATAATCTTTACAACTTTTGGACAATTACGTAGTAATGAAATCTTTGGCTATAGGATGAATAATATCAGAAATAGAATGATGCAAAAGCCAGTATTAATTTATTTGCTAAAAATAGAGTAACTTTCATAATAAAAAATTGGTAGTAAAACTTTACGTAACTTGGACATTGATTTTCAATTTCAAAAGTACAGTTCTAATTTATAGCTTGTGGCATAATTTATAACTTTTATTACAGAGATATATCAGAGTAACTGATAGGTAAGTAACAGTCCTTACCAGTGAGTAAACTCAATCTTATGCTTGCTACGATTACGACACCCAGTATTACGGCGAGTAACGTAATACAAAGTTTCTGTCCGCAGCCAGTAAACAATCTTACTTTAATTGATCTTTGAAAATTAATATAATATGTTGTATGTGTTTGCTGTTGGATTATTATTTGACTACTGTGACATTGTAAGTAGGCTGTTTAGGTTCTTATATTGGTAACGCCGCCGCCACGTAACGCTCTCTGTATGAAAATCACTGGCTGTGCTGTGTGCAGTCTGTGGCTAGTTTGCATTATTGTCTGCCATTGTAGTGTTGGGCAGCGGCAGCTGGATGTGAACAGCGCGTAGCGTTGCGCAGTTGGAGGTGAGCCGCCAGCAGTGATGGATGTGGGGAGAGAAATGGCGGAGATTTGAAATTTGTGCATGAACTGCTATATATATTATGACTATTAAGGTAAATACATTGTTTGTTCTCTATTAAAATCTTTCATTTGCTAACTATGCCTATCAGTAGTTAGTGCCTTCCGTAGTTTGAATTTTTTATTTAGCTGGCAGTAGTGGCGCTCGCTGCATTGCAGTAGTTCGAGTAATGAAGATTTTTGTGAGGTAAGTGATTTGTGAAAGGTATAGGTTAATTTTAGTCAGGGCCAGTCTTTTGTAGGGATTTTTGAAAGTCAGATTGCGTTGCGCTAAAAATATTGTGTGTCAGATTAAGCACAGTCATGTACAATTGTTCTAAGGGGACGTTTCAACATGTCTGGTATGAAGTACTTGAATGGGTGCGTTACGTACTGTTCCTACGTTATGACGCCAATAACTATTCTTACGTAAAATTGCTTACGAGTATGAAGTTCAGTTTCAATTAAATTATTCTTCTTCCGCGGAGGAACTGGCGACCGTTGATTATTTTCATTAATGACGTACTTTGGAAACCTTTTTTCTAAATTTTCCAGTAACTACTGTTTGTTAAAAATTAGTTTACGTAATAAAAATATATAAAGTTAACCGAACTTGGTGGCTAATCGTCCTTGCTAAAATACTGAGCAGTGGCGATTCGGTTATAACTTCATCTACTTCTCACAGTTTTGCATTACTCTTCGGAGTAGATGCCTTTCCCCCACAGATTAGGGAGTTCAGGTACGCGGTCATATAGCAAAGCGTAATTAGCCGGAGAGGTAGAAGGGTTATAACTGCAGAACGACGGTAGTGCCGCTAATGTTCATTTCGCATAAGGACCACGAAAGTGATACAAGAGAAATTAGGGCTCTTTCGGAGGTATATAGACAGTCGTCTTTCCCTCGCTCTATTCACGATTGGAACAGAAAAGGAAACGACTAGTACCTGCCTGCATGGACCGCATAGTAGCTTCCGGGGTATGCAGGTAGATGCAGACGTTTTGTAATAGGTTTGCGGTTTTACTCAGCTTGGATTTTTATAAGGTCAGCCTGGCCCCACTGTCCCATTCGTAAGCAATCGTGGCCTTCTTTATCATATCCATCCCGTACTGTCTGTTTCTTACTGAACATATATCACTCAGAGAAGAGTGTATCACTGTCTTGAGTCCTGCAAGAAGGAAGCCCGGTAGCGCAGTGTCTATCTTTCTAACAAACGGTTCAGTTGCTAGCACGTAAAAAATGTTCAAATGTGTGCGAAATATTATGGGACTTAACTGCTAAGGTCATCAGTCCCTAAGCTTACACACTAGTTACCCTAAATTATCCTAAGGACAAACACACACACCCATACCCGAGGGAGGACTCGAACCTCCGCCGGGACCAGCCGCACATTCCCATGACTGCAGCGCCAAGACCGCTCGGCAAATCCCGCTCGGCGCAAGCACTTCAAACGAGGAGGGGGGATGATAGACTACCCTGTCTCAGGACCCATTAGAAATTTATTTAGGTTGTGAAGTTTACAGCTGAGCCTTGGTTGGAGCGATGGCCTATTAAAGTAAACGTCGACAAGTACGAAGCAGTTCTGTTCGCACGTAGACCGAAACTACTGCGCAAACATCAACACAGTAGACTGATAGCACTTCATACATGCCCAGTACGTTTCCGAGAGAAAGTCAGATCTAGGTGTCTGGCTGGACGGGAAACTTACATGGGGGGGGGGGGGGGGGGGAACCACAACGAGTACGTTGCCAACAGGGCGCACGCCAGGCTCAAACAGCTCTACCCAATGCTCAACAGGGAAAGTACACTGAGTAGGAGGGTGTCGAGGTCAATATACATGACACTGATTAGATCTCTGTGACGTACGCAGCTCCCGTCTGGGGATATGCAGCTCCTACACGACTGCGCCGCCTGCAGATCATACAGAACAAAGTGCTACGAATCATTAGCAACGCTCCACGCTACACACGCACCGTGGATCTTCACAATGAATGCCGCCTTGAAACCCTCAAGGAAGTATTCAAAAAACACGCCACACGACTATACAGGAACTCGAGACACTCTAACAATCCTTTCATCCTCACTCTGGGAAACTACGATCACAACCATAGGCGGAAGCCCAAGCGGACAAAGACACTACTAGCAAAGGCATAGCCTCCTATGGTAAACTAAGATACACCAACAAGCGACAAACGTCGGCAAGCCCCTGCATATCAGTAACATGACTGGTAATTACCAGCTGCTATTAGAGCCGACCAACAGGCCACAGCAAGGAAACCGACGAGCTCGCCCACTAACGCATAAACAATTCGCCAACATCACCCTACCCTGTGCATCCGATATATGACCTATCGGACACAAAAACGACAGTAAAACTAACTGTTGCAGGTTGCTGACGCTGAACGAGAGGTCTACACCGGCACCCAGCGGCAGCCTCCGAGCAATACAACCGCACAACGTCAAAGGTATGGACATGCATGATACCCACTACTAACAAAGCCTACCCTTGCACGACCTATCGCAGGCAGCAAGACATCCGCTACTGCTCTTACTACCCGATCTAACTATCGCAGAGGCTTTTTTTCCCCGTGGCTCTTGCCTTGGCACTTCTTTTCCTCTGCCCTTCAAACCGCTACCCTTCGTTCTACTTCGACCCAATCTATCTCCAGATGAGCGCGTATTAATGGTTAACCTTAACCAGAGGTACGCAAACATCGCAGTATCCACATCGTGCGACACCTCACTTTAGTGAAAACTAACCCTTATGCAGAGATGGCAGTAGACCAATTGAGTTGGTCATCGTGCCGGTGTGGGCGTGGAGGGGCTCCACCTCTATAAAAAAAGTGTAAAAGTTGATCGAATTTCATACAGGTGTAGGTGCCCCACATGCAATTCACCAATATGCTCACTAAGCCTCTGACAAACCACAGTAAGAGGTACTGCTGTTCAGCTGTATCACAGAGCCCTTCAAAGTCTACATTTGTTGTTTCCATCCCTATCTCTGAATCTTAATTTAAATGAATATATCCCTTTAAGCTGCAAGAGTGCTCACATCGACCTCCCGGATATCAGCGTGCTTTAATACAGAGCGATAACATGGGAGTGCTTTTAGCGTGCTGTTTAGGAGTCTTGTACAAATTTTAAATTTTATATTAACTTAACTTTACGGGACGGTCCGATTGCTGGATGTGCGCGGCATGGAAGGTGTGATTTGTCAGGGTTGATTTAAAGTCGTACATTTAAAGAAAAGTTTACTCCAGATTTGGGTCACAACGCAACCTTCCAGGATGGATATTTTTACACCATAGGCAATAATGTTCTCCAAAGAATTATTAAGTGACTCTTTGAAAATAGACTCTCCTTCAATTTTGAAAAAAAAAACAACACCCTAAATTCAGTTCTTTACGACAAATTGTTATTCCAACAAATGATGTGGAACATGAGTCAGTAAGGAAGGTAGAATGCACACAGATTGATTAAAGCTTGAACTGGAAGAATCATATTACTGAGCTCAAACAGTTAAGTTCAGCCGCTTTCGCTCTTCGTATAACTGCTCATCTCCTCGCTTATTTCGCAGATTTCCACTCAATAAAGGCTTTCTGTGGTAACTCATCTCATAGAAATAAGATATTGATTGTACAAATGCGAACAGTAAGAACAATATTTGGTGTAGGTACCTCTTATGGGAACTAGGCATTTTAACTGCACCGTCTCTATACATATATTCCTTACAGGAATTCGTCGTAAATAACCCATCACAATTTGAGAGGAACGGTGATGTAAACACTTATAGCATTGTAGGGAAAAATGACCTTCATTACCCATCGTTAAAGCTGTCAATGGCCCAGAAAGGAATTCAAGCAAAATGCAGCAAAGAAAATTTTTGATTTGTCCAGTAACATAAAATGTCTGACAGGAATCAAAGCAAGTTTTAAATCTAAGTTAAAAGCATTTTTCCTCGACAGCTAATTACATTCCATTGAATAATTTCTACTTATAAACTACTGGCCAGTAAAAAATGTGTAGTTGCATGTGTTCATTAATATTAACACATATCCTGTAAACTGACTCGTTCCACATTGTTTGATAAAAGAATCATTCAAACGATATATGGGACAAGTAACTGACTAATAAACAAGGTAGGCGGCCGAAAGTTAATAGATGTTAAAAAGTGACAGTGGTGTTGCAGAAGCGAAAACTGAATAGTAGAGACAAGGTCAGACGCATGTTACAAGAGAGGGGTGCAGTTTACAGAAATACAAGAGAGCACCGGGAGGTGGCCTGAACCATCTGCCCTATAGGAGAGCTAAAACTCAAAAGAATGTATTTCAGAAGTTTGTCTTTGCAGGAAAGTATGAGAGGCAGTCACATGGCCTCCCTCCCTTGCCTCCTAATTGATTTTAAAAGATTGCTGGGCTATGCTGCGTCTTAGTGCAGGCTCTGCACTGCCCTTGGTCTTTGGTCCATCGCCGTTTATACCATTACGTTCAGTTCAAAGAGGATCAAGCTAGCTTCCTCGCATCGAAGAGAATCGATCTTCTGAAAATGTACCAGGACGAGTCGTTAGCGACTTCTTTGTTGATGCACTCACCATGGTGTGTTGCAGGAGTGCGTCAGCGTCAGGTAGCGGACTCCCAGCTCTTGGTAGACGCGCAGAATGCCCAGGCTGGAGTCGATCGAGTGACCTCCCTCCACCGCGATCAGGCTACCAATCTTGCCTGCCGCGAAAGCCTCTCCAATGCCTGCAACATTCATGTCACGTTATCTGCACGTCATGGAGCAGTTGCTCTTCACATCAACCAGGAGCAGTTAGTGCTCCATGCTACCATCTCCAGCAGTCAACAAGGGTATCTATTCTTTTACTTGTACTGCAGCTACATATAATTTTCTACTGTTGTGTTTACCTTAGTGCGTGCTCGTAGCTTTCATGTTACTCCTTTTACAGAGTATGTAACGGTGTGAGGAGGATCAGACAAAGATGTAAACAAGTGATCGTTTTCAAAATAGAATATTTTTGCTGTCTTGACAGCCTTTTTTAAATATTTTTAGTAGTATTTTAGGAGCGCTCATATTTCCTGAAATTATGTTTCAAAAATTAGAAATACGTATTTAACGAAACGAAAACGGTCACATGTTTTGTGAAATTATTTGTCTAAAATTAAGAAATGAAACACATCAAACAAACGTTTACGCGCGTCTGATTCTAGAAATCATGCACAGCAACTGAGTTGGTCATGCATTAGTGATGTAATGTGATAACTGACAAGAAACCCCTTGAGTGCGAGGTCGTAAATTCAATTTTAGTAAGGCAAATTTTAAAGTATTGTGTTAACATTTATGACAGGAAAACATTTATCTGCTAATGACTCACCACGTCCATTAGGAGGGTGACAGGATACGAGTGTCCGGAAGGTGCAGAGATCAACTTTCTATTGAATATACATACAGGGTGACAATTACTGAACTGTATGACACAAAATCGACATACCTTCTGAACTATTTGCGATAGGACGTTGAAACTGCACGGCTGGCCGCAAAGCATGATCAGAATTAGTATGGTCTAATGCACGCACCTTGTTGTTGTCGGCCGTTGGAATGTGAAAATATCACGGTACAGCGTGCTTGAGTTGTATACATGGAAGAACCCTGGAGATACTAAAAGGTATCAGATAGATTATATAATCGTAAGACAGAGATTTAGGAACGAGGTTTTAAATTGTAAGACATTTCCAGGGGCAGATGTGGACTCTGACCACAATCTATTGGTTATGACCTGTAGATTAAAACTGAAGAAACTACAAAAAGGTGGGAATTTAAGGAGTTGGGACCTGGATAAACTGAAAGAACCAGAGGTTGTACACAGTTTCAGGGAGAGCATAAGGGAACAATTCACAGGAATGGGGGAAATAAATACAGTAGAAGAAGAATGGGTAGCTTTGAGCGATAAAGTAGTGAAGGCAGCAGAGGATCAAATAGGCAAAAAGACGAGGGCTAGTAGAAATCCTTGGGTAACAGAAGAAATATTGAATTTAATTGATGAAAGGAGAAAATATAAAAATGCAGTAAATGAAGCAGGCAAAAAGGAATACAAACGTCTCAAAAATGAGATCGACAGAAAGTGCAGAATGGCTAAGCAGGGATGGCTAGAGAACAAATATAAGAATGTAGAGGGTTATCTCACTAGGGGTAAGATAGATACTGCCTACAGGAAAATTAAAGAGACCTTTCGAGATAAGAGAACCACTTGTATGAACATCAAGAGCTCAGATGGAAACCCAGTTCTCAGAAAAGAAGGGAAAGCAGAAAGGTGGAAAGAGTATATAGAGGGTCTATACTAGGGCGATGTACTTGAGGACAATATTATGGAAATGGAAGAGGATCTAGATGAAGATGAAACTGGAGATACGATACTGCGTGAAGAGTTTGACAGAGCACTGAAAGACCTGAGTCGAAACAAGGCTCCCGGAGTAGACAACATTCCATTGGAACTACTGACGGCCTTGGGAGAGCCAGTCCTGACTAAACTCTACCATCTGGTGAGCAAGATGTATGAAACAGGCGAAATACCCTCAGACTTCAAGAAGAATATAATAATTCCAATCCCAAAGAAAGCAGGTGTTGACAGATGTGAAAACTACCGAACAATCAGTTTAATAAGCCACAGCTGCAAAATACTAACACGAATTCTTTACAGACGAATGGAAAAACTAATAGAAGCCGACCTCGGGGAAAATCAGTTTGGATTCCGTAGAAATACTGGAACACGTGAGGCAATACTGACCCTACGACTTACCTTAGAAGAAAGATTAAGGAAAGGCAAACCTATGTTTCTAGCATTTGTAGACTTAGAGAAAGATTTTGACAATGTTGACTGGAATACTCTCTTTCAAATTCTAAAGGTGGCAGGGGTAAAATACAGGGAGCGAAAGGCTATTTACAATTTGTACAGAAACCAGATGGCAGTTATAAGAGTCGAGGGACATGAAAGGGAAGCAGTGGTTGGGAAGGGAGTAAAACAGGGTTGTAGCCTCTCCCCGATGTTATTCAATCTGTGTATTGAGCAAGCAGTAAAGGAAACAAAAGAAAAATTCGGAGTAGGTATTAAAATCCATGGAGAAGAAATAAAAACTTTGAGGTTCGCCGTTGACATTGTAATTCTGTCAGAGACAGCAAAGGACTTGGAAGAGCAGTTGAATGGAATGGACAGTGTCTTGAAAGGAGGATATAAGATGAACATCAACAAAAGCAAAACGAGGATAATGGAATGTAGTCGAATTAAGTCGGGTGATGCTGAGGGAATTAGATTAGGAAATGAGACACTTAAAGTAGTAAAGGAGTTCTGCTATTTGGGGAGCAAAATAACTGATGATGGTCGAAGTAGAGAGGATATAAAATGTAGACTGGCAATGGCAAGGAAAGCGTTTCTGAAGAAGAGAAATTTGTTAACATCGAGTATAGAGTTAAGTGTCAGGAAGTCGTTTCTGAAAGTATTTGTATGGAGTGTAGCCATGTGTGGAAGTGAAACATGGACGATAAATAGTTTGGACAAGAAGAGAATAGAAGCTTTCGAAATGTGGTGCTACAGAAGAATGCTGAAGATTAGATGGGTAGATCACATAACTAATGAAGTATTGAATAGGATTGGGGAGAAGAGAAGTTTGTGGCACAACTTGACCAGAAGAAGGGATCGGTTGGTAGGACATGTTCTGAGGCATCAAGGGATCACCAATTTAGTACTGGAGGGCAGCGTGGAGGGTAAAAATCGTAGAGGCAGACCAAGAGATGAATACACTAAGCAGATTCAGAATGATGTAGGTTGCAGTAGTTACTGGGAGATGAAGCAGCTTGCACAGGATAGAGTAGCATGGAGAGCTGCAACAAACCAGTCTCAGGACTGAAGACCATAACAACAACAAAGCGTGCTTGAGCGTATAGCGTTTATAAAGGCTTACTATGAGAACAATAACAGTCCAACTGCGGCTCAAAAGAAATTTGCGACCGACTTCAAGCTGGAGAAGACCATTTCAAGTGTGTTAGCAATCAACAATTTGATTCACAAGTTTTGATAGATAGGGTGTTGTTCGTGATGACAGTGTTGGTAATGACGGTCGTCTAAAACGGGTGAAAACGTCTGAAAACATCGAGAAGACACGCGCTGTGTCTCATACCAGACCCAGGAAATCGATCAGACGAGGTCCACAACAGGTGGGTATCACCTGGGAGACACTGCTACAAAATATTGTAGAAGACCTGTAACTCTTCTCATACAAAATTCAAACCCATCAGCCATTAAGCCATAGGGCCATGGAACAGCGGTTGTGTTTCGCCAACACTATTGTCTACAGCGACCAAGACCTCTGCGGTTGGATGGGTTCGTCAATAAGGAAAATTGGCGCATTTGGGAGGCGGGGAATCCGCATTTCACGACTGAGAAGTCTCTTCATCATCAGCGGGTCACTGTGTGGTGTGAAATGTTCAGTCACGGAATAATCGGTGCGTTATTACTTGATGGCATGGTGACTGCCGAACTGTACGTGAAAGTTTTGGAAGATGATTTCGTCCTCATCATCCAAAGTGACCGTGATTTCGACAACATGTGGTTCATGCAAGACTACCTCGACCCCATCGAAACAGGATAGTTTTTGATGTTATGGTCCTCGATTGGTCGAAATATTCTCCTCTCTGAACACATGCGACTCCGTTTTGTAGGGGTATATTAAAGACAAGGTGCACAACAAAAACCTCAAAACCATTGCTGAACTGAAAATAGCCATTCAGGAGATCATCGACAGCATCGATATTACGACACTTCAGCGTGTCATGCTGAATTTCCTATTCATCTGCGCCACGTCATCGCCAATGATGGCAGGCATATCGAATATGTAATAACCTAAATCCGAATATCTGTAGTGACATTTACAAGTTGAATAAAGTGTGTACTCCGTAGTTTGTAACTAATTTACTTTTTTTCATGTCGTTCGATATATGTCATCCTGTATTATACTTCAGAAAATGGACATCATTGACAATCAAGAGATGTTCCAAATAAATCATCAACTTGCACCTTGGACACTGAATGAATCCTTGCTCACCACAGTGATAACAAAGGTTTGCACCATCAAGATCGAAGGCGAGCTTCTTGGAAGTTACAAACTGTGCAGGACGTTCAGCTAGGAACACACTTTCAAAGAATGTATATAGAATCGTATTGGTGTAACGGGGTGATAAGAACTGATGGAATGTGAAGGCACGCAACCGAATGTTAAGCAGCCTGTCATGCAAATTGTCGTGAAACTGATTATTCTTTTTGGCGAAGTTGCAGATAGAGCGATATTGAGTTTTATAGGCATGGAAATAACGAATACCCAGCGACTAAATTTGTCCAGTGATTCCAGGTAGTATGAATTACAACACCACACTCTTTTCAGGAGGGAAATTTCGTTCGAAAGCAATATCAGTTTTGTACTCAGACCAGGAATCAAGCAAAAGCAAGTTATTTGTAACAGCTGTTGGCTAAAAGCAACGCTCATATCATGGTTGTAATTCTCTGACGCCCATTTTCCTACTCTTGATTGCTGTGGCGTAGATATTACTTACTGCCCTTGCAAGATCAAGCACACGAGAAAGAATCGTAGAGTACAGAGCACCTCTAACTTTTCTCAGTACAATAAATAACCTTCCAGGCAACTTACATCCTAGATTAATTGTATGATAATACCTTAAGGCGTTGATGGCAGTTGTTTTTGCTACAATTCTCTTGGTTTGTCTAATTTCGGGGCTTCTTTTGATATACATTTCCTCTTGAAATCCCGATTGCTCAGAGTAGAAAATAAATTCCTTACTGAACTATAGGATAAGTTTGTTTATCTCGTCTGCAAATTTTCGGGTCGATTCCACAGTTTTCTGTGCATCGTTACGATTAGGCTTTGTTTACAGTTTTGTTATCTTACGTCTTCCAATTCGGTAGTACTTTGTGAAGTTGTGCAATCATCCACTGCTTCCCATGAAATCACTGGAATCTATGGTGCGCGCTGTTTTATGTGCGTAACGTCGTAGGTAACAATCATGCACGTCCTGCAGATTTTATCGAGCATCTTTGAAACGCACAAACAACAGTTTTTGTAACAAGTGTGCTTTCTCCTCCGCTGAAAATCCACAGTTTCTCTTACGCACTACACGGTCATGTTTCTGCGGCTTTATTCGGAATCTGTTCATAATTATTTTTATTTTATTTATTTATTTATTTTTAACTATGTTGCGGATGACTTTCCATTTACATCACTATATTTAGTACCCGCTCATTGGACAACGGTTGTCCTTTACTACGGTCCACTGGAGACAGGATTTGTGCCTCCCTGTCCACCAAGGATGATGAACTACATGGCTTGACACCTCTTTCAATAACACTTTCACTTGTTATGCATGTATGATCATCGTTGTATTCCTCATATACACTCCTGGAAATTGAAATAAGAACACCGTGAATTCATTGTCCCAGGAAGGGGAAACTTTATTGACACATTCCTGGGGTCAGATACATCACATGATCACACTGACAGAACCACAGGCACATAAGAACAGGCAACAGAGCATGCACAATGTCGGCACTAGTACAGTGTATATCCACCTTTCGCAGCAATGCAGGCTGCTATTCTCCCATGGAGACGATCGTAGAGATGCTGGATGTAGTCCTGTGGAACGGCTAGCCATGCCATTTCCACCTGGCGCCTCAGTTGGACCAGCGTTCGTGCTGGACGTGCAGACCACGTGAGACGACGCTTCATCCAGTCCCAAACATGCTCAATGGGGGACAGATCCGGAGATCTTGCTGGCCAGGGTAGTTGACTTACACCTTCTAGAGCACGTTGGGTGGCACGGGATACATGCGGACGTGCATTGTACTGTTGGAACAGCAAGTTCCCTTGCCGGTCTAGGAATGGTAGAACGATGGGTTCGATGACGGTTTGGATGTACCGTGCACTATTCAGTGTCCCCTCGACGATCACCAGTGGTGTACGGCCAGTGTAGGAGATCGCTCCCCACACCATGATGCCGGGTGTTGGCCCTGTGTGCCTCGGTCGTATGCAGTCCTGATTGTGGTGCTCACCTGCACGGCGCCAAACACGCATACGACCATCATTGGCACCAAGGCAGAAGCGTCTCTCATCGCTGAAGACGACACGTCTCCATTCGTCCCTCCATTCGCGCCTGTCGCGACACCACCGGAGGCGGGCTGCACGATGTTGGGGCGTGAGCGGAAGACGGCCTAACGGTGTGCGGGACCGTAGCCCAGCTTCATGGAGACGGTTGCGAATGGTCCTCGCCGATACCCCAGGAGCAACAGTGTCCCTAATTTGCTGGGAAGTGGCGGTGCGGTCCCCTACGGCACTGCGTAGGATCCTACGGTCTTGGCGTGCATCCGTGCGTCGCTGCGGTCCGGTCCCAGGTCGGCGGGCACGTGCACCTTCCACCGACCACTGGCGACAACATCGATGTACTGTGGAGACCTCACGCCCCACGTGTTGAGCAATTCGGCGGTACGTCCATCCGGCCTCCCGCATGCCCACTATACGCCCTCGCTCAAAGTCCGTCAACTGCACATACGGTTCACGTCCACGCTGTCGCGGCATGCTACCAGTGTTAAAGACTGCGATGGAGCTCCGTATGCCACGGCAAACTGGCTGACACTGACGGCGGCGGTGCACAAATGCTGCGCAGCTAGCGCCATTCGACGGCCAACACCGCGGTTCCTGGTGTGTCCGCTGTGCCGTGCGTGTGATCATTGCTTGTACAGCCCTCTCGCAGTGTCCGGAGCAAGTATGGTGGGTCTGACACACCGGTGTCAATGTGTTCTTTTTTCCATTTCCAGGAGTGTATATTGCCGGCACATTCGAGTGTATACGACACCATACATTCCAGTGACTCACGTTGCAGTAACGTTGATATTTCATCTGTCGCGTCTTTCTCACCCTGTGAAATTCCTTGGATTCCTTTCTCACGAAATGTTAACTTCGGAAACTGTTGCTGTAGATATAATGCAATAACACTGTTGTGAGTCACTCGTCGACTAAGTAGTACAACTGCGCTCCGTGGCCCCATGTTGTGCTCACCATTGGATACCTCCAGTGTCGCCCCCTGCTGCCATTAGCAGCCGATACTGTGGTTGCGTGATAGACAATATGTGGGGCGTCTAACGCCGAAACATGATTGGCATTTTGCGACCTCGCACTCAAGGGATTCCTTGTGTTTGAAATTCCATCAGACAAATATCCAGTACTACTTTTTAAAATGTCAAGATTCTATGTTAAATAATAAAGATGAAATTCTCAATTGGCATCGTATGATTTCGAGGATAATTGGAAAGCACAAGTGTTTCACTACTTTATTTCCTACTTTTAGAATAATTATGCCATAAAACATTTGACAGTTTTTATTTCTTTCGGTTTCATGTTTCTTTCTTCTTCTTATTCGCGGATGGATCACTTAGGACCACGTGTAATCAACATTTGTTGGCCTTCCTTTTCGCCCAGTATTCATTCATAAACAACGAATGGGCTAGCTTTCTTTGAGTAGACCACGTATGTCGGTTAGTTTATCTCTCTTCTTCCGCAAAACCCCGTGTGTTTGTGATTTTTCTGATTTCATTTCTATCAAATAGATTTGGCGAACCTAATTCTCCCAGGTCTTTTTCCTTGTGTTTGTACTAGTTCAGTCTTGTAGTTTTGTTCTTTAAAAATGTATGGATTTTGTGCGGTAACCTGTTTGAGCCCATTCTTTCTAAATGCCCCATGAACTGGATTCTTCTCATGCGTATTGTGTCTGTTATTTTGGAGATATTTTTATATATTTCTGCATTGGATTTTGGATAATGCACACCATCTTTAGTTCTTGGTCCTAGGATTTTCCTCGTTATTTTACGTTCTTTCACTTTTAATTCCTCTTTTAGTGTTCTGTGTTGAAGGTTTAGTGTCTCAGATGCGTAGAGAGCTTCGGGTTTAATTACTGTTGTGTAGTGTCGTATTTTGCAGTTCCACGAGAGACTCTTTTTGTTGTAAATGTTTTTTGTTAACTGAAACGCCGTCTCCATTTTCTGGACTCTTGATCTGACAGATTTATTTCATTACAATTTTCTGCAATCCATTCACCTAAATATTTAAAGTCTTTTACTCGTGAGATGTAGTTATTACCAATTTTGAGATCACACGAAGGTGCATCTTTGATGTCAGTCATAAATTTTGTGTTTTCAAATGACGGTGTGAACATTTATTAGTGAATTTTCTTTTTTCTGGAATGACATCTAGGGTGAATTTTGTTGGGTAATGGTTGGAATCTAGGTCTAGTCCATTAAGGATTTTAAGTTTCATGAGTTCTACTGTATTTGCGCGGGAGATCATTACATGATCCAACTGATATTCACCTAGTAATGGATTAGGTGAGATCCAAGTTTTCGTTTTCGAGGCTCTTTTCTTGAAAAATGTTGATTTGAAAAATAGGTCGTGGTTTTTGCAAATTTCAATGAGTCGCATGCCATTCCGGTTGGTCTGTGTATGCCCTGACCATTTATCTACCCAATATCGATATTTCTTTTCTTTACTGATTTGTGCATGGAAATCGCCCATAAGGATTTTGACATTATTATTTGGGATTTTTTGGAGAATATTATCTAATTGGTTCCAGAATTCTTCTACTTCTTTTACTTTGTTTTTGTTAGTGATATTAGTTGGTGCATGTGCGTTGATTAGGGTGTATATCTTATTAGCTGATTTTATTTTCATCGTGGAGAGCCGACACGAGTAAGATTTGAAAGTCGTGACTGAATCATGTATTGATGTATCTACTATAAATCCAGTTCCAAATTCTGGACAATTTGCAATGGCTCGTTTTCTAGGTTTTCCTTTGTATATCCTGTATCCTACTGAATCAAAAGGATTTTCATCTGTATATCGTGATTCCAGAAATGCAATAATTTTGATTTTACGTTCTCTGGATTTGTCCAGGATGTTTTTTAGTTTTCCCATTTTTAAGAGAGAATTTAGATTAAATGTCATTAGCCAAATCATAGATTTTGGTTTCATTTTGTTATTACGGGGTTTTGAGGTACTCCGATTTACCTCCATGCACAATTCTGTGGTCTCCCCGGAATCCGATTAGACCACTTGCGGTTTTTCAACCGTGGGATTTGACCCAGTGGGGTAATTTGTCTCTGAAGGTGCTGTATCCATGTTGATTTATTTGGACTGGGTTTGTGACTGAAATTGAGATTCAGTCTGGTTAAGCTCAGAGTTCCACTTCTGAGTTTCATGTTTCTTTATTTTTTTATTTTATTTTATTTTATTTTACTTTTTTTGCAGAATGCATGAAATATATTTAAATATCGATTGATGTTCTAATATCGTGAAGAGGGTATACTGTACCGCAAAAGATCGCAGAAATGTTTCACTGTACAGGTATGCTGTGACTGAACTATTCGACATTTCCTTTATATAACTAGCAGCAGCTGTTCGTGAAAAGTTCCAGTTTTTACTCAAATCACTAACTTCCTCTAATTTACTCTGATTACGTTCAAGTAATTTAAGTTTTTGCAAAACTAGGTCTTCACTTGTCAAATTGATACCCCATTTGTTCATTTGCCATTCTTCCTTTGGCTATGAAAATTCGGAGAAAAATCCGTTCCGTAGTTTCTAACGAGTCTTATTTTCACTCCATTCAAACATTTGATCGAGTGATTCCTGTTGTCGGGGGTGGAATGAGTTAGTTGCTGTTCCTAAGCAGCTGGAAATCACCCTGACTGTTGTCGAGCTGTTATGAATGGGCGTGTGGAAGCCACCGAGAGATATGTACTTAACAGAGATAAAAGTACTATCCTCATCTGTCTTCTCTTTAGGAGATACAGGCACTATGACCTTTCATCGAGTTTACTCTGAGTAGCGTGTAGTGGTAGGTTCCTTTAGAGAGGAGGAACCAGGGATAACTACGTGTTCTGCAACCTTTCCCCTAAATAACAAGACTGAGTTGCTGTCTGCCACTGAAACTGAAACTGAGATATTGTGTTACATTTCCCCTGTTGGGAAGCTTATTGTGCCCCATGTCAAAGGGAAGAAAATGCAAGACGGCAGGAGTGTATTAATCATCACGGATTGGATATGGCGAATTTCACGATATTCCACACATTTTCTATTGGCGACGACTCTGGTGAGCTGGTGGGATAGGGCAAAAGGCTGACATCCTTTGACACCAAGAAGGCACGTGTTTTTACTGAAACATGTGGTCGTGCGTTGTCTTGCTGAAAACAGCGTCTGGAGTGTTGTGAAGAAAGGGTATGGTCACGGGTCGCAGGATGTCATTCACGTAGATCACACTGTTCACAGTGCTCTGGACACAGACAAGCTGTGATTTATGGTTGTACCCAAAACAGTGCCACACCATAAGGCCTTGAGTTGGTGCGTTACGTCTTATACGCACGAGGTCTCTGTGACGTCCTTTCCTCTGACTGTGGTGAACCAAACTACGGCCATCATTTTCAAACTAAAAGAACCTGGATTCGTCCGAAAGCATTATATGATGCCACCCCAGTGACGTCGTTCCATACACCATTGCCGTCTAGCATGTTCCTGCGCTTATAGGTAGGCGGAGAAGTGGACGATGCTAACGTATTCCATCCCGTAATAAACACCGACGGACTTTCACCAATGGTAGTGTACGATGTGTTGCACTGTTGCACCTGAGCCGCGGAGGACGCAGATCGCTCCTGAAATGCCACTCGGATGAGGTGTTGATCTTCTCGGGGGCGGGGGGGGGGGGGGGGGAGGGGTGCGTCCTGGCCCATCTCGTCGTGTTCTACGGCCTTCCGTGAACTATTCTGCACACACCCGTTGCACTGCCGAAACACTTCGCCCTTTTTCAAACTCACTAATTTGACAGTACGGTAAGCGCATACGCCTGCGAGGCATCCTGCACATCAGCTCAAGTCACATCCATTACCTTTGGTTTATAGCGACAACGAGAGCCGCAGGCACATTTTCCCAGTAGGTTGTGTTGCAACGCGATGTCGATGTCGATCTTGAATCCTAGCGCCAACATAGTTCAAATGCTAAACATTTCTGCTGAACGTACTAATATGCGTGCCCAGTGAATATGAACGTCCTGTCTCTAGTTGTTCAAAATGTTATTTTTTTCTTCTGAACATGAGCGTACAACCAGTCTACACAGGAGATCACTCACAAAACTTTCGTGGGGCGCATTATAGAATAGCCGCACGGGATTAGCCGAGCGGTCTTAGGCGCTGCAGTCATGGACTGTGAGGCTGGTCCCGGCGGAGGTTCGAGTCCTCCCTCGGGCAGGGGTGTGTGTGTTTGTCCTTAGGATACTTTAGGTTAAGTAGTGTGTGAGCTTAGGGACTGATGACCTTAGCAGTTAAGTCTCATAATATTTCACACACAGTACAGTACGCATTGTAGAATATCATCCATTTCAGATTCGACTAATAGAGAATACTGAATGAGTACAAAGAAGAGCAGGTTAGTTCGACCCACGGAAGAGTCTCACTGATACCGTGAGAAATCTGAACGAGCAGACGTTTGAAGATAGACACCAACGGGAAGAGTGACGCCTTAGACTGTGGTATACTCTGCCATACACTTTGCAACTGTTTACGGAGAAATGTAGAATACAAAAAGGATTACTGAATTTCTAATCAGAAAAGACGTGTCTGCTACAATGTCACTGTGTGATCCTGTTTCAAGCGTCCAGTGACCACTGTGCGCAAATAACTTCGAAGAGATAAGATGAACCGTAAACTTACCATCGGCAGTGTACACCAGCTGCATGTCTTTCGGGTACATATCCACGAAGCGTTTGATGACGTCCACCTGCTGCATAGTCATCTCCACGGCGTCCTTGTACTGGGAGGAACACGGCACATACGCAACCCAGAACTGCAAATATCAAAATCATAGGTATGTCGGCAGGCATTGTCTAATTCATCCTGCGATGATACGTCTGCGAGATGGCAAGAAGCTTAAGTGAAACAAGTTAAACATATGCTTTTGTGTTTTGTTCTTATTTCTCGAGTCAGAATCATATATACAAAACAAGGACAATAAAAAACATATAGCTATAATAATAGTCAATAAACAAATACAAACTGGAAAAAGTGTTAATTCATATTAAATTTTTCATGAGGAATACTCGATCACTGTACGTTCATTCGTCCATTGTACTACTTTAGTTTCGAAATGTTGATTTTAACTTGTATTATTTCTGTTATAACTGCTTTCCTTAGGCTTTCAAATTTTATCTGTTACATTTTTCGCTATTGTTGAAAGACATCTGCACAAGAGGCTCACGTCAGTAGGAAAGTGAAGTTTTGTCTAATATTTCTTTTTTGCTTTACTTGTTTAGGAACATGACAAATACCCACAGATTTGTTGAGCAGACTTTTGATGATATGGAATATCGTTGCCTAATTCTTCCTTCAATTCTGCATTTCTCACCATGTAGATGAAATCTAATGAAAACTATACCATTAATTGATGCATCCTTCCATATACCAACGTACGTTGAATCAATACATTGTTCCTCTTGGGCAGTTAATATACTTTTTACTGAGGCGGAGTCAAAAGCTTTCCAAAATTTATGAATCCCTGTTAAATGGTAACTGGTACTCGTTTTTTCCATTCTAAAACCTATTGTAGAAATTGCTTGTGGTTTGTTGTACTGTATAAATTTATAAATCCAATTTGTTCCTTTGCTTGATGAAAACTTAACATTTTGTCACGGTTGGCAGTGCCTCTGGTGAATATCATGTATCTTATGGAGTGAAATCGAATAGGTGTATAATTTTTTTTTTTTTTTTTTTTTTTTTTTGCAAGCCTCCTTTCTTGGGAAGGAGAATAATTACAGAAAAGTCTGTGAGTAATTTTGCAAGCTCCTTGTGCACTGCATTTCCTCCAGTTTTAATTATTGCTATTGAGAACCCATTACATCCTTGTACTTGAAAAAACTTTCAAAAGGCAAGATAGCTTAAACATTTCTTTATTTACAAACAATCGATTTCGACAGACTTTTCTGCGTCTTCAGATCTTCAACACCTTTCGTTATAAAATGCATACATATCGACATGGCACATGACGCCCAGATGTGGCGTGCAGGTCCATTTCAAAATGAACACATTTTACAACAAAAAGTGTTGAAGACCTCAAAGTGGCACCACAGTCCATCGAAACCAGTTGTTTGTAAATAAAGAAATATATAAGCGATCTTCACTTTAGAAAGTTTTACCAAGTAAAACAGATCGCTCCTTCTGATCTCTCAACATGAGAAAATTCTAAGAAATATCCTTATGCTCATCTTTTCTTTACAACATTAATGAATGCGTATTCCTCATTTGATACAACTTCCATTATTTTCTTATTTTCATTGTTCTCTATCTGTATTTCTGTACAAACATCTAGAAAAGCTTGTGTAATTTTCCCTCCATTGTTAATTAATGTGTCATATACTGTTTTAACTGATGAAATATGATGTCTACTGTTTTGTTCCATTTTTTCGCCTTGTTTCTATTTCTATTTGTTTTTCTTATCAATTTGTCATTGTTATGTCTTCATAAAAACGTTTAGAAAATTTTTGGTTAATCCAACATCGTTTCAATTTTCTTTCATAGAGTCCTTTTTCAGTTGACATTTTCTTTGCGTAGGTTCTCTTAACACTTGTGATGTCTCTTTCATTTGCTTACATATCTTTATGTATTAAGTGCCCCTTTTGTGTATGTCAGAATAGACTTCATTTTATAAGATGCTAAACTTGTAGTTGAACTCGGTCTATTATATTTTGTGATGTAATTAGTCTGATCTGCTAGTTAATCTCATACAATAAACTAATTACATTCTATTCAAAATGGTTGTTGTCTAGAGAAGGAGTACATGTTGTTATTTATGTAGTTGGAGTATATTATTTTTGCTTTTTAGTTCTCTGATAAGTTGTCAATTTGTTATAGTCGAGGAGTAGTCTTAGACATCTAACTATAACCATGAAAAAATAAAATTAAATAAATAAGTTTTTGTTTGTTTGCTGGCATGCTTCTGTAGAAATTTAGTTATTTATTTTCGTCTTTGTAAATGTCTACAGTCCTAGTGTTCACTGAAATTCCTGCATCATACTACCACTGCACACTGCTAAATGAACTAAAACAACACAGCACAAACCATCTCTGTTTCGTCAATAGGCCTCGTCATTTTATTTTGGATCCTCTTGCAACAGACTATAGTACTGTGGCACAGGGATTTCATTGTGTAGCAGGACTGCAAATATGTACTTAGAAAAATATGACTGATTGACTACTTTTTGTAGGTGTTAATTATAACTTTATGATTAAACTTTGTATGAAAGTTAAACAAAAGCAGTACTTTTTGTCATAAGCTCTCATTCTTAGGAACATTAATTCAAAACCATAAATTAGAATTACAATTTTGTTTTAAGTCGGTAGAAATTACAAATTCTATATGTGAATAAGGAGGTTTCAGGCAACGTTGACAACATGCACTCGAAAAGCACATATAAATATGTTTGTAATGTGCTGACAGACTATTTACAGGACATATACTTCTTTATTAATATATCGAAACGGGGCATTGCTAGGGAACCAGACAGTTTTGTTTTAATGTGGATTTTTATTTGGCTATGTAAAGCAATGATTCTTGCGAAAATATACTTCTATTAAATATGTACCTCAGTAAATTTTATTACTTTGGTATTTGTTGCATTTTATTAAAATTATACAGTTTTTAGTAAAAAAGGATTGGAATACTGCCTGAGACAAGAACACTAGTCAAACTAATTTTTACAAACTTGAATACTGCGTATTCGTAACTTTTAAAGCCTACTAGTCAACGTAGAAGAAATAAAAATAAAGTACTTGCTACCTTTAAAAGTGTTGTTATGTTAATTAGGTGTGATATTGCGTAAAAGCCCAATTTAAATGTATACTGTGTAGATATGATTACTTAAGCACACACTTTATACAGTAGCGAGTTAGTCAAGTTATGAGTCAATTGTATGTGAGAACACTAAAACATGTATAAATGTTATGTACGTATCTGAAGTTTTTGTGATGAAATTGATGTGGGATACTGAAGATGATGATAATATGTGTCATAAACTGAAATAGATAAAATTACATATTGCCTAGTGCAGTTATCTGCAGTCAAATCTGTATTTAGCAACCTTATAATGTACTTCATGAGCTTTGCACCATTTAACGAAGGAATAAAATACTGATTCGAAACTGTACCAAAATCTAACATCTTCAAGAATCAACAAAAGAAATAACTTAATTTTTGTATGGAACAATGCAGAGATAAATCGTAATATAATGAGCTTTTATAATAAATTCCATACCTGTGGCAGATCTATAGACTACGATTAACTCATGTTGATGATATGCACTGTAACTATGGAAGGAGATAGTTCATCTCCTTATATCATCTCCCATCTTCTATCATCACACACATAAGACATTAATATTCTTCTTCTCTGACCTTAGGTCAGACAGATAATGTATATACTAAAATATTTGATGTACAGAACCGTTCTGTGGTAAGGTAATCTACGGTTCTAAGATCTAAACGGAACTATTGACTATGGGGTTTTTCTGTTCGCGTATTTAGCGTCTGCAGTTCGTTGAGCTGGCAAATACCAGACAGAAAAGTAATATATCTTTTTTGTTTCATGGTTTCCAATGATTTCTGTGATCTAAAGTTGATTCAGACGAACATTCTAATATTTGTTCAATTGAAAAAAAGAGGCATTGTACATTGCTCAGTTGGGGAATGATTGGGCCCCATTCCGTCAGAGAGGGAGAGCCCACGGGCGCACACGCTTTCTAGGGCCTAAAGCCTCAACTGTTCACTTCTTGTGATATATCTATATCAGACCCTTCACGCCAGTTTTGTGAAATGTTAATGCTTCTCCCCAATAATTGGTCATGTCTATAGGTGAAGCTTAACTCAGCGCCTGCTTTACGAGACTATTATTGTGCCAGTTTCATATTAAAGTTTCCATGATAAGAACCATGATATGTTACACATTTATTTGTTTGATTTCGTCCTAGCCACGTGGTCTCGTAATGTATCACTCTCTGAACTTCCGCCTGGGAATGTAGTAAATGTCTTAAGTCAGTCGTTGTGTAGTATCCACCCTTTCACTAAACTTCCAGTACCTACAGCTAAATGCGTCATGAATTTTCTGGCCGTAAATTAGCCTTGCTTTGTCTATGTGAAATAATGCATGTGTTAAGTAACGTATGAAATTACAACTGCCTTGTTCTTACTGCGAATTCTCATAATAAACATTCGGATATTCTATTTAACGAGTTTTTTCCTAAAATGTGTCCAGTTTTACTGTGGCTCTTACTAATCTACGACCACATGAATTTCTGAAATTGTTTAATATCGCCACATCTTGCATAATTTTCTTGTTGTTTGTTAATAGAGAGACGAGTACATTTTTCCTTCCATTTACTTTTTGTAAGTTCATTTTCTCCTTTCTTAAGAAGGATGAACATGTTTTTCCTCTCAGGAAAATTATAATTATCGATTTGTTGCAAATGGTGGCTGAGTTTGTTGTTTCAACTGTTGTAATGAGAGATAATAAGAAATTAAGAAGACTTAATGAAACGTGGATAGAAGATATTACAAAAGAGAGGGGACGTAGATATGTAACAGATGAGACCATAATACGTGACGAACGATTTCTAAGGCTACGGTCAAACGAATGGAATGCTTTTGCAGTGGACGACGTACCGCAGTGTGACATAGAGTCTTACAGCCATGCAGCCAGCTGTGGGACAGAATATGGAGAGTTAAATATCGATTCACCTGTTCTGATCCTAGAAAAGTTGTTTATCTAAAAGAATCAAAGCTACATACATCTCTGTAGTTAGTTTCTCAGTACAACATTATTTTTAATGTAAAATTTTAAATCCCACTTTTTTGGGATTGCAATATCTTCTCTGATATGCTGTCTTTCTCATGCACTTATGAAGAAAGATTAGACAGAAAATGTGATTCGCGTCTTATGGCCTCACATCAAATCTTGATAATGAATTGACTCTCTTTTCTTTACTGATCGTAGTTATTATCATACAACGAAATTTCGAAAAGTGTACAGTTAAAATATAGCCACTAACCAGTTTATGTTTGCCCCATCTTAAGTCATATATATTTTGTTTAAAAACGCAGCTAACATATAAACTGGAAGGAGAGTCATACATCTTATCAGTGTCAAGTTGATAGGTGACATATTTTGACAAATCGCCAGTCTGAGAGTATGGCTGCACACTATGCTCAGCTGTGCCTAATATTTCTTTTTCATATGTGGCTTAATAAATCACAGTCACATTCTAAACTAGGCCAACGTCCTTGCCGCAGTGGTAACACCGGTTCCCGTCAGATCATCGAAGTTAAGCGCTGTCGGGCTGGGCTAGCACTTGGATGGGTGACCATCCGGTCTGCTGAGTGCTGTTGGTAAGCGGGGTGCACTCAGCCCTTGTGAGGCAAACTGAGGAGCTACTTGACTGATAAGTAGCGGCTCTGATCTCGGAAAGTGACATACGGCCGGGAGAGCGGTGTGCTGACCACATGCCCCTCCATATCCGCATCCCGTGACGCCTATGGGCTGAGGATGACACAACGGCCCGTCGGTAACCTCATGGGTAGTTCGGAAGGAGCTTTTTTCCTAAGTTAACGTTGTGTGAAGCGTTATTTTAATTTTGAAACTAAAGATAGAAATTCGCAGATGCAGTGACAGATTTACCTTTCTACTGTATGCTGTGTTCTGCGTAATTATGTATGTAAGAGAAATGGTCAACAACCTGAGGACATACATACTATGCAACCATTTCAATCTGGCACTAACTTGGGTGAAAGAAGAAGATGTGCGTCAGCATTAAGAAACACTGATGCAATGACTAATTGTTTTGTAAATGAGGCTGGTGATGATCGTTTACAGGGGCGCGAAATCTGAGGATTTACATCAGGCAGAATATGAGCTTTCATATCCATTTCCCTTTATATGAACTACTTAGTTAATCTGGAAAAGTGCTTACTGTATGTCGTGTGTTTAATGTTCTATATTTATCGATCCAAGTATCAGACTTTCCAGGACCGTAATTGTCCAAGGCGACTATATGACTTACTTGGTATGTTGCATGGGAATTGATGTGTTGGCGTTTCTTCATGAAACGAGTGTTCTCCGTTACACCTTGTAGAAAATAATACTGGGTACTGTTGCCTGCTGCTTGGTTATTTACTGCATTTATTGTACATATGCACAATAAAGTAATTAATAGATACCATATTTATTTTTATACCTACAATGAGCATATTAGACGTGTTTCCGTGTATCCAACCATCGATGCAACGCACCGAGAACGCTTCAGAAATCACATCATTGCAAATTTTGATATATATTTGACCTGCTTTGTTCTTGACCGCATGTTTAAAAATATCTTTATCAGATTTCATTATAATTGTAAATAGATTGTGTCAGAAAGAGCAAGAACTAACGTGTAAACAATAGGAAAGGAGTAAGAGTTGCTATAAACTTGTCACTGTTGACGATTCTCTGAATAAAACGTGTAAAGCATTTGAAGAAACTAAATCGCTAATTCCGACGTCCTGTAACCCAGAGTATTATTAGAATAATGTATAGATGAAAAGATATACTTACGAATAGACATTCTGTCTCTTCTTGAACATTCAGCGAAATCTAGAAATAATTCACTGCAAATGCCGTGGCATTCTTGTCTAATACATGGAGATTCTCTACCTCCGTTATTTAAGTTTCTGTGTCAATTTTACGTATATCTAGAGAACACATTGTGGAAGATATTTGTAGATACAAATGCAGAACGGATAACTCGACACTGCCTCGTGGTTCACCAAGTCGCTACGGGTGATGCGGCTGGAATTCGCCGAAATTCCGTAGCCGTGAACGTTCTGGCCACTGCTGTATCTACTACGTGCGTCGTAACAGATATTTCGCTCGTGTGAACCCAGCCCAACGGTGGCTGCTACTTCTGTCGCTGATGCCAATGATGATTATGTGTAAATGGTTTGGCCGTAGCTTTGACTAGATCTTGGGCGATGCGTGTAACTTGTAAACGAGTGCGGTATGCCTGCTGTCAGATCATTTATTAAAAACAACGAGCAGTCTACAGCCCAATATGTGCAAGCTGGATTTGAACCTCTTGACTACTCACCGACGGTTGAATGATATGCCAGCATCCAGATTCTATGTGTGACCTATGGACGGTCTTTCATCGGGCACCGGGCAGTCTAAGGTAAAATGATGGGTTCTGTAGGCCACACTCGTATTGGACGCTGATCCGAAAAATGGTTCAAATGGCTCTGAGCACTATGGGACTTAACATCTGAGGTCATCAGTCCCCTAGAACTTAGAACTACTTAAACCTAACTAACCTAAGGACATCACACATATCCATGCCCGAGGCAGGATTCGAACCTGCGACCGTAGCGGTTTCGCGGTTCCAGACTGTAGCGCCTACAGCCGCTCGGCCACACTGGTCGGCTAAGATGATCCGAAAAGCAACTCAGTTTTTCTCTGGAAAAGCTTATTGGCCATTTCACCTTCTGACACTTCTGTAGGCAAGATTCGAAAGTTATAGCTCGCATGATGGCTTATCAGCAATCGTTCTTGCAGTCCACCACCCACGACTGTAACAGGAAAGGGCGGAAACGACAGCAGTACACAAGGTACTAGACATCACACGTCATAAGGTGGTGTACACTTAGATGTAGATGGAACATCGCCAGCCGGTGTAGCCGAGCGGTTCTAGGCGCTCCAGTCTGGAACAGCGCGACCGCTACGGTCGCAGGTTCGAATCCTGCCTCGGGCATGGATGTTTGTGATGTCTTTCGGTTAGTTACGTTTTAGTAGTTCTAGGGGCTGATGACCTCAGATGTTAAGTCCCATAGTGCTCAGAGCAATTTAAAATTTTTATTTATTTATTTTTGTTATTTTTTTTTAGGTGGAACATCACGGAGGGAAGTCCTGAATTAGGGTCCAAAACAAGGATGGAAATAGGCGGAAACGATGGGCGTAAGCTTTGTGAAGACAAAACAGCTGAACAGCTGGACGTCTAATTTCCATATGTAAGAGGACAACGACTAAGAGCCATACTTACCCTCCATTCTACGGAGCTTAAAGTTACAAAGTGCAGAGGTCACATGACCAAAGCTAACTCGGACAGATGGATCTAACACTTGAGTGACCTTTACTTGTTGCTCGTTAGAAGAAACTCTCGCTTCGGACAAAGTGAAAAAGGAAAAGCCGGGGGTTTTCCGCACACACAGAGCGGAGACGGCTCAGTGGTCCCTCGCGCTGAGCTGGGCCGTGCGGACGGATTCGTGGCCTCGGCGGATGTTTTATGTATCTGCCGGCACTCTGCCGGCAGGCATTACTGGGATCCCGGCCGCAGCCATGACTTATTTATCAAAGACGCATTTGCTCCCCCTTATCTTTGCCCGACTTGCGCACGTCGCCTTGTTAGCGCGGCCGCCGGAGGAAGAGGAAAATGAATGCTCAACTCAAGTCTTTTTTCGCGGATCCGCGGAGCGTGCCTGATGGTGGCTGCGGGGTGGCGGGCCGAAACGTCTCGTCCGGAGCGCCTCGCGCTGTCGGCTGACTTGTCCGCCCCGGCCAGCACGAGCCTCGCCCACTTTGCATCTCATATTCACGCGCCGCAGGCTCGCTTTCTGGAATAAAAGCGCCGCAGAGTACATCTCCCACTTCGTCGGCAGTTCAATGAAGCAATTTCTTGCATTCAGATATACGCTTCGCGTGTTAAAGGCCTATTTTGTAATTCGTTATTGAGTTTCCCGTACCAATGCAAATGCAGTGCTGTGTATAAACTCGCTGGGCAAAATAATAGTTAGTTCCTTAAGAGGCCATTTGGTCCTCCACCACTGATCTTCGTCGTGGCAGTGAAATGATATTGTGGCGCCTCTTTTCTTAAATTTAAGAGATTATATATACTAAGATGGTATCTGTTCTTTCGGACATGTCGGAAAGAACAGATACCATCGGTGACCATGCAGCTCGTTGGAATGAAATTAACACCCTTAGCTGCTTACAGGCGTTGACATACGTCAACGGGGACAGACGAAAATGTGTGCCCCGACCGGGACTCGAACGCGGGATCTCCTGCTTACATGGCAGACGCTCTATCCATCTGATCCATTGAGGACACAGAGAACAGCGCGACTGCATGGATTTCTCTCTGGCGCGCCTCCCGCGAAACCCACATTCTCAACATATTGTCCTCGTAGTGCCCCCGCCCATTATATTCATTACTCGCGGCGCGTTGCCGATTCCCGTAAGAGTTTGGACAATGTTTGTGCATTCGCACAGAAGAAGAAGATGCTCAAATGGTCGGTGAGCCTTAACTATATATATACTAATATGGCATCCGTTCTTTCGGACATTTTCATCTGTCCACGTTGGCGTATGTCAACGTCTGTAAGCAGCTAAGGGTGTCCATTTCATTGAGATTTTGTGTAGTTTTTATGATTTCTTAGTTACTTATAGAATAGTTTGTTCAAGTACAGTGGCTAAGATTATGTAAGAGCAAGAAGAAACTAAATCGTTGAGTCAATAAAAACTACGCCAAAACGTCACGAGATCCGTCCGCTATGGTCGAGCGGTTCTAGGCGCTTCAGTCCGGAACCACGCTACTGCTACGGTCGCAGGTTCGAATCCCGCCTCGGGCATGGATCTGTGTGTTGTCCTAGGGGACTGATGACATCAGCTGTTAAGTCTCTTGGTGCTTAGAGCCATTTGAACCATTTGAACGTGACGAGAATGTTTTTTCACAATTGATATATAAGTGACGAAAGAATGTAGACTCTTTCATTAGAATTCGCATTCTCATTCGTATCGGGTTCCTTTGTGATTTGATTCTGACTACTGTTCATTACCGCATTAATGTAGTTGTATGTTGAAAATATAATATGAAAGCAAAATGTTATTCAAAGTCGTGTGTATTATGTATGCATACCCGGTCACAACTTAATTTCAGAAATATTTTGAGACAGATGACCTATGTTAAACACGATGTTTTTATGGGGTAGATTTCAGTCGACTTCGCCGGCTCTTAATCGTATCGTATACCTGAAAAAACAGTCTGCACTTTTAGACATTACGTTCAAGAATTTCGGTGGTTTTCCTGATAGGCGGCTCGGTCAATTATTTTTAGTGATCTTATTCAAATGTCACAAGCCGGAATCACAGAGATCTTTGGCGTGGTGTGGACATAGTTTGTGAAAGGCACTACAATGTTTATCGCATTAGCATTTTATATGAACGCAAATTTTCATGATAACAATTTATGAACTGAAGATATAGCACGATAGTATTCCAGCTACGCGTAGGATTTCATTGTTATAGCTAAGTAAACGAATCATAATCTCCCACCACGAACATTTTTTAAGCGTGAGTAGTAAAATTAAAAAAAATTAAGAAAAAATATTTTTTATTTAGAGTATTAATGTGCCATTTAGCTGAATGGAATCTGCGGATGGGTCATCGTGGAGGCGTGACAGTGTGATGTCGTCAGTCACACGTCCACATCGCCACCTGAGAGATCGATCCGCCAGATGCGATTCTCTCGATAAACGGGACAGAAGAACGGCTGTGTTAGCCAAAGAGTACACAGCCAGTCGCAGTACTTTTGCTCGCCGCGAGGCGCCGCTAGGCCACTTCATGTGTAGCAGGAGTGTAGTGCAGTTGTGCCAGTCTATAGTTCGTAGCCGCGCTAGGTGGTCAACCTGCGCCGATATTAGTCAGTCATCGTCTGTAGTTCAGTCATTGCTGCCATCAAGTCTTTGTAGCCCAGTTCCAAGTTAGTCTTCAAATTCACCGGATTCGACATTCAAGATTATGAGAGATTAATTCGTCACTGCAAGATTTGTGACTTGTAAATTATGTCTTTCTACAGACGCTTAATCTAGTGGCGTCTTCTATAATTGTCAACCAACAGATCACGGACTACAGCAAAGTTAAGTAATAAATACTTCCTTATTTTGCACGCCTGCTAATTAATTGTTTTCCTGTTGTAGATACCAAGCAGTCTTGGCATAGTAGAGCCCACGTTTCCATCTCCTTGGCTACCCATATTTGCTACCTCATGTTGATGCACTCGGTTATGGTGGAACATCGAGAGCCATCAGACAGAAAACAACTATCTTGTTTAGAATGTCCCGACCACACAGTCAATAATGTTGTACGACTCGGTTTTGTATTGATGCAGACCGACTAATGTGCCTACAAGGAAAGTAATCCTGCGTTAAGAACAGTTGTTGTGAAAAAATACTATCCTACAGGAACGGGAGACGAGTTTAAAACCCGACAGATAATTCTCCTCTTTGTGGTTCAAATGGCTCTGAGCACTATGGGACTTAAACATCTATGGTCATCAGTCCCCTAAAACTTAGAACTGCTTAAACCGAACTAACCTAAGGACATCACAGAACACCCAGTCATCACGAGGCAGAGAAAATCCCTGACCCCTCCGGGAATCGAACCCGGGCGCGGGAAGCGAGTACGCTACCGCACGACCACGAGCTGCGGACTGCTCTTTGTGAATGTAGGTCCTGCTCACACAGTTTATGAGCAAATATTGCGGAGAGAACGGTATGAAATGAACATTTGGAATCTGGTCCTCGTAAAGTTTCAATACTTCGAAGGACCAAACTACGATGAGACTGGTCAATATCCATCTGGATACTTGTAATGTGGACCGACAAGCAACTAGTTTGGCTATTATAGAATGATGCAAGACGTCGAGTGCACCGATAGTATTTTTTTTCCTTTTCGATTCATCAGCCATATGACTGGTTTGATGCGCTCGCCACGAATTCCTTTTTTGCGTCAACCTCCTGATTTCTGAACAGTACTCGCTCGCCTGTTCCTCAATAATTTGTTGGATTTTCTCCAATCTCTGTCTTTCCTTACAGTTTTTACACTGTACAGCTCCCTCTAGCACCAAAGGTATTATTACCAGGTATCTCAACACATGCGCTAGAACAGTTCATGATTTCCATACCATCATCCCCCGCCCCGCCCCCCCCCCCCCCCCATGAACCATGGATCTTGCCGTTGGTGGGGAGGCTTGCGTGCCTCAGCGATACAGATAGCCGTACCATAGGTGCAACCACAAGGGAGGGGTATCTGTTGAGAGGCCAGAAAATTTGTGGTTTCTGAAGAGAGGCAGCAGCCTTTTCAGAAGTTGCAGGGGCAACAGTGTGGATGATTGACTGATCTGGCCTTGTAACACTAACCAAAACGGCCTTGCTGTGCTGGTACTGCGAACGGCTGAAAGCAAGGGGAAACTACAGCCGTAATTTTTCCCGAGGGCATACAGCTTTACTGTATTGTTAAATGATGATGGCGTCCTCTTGGGTAAAATTTTCCGGAGGTAAAATAGTCCCCCATTCGGATCTCCGGGCGGGGACTACTCAGGAGGACGTCGTTATCAGGAGAAAGATTCCGTAGAAATATTGGAACACGCCAGGCAATACTGACCCTACGACTTATCTCAGAAGATAGATTAAGGAAAGGCAAACCTCCGTTTCTAGCATTTGTAGATTTAGAGAAAGCTTTTGACAATGTTGACTGGAATACTCTCTTTCAAATTCTAAAGGTGGCAGGGGTAAAATACAGGGAGCGAAAGGCTATTTACAATTTGTACAGAAAGCAGATGGCAGTTATAAGAGTCGAGGGGCATGAGAGGGAAGCAGCGGTTGGGAAGGGAGTGAGACAGGGTTGCAACATCTCCCCAATGTTATTCAATCTGTATATTGAGCAAGCAGTAAAGGAAACCAAAGAAAAATTCGGAGTAGGTATTAAGATCCATGGAGAAGAAATAAAAACTTCGAGGTTTGACGATGACATTGTAATTCTGTCAGAGACAGCAAAGGACTTGGAAGAGCAGTTGAACGGAATGGACAGTGCCTTGGAAGGAGGATATAAGATGAACATCAACAAAAGCAAAACGAGGATAATGGAATGTAGTCGAATTAAGTCGGGTAATGCTTAGGGAATTAGATTAGGAAATGAGACACTTAAAGTAGTAGATGAGTTTTGCTATTTGGGGAGCAAAATAACTGATGATGGTCGAAGTAGAGAGGATATAGATTGACAGTGGGAAGAGAAGCGTTTCTGAAGAAGAGAAATTTGTTAACATGGAGTATAGATTTAAGTGTGAGGAAGTCGTTTCTGAAAGTATTTGTATGGAGTATAGCCATGTATGGAAGTGAAACATGGACAATAAATAGTTTAGACAAGAAGAGAATAGAAGCGTTGGAAATATGGTGTTACAGAAGAATGCTGAAGATTAGATGGGTAGATCACATAACTAATGAGGAGGTACTGAACAGAATTGGGGAGAAGAGGAGCTTGTGGCACAACTTGACTAGAACAAGGGATCGGTTTGTAGGACATGTTCTGAGGCATCAAGGAATCACTAATTTAGTATTAGAGGGCAGCGTGGAGCGCAAAAATCGTAGAGGGAGACCAAGAGATGAATACACTTAGCAGATTCAGAAAGATGTACGTTGCAGTAGGGATTTCGAGATGAAGAATCTTGCCCAGGATAGAGTAGCATGGAGAGTTGCATCAAACCAGTCTCAGGACTGAAGACCACAACAACAACATGTTTCATTCCACGCCGTTCTGTGAAGTTCCTCGTCATTCGTTATCAGTACACCTAATTTTCAACGGCCTTCCATAGGAAAACAACTCAAACGCCTCGATTCTCTTCTTTTTGAGTTTTCCCACAGTCTGTGATTCGCTGCCATGTAATGCTGTGCTCCAAACGTACATTCTCTGATGTTGGAAACTAGGAGACCTCGAAGCTGGTGTATAAATAGGACTGACTCCCTCTCCCACTGCTGATGTCATTTATTGTATTTTGCGTTTACGTTTGCTGATGTGACAAACATTCTTTTGCACTTCAAAGTCGGCAGCGAAATAGGCACACCCTGACGGTCACCAAGGAGGGTCTCTTCCCTGACTTCAAAATCTGTTACAGACTGAATCCCTATGTATGACACAGTGTCTCACCCAACAAATACGCTACAGTCCCTTCTATTTTCAACTGCAATGTGTCCCCTAGTTAACTGATAACACGTACATCCACTGAGTCCCAATTTTTTCCGGTAGTAGGAGCACCAGACAACCTACCTACAGTGGAAAAACTGTAGATAATCCAAGCGGAACCGTTCACGGTCTTTTTTGCGAACATAATCCCGATCATCCTATGTAGTACACCAATGACATGACGCAAGAATTAAATTTTAATTATTGGTATCATGCTGCAAGAGAGTCTGCGAAAACTAAACTAGCGAGAGCCCAATGTTTTATTTGAATTATTCGTGATATCTGTCTAAATCCCTGGTGGAACAATAGTGGAATAGCGTCTGAATCACTCCTTAGAGAAGGGAGGTGAACTAAACGCCACTTCGCTGACCATCTTGTTGCCCTGAGCAGATCACAGAACATTATGCAATTCCGCTTCACTAAACTTAGTGTAGGACAGCCAACATAAACTTTTGATACCAAAGAAATGCTTAAATTAAAATAATTATTTTTATTAGTCAAATATGAACAAGGTTTATAGTGCCACTCGAAATGCAACACTTAAAATCCAAATTTAGCAGGGATTTACATATTATCTTATGACCACAGTCCTGAATAGAGTTGATTTATATTGTTAATAACTAACTGAGTAACTGCGCTGCAGTTCTATTAGTCCTTCCCCTCCATCCCCTCTCACTGTCCATCTCCTCGTCCTCTCTCTCTCCCCACCTCCTTCTCCCCTCCACCGTGTATATCTTCCACCCCAACTCTCTGTCCTTCTCCCTCTCTCCATCTCTTCTCTCCCCCTCTTTTCGTCCATTGCTCCTCCTTCTCTCTTTGTTCATCTGGTCTTTCCCCATCTGTCATCTCCTCCTCCTTCCTCTAAGTCCATCTCCTCCTGTTGTCTCTATCTCCTCCTTACTCCCTCGCCCCTTCTCTGACCATCTCCTCATCCTCGCCTGTCTGTCCATATATTCCTCTCTCACTCATTCCTTTCTCTGTACACATCTTCTTCCCCATCTCTCTCTGTCCATCACCCAATATTTTTCTCTGTCAATTTCCTCCTCTTCATCTCTTTCTCCACCTCCTCTTCTTCCATTTTCCTGTTCATTTCCTTCTTCCTCTCTCTCTGTCCATCTCCTCCTACCACATATCTGCGTCCATCTCCCACATCTCTGTCCATCTCTTCCTCCGCCTTTCCTTCTCCTCGTTATCACTCACACTCCAATAAAAGGGCGCTGATTCTTACCTTCACAGTACTTCCTTACAGACTGTAAGTAGGTATAAAGTTTGGTTGAAATCGATCTGGGGCCTTAGAAGGAGCTTTCTATCTGCAGTTTTGACCACATAGGCAGAGGTCGCATACATTCAACACATATTTAATATACATTTCAGACATACTTGTACATGTACTGTATTTCACCTCCATCGTTATCAGATTCCATCCTGCAGTTTAGTTTTCACGTAGCTTGTTGTTTATGGCTTCATTTCTCCTGAACTATATGTGGCACAACGATATAATTTTGCGGAATACATTCAGTTGCATATGTGAACACTATTAGGAAATTGCGTTGCGAATATAATTATTAGTACAAAAGTAAGGAATGAAAAGGTCATACCTGATGCTGAAGGGGGTGTGAGCGAGAAAAAGTATCTTATGGGTTTGAAATAACGTGTAACGTTTGTTGCAAGTCACCAAATGCTTTCATTCTCAAATAATTGATGAACCTAGTCCTTTTACTTGCGCGTCGTACGCTTCGCGCTTTTTTACTCCCACCCCTTTTAGATGTAGCTGATTCTTACCACCACACTGGTACCGCGCAGGATTAGCCGAACGGTCTTAGGCACTGAAGTCATGGACTGTGCGGCTGGTCCCGGAGGAGGTTCGAGTCCTCCTTCGAGCATGGGTATGTGTGTTTGTCCTTAGGATAATTTAGGTTAAGTAGTGTTAAGCTTATGGACTGATGACCTTAGCAGTTAAGTCCCATAAGATTTCACACACATTTGAACATTTTTGAACCACACTGGTTGTTTCAAAACTGTAAGTAAAGTGTGTACCGAGTTTGGCTGAAATTTAGAAGCAGATGTGGAACAAACATACATACACTTTCTCAATATGCATGGATTCTAAAGTAGTTTGAGCTCCTCTGTTTTTCCACTGAAAATCTAAATTTATTAACTAGCCTTCCTATGTGGCCTTCATCCTCCAATATCTGGTAAAGAATATTGTGCCATGATGGACATGGAACCGATCAACATGCATTTGCCTCTGGCGCTGCCGAGCAAAGCAACTGGGCAATAAAAGGGATGCTGTTGTCCTTCCTTAGCCCAGGTGGCCGGATACGATGTGCACTTGCGGAGTCTTCCGTATGGGAGGCACGCAGAACAACAGTCAGCCGGTCGGGTTGTCCCACAGGGCGTCATTGTGTTAAGCTCTTCTCAAACAGAGTAAAACCCACCGGTTGCTTCCTAGGCGATGCGCATGAGTGTTGGTTAGCAGAGAGTAAGACAGCCTAGCTAGCATACCAAAACCCTCACACTGTGTAATTTTCGGCGAAGCATGTGGCAGGCTCGCTAGACCGTGTCAATTGTAATGCACGCAAGCCGGCTGCTCTGTAAATGTTCTAAAATGGTTTCAAAGAAACTGTTCGCTTAAAGCAATTACTATATAGCCTCTCATTGCCTCATACGTCGCTTTCATGATAAGTCGAATATCCTTTTCTTAATGGTCTTAGCTACTGTGATATTTCTTAATATCTCATTAGCCCATTGCATGAAATTGGACTGATTTGCAGTCGTTTACCATTGGTGCACGTTGGGTCATACACTGCTTACACAGCAGTAGTGTATGTAGGTGATATGATCGCAGTCTGCCTATCGGTTCAATCACAATAGTCTTCCCGTCTCAAAGAATGTGTCATATCCCACTCTTTTCTATACAGCACTTTAGTTTCCAGTTCTTATTCCTTACTTTTCCATCCTACCCCTTCACAAAATTCTCTCCCTAGAAAACCCTAAACATTAATTTACCCAGTCCAGATCATTAAAAATCCTGCTTTTATACGTTAATGAAATATGAATAAAACCTTCCCACTTTTAACTTACGAACATGTGCGATTTAACACTTTTTAATATTGTAAAATCAATTTTATACGAATAATAAAGAGCATATGGAAGGAGTAAAGCTGTGTGGACAGGTCTTGAATCATGCTTGGATAGCTCAGACTGTAGAGCAGTTGCACTCAAATGCATGTTCCCAGGTTCGAGTCCCAGGCCGGCACACACTTTTAATCTATCAGGAAGTTTGCAATCAGTACACACTTTGCTGTGGAGCGAAAATGCATTCAGAGCACTTTCATATATTTTTTTAAACCAATCTGTCTGAAGAGTGGATATGTAACAGACCGACAACAATAAAAGCCATCCCTGTAATAAAGTGCAGTGAGAACAACGAACAACATGACAACATACGTCGTACCACTTGAGTCATCTAGAAGCAAACAGCGAGCATTTGCTCACAGAAATCAAGCTGACCTACGTTATTTGATAGCACTTCCTCAATTGGTTCATTCCAACTATATGTTTAGTTACTGAATTGATAACGGAAAGAGTGATCCTATAACTTTCTTCTCTGGAAGACACTATAAAACACTATAAAGAATATAGTCGGGACTGGCGTTTGATTAAACTGTTGTCGTCACTGACTGTCGGTATGAAACGAATTGCAACTAAAAGGGGTTAATAAACCTTGCACCACTGAATATCAAATTGCCAAATAACCAACAAATTTAATTTGTTCAACATTGTAACGTTATTTTGGTTGTGCAGCACTACAGGGCTATTACAAATGATTGAAGCGATTTCATAAATTCACTGTAGCTCCATTCATTGACATATGGTCACGACACACTACAGATACGTAGAAAAACTCATAAAGTTTTGTCCGGCTGAAGCCGCACTTCACGTTTCTGCCGCCATAGCGCTCGAGAGCGCAGTGAGACAAAATGGCGACAGGAGCCGAGAAAGCGTATGTCGTGCTTGAAATGCACTCACATCAGTCAGTCATAACAGTGCAACGACACTTCAGGACGAAGTTCAACAAAGATCCACCAACTGCTAACTCCATTCGGCGATGGTAAGCGCAGTTTAAAGCTTCTGGATCCCTCTGTAAGAATAAATCAACGGGTCGGCCTGCAGTGAGCGAAGAAACGGTTGAACGCGTGCGGGCAAGTTTCACGCGTAGCCCGCGGAAGTCGACGAATAAAGCACGCAGGGAGCTAAACGTACCACAGCCGACGGTTTGGAAAATCTTACGGAAAAGGCTAAAGCAGAAGCCTTACCGTTTACAATTGCTACAAGCCCTGACACCCGATGACAAAGTCAAACGCTTTGAATTTTCGGCGCGGTTGCAACAGCTCATGGAAGAGGATGCGTTCAGTGCGAAACTTGTTTGCAGTAATGAAGCAACATTTTTTTCTTAATGGTGAAGTGAACAGACACAATGTGCGAATCTGGGCGGTAGAGAATCCTCACGCATTCGTGCAGCAAATTCGCAATTCACCAAAAGTTAACGTGTTTTGTGCAATCTCACGGTTTAAAGTTTACGGCCCCTTTTTCTTCTGCGAAAAAAAAAAAACGTTACAGGACACGTGTATCTGGACATGCTGGAAAACTGGCTCATGCCACAACTGGAGACCGACAGCGCCGACTTCATCTTTCAACAGGATGGTGCTCCACTGCACTTCCATCATGATGTTCGGCATTTCTTAAACAGGAGATTGGAAAACCGATGGATCGGTCGTGGTGGAGATCATGGTCAGCAATTCATGTCATGGCCTTCACGCTCTCCCGACTTAACCCCATGCGATTTCTTTCTGTGGGGTTATGTGAAAGATTCTGTGTTTAAACTTCCTCTACCAAGAAACGTGCCAGAACTGCGAGCTCGCATCAACGATGCTTTCGAACTCATTGATGGGGACATGCTGCGCCGAGTGTGGGAGGAACTTGATTATCGAATTGCCGATTGCCGAATCACTAAAGGGGCACATATCGAACATTTGTGAATGCTTAAAAAAACTTTTTGAGTTTTTGTATGTGTGTGCAAAGCATTGTGAAAATATCTCAAATAATAAAGTTATTTTAGAGCTGTGAAATCGCTTCAATCATTTGTAATAACCCTGTACTTCAGAGAGATCATGTAAGTGTGCTTCTGAAGAAAGCGAAAGCGTGTAGATGTGAAAATTATGCTGCACACCAGTCTAGTGTAACATTGGTACGTTTCCTATAAATAGGATGAAAAATTGAAAGCAGATTAGAAGAGGATCAGTTTTATTCTAGAAGAAGCAAGTGCATATGAAAAACAGATTTTAACACTGCAGTTAATAGTATGAAACAGATTTCGGAAAGAAAGGCAGCATAGTGTAATAATTCGCACCCGGACGCTCTGAGGAACAGAGTTCCAATTAAGCTGTACCTTGCAATCATGAGACTTTCCCGAAAGTTACAGAAAAAGGGTGGGTATAGTTAACAAGTTTATCAAAACTAAATGTGCTTTTAAAGAGACTGTTCCACGATTCTTGCTCGTTCAAAATTGGCTCATTACCGCCTGCCCATCGCTGTTTATTTTATTTCATAAAAGGTTTCGGACAACATCGTCCATCTTCAGATCATTTCTCGTAGTTACAGAGCAACCAGTCTTAACACAACTATATGTTTCACTGTCATTGTGGAATGAAACTTATAGTTCCATTAAGACTGGTTACCCTTTAATTACGAGAAATGATCAGAAGATGAGCGATATAGCCTGAAACTGGTCGTGAAATAATAAAAAGCGCAGCGATCTGTAGACAGAAAATAAGGCTATTTTGTACTATTTATAGGTGTTGCGACTCGCTTTGAAAGGGACGTCCTGTTTAAAAACCGACTGACAGCTGAGGAAAGCCAGCGAGTTCCTGAGGACCGAGATACTTACGAAGGGGACTTACAGGCCTTTCCTAGAAACAAACTGGCTTGCTGTTAAGCTGCAGCCTACATGGCACTTCAGGACTGCAGGAAAATGACCTGAACACCTGCAACCACTAGGGAACTTCCCACAGGCAATGACACACTCGAGACTGCGATGGGACTGCGGTGTGAGTTGGCATGCTCCAAGTGGGCTGTCGTCCAAGTATTATTCGACATGAAATTCAGAGTTGGCACACTAACCGACACTGTCAGTGTGGAGTTACAAATATACTTTGTTAATTAGTTAACACTGAAAATTCAGCTGCCCACCGACGGCAAGACGATACGACGGGAAGAACAGGAAGAACAAGAGTAAGGTCGAAGAACAAAACTCCTGAGTAGGAGCATTCTAGAGAAGAATCAGGATGGAGTTAGTTGAAACTGATGGGATTCCGGGTGTCATTCTGAAGATTCTTGTGGTTCATTGGAGATTCACGTACTGTTTCACACCGAGCATTCTGACGTTGCATTCTAGGGAATATCAGTCTGTTTTCTACGTAATTTTCACAGTTCTAGTCTTATTCCTGTATTCACCCAAACGTCTACTGACATTTTCGATTCCGACAGTTTCCTTTCCACGTCGGATGATATACCATTACGTTTAGTTAATCTACTAACGTTCAACTGCTTACTGATCTCTAACTTCAAATATTCCGCCTCCGCAGTGTAATCGCTGCGGACAAAAAGCGTCACATGAGCATCCGGAGGCAGCGACAGCAGTGTTTACCGGGATAACAGCGTTACTCTGCCCGTCACGTGACAGTGAAAGCGATCAAGGAAGCAGCTTTAGACGGAACTCTGGCTAAGCTAGTCTGAGCTTCGCCCGTATAGCCCTGAGTACACAGAGGTGAGGAGATAAAAGCCAACGGCTGTCAGTAACAGAATCGTTGGAGGACGACAGCCTTCATACACTGTGGATTCTACGACGTGATGAAACGTAGGGTAACCTGGAAATAGGCCTAACAAACATTTATATTTATAATTTATACATAATAAAAATGTCTGATCTCATTACTTTATTCAAAACATTCTGACACCCAATGTCTGGTCATTCCATTGCACTATTTCATAATACCGAGTTTATTCACTGCAATAGATTCGACTGGTAGGTAACTTTCGATAAAGTGGAGAGGAATTTATTTTTTATTCTTGATGAATATAACAGCCTCAGTGATAGAAGAGTAAGTCATTACCATTATTCAGAGCCTACTGCATTATTCAACACTGACAGAGCAATACCAAACGCCAAGATCAGAAAAGAAAAAGGTGAGTATGCTCATTCTCATAATCGATATTTACAATAATGTGGCAAAAAACAACGCATGCCTCCTAACATCCTAGAGGACCTCTTTTAGCCTGGCAGCAACTCGAGGTAACTTTTTCTTTTCTCTTTTCTTTTTCTTTTTCTTTCTTTTTTGTTTTGTTTTGAGTCATCAGTCTTCCGACTCGATTGATGATTGATGAAGCCAGCCACGAATTCCTCTCCTGTGCCAAACTCATCATCTCGGAGTAGCACTTGAACATACACCCTCAACTATCAGCTGGATGTATTCCAATCTGCGTCTTCCCTTACATTTCCCTCACCTCCCGCCGACCGCGGTGGCCACGCGGTTTAGGCGCTGCAGTCCGGAACCGCGCGACTGCTACGGTCGCAGGTTCGAATCCTGCCTCGGGCATGGATGTGTGTGATGTCCTTAGGTTAGTTAGGTTTAAGTAGTTCTAAGTTCTAGGGGACTGATGGCCTCAGATGTTTAAGTCCCATAGTGCTCAGAGCCATTTGAACCATTTTGAACCTCACCTCCCTCTAGTACCATGGAAGCTATTTCTTGATGTCTTAAGAGCTGTCCTATCATCCTATCACTTCTCCTTCTCAGTGTTTTCCATATATCCCATTCCTCGTCGATGCGAGGCACCATCAGCTGAAGTTGACGATACATACAACAGACAGTTGACCCCGTCGCTGGAACGGCTCAAACTGCTCACAGCGACTGAGATCAACTGTGTGCTGTACGCATCGTCAACTTCAGTTGTGGGTGCTATCTGAAGATGGCCTAAACATAGGTCGAAAACGGTCATTTTAATAAAATACCATCACGATCTAGACTGTTTCTTCACTGACCTTTATTCTACTCCTTCCCCTACAACCGCGTTCCAGTTCCCCAAGATTGTTAGATTTTCGTCTATATTTACGCAATGAATTATCCTTTCATTATTCTCATATACTTTCTCTATCTTTTCCTCTGCTTGCGACATCAGCATGTATACCTGAACCATTGCTGTCGGTGTTGATTTGCTGCCGATTCTGATGAAAATAACCCTATCACTGAACTGTTCACTGTAATCCACTCTCAGCCCTACCTTCCCGTTATACCACCTTCTGCTGCTGTTGATGTTGCCCTATACTCATCTGACCAGAAATCCATGTCTTCTTTCCATTTCACTTCACGGACCCTCACAGTATCTAAATTGAGCCTTAGCATTTCAGTTTTCAGACTTTCTAGCTTCCCTGCCATCATCAAATTTCTGAAATTCCTCCCCCTCCCCCCCCCCCCCACCCCGACTTGTAGAACGTTACCCTTTCATTGATTCTTCAGTCTTCTTCTCATGGTCATCTTCCCATTGGCAGTCCTCTAACGGAGATCTGGATGGGTGACTATGCCGAAATCTTTTGCCAATGGAGAGACCGTCATGACACATTTCTCAGTTACATGCCACATGTCCTTTGGATACACGTTATGTGTCTTTAATGCAGTGGCTTCCATTGTCTTCAGCATCCTCAGGCAGTTGATCATTGCTGATTCTTTCGCCTTTAGGGGCAGTTTCCCACCCCAAGGGCAAGAGAGTGACCTGAACCTCTGTCCGCCCTCTTTGGCAGAATAAGAGTGACTTCTAATGCCAGAAATCATCGCCCAGCATTACTGAAGATTTTTTCTTAATTTAAGCAGTGGCACGGCTCAAACCTGGGACCGAGGTCGTTTTGGTTGCAATAAAAGACGCTACACCTCGGCCACGTGTCTAGCCGCCCATGATGACAAGGCGCACTGTTATCCACAAAAATTCCGTCATTGTTTTGGAACATGAAGTCCATGAATAGCAGAAAACGGTCTCCAAGTAGCCTAACATAACAATTTCCAGTCAGTGATAGGTTCAGATGGACCAGAGGACCATTTCACGTAGCAAAGCCAACACAATTATGGAGCCACCATCATCTTGTAAAGCGTACAATGCCTTATTGACAGTTCGATCCTTGGCTTCGTGGGATCTACGCCATGTTAGAAACCTACCATCGTCTCTTACTATCTCAAATCGGGAGACACACGTCCAGGCCACGGTTTTCCAGTCGTCTCGGATCCAACCGATATCGTCTTAAGCCCAAGGGAGATGCTGCAGACGATGTCGTGCTGTTACCAAAAGCACTCGCGTCGGTTTTCTGTTACCATAGCCCACTAACCCCAAATTCTGACGCACTGTACCAACGGATAATTTGGAAGTACGTCCCACATCGGTTTCTGCGGTTATATCACGCAGTGTTGCTTGTCCATTAGCACTGACTACGCGTACGCAGCTGCTCTCGGTCGTTAAGAGAAAGCCGTCAGCCACTTCGTTGTCAAAGGTAAGAGGTAATACCCGTAATTTGCTACTTTCCGCACACTCTTGACACTGTGTATCTCGGAATATTGAATTCCCTAACGACTTCCGATTTGGACTGTTCCATGCGTCTAGCTCCAACTACCATTGTACGTACAACGTTTGTTAATTCCCGTCGAGCGGCCATAATCACGTCGGAAATCTTTTCACGTGAATCACCTGAGTACAAATGACAGTTCCGTCAATACACTGCACTTTATACCATGTGTACGCGATATTAGCACCATCTGTATGTTTTAATATCGCTGTATAATGATTTTGCCACTTCAGTGTAATTTATAGGTATAAGTGACAACGTGGTAAGCAAAAGATTATGTCGATATGAGAGTTGTTTGCCTTGAACTGTAAAAATCAAAGTGAAATGGTTTATTGATGATATGGCAATGGTCGCCGAAAGTGAACAAGAACTGTGTATAGTCGAATACTTAATGAGATGGATTTATTTTAAGTGCTGCGTGATGAATTTAATATGTACATTAACTACAGTACAACGGAACTAATGGTGTGCACAGACGTGAGAAATGGTGCACTGATAAATGTTACACTTGTATAAGAGATTCTTGAAGAGATGGATGCGTACTGGTATCTAAGGAGTATCGTAGCTGTGGAAGAGACATCATGAAAGATGTGGTAGCAATGATCGATCACTTTCCACAAAAAGAAGCAGCTTATACATCTTGAAACCAACAAGAGATTTACGTAGAGTGCTGCTGGAGCTTATCCATATACTAACGCGAAAGGTGGATGGTGGGGAAAACACTAAAGAAACAATAAGTAGCCTTTGGAGTGTTATGTTACAAGAGAAGAATTGTTCATTCGTCTTGCAAAGAATTAATAAGATGATATGAAAAGTTGGAACAGTTGGTCACACATTACGTCGTCAGGTGTCACAGAAAAAATGTACTTGTACAAAGTATGCTGTAAGAAAAGAAAATAGTTGCAGGTCTAACGTAGACATTAGAATATTGCTAGTCTAGAAATCAGCATTTATGTTGAAAAGGAGATGAAAGTTGGTTAGCGACAAGAATCGAGAACTCCACTGCATCAACCTTAGCATTAGTGGTTGTAATATGAACAAATTAACCTCAACCAAATTATTCCTTGTAGTTGTCGTGGTTCGTATTATGCACATACCATACAGACGGTATTAACTCAAATTACTGCTATTGACATAACATGGGAGGATTCTTTTACTAATGTGAATATTTGTATCCAGGGTCGTATGTTTGCAAACACATTATACGTTCTCTTTGTTTTGCAACATTTGAGACGTTCTGCAAAGCAGAATTTGTCAACATCAGTCCTAGTACAGGTGATGAATATGTGATAATACACATATATACCCTAATGAAACAGATAAAAATTTGAGTGAAATAACTATGTTCATTAATACTACACTAGAAGAAAAAAAGAGCTTATTTCGCAGTACTGAAGCTGACAGCAGATCAGAGAGGATTTTAGTATGCAACCCTAAAAGAGATGGATTATTTGTCAAATAAGATAAATTGTCTGGCTGGTAGCAAAGCAGTTTTAAATTCTAGCCTAAAATTGTTTCTTCTTGACAACTCATCTACTCAAAAGACGAATTTTTAGTTAAAAACTAGTAGTATTTGTAGCTTGAAAAAGAAAAGGACCAAGCTACTTGAATAGTATTGAAAACTAATACGTTGAGTGTAGTTATATACTGGACAGTCTGCTACTTTGTAATCCATAACTCACAGCATGCAGCTATGCTCACATACCAGCCACTCGTCTTTTGTTTGTAAACTGACTTGTTTTACATCACGCAAATAATATACGCAATACGTTAGTAACTGACGTGTCTGAAAACACCTTCCTATAAGCAAATGAGTCCCGGGGATCTGAAGGACAGTTTTGCTGTTAGGTAACGAGATGATCAGCAACGAAGTAACTTTTCCGAACTTATGGTCTGCAGGAGGATAGGCGGTGGTAAGAGCCGAGCAAGAGCTTGATTAAAGGTCTCTCTCCAATCACATGGACTGATTTACGGAAACGACCCTCTGAAAGCGCGTTTTCTGCATTAACTCTGATCCTCGGTTCGGGATCTTTCATTTAGAGTCCACCACTTTTTTTTTCTCTGTCTGGGGGCGAACGATTTTCGATGCACTGGGGATTGCCGAGTCATTGAACCGTTAAGAACTTTTGATCTGTTACTGCATATTTTGAAATATAGTTTACGAAAGTTTCCATAAGGACTACCTCATATTTAAACACATTTTAATAGTGTGTTTCATTAGGTACCGCCAGTTTTCGACACTGAATTTCAAGTATTTTGCACTGCAATACGTATTACTTTAAAGGGAAGCAGCCTGGTTCAAAAAGTTCTCCCCCTAAATGTAACGTGAAGCACGTGCTGTCTTAAACTAAAACTGCTTTATTGCAAACACTTGAATCGGATCAACACATACGCTTCGTAGAAGTTCCATTGCTATTACGGAAATAATTGGGAAACTTACTTACAGATTAAACCTCGCAATCAAGTTAACGATTACGAATGTCAATTGTTAATAAAATTGCTACCGAAGGTTTCTATCTTTAATCCACAGAAAGGAAAATTTTTTAATAATTCAGAAAGTGTCATTAACAATGTATGCCTCGCCGTTGTGTAAAAGGTGCGTTTTGAAAATAATGATGTCTTTATTTGTAACTTATTTCATTTCCCTTTTTCTCCATTTATACTCTGCGTGATACATACTTTCTTTTAGAAGTATCACGCTTTTCGCAAATACGAGTACTACTTCTAAAAAGGTGCTAATTTTATGTGACTGCTAACCTTTTATACTATTCCCCTCAAGTATTTTCAATTTAAATAAACTCATCTTGCATTTCTGGCTCTTTCAGCTTCATTATATGCATAAACTGTAGTGTGAAGTACACGATACAGCGAAGTGCTCGTCTCATGGAATAAAAACTATACCACATGATTGGTGATGATGTTGTATAATATGTGCTGCAGATGGTATTTTTAAATGGCTTGGAATATAATCTTTTCGTAGTTTGAGTACTAATTTTGGTGGTAATTGTGTCAGAAGTAACTGTGTGTGAAATCCAGTGTCCTGTAGTGGTCTCGGTGACGATATGCGATAACCGCGGTACTTTGCTTTCGGCTTTCGCTACTATGCCGGTGCGTCTGAAAGCGATATTTCTTTGCGATTAGCGATTGCTGTGTACAAGTTTACTCGTGACACAGTATCTAAACACGTTCTGGTCTTTGTAGAGGATGACAGGGCCGATTGTCACGAAAGCCACAATTGGGTGCACAGGTAAGTTTCATACGCTGCTACGTATCCTGTTCTGTAACCAATAACAAATGACATGCACTTTCCGATTGTGTTGGCTGTAACTGAGACGCCATCGTATGGAAATGGCTCACACATTATTTTGATTTCTTTACTTGATCCTAACGGAATAATATCTCAGGATTGATCAGTTACTTCTCTCAAAGCTTCCAGTGCGTGCGCCGTGTTCTTTATAGTTCCTTTAAGGTAAAAATACTGAACGGAAAAGGGGATCGGGGGGAAGCGGAAGAGTGGGGAAGTTCAGGGGATTAAATTCGGTGATGGAACTAGGTACTCTACAGCACTTCCTCTTCGTTACATGCATTTCACAGTGACGTATGATCGAGAAATAATTTCAGTTCAACCTGAAAGAAAGGAGCTAATCCATAGTTTTAAAAACTGTCATCGTTAAAAAGGCCTTTAAGACAAAATGTGATAAAGCGCAATACCTGAGTCTGTAGCTAGGGCAAAGGACCCCGAAATGCAAGTAGGAAGACTCTGGTCGAAGCGACAATCTTTTACGTATTGTCTGATGGTGTAATCAACTAAATTTGAGGATGCGGATAAGCTTTTATTGAAAAATAAAAAGATGAAAATAAGCCCTGAAGAAGAATTAGTACTGTTTGGCAGCGGTCTGGCATATACGCCAGGACCTGTTTAAGGGAGAAGGTATTTTAAACACAGAGACCATTGTCATTTCACCGGTGTATATCTGGACGCTGTACATGCCAGCTGCGATGTGAACTAAAGATCTCATTATGCAGCGCAAGTCACATTCCACTATCTGAGCAACTAAGACGGCCATTTCTTGATCATGAACGTATAAAAAAAGAAAAGGATGAAAGGGTGACAGATTAGGGTGGACAGGAACCAAATACAGGGCATGTTTTTTTACTACCATCTAATATGGATAAATATAAATCATTTAGGAAGAGTACTACAGTATTGCACCAACTAACTAAGGTAATGGGTACACACGAGGTGTACACTGGATAACAAAACTGGGTAACAGATGTTTCAAATTTGCTGTGCGGGAAGTGGAGCATATAAGGAAGGTCAATGCAAGTACAAAATAGCAGGAGGAGTTGGTCAAAGCACACGGGGTTTGAAATAAAAAACCAGTTGTTAACATGTACGTCCCGTGTGTGCACGACTAGTGTCGATAGTATCTATGCCTCTCGCCTGTTGTTGGGAGACTAGAGGAGGCTTCGCTGCAAGAGAGCGCGTACAAACGGCCACGGACGGCAAGCTACGGATCATGACTGGCTCGCAACAATGGTACCAGGAGGTCCGTGTTAGCTGTGGACGTGTGAGTGCTCGGCATTGGACGAACATTGTCGGAAGGCGGCACCCTCGTCTGGGGAGAATTACCGACGGCATTGCGCCGATTGGGAACTTTCATCCACCGAACCGTTGAAGGAATCGTGCCTGCTTGGGGCTCTGTTGGCTGCCCATGTATGGACTATGGCGAGACTTTTTCGTAACAGGTGTTTGTTTTGGGCTGAACACCGTATACTGGTTACTTCCGCACCTACTTGATACTGGTGTCGTTACTCCAGTCTGGTGTTACGGGCTAAAGGCGCTGTGGCGAACGTGCATTAAGATCCACGTAAATGAGCTTAGTGGCTGTGTTTTGGTGCGCCTAAGAGGTGCATGCTGTTGTATTATTTTGCAGAATACTTCTCCTGGTCTTTATCTCGCGTTTTCAACTGTTTTTATGATGTTGTTACTTTGCTACACACCTACTGTTTAGCACACCTATAATTTGCCTGAATCACAAATTATCTAGTATCTTGCATTTTATGATAATGCTTATTCACTTTACACACTTTATGACCATCTATCTAATAGCTGGTATGTCTATCTTTGGCACGGATATCAGCGGAAGCAATGAGGCCTTGGTAGGTTGCTGGAGGAAGTAGAGACCACATTTGCATACAAAAATTAGCAAATCATGTGACGCCACGTGCAATCATATCCCAGATGTGTTAGAATGTGTTATAATGGGTTCAGATCTGGAGAGTTGGCAGGCCAGCACAACAATCGTTACTTTACAACGTGTTCTTCGAACTTCTCCATCACACTCCTTGTGTTGAGACATGGCACATTATCTTGTTGAGAAATGTCATTACTGTCGGGAAACACGATCGTCAAGAAGGGGTGTATGTGATGTGTAACCACTTTATGATGCTCCTTGGCCATCATAGTGCCTTGAAAGAGCTCCACGGGACACGTGGATGCCCACGTGAATGTTCCCCAGAGCATAATGGAGCCGCTGCCAGCTTGTCTCCGTCCCACAGTACAGGTGTCAAGGAGGTGTTCACGTGGAAAACGCGAATTCGCACCCTCACATCAGCACGATGAAGGAAGTCTTGGATTCGTCAGACCACTCAACGCTCTCCCACTGCGCCAGCGTCCAGTGCCGGTGGTGACGTCCGCCCTCGGTAGCTGAGTGGTCAGCGCGACAGACTGTCAATCCAAAGGGTCCGGGTTCGATTCCCGACTGGGTCGGAGATTTTCTCCGCTCAGGGACTGGTTGTTGTGTTGTCCTAATCATCATCATTTCATCCCCATCGACGCGCAAGTCGCCGAAGTGGCGTCAAATCGAAAGACTTGCAATAGGCGATCGGTCTACCCGACGGGAGGCCCTCGCCACACGGCATTTCATTTCATTTCACCGGTGGTGACGTGCCCATTTCTGTCGCAGTTGCCGATGTCGTGGTGTCAACATTTGCACAAGCATGGGTCATCGGCTGCGGAGGCCCACCGTTAGGAGTGTTCGGTGCACTGTGTGTTCAGGCACATTCGTACTCTGCCGAGCATTAAAGTCTGATGTTAGTTCCGTCACAGTTCGCTGCCTGCCCTGTTTTTCCGGTCTGCCCAGCCTACGACGTCCGACATCTGTAATGAGCGGTGGCCGCCCAATCCCACGACGTCTAAATATGTTTCACGTTGGTTTCGCCACGCGGTGAAGACACTCACCACAGCACTCCTCGAACACCCGACAAATCGTGCAGGCCTCGTGCCGAGCCTCCGGGCCATCACAATCTGCCCTCGGTCAAACTCTGACAGATCGTGCGCCTTCTCCATTCCGTACGCGGACCACACGCTCACTGATACGACATAAGAAGAAGAAGCGCAAGAGGAAGGAGAGCTATGCCATCTATATCTACAATGTGCTGAAGCAGGTGCACTCTGACACGGGCATCTCGTCGAAGGCGATGAGCATCATGAGCAGCTTCGTGAACGACATTTTCGAGCGCATTGCGGCCGAGGCGTCTCGCCTGCCGCACTGCAACAAGCGCTCGACCATCACGTCCCGCGAGATCCAGACCGCTGTGCGGCTCTCGCTGCCTGGCGAGCTGGCCAAGCACGCTGTGAGCGAGGGCTCGAAGGCGGTGACCAAGTACGTATTTCTGGCTTGCAATGATTCCTCAGCAGCTGAATGCTCCCATCGCCGGCTGTATATCGATAGTAGGTCGGTGGTCATAATGTTCTGGCTGATCAGTGCATATGGTTCAAATGGCTCTGAGCACTATGGGAGTTAACATCTGAGGTCATCGGTCCCCAAGAACTTAGAACTACTTAAACCTAACTAACCGAAGAACATCACACACATCCATGCCCGACGCAGGATTCGAACCTGCGACCGTAGCAGTCGCGCGGTTCCAGACTGAAGCCCCTAGAACCGCTCGGCCACAACGGCCGGCGATCAGTGCATATTTCTAGTATTTTCAGTGATCGTTAAACTTATATTACCTTTACCTATTATTTAATTCTGTCAACATGTTTACTTAATGAAGATTTGTAATACGTCCATGAAAAGAGATCTGTTTTGCTAAGACAGCTGGCTAGCTGATTGAATTAAATCAATGTTATTTATGATTCGCTGTTGTTTGAACTATTGTCTGCTTGTTTATTATTTGTTAGTTGTTGGTTCTGTGATGTTGCTCTCTGGGTTTCACACTTTGCGACGTCCTAGCGCCCTCTGTTTAGAACGGCCACAGCTCGCGAGAGGAGACTCGGTCGGGGCAATGACAGAGACTCGATTGGCGGCAGTAACAGAGGGAAGACAGCGCACGAAGCATCGCGAGTAGTCAGTCGGCGTTTGGTGTACTGCGAGGACGCACAGTGTTGACATACTGGCGCCTGGGGCTGGTGGCGAGTGGAACGGGAGTGCGGAAGCAGTCAGCGGTGAACGTGGGCTCTGGTCAAGAGTCGTGTCCATCTCGAAACATGAGGAGAGTGCGGGTGTTTAGCCTGGCGAGCGTGTTAACGGCGAGCTCCTGTACTAACTTTAAATGATGAGCCATTTTGTAGTGGAACTTTTCGATGCCATTGCTCCGTGTGGTCACTTTGATTTTCGCTAGTCATTCCTTAAACCACTTGTACTTGGGTCCGGGATACTTGGTACTGCAAGTCCATGTAACTGCGCTGGGCCCAGGTTCCGTTGCAATACAATTGTGGCCGATATTCGGCGATTTCTTTTTTTATTATTATTGTAAATCTGTCAAGTGGTCAATTCTGTGAATCGAAGTTTATTCTCTGAATGAATCTCCAGCCGCAAATTTAAATTGGAATTGCCAACTTCTTTTTGCTGGCAACTATAATAGTAACAATTTTGCGCCGTCGAACGGTGCTTTGGTATTTAGGGTTGTGTGCGGATTTTCTGGTCATTATCACCTTGAGTTAGTTGCGGTTTATAAATTTATCATGTGAAATTTCACGTCATTGGAGATTGTTTAATGAACTATTTCTTTAATAGTAACTGCGGTTGTCGCACTATAACTGTTCCTGCATTTGACGCTACCCAGTGCTTGGCTGTTGGTTTTAGTACTTTAGTGAACTGTGTACTAATACTAGGTTTGTGTGTTCTAGAAGCCGTTATGGGTGCGCGCAGGCCCTCCTGCCTGTTGTGGCACTTGAGCTCTCGAGCACGGAATTCAGACGCGCGGCCGATGTGAACGCCAGACGTCGAGAATGTGCTGACAGCTGTGTACATCTTTCAGATTACCATAACATCATACTGCCGAATGTTTTCCATACTAGTTAATTCACATATTTAAGAAATCTTGCTATTTGAGTATTTTCTTTCGAAACGTAATAGCTTTAACAAGTTGTTATTTTCATATTTACAAGGCCTGATAGTTGACTAGCGAGCCCATGTCTGTAGTTATATTAAAGTTATACTTCTGTAAAGTACTTTCTCATGATTTAAAATTGGAGCCGTAAGGCTGTGATTTCTTTTAAATTTTTTTCGATTATTCTCAATGCTTTTATACAATTGAATAATAGGTGTAGATCACCGCAGTTTTCAAACACTAATTAATCATTGTAGTTTTAACAGTGCTCTGTTTGAATTAAAGTGGTGAAAATAAATTGTTGTATCCTGATTTGCGTTCAGCATTCTACTCCAGCAGCTCATGTGCCCTCCTTACCAATCCCTGACCTTACCATTTTGAAAGATTGATTTTTAATCTTTATGCTAATCTAAGTAACTCAGTCTAAATGCTTGTGTTAATGTAAGTTCAGGCTACTGTTTGATCGGCCACTGCGCCACGAGCACCTATTGTTACTTATGTACTCCTTGCACTGTCACCAAATGTAAGGTAAATCCTAAAGTACCTCCACCTATTCTAAAGCTTGTTATATGCCCGCCAGCCGTTAATTCAGTAAATGCTTTCCTGTAAAAAGAAACAAGTAAAAGGAAAAAGTAGAAAGAGAATGAAATTCGATTGGGACAATAATTTTAACTCTAGTATTTATGCTCTTAATTTCTAATTGTCTATTGTATTTTCATTGCAACTGTTTACCTCACTGAGTATATGCTTTTTTTTATCGGACTGTAAGCCTTTAGCTCAGTTGCTCAGAATAATTTTGGTAACTGCTTGTACTTTGCGTACGAGAAACTTTAAGGCAATTAGCTTATTGGTGAAAGGTGCCTTTGGGCGTTAAACCAACTTTCCACTTGCTATATTTCATTAGGTTTGTACTGCGCCTACTTGTAACATTCAGTCATTTTCACTTGCTCATCAAATACGCCTTTTATTTGGTCTTGAGCAAACTTTGCATTACTAAATTTGTCTTTTGATTTCTTACAATTACTGTGCGTGAAGCAAGCTGCAAATTTAACTGTTTCTGTCTGCAACAATTCAAGATCGTACTGTGTTGTGGAAGACACTTGTACCTCAGCTGTTAGCTGTTTTATTTGGTTGTTTCCCCTTTTTTACTACCTGTGCAGCAGTTTGTTATTTACCTCATGCTTTTTCCCCACTGTCATATACTTGAAGTATTTTTATCACAGCAAAATTTTTGATTTTTTATTTCTTTTTAATAAAGTGTCTAAATACACATTATTGATGGTCCCAGTACGTTTCCTCTGTCAAACCATCTCCCTACCACTTCACTCTAGTTATACACACAGTTTCTAACTTAAATTCTACTATTATTGTGTTAAACCTTTAACATACAATTATAGCTCTTAATGAGTTCAACTTTGCCCTTGAGAAGATAGTACGTGAGACCTTCCAAGAGAACGAAGGGATTGAAATTGAAGGAAAGAGACTGGCATACTTAGCCTATGCAGACGACATCTGTTTACTCTCTAGGTCGGAAGAGGAGTTGCAGCAAATGACCAAAGCACTAAAGGAGGCTGCCAGCAAATTTGGGTTAAACATAAACGAAGCCAAGACAGAGTACCTCGTTATGACGCGTGGTCATTGTCAGACTGCTGATCATCTACAATGACTGCAGGTTGGGGACCAGTCCTACAAGAGAGTGCAAGAATTCAATTACCTAGGGGAACTTTTAACTGAGAACTCGTCATGCGAAGCAGAGGTCAATGCCAGAATACAAGAAGGAAACCGATCTTACCACAGCCTAGCACAACTGCTTCGGTGCAGATATCCCTCGAGACAGTTCAAGATGTGACTGTACAAAACCCTGATCCAGTCTGTTGTTCTATATGGCTGTGAGACATGAAGTATCCGGAAACAGGACTCCTTGTTTTTGAGAGAAAAGATCTTCGGTACGGTTCTGGATGCAGATACAGGGGACTGGAGGATCAGATACAACCAAGAGCTCGAGGAACTATACCAGCAGCCCAACATAGCAGGAACTGTCAAAGTCAAACGAATGCAGTGGGCCGGCCATGTGGCCCGGATGAAGGATCACAGATGGCCTCGGAAGCTCCTGGATTACACACCTTCAGGAAAGAGACCGCCAGGGAGACTCAAGAAGTGTTGGAGGGATGGACTCCATGAAGATTTAAACCAAGTGTCAATAGATGTGAACGGATGGCGGATAGCAGCAATGGACAGAATACAGTGGAGGATATGCGTGCGGTCCACTGGGCCTGGTGCCGTAGTAGTGGTAGTAGTAGTAGTAGTAGTAATGAGTGGAGCATTTTAAATCTTTAAATTCTGTGAATAATTGTGTGAAATATTGAAAATTTAACTTTTTGTTAGCTCTGGAATAAGGCAACCTGCAACGTTGGTTGTATAACGTGCGTGGGTTGGATGTTTAACGAACCAGATAACAGCGAGGTGAGGAAAAGTGTTGCATTCACGGTCGGACAGCGCGCGCTTACCTGGGCGCCGACCTTGCCCTTCCGCAGCCGCGGCAGGTCGGTGAAGCACGAGGTGCAGTTCCAGCGCGGGTCCTGCGTGAGGTCGCGGTCGAAGTCGAAGTCGTTGATCTGGTTTTTCTCCAGCGAGCGTAAGTTCCACGGCAGGTCGTTGTGGCTGCGGAGAGAAAGAAAAAGAGTGAACGCAGGAAGAAGAAGAAGTTGTGGGAGGGAAATGGCGCGGGGCCTGGGGGGATATTGGGCCGGAATTGGCTGGCCGCCAAGCGCGGCGCCGTCTGCGGAGCGGCCCCATCTGCACTGCCCGGTGGCTGCTTTATCGTAAGCGCCGGCGTTACGGGCGACCGGCGCGGTCCGCCAGCCCGTCACTGCCCACTGTGTGACCTCTGGCCTCTTAAACAATTTGCGAGCGCGGAGGTGAGAAGGGTATGAGGATTCCGTATATTCGATTCTTTTCTTGTTATATTTGTCATTTACACTGAGTGGCCGAAAATCGTGGGAAGTCAGTGGCTGCGGTGTCCGATGTGTGGTACTTCGTCTCCCTACAGAGGTAAATTCCTGACGCTACTCACTGAAGCTTGCGGGCGTCCGACTCGCAGCAGACGACTCTACCAGAGCGACGTGTCGTCCGGTCGTGAAATACTTGTGCTCGTCCGGTGCGCCTTTTTTGTCATCAGTGTTCTCAATGGTATTACGCATCCCACCACGAATACCCTCCCGCCACTTCCCCACCGCGTCTGCCCCCGCCCCTCTATGTCAACCTCCTCGTCTCAGAACACCACTAGCACCGAACATCCTCAATTATTTGTCGGCTACATTTCAATGTCTTTATTCTCATATGCAGTTATCTCAACTATCACGGAAGTTATTTCTTGCTTTCGTAACACGTATCCATTCATACTCCTTTTCCTTGTTAATGTTTTGGTTCAAGTGGCTCTGAGCACTACGGGACTTAACTTCTCAGGTCATCAGTCCCCTAGAACTTAGAACTACTTAAACCTAACTAAACTAAGGACGTCAAACACATCCATGCCCGAGGCAGGATTCGAACCTGCGACCGTAGCGGTCGCGCGATTCCAGACTGTGACGCCTAGAACCGCTCGGCCACTACGGCCGGCGTTAATGTTTTCCACATCTTCCTTCCCTCCCTGATTCTGCGGAGAGCCTCCTCATTCCACCAGATTTTCAACACCCTTCTGCAGCACCACTTCTCAAACACTTCGACTCTCTTTCTCCAACTGAGGCCAATGTTTGAGAGTTGTAGACCTTTTCCGGCCAGGTATGCCCTCTTTGCATGCACTACTTCGCTTTTTATGTCCTCCTTACTCCGTCTGTCATATGTACACTAATGGCTATTAAAACTGCTACACCACGAAGATGACGTGCTACAGAGGCGAAATTTAATAGACAGGAAGAAGATCTTGTGATATGCAAATGATAGCTTTTCAGAGCATTCACACAAGGTTGGCGCCGGTGGCGACACCTACAACGCTGACATGAGGAAAATTTCCAACCGATTTCTCATACAAACTTGACCGGCGTTGCCTAGTGAAACGTTGTTCTGATGCCTCGCATAAGGATGAGAAATGCATACCATCACGTTTCCGACTTTGATAAACGTCGGATTGTAGCCTATCGCGACTGCGTTTTATCGTATCGCGACATTGCAGCTCGCGTTGGTCGAGATCCAACGACTATTAGCAGAAAATGGAATCGGTGGGTTCAGGAGGGTAATACGGAACGCCGTGCTGGATCCCAACGGCCTCGTATCACTAGCAGTCGAGATGACAGGCATCTTATCCGCATGGCTGTAACGGATCGTGCAGCCACGTCTCGATCCCTGAGTCAACAGATGGGGACGTTTGCAAGACAACAACGACATGCACGAACAGTTCGACGACGTTTGCAGCAGCATGGGCTATCAGCTCGGAGACCATCGCTGCGGTTACCCTTGACGCTGCATCACAGACAGGAGCGCCAGAGATGGTGTACTTAACGACGAACCTGGGTGCACGCATGGCAAAACGACATTTTTTCGGATGGATCCAGGTTCCGTTTACAGCAACATGATGGTCGCATCCGTGTTTGGCGACATCGCGGTGAACGTACATTGGAAGCGTGTATTCGTCATCGCCATATTGGCGTATCACCCGGCGTGATGGTATGGGGTGCCATTGGTTACACGTCTCGGTCACCTCTTGTTCGCACTAACGGCACTTTGAAGAGTGGACGTTACATTTCAGATGTGTTACGACCCGTGGCTCTACCCTTCATTCGATCCCAGCGGAACGCTACATTTCAGCAGGATAATGCACGACCGCATGTTCAGGTCCTGTGTGGGCCTTTCTGGATACAGAAAATGTTCGACTGCTGCCCTGGCCAACACATTCTCCAGATCTCTCACCAATTGAAAACGTCTGGTCAACGGTGGCCGAGCAACTGGCTCGTCACATTATGCCAGTCACTACTCTTGATGAACTGTGGTATCGTGTTGAAGCTGCATGGGCAGCTGTACCCATACACTCCATCCAAGCTCTGTTTGACTCAATGCCCAGGCGTATCAAGGCCGTTGTTACGGCTAGAGGTGTTTGTTCTGTGTACTGATTTCTCAGGATCTATGCACCCAAATTGCGTGAAAATGTAATCACATGTCAGTTCTAGTATAATGTATTTGTCCAATGAATACCCGTTTATCATGTGCATTTCTTCTTGGTGTAGCAATTTTAATGGGCAGTAGTGTAGTTTTTCTTCCAAGGTAGCAAATTCCATTGTTTCGACTAATCCGTGGTAGCGAATTTTATTTCCAGTTGATCGCTAATCTCATTTCTGCCATTTTCTTCATGCAGGGTACCACAGCCGTCAATGTTCTGAAGGACAGTGTCATGGTACCACCTTAGCTGTGCTTCATTAACAACTATGTACTTGATATGAATGTGTGGGGTCTATTCTTTCGGGCACGTCCGAAAGAACAGACACCACACATTCATATAATTGATTCGCCTCGACGGGCGATATATCCACAACCTACAATGCTGATTTACGTTCGACCTCCAGCGGGAATCTAAAATTAGCGAACATCGGGGACATCGATAGTGAGTGCGTATAAGTGGCGGTAGGTGGATGTATGGCTCAGCCAGAGTGTGCCGAGATTCTCCACGCATTTGCAATAAACACTGCATCTGGGTGGCGCAGAAGTTAACACAAGTGCCTAATAAGCAGGAGATTCTTGGTTCGAGTCCTGGTCTGAAATAAATTTTCACTTGGTGATTCCGCATAAAGTCCCGATGTATCTGGTATTATTAGTTCCTTCCCTTTCCTTTCCTTTTGCCCTACCTGCCTTCAGTTTGGATCACTATTTACTTTATTCCGTCTCGCACGACTGACCAACTTCTCGTTACCTATACCACTTGGAATGCCCAGTGAAGCCAATCGTGAAGATCGTGACGAAGGAAATACTTGTTAATTAAGCAGCAGCTAAGATGGAACCATAACACCGCCCTTTAATCTCATTTCTGCTACTCCTCGTTACTTTCATCTACTTTTGGCTCACTCTCAATCCATAGTGTGTTGTTGTTAGAGAGTTCATTCCATTTAAGAGATTCCTCAGTTCTTCCTCACTTCGCTGAGTGTAAGAATGTAATTAGCAGATCTTATCGTTGATACGTTTTCACCATGAATTTTAATTTCACTCCAGAATATTCCACTTATTCCGTCACTGCTACTTCCATGAATAGATCAATAGTGGCATAAGACTGCACTTATACATTTTCTCATATGAGCGCCTATACTGTACCTTCTGACCTCGAACGCCGAATTCACTAGTAAGCTTCGATATGATGAGACCCGTTACGTGTCGGTTAACTCATTCATCCTAGCTACACACCCGTCTACACTCGCGGATCTGGGAGCATCATTAGGGCCTCATATATGCTAAATCTTTTAATGAAGCTACACTTTCTATGCATTTTGCCGAATCAGTTTACATTTCTCGTAATAGGCATATGCTGTCATACTACCGCTCTCAGACATTGATTTAGAATGGTTCATCATCATTGTCTTTAAGATTTAGGCATGTGAATTGTCCAGTCATATGATCAATGGGTTTCGTGGATTTTTTCGTGCTATTTGCTTATATAACTACATCTTTGGAATTCTCTTATTGTCTATTCGTTCAGTACATTCTTTCCATTTTACATTAGTTTGTGAAAACTGCTACGCCTGTATGGAATATTCTCAGTCAATTTGCAATAGAAGCGTGTAGAAGAATGGAACCAAAACAAGGAACTAAGACTGCAGAGAGGTGGTAAGCATGTGAACGGAGCAGCGCCATCTTTTGTGTGACCGGACGTATCAGCGTTACGCCACGCTCAGTTGGTGCAGGGTCCATAAAGTGGAAACTTGATTCAGAAGGATATAGGTTGCAGTAAGTACTGGGAGATGAAGAAGCTTGCACAGGATAGAGTAGCATGGAGAGCTGCATCAAACCAATCTCAGGACTGAAGACCACAACAACAACAACAACAACAGATGAAGAGAAGCAGCTAGGAAATAAGTAAAGGGAACATCTATGTCGTGTTGTGTCAACAATGAAAACCTGTACAAGACTCGAAACATAGTTTGACTAAAACGCATGAAATACTAATCATGCAAATAATGTGACTGAAAACCGACGTGAAATTAAAAGAAAAGTAGCAGGTATAGTAATATAGTAACATGCTAGAAATTATGCATAATAGTAGGCAGTGGGTAAGTTTAGATAAAAGGAATAATAATAATGTATGAACAAAGAAGAAACGTTAAATCAATTATAAAACCGTCCATGAGCAGGAAGAACCTTAAATCCATCAAAATAATAAAGTGAATGATTTCTACATAATAACCAAATGTATATAACCAAATAGATAACCGCAGTCTTGTTCGAAAGGTCGAAACTGATAAAGCCGCTTGGTCCTTTCTACTGGTTCGACGTTATAACACTTCGCCTGGTGTGGGCATGTCTCAGCCGACGGTACGACGCCGTCTGCTGAGGGATGGACAGATAGCAAGCACGCCATTACGGCAGCTCAGCTGGAGTACTAATCACCAACGCCTCAGACAGCTAGGGGCACGAGAACGCTGTCGCTGGCGTGCTGAGTGACAAAACGTAATGTGTTCGAGCTAGTCCCATTTCAGCTTGTCCTACAGTGACGTTATACACAACCGTGGTAAAGGCAACAGGGCCAGACTGGATTGTTCAGCGGCATAGCGGACAAACACAAAGTGCGATGGTTTAGGGCAGCAACCGCTCCACCAGGGAAGTTTTAGATTCCCTGACTCAGCCCCTTCTGCAGGCCACCCCATATGTCACATTTCAGCAGGACAACGCTCATTCAAATGTGGCGAACAATGTGCAATCCTTCCTTGCAGAACCTCTGCCCTACATCTTCATCCAGCGTGTCGCCCATCGATGTCTGACATATAGTCGGTCGGAATTTTCCTCGTTCTGGTTCTCCTGAATCTGATTACATACCACGACATCTAGAGAGACTGACAGCAGCACGTGGACTATAAATATAAGAAGCATGCACGGTTATTTAATGATAATCGTTTGTGCATTGTTATTCCTGAATCAATGGGATAAATTTCATTGTGATAAAATGTATCTTTCTTGATGCTGCAATTTTCACAAACTGTAGTTCCTTATTTCATAGTCTCTCATCTGTACTGAACATTTCTATCTCCTTATACCATACAATTGTTTCATTTTTCGTCGAAGAGCGTAAAGATTAGTGCAGGATTTAATTTTGGGAGCGAAGCTTAGAGTTGTACATCCGCCATGGTCCACACCTCGCCCGGCGCTTGTTATGAAAATGAAGAACGTTCCCCACTCTGTATCACTGCAAGGAAAACGGAAGATTGACAATACTAAGACATTCACAGCCATGAAAAATAACAAACGAGTACGTGTAACAAGTATATTTGGATTCAATGAAATGCATAAACATATCCTAAAAATTAAGATCATTTCGCCTTCAACCTAGTCTAGTTGATTATTTCGTCAAGACTAGGTTTTTCCTGTTTTCAGTTAATACGAGTTTTACATATTTAGGTCCTTTTCTAAACATAGCAAACCATCTTTCGCGTGTATGTGACAAGTATTCGACTAGAATAAACAGACGAGTACAATACGTGGGTGAACAGAACCAGAACGAATAATGTGAGCATATCGTTTCCACGTGCTAGATAAACGTGAAAAGCTTGCTATACAACGACCGCTTGCCCAATATACCGTCGAAACAGGCAGTATTGTTCACTTTGAAAGGTGATAGTAACAGTCGGAGATTATCACACTGCCAGTTTTTTTTTTTTTTTTTTTTTTTTTTTTTTTTTTTTTTTTTTTGATCAGGCTACGAATAGAGCATGTAGTCAAAACTGACGCATCACAACAAGGAGGAAAACGCATAGTTCATTTTCCGTTAGATGATGCTGAGAATGAATTTATGGCAGAAACTGGAGACTTCGTTTGCCAAACGATATTAACAGATGTAGAACACAATAAATACTTATGTTCTGCTTCTGATTCTTTAAATGCGATTCTCGGTGAAGGCGAAACAGGGCAAAATGCTTTTATACTGCTCTGCGTTGCCATCGATGAAGAAAATCAGTAGAGAATTAGAGAGCTTTCTCTCGACTTTATTGGCTTAACCTCAAGGTTGGTCAATCAGTCGTTAAAATGATGTGCGGCGAGCTGAAACGTCTCGGCTTACAACTGTCGATACTCATTAAGTCCTTACTGCGTCTGTGTTGCAGAGTTGCGCTCATGTAGTCACTTTTTTTGAACTGTTTCAAAAACAATTTTTTTTAAATTTTTGTAGCCAAACGTGGAAAGCTTTAATAGAAAATACTGGATCATTGCTTCATGGCCTATAGGAAACGAGATGGTCTATGTGTATAGATGCTGTGCGTCCATTTGCTAAGCAGTTTCCGGGATAACAGAGGGCGCTGGAATTTGCTTGCATGCATTGGGCTGAAGGTCATTCAGAAGGATTTGAAATCATTTAATTGTTTCTTGATATCTACAGTGTGATGCAAAGTATTAACTGCAATAAACGTACGTAACGTTGTGCTTCAAACAAGAAAAACCACAAAAGATGTTGAAAGTGTCAATGTTACGAGTCCAGCCGAAGAATTGAATAATTTTAGAAATAGTTGGGATACTATTTACGCAGAAAGTTGCAAGGTATCAGAAAATACTAGAATATCACCTGACTTTAATGTAACGATTCGTGGCACGGAGAAACGGGAAGGCAAAAGGCAACACTTTGTAGATGAAACACCAGAAGGAGATTTAAATCAGAATCCAGAAGAGAGTTTCAAATAAATGTTTTCGGTGTTATTCTACGTACATTTGTAGGAAACGTAACTATAAGGTATGCCGCCATAGACACATGAAAATACATAAGTCTGGACGATTCTACACTATCAGAGCGCGTAGGAAACATGGTATCTTTGTAGAGCATATTGACAAGCAGGACTTTAAAGAAGATTCATGCAGCTAATTTTGGGATTCAGCCACTTCCGCATCTACATATTCTCAATACTATTCGTAAGGGCAATTTTATGCGCTCTACCTGTTACTGTTGCTCAAGTAGAGCGATCATTCAGTGTTCTTGCAAGAGTTAAGAACTGTTTGAGAAATATAGTGGGGCAAGAGCGACTTGTGGGGTTAGCTATGGTCGCAATAGTGTACGAGTTAGCCCGCTCTTTAGATTATAACGGAATTAGAAAAGAATTAGTATGTAACAAACCTAGAAAGAAAGCATAATTTTGTAAAGTGTCGCATTTACGTAAACTACGAACATGCAAAAGTTTATTAAAAAAAAGGAGCTGTGACTTTTTACATGAAAATTTTCTGATTTATCCAGTAAGCCAAAGTTTAAAATAAAAGATTCGGGAGGAGGGTGGCCTAAGAGCCCTTATCCAGAACCCAAAAATCCTAGCGCCGGCAATGGCAGGGCGATACTGGGTACAGCGCATCCGGTGGAACTCCCGACTAAGACTGTATTGATGGATTCCGCAGGGTGCTGCTATTTCAGTATCCTAATGTGATGATACGTTTCGGAAAAAATAAACAAATCTTTAAAACAGAAGCGCCCTTCATTGGATAATAAACGACGGAGTCACAATAAAAGAAAATTACACATCCTATCATTTACTTTCAAAATCAATAAGTTTCATATAAAAATATATCAGAGCTGCAATCAAGGCGTCACTCGATGATGTGCTTCATGCGGCAGTGAATTACGACACTGGCGGCCAAAAGAGTAGTTCACCCTTTTAGAGGTTTCCAGTTCACTCAAGATTTATTGTTCCAACAGTGCATATGGAGTACATGAAATGATTACATTTACAGATCAATAGCACAAGCAGTTCTGAGGTACCATGTATCGATTCATGTTGGAACATCCACATTAGTACGTGGTGTAGCCTTCACTAGTGTCAATGCAAGTGCCGACTATGGCATCTAGTCGGTCGTACAGATGGCGAATGCTGTCCTGGTGATACGTTGTGCCACGCCCGCTCTACCTGTCCACGTAATTCTGTAAGAGTTGCTGCCTGACGAGTCGCCGGAGTCACTTCTCGTCCCACCACGCCCCACACGGGAAATCGATCTGGCCAGGGAAGTTGCTGCAAGTCTTGCACAGAACGTTGAGTTTCACGGCGTTATCCTGTTGGAGCAACACATCACCTCCCTGTTGCAAGAACAGCAAAATAACGGCAAAGTAAGGGGTATAACAACATTCTGTACGTACTGAGGGCTGGTCAGTATCCCCTCCAAAACACCAAATGTGAACGAGAGTTGTAGCCTGCAGCACCCAGACCATAAGGCCTCGGATGCACCCTACGAGACAGCAGTCAACGGGTGTACGTCGTACGCGCAAACGACAATCACCTGGGTGCAGGTAGACTCTGCTTTCATAGCTGAAGACCACGGCGCACATCCTCTTATAGCATCAGTCGAACCGAGTGCATAGATATTGTTGCGTGAGTGGAAGAGGCCCTAGAGGTGTGCGTGCCCATAGTCTCATTGCGAATAACAGGTTCGCAACAATTCATTTTTGACACATATGGTCTCACTAAATCTCTCATCTGTGCTGAGATAGCTGTACGACTTGCCACTGCAGGCCTTATAATACGACGATCCTGGCGGGCGTCTGTGCAGCCTGGGCGTCAGGGACTTCGTCTACGAGTGTGAGAATGATACCAGTGTCGTAGCACAAGAGATGCAGCACGTCCAACTTCTGTGAAATTCCCGGAAAGGGCAATCCCGCCACTCGGAAGGCCGCACTTTGACCCCTTTCAAACCAATTCAGTTCACTGTAGGAGGCGCGAGTGCGTCTGTGGCACGATTTCCTGCTTGCTTCTCACGTTTGCACCACATTCAGCCATCTGGCTGTGAGCATTCCCTACTAAGGGACAGACAGAGATGGATCTCAGCTATGCCACTACGCTATCTGTTGGTGGGCGACGTTGAAACCAGTATCACTACATCTACGAGGTGCATTCAAGTTCTAAGGTTTCCGATTTTATTTTCTCCGGACTGGAAAGAGATAGAAACATGCGCATTGTTTTAAAATGAGGCCGCGTTCATTGTCAAAACGTCCCAGAGATGGCAGCACCGTACGGCAGATGGAATTTTACCGCCAGCGGCGAGAATGAGAACTGTTTTAAATACTTAAAATGGCGACGTTTTCCTTACTTGAACAGCGTGCAATCATTCGTTTTCTGAATTTGCGTGGTGTGAAACCAATTGAAATTCATCGACAGTTGAAGGAGACATGTGGTGATGGAGTTATGGATGTGTCGAAAGTGCGTTCGTGGGTGCGACAGTTTAATGAAGGCAGAACATCGTGTGACAACAAACCGAAACAACCTCGGGCTCGCACAAGCCGGTCTGACGACATGATCGAGAAAGTGGAGAGAATTGTTTTGGGGGATCGCCGAATGACTGTTGAACAGATCGCCTCCAGAGTTGGCATTTTTGTGGGTTCTGTGCACACAATCCTGCATGACGACCTGAAAATGCGAAAAGTGTCATCCAGGTGGGTGCCACGAATGCTGACGGACGACCACATGGGTGTCCGTGTGGCATGTTGCCAAGCAATGTTGACGCGCAACGACAGCATGAATGGGACTTTCTTTTCGTCGGTTGTGACAATGGATGAGACGTGGATGCCATTTTTCAATCCAGAAACAAAGCGCCAGTCAGCTCAATGGAAGCACACAGATTCATCGCCACCAAAAAAATTTCGGGTAGCCGCCAGTGCTGAAAAAATGATGGTGTCCATGTTCTGGGATGGGACAGCGAGGACGTAATCCTTACCCATTGAGTTCCAAAGGGCACTACGGTAAAATTTGCATCCTACGAAAATGTTTTGAAGAACAAATTCCATCCTGCACTGCAACAAAAGGGCTGCGCGTGTGCTGTTTCACCAAGACAACGCACCCGCACGTCGAGCTAACGTTACGCAACAGTTTCTTCGTGATAACAACTTTGAAGTGATTCCTCATGCTCCCTACTCACCTGACCTGGCTCCTAGTGACTTTCGGCTTTTTCCAACAATGAAAGACACTCTCCGTGGCCGCACATTCACCAGCCGTGCTGCTATTGCCTCAGCGATTTTCCAGTGGTCAAAACAGACTCCTAAAGAAGCCTTCGCCGCTGCCGTGGAATCATGGCGTCAGCGTTGTGAAAAATGTGTACGTCTGCAGGGCGATTACGTCGAGAAGTAACGACAGTTTCATCGATTTCGGGTGAGTAGTTAACTAGAAAAAAAATCGGAGGACTTAGAACTTGAATGCACCTCGTACTATCCACCAATATGCTGTCATCGAACCGACATCCACGTCTTCTTTTCATGTATATTAATTTTTTCCAGCACTGTACATCACAAGTTCCGTCAATATACAACGTTCAAACGTCTATTTGCCATAATCGTAATTATAGCTAAATAACTAATTTTAACATATTAACAGAATCTTCCGTCGGTTCTTGGTAGAATAACATTACAATAAATGAAAAGCACCAGTTTGCTTTTCTTCTACAATATTACTTTCATTGTAAGCCGAAAACCGGTTTACAATAAAAGTAATATTGTAGAACAAAAGAAAACTGGTGCTTTTCATTTATTAACTAGTTTTAAAGTAAAAATAATCAGAAAATTAGAGAACACTGTAGAAAATAGTAATAAGGAACACTCTGTACAATCAGGAAACTGAGTGATGCCGATTTCCTAGCATTAATTAGATTTTAAATCTTAATTAATTTGAGAATATTGTAAGTACTATTAAAGCTCTTCAGCGAAATTTATCTCCACGTACATACTCCACAAGCACCATACGGAGCTTGGTGGACAGTACCTCGTATCACTACTAGTCATTTCCCCTCGCAAATGCAGAGAGGGATAAACTACTATCTATATGTCTCCAAGTTTCTCTTATCTTGTCTTCGCGGTCCTCACCCCAAATGCACATTGGTGACGGTGAAATCGCTCTGCAGTCAGATGCAAATACTGATTCCCTTAATTTTCACAATAGTGTTTGGTAGAAAGAAAGTCATCTTCCCTGCATTGATTACCATATGAGTTCACAAAGCATCTCCGTAACACTCATGTGAGTATTCAAAGAACTGTGACTGATGCCCGAACAACGAGGAACTAGTATGCAATGAGACTAGAAAATAATGCACTGATAATGGCTCGGCATTAGCCGAAATCTGGATTTGCCAAATAAAACCTGCAAAGAGAAAAAAAAGAAGGACTTCTGATTGCTGCGCCCTATAATTTATGAATAATACTCACGTGTTGATCGAATCTAGGGGCAGACGCTTCGATGTCTTCATTTAATAGCACCTATTGGAGATCCCAGACACTCGAGTTCTCTATAGATGAGATACACCTTCGTAAAATTACCAAAATAAACCTACGTCGACCATTCGCCTTCCTTACTACATCTACCTGTACATCATCATCTACATGGATAGTCTGCAAATCACACATGTGTACTGGGCAGAGGGTTCAATGCACCACCTTCATAATAATTCTGTATTATTCCACTCTCTAACAGCGAGCGGAGAAACGAATAGCTGCAGCTTTCTGTGCGAGCTCTGACTACTCTCATTTTATTATGACGATCGTATTTCCCTAAGTAGTTGTCGTCAATAAAGTACACTATTGGCCATTAAAATTGCTGCACCACGAAGATGACGTGCTACAGACGCGAAATTTAACCGACAGGAAGAAGATGCTGTGATATGCAAATGATAAGCTTTTCAGAGCATTCACACAAGATTGGCGCCGGTGGCGACACCTACAACGTGCTGACATGAGGGAAGTTTCCAACCGATCTCTCATACACAAACAGCAATTGACCGGCGTTACCTGGTGAAACGTTGTTGTGATGCCTCGTGTAAGGAAGAGAAATGTGTACCATCACGTTTCCGACTTTGATAAAGGTCGGATTGTAGCCTATCGCGATTGCGGTTTATCGTATCGCGACATTGCTGCTCGCGTTGGTCGAGATCCAATGACTATTAGCAGAATATGGAATCGGTGGGTTAAGGAAGGTAATACGGAACGTCGTGCTGGATCCCAATGGCCTTGTATCACTAGCAGTCGATATGACAGGCATCTTATCCGGATGGCTGTAACGGTTCGTGCAGCCACGTCTCGATCCCTGAGTCAACAGATGGGGACGTTTGTAAGACAACAACCATCTGCACGCACAGTTCGACGACGTTTGCAGCTGCATGGACTATCAGCTCGGAGACCATGGTTGCGGTTACCCTTGACGCTGCATCACAAACTGGCGCGCCTCCGATGGTGTACTCAACGACGAACCTTGGTGCACGAATGGCAAAACGACATTTTTTCGGATGAATCCTGGTTCTGTTTACAGCATCATGACGGTCGCATCCGTGTTTGGCGACATCGCGGTGAACGCACATTGGAAGCGTGTATTCGTCATCGCCATACTGGCGTATCACCCGGCGTGATGGTATGGGGTGCCATTGCTTACACGTCTCGGTCACCTCTTGTTCGGACTAACGGCACTTTGAACAGTGGACGTTACATTTCAGATGTGTTACGAGCCGTGGCTCTACCCTTCATTCGATCCCAGCGGAACGCTACATTTCAGCAGGATAATGCACGACCGCATGTTCAGGTCCTGTGTGGGACTTTCTGGATACAGAAAATGTTCGACTGCTGCCCTGGCCAACACATTCTCCAGATCTCTCACCAATTGAAATCGTCTGGTCAACGGTGGCCGAGCAACTGGCTCGTCACATTATGCCAGTCACTACTCTTGATGAACTGTGGTATCGTGTTGAAGCTGCATGGGCAGCTGTACCTATACACGCCATCCAAGCTCTGTTTGACTCAATGCCCAGGCGTATCAAGGCTGTTGTTACGGCCAGAGGTGTTTGTTCTGTGTACTGATTTCTCAGGATCTATGCACCCAAATTGCGTGAAAATGTAATCACATGTCAGTTCTAGTATAATGTATTTGTCCAATGAATACCCGTTTATCATGTGCATTTCTTCTTGGTGTAGCAATTTTAATGGCCAGTAGTGTACTTTTGCTTTCGGAGAAGAAATTGGTGATTGAAATTTCGAGAGAATATTCCGCTGCAACGCCTTTGTCTTAATGTCGTCCAACCTAAATCCTATGTTATGTGACACTCACTCCCCTGTTTCACGATAATACGAAACGTCCTGTCCTGTTTTGAACTTTCTCGGTGTACTGCGTTAATCCTATCTTGTAAGCATCCAACACCGCTCAGCAGATCTCAAAAAGAGGACAGACAAGAGTGGTATAGACAGACTGTCTACTAGACCTGTTGCATCTTCTAAGTGTGTTGGCAACAAATCGGAGTCTTTCGTTTGCTTACACACAATCTTTTGTATGTGTTATTTCGAATTTAGGGTGTTCGTAATTGTAATTTCTAAGTATTTAGTTGGATTTACCACCTTTAGGTTTGATTTATTTATCTTGACACCGAAGTTTAACTCATTCCTTTTAGCACTCATGTGGATGGCCTCACATTTTCTGGTATTTAGGATCAATTTTCAGTTCTCACACCACACAGATATCTTTCCTAAATCGTTTTGAATTTTTTTTTTATTTTCTGTCGAATTTACTAGACCTTAAGCATCATCGGCAAACAACCTATGGCGGCTGCTCAGATTGTCTCCTAAATCGTTGATATACATAAGCAACAGCTGAGGGTCTCTAACTCTACCTTGGGGCACCGAGCGAGGTGCCGCAGTGGTTCGACACTGGACTCGCATTCGGGAGGACGACGGTTCAATCCCGCGTCCGGCCATCCTGATTTAGGTTTTCCGTGATTTCCCTAAATCGGTCCAGGCAAATGCCGGGATGGTTCCACGGCCGATTTCCATCCCCGTCCTTCCCTAATCCAATGAGACCGATGACCTCGCTGTCTGGTCTCCTTCCCCAAAAACAACCCAACCCAACTCTACCTTGGGGAACGCCAGAAATTACTTTGGTTTTACCCGATGACTTCCAGTGAATTACTACTAACTGTAACCTTTCTGAAAGGAAATCATAAATCTAGTCTCACAATTTGATTACAAGCCGCTTGTGAGGTACAATGTCAATAGTCTTCTGGAAATCTAGAAACATGGAATTCCATCTTACCACCATTACGTGGTCGTTCCGTATCATATCGCTTTGCAGCGTAACGCGTAGATGTTATATCTATGTGACGGTGCGAAGGAGTACATAAATACTGAATTCGAACATCAAAGCATCGTTTTTCCTAGTTGTCTGTACTAACTTATATTTTTCTACGTTTAGATCTAGCTGCTATTTATCATACCAAATAGAAATTCTGATTAAGGCTAGCTGTATCTTTCTACAGTAAATCAACGACGATACTTCCTGATGTACTGCAGCGTCATCAGCAAACAGTCACTGACTGCTGCTCGCCCTGTACGTCAGATCATTAATATGTGAGTATACAGGGAACAAGAGAGGTCCTGTCACACTTCTCTTGGGCTCTCTTCAAGATAACCGTGTCTCTGATGAACTCTCGCCATCCTTCTGTGATTTATTACTTAAGAATTCATCGAGATACATATCTGGGAACCTAATCCGTATGCTCGGACCTTCATTAACAGTCTTCAAGTCGAGCATCTTTTCGAACACTCTCCGGAAATCTAAGAATATGGAGTCTGCCTATTGCTCTTCCTCCATGGTTCGTAGGATATCATTTCTCAAAATGGCAAGCTGAGTTTCGTAAGCGCGACGCTTCTTAAATCCGTGCTGATTGGTGGACAGGAGCTCATAATATTCATAATATTCGAACTTAGAATTTGTTCAAGAATTCTGCAGAATACTGATGTTAAGGATATTGATCTGTTATTTAGTGACAAATGGTCATCACCAGTTGAAAGATGAGGAGATGTAGTCTGGATATCAAAGGGCTCGTGGTCACTTCTAATGACTTATTAATCAAAGTGTAGTAACCAAAGAGAAATTTAATGAACGATTGCTGGAGCCGAACAGTAAATGAGCTCTGTCTGGCTTCAGTGGCTGTGGATTTTGAAGCGGCGCCAGTAATTTTAATTTGGGATACCAGATGTTGTTTTTATCTCCTTTATTGTAATGGTGTGCTAAAAGTAGGTGATTTGGAGGCAGTGTGTTGGTGCAGGAATATGCAGACAAGGCGCGCTGAGTGTGTGAATCAGGGGTTACTTGATTGGGATTCTCGTGTTTATGTGAGTCGGAAGGTTTAGCAGAAGTTACGAAGACAAGTTTTGGGAGACTACAATGCCGCACTGTTGAACATTGTACAATTCGGTGCGAAAGAGTAAATTTCTGACTTAGCAGAAGTTTTATGCAGTGGCACCGATCTTTGATTTACAGTTAACACACGCAACTCTGAATTTTAATGGTTTGTTGGTGATTATGTACAACTGTACGAAGCGGAAATAGTGGAATTATTTGGCAAAATACTGCAGTTCAAATCTGAAAGGTAATATTACTCTCAAGCAATCTTTTGCTGGGCTGGATACTCATGTGTTCATCCTGTACAATTGATTACCGATATTTATTGCCGATTTTTTTAATCAAGCCGAACATCAAACCAATTCTCGGGTGGCCTAGAGTTATTCATTACCCACGTCCTCTATTTTAGTGGTCGTTGACTTCAGAAGCAGAAACTTTGAATCTAAGTGTGATCATGTTAGTCGTTCCCGAGACAACCAACAGCCAAACAATTTAGTGTCCACACATTGTATCAACGCCCTTGGTACAGCCAGGAAACATTTATTGCCTGTAAGGTCGCATATTCTTTCGAAACATTTGAACACAAAAACGTATTTAGTGTATGATTTTCGGTGCAATGCTAGGTTATTAGAATTAGGTGATCTAGAAAGAAACAAAGTCACACGCAGAGATAACACGTGCAGGAATGACGTTCACTTACTTTAATTCTTAAGCCGATCACGTCATGGCGATGCTGCTTGGCAGTGGAAATGGAAATGAGCGTTTGGCGTCATTGGCCGGGAGGCCCCTCGCGGGGCAGGTCCGGCCGCCTTGGCGCAGGTCTTATTACAGTCGGCGCCACATTGGGCGACCTGCACGCCGGATGGGGATGAAATGATGATGAGCACAACACAACACCCAGTCCCTGAGCGGAGAAAATCTCCGACCCAGCCGGGAATCGAACCCGGGCCCGGAGGACGGCAATCCGTCACGCTGACCACTCAGCTACTGGGGCGGACTGCTTGGCAGTAACCTTACGACGATGGTTTTTTCCTAACGACATACTCACTCTAATGCGCTTTCGCACACGTTACAGACATCTAACCGCCCACTTGATGCAATAAAAAATTATATCAGCATTCAGTTAAAACTATTATGTCTCAAGGACATTTTCTTGACGTTATTGTGACCACTCTGGTACCTAGCAAGCGTCATTCTTTTTGAACCCGACGGAAAGTACACGGCAATATCTGACAGCAACGAAGTGAAACAAGGGTGTCAATCTGAAAGCTGCTTTACAGTCTGATTTTGTAGCAAGACACGAGTGTGGACATCAGAAGACTTCATAGATAAAACTGTCCTTGGTAAAGGCGTTTGACACCTTTATGTTGCGTATCTCATCATTTATAGTGCACGTGGTCCGTCAAATACGTTTTACTCTGACATCAACAGACGTCGCGTTCTGCCACCAAGATGCTTTTTTTTTCTTTTTTTTATCAGTCCTCTAACTGGTCTGATGCCACGAATTCCTCTCCTGTGCAAGCCTCTTCGTCTCAGAGTAGCACCTGCAACCTATGTCCTAAATTATTTGCTAGATGTATTCCGATCTCTGTATTCATCTACAGTTTTTCCGTTTTTTCCCCAACAGCTCCCTCTAGATTAGATTATATTATATTAGATTAATACTTGTTCCATAGATCATGAATACGACACTTCGTAATGATGTGGAACGTGTCAGGTTAATAAAAGATGTCTGTACAAGATATTACATTACACAAAATATTACATGACACGTGGAAGTTATTCCCTGATGTCTCAAGACATCCTACCCCTTCTCATTGTCAGTGTTTTCCATACATTTCTTTACTCACCGATTCTGGGAGAACGTTCTCATTCCATACCTTATCAGTCCACATAATTTTCAACATTCGTTTGTTGCGCCACATCTCAAACGCTTCTATTCCTTCATTTTCCGGTTTGACCACAGTTAGTGTTTCACTGCTACACAATGCTGTGCTCCAAACGTACATCCTCAGAAATTTCTTCCTAAATTAAGGCCTATATTTAATACTAGTAGGCTTCTCTTGGCCAGGAACGCCATTTTTGCCAGTGTTAGTCTGCTTTTGATATCCTCCTTCTCTGTCATGAGGTATTTTGCTACCTAGGTAGCAGAATCCCTTAACTTCATCTACTTCTTGATCACCAGTCCCGGTATTAAATTTATCGCTGTTATTATTGCTACTAATTCTCATTACTTTCGCATTTTTCCGATTAGCTCTCAACCCGTATTGTGTACTCATTAGGCTGTTCATTCCATTCAGCAGATGCTGTAATTTTTCTTGCCTTTCACTAAGGAAAGGAACGAGGGAATGGTCTCATTGATATCCTTTTACCTTGAGTTTTAATTCCACTTTTGAATCTTTCTTTTATTTCTGTCACTGCTTCTTCAATGTATAGCTTGAACAGTAAGGGCAAAAGACTACTTCCTGTCTTATACCTTTTTTTATCTGAGCACTTCGTTCATGATCTTCCACTCTTATTGTTCCTTCTTGGCTCTTGTATCTATTGTATGTTATCAGTCTTTTTACATGGCTCACCCTATTTTTTCTCAGAATTTCTAACATCGTGCACCATTTGAGATTGGCGAACACTTTTTTCCGAGTCCACAAATGCTATGAACGTGTGTTAATTTTTCTTTATTTTTGCATCCATTCCCAACAGCAACCTCAGAACTGCCTCTCTGGTGCCTTTACCTTTTCTAAAGCCAAACTGAATGTCATCTAACAGATCCTCAATATTCATTTCCATTTTTCTGTATATTATTCTTTTCAGCAACTTGGATGCGTGAGGTTTAAGCTGATTGTGCAATAACTCTCACACTTGTCAGTTCTTGCAGTCTTTAGAATTTGTGGATAATGTTTTTTTTTTTCCAAAAGTGAGATGGTATATCGCCAGACATTCTACACACAACGTGAGTAATCGTTTTGTTGCCAGTTCCTCCAACGATCTAATGGAATGTTATCTATTCCTTCAGCCTTCTCGATCTTAATTCTTCCAAAGATCTTTTTAATTCTAATACTGGATCCTATATATCTGCTCTGTTTCCTATTCTATAATGTCATCCGACAATTCTTCCCCCTCATAGAGAACTTCCCACCTATCAGCCCTTTCCTCTGTATTTAACAGTGGAATTCCCATTGCACTCTTAATGTTGGCACCATCGTTTTTAATTTCACCGAATGTTCTTTTGACTTTTCTGTATTCTGAGCCAGTCCTTCTGACAAACATTTCTTTTTCTATATCTTCACATTTTTCATGCAGGCATTTCACCTTAGGTTCCCTAAACTTCCTGTTTATTTCATTCCTCAGCGACTTGTATTTGCGTGTTCCTGAATTTCCCGGAACATTTTTGTACTTCCTTCTTTTATCGATTAAATGAAGCATTTCTTGTGTTACCCTTGGTTTGTTCGCAGTAATCTTCTTTGTACCTATGTTTACTTTCCAACTTCCGTGACTGTAGTTTTTAGGGGCACTCATTCCTCTTCTATTGAACTGTCTACTGAGCTATTCCTTCTCGCAGTATCCATAGTCCTGGAGAACTTCGGGCCTATTTCCTCATTCCTTAGTACTTTCGTATCCCAATTTTCTGGGCATTGATTTTTCCTAATTAGTCTGTTAAACTTCAGCCTCCTCTTCATCACTACTACATCGTGATCAGACTCTATATCAGCTCTGGGGTACAACTTACGCCTGTCCATGACGCAATCTACGTGAAATCTTCCTGTATCTCCAGGTTTTTTCCAAGTATACTTCTTCCTCTTGTGATTCTTGAACAGAGTATTCGCTCTTATTAACAGAAATTTATTAAAGAACTCAATTAGTCTTTCTCTTCTCTCATTTCTCGTACCAAGCCCATATTCTACTATACCGGTAGCCTTTTCTTCTATTCCTTTCCTTACAACCACATCCAGTCTCCCATTACTGTCAGATCTGCATCTCCTTCTGCGTACTGTATTACCCTTTCAATATTCTCCTATATTTTCTCTGTCGGTATGTATACGTGAACTGTCGGTTTCAGTGTTGGTTTGCTGTCAGTTCTGATAAGTATAGGCCTATCACTGAGCTGTTCACAATAACTTACCTTTCTATATTTTACAGAACCATATACTAAACAGTGGAGAAGAAAATGGATAATCTGTTGGCTGACGTTCAGTTTGGTGTTAGGAAAGATAAAGGCATTAGAGATGAAGTTCTAACGTTGCCCCTTACAATGGAAGCAAAAGGTAGTTCAGTTTCATAGGATTTGGTGACTTTGAAAACGCCGTCGACAATATGAACAGATGGAAGATTCTTTAAATGTATAAGAAAATTGTACAAGTCAACGGAAAGACAAGTAGCATACAATGCATACAAGAAACAAGATGAAATATTAAGAGTGGTAAATAAAACTATAAGTGTTCGTATTAAAAATGAAGGGTAAGACTGGATGAAATCTCACGTCAGCCTGATTACCTAAAAAGTAATTACAAAACTAAGAGAGAGATTCACGAGTGGTATTAAGATTTAGTGAGAAAGAATGTCATTGTTAAGGTTTGGTGAAGACGTTGCTGTTCCCGTAAAAGTAAGGAAGATTTACAGAACCTGTTGAATGAAATGGTCTACTGAGCACGGAATATGAACTGAGTGGTAAATAAAACTATAAGTGTTCGTATTAAAAATGAAGGGTAAGACTGGATGAAATCTCACGTCAGCCTGATTACCTAAAAAGTAATTACAAAACTAAGAGAGAGATTCACGAGTGGTATTAAGATTTAGTGAGAAAGAATGTCATTGTTAAGGTTTGGTGAAGACGTTGCTGTTCCCGTAAAAGTAAGGAAGATTTACAGAACCTGTTGAATGAAATGGTCTACTGAGCACGGAATATGAACTGAGATGAAACAAAAGAATGAAGAAGAAATTGAGGAACAACAGAAATGAAATTAACGAGAAACTTAACACCGGAATTAGGTTTCATGTCGTAAACGAAGCAAAAAGCCAAGAGATGATAAGTAGAAGACTAGTGTATACAAAAAGGACATCCTCGTTGTCACCTAGTATAAAACATGGAGTTTACTTTTGAATGAAATTTCTGACAACGTGAGTCTAGAGCACAGCATACTACGGAAGTGAATAATATAGACTGTGGTAATACTTGACAAGAAGGCAGTCGAACCTTTTGACATGCAGTAATGCCTGGCATTTTCGCGGAATGAGGTGTAGTTCCCCATAAAAATGCCGAAAATTAATTGCATTGATAAGTATCAGCAGAACTGCGATGACAGGAAGATGCGAAAAACACGAGCTGGAAGAAGGGACATGATGTTGGGACCTATCAAAACATCAGTTAATATACTTAAGAAGCAAAAAATTGGTACACCTGCCTAGTATCGTGCAGGGCACCCATGAGCACCCAGAAATGCCGCAACACGACATGGCATGGACTCGACTAATGTCTGAAGGAATGCTGGAGGAAACCGACACCATAAATTCTGTAGGGCTGTCCATAAATCCGTAAGAGTACGAGTGGATGGAGATCTCTTCTGAATAGCACGTTGGAGGCATGCCGGATGTGCTTAATAGTGTTCATGTTTGGGGAGTTTGGTGGGCAGAGAAAGTGTTTAAACTCAGAAGAGTGATCCCGGAGCCACGCTGTAGCAATTCTGGACGTATTGGGTGTCGCAGTGTCCTAGAATTGCCCAAGTCCGTTTGAATGCACAATCGACATGAATGGATACAGGTGATCATACAGGATGCATACGTACGTGTCACCTGTCAAAGTCGTATCTAGACATATTATGGGTCCCATATCACTCTAACTGCACACGGCCTGCACCATTACAGAGCCTCTACCATTTTGAACAGTCTCCTGCTGACATGCAAGGTCCATTGATTCATGACGCTGTCTCCAGGCCGTACACGTCCATCAGCTCGATACAATTTGAAAAGAGACTCGTCCGACGAGGCAATATGTTTCCAGTCATCAACAGTCCAATGTCGATGTTGACGAACACGTGAAAACTTGTGTTGCTGTCATCAAGCGTATACGAGTGGGCCTACGGCTTTGAAAGCCCATATCGATGGTATTTCGTTATATGGTTTGCACGCTGATGCTTGTTGATAGTCCAGCATTGAAATCCGAACAGTTTGGGGAGGAATTGCATTCTGTCGTCGTTGGGCCCTTTCTTGCCGCAACGATGTCGGAAATTTGATGTTTTACCGGATTTCTGACATTCACGGTACACCCGTGAAATGGAAAATTCCCTCTTCATCGCTACCTCGGAGATGCAGTGTCCTATCGCTCGTGCACCGACTATAACCCGATGTTCAAACTCACTTAAATCTTGATAACCTGCCATTGTAGGAGCTGTAACCGATCTAAGAACTGTGCCAGGCACTTGTTGTCTTATACAGGCGTTTCCGACAGCAACGTTATACTCTGCCTATTTACATATACCTGTATTTGAAGGCGTATGCCTATACCAGTTTCTTTGCCTCTTCAGTGTATTTCCATGATACTTGAGACAACCAATCAAGGCTGAATTTGTAGGAATTGACAGCGTTTAAAATAAATGAAAAAAAGGAAAGAAATTAGTATTCAGGCTGTCAGTTCTACTGTGCCACCGAGCGTTATGACGCAGTGTTTAGTAGCGGTTCTATGCGCTTCAGTCCGGAACCGCGCTGCTGCTACGATTCAGGTACGAATCCCGCCTCGGGCATGGATGTGTGTGATGTTCTTAGGTTAGTTAGGTTTAAGTAGTTCTAAGTCTAGAGGACTAATGACCTCAGATGTTAAGTTCCACAGTGCTCAGAGCCATTTGAACCATTTTTGAGCAGTGGGTAGCACATTAGACTCGCACCCGGGAGGACGGCGGTTCATACCTGCGTCCTGCTATCCTAATTTAGGTTTCCCATGATTTACCCAAATTGCTACAGACAAATGTCAGGATGGTTCATCTGAAAGAACACAGTCCATTTCCTTCCCCCCTTTTCCTAGTCCAACCTTGTGCTCCGTCTGTAATGACCTCTTTGTCCACGGAACACAAATCTGCTCCTCCTCCTCCTTTTGCTATACTGTGAATGTACGACCTGAAAGAAAAAGTGAAGCACTCAAAAGATAGAATCAGTTGTCAATATCACTTTGGGCATGTGTACTCTAGTGGCAGGAGTGTTAAGTAATCAAAGTTGCAATTCTCTGTGACAGATAGAACGGTCACGAGAGTACATTAGTGTTGTTCGAGTACATTAGTGTTGTTACCAGGGTTGGTAGGGTATATAAGGAAAATGAACAGCGTCAGATGTTGAGCAGTCACTATGAATTCGTGTGGGACAACAGAGTTTGAAAGGGGCTTCATTATGGGTCTCCAGTTCATGGCTGGTCGAATCATGCGTGCAATATCTAGATTTGTAGACCGCAAGAGCTGACAAATACGAGAATTATCGCACAAACAGCTTAAAAGCTCGTGTATCCGGATCTGGATCAGTATGGCTTTATAAGGGTAAAAGCAGCTCTGACGTTACCGCTGATAATGGAATCAAGACTAAAGAAAAACCAAGAAACGATCATAGGATTTATCGACCGGAAAAAGCGTTCTGCAATGTAAATTAGCGCAAGATACTTGTAATTCTGAGGAAAATAGGGTAAGCTGTAGGGAGGGACGGGTAATACACTACAAACACTAGAGCAAAAAGGGAACAATAAGAGTGGAAGACCAAGAACGAAATGCTCGGATTAAAAAGGGTGCAAGAAAGTGTGGTAGTCTTTCACCCCTGTTGTTCAATCTACGCATCGAAGACGTAATGAAGGAAATAAAAGAATGTTTTAAGAGTGACATTAAAATTCAAGGTGAAAGGCTCTCCTGCGGAGGCTTCTGTGAAGTTTGGAAAGTAGGAGACGAGGTACTGGCGGAAGTAAAGCTGTGAGGACGGGTCGTGAGTCGTGCTTGGGTAGCTCAGATAGTAGAGCACTTACCCGCGAAAGGCAAAGGTCCTGAGTTCGAGTCTCTATCTAGCACATAGTTTTAATCTGGCAGGAAGTTCCTTTATTTCAGTTAATGTAATTTCTTTTGTCGTGTTAAAAATTTTACTTTGTATAATTTCAGCTGCTTCACTTCCCTGCTTAAACTCGCTGGTAAATAACATCTGTAATTTAGGACCTATTAAAGACAATACTATTTTGTGCAATCACACGATTGGAACATGTCACCAAAATTCAATTCATTTTCTTCCATGTACAACCACTGGAATTTGTACATAGTTCATTAGTTATTATATAGTTCATTAGCTAATTTATTAGTTAAATAAACTCACATCGCATTTACACCGAAATAATTCCTCTTGTTTTATTCCTAAACCTAACGTTAACCGTTACCGTCTCTGGAAATGGAGGTACTATGTAGATGAACTAGTTTATAATCTTTGATCCAATAAAATTTCACTGCACCACATACTTATCTTTGTCCGTGATAATGGCGTAACAGGTGAAAATCCCTTTGTGAAACAAACAGTAAGTGCTGTAGAATATGACATCAGTTTTGTGATTGTCTTCACTCATAAAGTACAAAATATTCTACCAACAACCGACGGACAGTAAATCAACAATATCTAGGGGTAATCGTCCATATTGCCCTAATGTGAAACGACCGGCTGAAGCCAATCCTAGGGAAAGTTTACGCCAGGCTCAGATTAATTGGAACGCACGCATACGTGCAAGAAGACAGTTACAAAATAATCGTTCGACAGGTGGCTATTGCTCTTGTGTGTCGTACCCTGTTACGAGGTATAATAAATAAAGGAAGTGGAAAAGTTAAAAAGAAGAGTGGCGCATTTCGTCACGGATTAGTTTGGTAACCAAAAGAAGGAGAGACTCTCATCGAACGCCAATGGCAACTGCTGCGGTTTGCATCGACTGGAAGAGCCTGTACGTCCCAAGCAGAGTCGCGTCATGTATTACTTTCTCCTACATACACATCACGTAATGACCGCTATGGAAAAACGAGAGCAATTGGAGCTCTTAGAGAGGCTTGCCACCAATAGTCGTTAGCTTCTGTGCACTATTGTAGAACGGAAGGAACAGAATAGGAGGAAATGAGTGGGGTTCCTCCCCCCCAAACCTCCCCCTACACCCGCTGCCCCCCCCCCCCCCCACAGACACAGTAAATCTACATTTTCTTAAGTGCGCAAATTTATCGCAGCGTGTTGCGGATTACGCTTGCGTTATCCGCTGTCCGATGCGGATCGCACGACGCTGCATGAAACGTTTTGCTAGGTGAGGGGCGTTGCGCGTGGAAACGTGAATCATGGGAGTGGAGATTTTCATAATTTCACAACCATACATACGTGATACAGTGATACGAGAACTACCTTCTGATAACTTTTTGTTTAATTCAGTAAGAATAGAGAAATATTTAAGCTTTTAAGACAAGTTGCTTTTTCACTCTACTCAATACTTATCACGCCATATTTCCTAAAGTATTTGTGGTACAACAAAATAATTTTGTAGTTGTCTTCAGCAATACACTGTTCAAAAGTAAGGTGACTTTTCAAATTGCACTGGCAACGTACATTCGATTGTCGATCTTTTTTCTTGTTATGTTGGTACACAAGTAGCGAACATTCGTTCACAGTTTCAAGTGTAGAGCATACTATGTGTGTTTGTGACAGACAGAAAGGTCGAATATTATACAAAATGGAGCAAAGAATTTGCATCACGTTTTGTGTGAAAAATGGAATCAAGTACTCGAAAACACTTGAAATGTTGACAGTTGCATATGGTGACTCTGCTCTAAGAAAAGAAAAAAAAAGTTTACGAGTTGTACAAGCTTTTCCAAGATGGCTGAGAAGATGCCAATGACGAACCTCGCTTTGGACGCCCCAGCACATCATCAACAACACATAACAACGTCGAAGCTGTGAAGAAAATAGTTTTGGAATATCGTCGAATTACCGTAAGAGAAGTTGCTGAGGATCGTGGCATATCGGTCAGCTCATGCTGTGCAATCTTTTCGGCTGTTTTGGGCATGAGACGAGTATCAGAGAAGTTTGCCCCAAAACTTCTCAATTTTGATCAGAAGAACTGTCGCATGAGCATCGTTCAGGAGCTCTTGAATGACGTCAGTGATGATCCTGATGTGCTCGAAAGGATCATAACTGGTGACGAAACATTGTTTACGTTATGAAGTCGAAACCAAAGCCCAATCGTCCCAATGGAATCATCGCGGAGAGCCAAGATCGAAAAAAGCACTTCAAGTTCGAACAAATGTCAAAGTTTTGCTCACTGTTTTTTTCAGTTACCGTGGCGTAGTGCATTGTGAATTTTTGCCTCAAGGTTGTACGGTCAATAAGGAGTGTTACCTTGACATTATGCGACGTTTGTGAGAAGAAATACGCAAAAAACGTCTGGAATTGAGGAAAAACAATTAATGGCTTTTGCATCACGACAATGCACCTACTCATTAGTCCTTGCTTATGAGAAATTTTTTGGCCAAACCCAACACGTCAATCATGGTTCAGCCACCACACTGACCGTATTTGGTTCCCTGCGACTTTTTGATGTTACGAAAACTGAAGAGACCTGTGAAAGGAAGAAGACTTTCAGCGATTTAGGAAATAAAGACTGCATCGCTGGAAGTACTCAAGGCAGTACCAAAGAGTGCTTATGAGAAGTGCTTCGATGATTGGAAGAAGCGTTGGCACAAGTGTATTGCATCTGAGGGGGATCACTTTAAAGAGGACAACATGAATATTGAAGAAAAAATGTTTTCATAAAAATATAAATTCACCTTACTTTCTGTACACACCTCGTATATGTATGCTAACGTTCTGGCCAGTAGAATCAATAACAGTGAAGTAATAAATTGAAATCTCACGTATTACGCGGAACATTCAACAAACCAACATCAGGAATGTAGTTAGCGATAAACTTTTTGCCTTTACGTTTTCTGTGCGAGGTGGAAGCGAGAAAAAATTCCGGAGAGGTTTGAAATTATTTTTAGAGTTTGTTGCAAGTCGTTGGATGATATAGTTTCTCCTAGACGAGATGCGGGCTCTAGCGCGACGCGAGGACCATTTTGCTAGAAGGAACAGCGGTAGCAGAGATAGCGAAAACCAAACATGCGGCGCAGTGCTAGATCTAAAAGTTGTTAAATTTGGGCAGTCCGAAAGCACATGGAAATTATGGAAGAGGAGGAGGACTGTATATTGTTGGGAAGAGTACTAGGGAAGCGCTAAGCAATCAGAAAAATGTTCTTACATTGCGAAGAAGAAGAAGAATCGTATAACAGTTTAAGAAGAAACATTTGCTCGACGATCCGGAGGAATACCAGTTCCCACTGCCTTATAACACAGACTAGAAATTAATGAACTGCCTAGGGACAACGTGAGGTCCTTCGTGGGTGTCGGCGGTTACGCCAAAGCTTCTCTGATGCCGCTAGTACGCTCGACACAGGTACTGCAGCTGTCGGCTAATACACTACTGACAATTAAAATTGCTACACCAAGAAGAAATGCAGGTGATAAACGGATATTCATTGGACAAATATATTATACTAGAACTGACATCTGATTACATTTTCACGCAATTTGGGTGCGTACATCCTGAGAAATCAGTACCCAGAACAACCACCTCTGGCCGTAATAACGGCCTTGATACGCCTGGGCATTGAGTCAAACAGAGCTTGGATGGCGTGTTCAGGTACAGCTGTCCATGCAGCTTCAACACGATACCACAGTTCATCAAGAGTAGTGACTGGCGTGTTGTTACGAGCCAGTTGCTCGGCCACCATTGAACAGACGTTTTCAGTTGGTGAGAGATCTGGAGAATGCGCTGGACAGGGCAGCAGTCGAACATTTTCTGTATCCGGAAAGGCCCGTACAGGACTTGCAACATGCGGTCATGCATTATCCTGCTGAAATGTAGGTTTTCGCAGGGATCGAATGAAGGATTGAGCCACGGGTCGTAACATATCCGAAATGTAATGTCCACTGTTAAAAATGCCGTCAATGCGAACAAGAGGTGACCGAGACGTGTAACCAATGGCACCCCATACCATCACGCCGGGTGTTACGCCAGTATAGCGACGACGAACACACGCTTCCAATGTGCGTTCACCGCGATGTCGCCAAACACGGATGCGACGATCATGATGCTGTAAACAGAACCAGGATTCATCCGAAAAAATGACGTTTTGCCATTCGTGCACCGAGGTTCGTCGTTGAGTACACCATAGCAGGCGCTCCTGTCTGTGATGCAGCGTCAAGGGTCTCCGAGCTGATAGTCCATGCAGCTGCAAACGTCGTCGAACTGTTCGTGCAGATGGTTATTGTCTTGCAAACGTCCGCATATGTTGACTCAGGGATCGAGACGTGGCTGCACGAACCGTTACAGCCATCCGGATAAGATGCCTGTCATCTCGAGTGCTAATGATACGAGGCCATTGGGATCCAGCACGACGTTCCGTATTACCTTCCTTAACCCACCGATTCCATATTCTGCTAATAGTCATTGGATCTCGACCAACGCGAGCAGCAATGTCGCGATACGATAAACCGCAATCGCGATAGGCTACAATCCGACCTTTATCAAAGTCGGGAACGTGATGGTACGCATTTCTTCTCGTTACACGAGGCATCACAACAACGTTTCACCAGGCAACGCCGGTCAACTGCGGTTCGTGTATGAGAGATCGGTTGGAAATTTTCCTCATGTCAGCACGTTGTAGGTGTCGCCACCGGCGCCAAACTTGTGTGAATGCTGTGGAAAGCTAATCATTTGCATATCACAGCATCTTCTTCCTGCCGGTTAAATTTCGCGTCTGTAGCACGTCATCTTGGTGGTGCATTAATTTTAATGGCCAGTAGTGCAGTTAACTGCTGCTCAGTTCGACTTCCTCCACTCCTCCAACCAAGCAAATCGCTGGGACGGGTAGGACAGACTCCTCCCCAAGCACGCATGAATTTCCCGCAGGTAGAGCCCGCAGCGGCGTTACGTTGTCCGCACCCTATGAAAACGGTCTGGTATATTGGCACTGATCGAGTGGGGAGCGCGGTCTTGCTTGCGTAGCACGATGCAGGAAATCGCCGCAGCTAGAAAAACGTAGCTTAAGGTACTCTATGAGTGCAGTTGTTGAACAGAGAGGCAGCGAGAGCAGACAGCAGGTACTGACCCGTCTATAAGCGGCACAAGATCCAACACGCTGGAGCCGGGATTGGCCTGCCGCGGCAGTCTGGCCGCCAGGGTAGACTCCACCAGCACTACCACCAGCGTGAGCACAGCCAGCATTCCTGCAACACAACAGACACAGAAGTTACCGCTCACAGAAGTCACTCCGGACGTCTTTGTGGCTCTCTTGCTGCTCGCCAGTTTCTATCGTCGACCAAATGAAACGACAGCCGTGTCCACTGTGTGTGACCGCGTGCGTCAGTTAGGCCTTTATTGGCCGGCCAGGCGGCGCAGCTAGGCCATCGGTGGGGCAGCCATCACTCGTTGTTCAGCCTACGGCAATTCCGCAGTTCTCGCCTGGTGGCCCAGTCTAATAGGCTCCGTATGATGCAATGCTCCGCCACTACTCTCCGCCACCAGTGGCTGCCGATGTGGTGGCGGATCGCGACGGCCAATCAGCAGTCGGTTTGTGGCGGCGCCACCGGCTGCCTTAGCCTAATAGGCTCCTTAGCAAATCAGTTCTCAATAACGAGTAGCGCCACAGGTGGCGTGGCTAACTGCGCTGCCTGACGCCGTAGTCGCAGTCTAATAAAGACCTTACTGATGGAATGGATACCTCGGCACGTCGGTATTTAATGGAAAGTGCTGTTGTAATGGGTTCACCACCGTGCTAGAGCAAATGTAATCTCGATGTACTGCTCACTTACTAGAACGACAATCCACACGCGCTGCCTGAGGCGTAAAATATCTTTCCCCTTTTTAAAAGAGAGCTGCAGTAGAGTCGCAGGTCAGGGCAGTCTCTGCCGCAGTTACAGTCGCTCGCTGCTACCAGTGTCGCTGGTACTGCGCAGTTTACAGTTAGTAGTTGTTAAAGTTACAGTGCAGAACAAATTGTAAAATTTTGTTATATGGAACTGAATAATAATTGTGATCAGCCGCAGGGATAAATGATACCATGGAATGAGATGATCAGGAACAAATGAATAATTGTTAATATAATGAAAAATCAACAGTGTAATTTAGTAAACCACTAACATGGATAGGGACTGTGAGCCGTAGATAAATTTGATGTTTTGAAGAGCACGCCGCAGCGCGTAGTGTAAAGCAGTCGCCTTCCGTTTCTGGCGGTGGCACCGCTGTGGAAATCGCAGCTTTGGTGCCTCCCTGTGGTGGGAAATGGGGAAAGTTGCTTGTTTACGTGCATTTAAGGGGCGCTGTGAGCTCGGTGGTCAGTCTGGGTCAGTCAGTCGGAGGCAGCTGGTCAGCCAGAGCAGAGTGTCAGTCTGGGCGAGTCTGGTCAGCTGATCAGCCAAGTTAGTCTGGGTCTGTCTCTTGTCCGCAGTGGTGAGGCGGTTAGTGTCTGTAGGTCGTCCGGAGTGCTAGTATGTGTTAGGCCGCCAGTCTGCTCGAGTTTGCTCAGGCAATGGGCATTGGCGGTTGGATCGATCGGTTGGTCTGTCGCGCACTGGGACACAAGATGACTTGTCCGCCTGGAGCGTCGGCGCGTGTGAGGTCGCCACGTGAGTCCAGTGGCCGTGCCGTATAGCGAGGCGTAGTGGCTTCGCGGTCAACACGAGAGCAACAGGAGTCAACCCACGACATCGGTCTGGCCGGGGCGAGCTGCGACGCCGTGAGACGGGAGACGGGCGCGCCTTCCTGCGTCCGTTGAAGCGGCTGGCAGCGGACGTTTTGGGAGAGCATTTTGGGGGTGCTGCGCCAGGTCTTTGCCAGAAAAATCAGTTATTAGAAGTTAAGTGATTAGTGATATGTTGTTTCAGTTACTTGTTAAATTCTACTTGTGTTCTTGGTCAGTCTCTCGTCCCCAGCTTGCTCGCCTGTCTCTCGTCCGCATTTGTTAGGCAGTTAGTGTCTGTCTGTCGGTCTCCTGTACGTTAATAGCTGCCTCTGTCATGTTTGTCGGATTCGGTATTAAGGAATTTATTGCTTAAAGGCCGAATTCTTGAAATATGTTTTCATCTTGCCTATCATCTTGCGAGGTGGTACATGTGTGATGTAGAGCATGTTGTACATTTTATGTAAGTCTGCATTTATGGGTTTTATTTAAATAGTCATTTTAGGTTATAAGGTTGCCTGCCACCCTTCCACCGTAAGAGGCCTTAAAAAGGAAATTGCACTTTCGGTGGCAAATAATTTGAGTGTTGTACCATTTCCATCCCTCTTACGGGGTGCATAGTTTACGTATTTGTGAAACTTGTTAATTTTTTTTTTTTTTAGTTTAACGTAAGCTGGTGTGTTGCAGATTTGCACCAGTGTAGTCTTTCAGAGGTTGTTTTGAGCGGTCATGACTGCGGCCGTGTTGAAAGGGAGCAGGCAAGCTTCTCAGCCCGAAGGCTCATACTGTTAATATTGTTCTTTCTGCCTCTAAATAAAATTTTAACTTGATATTTCGAGTGTGCTTTTCTGCTTATAATTTTAAACCTGTTTTTGAAAAAGCTTTTGGGAATAAAATTCACATTTGTTAAAAGTAATTTCATTTTCCATCAGTTACTTCCTGGCTACTTCCACGCTCACCTAGTGTGATTAAATGTGTTAACGTTCTTGATGAATCGCTAGTAAATAAAGTAAATTCATTAAGAAAAGATTTTGAAAGTAAATTTACATTTGAGACTACAGCATATTTAAGTAATACGGTCAGTCTTGTGTCAGGGGCACGCTCACTGGGGTTAGCTCGGTGAGCAGGACACAAAAGTATGTTTGTAGATCATCTGGCACAGCTGTAACGCTGCAGAGTAAATTAGCATTAGAGTATGTTCATCGATTCGATTAACCTTGTCCATAGCTTTGGGTCAGTCAATTGAGTACAAGCTGCTCTTGATTTTTGAGTTATAAAAAAGACCCACTAATTAATTAAGGTGGTGGGTTATTCTGCATCATCATACTGTATTGTATAGCACTGTATTGTATTGTAGCATCATTATTGTATTGTATTTTGTATCATCATTATTGCATTGTATTAATAAAGATTAAAAAAAACATGTATTGTAAGGTAAATTTTATTATTTTTATTAGCAAGCGCGTAGTTAAGACACTTGTCTGAGATGTTAATATGAATTTGGTTCAATCTTTCCTTTTGTGATTCGTGAGCACCAGTTAACCCAGATTTGTAATATATTCAATTTCCGCGTGTAATGGATTGTAGATCTTTATCAATAACGTAAAAAATTTTCAGAATATAATTGTTTTTACCAGTCAACTACAAAAGTATAATTTCCTCTAAAGTCTTTGCCAGTCCCGATCCAGTCATTTATCTTAATTCAAATATTCCAGAATTTTTGTCCGATCATAGTCACGTGCTCTTTAGTAATCAGACGACCTGCTGTGCAGCTATGTTGCAAAGTAAAGTCAGTTTTTATAATAATTCAGATCTCAGACAAATGTTATCCAGTATTAGTAGATAGGCCAGCACTGCACGAATCTGTGCCATTTACGAGCAGATATATATACAGCATTATCCTGCGACACCATCACGAGGTAAGAATTTTTCAGTTTATTTCTCACGGACAGATTCAGATTGATGTCACAGGGCCATGGCGTGGCGCTACTTACGTCAAAATTTATCAGCTTTTCATGAGTTAAGATTTATCAGTTTTCATAGCTCAGAACTTAATTATCCAAATTTTATTATTTTGTGTTTTTTTTATTTATACGGGACGGTTACACTGTATTGCTGTTCTATAATGAAAAAGTCACCGAACTCATCTGTAGGAGAGGTGCATTCCCCGATAGAAAAGTAGCGAACGCCACAAGCTCATTCCTCGGTTCTTTGAACAGCTGCACTCTGAATAAAACCTGCTCGTGCTTGCAGCCGCGCCTGGTTGAGATCTCTGCTGAGGGCTTCTCGGCCATTTCAAAATGGTAACTAGCTGCTACAGTTGCCGCCTTCTCCTATATACACTAAGGTGAGAAAAGCCATAGGGTAGCGATGTGCACGTCTACAGACGGCGGTACTATCGCGTGCACAGACGATATATAAAAAAAAATTTCAAATATGTGTGAAATCTTATGGGACTTAACTGCTAAGGTCATCAGCCCCTAAGCTTACACACTACTTAACCTAAATTATCCTAAGGTCAAATACATACACCCATCCCCGAGGGAGGACTCGAACCTCCTCCGGGACCAGCCGCACAGTCCGTGACTGCAGCGCCTAAGACCGCTTGGCTAATCCCGCGCGGCAACGATACAAAAGAGGCGGAGTCTTGGAGGAGCTGTCACGTGTACTCGTGTGATTCATGTGAAAAGGTTTCCAATGTGATTGCGGCCGCACGACGGGAATTGACAGGCTTTAAACGCGGAATGGTTGTTGGAGCTAGACACGTGAGATGCACTACTGGCCAATAACATTGGTACACCACGAAGATGACGTGCTACAGACGCGAAATTGAAACGACGGGAAGAAGATGCTGTGATACGCGAATGAATAGCTTTTCACAGCATTCACATAAGGTTGGCGCCGGTGACGACACCTACAACGTGCTGACGTGAGGAAAGCTTCCAACCGATTTCTTATACACAAACAGCAGTTGACCGGCGTTGCCTGGTGAAACGTTGTTGTGATGCCTCGTGTAAGGAGGAGAAATGCGTACCATCACGTTTTCGACTTTGATAAAGGTCGGATTGTAGCCTATCGCGATTGCGGTTTATCGTATCGCGACATTGCTGCTCGCGTTGGTCGAGATCCACTGAAATACGGAATCGGTGGTTTCAAGAGGGTAATGCGGAACGCCGTCCTGGATTCCAACGGCCTCGTATCACTAGCAGTCGATATGACAGACATCTTATCCGCATGGCTGTAACGGATCGCGCAGCCATGTCTCAATCCCTGAGTCAACAGATGGGGACGTTTGCAAGACAACAACGATCTGCACGAACAGTTCGACGACGTTTGCAGCAGAATGGACTATCAGCTCGGAGACCATGGTTGCGATTACTCTTGACGCTGCACCACAGACAGGAGTGTGCGATGGTGTACTCAACGACGAACCTCGGAGCACGAATGGCAAAACGTTATTTTTTCGGATGAATGCAGGTTCTATTTACAGCATCTACATCTACATCTACATCCATACTCCGCAAGCCACCTGACGGTGTGTGGCGGAGGGTACCTTCAGTACCTCTATCGGTTCTGCCTTCTATTCCAGTCTCGTATTGTTCGTGGAAAGAAGGATTGTCGGTATGCTTCTGTGTGGGCTATAATCTCTCTGATTTTATCCTCATGGTCTCTTCGCGAGATATACGTAGGAGGGAGCAATATACTGCTTGACTCTTCGGTGAAGGTATGTTCTCGAAACTTTGACAAAAGCCCGTACCGAGCTACTGAGCGTCTCTCCTGCAGAGTCTTCCACTGGAGTTTATCTATCATCTCCGTAACGCTTTCGCGATTACTAAATGATCCTGTAACGAAGCGCGCTGCTCTCCGTTGGATCTTCTCTATGTCTTGTATCAACCCTATCTGGTACGGATCCCACACTGCTGAGCAGTATTCAAGCAGTGGGCGAACAAGCGTACTGTAACCTACTTCCTTTGTTTTCGGATTGCATTTCCTTAGGATTCTTCCAATGAATCTCAGTCTGGCATCTGCTTTACCGACAATCAACATTATATGATCATTCCATTTTAAATCACTCCTAAATCGTACTCCCAGATAATTTATGGTATTAACTGCTTCCAGTTTCTGACCCGCTATTTTGTAGCTAAATGATAAAGGATCTATCTTTCTGTGTATTCGCAGCACATTACACTTGTCTACATTGAGATTCAGTTGCCATTCCCTGCACCATGCGTCAATTCGCTGCAGATCCTCCTGCATTTCAGTACAATTTTCCATTGTTACAACCTCTCGATACACCACAGCATCATCTGCAAAAAGCCTCAGTGAACTTCCGATGTCATCCACCAGGTCATTTATGTATATTGTGAATAGCATCGGTCCTATGACACTCCCCTGCGGCACACCTGAAATTACTCTTACTTCGGAAGACTTCTCTCCATTGAGAATAACATGCTGCGTCCTGTTATCTAGGAACTCCTCAATCCAATCACACAATTGGTCTGATAGTCCATATGCTCTTACTTTGTTCATTAAACGACTGTGGGGAACTGTATCGAACGCCTTGCGGAAGTCAAGAAACACGGCATCTACCTGTGAACCCGTGTCTATGGCCCTCTGAGTCTCGTGGACGAATAGCGCGAGCTGGGTTTCACATGACCGTCTTTTTCGAAACCCATGCTTATTCCTACAGAGTAGATTTCTAGTCTCCAGAAAAGTCATTATACTCGAACACAATACGTGTTCCAAAATTCTACAACTGATCGACGTTAGAGATATAGGTCTATAGTTCTGCACATCTGTTCGACGTCCCTTCTTGAAAACGGGGATGACCTGTGCCCTTTTCCAATCCTTTGGAACGCTACGCTCTTCTAGAGACCTACGGTACACCGCTGCAAGAAGGGGGGCAAGTTGCTTCGCGTACTCTGTGTAAAATTGAACTGGTATCCCATCAGGTCCAGAGGCCTTTCCTCTTTTGAGCGATTTTAATTGTTTCTCAATCCCTCTGTCGTCTATTTCGATATCTACCATTTTGTCATCCGTGTTCGGCGACATCGCAGTAAACCCCCCTTGGAAGCGTGTATTCGTCATCGCCATACTGGCGTATTACCCGGCGTGATGGTATGGTCTGCCATTGGTTAAACGTCTCGGTCACCTCTTGTTCGCATTGACGGCACTTTGAACAGTGGACGTTACAATTCAGATGTGTTACGACCCGTGGCTCTACCCTTCATTCGATCCCTGCGAAGCCTTACATTTCAGCAGGGTAATTCATGACCGCATGTTGCAGGTCCTGTACGGGCCTTTCTGGATACACAAAATGTTCACTGTTGCCCTGGCCAGCACATTCTCCAGATCTCTCACCAATTGAAAACGTCTGGTCAATGGTGGCAGAGCAACTGGCTCGTCACAATTCGTCAGTTACTACTCTTGATGAACTGTGGTATCATGTTGAAGCTGCATGGACAGTTGTACCTGTACACGCGATCCTAGCTGTGTTTGACTCAATGCCCAGGCGTATCAAGGCCGTTATTACGGCCAGAGGTGGTTGTTCTGAGTTCTGATTTGTCAGGATCTATGCACCCAAATTGCGTGAAAATGTAATCAGATGTCAGTTATAGTATAATATATTCGTCCAATGAATACCCGTTTATCATCTGCATTTCTTCTTGGTGTAGCAATTTTAATAGCCAGTGGTGTGTAAAGTTTCGGAAATCATTAAGCAATTCAATATTCCGAAATCTACAATGTCAAGCATGTGCCAAGAATACAGAATTCAGGCACTGCCTATCGCCATGCACAACGCAGTCCGTGACCAGCGGCGCTTGGGTATAGTTGTCAGTGTTAACAGACAACGTACACTGCTTGCAATAACCGCAAAATTCGATGTGGGGCGTACGGCGAACGTATCCGTTAGGAAAGTCCTGCGAAATCTGCTGAGAAGGAGCTATGGTAGAAGACGACAGACGGTAGTGATTTTGCTAAAAGCACGACATCGCTTGCAGTGTTTCTCCTGGGCACCCTAGACCGCTGGAAAACCCAGACCTGGTCAGATTTGTCCTGATTTCAGTTGGTAAAAGCTGACGGTAGGGTTCGAGAGTGGTGCAGAGCCCACAAAGCCACAGACACAGGTTTTCAACAACGCACTGTGCAAGCTAATGGTGACTCCATAACGGAGTGGGCTGTGGTTATATGGAATGGACCGGGTCTTCGGTTATATTCAGCTACGTGGAGTCTATTTGCAGCCATTCGTGGACTTCATTTTCTCAATGAACGATTGAATTTTTATGGATGACAATGCGCCATGCGTCACAATTGTGCGCGACTGGTTTGAAGAACGTTCTGGTCATTTCGAGCGAAGGATCTGGCCACCCAGGTCGCCTGAAATGAATCCCATCCAACATTTGCAGCACTTAATCTAGAGGTCATTTCGCGCGCACAGTCCTGCAGCGGCAACACTTCCTCAGTAATAAACCTTTACAGAGGTGGCATAGCTAGCCTGGCTCAAATTTCTACAGAGGACTTCCAACAACTAGCTACGTCAAGTTGCTGCACTAATCTGGACACAATATTAATAGGTACTCCTTGACTTCTGTCGCCTCAATGTACAGCTGTGATACTTACTGTGACGTCACCTGGTGCTTGGTCCGTCACCAAAGTAGTCAATATTTTTGTACTTTTTAGCCATAGGGCTAAATGTTTCTGGGATGGCGAAAGTTAAAATATGTACATTGCTAGATAGTAAAATTACAGCATGATGAAGGTGCTACCCAAGGTACGTCAAACTGGCGTGAATCGAAATATGAAGTTATGTGTGCAAATGATTAGCGTTTCACCGCAACAGCACAAAGCAGGCAAGAGGAATGCCCTGTACATTCTGGTTACGAGGATCGCTCCTTATACAAGGTGCATGACGAGGAGTGATCAATATTGAGGTACATGACAGCACCACTGATCTGACGCAAAATACTTGATATGGACATGGCCAATTCCAAATGGTTACCGAGGTAGAACACACCAAATATACATTGTTATTTACGGAAGTGATTACTTTACACACAACTAGTTTAATTCATAGTTTACAACGCAAAAATTGTGCCGAATAATTTAAAAAAAGTGGAAACTTAGAAATGTTTAATGACGGGAGATAAATCACAAAGAGAGACCGACATAGTTCAAATATGGATCCACTCTCACTCGTATGGCAGAAAGACATCCGGAGCAAAATGGCTGAAAGTAACGAGATAAGGTGGACTAAAACAAAACGTCAAAGACGCTGGGTGGGTAAGACATATAGTTGTGCGCCAGTACCTAAAAATAAATTTTTCACTAAATGTGTTCTGTCTCGGCAACTTTTCGGAATAGGGAATACGTCCGTATGAAGCTTTTGCTTCTAAAGAGACTTCCTATCGTACCCATGGATATTAATCATTTCTTCTGGGACACTCTGTATACGGGTTGGAGATGGCATTACTCTTACCTGTTTACGCAGCGGGTATATCATACAGTAATCACACTTTGAAGGTGATTGTGAGAAGGTCGTGTAATACGCGGAAACGTCTAAAAGCACGTGTTCAGAAGCAGAGAATGCCAGGGTCTTGCCCTTCAGAGACTGCGGTATTGCTGCTCGCGTTGTTCGGTATCCCATGACTACCATAGTAAATATGAAATTTATGCGTTCAGGTGAACCATTCTTAAAGCCATGGAGGATCCTAGCGATTCCACGCGTCTCGTGGCCTAGAGGAGGTACATGCTGTTCGTTCGCTCCTGCAGAATCTTACAACCAGGTCACGTACCTTCAGTCAGGAAATAGGCTTGCCTGCGGCAATGAAAGGTTTGACATGGACAACTGATGCATTCTGTAGCACCATGGCTATCAGCACGGCGACAACTGTTTCGGCTTCACTTACCGTAGCAGCACATACAGGAAGATTCTGTGATGATGTTATAAACTTTCAGGGATTATGGGGAAGGGTAAATGTATCAATCTCAGATAAGGAATCCTCGTTCGGAAAGAACCAGGTCAAAAGTTACAAGCGAAAATAGTTCTGATGTCTCTGACAGCGGAACCCATACAGCGTCGCTAAGATTGGAGGGTACACAAGTTTCATACATGGTAGTAATGACGAAAGAAAACAAAGAAAATCTAGTAAACATCTCTCCTAGTACTAGCTCTTTGGTTTCCACGTGTCTGAGCACGTAGTGTGGACCAAAACAAGAAAAATAAGTGTGGTAAATTTGGGCTCTAAAATGCGCATCTGAAGAGGTAAGGGCACTTGTTCAGTAGAATGGTTTCACAGTACGGAATATGAACAAGTGCTCATAGATCTTAACGCGTGCAATTTAAACCCCATGTTTTCTTGTTTTGGTCCGTCTTCCACCTTCGAAAACTGCCTACCCTACAATATTAGCAACAAAAGTACCAGGACATGTATTCCACTGCCAGAGGTATCAGAAAGATATTCCCATATAGCATTCGACTCGGTTGATCCCTCAGCCCAGATTGATATTTTATCCTTCTGCATCATCCTTGAAAGTCTGTAACTTCACCACGGAAGTATCCTGTACGTATGCACCGACGGTTACGCGCTCAACAACTTTTGACACCGGAGAGCTACCAGGTAGTTTTCTAACTGGTCTGTATACAGCGTGACGGTGGACGTTTCCGTGTGTACCGACTGCGAGGGAAACGAACTTTGGCCAAGCACATTCGTCATCGGTAAACGAGCCCATCATCTCTTGGACACACAACACAGTCACTCCTGGTTCGCCTAGCCGACAATGTGGACATTAGCCGTTAAATTTCTGACGTTCTGACGTGTTAACTTTACGAGTACTTGTGGTTTCAACCTGGAATTACAACTTCATTCATTTTGTTTGAAGTAGCAGTGCATTTCGCATGAAACCGACAGAGATGTCTGGTGGGACAATGTGGTACTTCTACGAATGTAGTGCGTTGTATCAGTCATTTACAGCATTCGAAGCAGCAGTCGTCTCCAAGACTGTGCTACGTGATTTTTGGAGATTCTGAGATGTGGTTTTTTCACAACGATCATTCTGAGGAGTGATTCACAGTGAAAGTAAATACGAGGTCTGTTCAAAAAATTCCCGAACTTTGCCCACAAAATTTTTCTACGCTTATGTTCTACTTATTTTGCATGGCCTTCTTCGAAATATTCTCCTCCACAATTGATACACCGTTCCAAATACAGTTTCCACTTCCGGACGCAGTCTTCGTACGCACCTTGCTGGATCGCACATATCCCCCGTCTACGAATTTTCTTTTATCTCTTCTATCGTTGCAAATATTCGTCCTTTCAACGGCGTTTTCAACCCTGGGAAAAGATAAGTAAGCAGGAGCCAGGACTGCAGAGAACGGAGGATTAGACAGCATAGTGATTTCATTTTTTGTGCAGTAGTCACGCATCAATAGGGATGAATGTGTGGGTGCATTACCGTGATGCAAGAGCCATGAATTGACTCGCCACATTTCATGCTGTTTCTTTCTCATATTTTCTCGCAGGCATCGCAACATGTCCCTATAGTACCTTCGATTAACAATTTGTCTCTGTGACACGAGTTCATGATGAACCAATCCTTCAAAGTCAAAGAAAACTATCAGCATGGCTTTGACAGTTGATCTGACTTGACTAGCTGTGTTTGGCCTTGGGGAACCTTTTCCGATCCATTGCGAAGATTAACCCTCGGCCTCAACATAACCATAGAGCCGTGTCTCATCACCAGTTATGATTCTCTTAGTCAACATCTCGTTCTCATTTGCGCGATCCAAAAGTTCTTCGCAGATTGCCGGCGGAGGACTCTGTGGTGTTGACTCACGAGCCCAACACGATACATTGCAAGACGCTGTGTCTGGATTTCATGACAAGATCCATCTGAAACGTTACATTCTTCTGCAACCTTTTGGACAGTTAGTTTTCGATTGGCATGCAGAATTTCATTGACGTTCCTGAGATGAGTGTCGACGATAGACGTCGAAGGGCGTCCTGAAATATGGTCATCTTTAACTTCCGTCCGGCTATTTTTAAACTGTGTGAACCATTTGTAACATCGAGTACGGCTTAATCACTCATCACCGTAAGCTTCCTGCGTCATTTGGTGAATCTCTGTAAAATTTTTCTTGAGTTTCACGCAAAATTTAATGCAGATGCGTTGCTCCTCTAGCTGTGCCAGCTCGAAGTTCACCACTGTGCGACACTACATTCTACTCAATACATCACTGAACAATAACTAACACACACGCCACAATGAAACCTCCGGTAGGTACACATTAAACAAAGGCGTTTGCAGGAATGCCAATCGCCTTTCGCTTCATCACACTATGGGTGCAAAATTACGAATGTTCCAGAATTTTTTGAACTGACCTCGTATATCTAACGTTATTATGACGTAAATCTGAATTTTCCCTACTGCTGTTGTGAGTAGTTTCGACACGAAACCACTGAAGCAATTTTCACTTAAGCGAATGATTAGCGCCCCCAGTCGGGCAGGCCGTTCGCTGGGTGCCGTCCTTCAATTTGACTCCACTTCGGCGACCTGCAGTCGATGAGGATGAGAGGATGATGATGAGGACAGCACAACACCCAGTCCCTGGCCGGAGAAAATTCCCCGACCCATCCGGGAATCGAACCCGGGCCCAGAGGATTGACAAACCGTCACGCTGACCATTCAGCTGCAGGGGGTGGACATTGAAGGAGTATGTACTTATGAAATAAATTTATTAAATTTTACGCCCATTTTTGTTGTTTTAGGCATCATGATTTCATGGAAGTTTCGAGATGTCTAGAAAAAATGCGAAATTGCTTTCAAGTATATCTTATGAAATGATGGGTGGTTGAAAGCTGTTTATCCCAATGGCTTCAAAGTGAAATCAGTACTTTAATATAGTTAATTGTTTACATTTATCAATTTATTCTTGTATTCTTTACTTACTATGATCATAAAAGTCAATTTCGTAAGAAATTTTAAAATTATTTTTTCTTTTACACTGAGATGACAAAAGTAATGGGACAGCGATAAGCATGTATATAGATGGAGACAGATTCGCGTACACAATTACGGAGCTGTCATTTGTACTCTGGTGATTCATATGAAAAGGTTTGCTGCGTGATTGTGGCCGCACGACGGGAATTAACAGACACTTCACGCGGAATGGAGCTACACACAAGGGACATTTCATTTCGGAAATCGTTAGGTAATGCAGTATTCCAAGATCCACAGTGTTAAGAGTGCGTCAAGAGTACCATATATCAGGAATTAACTCACGACACGGACAACTCAGTTGCTGGCGGCCTTTAATTAAAGACATGGAGCAACGGCGTTCGCGTGGAGTTGTCCGTGCCAACAGATGACCTACACTGCTAAAATATCCGTGAAGACAGTGCGGTGAAATTTGGGGATAATGGACTGTGGCAGCAGACGACCGACGCAAGTGGCTTTGGTAACAGCATGACATCACTGCATTGCCTCTTCTGGGCTCGTTACAAGCGGTTTGACCCTAGACGACTGTAAAACCGTGGCCTGGTCAGATGAGTCCTGATTTCACGTGGTAAGTGCTGATGGTAGGGTTCGAATGTGGCACAGGGCCCACGAAGCCATTTACCCAATTTGCCAACAAAGCACTATGCAAACTGGTTGTGTCTCCATAATCATGTGGGCAGTGTTTACATGCAAGGGACTGGCTTCTTTGTTTACGTTCGGCTACTTGGAGACCATTTGCAGCCAGACATAGACTTCATGTTTCCAAACAGTTCAAAAATGGTTCAAATGTCTCTGAGCACATGGGACTTAACTTCTGAGGTCATCAGTCCCCTAGAACTTAGAACTACTTAAACCTAACTATCCTAAGAATATCACAGACATTCATGACCAAGGCAGGATTCGAACCTGCGACCATAAAGGTTGCGCGGTTCCAGACTGTAGCGCCTAGAACCGCTCGGCCACCACGGCCGGCTTTCCAAACAGTGATGGAAGTTGTATGGATGACAAAGCGCAGTGTCACCAGGCCACAATTCTTCGCGATTGATTTGAAGAACATCCTGGACAATTCAAGAGAATGATTTGGCCACCCAGATCACCCGACATGAATCTCATCGAACATTTCTGGGACATAATCGCGAGTTCAGTTCGTGTACAAAATTCTTCACCAGAAACAGTTTAGAAGTAACGCACTGCCATAGAGGCACGTCCAACTACTTGTTGAGTCCATGCCACGTGGAGCTGTTGCACTACGTTTGGAAAAAGGAGGTTAGAAATGATATCAGGAAGTATCCATTGACTTTCGTCTACTCAGTATTTACGGTTGGGACTTAAGGCTTAAGTCAGACGTGCCACAGCGTCTAGATATCAGTTACATTACTTTCAAACGAGATGACACAAGACCTTGTGTTAAGTGAACAGTGCTGACCTGCCTCCTTACACAGTGTGCTCAACCGTTGCCTTGGTCAGCATGTTCTCCAGATCTCTCACCCGATGAATACATCTACCAATGGGTTGCCGAAAGACTGGCACGACACTATTCGTGAAACACCGCGATCGACGAATTCTGTCACATAGCTGAAGAATAATGTGGTGATACTCTTGTCATCTAAGATCAGTTCGATTCGATGTCCAGCGGGATTAGAGCCATTGTTGTTAAATGAGTTGGCATGGCAGGTCGCACCCAGTCCACTCCCGTACCACGTACAAATCTAATTATGTATTCTTCCCGCTTTAGGGAAGGGTGTTATGCTTTGGAACATTTTTCTGCCATCGGTCTCTAGCCAGTTCTTTAACAGAAGTTTAATACATTTGCTTATTCCGTTCTGAAATTATAGCTTTCACTTTAGGTGTGCTACAGTCTTTTAGTGAAATAACAAAAATTCTTCTGTGAATGTAAGGTTTTCCAAATGAGAAAGAAATTGTTCCAAGTTACAACCTGGACATGTACCTAGGAACAAATGTTCTGTTCAAATTTAAAATTGTTGCAATCGAGAAAATCTTGTCAGTAATGTATGTGTTGCATTATTAGTTTAAAGTGTGCCAACGATCAGTGAGCATAATCAAATTAAGAAGTACTACCAAAAACAATTTACAATTGAAATACATGTTTAAACAGAAAACTATTGTCAACTAGTACAAATTTCTATTTTAGAGACAGAGATTAAGTTAATAAAGAGCCTAAGTTCATTTTCAGATATCAGTGTTCCACGGTAAAAAGACCTTCTTCAAGGAACGAGATGGTGCACGACTAGCGAAGTATGGTTTAACCGTCCACACATACCACTGAGGTGACAGACGTCATGGCGTACCTCCTAATATCGTGTCCTTTTGTGCCGCTTGCTGCGGCATCTCGACGTGGCACGGACTCACTAAGTCGTTAGAAGTCCCCTGCAGATACGTTGAGCCATGCTGCCTCTATAGCCGTCCATAAATTTGAAAGTGGTACCGGTGCAGGATATTGTGCTCCAACTAACCTATACATCTGTATAATAATCGTTCGATCTGGGTGGCTAAATCATTCGCTCGAACTATCCAGAATGTTCCTCAAACCAATCGTAAACAATTGTGGCCCGGTGACATTTCGCATTGTCATTCATAAAAATTTAATCGTTCTTTGGGATCGTGAAGCCCATGAATGGCCGCAAATGGTCTACAAGTGGACGAAGATAACCATTTCTAAATGATTGATTCAGTTGGACCAGAGGACCCAGTCTATTTAATGTTAACCCAGCCGACACCGTTATGGAGGCACCATAGCTTGCACAGTTCCTTATTGACGATTTGGGGTGTTGGCTTCTTGGGTTTGCACCACAGTCGAACGCTACGATCAGCTCTTACTAATCGGGACTCATCTGACCAGGCCATGTTTTCCAGTTATCTAGCGTCCAACCAAAATGATCACGAGCCCAGGGAAGGCGCTGCAGAAGATGTCGTGGTTTTATCATTGGCAGTCGCGTCGGTCGTGTGCTGCCATAGCCCGTTAATGCCAAATTTAGCCGCAGTGTCCTAGCAGATACGTTCGTCGTACATTCAACATTGATATCAAGCAGTGATGCTTGTCTGTTAGTACTGACACATCTACACAAATCTTGCTGCTCTCGGTCGTTCAGTGGAGGCCGTCGGGCATTGCTTTCTCTGTAATGAGACGTAATCACCGAAATGTGGTATTCTCAGCACACTCTTCACACCGTGAATGACGAAATATTGAATTCCCTAACAATTTTCGAAACTGTATGTCCCATGCGTCTAGCTCCAACTACCACTCCGCATTCAAAGACTGTTAATTCCTTCGTGTGGCTACAATCACGTCCGACATTTTTTCACAGGAATCACCTGAGAACAAATGACAACTTCACCAATGCGCGGCCCTATTATACCTTGCATATACGATACTACCTTCATCTGTTTATGCGCATATCCCTAAACCAAGGCTTTTCTCACCTCAGCGTATGTAACTAAAGTTATATGGAATTTTACTCGCTGTGATACTATGCAACTGAAGAGTTAACAATATTTATATGTGTGGTCTGTTCTCTAGGTTACCTGATCGGTGGTTTGGCGTCCAGTGCTCGGCGCTCTCCTCTATTCGTACGCCAGTGTGGCCTCATATTAGATGGTTAACCATACATATTTGAATTGCCAGAGACGCCAACCCTTATGTATGGCAGATCTCCGCTGTGTGTACAGTGCCATCTACCTGTTACTGATGAACACCGTCTGTCGTGGACTTGTGGGGGTTGACGAGACTGATATTGGCCTTCATTGCACATAGTAAGATATATGAAGCGATATAGATCAAGGGATTGACCATTTAGAACCTTTATCGGAATGGTGACAAGCTCTTTCTCAATTTTTGGACCTTCAGATTTGAATGATCTGTCATCTCCAGTGCCGTCCGCACTACCAACAAAACTTTGCTAATGATATGGGTAGTGTCTTCTTGGACACCACCCGCAATTGGGGTGTGTCGGGTATGAGAAGTTAACCTTAGGCGCATGTCAAATTTACGGTCTGGAACAAGTGACGGAACCACATGGACCCTTTCCTCGTGGAAACGTTTCCGGCCTCAGTGGGGAGTTAGAAGAATCCGAAGGCATGTTTTCGCTAGTGACCGCAGCTATAATGTCTAATGTTGGTTCCATCGGAAGGGATGCCCTTACGTTCCATTTATGTTTTAATTTTCTTTTTGTTGTTCAGAAACCTACATTACCCCGAGAAGGGCCCAATTGTTCGAATAAAGATGTTTTGCTTTACCGTCTTTTTTGTCATCCCCTCCAGCCCCTTCCCCCCTCCCCCCCCCCCCAAAAAAAATAGGCCGTTAGGTCAACCGTTCTAGAGAAACGTCACATGCCAACGTTGTATTTAATACAGGGCCAAATTCAGATGGTGAAATCAGTATATATCTCATTCGCATTAACGATATCCTCAGAATAGTTTTAAAATATTACCGTGTATCACTTAAATATTTGGGACTCGTAATACTTACAAACACTGTACAGAACATAACCTCATGTTTCACAGCAGCAAAAACAATAGAAAATACAGAAAACTGTTTATGGTGGTCTCTACGGAGAGTTCCTTCATATGATTATATAATAGGTCCGTAGAGTGAAACACTGACCAGAAAACGTCATGTATTCCTAGGTACACTTCCCTTAGTTTTCACTATGACTAAAATTTCGTTGTCTGCCATCCTCAGTGGTAGCGCAGTTTTAATTGCAAGTACAGTAAAACGAACTCGATAAAGACAACAGCAAAGAACGGTGTTGTGCTCTGGCTTCGCGTCGGTAAAGCAGGCGCCGCACACGTGGGACAATAACACAGTCTCATTCGACGACGGACAGAGCACCAGTGACATTGCAACACGGGAGTAGACCATTGCAGATTCCACCTGAGCCAATGTGCTACCACCAACGCACTTTCATGTACTGTCAACGCACACATTAAACAACATTTAGGGTAACCATCTATCTACTACATCTCCTACCCAAACCAATGAATTTTTATGCTAAAAGAAATTTTGCTTCCGACAGTTTCACAAATTTAGTAGGCCAAGAATGCCAAAATCTCTTCACAACTGTCCCTCACAAGACATCTTACAGATTGTCATTCATTTACATCTACATCTGTATGCCTCAAGCCACCTCATGATGACTGGCGGAGGGTACTTTGTGTTCCACTGTAACTTTTCAAGATTCCTGTTCAAGTCGTTAATAGTCTACGAGAAGAATGATTATTGGTAAGCTTCCGTATCTTTCTAATTTTTCCTTCATAACCTTTTTTCGAGATATACTACTTGACTCTTATAGGAACTTACGCTTTGGGTTTTTAACAGTGTACTGCAACTTGGTGCAGAACGCCTCTTGTAGCGTCTGGCACTGCACTTGGAAGATAATCTCCGTGACGCTTTCGTGGTTACTAAACGAGACTGTGATCAAACATGCTGATGTTCGTTGGATCGTCTCTATGTACTCTATTTGTCGTATCTGGTACGGATTTCAGACTGATGAGCAAAACTGAAGCACTCGTCGAACGAAGGTTTTGTAAGCCACCTCATTTGTGGATGACTATACTTTCTGAGGATTCTTCCTTTGAATATGAAGGTCGTCCCACTTTAAATCACATCGAACACATACGATGAGATATTTAAGGGATGTGGCTGCTTCTGATGATGTTCGGCAATCGTGTTAACACCCAAAAACAAGTCTTTATGCCTGTTTAACCACAATACGTTACATTTGTTTATATTCACGGTCAACTGCAGTCCCTACACCAACTGTCAATCCTCTGCAGGTTTTCCTGCATTTCACTACATTCTTTCAGCTGTATATTCTATATATAACACCATCATTCATCAAAAGCCGACAAAACTTCCGACATTATCCACTCGGTTATGTATGTATTGCGAATAGTGATAGTCCTATAACACTACTTTGGTGCATGGTACTTTTATGTCTGAAGGTTATTCACTGTTAAGAACGTCATGCTGTGTTCTTTTTGCCTGAAACTTTTGAGTCCAGTTACACAGGTGGTCTGACGTTGGGTATGTTCGTACTTCGTTCATTAGGAGGCCTTGTAGGACTGTATCGAATGCCCTCTAGAAGTCAGGGAACACCGAATATACTTGTCGCCGGTATCTATTGTCTTCTGGGTCTCCTGGACAAACAGGGCAATCCGTGTCACCGTCGTAGTTCGTAGAATACATGTTGAGTCCTACAGAGAAGATTTTCTATTTCCAAAAATGCCATAATGGTGTGCATAAACCATGTTCTAATAACGAAGAGTCATTTTTGTCAAATGTTTGAGAGGAGTGAAAACAAGACTCCCTAGAACCTACACAATGAATTCTTGCCCGAATTTTCACAGCCAAACGAAGTGTGGGAAACGGACAACTAGGGACTCGACTGAAATTGATCAACTCGAGGTCTAGTTTTGCAGTGAAGAATGTAGCTGCTTGGAAGTAATGAGGGTAATTAATAAAAGCTTAATTAGTGATTCGAGAGAAATTTTCGTCCAAATTTTCACAACCAAGCCAAGAGTGAGAAATAGGCAGATCAGATACCGCACTGACCAGAATGAGCTCTAGGAAAAAAAATAATAAATAAATAAAGTAATCAAGGCGATTACGAAAAACTTAAATAGTGATTTGTTGGAAAGTTGAAATATTTCCTGAACACCTGTTGCTGACCATGTAAACGAAATGCTAAAATGTTCAACCCTTCAAAACCTAGCAACGTCGTGCATAAAAAGTTACACCGATGCAGTATTCAACTATTAAAAAGCTTTGGAAAAAAGCCTGAAGAAAGATTAGACGTTTTGTGATATTCTGTCTAAAAGTAAGAAATAAAATACATCATAAAAACACTAAGCGAGCCTTTGAATAATGCTCTGAATCATGTACAGCTAATGTGATGATTGAGACTTCAAAGTTGTATTTTAACTGAGAATCTTAGAATTTTGATGAGTACTAGGAGCTATTTGTCTCACAGATCATGTAGACAGTGAAGTTTCACTGGCTATGTATAATTTCAAGCATTATTCAAAAGCTCTCATTTCATTCTTGGTTTTTTTATCTCTTTTTTTTCGACGAATCATACTACAAAATATTCGATGTTTTTTTGTTTTTATTTATTCTTTAACATATAGCATTATCAGAAGCAAGGCGTGTATAATGTGTATTGGAGGTTCAAACGTGTTTAGATCAATAAAAGTGGCTAATTTCAGTGTATGACCAGTTTTTGCAGCTGAGAGCATGAGAAGGTTGTAGTTATGTCTCCGGGAGACCATCTGCTGATAAAGTACACTCTATTTAATACTAGTTGTTCACTGACGTTTGTCCCACGATAGTGTTGCCTTAGTTAAGAGTCGGGCAGTAGGAAGTGATGCCTGTAACAAGGGCAAACTGCTCTTTTGCAAACTGCGGCAGGCGACTGTTAAATTTACTGCCGGCAATAAACGATAACGGATTACGCGTGTACACTGCGCGAGTACAGGCCCTACTTGAGGGCTGGAAACGTGCTGACGCCTTGCTGAGCCGCAGTGGTAACGGCGGACGTTTCGTGCGGTTCTTTAAGAGCTCTGCTTATGGGAACACAGTTCCATGCATTCCAGTGTCCGATTACAAGGTATTTCCATGAGTTCACACACAAATTTTACGAATAATAGTACATGATAACAAAGAGTAAAAGGCCCATTTTCTATTTGTGCGATCGTAGAACCTACGTATTCACGAAGATAAATACCATTGTCATTTAAAATTTAAAACTCTTTACGTACATTTCTTTAATTTTCATAAGTAACATTCTGTGGCCTAAAGCTTAAGGAAAATAAATCGAGGAAAATAAATTGAGTCGTTAGTCTTATGACTGGTTTAACGCGGCCTGACACGAATTGCTCTCCTGTGTCAACCTCTTCATTTCGGAGTAGTGCCTGCAACCTTCGTCTTCAGTTATTTGCGTATGTCTCTGTCTTCCTCTACAATTTGTACTCCCTACAGCTCCTTCTAGTACCATGGAAGCTATTCCCTGGTGTCTTGACAGATGTCCCGCCGTACTGTCCCTTCTTCTTGTCAATGTTTTCCATAAATTCATTTCCTTGACGATTCTGCGCATAACCTCCTCATTCCATACCTTACGAGTGTACCTCATTTTTAACATTCGCCTGTAGCACCACATCTCAAATGCTCCGATGATCTTTTCTTGTTTTCCCACAGTCCATGTTTCATTACCGTACAATGCTGTGCTCCAAAGGTGCATTCTCAAAAATTTCTTCCTCAAATTAAGGCCAATGTTTGATAATGGTGGACTTCTATTCGTCTGGAATGCTCTCTTTGCCAGTGATAGTCTACTTCTGACATCCTCCTTGCTCCGGCCGTCAAGGGTTGTTTTGCTGTTTAGGTAGGAGAATTCCTTAATTTACTTCGTGAGCACCAATTCTAATATTAAGTTGTCGCTGTCCTCATTTTTGGCATTTCTCATTAATTTCGTCTTTCTTAGATCTACTTTCAATCCATATTCTGTACCCATCAAGTTGTTCATTCCAGTCAGCAGATCCTGTGATTGTTCTTCACTTACATTGAGGGTAGCTATGCCGTCAGCGGATCTTACCACTGATATCCTTTCGTCTTGAGTTTTAATTTCATTCTTGAAACATTCTTTTATTTCCTTCATTACTTCTTGGCTGTATATACTGAACAGGAGGCGCTAAAAACTACATCACTGTCATACATCCTTATTAATGCGAGCACTTCGTTCTTGGTCTTCCATTCTTATTTTTCCCTCGTGGTTCTTGTATATATTGAACATCACCCATCTTTCCCTACAGCTTACCCCTATTTTTCTCAGAATTTCGAATAACGTTTGACATTCAACTGTAGTTCGAAGTCGAAAAATCCTATAGACGTATACTGCTAGTATTACTAACCGCAACGTCAGAATTACCACTCTGGTGCCTGTACCTTTGCTAAAGCCAAAGTGATCCTCATCTTTCTTGTCAGAAACTTGGATGCATGAGTTGTTAAGCTGATTTTTCGATAATACTCGTATTCGTCGGCTCTTGCATTCCTCCGAACTGCGTGGATCCTGTTCTCCCGAAAGTCAGCTGGTACATCGCAGGCATCATGCATTCTACGCACTAAAGTGAACAGTCGTTTTGTTTCCACTTCCCCAATGATTTCAGAAATTCTTATGGCATCTTATTTATCCGTTAGGCCTTTTCGATGTTAAGTCTTCCAAAACTTTTTTAAATTCTGATTCTTAATTCTGAGGCTCCTGTTTCTTATATATTGATTACTGTTTGTTCTTGTATCACGTCATCAGACAAATTTTCCCTCTCATAGAGGCCTTCACTGTACTGTTAAAGTTACGATCTTTGCTTTTAAGTTTCACCAGGGCTTGTTTTGGGTTTCATATAGGCTGAGTCTCTCCTTCCGACAACGATTTCTTTTTCGAATTCGTCACAATTTTCATGCAGCCATTTCGCCTTAGCTTCCCTGTGCTTAATAGCTATTTCATTTCTATGTCACTTGTGTTTCTGTATTCCCGAATTTCCTTGAACTTTTTTCTACTTCCTTCTTTATTTGATCAGGTGACGTATTTCTTGTTTTACCCATGGGTTCTTCGTACCTATGTTTTTCTTTCCAACTTTTGTGTGAGCCTTTCTTTGGCATGTCCATTCCTCTTCAACTGAACTGCTATTCCTTATCACACTGTCTATAACCTTAGAGAACGTCAAGCGTATCTCTTGTTCCTTAGTATTTCCTCTCCTGCTTCGCACATTGATTTCTCGTGTCTACTAACTAAACTTCAGCCTACTGTTCATCATTAATAAATTGTGATTTGAGTCTATATCTGTCCCGGGTTATGCCTTATACGCCTTACAATACATTATGTGATTTCGGAATCTCTACCTGACCATGATGTAGTGTGACTGAGATCTCTACCTCTTAGCATGTTCCAAGTACACCTCCTCCTCATGATTCTTGAACAGAGTATTCGCTATTGCTAACCGAAGTTTTTTTACAGAACTCCATTAGTCTTTCCCTCTTTCATTTCTAGTAGCAAGCCCAGATTTACCTGAAACATTTACCTTCTACTCTTTCCCGTACAACCACATTCCAGTCCCCCTGATTTTCGTTTCCCTTTACGTAGTGAATTAACAGTTCAATATCCTCACATCCTTTCTCTGTCTCTTCTTCTGCTTGCGACGTCGAAATGTACACCTTAACTATCTTCGTCGATGCTGGTTTGCTATCGATTCTCATGAGAACAACCATATCGCCCAACTGTTCATAGTAACTGATTCTCTGTCCTACCTTCCTGTTCATAACGCATATAGCACTAGTGGTCTTTTGTATACATGGGGCCATAGCTACTGCGAATTTCTTGAAAAAACCCATTTTCCTACCTAGGCTGTTTATAATTTCAAATACTTCATGATTTAGCTATTGGCAAATTTCGTCCCTTCTGACATTTTCAAGCTTTCTTTGTTATTTATATTGTAGCAAAAACTGCAAGCACGTAACATCTTTAATTCCACATATCTGTATGGAAGGAGCAACATCTGATGGCGTCCTTAATGATTTGTTACAACCGTGGCTGTTTTGGGCACATCTTAGATGTGAATCCCGTGCGTAAAAAGAGAATATTTGCGACCTATTTGCGGATTTCGCCACATACACCACATTAAAATACATTAGTTTCACATTTCAAACACAACTTCGCATGTCGCCGTCAACGTGTGGTACTCTGTTTTTAGGCCGTTGACCGCGCCATGTGTTGTTTCATTTCAAATGTAACATAAATGTATTTTAATGTGGTGTACGCTGAAACAGTGACAAAACCCACTAAGAGTCGCAAATTTTCTCTTTATACATATTGACTTCACATCTATAATGGTTGAGTCGTTAACTACTGATATGCAAAACGTAAGGGTGGAAGTAATTTCTGTAAGATGTGATACTGCGAAGTAACATAGACGGATGAAACTAGGACCTTACATAGAAAGAACTGTCACAGTATAGTTCACAAGGTACCTGAAAAACATGAACAATGAGACCAACAGAAATGGCACTTTTATTCAGAGACAATAATTACACGGAGCTCGCGATTACGATGGACTCCTGGACATTAAAAAAGGCGAGACTTTGTTCTTAATAGGGTATGTGATAACTAAGGACGGCAATGCATGCTCTATAACGTGCTCCCGTACTGGCCACAGTGGTGGACGTTCTACAGAATGTCTTCCCAATGCACTCCATACGTGCTCGGTAGGATGTAAGTCAAGGGAACGGGCAGGCCAGTTCATTCGTCGAATATACTCTCGTTCCAAGAGCACCTCCACTGTGTAGTTCGATATGGTCGCGCATTGTCATCCATAAAAATTAAGTGTGGGCGGAAAGAAGCCTTGGATAGAAGCACACAGAGAAGGACCACAGTGACACAATAACACTGGCCGGTGAGAGTCCTGTGTTGAAATACACAAATCAAGAAAAGTTTTGCGTCACCTCGGTTCCGAGAGTTCAGGAACCTGTACAGAAAATAGCATTACAGATCAACATAAACATCATTTCCGCCTTTTTGGCTGCTCATGAAAACCGCACATTGCATGTTGTACCACCATACAGCGAGACCTTCAGAGGTGGTGGTCCACGTTGCTGTACACACCGGTATCTCTCATACCCAGTAGCACGTCCTCTTGCATTGATACATGCCTGTATTCGTCGTGGCATACTACCCATAAGTTCATCAAGCCCCTTTACATCTACCCCGGCATGTTCGCCAGGGTTCATGTCTGGAGAACATGCTGGCCACTCTAATGCTGGCCACTCTAGTCGAGTGATGTCGTTATCCTGAAGGAAGTCATTCACAAGGTGTGCACATGGGAGCGCGAATTGCCGTCCATGAAGACGAATGCCTCGCCAATATGCTGCCGATATGGTTGCACTAACGGTCGGAGGATGGCATTCACGTACCATACAGCCGTTACGGCTCATTCCATGACGACCAGCGGCGTACGTCCGCCACACATAATGGCATCTCAAAACAGCAGGGAACCTCCACCTTGCTGCATTCGCTGGACAATGTGTATAAGGCGTTCAGCGTGGCCGGGTTGACTCCGAACATGTCTCCGGCGATTGTCTGGTTGAAAGCATATGCGACACTCATCGGTGAAGAGAACGTGATGCCAATCCTCAGCGGTCCATTCTGCATGTTGTTGGGCCCATGTATACCACGTTGCATGGTGTCGTGGTTGCAAAGATGGACCTCGCCGTGGACGTCGGGAGTGAAGTTGCGCGTCATGCAGCCTGTTGCGCACAGTTTGAGTCGTAACACGACGTCCTGTGGCTGCATGAAAACCATTATTCAAAATGGTAGCGTTGCTTTCTTGTTTTCTCCGAGCCATAATCCGTAGGTAACGGTCATCCACTGCAGTAGTAGCCCTAGGGCGGCCTCAGTGAGGCATGTCATCGACAGTTCTTGTCTCTCTGTATCTCCGCCATGTCCGAACAACATCGCTTTGGTTCACTCCGAGACGCCTGGCCACTTCCCTTGTTGAGAGGAATTCCTGGCACAAAGTACAGGACCGATCGAACCGCGGGTATTGACCGTTTAGGCATGGTTGAACTTTAGACGAGCCGTACACCTCCTTCCTGGTGGAATGACTGGAACTGATCGATTGTCGGACCCCCTCCGTCTAATAGGCGCTACTCATGCATGGTTGTTTACATCTCTGGGTGGGTTTGGTGACATCTCTGAACAGTCAAAGGGACTGTGTCCTAGATACAATACCCACAGTCAACGTCTATCTTTAGGAGTTCTGGGAACCGGCGTGATGGTTCAAAATGGTTCAAATGGCTCTGAGCACTATGCGACTTAACTTCTGAGGTCATCGGTGGCCTAGAACTTAGAACTAATTGAACCTAACTAACCTAAGGACATCACACACATCCATGCCCAAGCCAGGATTCGAACCTGAGACCGTAGCGGTGGCTCGGTTCCAGACTGTAGCGCCTAGAACCGCACGGCCACCCCGCCCGGCCCGGCGTCGTGCAAAACTTTTTTTTTTATGTGTGTATCTGAGGTCAGTACACCCATGCAAAATTATGTCTCTCCACACCATAATATTGGAGCATAAAATCCATAATTCTCGGCGATATTTCTGGGTGCACTACGTCTTACCAACTCTGGCAGTAGGAGGGTACTCCCAGCGTTGTCCAGCTTGATCGTTTTGGTGGTCCAGGTGTTATAATGTAGGAAGGCACCGTATTGCATGGGCTTACTGACTACCAAGTGACACTGTACTCCTTCCCCATGTGCGGGTTTTCAGGAGCGCATTCGTCCCTGACTTCCTTTTTATGGATGACAGTGCATGGCCGCATCGATCTGCGCAGGTGGAGAAGCTCTTGGTATAAGAGGATGTTTGACGAATGGACTGACCTACTCGTTGCCCTGGCAAATCCCAGCATGTGCGGGATTCGTTGGGGGAACGTACTGCAGCTCGTCTTCATGAACCAAGAACCGTCCAGCAGTTGTTATAGCGTTGGTGGCAGAATCGAACGTCCTACCACAAGATCTCCTTATCAACCTTCTGGCCACCATGTGAACACACATCCGCGGTGATCACACACACCACTGTAATGGCCAGGCGACCAACCTGAATCGCGATAGATTCAGTGGTGTTAAAGTCTTTGAATAAAAGTGCAGTTTCTGTTGGTCTCACTATGTATTTCTGTCACTTACCTTCTGAACTATACTGTTGCTGTTCTTCCTAAGTGCGGTACAAGTATCAGTAATCTATGTTGCTTGGCAGTGACACATCATCTAAAAGATGTTTTCGTCCTTAAGTTTTCCACACCAGAGTACGATGGTTGTATAAAACCGTTGTCAAGGACGCCAGCTGATGTTGCTACCTTGACACAGATGGAACTTATAATGCCATATGCTCGCAGTTTTTTACTGTGATGTAAGTAACAGAGGTAGCTTGAAAATACCCAAGGAGACGTAATTAAGTAAAGTGATTATCTTTTAGTAAAAACAACCTACGCAGGAAAACGACTTGCTCCAACGATAGCGAGTGGTTCACTAATAATGAAGTTTCACTTAAGCAACGATGAATTTTTATTTATGCGACCCAATCACATATTGAATAACCAGTTTTTTCATGTCACAACTATATCTCAGTTTCGAGTTGAGGCTAAATAAAAAACGTAGTTCTACTTTATCATGTGAAAACTGAAACATCTATAACAACCTATTTTCAGAAATTAGTATAACGTGTAGTTATTTTGTAAAAAATATTATTACAACAATAAGATTTTCGGAAACCATCTATTACCCGAAGGAAAGGGGATACATAATTATTAACGAACGAAGAGTTCAACGCTATCACATTACATTACCAAAAGAAAAGCAATTCTTAGACTCGATCCGTGCTTTGTATTAACAAGAAAAGGTTCACAACATTGCGGAAATGAAAGTTTTGCTATTTGGACAGCAAAATAATTAGGGTGACTGTTATTCAACACTCTGTAAAGGAACAGTCACAGAGTTGAACCCCATCCATAATGAAGAAAATTCAGAGAAATAACTGATCATGCCAGAAATAAACAGAATACAGGACGTTGTTTGCTAACAGGAATGTAAAAGTTCCTGGAAAAGAGAGAAATGTTATAGAATATAATTTTCTATGCTAGAAAACCTTTTTTGGAAATATTTGTTTGAGGTGAAACCTTATGTTCAAGTGAAACATGGGCAATAAACAGAAGAGACAAGAAAAGAACCTAAGATTTGGACAAATTGTACTAGAAGAATCCGGAATATTAGGGGGATAGACTGAATAGGAGATATGGAGAAAATGAATTGAATTTGGAGGGAAAACCTCTATGTCACATCATTATAGACAATGTTTACTATTACTTTTCGTGGGAGGTTATCTCTAGGTCCAAACTCTGTTTTTACCTTTACCTCGTTTCCCGTTACCAAGAAAAAAATCAGATTTGATTCTGTAATGCATTTTTTAACTCTGTCCGAACAGGCCTCGGAAGGCTAAACGGTACCGACCGACCGCCGTGTCATCCTCAGTCGATAGGCGTAACTGGATACGGATACGGAGGGGAATGTGGTCAGCACACCTGTCTGCAAGCCAGTGTCAGCTTTCGTGATCGGAGCTCCTACTTCTCAGTCAAGTAGGTCCTTAGTCGGTCTCACAAGGACTGAGTGTACTTCGCTAGCCACGCCCGGGCAGTGACCCATCTAACCGCTAGCCAAGTTCGAAAGCGCTTAATTTTAGTATTCTGACGGAAACCTTGTTCTAAACTCGTACTGAACTTCAAAAAGTTTTCTCTCATTTCTTCAAATAACCCATTGAAAAACTTTGAAGCCGGCCGGGGTGGCCGAGCGGTTCTAGGCGCTACAGTCTGGAACCGCGCGACCACTACGGTCGCAGGTTCGAATCCTGCCTCGGGCATGGATGTGTGCGATCTCTTTAGGTTAGTTAGGTTTAAGTAGTTCTAAGTCTAGGGGACTGATGACCTAGGATGCTAAGTTCCATAGTGCTAAGAGCCATTTGAACCGTTTGAACTAAATAAAAACGAAAGCTGAAGGACAGAAGGAATATAAAAAGTGTCTGTACAAGGGCAACAAACTTGAAGATAGTGTTACAGAAAGGGATGGAAAGGGAAGCGGAAGTAGTTGAGATGGGAGATACAACACAATGAGAACAATCTGACAGAGCAGTGAAAGACATAAGTGAAAACACGTCAGCTGGAGTAGACTGTATCGCCGGAAATGCGTATCCTCCTATTTCCATCTATTGTACTATAAATTTTTTCCTTATTTTGTTGCATGAAGGTATGACATTTCTGTGTCATTATATATTGCAGTTGTTTTACTATTTGTATATGTATATATTTATGCATTTATGTCGATGTATAATTGGTTTGTTTTGTAAATGTTATTTGTATTTTTACGCTGGGTCTTGCCTAGGGAAAACTATGCTATCGAACGATTGCATCGATAGGTCATGTGGAGAACCAAAGGGTGTAGAACCTTAGGTAGTGTTAACTCTGCGTCGTGGAGCGCGGGCAGAGGGAGTGTGGCTGGAATAGGGCGGTGGAGCAGGTGTGTTGTGTGACGCTCCCGCGAGTTGCCGCGCTTTCGGGGTTTGGCAGCATGTAATTGCGCTCGACTTGCTATGATAGTTTCTGGAACGATGTCGCGGACGGGAAGCATTAGCTGGCGAACATCAAGAGCCCGTTTCGCCTGGTGACAGTGTCGAGAAGAAGGCGCGCCAACATCCAGCTTCTGCAACAGCGACGGCCGACAATGAGTGACTGTCGCCACCTCCTCGATCGACGACTTCAAACCTTCAATCAACCAACAAGGAAGACTGGAAGGACGTAAAGTTTTAGAACTGTATGGCAGACCTCAGCTTTTCAAACTGTTGCATCAAAAAATACAGCAACTTAGCATGAACCTTTGTTGCTCATTGCCCTAATTGCATTACCAAGCAGGGTCCCTTCCTTCTCCGAAATGAACTCGAGTGTTGTTGAAATTAAAATGCCAGCATTAAAGTAATATCATTCGATTTCACTGCTTTAATTTCAAAGTTCAGTTAAAGTATTCATAGCTGGCTACCATAACCAAACAGAATTATATTTCGATTACACAAGCACAAATTAAGAGTGCAAGTTTTGTTACTACATTTTAGCTTACCTATGACTGCAGCTCAGCTTGGTACGTACTAAATTTTACTATTGGTAATTGGTCAGAATCATTTAATTCAAGTTCAAAGTTAAATCTCTTATTTCTAAATTGCGTAGATTCAAGTAGCTTTTGAAATGATTGTTGAGGTAGTCCAAGACTAACCTTACTTTATTGAATTTCGTTGTGCTTCAGAAACAAAGTTCACTTTTAATTTCAGTCACTAAATTAACTTTCAATTTTCCGGTTTTATTAATTCTTTTGCTAAATTAAGTCAGAGTGTAGCGAAATTTATTACTTCTGACAGCCATTCAGTTTTCACACAAGTGTCAACCTTCAGTTGCCACGCTTTCAGTGCTATATAGTAGTTGTCCACAGGACTGGTGACCGTAATTTCCCCCAAATCTCAAATATCTAATTAACGCCAATTAACTGTTAACGTAACGACCGCACATTTACTTTCTTGATTAACTTAACTCCTTTTCAAAATTAATTTCCACCAGTTTCATTTGCATTTTTCCTTTCATTTAGATGTAACCCTTTCCTCCCTCTTTACCGACAGATTAACTTCGGTGACGATTGTTTTTCCCAAATTTCCATTAGGTACACGCGGTTTAATTTTCGCTGTCATTAAGGTCGATAAGTGAGGAGGAGGTTACAAGAGGACATTCACTCGAGGTTATTGAGACCCTTGAGAGAAGTATGTCAAAACTGTCCTACTTGACCCGAATGTTATACGAAATACTCACATACTTTAAAGAAGAATGTAATTTTTCCAGTTCTATAGAAGGCAGGTATTGATAAGTATTAATATTACAGCACCATCAGTTTAATCAGTTACAGTTGTACAATATGGAAATAAATTATTTACAGGGTAATGGAGAGACTGGTAGAAGCCGATCTTCGGGAAGGTAATTTTAACTTCCGGACAACTGTGCAAACAGGAGAGGCAGTAATGACCCTATAGCTTATTTTGGAAGATATAATGAAGAAGAACAAACCTACTTTTATAAAATTTGTAGATGTAGAGAAAGCTATTAACAGTGTGAACTGGAATAGACACTTTGAAATTATGAAGGTAGGCAGTGATAAAAGTGCACGAGACAGAGTTTTAGGTTATCACTAATGTTAACCAATCTGTACAGTGAGCAAGCAGTAAAGGAAACAAAAAAAATATTAAGAGAACTATAAGGGAGGGAGGAGAAACAGAACAATGAAGTTTGCCGATGGCATTGTAATTCTTTTAGAGACGGCGGAGGAGCTGGAAGATTTGTTAAAAGGGTAAGTACTGCCTTCAAAACAGGTTATAAGCTAAACATTAATAAAAGTGAGACAGTGGTAATGGACTGCAGTAGATTTAGATGAGGCCATGCTCAGGGAATTAAATTAGGAAATGACACAAAGTAGTGCGAGAGATATGCTATTAGGGCAGCAAAACAAATGATGATGGCTGGAGAAGAGAGTGTTAAAAACCTAGACTGCTAACAGCAAGAAAGTCGTCTCCTAGAAGAAAAATACGAAAGTTAAACGTCTACTATAGACGGTTCGCATAAGAAATGAGTAGCAACTTTTACAGTGGTACTATAAAAGAATGTAGATAATTAGATAGGTCAGTTGACTAAAGACAAGGTACTGGATCGTCTGTCGAGAAAAGAGTGTATGGCACAACTTGACTAAAAAAAGGATTACTCAATGGGAAGCATCTGCATGAAACTAGGAATTCTCAGTATGGTAAAGGAGTGATGTGCAGGAGGGAGAAAATTGTAGACTGGGACCAAAGTTGACGTCAGAAGAACTTAGGTCACAATATTCATGCAAAGATGAAGACTAGCTTGGAGACTGTACCAAACCCATCTTCGCAATGACACCACCACCACCACCAGCACAACAACAACAACAGCATAATCCACGACAAAAAGAGGGTTAGCATCGGTCGAAATATCGTGTATCCTTTTCATGCAGATCTAGATTTCAGCTGACAGTGCAGTTGTTATCTGAGTGTTAGAGGTAGTCAAGCAGACTCAACGTAATTATAACAACATATATGTTACTATAACTCAGGCATACACAAGCATTATTCACGTTAATTTGCGTTTGGGACGCTCTATCGCGCCTGGCGCTTATCTTCATTCTTTGCAGAGCCATTGTCTGTAAATTATCTTGTTCCACACTATTTTAATAGAAAATGTGTAAATGAAGTATGATAAAAATAATTAACTAAAAAGTACCACCACACTCTATTTTACATTACACTTGCTTCCATTTGCACGCTAATGTTAGCTGGCTCCCAAATTTGATTTACTTCCTGCTACGGTTGTCACATGAATTATTCATGCTCCCACGAGCTCGTCTAATTCTAAAACAAAATTTCTCACATCTCTTTATTATACTGCAAACCTTCTGTAAGACTGTTTTGTACTTTGCATGCTTCAGTGTTTTCCAGTCGTTTCTCGTTGGCGAAATTAAAATCCGGAGACGTGTACTGGTTCGTCACAGATTTTAAAGTGTACCGGTCTATCGAATATTTAAATTTCATTGCATGTTAATTACATGGCGGTTTCAACTTATATTGGCGGTTTGCACCTATATCGTTTCGTACCTTTGCATCTCAGTTGATGTTTTCCCCGTCCACTCATTCATTTCATTTCATTGTGGTTAGTTCAATGCGTAATAATTAAAATGGTTACTCACAGAAGTTCTCTGGATCGCATATGTTTATTATTCCATCTTATGTGATACGGAATGTTAAACACATTGTGATCTACACACGTTCTTCGATAAAGTACTAAGAATCATCACCAGCCTCGTAAAGATATCTTACGTAAGTGCAAAACTGATTTTAGCATTTCCGCAAACAAATATTCAGTCATGATTTGTTTCGTGAATTTCACGGTAGCCAGATTGGAAATTGTTGGCCGCGGCTCTGATATAAATGGAAAATATCATAGTAAAATCTGTCTGTTGTCTTTTCGATAAAGTTTTCCTATGCTAGTGTGTATTACGAAGTCACAGCTTCATCATCAGGGGGTCAATCTTTATACAGAGAGTAGAACAGGGAAACGTTCTAAATGCCATTTTTTTCCAGACATTCAGTGCTAGATGTGTTTGTGCCAAACAGTGCTTCCCAAGAAGTTCCAAGTGCCATGCATCGGGCTACCCTTCATTTAGCCTGGCGTGATTTGAAGAGATTATTTACAAGTTTTGGCGAGTAAGTGCAGCATTTTGAGCTGAGTCAGAGAGTTTACAATTGGAGAGTAACGAAGAAGGGTGAGCAAAGCCTTTGCTCCGTAAGATTTACACAAATCTGTGGAGTTAGCTGAAGCTATGAGCCACTTACATGTAATTCTAAAGCATACAACTAACTTCTTTGATTTTAAGGATGCTGCTGAAACATTGTTGTTAATTCAGGCGTGTAAGGTACCCAAATGTAGTATGATTAAAGAGTCCCACACTCATCCATCTCAAATAACTATATGAAAATTCTTACTGTTCCACTGAAAAATGGGAACTTGTCAATGTATTCAAAAGAGGATGAACCGTGGCAGATCTATACCATGAAGTACTTCATCTGAAAGACCAGCCATGTTTATCAGTGGCACAACAGAAAGACCATTTGGCGATCTTGCCCTTTCTTCTTCAAGAGACAGTTTAAAGGGAATGGAGTAAAAAACAGAAGTCAATGCTGAGAGAATTTTGTTCTTGAATTTGATAATGTTAAGCTTTCGTATAAAATTTAAAAAGAATGAGGATGGTTTTTGCTGACGACAATTCCACTAATTAAAATTTTGCTGCATTTCAGTACTTTTACTATCGCAAGTAAGAACGTGGCAGCTCTGTATTAATGGCACTCAAACAAAAAACTTGGCACAGTCAGTTTTCTGGTATGAAAGTTAGAACGTCCTCTAATTTTTCTCAGTATTTTTTTCAGTGATAAGGTGGGCAGCATAATTGTGTAGTGTTAGAATACGTTCCCAGTTTTTTCGATAGAAATGAATTATGTATAAAAAGAGATACATTGCTGTTTGATTCTCCTGACAAATTTCGGATTTGGCATGTAGAAACTTTTCTATTTCCGTTCGGCATATCAGAAAAATTAGGAGCAATATTAGAAGTTTTTACAAAATTCTTCATATCCTCTTGTGCAACTCTGTATGTGTATCACTCTAATTCCACGAATTATAATTACTAATGCACTACAGTTCCTACAGATTCGCATTTGTGGCACCTTGACATAGCAATAAAGATCTTCATATGCCGACTGATGCATTGATGATTAAGCTGAAAATTTGAAATGTATTTTGGCGTAGTGAAAACGTTATGGGAAGACAGTAGATAGATATTATCACCAAGTTTTCCATTTGTTTCGTGGAAAACAAAATGTTTTTACCAGTTTCTCGACGACGACGTAAATACACCTACACCCATTTTGGAGAGGATGAGGAAGAAAGTCGGCCTCCGATTATCAAAGGAATTTACCAAAATCACGAAATCATGAAGCTTGATGTCTTGGCAGATATCTGAACCGCTCTGCTCCCCGTAGCGTGTCCAGCGCCTTAATTACTGTGCCATTTCAAGCAATCATTTCGTGATTAGATGTACGTTTTGTTCCGTAGACCCGTAGTGAAGAGATACCCAAGAATGAGGAACTCATCATAAAACAAAAATATGTGTTACATATTTACAAAAAAATGTGACATATTAACGTTTCTTCCATATATTCTAAATGAAATGGCCCTTACGGTTGGAAATTAGAAAAAAAAGCTGAAACCTATTTTCAGTTAATAAGCATTAATAAACTCGCAGGAAGTATGTATATATACAATATACTGAGGTAAGTGTGGTAATTAGCTGGTTATTGTAGCCAAGCATCATTAAACACAAAAATACTTAAAACACTTATTTACGTGGATCACATTGCTGTTGATATGTGGATCACATTGCTATTGATATTTATTGCAAGGATTGTATCATCTGCAAACAAAATGAACTTGTCATCTGACAGTATTTCCGATGAACGGTTATTAATATAAGCAAGAAGAATGATGGGTCCTGAGATGTAACCTCGTGGGACACCAATCGAATTAGTCCCCAGCTGCATCACACCTGATATCTTAATACAGGACTACTATCAGCTGTTGTGAATACAGCTTTCCCTTCTTGTTTCCCAGAAAAGGATGAGTAATAGTTACTAAGGCAGCCACTTTACAAGTAGAATGCATATGGTTTAAGACAGCGTGACCCGTATAAGTTGTGGATAGCGACTGATGAGCAGGTACAGGTGCAAGTAGAGACGGAGTTACTCACCCATCGCGAGTGGTGTTTCGCCAACAACTGATGCCGTGAGGCGATGTGGCGCCGCTTATACGGCGCGGGGGATTCAGGCACCTGATAAGAATTGCACTGAGTGTTAAAACAGCCAGCATGCCTTATCTGTGTTATTCGCTGCTCACGCAGTCAAGACGAGTCGCCGCTGTCGTGAATGAACATCTCTGTAATCAAGCTGCGTAGAAAGGGCGTTCTCCTTCTAAAGCGTTATCCCGAAGTGTTACGAAGCAGCAAAGTCAGTTACAAGCTTTGATTCCTCATAGGCCAATAGAGTTTTTAGCTTGCGCCTTTTTGTATTTTTTGAAATTTCTGTAAAAGGTGAAACTTTTAAGGGACCGACAAAATAAATAACGTATATCTCTTGTTTCATCATGCGTAATTTTTCAATGTGTTCGTTTTCATTCCTGATTTTAGTAAGAGGATATTTTGAGAGCCCCATAGTTTCACATTGATAATCGAGGCCTTTCACTATTATAGCTATGCTGTCATATGATTTTTTTGTGTGTGAGAAATACGTAAATTTGATTTGTTCTGAATAGTGATATGTTATCCTTATGTGCCACCTAGTCATATGGAGCCATGTATTGAATTTATTACTATTTGTTTACTTTATGCGCTGCCGAAGAATACTGGGGCTATTTTTAAATTAACTTTCGGCTCACTATAAAAAAAAAGAAATAATAGATAAAAATTTTATATATCGCCTTGACTTACATATTGATATTACCTCTCTACCCAGCTCTTTTCTTCTTCATTAGTGTATCTCTCTTCTGATAGGTGTCCTGCTTTGAGCACCTTTCTTCATTGGCATGTAATTTGTAAGTTTTCTGCTTTAAACTTTCCTATCTGCGTGAACGTGTAAGTGTAACTTTTCAGCTTGTGCCTTTATACTCGTGCTAACGTTTCAAACAAGAATTTTTTTTAATTCAGCTTCTCAGTCAGATCTGCAGACTTTAATCTGACTCTTTACGTAAAGTAACTTTATGCTCACTAGTGGCTGTACTTGTACTGCTTATCGAGCTTCTGTGTTTAAAGTACTTGCCTACATTATTGCGCAAATGAAATTCAGTCCTTATCAATCCAATACATCTAACATATCACCGGTGAATAAACTCAATGTTTACAGCTATAATGCAAAATACTTAGACAGCCATATAATTAAATGACATGTGAATCTATACCATATCACTTATTGTTTCACTGAACGAATATTGAACAGACAATCACTTTTTCTAAGTACGCAAAACAATAATCAATTGGGACCGTAATAATCGGTTTACCTGTGCGACATAGGACAGCTGAAGTAGACCTTGCAACAGCATGCCACTACTCCGAGCTGTAATACATCACTCTGCTTTGTCATTGCTTACATAAATATTGTCGTGTCCAGTGCCAAAGCGTTACGCGTCAGCATAACACACAGTTAACAGTTGCATCTCGCGAACTGCAATGTGAGTCCGAATTAGTCCATTTTAAAACTGTGAAACAAGAAGTTAGATGTGGAGTTTCAGCGTCGAATTATTTGAAAACTAATTGTATTTTATGTTTGTATTCATTAGAAGAACATTGGACATTGTTCTTAACAAATTATCATTTGGAAATAAATAGTAAATTTATGAAGTTAGTTCTTTAGACAAAACTTTCATGAAAATTATTTACGAAATTTATATCCAGCATTCAAAAATGAAACGGGATAAAGAGTGATGCAGTTATTTCCTGATTTCATGCGCTTACGAGATACTGAAACAACAGTATTAAATAGTCAAACAACGAGTTACGAAAATTTACTAAGTAAAACTGGAAATGGGCCCTAATTGCGACGTCCTGCTGTCTGCAAAGCTAGCAAACGCAGAAAATTGCCTTCTTGAACTATTCCAAATTACAGCAACAGCATTCTGTAATTACGGCTTCACATCAGTAACACTCATCTGCTTCCATCCACGTCCAACACGTAATTATTTCACGCGGACTGAAACCATGACAACAACAAAAACTTTCGAACCATGCTAGTCTCAGATAAAGCGTTTACTGTAGGTAATATCGCAGACAAAACTGCAGCACCTCACAATGTAACAACCTTTCACGTTCATTCTCTTGTAACGTCGTCCACCACTTCTATTCTCTTCCACTGTACCAGCTTATTTCTCTCTCCATCAAAACACAGTACCACCTGCTACTTCGGCCAGTTCTTGACAGCATCTCTGAGTTGATCGTCGGCGTAAAGCACTGACAGCCAACTAAGGCTTCATCTTGTGGAAGGGATGAAAGTCACTTGATGCCAAGTCCAATGTATGTAGAAATATCTCCCAGGGAAAAAGGTCTGACGCTATCCTTCTTTCGATTCGCATTATGGCGTCACGCATTGTCGTGAAGGAGGATAATTCTTTCGGTGATCATCCTGTTCCTTTCATTTCGTTTGTCCTTTAGACTGAGTTACACTTCAGAAAGTTCACAAATTGTGAGCCGACGTCTAGCAAACAACATGTTGCACAAGTTCATTAGTCACATCCCAATGTGTTCCTCAGTCACTTTCATCATGTAAGTCTGTGAGATGTGCCTTTGATTTTGCACGCCCTCACTCATAATCAACCCGCATACAAACGACAGTTTCGACGATGAGTAACAGCGGCTTTACCCCTTCTGCATTCAGGAAGCGAACGACAGTACGTACATTACAACTAGTGTGTGTTGCACCGTCTATTTCAAACGGTTGCTGCTTACGCACTGACGAAGGAAACAGGGAGCTGAATGACGCAACATGAGATGCGAAGTATCCTTTTACAACCACCAAGGGCCATGAAGCTACAAGTATTTGTTGTTTTTAATAATCTGTCAGAAGTAATTTATGAACAACTGTCGAATATAGTGGCAGCATAATCTTTCTATTTTTTTCTGCTTATGTTCCTTACCTCTGCAAATTCCACAAACATGCTGTCGAGTTTTGGATGCTGAACACTATTACTCACTCAGAAATATCTATAGTTAGCATCCAAATGAAGTGAGCTCTTAAAAAACTAACTTTTACATTGAAAATTCACAAATAAAGCCACAAAGTCCATACTAAACTGCAACGCACGTTTCTTCTGCAGCAGCATCTAAATTGCACAAGGCACGTTACAGTGTGTGGCGGAGGGTACCTTTGGTACTACTGTCTTCGCCCCCCCCCCCCCCCCTCCTTTCCTGTTTCATTCAGGAAGACTGCGTGGGAAGAACGATTGTCGATAAAGCTTGGTATGGGCTCTAACGTCTCTGATTTTCTCATCGTGATCATTTCGTGAGACGCATGCGGGACGACCTAATATGTTTCCCAACGTTTCCTGAGAAGTAATCTCTTGTAATTTTTACAGTAAACCTCTCCGTGATGCACAACACCTCTCTTGTACCGTCCGCCACGGAACTTAAAAGTAGTTACTTCTCTGGATACAAAATTTTGTTAATTATCTCTGTTTATATCTAGGCATGTAAAGCACTAAAGAAAGTTGTTTTTTTCGAATCCCTATAGCTATCTCCCATTACAAAGCAGAAGTTTGAAATTTGGCTCAAAGGTGCCTACGACCTTCCCTTTTAATGGTGCCAACACTTGGAACCCCCGCGACGTGGCCATCGGGCTCGGTGACATTTCAAACAGCAAGGCTGCAGCTCAACTCGTGAGGTCTGAGGTGGGTGAGTGTCGTCACATTGGTACTGTGTATCACCACAGTTCTGCCCAACGTCATCGTGGTTGTGTGACGTGATGAGAAGGTCGCCATTCCCCCTCTTACCCACATTTCCTCTTTTATACCCCTGCGATGGACGTCTGAACATCGACACGCAACGTTGGAATCTCGCGGTTCTCTTACGGTTGGCCGAGGAAAACATTTGAGACACACGGCCTCTCGGAGCCGACACAAACAGCTTTCAAGAAGTGGGGCAAAGGGCGTCAGTGAAGCCATCCCTTCTCTTGGGGCGTTTATTGCCACACATTTCGCGGTCAGAAATGACAGTTCGCAGTGCGATGGGCAACAGGACCATGTACTTGAGAACGTTCGACACTGCCGACGCCTCCCGAACGCTTAAGCCATGGAGGTAAGAATAGAGGGAGACGCCGTGACGTCACAGCTGTGAAGCTATGTGAAGCCGAGGGTAGCCATCTCAATCCGACCAAAACATTGCTGATGTAAGCTTGTGTGCATAGGCTTGCCGATCGCTTTTGGAAGGATTTGGCGCTATTATGGTGACTTGTGTGGTGTTCGGATGTACGAATCGTTCTGATTGTGATGCGAAATCGAAGGGAATAACATTTCATGTGTAAGTTGGCTCGTTAAGTGTGATTTTACAACTTCATTGTGAATGAACGTGTGCTACATCGGTACTTGTACTATAGCGTGTTTTTCTCCTGTATGATTTTAGATTTCCTAAAAATGAAAGTCGGGAAGCTCTGTGGGAGAATGCCGTGAGGAGGAAGAACTGGCGTGCGTCTAAATGGAGCACTATTTGTTCTCAGCATTTCCGAGAAGAGGACATAGACCGAACTTCCCTTTCAACAGTAAGGCTCCCAGAAAATGCTGTACCATCAGTTTTCCCTACACACCCAAAACATTTGCGAAAGGTATGTTAATTCAAAGAATTAAATTCTTAGTTTTCAAGTTTGCGTTTCAGTATAATACGTACGTATCGTCGATAATCGAAGTGTTGAGTAACTTACTTTGTCTTCATCATGTACCAAATTAAAAGCTAACACTACATTACCTGGCGTAAAGTATAGGCCTAAACAGGACACTGTGTAGATTTGCCATTCTATGTACCGTATTTCAGTAAATATTGGTGGTAATGAACAGTGTTTCCCAGTAGTGTAACGTAACTGAAATGTCCCAGTACGTATTACAAACAAGATGTATTTATGGGGCTTTGGAGGGAGGGTGCAGCTAACTTAGTTTTCAGTTTCTATTATTTAGTTTGTGATACACGTTTATTACTGAATTAACAAAATTGTATCGTTTACATTGAAGGCTAGCTATTCGTAATATTACATTAAAAACTATTTTTAATCAGAAGGAATGCGGAATTTCGCGTCGTCTCATCGGGTTAGGGAAGGACGGGGAAGGAAGTCGGTCGTGCCTTTTCAAATAACCACCCCGGCATTTGCCTGGAGCGATTTAGGGAATTCACGGAAAACCTAAATCAGGATGGCCGGACGCGGGATTGAACTGTCGTCCTCCCAAATGCGAGTCCAGTGTGCTAGCCACTGCGCTATCTCTATCTCGCTCGGTCATGATCTTGTAAAAAGATCAATGAATAATAGTGGAAGCACGTAATATTTAATAAGAACAGGTTTACGTTGGTATATAAAAGATGAACACATGTCCTGAGTCGTAAATACGATTATGTCCAATTTTGAGCTTGATGTCATGCAATATATCTTAATGACATAAACTTAATCACTTCAAAGTGGCATAAAAGGCCGAAATATGGGTCGTAATTAAATAAACAAGAATACAATCCAATTGCGATGCGTTTGTATACAATACTCAAGAGTTGGTCGAAGGAGTGTTTTGTATGGAGTTTTTTTCGTGGATCAGTTGCATTTCCTGAAGATTCTGCCAATGAATCTCAGTCCGGCGTCTGCTCTACTTACTCTTTGTTTTATGTGGTCATTCAGTTGTCATGTGTATCGAAATGACTACTCTCCAATTCACAGTCAAGTGCCTTTAGGTCGCTCTGGATGGTTCCTCGTAGGTACTTTACGGTAGTTACTGTTTCTAGTGATTTGTCGTCTGTTTTTGCTCAGTACGTTACATATACAGGGTATTAGGGGTATAAGGGAAGAAATTTTTGTTGATGACTGAGGACAGCATACCGAACAAAATTTAGAAAGTATTTACTTCATTTCCAGGCTAGTAATTGTAGCTGTTAGGTGCAGTATGTTTTTGGGTTGGTTAATACCTCCAAGTACATGTGGCAAGAGCAAGTCATATGCGTTTTTCCCTGAGATGCAGGTCAGACATTGAAGTCTATACTGACAGGCGTAGTCCACCTAGTAGTTCAGTTGCGACAGTGCGGGATCCAACAGGTTATGTGACATGTTTGTGGGAAGACTATCAGACACAGAGAAAAAATAACTAAAGCACAGAAGTGGATACGCATTAAGCGACCAATGATCACAATATGTGCACTTGTAACCATAAAACTCTACATTTACGTTCAGGCTTAACTGTCCGACCCTGCGCCAATCGTTGATCCCCTGCAGCTGCAGGTCTTCCTGCACTTCACTATATCTTGGCGTTGCAAGGCTTTTTATAGGCAACAGCATAGCACTCGAACTGCCTTGCGGAGCATCCAACGTCATCCACTAGATCAGTAAAAGAAGCTCTAAATGATGGAATGGGCCATAACATTACGCTGCAGTGCTCTCGAAGTTGTCTCTATATTTGTAACATTTGTTCCGTAATTTTTTAAGTCGTCAGTCGTCCGACTGGTTTGACGCGACCATTCACGAAATCCACTCCTGTGTCGACATCTTCATCTCAGAGTAGTAATTGCAATCTATGTCCTAAGTTTCTTTTCTGGATGTATTCCAACCTCTGTCTTCCTTTACTGTTTTCACCCTCCACAGCTTCGTCTAGTACCATGGAAGTTATTCCCTGCTGTCTAAACAGATGTCCAATCTTCCTGACCCAACTACCTGTCAATGCTTTCAACGTATTCCTTTCCTCTCCGCTTCTGCGCTGAACCTCCTCATTCCTTACCTTATCAGTCCACCTAATCTGCAACATTCGGCTGTAGCACCACATCTCAAATGCTTCGATTATCTTCTGTTCCGTTTTTCCCACAGTCCATGTTTCACTACCATACAGTGCTGTGCTCTCCAAACATACAATCTTAGAAATTTCGTCCTCAAATTAAGGCTTATGTTTGATACTAGTAGACATTTCTTGGCCAGGAATGCTATTTTTGTCAGCGCTATTTTTTTTGTCCTCCTTGCTCCAACTGTCATGTGATATTTTGCTGCCAAGGTAGCAGAATCCCTTAACCTCGTGTACCTCGAGATCACCAGTCCTGATAAGTTTCTCGCTGTTCTTATTTCTGCTACTGCTCATTACTTGCGACTTTTTTCGATTTACTCCCAGTCCATATTATCTACTCATTGGGCTATTCATTTCATTCAGCAGATCATGTAAATCTTATTCTCTTTCACTGTGGATGGCAATGTCATCGGCGAGTCGTGTCATTAACATCGTTTTACATTGAATTTTAATTTCACTCCTGAACTTTCCTTTTATGTCCATCATAGATTCTTAGATTTACAGATTGAACAGTAGGGGCAAAAAACTACAGCACTGTCTTTCACCCTTTTTAATCCGAGCACTTCGTTCTTCGTCTTCCATTCTTGTTATTCCCTCTTGTTTCTCGTACATTTTGTGTACTACCCGTCGCTCTCTATAGTTTAACCTTATTTTCCCCAGAATTTCGAACATCTTACACCAGTTGACATTGCTGAACGCTTTATGGAGGCCAACAAATACTACGAACGTGTCTAATTTTTTCTTTAGTCTTGCTTCCATTATCAACTGCAGCGTCAGAATTGCCTCTCTGATGCTTTTGCCTTTCCTAAAGTCAAACTGATCGTCATCTAACACCTCCTCAATTTACTTTTCCATTCTTCTGTATATTATTCATGTCAGCAACTTGAATGCATGACCTGTTAAGGTGACTGTGCCATAATTCTCGCGTTTATCATCCCTTGCAGCCTTCGCAATTCAGTGGATGATATTTTCCCAAAATTCAGATGGTATCTCCAGAAACATCAACGGGAATAGTTGTTTCGTTGCTACTTCCGCCTGTGATTCTAGAAATTCTGACGAAATGTTTCCTATCCCTTCTGCATCATTTGTTCTTAAGTTTTCCAAAGCTGTTTTAAATTCTGATTCTAATACTAGGTCCACCCTCTCTTCTAAATCTGTCTCTTCTTCTATCACATCAGTTATATCTTCCCCTCATAGAGGACTTCAATGTACCCTTTTCACCTATGCACACTCTCCCCTGTATTTAAAAGTGGAACTCCATATGCACTGTTGATGTTACCACTCTTACTTTTAATTCACCGAAGGTTCTTTTGACTTTCCTATGTGCTGAGTATGTCCTTCCGACATTCATTTCTTTTTCGATTTCTTTTCATTTTTCATTTAGCTATTCCGTCTTAGCTTTCCTAGAGTTCCTATTTATTTCGGTCCTTAATAACTTGTATTTGTGTATTCCTAAATATCCCGGAACATTTTTATACTTCCTGCTTTCATCGATCAACTGATGTGTTTCTTCATTACCTTCTCTGTATCTGTGTTTTTCTTTCCAACTTCTATAGCTGTCCTTTTTAGAGACGTCAATTCTTCTTCAACTGTGCTCCGTATTGAGCTACTCCTTATTACAATATCTATAGCCTTAGAGAACTTCAAGCTTTTTTTCTTCATTACTTAATACTTCCGTATCGCACTTCTTCGCGTACTGGTACTTCCTGACTGATACCTTAAACTTCAGTCAACTCTTCATGACTGCTACATTGTGATATAAGTCTATATCTGCTGCTAGGTACGCCTTACAATCCATTATCTGATTTCGGAATCTCAGCTGGCCATAACGTAGTCTAACTTAAAATCTTCCTGTATTTCCCTGCATTTTCCAATTATACCTCCTTCTTTTGTGGTTCTTGAACAGAGTATTCGTTATTACTCTCTGAAATTTATTGCAGAACTCAGTTAGTCTTTCTTCTCCCTCATTACTAGTACCAAGCCCATATTCTCCCATAACCTTTCCTTCTGCTCCTTCCCCTACAATCACATTCCAGATCCCCATAACTATTATATTTTCATCCCCCTTTAAGTACTGAATTAACTGTTCAAAATCTTCATTTACCTTGTCTATCTCTTCATTTTCAGCTTGTGACGTCGGCATGTGTACTGGAACAATCCTTGTTCGTGGTGGTTTGCTATCAGTACTGATGTGAAAAACGCCATCACTGAACGGGCCACATTAACACACTCTCTGCCCTACCTTCCTATTGAAAACGAATCGTACTCCGGATATTTTCTGATGCTGTTGAGATTACTCTGTAACTCATCTGACCAGAAAACCTAGTCTTCTTTCCATTTCACGTCACTCAGTCCCATTATATCTAGGTGAGCCATTGCCTTTTTTCGTATTTTCTAGCTTCCCTACCATGTTCAAGTTTCTGACATTTCTCGTCTCGTGTGGCTTGTAATTGAAAAAGTGTCATGTTGATCTCTCCACTGGCAAAAGATTCCGGAACAGTACCCTGTTCGGATTTCCGTGAGGGGGGGGGGGGCTACCAGGGAAAGGTGAGCATGAGAAAAATATTGAACAACCTACGAAAGTAATCGTGTATCCAATCATAAATCTGGTCCGATAGTATGTAAGCTAGCATTTTTCTCGCTAAACTACAGTCCGGAACAGTATCAAATGCCTTCCTGAAATCAACGACACAGCTTCAACCTCAGTGCCTTTGTCTACAGCGCTCTGTATCTTATGGACTAACAGAGTGTGCTCAGTTTCGCAATGTTGTCGGTGTTAGTGATGAAGTAAATAATTTTTTTTTGCTATTCATTTCACTAAAATTGTCTACTTTCATTAACAATCTGCATTCAAATCGATCCAATGAAATAGCGATAAGAAAAAATAGTTAAATTTAATCTAATTACTATCTAAACTGCTCACACAGTACCCATTTATAAGAAATGCTTGCCAAAATATTACAGTATTCCTTATTTTGCACCGATAAAGGTTGTCTGATTTCCCAGGCTGTTGTATGGAATAACGTGGGGTCACCATATCGCCATCTCAGCTTTCCAGACTTTAGTGCCGCTACTTCTCATTCAAGGCAATATTCCATATAGCCAACAAAAACTCTCAGAAAAATCATGCAGACTGGATATCCATTGTTTTACCGGCTTTATACCGTCTTATCACACTGATCTTTCCGTAACTACGTGATTCAGGACTTCTTTCAAATTTTCAGAGTAAAAGGAAACACGTCCCCAAAACGGAAGCTAGATCCTAACATATTGGTAATAACTCAACCCAGCGATTCTACCGTCCACAGTAAACGGCATTGGTCTCTTGTCTCTCTTATCTGATTAGCTGAGACAAACTGTGGCCAAAGAGCGTTGTTTCTCATGCTCACCTTGTTGCTCTAATACTCTCATGTTCTTCATCTGTTTGACCAATTATAGGCTTTAAATTAATATGAGCTTTCTACCTGTTTTGTGGGCTCCACATAAACTTTAAATGGCAATATCTAGTGTGTCTGTTTTTATATTTCTAACATTAACGTCCCACTTTCAGTTAGGTTGTCTTCCCGCTATTTTCTTATCGCTTTTTGAAACCATCAAACAACTTATCTGCGTGTTGGGCCGTATTATCTGGAGACGTGGTTTGTTCCTCTTGAATACCAGTCCCAGGCGATTGCTGTGTCATGCCTACATTTATCGAAAAAAAGACCTCAATTTTGAATCTAATATTCAAGAAGTCATATCGGGGTTACCACTGCGGATATTTTATGGGCATAGAAAAAATGCGGACGTGACGATTATTAAGTAGTTTCTTTTATTGCACACACAAGGAGTCGTAACAAATGTAAATACATAGAATATCTAAAGAAAACTTTCTTTCGATAATAATGATCTATCTCTTGCATATGATATTTGCACAGCAGCTGATGTCGCCAAACAGTCATTGAGATAAGAACAACTTCAGCTGTGACAGCACCAATATCCATAGTGGTGCATGGAAAGGGGCTCCCGGTGCTATCGATAAATAAGGGGTTATCCATCACTGAGCGGTATCAGTGTCAACGATATCTATATAATTTCTGCTAGCATAAGGAAATTTTGTGAGTTCATGACGTCTTCATGACTTGATTTTGGCAACGAAATACGAAGGTATTAAACCGACTGTGAGTACAGCTGTTAACCTTTGACGGTGATGGAAGAGGAAGTCGACGAAAGCTGAGTTTGCAAGTATGACACGGCGAAAAATCCGAGAAACTTGTATCCTGTCAGCAGTCTGTCCTTATGCACTTCCTGATGTTCGCAGCGTGTGCCATTGTGTCAGCGCTGGTGACTCCAGCTAGCTTCGCAAGAAGGGGATGGAATAACCTTCTATTCCTACAGTTATTACTCTTTTAAAAAGTGGGCACATTCATTGTTAACAGCGTCCATAAATTTCTTTGGACTTGGATTCATGAGGTTAAAGTGATTGCCGGCAGCCGGTATTTGAGTCAATAGGAATCTGGAACGTTCGAGGATTAGCGTTAATTTGTTATGAAACCAGTGAGCGTATAATCTTCCTGTCACACGTCTGATTCATTATCTGTTTTGTTTTCGCTTTTATCTCATGTGTACAAGTGGAAACTGCCTTTTCCGATTTTTACTGCTCTTGAGTATGCTAGTTGATCTTATTTCGGGTGGATCTCAAACTCTGTATCTCTTTGTTTTCTGGCTCCATGATCTGGTGATTTATGTTGGTGCCTAAGCTCTGAGTTTTATTCTGGACTTCCTTATTTGCCGTTAAGTTTCGGAAAATTGGTTGTTAATTGCTACTGAACCGCGTCGGCTCTCTCTCCGTTTACACACTGTCGGCCTCGTCCACGTGATTTCCAAGCCGCAGTGTAGTGTGCGCTGTTTGGCAAGGGGGCGTGGTAGTGGTAGTGGCATCGCGGTCGGAGAAGTGATGCGCTGCCGCGGACATTTTTCATCTGGTGCCGGTGGTGTTTGGGCGACGACTAATTGCTCTCTCGCTGTGAAGGGGATCACATGGCTAGAATTTGTAGTGAGGCATATTGACGTTGAGCATGGGGAAGTTTGTGCGTGTACAACGGCTTTCTCAGTGTAGAGCTCACTCAAGTCTTCCGAAAATGATTAACCCTAGGACGCCCAAGCCTTTCTTTCTAACTTGGAAGCCTAAGGGGGGGGGGGGGAGGGTTCGTCGATCCCACAGGTATTAAATAAGTTTACTGACGAAAAATTACAACTTTCAAAATGGTATATATATTTTAACTAAGGCATCGGTTTATTGTTAATTGTTATAAATATTGGACTGAGTGAATAAAAAATTGACATATTACAATACAAAATACAGATGTGTTCATATACAATAGTCTACTCTGAGTCATCAACTTCAAGGCAAGAGACACACTTCACAATTTTTTCTGAATGCGTGTTACACACATGTTTATGACACTGTCCACCATACCGTTTTGGTTTACTTAGATTGTTGTACTCCTGCTTCTTTGTTTTAGCTTTTCTTACACAAATATGGCACCGACCTTTCCCTGCAGGAGGCTGACGTGCTTCTGTTGTCACTTCTTTGATGTTCTTTTGTAGAAGAGTCTCCATTGATTGAACAATTTGGTTAGATAACCCTCTTGCATTGGCACTTCTTTCTTCTACCTGCAATTTCACTAGTTCCATCCCAGCTTGCAGAAGATAAAGTTTCCGTTTGTTGTGTTTCTTTTCATTCCATCTTGGATGTTGCTGGATGAATATGGTGATTGCATTGATAGCACAAATGTCGATGAGAGAGTAAAATACAGATAGAAGCCATCTCTTTGTTCCCCTCTCGCAGGTGTACATACGCGCCATTTGATCAATGGTATCAATTCCAACTTTAGTGGAATTACAATAAGCATTTATCTTGTTTTTTTTCTTCTCTCCTCCAACAGCACCTTTATCTTGGTGCATTGTTGACAACATCAGTAAATTTTTACTTGGTTTCGTTTTTGCTGTGCAGGACACCAAAGTTACTGGAGGCCTAAGTGTTGGGAACTGCACTAACTCACTTCAAGTTTACAAGATAAATAACAGGTAACTGATATCAAAAATCACTTCCTCTGAAAGTAAACCGACTGATGTGAATATCAAGAATACCAACCAACAAGAAACTAACTTGCATTGTTGTAGAGATGAGAAATACGAAATCCTACTAAGGGAAATTTTCTATAGCATGGAAGCCTAAGGGGGGGGGGGGGTTGTAGGACCCATAATAAGTTTATTTATTTTTTCTTTCAAAGCAGGAATTTTCTATAAAATATATTGACACTGACGTTTCATAAAATAGCCAACAAGCAATAACCCAAAGGGAATATGTAGTATGAAAGTTGTTCAGCGAACGCCCCCCCCCCCCCCCCGCCCCTAGGCGTCCTATGGTTAATTTGCCGTTGGGTAGTACAGCTGCGCTTGACAGCGGATTCATGGCCGCGTGATTAAGCCCCCTTGTAGCTTGTTCGACTAGAGTGAATTTTGCCTCCGAGAAACCCACTTCTTGTCTGTAAGGCTAGATCGATCTTTCAAAGTGTGCGTGTGAGACTCTCATTGCCCCACCTGTGCCCTTCCCTGTGCTTTTGAAACTCGGAGAGGAACCGAGTTGAGTTGCACATTTCTAGCTGTTTAGGTTTCTTCGTCAGTGATCAGCAGTACTTCTGGAATAATTTTTCTTATTCTACGATTTTTTGTGATACCTACAGTACCGAGCGATGTAACTGAGGCTGTGTAGAAGGTGTAGTGTTGGCCCGAAATTACTGAAGAGGCCACGTGTGATTTTAGATTTATTGCAGTACAAGAGAGATTGCACTCCTGCCACCGTTTTTAATGCAGCATTTTCTGCTATTTTATCTGAGCACCACGACTATGTAGCTGTTTTTACGGATGGGTCGAAACAAGGGGATTCCGTGGGTTGCTCAGTTGTTTCTCCGGATCGTGTCCTCAAGGTCCGCCTGCCTCAGACTTTTACTGTCTTTGATGCAGAATTGTCTGCGATCTTGCGGGCACTGGAGCCGATGAGACTTTCTTCCTCTCTTAAATTTCTTGTCTGTTCCGATTCACTCAGTGCCCTTCAATCATTGCATCATTTGTATCCGGCGGATAAAGTAGTCCAGACCATCCAGGATGCCCTCCTCCGACTACAGCCACTGGGAAGGTTGTAGCTTTCTGCTGGGTTCCGGGGCATGTCGGCATTGCTGGGAATGAAAGGGCAGATCTCGCAGCCAAGGAGGCGTGTCTTGATCCACACGTATCTCAGTGTGCTATCCCGTTGCACGCACTCACCTCGCTGTTGAGCTCCCGAGTCGTGTGTCGGTGGGAGGATGAGTGGCTGGAAGTGACTGACAATAAGCTCCGTCTAGTCAAGCCCACAACGCGTGTGTGGTGTACTTCCTTTCAGCCCCATCGACGGGACGAGGTTCTCCTCACTCGGCTTCGAATAGGCCACAGCCCTGTGACGCATGGCTTCCTGCTCCGGCGAGAAGACCCTCCATTGTGTGGTGCTTGCGGCGTCCAGGTCACTGTGAGCCACATTTTACTGGATTGCGTTTTATTTTCTGACCAGCGGGCCTCGGCTGATTTGCCAGCGGACCTGCCAACTCTTTTAGGCAACACTCGGACGAATGTGGTTAAAGTTTTAAAGTTCTGTGCCTTGTCAAATGTTTTTACAAAGATTTTAAGGAGAGGATTTTAATTTGCTCACTGTGTGACAAGCTCGCCCATCTTTTATGTAAGTGGCCAGCCAATGACACTTTCCTGTGTCATTCTTGTTGCTATGTTTTCCCTTCCCTTAGGTTTTACTTTCTTATGTAGTGTTTTCCCTCTTTTCCTGCTTTCTTTGAATGTGTTTTTCAGTTTTATTAGGTCTCTCCACATTCGTTCCTTTTAATGTGTGTCAGGGCGCTGATGACCTCGATGTTGAGCGCCCATAAACCCCAACACACACACACACACACACACTTGGCCCGAAATTAAACTCGCCCTTAGTCTGTTCCAGCGTGACGGAAATTGTGGTATGCCGCCTCATGGGACTCTTTAGACCGTAGTGCCTTCACAACTACGCATCTACACGCCACGCCGGCCTTCACCATCTTCACCGAGGAGGTCGACGCTCGCCGAGTTACGTAACTGTAATCTATTAACTGTTTCGTGTATCTGCAGTTTTCTTCTTTCTACAGGCCTAAGCGGTCAGTGAAGGTCGCCAGTCGCTAACTTAAGCAGTTATAATCTAGTAGCTCTTTTGTGTAACTGCTGTTTTTATTGTAAGGGCCTAAGCAGCCAATTATTCTTTGTCAGTTTGTTACCCTTTTTTTTAACAGTGCTATATATTTTTAAACTTGGCCAAGTTCTTTTTAATTTCTATGGGAAGCTACTCCTGTTGTAAACTGCTCATTCTTTTGTTTTTGTAGTTCAATGCGACAGACATCCCACCATCAAATCGTTCAAATGGCTCTGAGCACTATGGGACTTAGAACTACTTAAACCTAACTAACCTAAGGACATCACACACTTCCATGCCCGAGGCAGGATTAGAATCTGCGACCGTAGCAATCCCACGGTTCCGGACTGCAGCGACTAGAACCGCACGGCCACCGCGGTTGGCTCATCCCACCATCCCCCGCCCCCTTTTCCTTTAACGTCGGGGGCTGTAACGACTCTAGCTTTGGGACCTCGGACCTCGTGCTTGGTTTGGACACAGTTGAGGTACTTCGAAGGCGCTGTGCCTAGATGCAAACAAATTTCTTTTTAGTTATTCCTTATTGTGACACATCTTTTGTGTTCTATCGTAAGATAGAAGAATATCTAATCTGCATTGCGTGGCGTATACCTCGCGCTTAAGGGATTTATCTCTTTCGAACATTCTGACCGCGCGTTCTAAACTGTGACCGATCTTGCGTAGTTTACAGTTCCTTGATACTATTTTTTTAGGGAAAAAAAGAAAACAGAGGAAAACAAAAGGCTACATCGCAAAATATGAAATTTGTTTCTTCGTTCATTGAATTCTAAGGTTAGGTATAGCACTGGAATTTTTTCTCGCTAGAGATATTGGGTCAACGATTAGTCCTGAATTTTCAAATCTGTTACTTTTTTTGTTATAAAATTCAGGCCGTTGCGTCTTAGCTTAATGGTTGGTTAAATGTTAAGTCAGACCGGCGAGGCAAGTTCGTAACGTTCTCGACAAAAGTAATGGGAAACTGTATTTAATTCATTTGCGCCTGTTACTGTTTTCCTAAGCTGTACCCTTTGTTAAAGTATATACAGTAGGTAGTTTAAATGACCACGATGTTTGGTCGTGATTAGACATTAATGATTTATGTTTTTTTGAACTTTTCTGTAAAAGGTTATAATTTGATAAACCATATTAAGTTTTTGTTCGTTCCCAAACTGTTGTTCCCTTATTAATTGCTATTTAAAATGAATGTTGCTGATCTTAGAAATTGTTTCTCTTAGTATATGTAAATAGTGCTTTTTGATGGTAATAACATTTGTCAAATGTTGAATAATGTGTACTTGAAACCCCTGCTCAGTTCTATCGTGTGTGAGAGTTTGGTTAAGCCACACTCTGTAAGGTGGAATTCAGTTACCTCTAAATTTTGTGCCAGCGAATCTGTATCATTTTGAACCTGAATAATCTGTTCCTGTAAACTGCCTACTGACTGATTCACTTCAACACGGATGCTTTACTTTCTTGACCTATTTCTGGCTCAAGATTACGAATTATTGATTCTGTAACTAAATAATCGGCAAAAGAATTGAGTTACTATCAGGTTTGCTGCTAGCTGTTTCAGAACCCGGATCTTACTGATTGTACAGGCTGTTGCTTATAGATTCAGAAAATGAATCTACTACATTGTCCCTTTTATTGTTCACTTCACAGTTACTTTTTCGTTTTATTAAATCTATGTCGCTTTTTAAATCACCTTGTTTAATGTCCATCTAACCGTTCAAACCTTTTATTTGACTACTAGTTTTAGTGGGCAATTAATTGTCAGCTGATCTACCTACAGAATTTTGCTTCTTTTCCATCTAACAGGCCCACAAGGTGTCAGATGTTCCTGCATAATATGTGTCGGAATACAAACCCATATCTGACAGTGCCGTGCATTCAGTACAAAGTAAAATGTGCCTCGTCTTTCTTCATATTTCCTGTCCATATATCCTCCATTTCCATGTGTCCTAAAAAACGAAGGGCAAAGTCACGACGTTGTAGACTGTCGTGGGGCTTCATTTGGCACACATTCTGAATTTTTTTAGGGATATCTGTATAAAATGTGCCGCAAAATCTTCTGAACTGTTTACCAGGGGAGAGAAAATTCCTGTGACAGAGCTCGAGCATTGGTTGTAGAATTTGACACACGACCCGCACTGTCAGTTGTAGCTACAGCAGCCTCGTCAACAACTGCCATTGGCATGGGCTACCTCCATCTCCACGTTGCACCACCTAATTCACAGTTTCTTGACCATATTTAATGCTGCCGTTCTCACAAAACAATATTACCAGCAGTGAACGGTCTTTCCTCTCAGTAGCCACTGCGGTTTGCATAGAAAACTTAACCTTCTTAACCCCTTACAACAACAGTCACTTCAGAGAAGGCATAAATATGCATCACCAAACCACAAACTGCATTTTGATGTCAAACTGTGTCTGGAACCATTATTACACGAGATTTCTACCATGGCCCTTTCTAGGAGGCACCGAATGGTGTATGGGACAAATTGTTGTCTGCCCTGGTATATAGATCTGCCCAGTCTGCGTCTTGTGGGGCATACCTGTGATGCCATCAGCAGGACGGCTTATGTGGTAGAAGTGTCAGGTGAATGATGGATAACTGTGAACATACCAGCAGACCACATAGTTTCTCGTCAGGTGACACCCACTAGTGAAGGTGTTCTCAGTAAGAGGATAGAAAAAGGGAGAATGCATTGGTGACTGAGCGATGCTGTCATAGTTTAGACATATGAGTTCCGATATTTCTTATAAAATGTTCCTCCAGGTCATTTGAAGCTGGGTGGAATAGCGATATATGGACTAATTTGTTAAATTTTGAAAATTCCATGATTTCAGTGGCTGTAAATTGGCGACCATTATCTGTTTCTATAGTTTCCAGGAGAGCCTGGTTAAGGTCTGTTTGGCGGCAGTAGAAGTGGTGGAAAGCAAGGGACAAAGGGATATCCAGAGCCTGCATCAATGAGCGAAGAGATCCCCAGAAACAGGTCAGCGAAATCATGATGAATCCTTGACCAAGCACTGAGGTGGATGACCGCGAGAAATATCTATGGGTAGGGTCCACTTGCTTGGATTGGCAACTGGTATAAGCAGAAACCACGTTTATGTTTGCTGTGACCACTCTCCGCCAGTACGTGTGACGTCTGGCCAACTATTTTGTGAGAAACACCGCTCTTCCCTCCCCCCCCCCCCCCTACTTCCAAGTGCCTCTGGAGGGGAGTTCCAGGGCCCTTTGTTGAGTGAGCTGGGATTATGACACATGTTCGCCTGTTGTCTTCTTGCAGCAGTACGACCCCCTTTAGTGTATAGAGATCATGCCAGTCATACCAGAATGTCTGACGTCCTGGGTTCTATAGTTGCATTTGTTGGTTGTCTGCCCAAATTGCACACATCTGAAGACATCGCTGAGGAATGGCTCTTGTGCTACGTGGTGCTCTGTGCTGTTAGCACCCAGTGGGAGGTTGTTGATGGTTTCCTGCGCTGCAATTTCCAGGTGGAAGCAGACCTCTGGGTCCTGGTTGAAGGTAGGATCCAGCCCTATGGGTACACTGGAGAGAAGATCCACTGTAGCATGGTGCTTTAGGGAATGAAACTGGATGTCGTATGAGTAACTTAATAAAAAGAGGGTCTAGCGTTGCAACTGTCGAACAGTCTTTGTGGGAAGAGCAGCCAAAGACTGCAGTAGCGGAAGGAGGGGCTTGTGGTCTGTGAGGAGTGTGAAGTGGGCCCATAGAAGTATTCTTGGAATATTTTCACGCCGAACATGATGAGAAGGGCCGCGTTCTCGATCTGGTTGAACTTTTTCTGTTGGCGATGTTTTGGAAACAAAGGCTATAGGACATTCCACCTCGTGTGGGAGCGCCACACCCAAAATGTAAACAGACGCTATTAGGCAGGTAGGTTTGCGAAGAGCATGCTCTAAATTGCGAAGGCTTCATCACAATGGACAATCCATTTACATGGTACGTTTTTTCATAAGAGCCAATAGTTCCACTTTGGCTGCCACCTGGATAATGAAGCAGCGGTAGTAAGTAGGACTAATGTTAGTTGCCCTTGGAGATAAGCAGCTTTTGGACAGGCCTCCACGCAAATTGGGTGGGGCAGATACCTAAAGTACCGAATATATGTCCCAAATACTCCACTTGGTTTACAGTTGTCAATTAACTCTTTTAAATATAGTAATTAACGATTCGAAATTATGAATGAAATACAAATGTTTCAAATGGTTTACAAGCTTCTTCATGTCATCACTGAATTTATTGTCTAGTTCTGCATGTTTACTGTTCATCTGCTCAGTTAAAGCCTTTATTTGTCCACAAATTTTGGTATCTAAATCTTTCTGTATGGATTTATACAAAGAATTCATTTCTTTTTTCAATTCTTTGTCAGTTGACTTATACTAATCAGCTGTTTTCTCATCCGATGACAGATCAGAATTTCCTAATTTCAAATTTATCAACTGACATGAAGAATCTATTTTTATATTCACAGAATCTATTTGAGCACTCACATTTTGCATTATTTCATTGCCAATTTTTTGAATAATTTGCTGTGTTGCCTACCAAGCGAGCTCAAACTACCCTCCTGTCCCACTGGTTGTTTTACTTCCATTTCCGTTTGGTCCACACGACTTTCTCATTTTGTATCATTTTCTTCTAAATTCTCCTCACTACAATCAATGATTTTCTGCTTTCATACTCATGTTTTCCCTTTTGCAGTGTTATTTATTTCATAGTTGGTATCTCACACTCAAACATATCCGCACACAGATTCTTACTTTATATTACATTTCTGCCTGCATTGCCTTTACTATTGTGTACTGCAAATTCCCAATCACTGTTATTTTGCATTCAAAATTTTGCAACCCTCCTGTCAGTAGTAACTGTCACCTGGAGCCACGTATAACAACGCTTTATACTTCCAGTTGAAAAATGGTTCAAATGACTCTTAGCACTATGGGACTTAACATCTGAGGTCATCAGTCCCCTATAACTTACAACTACTTAAACCTAACTAACCTAAGGACATCACACACATCAATGCCCGAGGTAGCGGTCGTGCGGTTCCAGACTGTAGCGCCTAGAACCGCTCGGCCACCCCGGCCGGCTATGAATCAAGTCCTCCATAGTTTTGCCCACCACCAAAACATTGTCAATGTAGTTGGCCATGCCGGAAACTTGTCCGATTACCTGTTCTAAATACCTTTGCCATATGGCCAGTGCGCTGCAAATGCCGAAAGAAAATCGATTATATCGGAAAAGATCAGATTGCATACTGTTCTTAGAATCGCAATCGATGGGGTATCCTTTAAGTCTGTAAAACTCTACCTCAGTGAGATGAGTCATAATGTCTTCAACGTTGGGGATTGGATGTGAGTTGGTGACCACTTCTGCGTGGATTGTGTAACTTTAAAGTCCATAAAGATGGATCACTCCATTGGGCTTCTCGACTAAGACGACGGTGTTGCCCTTATACTCTTTGACACTGGGGACAGAACCCGCCCTCTTGCAGACATTGAAGTTCAACATGGTGCCTGTGTCACCGAGTGAATGGAGCAGTACTTTATAAAACGGGAATGGACTGGCGTAAGACGGTAGTGTGTGCCTCAAAGTTGTCTACCCCTCTTACTTGGTAAAAAAAGTAATGAGGATCCGTTGAATACAAATATCCACTGCAGGCACTGCTGGTGCCGTAGTTTTTGCTTTTTTTGCGTCATCGGTTATCTGACTGGTTCGATATGACCTGCCACGAATTCCTCTCCTGTACCAACCTCTTCATCTCAGAGTAACACGCACAACCTACGTCCTCAATTATTTGCTGATGCATCGGAATCTCTGTCTTCCTCTACAGATTTTCCCTTTATACCTTCCTCAGGTACCATGGACGTCGTTCCCCCATGTCTTAACAGGTGTCCCATCATCCTGTCCCTTCTCCTTGTCAGTGTTTTCCACGTATTGCTTTCCTCTCCGTATCTGTGCAGAACCTCCTCAGTCCGGTGTCTCGCTAGGCGGTAGCCTTGCGGTGGCCTGATGAGATATTAACATCATACATGACTCTCAGTCTTCGTGTCTCTTCCGCATGCTAAAAGGGCTTACTCGCCTTGGATGCAGGAGATAGTCACCTTGGAGAGTGTGCCGGTGCCATATGAAGAAACATTGCTTCTCTCTGCGCTCACGGATGCGGGTTTTCTATCAATTCTAATTTCAGGTGCCATGGTTGGTGGATGTTGTGCTGCCTACATTCCTTGTGCTTCCAGAGTCTGCTGCAGACATAAACGGAGACTATTTCAGTTTTGTGTGATTAAGAATTGGATTTGCGGAAGCCCCAGTTCCTTGCTGAGACTTGTTTTGGGTTCAAGTATGAAACATAGTGTAGTTTTCGCTAGTAGCTACTATTGGACAGTGATTGTGAAAGAGGATCTGCAGTCTTGGTAACCTGAATATGCATGAGTTACTTTTAAACAGTTCCAAATGTGCTCAAATTCTGTCGACTTTAGTTCCATTATTACTTCATAAAGTACAGACAGTGTATCTTTAAAATTCTGTGCCTGTACATTATATAGAACGCTAAGGGTTCAAAACTTGCATAACTGGTATTTAAAGCACACGCACGTTTGTTCTTTGATTTTTTTTTAAATTTTCATTCTCAATGTTCAGGTGTTCAAATGTTTTCAGATATTTTTATGTTCAATTGTCTGTCTCGATGGCCTTAATGGCCACAGTTTTCTTGTTTCATGGACTGGCACTTACATGTGATCTGTAATTTGCATCTATTACATTATTTTAATGTGTGTGCTATGTATCTTTTAGAGTCTGAGCTGAATCCCGAGCTACAGTTTCACGTATCGCCTGAGATGGGCCGGTTAGTTGAATTTCAGGTTCCTTTTAGCCACACTATTGACTTGTTAATGAAAGCATTCACTTTTTGGCTTGTGGTGATTTAATCATTTAAAACCTTCTTGGTACTTAATAACTTTCGTTGTTTCAGTCAATTAAAAAGGTTACCTAAGTTAAACGTGTCTGGAGTCTAACAGTTTTGTAAATTTCCGTAATTGGTTTTATTTTGAATGTACAATTTCTTAGACGTTTCTGATTTTTCTTAAAACTTTTGTTGTTAAATATTCATTCAAAGAGAAACTCTTTCTTGAATCATTGTTATGAGTCTTGGGTGCCTCTGGAGCAAATGTTTAAAAGTGTGTTACATTCTACAATTCACTTACGCTACAAAATTGAAACTAATGGTGATGGTACTGATAATAAAATTGTGAAAAGAGCGCCCTAACTTTAGGGTATACACTTATAAAAGTAATAAGTGCGACAAGTTTCAGTCTTGTATGCCCATCACCTTACCAATCCATGATCTAGACGCCCTACACTACAATTTAATAAGCATTCTTATTTGTAGAATAATTTAATTTTTCCTGAATTCTGCCAGTGGATTGTAGCTTGTCGTTTGCTTAAATTACAGCTACGTTTGTCAGATTATAACCAGAGCAGAGTTTAAGAATGAACCTGGTTTCGCAAAACCTCCAGCAATCTCTGGAATGCAAAACATAATGTCAAAATGGCACGAAACATTCTCTGAAGCGAATAAAAACCGTAATTACCCGAATAGTGTTGGAACACCAGGAAACATTGCTCGAGTAAGCAATAGCTGGATTACAGTTCGACGAATTTCAACACCGTTTAACTGTAGAGGTAGAATTAAGAGGAAGTCATGTACAAACATTATCGAAAGCAACCTGCACCTGTATGCTAGCAGAATAACCGGTTGTGCTTGAAATGTCCAGACGGCGTTGAGCTCTGTTGGTGGATTCTGAGCAAAGTGTGAAACCTTCCCGTCTCCTCTATATCTCTTTCGTTACGCAACCTTCCCTTCTAAAATATCCTGTGAAATCTTCCCTTAGGATTTCTATCTCTTGCTTAATAATAACAAATGAAATCTTCCCTTTGAAATTAATTCTCTTTCTCAATCTTCGGATACAAATTTAACTGCTGCTTATTAAAAGTGATTTTCTGATTATTTCGACGAAACATAGAATGTGTCGTCGTCGTGGCCCTCAGTCGTTGTCTGCAATAACCCAAAACCGTTCCTTACCTTTTTTTTTACTGTTACTGGATCGCCATCTGTCTGCTATATCGAACTGCGGCATGAATATACTTACTATGTTTTAATATACTTTATTAGCTGCTTGTGGGCTGTCGTAGTAAGTGGCTGTATTTATTACCAAAGCTGACGTTATTCTTTAATTAATTTGAGTGACGTTACGAAATTCATGGTTAAACTTTCTCTTGACAAAAATAAAATTTTGCAGAGTTTTACGTTGATGGTTTTTGGGATGGATTATAATCAGTAATGCAATATTGCTGGCAAAAATTAATTATATTCTGAATGAAATGATTTTACAACCGTTCAAATGGGACTTACGTTTTACAATAATCTTACAACTAGCATTGCGCAAACATACCTTCAGTAGTCTCGAGTTCCTCAAAAAGATAATTCAATAATATTAGTTCCTCTTATGATAATAGTTAGCTGATGCCTCTGTACATCCGTTTATAATCTCTTGTAAGTCATAGCTGGGGGCTGGCAGGCACACCGCTCTTCTCAACCTCTCGCTTCAGACGTGCTACCGACTCGCTTCACTTCTCGCTTACTACTGACTTCCTACGAACGCTAAAGTGCGGTCTCTCCCGCCAAAAATGCTTTCTGGTGAAGACAATCCCAGCTACCATTACAAAATGTATCAATGCGCGGTGTTTCCCGCTCTTTTCTTAAAATGTATCCATACGCGGTCTCTCCTGCCCTTTTTAAAATTATATCAATGTGTGGTCTCTCTTGCCAACAATACTTTGGTGCAGACATTCCCTGCTACCACAATTATTCCCAACATGACAAATATTAATTATTCCTTCTTAATCCTATTAATAAAATATAAACATCTTTCATAAATTGTGGTTTGACAATAGACAATAGAAATATACACGTCTTACAAGTGGAATCAGCATTTTTGGATCCTCAGTTTTTCACTTCTTCATATGGGGCCTGCTTTACTCTGTCCGATATATGAACTCACAGTAAATTCGACGTTATTAATAAGTAAATCCCCATCAGTATTCTGAAGAGCCGTTGCATAATTGCAGGATTGGTGTTTGGCACGCAATGCCTGGTCTTCGCACTGAAACACAATTTTTTCACTGTTAATGGTACCTCGAGATACAGTTCAATGAATACCTAGATCACAGGTTCACAAACTTTATCTCGTAGACCACTTTCAAAGTTTTACTGTTTCCGGTAGACCCCCTGCTGCTACATTTGTACTATATTTCCAAAACTCCTAAAAATGTTACTGTCGAGTCCAACCCTAAATTCGAAGTGGTAAAAATAAAAATAAAAATAGTACATTTTCTTGTATCCTATTTAATAAAATAATACTTATGATTATATACTTAATATGATTAAAAATAAACATTGATAGCGTATTAATCAACAATCGACAAAACATCATCAATCAACTCTAAAACGCAAATAAACCATTTTAAAAATTGTCATAATTTTAATGACACGGATGTACTTCATGAATTGACCGCAAATTATCAATATTTGACTTTAGTTTTGTAAGGAATGCCCTCAAATCTCCCCGTTCTGTGATATTCACTCTGTTCCCTTTTATTTTTTTGTTAATGGTTGGTAATGACAATAAAACGTTTTTCGACAAGTTATGACGAAGGGAACACTACCAAAAAAAAAATGAGTTTCTCATAGCTCAGGATATTTTTCGGGTATTTCTGCCTGCAGCCAAAATGTTTGATAGCCTTTTTTAAATTTCGCCTTCAGCTCCTCATTGGTGCTACGCTCAAGAAGCTCCTCTTGTAATACCACATTCGCCACTTCCGTTTCGTCAAATAAATTTATGATCCATGGTGGTATTTCCATAGTCAGAATATCTTCACATCTATTTTTGAAGTCATCTTGGACGGTAATTAAACTCGCGCCGACTAATATTTTGATTCACAAATTTCAATTTACCAAGAAAAGCCGAAATTACACGCTTTGTTGTTATTAAATTTAGGCTGTCCTCTTGTAACTGCAAGTTAACGACTTTAAATTTGTTGAACAAATCTGTCAAGTACGCAATGTTTGCTTTTAATTTGATCAGATTTTCTTTTAAATCTGGATATTTAGTTTCCAGAAATTCTGTTACTGATTCGAAATGTGAGTAAAATCTTGATAAACACGCACCTTTCGACAACCAGCGTACTTCAGTATGTAAGAGCAATAGCTGGAAATCATCATTTTCACCGTACAATAGTGCAAATAAACGGGTATTCAACGCATTGCTTCTTATTTTGTTAACCTACGTTAATCACAAATTGAAGCGATTCGTGTAATTTTATCACTCAAAGTTTTCGTTACAAGGTGTTGTCGGTGGATGACACAATGAATTGCAGTTAGTCGTGGTATCATTCTTTTAAGATGGATTATAAAGCCCCAATAGCGCCCGAACATGGCAGGAGCTCCATCTACTGCCACCGAAATAATGTTTGTAAATGGAATCGATTTTCCTTAAAAAATTACTCAGGACATTAAATATTGACTCGCCTTTATTGTCGTTTTTCAAAGTTTTTGCGAATAGCAGCTCTTCATGGATTTCTTCGTCCACAACAAATCACACATATGCCAATAATAATGATGCATTATCAGGTAAAGTCGACTCGTCCAGCTGAATAGAAAAATGAGTAGTTTGCAGATAATTACATAAGAATCTTTCAATATCAGAGCTCATTTCATCAATACGTCTTTGTAAAGTGTTGTTTCTCAAAGAAATTCTTTTGAGTACGTCAAATGGAGGTTTGTGCAGAACAGTTTTTAAAACCTCTTCAATAACGGGTAAAATTAACTGTTCTCCAATGGTGTGCGATTTTCCAGATTTCACTATGAGGAATGAGATATTGTAAGATACTCGCAAGCCATCATCGTTACTTTGAGATGTTGAAGCGAACTTACTGTCCACAGTGGGTCTCTTTTCATATCTTTCCGTCAGTGTTGGAAAGTATTTCAAATCTTTACCTATTTAATCAGGATGACATCCTCTTAGATGATCTTCGATGGTTTCATAGAGTAATTCCTCAAAGCTTTGTCGCATAAAAGACATATGGGCACTTGTTTTTCTGCCTTTGATGGGAGAAAACCAAATTTAAAGTAATCAACATTGTGTTGTCGACATTTCTTCTTAGATTCAGCCATTTTTCGTATCAGTTGCAACCTGTAAAGAAAAAAAAAGTTTGCATTAGTAATCATGAGGCGATTTTAACAGGATATGGCTATTTTAACAGCATAGAATAGAATTAATTATTAAAATGAAAAACCAAAATGCCAACGGAAAACCTGTTGTTAAAAATTAAAAGCAATAAACTGCTAAGACCCGTTGCTTAATCGTCGAAGCTTTAGCAGTCACGAGATTAAATAGCCGGTATTTAATTAATGATTTAAGAAAGTGTATATCTAATTCACGAGACCACTGCCTCGTTTCATAAGCATAGATTCTCTTTATTAGTGGACTGTATTATTATTTAGTTGTACTGTACTCAATAAGAGCAACGCCATATTGATTATTACTGATTATTATTAATAATACAAACAATAAGACTGAGAAGCTTGAAAAACTATTTATTATAAATATAGTATATCGCTAAATTTATAAACAACCCAGTGTACAATAAACTGGTATTGTGCAAGGCACATGTAAACGGATATGACCGTCAGAAATGTCGTGAGTTACGTGACAAGATCGACCACGTTTCATGAACCTGGCGGGGGCATTTGTTAACTAGAATAGTCTTTGCGTCTGCTAATAGCGGAAACATGCGTTACATTGCACTTGTGCTTTAACAACCATATAGAGGTTTTCAAAAAAAGGCTGAACCTATTTTATTATAATATAAAATATGTGTGATTAATTACGTTTTAATACATTTGCAAATATTTTTTGCCGTTAAGTATTAGCAGCTACGAGGATACTGAAATATGTACAAACATGAAGGTCAGACATACATCTTTCTTTTAATGAATCGCCACTGTCGCGTAAATAAATATTTTTATAATAAAAAGTACTAAAAGGTCAATCTTTCTTGGCTTTTTGTTCTTTTATAGAAGTATCAAATAATCGCTCCTCTCAGTATTTAATTTTTGTAAAGTAGCTACTACATGCAAATATAATAAATACAATATGATTAAAATATAAAATAAAAATGTGAATAACAAATGGGCAGGTACTTCCTTTTTAGGCACTGGCAAACACTGAAATCGATTCACTCAACACTTTTATTCTAAAAATTCCGGAAACAAATGAGTAACGTTTTGTCCTTGGCATTCGTATTCATATTAGTGAATCTTGCAAGCACAGCACAAGTCGCATTTCTTCCCTTTGCAAGTCTAAGGAAGCATTCCGGACGATCGAGCGGCACTTTGCAAAAATCTCTACATGCGTTGCGCTGAATGTCGGATATGCTTGTTTTTACAAGTAGCAGCCGCTGACCCTCTTAAAATACACTAGGGACTCAAAAAATTAAGTTTGTTTAAATTTTTCTTGGATTCTCACTTACAACTTGTGAACCCACATTTTTTTTTTCACGCCAACGTGGACCCACGTCTGGTGTTCCGTAGACCCCAGGGGTTCACCTGGCCCACTTTGGAAACCACGGACCTAGATCAACACACGATGAACGACCGTATGGATGTTTTCAGCAAGACGGAACAACACCAAATACCACCTCCACAATTTGGCCACGAGAGCATGAGATGTTTGGTGAAGAGAGAACTATGAGCACAGGCAGTGAGCTATCCTGACCATCTTTATCTCTCTCCATGTGATTTTTAGCTGTGGGGCTGACTGGAGGATCACGTGTACTTACATAATCCTCATATGCTGGAAGAGCTACAACAGGATAATGAAAACGTTGTTGCTGCTATTCCCCTTGAAGAGATGCTATACACGACTCTCAGTTTGATAAATCGAGCATCGACATAAGCGGTGGCCATTTCCACCATCTTGTTTATTAACGAGGGTCCATCACACGTCTGCCGCGCGAGGTGGCCGCGCGGTTGGAGGCGCCATGTCACGAATCAGGTGGCCACTCCCGCCGGAGGTTCGAGTCGTCCCTGGGGCATGGGTGTGTGTTGTCCTTAGTGTAAGTTAGTTTAAGTAGTGTGTAAGTCTAGGGACCGATGACCTCAGCAGTTTGGTCCCATAGGAATTCACACGCATTTGAAAATTTATCCCACGTCTATGTCAGTTATTGATGCAACACAGAATTTCATCTGCACAAGTCGAAACGCGTAAAGTCTTTCGCTCGCCAGTTGATGACATTTTAGGAAGTGACCTACTCAGAATTTTTCCTGTACAGTTCCAATTACATGCTTCCTGTAAGACATCTTGTCGCATCTCGAATTAACCCGCATCAGTCTCATTGTAAAATTTTTCGTGTCAGCTTTACTTTGCTAACAATGTATAAAGGGCGGGCTCCCAGCGTTGCCAACAAACTGAAGTGGAAACACGTGAAGTTGGCCTTACATGCACAAATGATAGTGAAAAGAACTGGTATCCACCTTTCAGACCATGTATAAGATTTGGTATCTCGAATCTGCAAATGAAAAGCAGAAAACAAACAGGTGCAATTCTGTGGTTCTTTTCCTGCGGCAGCAGCTGCCGAAAAAAAAATCCAGCTGAACCACTCCAAGAACATTTTAGAAACAGGGTACAATAGTATTTACTAAGTAAATGGACACCAAAGATGCTAAGGCCACGAAACAGTGATTAATAGTATCGACACCCAGAGGAACACAGTCCTATAGATACTACAAACCATGTATAAGATTGAAATAACCCTTCCAGGCTGACAACCTGTGTACAATATATCCTGTTCACTGTTGCCTTGATAATTGAGGTCTCATTTTACCTCACTTACACAGGTCGCTGCATGTACCGATAAAAATAAGTTGCAGGTCATGAGAATGGTGCAAAAAGGTTTTTGAGCCGTTTTGTTTGAGTCCCAATACCCCTATCCAGGCATCATGGTATGTAGCACTAATAGTAAGCCACATTTGTAAGTTAACGGCGAGATGAGTAGTCTGGTGAAACAGGACATTTACAGAACGGTGAAAGAGCTGAGGACTTTAGTGAATGCCGAAGTATAACAGACTTCGTGTCAGTGGCATGCGCCGACTGTACACGAAAGAGAGAGACCACTAAGTGCTTGGTGGTGGTCTACGGAAATCCTGAAAAAGCTTCTGTAGCAACCTCTGTTGTCCTCAAACGATCTTACCGATTTCCTGGCTTCTGCATCTACATGGATACTCTGCAAATCACATTTAAGTGCCTGGCGGAGGGTTCATTGCACCACCTTCACAATTCTCTATTATTCCATTCTCGTATACCGCGCGGAAAGAACGAACACCTATATCTTTCCGTACGTGCTCTGATTTCCCTTATTTTATCGTGGTGATCGTTTCTCCCTGTGTAGGTCGGTGTCAACAAAATATTTTCGCATTCAGAGGAGAAAGTTGGTAAATGGAATTTCGTGAGAGGATTCCGTCGCAACGAAAACGCCTTTCTTTTAATGATACCCAGCCCAAATCCTGTATCATTTCTGTGGCACTCTCTTCCATATTTCCCAATGATACAAAACGTGCTGCCCTTCTTTGAACTTTTTCGATGTACTCCCGCAGTCCCATCTGGTATGGATCCCACACCGCACAGCAGTATTCTAAAAGCGGACGGACAAGCGTAGTGTAGGCAGTCTCCTTAGTAGATCTGTTACATTTTCTTAATGTCCTGCCAATAAAACTCAGTCATGGTTAGCCTTCCTCACAACGTTTTCTTTGTATTCCTTCCAATTTAAGTTGTTAGTAGTCGTAATACCCAGGTAATTACTTGAATTTACGGCTTTTAGATTAGACTGATTTATCGTGTAACCGACGTTTAACGGATTCCTTTTAGCAATCATGTGGATGATCTCACACTTATCGTTATTTAGGGTCAAATGCCAATTTCCGCACCATTGTTCTAAATCGTTTTGCAACTTGTTTTGATCTTATGATGACTTTATTAGTCAATGAACGACAGCGTCATTTGCAAAAAACCAAAGACGGCTGCTCAAATTGTCTCCCAAATCGTTTATATAGATAAGGAACAGCAAAGGGCCTATAACACTACCTTGGGGAACGCCAGAAATCATTTGTGTTCTACTCGATGACTTTCCGTCAACTACTACGAACTGTGACCTCTCCTGACCAAAAATCCAGTCACATAACTGAGACGATATTCCATAAGCACGCAATTTCAGTACAAGCCGCTTGTGTGGTACAGTGTCAAAAGCCTTCCGGAAATCCAAAAATACGGAACAGGTCTGAAATCCTTTGTCAAAAGCACTCAACACTTCATGTGAATAAAGAGCTAGTTGTGTTTCACAGGACGATGTTTTCTAGACCCATGTTGACTGTGTGTCAATAGACAGTTTTCTTCGAGGTAATTTATAATGTTTGAACACAATATATGTTCCAAAATCCTGCTGCGTATAGACGTTAACGATACTGTCCTGTAATTTAGTGGATTGCTCCTACTACCTTTCTTGAATATTGATGTGACCCGTGCAACTTTCCAGTCTTTGGCCACGGTTCCTTCGTCGAGCGAACGGTTGTATATGATTGTTATGTATGGAGCTAATGCATCAGGGTACTCCGAAAGGAACCTAATTGGTATTCGGTCTGGACCAAAAGACTTGCTTTTATTAAAGTGATTTAAGTTGCTTCACTACTCCGAGGATATTTACTTCTACGTTACTCATGTTGGCAGCTGTTCTCGATTCATATTCTGGAATATTTACTTCGTCTTCTTTTGTGAAGGCATTTAATAAGACTGTGTTAAGTAATTCTGCTTTGGATGTACTGTCTTCGATAGTATCTCCATTGCTATCGCGCAGAGAAGGCATTGATTGTTTCTTGGTTGGTTGGTTGGTTTGGGGAAGGAGACCAGACAGCGTGGTCATCAGTCTCATCGGATTAGGGAAGGATGGGGAAGGAAGTCGGCCGTGCCCTTTCATAGGAACCATCCCGGCATTTGCCTGGAGTGATTTAGGGAAATCACGGAAAACCTAAATCAGGATGGCCGGACGCGGGATTGAACCGTCGTCCTTCCGAATGCGAGTCCAGTGTCTTACCACTGCGCCACCTCGCTCGGTAATTGTTTCTTGCCGCTAACATACTTCACATACGACCAGAATCTCTTTGGATTTTCTGCCAGGTTTCGAGACAAAGCTTCGTTGTGGAAAGTGTTATATGCATCTCGCAGTGAAGTCCGCGCTAAATTTCGAACTTCTGTAAAAGATCGCAAATCTTGGGGATTTTGCGTCTGTTTAAATTTGGCACATTTGTTTCGTGGTTTCTGCAAAAATGTTCTAACCTGTTTTGTGTACCAAGGAGGATCAGCTCCGTCGTTTGTTAATTTATTTGGTATAAATCTTTCACTTGCTGCCGATACTATTTCTTAGAATTATAGCCACATCTGGTCTATACTGACATTATTTATCTGGAATAAGGAAGGTGTCAAGTGTGTAGTAGAGAGGTGGTGAGTGCCGATTAATACCGCCAAATACACGTCTGTTGCAATGAGGAAGACCACGTGCTGGAGCACTGCAGTAGAGACGAGGACTACCGCAGTTCTCTCAGCATGCTCTCCAATAGCCGCACGCAGTACTCAGTGGTAAGTTGTCGATGATTTGCAGTCTAGTCACCACTTCCCGATCTGGATTCATCTGCCAGACAGGCGTGCATCCGTTACGAGAGACGCTCAGTGAGGTAAACTGCTCGCTTAGAGCTAACAGTGTTCGAACACAAAGGCATTGGCCATTAATGCGAGACTCCTATTACGACAGGATCCACTACGCCCCTGAAGTCCTCAGGCCAGTTACAAGGGCAGTCTGACCGACAGTGGAGAGACAAATGCCTCTCCTTGACCATAGGCAGGCAGCCGATTCAGTGTAGAAGCAGATGGAGGCCAACTGCAGAGATCCTCTCAGCATGCGATATCACTGTCAAATTGACTTATTACCTGGCCAGAATGAGATTTTCACTCTGCAGCGCAGCGTGCGCTTGACTTATTAACTGACTGTGCGATGTACGGCTAAGCTGACGTGCCAAATTTGAACACTAAACGCGAAGCGCGCAAGCAACTCTCGACGAATTGATCATAAATTACAAAAAAATTTCCAAATAAACTAGGAGAGACTCTGACAAATTGCCCAAGCAGTTGCTCAGAATATAATACTGCCACTAGCCTAATTATAAACTGAAAGAATCATTTCAAATAACAAAACAAAGCTACTACTAAACATTTTGTCATAGTCTTCATTGCCAAAAATGGTTTCATGCCTCGTCCACTCTTGTCTGTCCCACGCAGTCTAATTTTTGTCATTATAACTACTACAACCTACATCCACTTGAACATAAGTACACCACTTAGGCCGCGGTCTACAATGTTTACCACTACACTCCGCTCCGTTATCAAATTGACCATACTTTGCTGCCTCGAGATTCAATAATCAACCAGTCCCTTCCTTTAGTCTTCCCATTAGTTAGCCGATCTACCCGACTGATTTTCAGCGTTGTCCTGGAGCACACTATTTCGAAAATTTATACTCTCGTCTTATCTGAAATGTTTATTGTCCGCGTTTTACTTCCGTAGAAGGCTGCACTTCAGACAAGTCCTTTCAGGAAATACTTCCTCATATTTAAATTTATATTCGATATTTTTTTAAAATGCTTTTCTTGATAGAGGCAGTTCTCTCTACTTCGGCCATCATAAGTTACTTTTCTTAGTAACCTCCTCTAAGCGTCTCATTTCCTAATCAAATTCTCCGATCTTCACCTCTAACGATTGAACTAGTTCTGCGCATCCGTGTTAATTACAGCTGCCGTCTGCATTTTCACGCCTTCGATTTTTTCGTATAAAAAATCTAAAGACTGCTTCACATGAGAATCGTCTGTCTGATCTCATGATTTACATTTGGCTTGATATCGTCACTTACCTCTGTCATTTTCGCATAATGTTGTTCCATGTTTCGCCTCATACTGTTCACTTTGTTTGTAAATAGGCTTACAAGCTTCTTCATCTCATCACTGAATTTATTGTCTAGTTCTGCATGTTTACTGTACTTCTGCTCAGTTAAAGCCTTTATTTTTTGTCCACTAATTTTGGTATCTGAATCTTTGTGCATGGATTCATAAAAAGAATTCATTTCATTCTTCAATTCATTGTCAGTTGACTTATACAAGTCAGCTGTTTTCTTATCCGATGACTGATCAGAATTTCCTAATTTCAAATTTAGCTGCTGACTGAAGAATCTACTTTTCTATTCACAGAATCTATTTCAGCACTCACATTTTCTATTATTTCATATCCTAATCTCTGTATAATCTGCAGTGTTGCACTCACACCAATCGAGCTCAAACTACCCTCCTGTCCCACTGCTGGTTTTACTTCCGTTTCCGTTTGGTTTACACGACTTTCTCATTTTGTATCATTTTCTTCTAAATTCTCCTGACTACAATCAATGATTTTCTGCTTTCATACTACACTATTCATGTTTTCCCTTTCGCAGTGTTATTTATTTCACAGTTGGTACCTCACTGTCAAACATATGCTCACTCAGATTGTGACTTTGTATTACATGTTCTGCCTGCATTGTCGCGATCAAACAGTCTTTACTACTGTGTACTGCAAATTCCCAACCGCTGTTATTTTGCATTCAAAATTTTGAAAGGCTCGGGACAGTAGTAACTGGTATACAGTCTCCTGTCAACGGTAGCCACGTATAACAACACTTTATACTTCCAGTTACTTAGGATTTAAATGAACTGTGTGCCTAAAGTTCCCTGTTGTGTGGGAAAAGCATTTACTTCGAAGAACAAATGAAATCTGCGAATTTTACGTGCTACTATAACCTAATGGCGAATCGTCTTTGCTTTCAACAATGACGAGAAGAAAACGAATTTCGGATAGCTTAAAATGAAAACAAAGAATGAAACAGGATCACAGTAGTGAGCAAAATTGTTAAGAAATTGTTATGAATTTAGTTAATTAATAATATAACTTAACTGCCACCAGCTCACTAGGCAAGCAAAATTAGTATTTCTGTAACTACACATGTAATGCATGTAATGAACTGCGGATCAAGCCCGACAAACAGGGAATTACATGGGTTGAGAGAAAATAATAGTGCATTGAGAATGGTTAGCTTCTAGCCGAAATCTAGATCTGCACAATAAAATTTAAAAAGTACCACCGATCACTGCAATCTATAATTTACAAATCACGTTCATGTGATTTACTGTTATATAATCTGCAAAGCTGAGTCCCAATTGCAAAAGTAAGTGAAACTTCGAGAAATGATTTGACTTGTTGATCTCAAATAACTTCAGCTTTCACTATAATTCATTACAATTACTGAAAATCACCTTGTACATTTACTACCATTATTTTTTAAAACTTAAAAACAATTCGACTGCGTAAAATAGAAACTTATTTATCATTGAAAAAAGACATAAAAATTATCATTCACTGAATTTTACTTTCTCAAGAACTGCTTTTGAAATTACTGTTCAAATTACTAGATTTACACACTTTGGTTAATTACTGTCTTTTAGAGTTTAATTAATTTTACTTCTTTCAGCACAGCAAAAAGTTACTCAGTGCTTAGTTATTTTATTTGACTTAATTCTTTTGTAGTAAAACATTGTAACTGCTTCTCATTCATAAGGATTTTCAGGGGGGGGGGGGAGCAATAATAAATAGGCTGGAACCTACTTTGGCGAATTGCCTTCGGCAGAACTGATAATCAACACTTTGAAATATCTTGCTGTTACTCAGTAACAAAACTAACTCCGACGATGGCTAGCCGTCTATTCAAGTAATTGGTTAGATCTTGCTTCATGTTGAGTCATTATCTGTAGATGTAAGGCGTTGTTCGTTGACGATCTGTGGCACAAGATCTTCTTTTTGCAGCTCCACAGTAAATGAAACTGGACCCACAGCACCCTTCATGTTAATTGGTATTCTCTTGTAGTGATTCCACTGCGCCCACTTCATGCCTAATACTGTGCCTGGTCATACCAAAAACTTCCGCTACCTTACGGCCATGTCTCACGCAACTAGCACGCCGCGTCGCTACACTCCTGCGTTCTCCGTATCCGAATCGACTCGATTATTCAGACTTCTTAACACCGTCTCACGCTGTACTGCCGATACACCCGCACGCACGGCAATAATGTGTTTGGAACTTCACTGAACTCCTCAACAACAACGTATAACCCTGTCTAAGCTAGCGTGTCTACATACAACTAGCTTACATGGAATGTTCATTCAATTTTACAATATAAAGCGGTATAACACTTCAACATTGCTCCAGATAAAATATTACCACAATTATTTATAACCTTTGTTTATAGAGAAAGCACATCGTAACAGCAAAATTGAAAGGAAAATGTCAGTAATCCACAGAGGTCTTGCCATACGCAGTATCAATTCGCTCCTCCGTCTGTCCCATTCTCGGATGGCAGGACCTAGCGAAGTGACGCAGTGCTTGGCACGGTGGACTCGCGTTCGGGAGGATGACGGTTGAAATCCGCGTTCGACAATCCAGATTTAAGTTTTCTGTGATTTGTGAAGCGCCAGTACGATGAAAAATCGTTCACGCATATACAGGATTGGTCCCTTTGAGATGCAAGAATTATTTTCTTCCCCATCCTTTACGCATTCCGAGCTTGTTCTCCGTCTCAAATGAACCCGATGTCGACGGAACCCCAAACTTTAATCTTCTTTTCTTCCTTCCTTCTGATGATACTCAGGAATGAAGACCACCGACACTCGTCATTAGGAGCCCGAATTTCTCTGATTTTAGTGTAGAGGCCATGCTGCACGGAGTAACATTTTATAATTTGAAACAATACCGAGCCACAAGAATGGTTCTTTAAAAAAAGTTAATTTAGAAGAAATCATACAGGTTCCTAATTTCTTACAAATCCATCTTTGGTGGCTGTTGCAGACTTTTCGCTTTCCTGTTGGGTCCTCATTTTATAGTTGTTATTGGTTTTCTGTACTAAAATAAGGCCGGCCACGGTGGTCTAGCGGTTCTAGGCGCTCAGTCCGGAACCGCGCGACTGCTACGGTCGCAGGTTAGAATTCTGCCTCGGGCATGGATGTGTGTGATGTCCTTAGGTTAGTTACGTTTAAGTAGTTCTAAGTTCTAGGGGACTGATGACCACAGATGTTAAGTCCCATAGTGCTCAGAGCCATTTGAACCATTTGAACTAAAATAAGCTAATTAGTTTATCAAATGAAACTATATGGCTGCATAGACATTTTCAAGTCTCAAACATCTAAGATGTCTATATGCAGACTGAAGTGACGAATGCAAAATTACACCAAAGCCGGGGGGTTCGAATACGTGTCTCCTGCTCGCTAGACAGATGCACTAACAACTACGACACGCTGGCACAGCGACTTCGCAGAACTGCAAGGACTACCCTAGCACACCTCCGTCAATCCAGATTCCCATCATTCACGCCTAAACTCGAACACTATTGCAGAGGCTTTCCAGCTGCGCTGGAGAAGCACCTCAGTATCAACGAAACGGGGGACCCTGCCCAAAACCCAGGCATACATGCTTTAATTAAATGAAACAAAGTGGTTCCAGAGACCTTTTCAAGTCTCAGATATCTATGACGTATATATGCAGACCGAAGTGACGAATGAAAATTTGTACCAAGCGCGGGATTCGAACTCAGGTCGCCGGCTCACTGAGCAGTTGTGCATAGCCACTATGCCAGGATGACGTAACGGTTAGCTCATTTGCCTGGTAAATAGGACCTGTGGGTTCGAATCTCGGCCTTGGTAAAAATCTTTATTTTTCGCTTCAGTCTCCATGTATTCATCTGAACACAGTTTACCGTTCAAATGTCGACGAACTTAAGAGAGAGTTTCTTTCCTTTTTTTCGCTTCCTAAAAAACATATGTGGATTGAACTTAAAGCTAAGAAAGCACGAAATGTGGACACAAGTTACGTGAGGCACATTTCTGTGCGACACGTTCATCGTGTATTTCTGTCACTGATTTTAAAATTTCCACGTTTTTGTACGTGCGCCATTCGTGTACTGTTAACTACTCGGAATACTAGTTGAATACACACTATTCTATGCATTACAGCAGCATTAAGTGCAGTCAAACTGTGGCTTCGTGTGCAGTATTCAGATGGGGACGTGAGCTTCGTTTCGGAGACATGGAATGAAATGTCCTGGACGAGAAAACAACGCGCATCGAAGCCATAACTAAATCAGATAGAATCGCAGTTGTGGTAATGATTAATTCCACGTGATACAGATGAAATATCATGAGCCTCGCACGCCGTTCTCTGTAACTGGTCATATCTGACAGATTAAAACCGTTACCTGGTGCGATTATCACAAATCCATCTCTGTTTTCAGATTACATTGCGGTACTAGAGTCTGATCAAACATTTAAAGGTTGAACGCCAGATAAAGCGCGAATGCCTCAATGCCGATCTGGAACAATACCCATCACAAAGTACACCCTGGTGAGTGAGTATTAACATGACTTTGTATATTGGAAGTCTAGAGCGCGGAGCTGATGACCTAGGTTACGTAATATCCGCCGACGAAACAGACTCGTAAGAAAGAACTTGTTTCGCTCACTATAAAGTAATCATTTCATCCGGTTGCTGAAATGGATACCCGTCGTTTGGGCTAAGGTAAATAGAGTTTTCAAACGACGTGACCCGTGGAGTATTAGTACGACCCTATACTGACAGTTTGCAGGAAATAGATGAATGGCTCAACCATTGTGCATGCTATAAAATTCTAAAAGTCATAGACGTCTGTTAAAAATATAGTTTCTTGTATGTAAGGGATACAGTAAAGGACATTGAAAATGAATATTTGCGGATGACACCGTTGTATGTAACATAAACAACAAATTGAATTGTGGATAACACCAGCTCGAGGTTTACAGAAAACAGATTCACAATAAACTGCAACAAAGCACAGTACATGCTGCCCCTGCCACATTAAAATTTCATAAGACTGAACATTGATGCAAAAGCTCCCTTCGGTGTGTGTATACTGTAATTTCTAGAATTAAACTGTAAGAATAATCTCCACTTCCTTTGACAATGATAGCGGAGAGACTGCGTACTTCATTATACGCTATGGTATAACATTTTCGGACTATTTCGTATACTCATAAAGAAAGCTCATTGCCCAGGAAAGATCATTTAGAACGATCGAAAGTGTAAGTTCACGAACCTCTTCCGGGCCTGTTAAACTATCTCTGCCATCCCATTCTGGTTCAAAAATGGCTCTGAGCACTATGGGACTTAACATCTATGGTCATCAGTCCCCTAAAACTTAGAACTACTTAAACCTAAGTAACCTAAGGACATCACACAACTCCCAGTCATCACGAGCATCCCATTCTGGGTTTTATGGTAAATAATGAGGAGTGATGCAAAAGACGTGCTTCGTCAGTCAGTGAACACAACAGAGAAAATTGATTTTCACCAGTTAAACCTCTTTAATTACTGCACAGAACGATTTACACAATTCTGAAAGTTTTATTTTCAATGGACTCCGATCGGAAATGAAGTATCAGAATGATAATTTTATGATTTTCATATTCAAGTAGAAAGGTTTTCTTGTGAGACAGTTCTTTCACCATATAGAGGAAATCTTTGCATTGTAACTTATAATGTGTTGTATACATTACTGTAAATCCTTTTCTCTCCATTTTTTAAATTTTATAGTCTTCTCTCTCGGTTTTGGCTGTTATCATCAGCATTTTGTTAAATATTCTTCCATGAATACTTGTTTTGAAGCACATGATCCCACGAAACCTGAGGTGAATTAAATAAATTACGTAAGGATCTATAATCATCAAATGGTAACAATAGGTTAATGTTATGATCAGGCAGATGCAGATGCGTAACAGAATGAGTAACTACAAATGACCCTGTGACAGCGATAGTGTAATGCTACTCAGTATAGAACAATTTGCACGCAAATCACAACAATAGAAAATTGCATGAATTCGTCATAAAGTGATAATGGGTTTGAGAAGATATTTAAGGAAATTAGCCGATAAGGAAGTTTGTAGGTGTCAGATGATCTTGGGTAGACAGTGGAAGCTATGATTACAGGAGGATGTCTTCTGGAGGAAAGGAAACGAAGGGCTTTCGTGATAGGATTTAATTATTTTTAGCGAAAATTCACTTCGGAAAGGACGAGAAATGTAGATCGATGCAGATAAGACAATGAGGAACCTAATGACTTTAGTACGGGGTACACGAGAAAGCATACACAAGTGATTCAGAACGATATCAGAAGACTGAAAGTCGAAAGATTAAAAGCAAAATAATAATTCAGCCTGGTGAGCATTGACTAATTGTTGAATAGGAAAGTAATTGTGTATGTCGTTAATCCAATAGCTGCAGTGCAGAACTTGTTCCCGTGCTATTTACGTTCTCAGATGAGGTGAAAAATGCCTTGTTTGTTTTATCTTAATATAGACCTTCTAACTTATCTGAAATTCTTTTATGTGGATCCATTTTTGTCACTATTGTTCTCTATAATCTAGCACCAGAGTGTTCTCTGCAGTTGAATTTTTCATTTTTGTCACACTTATCAAATTTTATACACCTATGGGGATTTAGTTTTCCTTTGACTCGCATGCATATTTACAACGGGTGTTCAATAAGTAATGCAACACATTTTTTGCTCGACCAATTTACGTTGAAAAAAAAAATGATTCAAATGGCTCTGCGCACTATGGGACTTAACTACTAACTACTAAGGTCATAGGTCCCCTAGAACTTAGAACTACTTAAACCTAACCAACCTAAGGACAGCACACACATCCATGCCCGAGATTTCCGTTGAAAAATGAGGAATCTGTCATGAAACATCGCAGAATATTCCCGCTTCAGCTCCTACAGTTTCATGAAGTTCTGACAGACGGCGGCGCTATACGTATTCCTCAAAATAGAGTCTATAAAGGAAATGCGTTCCGAGGAGAGAGTTGTCATTGCGTTTCTTTTGGCGGAAAACCAGACAATCGTACATGTTATTTGGCACTTGCAGAATGTCTACGGAGACGTAGCTGTCAACAAAAGCTCGGTGAGTCATTGGGCGAGATGTCTATCACCATCGCAACAGGGTCACAGAAGCTTGTCCGATTACGCGTGCCTGCTTGCAGCACACGGCTGCAACTGCCGCCACGTCAGAACGTGCGGACACACTCACTCCAAGTGTGGACACACTCGTTCGAGGAACTTCCTTTCCGGATGAAAATTAAATCGAAAAGCTACCCCAGCGTTGGCAAACTGTTGTAAAGAGTGGAAAAGAATATATTACTGATAACTGAGGTCTCTGTTACCTTTATGTGTTATGCTTAATTAGTTCATGGAAAAACGCTACGCCCTTACGCACCAACCTAACAAAAGGAAGATGACCGTGCCCTCTCATATTCGGATATTTGCCTCAAGCGATCTGCTAAATCCATACACCGTAAACCACCTTACGTTGTTTGCTGGAGGGTATCTTGAGCATCACTGTCGCTTCCCCGTTTTCTCACCCAAGTTGCGGACGATTGTTGGAAAGAGCAATTGCTGGTAAGCATAGCAGAGAGCTTGAATCTCTCTAATCTCGCGAGGAACAAATGGGACGAAGCAATGTATTAATTGACTCTGATAGAAAACACAGATATGCTGGCTGCTTGCATAGATTTGCGCTACTGTCTTATAAACGGACACTGTCCCCAGTATCTCTCCTCGACCTTAACGTTCTTCTCTGAGCACATGGCAGTAACACCCATTCCCACGAGAGATAATTCCTTTCTGTCCTACTCCATCGATCAGCCACTATCTCGAAGTCTTTCTCCGTAGCGGGAACCCGACTCTGGAATAACCTCTCGCATTAAATTAGAGAACTAAACAATATCTCCAGCCCCTGAAGACTGTGAAACATCTACTAAAGCAAAAATGATGATTACCATCGTCCCTATGCCCAGTAGTTACCCTTACACATCCATCTTTCAAATCAGTTCTTGCTCCTTTCCCAGTATTCTTAGCTCGTGGAGTCTCTTTAAATTGCCTTTCACCAGAACTCGTATCAGGAAATACCTATAAATTCTTTTTAAGGTGGGAATTCAGTAAGTAATGCAACACATTTTTTTATGAAACCAGGTTGGTTGTATTCAGGATTCAGACACACCGTATATTACCCACTTTTTGACGAAAAACAGTATTTTTCAACATATGCTCTTTTCAGTGTGACTGCCTTACGCTATTTTACTGAGACGGCCTGTACGCTCACTGGGTATCACTCACTGGTCGACGTCAGAGCCAACGTCTTGCTGAATCAATAAGATCCCCATCATACACGTACTGCTTCCCGAGCAGTGCATCCGTTATTGGGCGAAACATATGGAAGTCGGAAGGTGTGAGATCCGAGCTGTGGGGTGCATGAGGAAGAGCAGTTCAATATAGTTTTCTGAACGCCCCTCGGGCACGCAGATTTGTGTGAGGCCTTACATTGTCACGGGAAGAGTCCGCTTTTTTGTGGCAACGAACACGGTAAAGTCATTTCTTCAATTTTCTTAGGGTAGCAGTATGAGGGAAGAGTCGAAACGGAATAACACATGAGTCCCAAAAGACCGTGGCCGTAACTTTACTGGCCATAACCAGACAAGTGAGACCGTGAACGTTTCCTTCAGAGGAGATATGGTGTGCTGCTACTCCAAGGATTGACGTTTTGTTTCCGGTCGAAGTGATGAAACCAAGTTTCATCGCCTGTGACGGTTTTCTACAAAAAAACTGTCCCGGTCAGCCTCGTAACGCGCAACCAATTCAGCGCAGATGCTTCTTAGTTGCTCTTCATGGTCTACTGTTAGGTGGCTCTGAGCACTATGGGACTTAAAATCTGAGGTCATCAGTCCCCTAGAACTTAGAAATACTTTAACTAACCTAAGGACATCACACACGTCCATGCCCGAGGCAGGATTCGAACCTGCGACCGTAGCGGTCGCGCGGTTCCAGACTGAAGCACCTAGAACCGCTTGGCCACACCGGCCTGCAGGAAACTAGGGCTACAGAGCTTTGAGCACCCCAACTGGTTGACGAATATGTCAGCACTACCGACAGACACGTTCAGTGGCTCAGCGAGGTGTTTGTGATTAGTCGATCGCCTCGAATGAGACTGTCCGCACGTTCCAACATTGCGGCAGCTGTGTGAGGTGGACCAGGAGGTGGGACAGCGGACGCGTTTGCGTGACCTTTTTGCGATTATGACAGACGACTCAGCCGGCCGGGGTGGCCGAGCGGTTCTAAGCGCTACAGTTTGGAACCGCGCGACCGCTACGGTCGCAGGTTCGAATCCTGCCTCGGGCATGGATGTGTCTGACGTCCTTAGGTTAGTTAGGTTTAAGTAGTTCTAAGTTCTAGGGGACTGATGACCTAGGAAGTTAAGTCCCATAGTGCTCACAACCATTTGAACCATTTTGAAGAGACGACTCGTCCTACAACACAAGGAGCTTTTGTTCACTGCCAGGTCCGCGTAGACGTTCTCCAGACACCTTTGGTTTTCCCCTAAAAGAAACTTAACGACAGCTCTCTGCTTGGAACCCACCTTCGTTGCAGACGCCGTTTTTAAGGATACGTGTAGCACCGTCACCTGTCGAAACTTCATCAAACTATACAGGCTGAAACAGGAATACTCTGCTATGTCGGACAACCAATTCCGCATTTCTTTAATCGAAATGGGCCGAGAAAAAAAAGTGTTGCATGCTTACTGAACGTCCGTCGTACATCTGTCCGTATTATTATTAGTGTTATTACTATTATCACTATTACTGGCAGAAGCCGCAGTACTACAACTTTATTAGTTCATATTCAGTGTGGTTTACTCACATTGCGACTTCGGACACTCAAATCATTGTTATACTGTTTGTCGTACTAAAACTGTTATTTCTTAGGAAGCTATGATGTTAAGGAGGTATTGTATGTATGAAATCCTGGTCCGAAGTAAGAGAGGGCCTGATGACCATAATCAAATCAGGTCAAATAAACAAACAAAAATAAATATGGCATTAACAGTAAGCACGTTTCTCGCAGCGTCTGCCACCGGAGTTTGCGGAACATTTCTGGACGCTTCCGCGCTTTCAAAACAAACCCGTAACGAAACGTGTAACTCTTCTTTGCATCTTTTCAATTTCCTCTCTTGCCCCCCACCCGGCTGCGTTAGCGCTGCTCTCCCTTTAGCGCTTGCATAGCGGGGACGGATAGCGGTGCGTGCGATTCTGGTGGTGGCGCTATGAGCGTGGATCTGGTAGCGTGAGACAGGGACTGAGACTCACGGGCTGACGAACACTCGAGGCAGAGTCTTCGACTCACCAGTGGGCAAGCGAGACAGAGCATCTCGGCCTTTGGCCTACGAGTGAGGGCATGCAGTGGACTTGATTCTCGGATCGGCAGCAACCTGGAATTGCCTGCAGGCAACAGTGGATGTTCCTGTAGCCGTGTGTGCTGTAAGCAGGTCCATCCCTACAGTGTGGTGTTTGCTCACGGAGCAGTAGGACAGACAGTTTGTGGAGAACCAAGGACAGAAAGTCTTCTCAAAACTGGAATGCCAAGGAGCTGTCTACGGAACACCCCACTGATGGTAAGCACTGGGTGTGGCCGCTGTTTAGAGACATACGACCAAGTAGGGTGAATGGTGTCTTTTACGTAAGGGGGCGGCGCTTCCAGTCAAAACGCAGTCAGAGGCTTCCAGATTAGAAAAGAAGACCTAAACTGAAGTTCTAAGTGTAGGGTTGGCCATGGCGTACCAAACTGCACACGCACGCGATGTGCGGGCCGATTGTAGCCTGAGCTTGGTCTACAACTACATCTACATATCTACATCTACATATATACTCCGCTAGCCACCAAGCGGTGTGTGGCGGAGGGCACAATTTGCGCCAAAGTCATATTCCCCCCCCCCCTAAAAACGACTGTCTGTACGCCTCAGTACGAGTTCTTATTTCCCCTATCCTTGAATGAAGATCATTACGCGATTTGAAAGTTGGTGGTAATAATATATGCTCTTCATCTTCGGTGAAGATTGGATTTTGGAATTTAGTGTTTAGCACGTCGTTTATCTGCAAATGTGTCCCACTTCAAACTTTCTGTGAGATTTGTAACGCTCTCGTGATGGTTATATGTACCAGTCACGAATCTTGCCGCTCTTCCTTGGACTTTCTCAATCTCTTGAATCAGACTCAGCTGGTAAGGATCTCATGCTTACGAACAATACTCTAAGACTGGACGAAATAACGCATTGTAAGCTATTTCCTTTGTTGAACGATTGCATCGCTTCAGGATTCTACCAATAAACCGCAATCTAGAGTTCGCCTTACCCGTTACTTGTGTAATCTGATCATTCCATTTCAGATCATTTCGAATAGTCACACCCAGATACTTGACTGATGTTACCGCTTCCAAAGACTACTCATTTATTTTTTACTCATACATTAATGGGGATTTTCGCCTTGTTATACGCAGTAGGTTACACTTACTAATATTGAGAGATAACTGCCATTCTTTACATTATTTTCTGCAAATCCTCATTGATTTGCTCACAACTTTCGTGTGATACTGCTTTCCTGTAGACTACAGCATCATTGGCAAAGAGTCTAAGGCCGCTGTCAATACCATCAATGAGATCGTTTATGTAAATCGTTAAAAGCAGAGTACCTATTACGCTGCCCTGGGACACACCTGAAGTTACTCTTGTTTCTGTTGAAGTTATCCCGTTCAGGACGACATACTGCTCCCTGTCTGTTAGAAAACTTTCTATCCAACCGCATATGTCATTGGATAGACCGTAAGCGCGCACTTTTTGTAGCAAGCGACAGTGCGGAACTGAGTCGAACGCCTTTCGGAAGTCGAGAAATATGGCATCAACCTGGGAGCCGGTATCTAGAGCCTGTTGTATATCATGCACAAAGAGGGCCAGCTGTGTCTCGCATGACCGCTGCTTCCTAAAACTGTGCTGGTTTCCGCAGATAAGCTTCTCAAAGTCTAGAAAGGTCATTATGTCTGAACACAAAATATGTTCCATGATTCTACAACAAATCTATGTCAGTGAACTTGGCCGGTAATTATGTGCATCCGGTTTTCTACCCTTTTTATAGATTGCTATGACCTGGGCTTTCTTCCAGTCCCGTGGAACTTTCCGCCGTTCCAGTGATCTCTGATAGATGACGGATAAGGATGGTGCTATATTTGTAGCATAGTCAACATAAAATCTTACGGGAATACCGTCTGGGCCAGATGCCTTTCTGGCGTCTAAGGATCTTAACTGTTTTACAATCTCAGATACACTAATCACTATGTCAGCCATCCTTTCGTCTGTTCGATAATTGAAAGGGGGAATGGTGCTTCAGTCCTCTATCTTAAAAGAGATTTTGAAAGCTAGGTTTAGAATTTCGGGCTTCTGGTTATCATCATCAGTTACATTATGTAACGTTCCCTGGCAGCACACACACTATTAATAAAATGAAATAACACATAGAATTGCTGAACTCGAGCGTGCACGTTTGCAAATACTTAACAACAAATGTGGCACGCCTGTTAGGAACTTGTACGGTAATGAGAACACTACGTACAGTTCATACCAACAAAAATGCAAATCGTATGTACTGTAATTGTTTAATAAAAATATTATTTGATTTTGTGAAAAGGACGTTGGTTATTATTGTAATATTTTCTGTAATAATATTCTCGATGTATTTACGATTGTAATATTTCTATACTCATAATGTAATTACGAAATATATTAATATCTGCGATGAAAAAAATGTAAAATATAGCCACAGAGGAAAATAATGTTGTAAGATTACAAAGAGATATTCATTATCAGCAATACTATAAAAAGCACTACATAATGTGCATTCTTTGTCGTCTTCCTCGAGAGCTGAGAGAGAGAGGAATCTGTGACGTAGCATTATATGAATGAGTAGACATCTTTTGTCTGTATCTATCTTTAGCCGCCATTAGAGGAAAAATTATAAAGGTGTGTAATTTTAATTATTGTTATGGTCTAAATATATTATAATTTATCAAAATTGTGTATTACTAATGTAAATTAGCTTTCCCATGTCACCTATAATATTTTTTAAAGAATTTTTAGCATTTTTAGCGATTATCGTTGGTGTTGCTGGGCGTCACATTTAAAAAAATTGTTCCGCTATAAAATTAACCAAACCCGTAAATCGGGAGCAGGTAAAATTAGCAGTGAATTACGAAATATTTTTCTTTTACAGCGATCCTGAGGCTGACTGAATTTATTACTGGTTTTACATTTGTGCATTCATAGGCGGATAATTAACGTTGAAGTTGTTAATCTGTTGGTTCTTTCAATTTCTAAAGCAAATAACTTAAACGTATAGTGAAGTGTGTTTTGTCAATGATGAATAAACGTTCAGGTCGGCTTGGCAATATTTAACCATTTTATGCTAACAGAGACAATCTTGTGTTCCATAGCTAACGGCGGGAAAGAATTCAGTAAATATTTAAAAACCCACTGCATTTAGAAAATGTGCGCCAAGGCCGAAATACGTAAAAAAATTAATTTAAATAATTTTCAAATTCATATATGTTATTAATCAGTTAGTTTGAATTTATCAGCATGAGAGGGTTGCTAAAGTTCACGTCATTTTAAATGTGGTTAATTCTGTCTAAATGAATTTTTATTACCACACGCAAAATAAGGGGTTCTACAACAAAGTTCGTACTGAAAGAGTAAATAACAAAAATATTTAAAGCCATTTCTTCCCCATTTTCATCCATTATTTTTACATAATAATTTTTTTTTCTCATTAAAATTACACGTACTGTCAGCAAGAGAAGGTATTGAATTATTTGTAGCGTTCATAGATTTTACGTAAGAGCAAATTTTTTTGGGCTTATTTTCAGGATCTGCAGACAAAACATTGCTTTCAAATGAGTTAAAAGAGTCTCTCATTGTCCTTCTGACAGCTGCTTTCATTTCCCATAATTTCTGTTTGTCAGCGGGGCAGTGACTACGTTTAAAACGACTGTGCGAAATTCTCTGCTTTCTCATCAACTTCATAGTATGTTTGTTGTACTAAGGTGGATCCTTTCCCTCCCCTACACTTTTTCTAAGCACATACGTCTCTAGAACATGGTGGACAATACCTTTAAATTCCAACCAAAGATGCTCAATATCTTTGGGTCCCGCGGTGAATGCTTGGAGCAGACTATCAAGATATTCATTAATGACACTTTTATTTGCTTTCCCAAACAAGAAAACTCTACGCTGTTTCGGCTTTGCTCGTTACTTCCAGAAAGTACGCAGTACAGCATGACATTTCAGGCGTAGTGCAGTAGTTGCGAGACTGTTTCTCCTGGCACGTGGTGTGCTATTCTTCGAACTGAAAACATTGTGTATTCGTCACTGCTTGGCTGGGGTTAAAATGAAGTGTAAAGAGCAGTGGTTGCTACAATTCATGTCCGATTTAATGGGAAAGAGAAACGCATTTAAAAAGAAAATCGCAATGTGGAAGGGACAACTTATGCACAAGAACACCACTCATTTCCCTCATCTTTTTTGGGCTTAACGAAAATGCGAATTTTTAACAATCAGTTCAGTGTTGAAAGAAATACAAGAACTGTTTTCAGATAGTTTTCAGGACACTGACAGCCTCTCATCTGTTTTTGGGACGTTATAGGGACCATTTACCATATCATTTGAAAGCACCCCCATTCATCTGGAGATGGAACTGATCGATTTGCAGTGTAATTCCGGATTAAAAGATAAATTATATTCCGTTAAAACTGTCCAGGCTTCAACGAAGGTTTTCCTCGAGAAGATTTCCAAGCTTCTACATCAAGTCTGCCAAAGTGATATCCATCTTTGGCTCGATCTTTAGTATTACATTCATACAAATTGTATGTTTTAATATTGTGTGATTGCGTTATGTGCTGTGTTGGATACTATCCATCTTGAAAAATTATAATTTAGCAATGGTATTTAACATGTTTGATGCAAGAAACAAGTGCTGACTCATCGATTTGATATTTCTCACCCAATGTCATGACTGAAGAATCTGTATATGTTGACAGTAACTTTGTTTCTGATGTTTGGTTTCCTACATGCTAGGCTCTCTGGTGGACAATAGTAGTTTCTTCTCGCCCAATAAGCCAAGAACTCGTTCTAAATAAACAAATATTAGTAGAACATTAACTCTATTTGCCTTTCATCCTTAAAGAAATTTAATAGCACTCTTTGCGTTAACATTGCCTAACTCCTCGAATATGATGTGTTGCAGGCAATGACCATGAGGTAATCAAAGGTCAGTAGGAGTACGACACAGCTTTTGTATTGATCGCAAATGAGAAGCCACTAGTTGATAAATGAATGATTTTAACTGACGCGTTTCGGGTGGAATCCATCATCAGGTCGTCTGTAAACCAGAAATACATAGCAAAGAGCACAAAATTCTAGTAGACAAACAATAGACAAGAGTATAAAACTGCAAGAGTACGAAACTACAAACTACAACTAACTACAGAAGGCGGTGATTAATACAAAAGCAGCGCCACGTAGCGACAAAAGCAGAGTCCTTTTCCTCTTTCTTAAGAAATATAGTATACAAAATTTAAGATCTACAAAAGTTTACAGAGTGTGAATAATAAAATTAACAGAGGATGTCAATATACAGTCACATAAAAAATATAATCGACAAAAAAGACATACTTGTAAATTGACACAGAAACAGAATAAAAATTCCAGAACAGTTACATAAATTAAAGCCTTCTTACAAAGTGGCATAAATAAAATATGTGAAGGAAAACATTTTAAAATGGTACAATAAAACAGAAATAATAAAAGCTACTATAAGACAGGGCAAGGTCTCAGATCCTTGCAAGATTAGGAAAGGGAGATCATGCAAGTAAAAGTCGTTAGAAGATAAAATACGTAATGTAACAATGAAAGACGACAGGAACGCAAAGGAAAATAGCGGATGTGATAAAATTTCCAAAAGCATTAGGCTAAGCGGTAGCAAAAACCTATTCAGTGTATTAGGATTAATTGTTATAATATTAAATGACAAGGGTACGGGGGACTTGATCTATCAACAAATACAACAACAAAAGCGAGACGTTATGGAAACAGCAGTATGGAAGTAGAGATTGGGATAGTATACGATGGAATGCTTGCAATCTCTGGCCCAGTATTTCATAAAGAAGCACTTGCGTCTAGAACACAGCTGTTCGTTCAAAATTAATGATGGGCTTCACGATTGGTGTATTAAGATTTTTAATTCCTCTAATATCTGCAGCTCATGCCCATTTGGCTCAGCATGGAGTATCCGAAGGCCTCTATCCGACTAAAAAATCGAAGGTCTTTCTATCGGAAGAAAGTCCAAGTACTGTATGTTTCGAGGTTTTGGTACTGGTGGTCAGGCAGTTTAGGACAATTTGCGGAGTTCTGGTGCAGAGCAGGTAAAATTCTCAGCGTCCCTCTGAGCCGGAGTTTTGAGCATTAAGAATCGCTTCCAAGAGGAAACCATACCGTTCAGTACTCTTTCACAGCCTATGTGGAACCTGTTAGCTTTATTTATTTCTTTGTCTAGTGTTTTAACGGAACCATCAACTGCTTCCTTTATGTGTGTGTATGTGATAAGCGCACGTGTCTACTACCTAAGGAGCAGGAGAGCTGATTATGTCAGTTTGCGCGAGCAGTAAATAATCGACTACTTAGTTGAGCTTTAAGGCAGCGATTAAGGAGCGGGCGTTAACGCGAGACGGCCTGAGCGATTTACGACACGGTTTTACGTCCTAAGCTGCGCCTCATCGCTACGACAAGCAGCGATACGGGCCATGTCGCCCCTGCTGCTTTCCCTAAAAATGCGACACGACGAGGTCACACAAATGGCAGTTGGTACTAGAGTTGGTGCTGTTCACGAAATGGGTTTTATCTTATCTGCAGACGAAGCAGGTTACCGAGTCATTACGCCTGGCTAACCACTTCAAACACAAAATTAAAAGCCGCGCGGGATTCGCCGAGCGGTATAAGGCGCTGCAATCACGGACTGTGCGGCTGCTCCTGGCGGAGGTTCCCTCGGGCATGGGTGTGTGTGTTTGTCCTTAGGATAATTTAGGTTAAAAAAATGGCTGTGAGCACTGTGGGACTTAACTTCTGAGGCTATCAGTCCCCAACAATTTAGAACTACTTAAACCTAACTAACCTAAGGACATCACACAAATCCATGCCCGAGGCAGGATTCGAACCTGCGACCGTAGCGGTCGCGCGCTTACAGACTGTAGCGCCTAGAACCGCTCGGCCACCCCGGCTGGCGATAATTTAGGTTGTAAGTAGGCTGTTTATGTTTTCTTTATGTAAGTAGGCTGTTTATGTTTTCTTTATGTAAGTAGGCTGTTTATGTTTTCTTATTGGCAACGTTATGTAGCGCTCTATATGAAAATTACTGGCTGTGCTGTGTGCAGTCTGTGGCTAGTTTGCATTGTTGTCTGCCATTGTTGTCATGAACTGCTATAGCTGGATGTGAACAGCGCGTAGCGTTGCGCAGTTAGAGGTGAGCCGCCAGCAGTGGTGGATGTGAGGAGAGAGATGGCGGAGTTTTGAAATTACATATATTATGACTTGTGATGATATTATGGTAAATACATTGTTTGTTCTCTATTAAAATCTTTCATTTGCTAACTATCCCTATCAGTAGTTAGTGCCTTCCGTAGTTTGAATCTTTTATTTAGCTGGCAGTAGTGGCGCTCGCTGTATTGCAGTAGTTCGAGTAACGAAGATTTTTGTGAGGTAAGTGATTTCTGAGAGGTATAGTTTAATGTTACTCAGGGCCATTCTTTTGCAGGGAACTTTGATAGTCAGATTGCGTTGCGCTAAAAATATTGTGTGTCACTTTAGTGAATGTTTGAGTACGTTCAGTTTTGCTCAGCTGTTTGAAAAGCAAATAGTGTAAGAGGTTTATCAGCACAGTCGTGTATAAGTTGTTCTAAGGGGACGTTTCATATGTCGACCCTTAGCCGAGGATACCTCACTGGAATCTTCTGATTTTTTCTTGTAGTTTGTGTATTTAGTGTAGCTTTTGTTTATTGCTAGTGCGTAATTGTAGAGAGAATCTCCTTTGTAGTTGTAGCCTTTCATTGTTGTACAGTAAAACAGTTGTGGCATGGATATAGATTTGCACCAAGTATTTCGCAGCTATGCTTGCAATTAACTAGATATTATTTTCAGTGCTATGTTAATGTGTCTCCTATTTTTGCACTTCAAATTGTGCTTTTCTGTGTTATCGTGTGAAATATTGTGACAATAATGGCGTGTGAAAAACGTAACACTAGGCTCCAAACTAAACTGAGAAATAATAGTGACGACGAGCGTAGCTTATCAGCGCCGCCGAGTAATGAATTTACTAATGTTCAAAATAGTAATTTGGTAACTGTGCACAGGGAAATGGAGCGGGCGTCAAATAATGGTGTAGACAGTGAAACAGGTAGTGAACATGGAAGCATTATCGATCGATCGGTCGGCAACAGGAATCGGGAATGACAGAACACAATATTGCAAATACTGTAGACTCAGGTTTTGGGTTCTCACCGTTTTTTCAAATGAGTCAAGACACATTTTCCGCTTGTCAAAATGTGAATGTTGCCGGTGCAAATTCACTGCCGAAAAGCACTGAGGAACATGTTTCAGACACCAATGCATTGTTATTACAATTAATACAACAAATGGGACAAACACAGCAAAAGCTTCAAAAGTTAGACACAATGGAACAAAAGCTTCAAAAGTTAGATTCAGTGGAACATAAGCTTGAACAAACACATGAAGATTTAACTACTGAGTTACATAACATTGAATCGAAATGTCAAAAAGTCTGTAATGATGTAAAAACACAAATTTGTGAGCATTTTCAACCTATTTTTTCGCGGCATGAAAATGCATTACAGAATCATGAAGCAGCCATAAAAGAACTCCAAACTATTGTTCATGAAAATCATGAGATCTTGCAAGCTAAAATTGACTCAGTTGCATCTACCAATTCGGTTACGCAACTTGCAAAAACTCAGGAAAACTTAAAGGACACAGTAGATACTCTGAAAATTGGTTCAGAAAGACACATGGAGGAAATTAGTTCATTATCAGAGAAAGTAGCCTAACTTTCGGATCAGGTCACTAACTTATCTACGAAGGTAGATGATAATCTGAATGACACAAAACCGGTAGTCTTTAATGACACAGAAGAGTGCGAACAAATTAGGAAACTGAAACAAAATCTGAATCAAATTAATACGCAACACCAAAGAGAAATCCGGGAAGTACAAGATCAGCTGACACAGGTGATACAAGAATTACGTATTTCAGAGGACACTCGCGCTCCAATACGGGAAGAGGGACATAGAAATACGGAACAGCCACAAATTAATAACACAGCGCAATTCGGAAATTATGAAAGAAATTGGCAAGGTACACCGAATTTTGAGATGGAACCGCCGAAACGACGTAACAATGACCGACATGCGACTCGCCGACATGATGATTTTGACTATAAGCTGTTCATTACTACACGTAAATTCAAAACATTTAAGAATTCTGGCAACGACATTCATCCACAAGCGTGGCTCCATCAATTCTCTCATTGTTTTCCTCCCAACTGGTCATTGGAGCACAGGTTAGAATTTATGAGTGGCTACTTGGAGAATGAACCAGCTGTAAGAATGCGATTGGTCATTCACGATTGTCACAGTGAAGGAGAATTTTACCATGCCTTCCTCTCAACATATTGGTCTCAAGCTACACAAGACCGAGTAAAACATAGCATCATGATGATGAAACACTTTGAACAATCTGAATTTTCCAGTCTTGTCAAATATTTTGAAGACATGTTCCACAAGAATCAGTACCTGTCAAACCCATACAGCCCCTCAGAACTCATCCGCATTTGCTTAATCAAATTACCTGAACATTTACGGCATATTATTTTGGCAGGACGTTGCAAAGACGACATTGAAGCTTTTCAGGGACTCTTACAAGAATTAGAAATTGACACAGACAGTCGCGGGATGCGAAAACAGGAAAACAATCACTACAGGTCATATCCGTCACAATTCCGTGACGACAGAAACAATAAATGGCCACGACAAGCCTATTCTTACAACGTAAGTCGTGACCAAAACAGACACCACCCATATGACAACCACTGGCAGAGTAATAGTTACAGGGAAAGATCACCTTTCCGCGGTAATGGCTATCACAGAGACAATCAGAGAAACAGACAATATGGGAACCAAAACAATTATTATCAAGGGAGACAGAATATCTTTAGACGCAACGGTCCAGCACGCAGTTACGACTCAGGGAGAAATTCTCCACCACGTGACAGACAAGAAAGAAACTATGTAAACTACCGACAAAACGACAGACGTGAATTTCATCAGAACTGGCGGGTTTCTAACAGAGCTGGGCCCTCTCGGCAAGGCGAATTTGTGGAAGTTAGGCCTCCTAATCCCAGTAACGGCGCGCGCCAACAAAGAGGTAGCAGACAATGACTTGCACCGCAGGCACCCGCGTGGGCCGGCTGGCTCAGAGAAAAATAACATAGATGCTAACCTTGAGAAAAATTCCAGTATTCTTTACCGACGTATACAACATGATAATTGCTTTGAATTTGAAACTCTGCGCGCTATAAAGGGTAAAAGATTGCAGCACATTTCACATGTAAAACCGTTTATTGAAAGATAATCTGCTTTTTAACTTTGTCTTTACCATAAAACGTTTCACTTCACGTTACTAGTATGCTTTAGAAACTGTTACCATGCAACAATGTTTGAAGTTAAATATCCAGTCAAGAACCAAGAGAACTTATTTAAACAGAAATTACGAATGCATTGTTATTGCGAACAGACGACACAGTGTTATTGTGTGTGTACATTCTTGCTTGTTAGTTGCACGATTACGTAGTGACTATAAGGCTCACATACTTAGAACATATCTGGTACTGCTAATGAGATTTTAATGCAACATTTTGGTTCACTTGAAAATACATTCTGGATTTAAAGTACTTTCTGAGAGATACCAGATGACACAGTGGTTAGTTTATGTGACAGCTACACGATTATATCACGACGTTACTAATGTGTGACACAATTTACATTGTTGCTTTTGCGGAGTATCTGTTTTATATCTGCACGGTTTTTCTGAATTCTTCTGGAAAGCAAAACATGTTTTAGTAATAACTTTTGTGGTATAGCTACAAGGAGACAGCCTTTTCTGTAGCACAACAATACGTTACAGCACAGTACTTTCTTCATCACGGCAATAAGCGTAATAAGTAAGATATCTATACGCAAAGCATTTCACTTTTGTGTATCATGAGGTAAGTACATTGACTTCTGCAGAACTTAGCTTTCGGAGGACAATAACTACGAGACTTCCACAGAGATTATCTTACAACAAGATGCACATTTAGCGCTACAGGACACGCATTTCAGTGATTAATTTTGTACTTAAAACATTTATTTTTAAAGTTTTTTGAATTACAAAGAAAGTTTTCCGTGATACATTTCATTCCATTGCTGTAATCTGTAACACCTGAGGGTATAATTACAATAATCCTCAGGGGGGTACACGCCTGCTTTGTGTGCCATGTGTTTGGCAAGCACAAGGAGCCCTAGCTAATATGGTATTTGCTTATACAACTTTACACATCGGTACCATATTCTTCTAACACATAAATTACACAGCTATCTGATCATTTAACTGAGAGAGACTAACTTTTTTATTACGTCAGTGACACATGTTTACGCAATTACAGAGTTGGATTTCTTCACACTTACAAAATTGTATTTTGTCTGTACTTTGTGCACTGTTCATATTTTTTTGGAACCATTGTGATACTATGAGAGCTTTGAATGATGTATTTGGTATGAGATCATGATTTTTAAAGTACGTTTGAGGCAGATGACACTATTAAAATGGGCAGAGAATATTTTTTATGGTTTGAAATTATTGCAGAAAGCTACGACAATTTTGAGATTTGACTGAGGTGTTATGATGTTATTTTTTTGACGACAATGTGTATTATGCTGTTGAGGTATGTTTATGTCATTAAGATGATGCTACCATATATGAGGAATGTGATTACGTGTTTATATGTATATGAATAATGAATAGAAGTTAGGGACTCTTGACTTGTGAAAAAGGATGTTGGAAACCAAGAACCGTACTTTAAGAGTTATGAAATGTGTGTGTAAATGCGTGAACGTATCACAATCCCGGCGAAAATTTTTTTGGACACTGTTATATTCATAAGATTTGGTTTCTACACATTTGCAACGCAAATTCTCGACCCGTGAAATTTTGTATATGAGACTGTCTCTGTAGCGGAAAAATGTCGTAAATATTTCCATAAGAAAGTTAAGTGACCACCTGCACGTGCGTCGTCGGCACACAGCTGTGTCAGACATCTGGAGAACAAGCCATTAGGGTGTGCCTTTCCGGAAGCACAGGTAGAAAAAAAAGGGAGGCGTACACATCCGCTAATGATATTCATTTGTAGAAAGCATCGCAAAAACGACTTGGTCGAAATTAAAAACATATGATAACATTGTGGAGCTCTTAATTTATGATATTTACTGAAATGCCTAATAAAATGACAAGAAATATTTTTACATCTGCACACCTGATTATGACAAGCGTCTTTCTATGAGAGTTAAGAGAATTTCTACTAACTTATGAAATGTCACATGACTACTGAATGATATTTTTATGCTTTGCTTTTCATAGTTGCTTATTTCATTTGATATCTGGTTTCCAGCTGTGTTGCAGCATTGCTTTTATAAAATAAAATGCATTTGCTAATGTGAACACTTTCTGTCAACAGATCTATTAAATAATCATTTTATGATCCACATTCTTTAAAAAAGGAGCACTTGGAAAGGAAGGAACAATAAGAAGGATCTAGTAACAGTAACTGTATACGTAATATTCTTTTCAAGTACATGGTAATATTTTTCGTAGAATAAGTTGTGGTGCACCACTTTAATTACATAGACATTAAGATGTGAATAGACATTTCCCTTGTCTGCATTGTTGTCTTTAATGTAATATTTTTTTTTTGCTTGAGCTATGTCATGTTTGGATATAAGTTATTTCTGCTGCTGTTTGCCAGGCATAGTGCTACTAAATTTCACTTTGTATTACTCTGTAAAGCTAGTTTTACTATTGATTTATTTTTATTGTTGCTGCACATTGGCTCATATTAGTTGTAATGTTGCATTGCTTGGTAATTTAGATTTACTGTAGCTTGCTTTGCAATTTTGCATTTTTTTTGCATTGCTGTTTGTGTTAATTTGTTGTCTGCTGCTGCATTGCCTCGTCCCTTAGTTTAGCATCTGAGCTCAGTAGATTTAAGTTAGCTTAAGAGAGGGTAGACTATATAAGAAACTAACTATGATGAATTTATAAGAAATGCATTAAGAAGCTATAAGAAAATAGTTTGGCCAAAAAAAGTAGTGCACAGTGGAGAAAAACTATTTTTGAAAGAGGATGTGAACAGAATACAGAAAGCATGCTTGGATAGGATTTTTTTGGTGGAAACAAATGTTGAAATAAGACGAAAGATCTATTGAATGAAGTTGTGGGGTGGACTGCAGTACCAAATGTTACACTGAAAACAAACCCTGTCCTTTCCTTTTGTGTTATCCCTCTATATGTTGTGTACCCTTGTGTATTTGTGTTTTTCCTGTCTTTATGTGTTTAGCTGATGAGAGCTATGTTGTAGACATTTTCTAATACTCTGTTATTTACTTTGTAAAGATGTTTAGACATTATTTATACTGTTTGGTTGCTCACATGTGAAGGTGATGTTTCAAACGTTCTTCTGATCTTTTATGTATGTACTTATGTCATAATTTCTGTAACAATGATGTATATGTTTATTTCTATTCTTTTGTAAAGCCTGTATTACTACAAATGTTATCTGTATTGTTATGTTTTTAATGATGTATTTTGTACCTTTGTAATCGTATTCTTATGTTATAAAATTGTAATTGACAGCAGTTCATCAAGTAACTTGTAAGTTCCATTTCACTGCACACGTTTCTGTTGGTCATAGTATATGGACAATATGTGAGAAGTTGGGGCTCTTAGTATTTACATGTGTGTTGATAATTCAGCAAGGGACTGGATAACAGCATTGCTGGTTTTAAGGACAATTCCAAAAACTTTGCGAGTGCACAAGTGGTGGTTATGGACTTGCTATATTAACTGCAAGGCTCTTCACTGGTGATTGTGCACCCGCAGTCACAACAGATGGCTGCTGGTCATCTCTACCAGGACTACAGTGGGCCTGTCCACTATTTCTACAAGGACTGCAGTGGGTCTGCACCTCTGGTGGCCCACCAATACAATACTCTCTACCAGGACTACAGTGGGTCTGCTCTGTGACGACCTACCTAACAATCTTCTTCAAAACGTCGAATAACTCTGCTGTGAGTTTGCTCCATTGTGGCCCATTACCTGTCAGCATGTCAAGAGTCAGCACTGTCTTTCCGTTGGAAGGGCAAAACTACTTCTTCAAGACTGCATGGAAATCCACTACTTCTGTGTGCAATTTTTTTTACTAATGAGACTTTGTGAAAACAAACTGTAATTACTATTATGATGAATGATCAGGACTGTCTCTATGGACTGTGAGAAAATTTTAGCTTTTGACCAACATTGTATTAATCAGTGTGTGCATTTGGTATCTTTCTTACTGTAATTATGAAAAAATTTTTCAAATCTGTATTGGCCACTGGCCAAAAAAATTTGTAAAATTTTTTGTGGGGAGCATGGGGGCTATGTAAGTAGGCTGTTTATGTTTTCTTTATGTAAGTAGGCTGTTTATGTTTTCTTATTGGCAACGTTACGTAGCACTCTATATGAAAATTACTGGCTGTGCAGTGTGCAGTCTGTGGCTAGTTTGCATTGTTGTCTGCCATTGTTGTCATGAACTGCTATAGCTGGATGTGAACAGCGCGTAGCGTTGCGCAGTTAGAGGTGAGCCGCCAGCAGTGGTGGATGTGAGGAGAGAGATGGCGGAGTTTTGAAATTACATATATTATGACTTGTGATGTTATTATGGTAAATACATTGTTTGTTCTCTATTAAAATCTTTCATTTGCTAACTATCCCTATCAGTAGTTAGTGCCTTCCGTAGTTTGAATCTTTTATTTAGCTGGCAGTAGTGGCGCTCGCTGTATTGCAGTAGTTCGAGTAACGAAGATTTTAGTGAGGTAAGTGATTTCTGAAAGGTATATTTTAATGTTACTCAGGGCCATTCTTTTGCAGGGTTCTTTGATAGTCAGATTGCGTTGCGCTAAAAATATTGTGCGTCACTTTAGTGAATGTTTGAGTACGTTCAGTTTTGCTCAGCTGTTTGAAAAGCAAATAGTGTAAGAGGTTTATCAGCACAGTCGTGTATAAATTGTTCTAAGGGGACGTTTCAAGGTTAGGTAGAGTGTAAGCTTAGGGACTGATGACCTTAACAGTTAAGTCCCATAACATTCCACACACATTTGAACAACAAAATTAAAAGATACCCGTATTTACGTTTATACAGAGAGATTCAGCTGCTCATTGTGATCAGTTTTATGCTATTCGAACGCCTTCAAATACCACGTGCAAGATTTTGATATTCGCTTGCTCACTATGCGCAAATTATTAGCCATAAAGCAAAAATGAACAAGACCTTTATGTAGGAAATTCACTTTAGTTTATTCTAGCGTACGTTTTCGCAAGAGAGAGTAGCTTTCCAGTTATTCTGGAAAAAAGTACAGAAGTAATCCTCGAAGAGGTTTCCTTGCATATCTTGGAAACCGTGGCCTTCGGCGATAACGTATCCCAGTATAATATTTAACTAAGTTAAATTTCCCATAAAATGGTGCTGTTCATTTATTCCGTAGGACTAACAGTTTTTCAGGAGAGAAACAACACGCATAGGTTTGAAGGTGTTGCGGATTGCATAAAATCGATTGGTAGGGGCAGCTGCATCCTATTGTGTCTATACTCTGCAGTCCTAAGGTGTGAGATGGAGTGCACTTCTCAGATCACTGTGAATCACCACCAGTCCTTTTCCAATGGCGAATGGTCATGGGAAAGATTTTCTCGGTAACCCCATTGTCGTTGCTATAGCGTTGGGGCCACAGCCACTCACTTGGACACCCGTCCTCTCCCTTCTCACCAGCTTTCAAAATTTCACCCTCACCTTTGCCCTCAAAGCCAACGCTCCTGTCCATCCAACCCACTATGTTAACACCCTATGTGCTTTCCACCCACACTTGGTTCAAAAGTGAAATAAGTAGGAACGTTTTTCAGAAAACAGTTTGTTTCATTTTGAATAACCAGGTAAAATGAAACTGCACTTCTACACATATTTCCTCTAATCTGTCAATAGCTGTTGAGCTATTTGTCCCTACATTATTGCATATATCAAATACTACATACTACCTGACAAAAATAATTATGAAATACAAGGAAGTTTGTTCTGAAAACTTGTATTCAACTAACGAGACTAGCTTCTTCCATTCAAAATAAAAGCAGTCGAAATTAATTAATACAACCTTAAGCAGTACATAACAAAAATGGGCAGAAATGTTGTATAATAAAACAAACGGAAACTTAATTCGAGAAAAAATATGAAATGTAGGAGGGTAAACACGTCTGAAGTATCCAGACACCTGTTAATGAACAGCCGACCTAGTGGCCGAGCGGTTCTAGGCGCTACAGTCTGGAACCGCACGACCGCTACGGTCACAGATTCGAATCCTGCCTCGAACATGGATGTGTGTGATGTCCTTAGGTTACTTAGGTTTAAGTAGTTCTAAGTTTTAGGGGACTGATAACCTCAGAAGTTAAGTCCCGTAGTGCTCAGACCCATTTGAACCATTTGTCAGTGAACAAATATATGCGGTGATCCACACTTCACCCTTCACCCTTGTAAGAGGTATGCGCTATATGCGCTGCCTGCAATAGGCAAGGCATAGGAGAGTCTCTGACCAGAGAGCAGTATGTAGTTAGTTGTTGCTTGTCGCTAGTCGGCATTAGTCTTCGGTAGTCTGCGGTAGTCGGCAGTAGTCGGCGCGTGTCTGCGCTTGTCTGCAGTCTGCTCTGGCCGGGATTCTGAACGATGAGTATTATTGTATGAGGTAAAGAAGCAGCCTTCCGCATATCTAGTAATGCATGTGAATTGTCTTTCCATTTTTTTTAAAAGCCACACTAATAATTTTTATAATATAAAGTAATTTTTTTTTAAAAAAAGCATTCATTTCGATTTAAAGATTTTTTCCAATGCATGATCATTCCTTTCAAGAATCACAAAAATATAGGTCAGCATTGCACGGAACTGTGCCGAAAATTTTTTATGTAAGAGCAGATATATTCGCAGTTATTATTGAGGTAAGAATTTTTGCTTTTTTTATTCAGAGTACAGGGCCGTGGCGCAGCGCTGCTGTCGTCATAAAATTTACCAGTTTACTGAATTTTTTATATTATTTTTGGGTTTAGGAATTTTTCTATTTCGAACTTAACATTAAATGAGAAAAGAATTTTGTGGATACATCAAATGTGAATGCATTTGATCACAGAGATCATAAATGGGAGCCAATTTTGTTCAGAGGTTACACTCAATTATTAATAATTTCAGATTCATTTAATTATTATTTCCGTGGGGAGGTTACACTTGGTTCATTTTTATTATTTCTGTGGGGAGGTTACACTTGGCGACATCCGGCCAGGATCGTATTTCTTTGTGAATCTTCTGATAAGTAGTCATATATCTGCTCTTATTTAGTTAAATGTAGTTTGTATCTGATGCAACGCATTTACTAATTTTCACTCTTTCTTTCACAGATCATCGGCAATTTGTTGCTCTTTGTTGTAATTGTGTTTATTGCATTTTTGCATTGTCCTTGTTTCATTTGTGCTTAATTTTGATTTGTGAAAAATGCCGCGAAAAACTGTGAACAGTACATCACGATGTGTAATGAGTGAAATAGCCGACTCGAATAATTTGACCGATAGTATTTGCGACACTCAGTGTAATGATGATAATCCCCTAATTGTAGACAATCAGTGCGTACCGACCACTAATATTGATTTTGATCCTAGTGATGAACAAACAAATTCAATTGTGTCCTCTGTTAATTTAACGACAATTGATGACGCGGCACGTTCTGTTACAATGAACGCTGCTCAGTTTAACACACCCGATTTGCAAAATTTGAATTGTGAACAGATACTCAAAGTACGACAGATTTATTTGATTCCGAGGTAGTGACCAACAGTGCACATCCGTTTGGTAAACCCTTTCAGGAATTACAGAATGAACAAATGGTTACAGAAAACGTGACAAATGCACATACACCATCACACACCACAGATAATACAGTAGCTAATTTTGGCATGGATCGAGTCATAGCATTAATGATACAACTTAACGAGAATCTCAAACAACAATTTGGTGAAAATGTTAAACAACTACTTAAAGAAAATTCCAAACAACAGAATGAAAGACAAGACAACAATCACAAACAACTTAATGAAAAACTAGATAACAATTCCAAACAGCTTAGTGAACAGATTACAGCCGTTGCCGCGCAATGTCATTATACTAAAGAACAATTACGTGAGGAAATTAAGGCTTGCGCTAGGAAAAGTAGTGAAGAAATTAGATCTGTTGCTCAAGAATTAAGGAATACGCAAACAGCTGCAACAGAATCACTTAGAGATGAAATTAGTGCAGTCGGTAAACAATGCTCTGAAAACGCAACACAGTTACGCGACGAGTTTAAATTAATGTCAGCAGAACTTTCACGCACACTGGATGCAAAAGTAGACACGAAATTTGACCAACAGAACAGTCAAATTGATGAACGTTTTAATCACCACCTACAAAACAGTGAAACGCGTTACCATAAATTCATACAGGAACAGAATAAAGTAAAGCGACAAGTCATGGAAACAATTACCGCACAGAGACAGGAAGATAAACGTAAATTGTTTACGAAAGCAAAAACATACGTAGACAACAATATTGCTACAGTATCAGACGAAATTAATACTATCAAACAGTTGAACACCGAATTGCGTGATGAAATTTCCGATCTTAAATCAAAAACAGATACACACACAGTAGACTTTCAGACAGTGACCGCCAGACTCGAACAATTAGAACTAATACAGTATCCCGATGCCATCAAAGCAGACATTAAAAAATTGAACGAAACCACACGTAAAATACAAAAACAAATTAATGCTTGTGACACTAAAAACGATGATCAGGTAAAAATACTGACTGAAAAATATGATGAATTGGCCAGTCGTATTGACGTTATTGAAAGTAATAATGACAGCAAATCAGACGATACTTCACCGATTTCGTTTAATCAAACACCTGAATTCCAAAATTTACAGCAGACAATCAGTGAGATCGATTCGTCCAATAATACATTACGTAGAAAATTGTCAACTTTACAGCAAGAAGTGACAGAAATGAAAAATGTTTCAATCAATAACACGTCACAGCATACGGCACATTCCGAACATTTGTCACACTCACACAGCCAGTATAATTTAGGTAATTTACAGAGAGTACGTGACTTAGATTCCGAACAATCACAGACAAATAGATTCTCATACAATCCTGAACCTGTTCAGACGTACAGAGACGATAATTTTGATTACAAACATTTTCTATCCACGAGAAAATTTAAAGTACTTAATAATGACAGAACACAGAGTCACGCTTTGGAGTGGATACGACAATTTGCTTTTGTATTTTCATCAGTTTGGCCTATAATGCAGAAACTAGCATTGGCTTGGATACAACAATTTGTTTTTGAATTTTCACAGGCATTGCCTGTAACGCAGAAGCTAAAATTTATTTGTAGCGCGTAATTGACCTCAGGGGATTCATTACACTTAGATGAATAAGTGCCATAGCGTGCACAGGGCCCCGAGCCGTAGTAGTGCTGTTTCATCTTTAGTTTTCTGCACTGCTGCCTTCTCTTCTACTATACTTTATATCTATCAGAACAGCTCTTCAACTATCGATCTATCTATGATTAAGAATGAGTAAAGAAAACCTGACATGACAAGTTTTATCGAAAGTGACAATTTTTATTAGACACTCCCGAAATGACAACTACCGCCGTAATTTTAATAACAAACAAAATTTTAATCATCAGTACGTACAACATTTTCAGCAGTCGTCAAAATTATCAGTAACCGCATTTTGGTAACAATAGAGGTTTTTCACAGCAACAGCATCAAAGCCAGCCGGTTAGCATACCTAACCAACAATGAAGTCTACAAGGTCAACCAAGCTTTAATGTTTCGCCGCCTACACGTATAGCGTCAGCTCCAACAAATAGTAACGCAAAGCAACAAGGAAATTACTACGTACAGAAAACACATGATTTAAACTCGTACCGCAACGCGCCGTATAGCAATGATTATCATGACAGGCGTAAAAATAATGAGCACAATTTTCAGCGTACGTTTAATAATAGTCGGTCTTACCAACAACAAAATCATCCGCAACAACAAATTATCATGAATGAACCAGACAGTCGATTTCATCCTGAACGTAATACGTCAGGACGAAATAATAGAACAGTGCAAATAGTGGAAATGCCACAGCATCCTCCCGAAAATAATAGCACGTCAGATAGAATTTGACTAGATACAGTACAGGTTGCATCTTCCAGCAACGTAAGCAATACTTCAGATACACAGAATCTTGTTCACGAAAATGTTATTTGAAACATGCCTTGTTGAATGCACCTCTTTTATCTTACTCAGATCCTACTAGAAATTTTTCCATTGCCACCGACAGTTCTAACACCGCTTTAGGCGTACACATTTTTCAGGAAATTGAAGAAGATGGCACTACAGTAATTAAAAACATCGCCTTTGCGAGTCGCATTCTGTCACCTGCTGAACGCAATTATTCTGTTACAGAACTTGAAACATTATGTGTTGTATGGGCATTTATGAGATTTCGGCATTTTCTTTATGGAAGACGTACAACCCTTTATACAGACCATAGAGCGATACAGTTTTTACTTTCCGCTAAATTTACACACGACAGATTAAGTAGATGGAAACTTTATTTACAAGAATTTAATTTTACAATTGTTCACATTCCCGGTACACAAAATATTGTAGCAGTCGCACTATCCCGTTCTCTCAGCAACAATCAGCAAGACATCGCAACCAACTTCTGCAAAGCAAATTTCAGCATCATGTACATTCAACAAGTTGCATTTGAAAACTTCATTTCGTCGTCATTACAAGACATAGCACAAGAGCAGAGTAAAGACAACGTATGGAAAGAAATTAAACACCTTTGGCAAGATAGGAATAATGTTACCATTAGAAACCATTACACTGTACGCAATGACATTCTGTTTCGCCGCTCTCACCCTGACAGCAACAATTGGTTATTATGTATTCCTGACGAACTTGTTTTAAATTAATGGTATACTCATTTAAGTTACGCACATTACGGAGCCAGAAAATATTTTCTTATACTGAGACAGAACTGTTATTTTACCAACATGGAGAAACGTATTCGACGAGTTTTAGCGTCACGTAAAATCTGCCAGAAAGCTAAGTCAGATACGACTTCACATATGCCTCCATTACATCCCATTGTACCTGTTAAATTGAGACACATGGCCGCTGTAGACATTTTTGGTCCGATTTCCAGCACTAATAGAGGTTTTTGCTACATCTTTGTCGCTGTTGAACTCACTTCAAAATTTGTTACCTTCACACCGTTACGCAAAGCTACTGCTAAAACTGTTTCGAAAGCATTTGTAAAACGTTTTCTATTTCATGTACGGCATGTGTTGAAAGTAATTTCCGACAATGGATCACACTTTCGATCTGCTATATTGAGGCGTATGTTACGAGCTAGAAACATTTCTCCGATCTATATATCCAGGTACCATGCTTCTTCGAACCCTTGTAAACGATTAATGAAAGAAATTGGTAAACTGTGTAGAATATACTGCCATAAAAAACATATTGATTGGGACACACACATACTCTCATTCCAGGATGTAATTAATTCCATACCAAATGAATCTACTATGCTATCTGCGTCTGTTATACTGAAAAATGTTGAACCACCTAACAAAATTAAAGAATTAGTAACCTTACCTACATTTCGTCGACTACGACACCATGAAATAATTGACATTGCGTTGAACAACATCAAACGTGCCGCAGAGCGCCGGAGAAGACAGCAAAAACAGGTTTGCACACGCCGTGACTTTCACATTGGACAGAAGATATTAGTACGCACACATTACACAGCTCTACAAAATAAAATTTTTTTTTCGTTGCCAGGGAAGTTTGAACGAAAATGGGATATTGTTATGATACTCATTCCGAGTATATTTGTACTTTTTCCAAATTGGCTCTGGTTTTTGAGATATAGGTTATTTGTGGAAATGAGAGTTTCATGTGGATAATATCGACTGCAGGGTCCATATATGGTGTAATGTATTTGCTACCTGTTTTTTAATTAGTGATATTGTACTATCTTTATTAAACAATTGTGCTCAGGGAGTGCATCTGTGTGGTTGAGGATTACATCATCACACTGTCAGCATGTGTTCAGTCCTGTTGTGCGGTGCGTGTGTTGAAGATATTGAGGGTTGTGCAGATTTGAATTCGGCGGTACTCGACATTCATTTGTTGGCTGAGGTAATCCCCGCAACAGCCGATAGGTAGCGTTCAGTGTAAACAAGGAAAATGGCGATGGTCGAAAGTCACACACATGTGCAGTGCAGCTTCAAGGAGATGGAACCTTTCCATCGTGACGTAGCAAATAAGAGGTGAGTATTCATTTCACACAAAACAATTAATGATGTTTGTTGGATGTGATTGACATGCAAATACAAGAAAGTTCTGCATAATATGTAGTATTTGTGCAATTTTGTTTTAGGAAAACATGAGTTCTTCACGCCGTCTTTGCGTGAACCATCCAGATGAGTTCTGCTGCATTTGTGGTGAATACGTTCTTCAAAAGAACAGGAAGAATATCACTCCTTTTGTGAAGGAAGCGTATCTGGCATATTTCGGAATTAAACTTGGAGATCAAGACAAGGCGTGGGCACCCCATAAAGTTTGTAAATGCTGTGTGGAGTGCTTACAGCAGTGGACAAAACGAAAAAGGAAAAGCTTAAACTTCGGAGTGCCTATGGTATGGCGAGAGCAGAAGAACCATACAGATGATTGCTATTTTTGCATTGTTAATGTGAAAGGTTTTAATAGGTTCAAAAAACGAAAGTGGGAATATCCCGATTTGGAGTCAGCAAGAAGACCGGTGGTGCACAGCAACGATGTTCCTGTACCAACCTTCACAACATTACCCACGCTAACATCATCAGATGACGAGGTGCACGGCGAGGAATGTACAAGTAGTGGTTCGGAATACGAAGGACGTGAGACACAACCCCAGCAGTTCGACCAGAAGGAGTTCAGTGACTTGATACGAGAACTCAATGTTCCAAAGCAAGCATCAGAACTCTTAGCATCCAGGCTTAAGGAAAAGAACTGTCTTCATCCAAGTGTTAAAATAACAGCTTACCAGACGAGAAAGAAAACCTTCTTCCATACTTCAACCAAGAAGAGGTTATAGTGTATTGCAGCAATATATCTGGACTTTTACTTGAATTGGGGCTGCCGGAATATAGACCAGAGGACTGGCGTCTCTTCATAGACAGTTCCACTAGAAGTTTAAAATGTGTTCTCCTACACAATGGCAATCGTTACGCATCTATTCCAATTGCCCACTCAACAAAACTTTGTGAAGCATATTCTAACATCAAGATGGTTCTGCAGAAAATTCAGTATATGCAGCACCAGTGGTTGATTTGTGTTGATTTGAAAATGGTGAACTTCTTGCTTGGACAACAAAGTGGATACACAAAGCACCCATGTTTTATCTGCATGTGGGTTAGTAGGGCAAAGCACGAACATTGGAAGCAGAAAACATGGCCTCCAAGGGAACATATGGCTGTTGGTGAAGGAAACATCATTAATGAACCTCTGGTTAGTAGGGACAAGATTGTTCTTCCACCATTACATATTAAGTTAGGACTAATGAAGCAATTCACCAAAGCTTTAGACAGAAATGGTAATTGCTTCACATACATCTGCAATACGTTCCCTGGACAGTAGTGAAAAACTTAAGGCAGGAATATTTGATGGTCCTCAAATTCGCAGGCTCATCAACGATACCAATTTTACAAGTGTCATGACTGTCATTGAAGCATCGGCCTGGAACAGTTTTGTCGCTGTTGTAAAATGTTTTTTGGGCAATCATAAAGCTCCCAATTACGAGGAACTGGTCAAAAACATGCTCCCTAACTTTCAAAACTTAGGAGCTAACATGAGCATAAAATTGCACTTCCTTCACAGCCACTTGGATCGATTTCCTCGTAATCTAGGTGATTTCAGTGAGGAACAAGGAGAGCGGTTCCATCAAGATATGAAAGGAATAGAGGAAAGATGTAAAGGAAGATGGGACAGGCATATGATGGCAGATTATTGCTGGAATCTGCAACGTGACTGTTCTGAAGATACCTATAAAAGGAAAGCGTGCAGGAAGCGGTTCGTCATGGACGGAAAATGATATACTTATAGAGAAACTTTTCAATTATGTTTTATACGTGGACAAATGCCTATCAGGTTTTCATAGAAGCTATTTATAAAGATTATTTTCTTTTTTCATTGTAGTCTGTAGCGCTCGAGTTCAGTATTAGCAATTTTTTCTAATTTTTTGAATAAATCATGCATTATCTCAAAAACTAGAGCCAAACTGCATAAATGGTTGCTATATTCGTCCTCAGCACCACTAACCCATCCTAAAGCCACTCAAATATCCTTGGCAAGAAAATGAGTGTTGACCAGTGTTATTTATCTAATAGAGGGAAAAGTAGATGTAGTAAATTTGAGTTTCTATATGCAGGTCCATATCGAATTCGCAGCATTCCTCACCCCAATGTAGCACACGTCGAAGCTCTGAGAACCAGAAAAACCAAAGGCAATCACCATATCTCCAACATCAAACCCTTTATTGAGTGAACATAATTTATGATTTATCACACTGTAATGCCATTTCCTGATTTTTTTATAACCACTTATGCAATTATATTTATGTGACTACATATTGATGATTATCATATTTTTTGTTGGCAAGTGCCCGGCAAGGTAAGGTTAGCAGGTCGCTTTTCTTGTCGTTGCACATCAGACCGTGCACATTTTTCCAGATAAACTTACATATTTTATGACCAATTATGCGATTCTATCTAGTGACATATTAATTTTATCAAATTCTTTCTCCATTAAAGTCTTCAACTCTCGCCTCTATCAACTACACAACATACAAGCTGAACAAAGAGAGGCATTACTTGTCGTTACACATCAGACTGTGCACATTTTCCATTCTTCACATGTATGTATGATTGTTTTACTGTTTTGTTTGTATGCACTATGAAATATTTAAGATATAACAAACACCAGCTGACTTTGACATTTTGCCTTATGATATCTCAACATCGTGACTATTTTTACATTTTTTTTTTTGCTGCTACATTGTGATACTCTGTGTACATTTTGCACCTGCACACTGTCTATGTTTTTTGACATATTACGTTTTCTGTCATGCTATGCTGTATGCTCAATTATATCACTATAACCAGCTTTCATTTAATGGATATATGATTTAAATGCAAGACATTAATCATTGTTCATTATTTTCAGAAAGAAATAACGTGTAAAAGAAATAAATTATGGGAATTTCACCTTCACAATGAACGAAAGAAGATGCAATACCTCGTCACGAGTAAATGGATCAGAATTAACACGCATTAACAAGAATATACTATACACATCGTATGACAGCAGTCTTAACTAATTTTTTCTTTCAGAATACGAGGCGATTGATGCAGACTGTCAGACAGAACTACACATCTTAGTTTTAGTGATGAAATATCCTAGAAATAAGGAACTCTATACTATGAATAGTTGTATAATGAATAATGAAGTGACTTTTTTGCAGATGATAATGAATGGTGATGAATAATGATGCAGAATATGCTAATATGGATAATGAAGTTTTTCTTTAGAGGCAATGATAATAATGGAATTATGGTGATATGAATAATGAAGTTTTTGTTTACAGGTGTTGATAGTGATAAGCTTTATATGGCCACTAAATGCACCGCTTTTAAATTTTTCTTTGCAGATGAGGACAATGATGAAGTTTATGTATTTATGCTATGTAGTTATTTAAGTATTTGTTGCAGTTCGTTTTGACAGTATGTCTTATGTTGCATGGTATGATGACTGAAGGTTTTGGAAAGGACAGCTAGTGAACATATATATTTAATACACATTTCATTACCTGTTAATTCGAAGTTAACTATTTTTCAGCATAATATGCGTTTCTTCTTTCAGCTTAATAGTCCATTTTGTATTTTTTTTCAGGAGAATCTATTCATGAAATTAATGTGCTATAAGCAGTTGGTCATTAAACCTGTTCTACAACTTGCATTTTTTTACCCATTTGTGTGTGTCATTCATGAATGTGATCACATATACTCTAATTGTTTCATAACCTTGCTACAGCTGACTCATGACAAATGACGTTACACATCTTCATTTGCAGCAATAAGTCAAATGCAAATATTATTATGCCCCAGCAATTAATTATCGATCCCAACGCAATGCATTGCTAGCACAAAAAAAAATGTATTACCAGTCGCGAATAATGCTACCAATTTAAAAGAGTTATGAGTTATACTGAATGATGTTTTATAATCACAGACTTTGAGTAATAGCTACAGTATGTTACATTTTTAAATATGTCATATGTCACTTAAATGATGAGTTCTGAGTAATAGTGAATGATATTTTGTAATAATGCATGCATGCTACACTCTCTAACTCCTGTTTTGAATGATGACTTCTGATGGTTTGTAACTGGCCACTGAGTGCCAATAATTAATTTTAAATATGTCGTATGTCACTTGAATGATGAAAAATATTTTGTAATATTCAATACTTGCTGGCCAATGAATGCCACTGTTTCTTATATTTTAAATTTATATTATGCCACTTACATGCTATATATATGAATACCAGTACCTCGATGCTACACTCATTAGCTCCTGTTTTGAATGATGACTTCTGATATTTTGTAGCTGGTCAATGAGTGCCAATGTTCTCTGTAAATAGATAACTTATGAACATTATTCTGTAATACTTCATGCATGGTACGGAAATGTTCAGTAACTGGGCGATGAGTGCCTCCAATTAATCAAATCAGTTGATAGACTAGTAATTATCAATGATTACTGGCATAAGACTGAATGTCCTTCACCTTCTGATCTAATTACCAGAAATTACTGTAATATCCGTTTGTCCTGTCTATCCTCATGCTCATGGAGCACTATATTTGGTTTTTGCACTAATTCTACGTTGGTGTACCTTACAAGAACGTGGTGTTGACACGACATGCTGTCCACGACCTTGAGCGATGGAGATGTTATTATGGTATACTGTTCGGTGTACCTAATGTACAACCAAAATGATAACATGGAATATTACTACGACATTTCAGTGTCTTGGCTAAACTGATGAACACTTCAGGGAAAAGAACTTCAGATTGTCTCACTTGGTGTTGTGCTTCTGTAGAAAGATATGGACTTTCAGTGCAGCTGCGTGCAACCTAATGTGCTACAACCATGATCCTTCCCTTTCCTATCCTAGTTCTTGTAAAATAGTAAAAAAAACTACAGTGCGTGTGTACTTTATGTCATTTGTTAATATGATTTGCATCCATTGCGTATACATTTTGTGATTTGCTGATATAAAAAATGGCTCTGAGCACTATGGGACTTAACATCTATGATCATCAGTCCCCTAGAACTTAGAACTACTTAAACCTAACTAACCTAAGGACATCACAGAACACCCAGTCATCACGAGGCAGAGAAAATCCCTGACCCCGCCGGGAATCGAACCCGGGAACCCGGGCGTGGGAAGCGAGAACGCTACCGCACGACCACGAGCTGCGGACGATTTGCTGATATATTCTGAACTACAGTGAGTGTGCACTTATGTCATTTGTTAATATGATTTGAATTCATTGCGTATACATTTTGTAATTTGCTGATATATTCTGAACTACAGTGCGTGTGCACTTTATGTCATTTGTTAATATGATTTGTACTCATTGCCTATACATTTTGTGATTTCCTGATATGTTCTGTACTACAGTGCGTGTGCACTTTTGCCATTTGTTAATATGTTTTGTAATCATTGTCTATACATTTTGTCATTGCTTGATATGTTCTGTACTCAGTGCATGTCCACTATATTTTATTTCATGTTCTGCACTTATATATATATGTATATATTCTGTGATTGTAAACTTAGTTAATTAAGAAGAATTTGTTGCTCATGGCAAGTCCAATTGACTCACCATCGCTGCCAAACTTTTGCCCCCCCCCCCCCCCCCCCCAGTGGAGGGTTATGTAATAGGTATGCGCTATAAGGGCTGCCTGCAATAGGCAAGGCATAGGAGAGTCTCTGACCAGAGAGCAGTATGTAGTTAGTTGTTGCTTGTCGCTAGTCGGCATTAGTCTTCGGTAGTCTGCGGTAGTCGGCAGTAGTCGGCGCGTGTCTGCGCTTGTCTGCAGTCTGCTCTGGTCGGGATTCTGGACGATGAGTATTATTGTATGAGGTAAAGAAGCAGCCTTGCGCATATCTAGTAATGCATGTGAATTGTCTTTCCATTTTTTTTAAAAGCCACACTAATAATTTTTATAGTATAAAGTAATTTTTTTTAAAAAAAAAGCATTCATTTCAATTTAAAGATTTTTTCCAATGCATGATCATTCCTTTCAAGAATCACAAAAATATAGGTTAGCATTGCACGGAGCTGTGCCGAAAATTTTTTATGTAAGAGCAGATATATTCGCAGTTATTATTGAGGTAAGAATTTTTGCTTTTTTTATTCAGAGTACAGGGCCGTGGCGCAGCGCTGCTGTCGTCATAAAATTTACCAGTTTACTGAATTTTTCTTTATTATTTTTGGGTTTAGGAATTTTTCTATTTCGAACTTAACATTAAATGAGAAAAGAATTTTGTGGGTACATCAAATGTGAATGCATTTCAGCACAGAGATCATAAATGGGAGCCAATTTTGTTCAGAGGTTACATTCAATTATTAATAATTTCAAATTCATTTAATTATTATTTCCGTGGGGAGGTTACACTTGGTTCATTTTTATTATTTCTGTGGGGAGGTCACACCCTTCAAATCGTGAGCTTCAGCCAGAATTTTTATATATGAAATTAGTAAATATACTCATAGCACTTTCGTCGCCTATGTCTGCTGTCACTTTCAGAACTCAAATTAATAGTCAGATTGACTAATTTAATACGATAGCATTCTGAAATGCTGCTGTATCCTGTATTACAATATAATAAAAACAGTGAATTGTTGGAGAAGTATGAATGAGAACAGTGTCGTATTTAAGTTTACAAAAATAATAACAAGTTCTTATTCATCCTTTTATGACTGCAATTGAGCGTACAATAAATGATAAACATAAAACGGGAAAAAAGACGGTGTATGACTGATGAAGCATCTATTGGGGTGGAAAATATACAAATTCTCCTCTGAATTAATCCCTCTTACAACCCAATGTGACTTCCTTTTTATGGGGCCCAATTCTACTCAAACGATCAAGTGCAACACAAACTATGGTTCACAGAGAACAGGCAGATGTGAATATCACTTAACAAGCCTATGCCAGCGCAGCAATACTTATCCTTTCACCTTGAAAGCAGAAAACTGCACACTGTGGGTGATCAGCGGCGCGCTTCGGCAGCTGTAATGTTCTGTTTCGTCTACGAAAACTTGCAAACTACGCGGACTACCGTTCTCATTATTAAAACGCCGGAAATTTCCCTACCAAAGCCCTGAAACCACGGTGGATTTCAGTGTGAGGTGCACACGTTTGCTAGTCTGTCTAACCAATTTGTCTCATAGACACGACAGCGTGTACTGGAATTGTCAACCGGCAGATGGCCAAGGAATAGAAAAGCAACTGGAATCACTCAACAGAGGAAAGTCCACTGGACCTGACGGGATACCAGTTCGATTCTACACAGTGTAAGCGAAAGAGCGTGCCCCCATTCTAACAGGCGCGTACCGCAAGTCTCTAGAGGAACGGAAAGTTCCAAATGATTGGAAAAGAGCACAGGAAGTCCCAGTATTCCAGAAGGGTTGTCGAGCAGAAGCGCAAAACTATAGACCTATATCTCTGACGTCGATCGGTTGTAGAATTGTTTTTTGGTCGCGTATCATGTCGTTTCTGGAAACCCAGAATCTACTCTGCAGGAATCAACATGGATTCCGGAAACAGCGATCGTGTGACACACAACTCGCTTTATTTGTTCATGAGACCCAGAAAATATTAGATACAGGCTCCCAGGTAGATGCTGTTTTCCTTGACGTCCGGAAGGCGTTCGATACAGTTCCGCACTGTCGCCTGATAAACAAAGTAAGAGCCTACGGAATATCAGACCAGCTGTGTGGCTGGATTGAAGAGTTTTTAGCAAACAGAACACAGCATGTTGTTCTCAACGGAGAGACGTCTACAAACGTTAAGGTAACCTCTGGCGTGCCACAGGGGAGTGTTATGGGACCATTGCTTTTCACACTATATATAAATGACCTAGTAGATAGTGTCGGAAGTTCCATGCGGCTTTACGCGGATGATGCTGTAGTATACAGAGAAGTTGCAGCATTAGAAAATTGTAGCGAAATGCAGGAAGATCTGCAGCGGATAGGCACTTGGTGTAGGGAGTGGCAACTGACCCTTAACACAGACAAATGTAATGTATTGCGAATACATTGAAAGAAGGATCCTTAATTGTTGATTATATGATAGCAGAACAAACACTGGTAGCAGTTACTTCTGTAAAATATCTGGGAGTATGCGTGCGGAACGATTTGAAGTGGAATGATCATATGAAATTAATTGTTGGTAAGGCGGGTACCAGGTTGAGATTCATTAGGAGTGTCCTTAGAAAATGTAGTCCATCAACAAAGGAGGTGGCTTACAAAACACTTGTTTGACCTATGTTGAGTATTGCTCATCAGTGTGGGATCCGTACCAGGTTCGGGTTGACGGAGGAGATAGAGAAGATCGAAAGAAGAGCGGCGCGTTTCTTCACAGGATTATTTGGTAAGCGTGACAGCGTTACGGAGACGTTTAGCAAACTCAAGTGGCAGACTCTGCATCGCGGTGTAGCTTGCTGTCCAGGGTCCGAGAGGGTGCGTTTCTGGATGAGGTATCGAATATATTGCTTCCCTCTACTTATACCTCCCGAGGAGATCACGAATGTAAAATTAGAGAGATTCGAGCGCGCACGGAGGCCTTCCGGCAGTCGTTCTTCCCGCGCACCATACCCGACTGGAACAGGAAAGGGAGGTAATGACAGTGGCACGTAAAGTGCCCTCATCCACACACCGTTGGGTGGCTTGCGGAGTATAAATGTAGATGTAGATGTAGGACGAATAAGTTCACCCTTCTGACACACGATATGTCATAGATGAAATTCCACTGTCAGTACACTTGGCAACTCCCACCAGCCGTTAGTCTACCACAAGTCGCAGACCACAAGTCTCACGCACTACGGAAAGACCTAAAGTTCTCCACCAGGGCAGAACCAAAAGACGAAGAAGAGCAAAGAATCACAATCACTTTCCGCCAAGCCTTTGGTACAGGAGAGAAATTAGCAGAAAAAGCCCGCTTCCACATTATACAAACCACTCGAAGTATCCTCTACGCATTGAATCTCCCCTCTTGACTGTCCTGCTGGCGTGGTAACGAATTCAGGCACTGCACCGAGGTTCTCTCGCTGTGTGACCAAGCCTCTGCTTTGCATATCCTGAGAGGTGTCCGTCAGTGACTCTAAATCTCTCTTGTCCGAAAAAGAAGATTTTAGTCTAGGGAGGCGTCGTCCTCACGGTAAGTATGGCCATGATTCGACAAACAATGTCTGTCGAGAGGGCAGCACAGTTCCTCATTTATGGAGAGAGCTTATCTTTCCAGTCTATTTCTACTTTCCAAAAGAAGACTCTCAAGCTTCCCAGACAGTCTTTCCCGTGAAATACATGTTTTTTCCACTTGCTAAAGAACCTGGCAACCTCCTGGCATCAGGGGAGCTATGCTCTCGTGTGCACTAAATACGTGCACCAGCTGCTCTGTTCGTATCATCCCAGCTTTTAACACGAGAATGCCTGTAGTCTTATGACGGTCCCACCGTTTGCACAAAAGCTCAGATTATTGCAGTCTCTCTTAAATGGCATTCCCCATTCACTTTACGCCAACGGTGGCCTTCACAACAGTCTGTCAACTGGCTCCGGTAAAATATTTTGTGTACCCGCACTACCCCGTTCGGACCATAAGTGAGAAGAGTTGAGTACCACGGCCACAGTCCCTCTGCAGATACAGTTCGCAGAGTGCTGCTTCACCGAATCAACTGCACATGCAGGTCGCTGGACATGGCTTTTATGACCCACAATCCATCTTTCTCCCATGTGGAGTTGCTAGTCTCCCAACGGGAACCTCCCCGGGTGGCAGATAGGGGAATGCTCACCAAACATGGTGGGTACTGGGGAAATAAAATACCCAGGGCGGACCAAAACTAGCAAGCCTCCGCCCCTCTAACAAGGGAAAGGGGTTGGCGGCAGGAAGGGCATCCGGCTGTAAAAACATTGCCAAAACAAGGGGAATGATGGATGCTTCTCAAGATAAATGTTCCGGAGTAATGGCCTCCCATTCGGATCTCTGGAGGAGGCGTTTTGCGAAGGATCCAAAGTGGGAACTCTAAACGTGGGAACGATGACGGCAAAGGGAAGAGAGATAGTAGACACGGTTCAGACGAGGAAGATAAAGGCTTTTTGTGTGCAAGAGACAAGGTGGAAGGGCAATAAGGCAAATATCTTAGCTGAAGGCTATAAGCTACTTTATAGTAGTGCAACCCCAGAATCAAGAAATGGAGTTGGAGTTATTTTGCACAGAGAGCTTCAGGAAGAGGTATGTGGCAGAGTAAATGATAGGATCATGTATGTTAAGATGATGTTTGGTGGAGAAATGGTAACAGTGCTGACAGCCTATGCACCCCATGCGGAATACCAGAGAATGAAAGAGTGATAGTCGGAGGGGATCGAAATTGTCATGTTGGCGAAGGAAAGGTGGGGAAGAGAGGTGGCATGGAGGATGGGGGTATGGCGAGAGAAATGAGGGAGGAAAAAAGATAATGGAGTTTGCAGTGGCTTTTGATCTAGTGATTACTAATACCTACTTCCAAAGAAAAAGAGAAAAACTAATAACATACAGGAGTGGCGAAAATAAAAGCCAAATTGATTACATATTACGTAGAAGGAAAAAATAGTGGGGAGGTGCGAAATACTAAGGTCATATACGGTGAAGGAATAGCAACACAAGTTGATTGTAGCGGATTGTGAGATGAAAGTATGTAAAAGACAGAGGCATATAAATCAATGTGAAAGGGAAATTAAGTGGTGGAGATTAAAGGATAAAAATTTGAGAGAGGAATTTAGTGAAAAAGTACTGGGAAAGGTAAAATTGGCAGAGAGTGTGCAGGAGTGGTGGAAAATAAATAGTGCTGTTATAAGGAAGACCGGGGAGGTAGTGTTTTGGTTAACATCTGGGAGAGGGGTGCCAAAAGATAAGGAAGCATGGTGGTGGAATGAAGAGGTGCAGAAGGTTGTGAGGGGAAAAAAAACGCTAAGAGGAAGTGGGATACGTCCGGAAGTGCTGAGGGTGGACAAGCATACAAAAGTGCAAAGAAGGAGGCAAAACGAGCCGTGGCTAAAGCTAAAGCTGAATCAGTAAGGCAGGCATACGAACAACTACAGAAAAATCAGGATATGAGACAACTGATACGGATAGGCAAATCAAGAGATAAAGCTTCTAAGGATTTAACAGCAATAAAACAAATGAAAGATGAAACAGGAATAATTCTTCATGACCATCGAAAAATAATCCAAAGATGCTTGAATTACTTTGAGAAATTGCTGAATGGGGAAAGGGGAAAGGTGATGTGCAGGACTGCAGTAACTATAGAGGTATTAAACTGATGGCACACACAATGAAAATTACACAAGGAGACTGTGGTGTGTGAAAAACAGTTTGGGTTCATGCCTGGAGGAGGAACGACTGATGCAATACATGCTTTAAGAAGGATAGTGGAGAGACAAGGGGAGCTACAAGCCGATCTACATGTGGCTTTCATTGATTTGGAGAAAGCATATGACATCGAGTATAGATTTAAGTGTCAGAAAGTCGTTTCTGAAAGTATTTGTATGGAGTGTAGCCATGTAGGGAAGTGAAACATGGACGATAAATAGTTTGGACAAGAAGAGAATAGAAGCTTTCGAAATGTGGTGCTACAGAAGAATGCTAAAGATTAGATGGGTAGATCACATAACTAATGAGGAGGTATTGAATAGAATTGGGGAGAAGAGGGGTTTGTGGCACAACTTGACAAGAAGAAGGGACCGGTTGGTAGGACATGTTCTGATGCATCAAGGGATCACAAATTTAGCATTGGAGGGCAGCGTGGAGGGTAAAAATCGTAGAGGGAGACCAAGAGATGAATACACTAAGCAGATTCACAAGGATGTAGGTTGCAGTAAGTACTGGGAGATGAAGAAGCTTGCACAGGATAGAGTAGCATGGAGAGCTGCATCAAACGAGTCTCAGGACTGAAGACCACAACAACAATATGACAGAGTCCGAAGGGAAGAAATATGGAGAAGCTTGAGAGAGCAGTATGTCAGGGTAGTGAAGGAAATGTACAGAGGAGCAATGACACAAGTGAGAAGTAGTGTGGGCATGACAAAGGAGTTTCCGGTGAAAATAGGGTTACATCAAGGGTCAGCGCTTAGTCCCTACCTGTTTGACCTGATTATGGATGTGCTAGTGAAAGATGTGAAGAAGGAAGCGTCGTGGAATATGATGTTTGTGGATGATGTGGTTCTTTGTGAGCAGAGCATCGACAGACTTGAGGAAAAGCTGGAGGATTGGAGGAAGGCACTAGAAGAAAGAGGGATGAAAATTAGCAGGACAAAGTCAGAATATTTAGCACTGAAGGATGTGCAGATGAGATCTTGCAAGATCTAGGATGATGAGCTGAAATCGGTCTGAAAACTTAAATACTTTGGGTCGTACAAACAGAGGGACGGAGGACTGGAAAGCAAGATACAACACCGAATAAATTGCGGCTGGAACAACTGGAGGAAAATGAGTGGAGTGTTGTGTGACAAGAAGGTGAGCACTGGGTTGAAAGGGAAATTGTACAAGTCGGTTGTAAGGCCTGCTATGATATGCGGGGCAGAGACATGGCCAATCACAGTAGCCCAGGAAAGGAAGATGGAAGTGGCGGAAATGAGGATGCTGAGGTGGATGTGTAGGCTAACAAGGAAGGAAAGGATTAGAAATGAATTTGTTAGAGAAGCTGTGAAAGTGGGACCCATGGGGAAAAAGATACAAGAGAGCAGACTAAGATGGTACGGACACTTACAGAGAAAAGGGGAAGAGTATATCGGAAACAGAGTTGAAGATATAAAGATTGAAGGAGCAAGAAGGAGAGGAAGACCGAAGATGAGCTGGAAGGATAAGATATCTGGGGACCTAAGGGAGAAAGGATGGAAGAAGGAAGAGGCAATGGATGGATACTAATGGAGGAGAAGGATCCAGAAGGGCAACGCCGACCCTACGTGGGACAAGGCGACGATAAAGAAGAAGAAGAAGAAGAAGAAGAATCCATCTTTCTCCCTGTTTACCGGCAGCTCCACTACGGGCCTCAGGTACAAGTTCTCTACAGGCTGCACATTTAGTTATATGAACATTCTGATCAAAATTTCCTCATGTAAATCAGTCATAAACCACTCATACCAGTTGTAGTACTGGGGAACACTGAGATCATGGCTTAAAATGTGAATATTAATCTGAGAGAGAGTGATGTGCAACCTCTCACTACTTCACTGTTCAAAATGGTTCAAATGGCTCTGAGTGCTATGGGACTTAATATCTGAGGTCATCAGTCCGCTAGAACTTAGAACTACTTAAACATAACTAACCTAAGGACATCACACACATCCATGCCCGAGGCAGGATTCGAACCTGCGACCGTAGCAGTCGCGCGGTTCCGGACTGAAGCGCCTAGAACCGCTTGGCCACCGCGGCCGGCTTACCTCACTGTTATCGAATAATTTCTGAATGGGGAGTGTCACATTTCAATAAAGAGTTTAGTGTGACACTGAGCAGAAGAAATTGTGACACTCTATTGCGTCTTTGCGAATGACATGCCAGACCATGACAGCCTTGCCAACCAAAAGCCAAAAAGACCTCGCCCTGTCTTGCCCTCATTCAGCCAGCTGCCATGCACACACTGCTGCATGCCGGCAAAAGTTTTGTGGTTTGCTGGGCGTCGGAATTGTTCATGTGGACCCTCACATCTTTGACATACACCCAATAGAATGACTGGATGTTTAAAAGGTCATGCATACATTTAACTAACCCATTCAAACTGAATTTGACGTCAGAGATGATTGGTTTTCCTAACCACAATACATAATCATTGAGCATTGAGCGTTCTCTGCCTCAGTGATTTTGTTACACCTGCCCAAGCATTCACAGTGACTCAGTATTCCATCTAGACTATAATGTATAATATAGTGAGCCTTTACACAAATGACAAAGACAAAATAAATACGAGTATGTTAGTAAGTTTCAAAAGGTGGTTTCAATATTAATGTATTCGTTGTGTGTCATCTTTTGTTAATTTTAGGTTTTAGGTTAAAGTGACCTTGTACCACAGTACACATCTAAAAATGGTGTTCTTTCTTAAAGATTATCTGTAACCAAATAAAATAAATATAGCAAGGCACACAAAAATAAGAATTAAAAAACACAAATAATTTTTAGGTTTCTTACTGGTCCCTTCTGAAGGTCTTTGGAGAGTCCAAAAATTAACTTTAACATTAGATGGACATATAAATATAGTGCTACACTCAAGAGGTGTGTAGTAGGTTGGATTTGGCAGATGTAGCAGGTGAATTGGTGCTAAGAGACGGGTTACCTGTTTACCTAACATCATTAGTGGTAGCTGCAGTGTTGGGCGCAGTACTTCTCTCCAGTTTATGGCAGCAACAGGTAGGAATCTGGACTATTGCCAGACCAGAGATGGGGCAGGAGATGACAAACGGCTTCTCTTGTTGAAGACAGTCCTCTGGCAGCAGTTGTCAGTGTCGTGACAAGCGCTTGGAGACGTAGAGCGCTAACCAGTCTCTCCTTCCTGGTCAACTGTCGCGTTACATTCAAATAGTGTCCCTTGAGACTTTTTCATCAGACTGCGGTGATCCCAGGTGGTCGCTTGATATCCATTACCTGCTGGTTGCAGGCGAGGCACCCCTGCAGTTGCTTTCACTCTTCACTAGCACGAGTGAAAAGGACGAGGACTGTGTCTGCACCTTCATCGCCCTTCAGCTGCCGCGGTGTCATCACGTCCGCCGGTTGCCTGAGATGTCACCACAAGGTGGGGAGATGAGTCGTCTGTAGCTCTCTGCTCCCGATCTAACCCTGCAGTGAAGTCGTGTCAGCTGGACTCTCGCCCAAGGACGTTTCCCCTGCTGTGACATACTGGCAGCCGTGCCCGATCTCTCACTACGATAACTGACCCCTGCCAGCCACATTGTGACATAGGTGGCTGCACTGTGCTGAGCCACGTAAAGCCGTGGTCTTCTGCTAGGCTGGCGTATGGAACACCGTAGTCTTCTGCACAATCCTTAGCAAATGTTTTTTAGAGCCGTGTTTTTACAACAAACGCTTACAAAAACGGATACATAGAAAATCATAATAGACACATTGAAGAGGCGAAGAAACTGGCACACATGCCTAATACCGTGTAGGGCCCCCACGAGCAAGGGAAAGTGCCACAACAAAATGGCTCTGAGCACTACGGGACTTAACATCTGAGGTCATCAGCCCCCTAGACTTAGAACTACTTAAACCTAACTAACCTTAGGATATCACACACATCCATGCCAGAAACAGGATTCGAACCTGCGACCGTAGCAGAAGGCGGTTCCGGACTGAAGCGCCTACAACCACCTGGCCACAACGGCCGGCGAGTGTCACAACACAACGTGGCATGGTCTCGAATAATGTCTGAAGTAGTGCTAGTGGGAACTGATGCCATGAATTCTGCAGGACTGTCCATAAATCCGTAAGTGTATGAGGGGCTGGAGATCTCTGCGGAAAAGCACGATGCGAGGCATCCCCTATATGCTCAATAATGTTCATGTCTGGTGAGTTTGGTGACCTGCGGAAATGATTAAACTCAGAAGAGTGTTCCTGGAGACACTCTAAGGCAATTCTGCACATGTGGGATGTCGCATTGTCCTGTTGGAATTGCCCAAGACCGTCTAAATGCAGGTGATCAGACAGAAAGCTTATGTAGGTGTCACGTGTCACATCGTCTCTAAACATATCAGGTGGCCCGTACTACTCCAACATTACAGAGCCTCCTCCAACTTGAACAGTCCTCAGTGTCACGTGTCACATCGTATCTAGACATATCAAGGGGCCCATATCCCTTCAACATTACAGAGCCTCTTCCAACTTGAACAGTCCCCTACTGACATGCAGGGTCCATGGACTCATAAATTGTTTCTACGCCCACACACGTCCATCCGCTCGATAAAATTTGAAACGAGACTCATCCGACCAAGCAACACGTTTCCAGTCATCAACAGTCTCATTTCGGTGTTGGCGTGGCCAGGCGAGGCGTAAGAATTTGTGTCGTGCAATCACCAAGAGTACATGAGTGGATCCACTGCTCCAAAAGCCCATAACGATGATGTTTAGTTGAATTGTTCACACGCAGACGCTTGCTGATGGCCCAGCATTGCCTGATATTCACGGCACAGTCATGAAATTGTTGTAAGAGAAACTATCCACTTCATCGGTGCCTCGGAAGTGCTACGTTTCATCGCTCGTGCTCCGACTACAACACCATGTTCAACCTGACTTAAATCTTGATAACCTGCCATCGTAGGAGCAGTAACCGATCTTATAACTGCGTCAGACGCTTTTTGTCTTATATAAGCGTTGTATAACGCCCCAAGGACAGAAAACCCCAATTAACAAACTTTGTGGAAACTTAAAGTGGGGAAGTGAGTCATCTTGACAGTGACGGCAACTACTGACGAAAAAATCTACACTGGTGATATTTTGACACCTATATCATTCAAATACCGAGAAAAGCATACAAAAAGGGGAGATAAAAGGAAAGGATTATCATAGATTCTTTATTAAACATCTATAGAATAAATTCAAAATCATATGAACGTAGGTTAAATCCAAGAAAGTAAATCAGTCAAAGATAGCATTTACCATGGAAGAGAGTTGTAGCTGCATCGAAAAGGAAATCCAATGCGACTACAAAGCAACTCGTATATGGAAATGTTCAGTTAGTTAGTTGCTCTTGAGTCGCTCTACAGTACTTTTGCGATAGTTGTCTGGACGCAAACGCTATTACATTGTTTCAATTTGGAAGTTTAATAATTCGTGAGATAAGAGATTGAAGTATTGCTCAGTCATTCGACTGATGAAAGTTAATCTTTACCGTTCTCAACGCGGCGGTATAGTAAGACGAGTGTTAGACTTCAATTGAGTGATATTGGTTTAACGGACTTAGCCTTTGTACTGATGAACAGTTACAAACCTTGAGAGCAATGGATCAACGACAGAAAAACAATTCGTAGTCTTGAGTAGGACACAATAAAACGTAGACACGAAGAAAAACAAGTACGCCGAGTAGTCAAATGTTGTCTTCAGCGTCAGGATTACTGAACTGAACAGAAGTTAATCATGAATGATATATCGGTGTGCGTGTGTTGTAGGGATAAACAATTAATTACAGAAATAACAATAAAATCTGAGTCAAAAGATACATCTTACGTGTCGCCTTACTCATTAAACGGACAATACAATGTGTATTAATGCAAGTTGATGGACTCTTTATACATTTTAAGCGACTAAGTGAGTACGCGAATAATGGACAGTGAAAAGTGATTAGTTTAAACCAGTATTACGGCGCATTAAAAAAACATTTACCCAAACGTAAGTTATCTCTCGAGTTGCGTCGGACCTTGTTAATAACATAGCAACGGAATAGTAGACAGCAAAATTTCGTCCTCGTTATGCATGAAATCAAGAATCAAGATTTTATTTCGTCTCGGAACTAACCGGGCATAAAAATAAAAATAAACGGTTGCAGTTTACCAGTTCGCACAAGCTGAGAAGACTGTTGCGGACAGATAACAGAATATTTCTAAACCAGGCGAGGAGTTGTATTCTTACGAGAGGTACAGGTGCTGTTCCACGTCATACCGACGGGGACGAACACCGTTTGGAGTCGCGTCTCCTACCGGCGAGTGAAGGAGGAGGGAAGTGACGTGACATCAGTTGGCGCCTACAACGCGGGGCTCGGCGACGCCAAGCGTCACAGCTGGCGACCGCCATACCTCTCTATTTGAATACTGATGCCTATGTTAGCTTCTTTGGTGCTTCACTTTATGTGAACTGACGGTCATTAAACTTTACAATATAATTAATGGAGAAAGAAACGTGCCTTGCTGCTATGTTTCATTTAAATAAAAAACGATACATCGATAGTTAATCTCTTATCTAAAAATCTCCAAAAGTAATAATTTTCTAGTTGTCAAGCCGTTGATATTGTGTATTTTAGCATCATGATTCACTACTGGCCATTAAAATTGCTACACCAAGAAGAAATGCAGATGATAAACGGGTATACATTGGACAAATATATTATTCTAGAACTGACATGTGATTACATTTTCACGCAATTTGGGTGCATAGATCCTGAGAAATCAGTACCCATAACAATCACCTCTGGCCGTAATAACGGCCTTGATACGCATGGGCATTGAGTCAAACACAGCTTGGATGACTTGGACAGGTACAGCTGCCGATGCAGCTTCAACACAATACCACAGTTCATCAAGAGTAGTGACTGGTGTATTGTGACGAGCTAGTTGCTCGGTCACCATTGACCAGACGTTTTCAATTGATGAGAGATCTGGAAAATGTGCTAGCCAGGGCAGCAGTCGAACACATTTTGTATCCAGAAAGGCCCGTACAGGACCTGAAACATGCGGCCGTGCATTATCCTGCTGAAATATAGGATTTTGCAGGGATCTAATAAAGGGTAGAGCCACGGGTCGTAACACATCTGAAATGTAACGTCCAATGTTCAAAGTGTCCTGCGAACACAACACAAAAGTGTCTTGTTGTCTTGCAAACGTCCCCATCTGTTGACTCAGGGATCGAGACGTGGCTGCACGATCCGTTACAGCCATGCGGATAAGATGACTGTCATCTCGACTGCTAGTGATACGAGGCCGTTGGGATCCAGCACGGCGTCCCGTATTACCCTCCTGAACCCACCGATTCCATATTCTGCTAACAGTCACTGGATCTTGACGAACGCGAGCAGCAATGTCGCGATACGATAAACCGGAATCGCGATAGTCTACGATCCGACCTTTATCAAAGTCGGAAACGTGATGGTACGCATCTCTCCTCCTTACACGAGGCTTCACAACAACGTTTCACCAGGCAACGCCGGTAAACTGCTGTTTGTGTATGAGAAATCGGTTGGAATCTTTCCTCATGTCAGCACGTTGCAGGTGAATGCTCTGAAATGCTAATAATTTGCATATCACAGCATCTTCTTCGTGTCGTTTAAATTTCTCGTCTGTAGCACGTCATCTTCGTGGTGCAGCAATTTTAATAGCCAGCAGTGTAGTTTCCCAATAAGCCAACGGGCAAAGTCAACACAGCCTGCACCATTGATATTGTAGGCTGTCTCACATCATGCAACACTTACTTCTAATTATTCTCCCCATTACCGAGTTTAGCTACCTCTAACCTTTTCTCCTTTACGTTACTGTGGACTTTGATACTTCTCCTTATGCCAACGTATTGGGAGGAAACGCTGATGCGGATGTCAGTCGCAGAATCTAGTTCGAATACTGCCATCTGTACATTCCTGTCTGTGCTGTCAGCATAGATCATATTTTAGCACGAATTCACCTAACCCTCTGAAACTGGCCAATAACTCTCAAAGATCGACATACAGATATCATCAATTAAAAGCTGCTGCAATGACATAAAAATAACAGGTTTTATTAATAATTTTTTAAAGTGCAGAACGAGTTGTATCTTTCGTTTTCATATGGTCCTTTAAAAACGTACTACCGTGACTCGCACTCCACGTGCTCACGCCACGTAATACAAACTTTGCTCATGACGGTCCGCTAGCGCTGGCGATCCATAATCAAAGTATCTCAAGACGAAAGCCATCGCACTGCTCGTGATAGTCCATAAACGATAACCACAGGCCAAAATGTACCACCAGCGAAAAATATCGCGCCATAGACGATTATCCGTCGAGAACACATTGCTCTGCAGGCAATAACCCTAATCGAACCACAGCGAGAAAAGTAACCATACTCGATCGCCAACACGGTCTGGCGTGAACATCCCCTGTCCACCTCGCGAGACACACTCATCGGAATCGGTGGCATTATCCGGATCAAGCCAAGTTCAACTATCGGACACCAAATAAACTACTGTGGTACCGTATCGCCTCCTCAGTCCGAATTCTGGAACCGATCGTGCATACGCCCCACTGACAATGCACACAAAATATGAACAAAAGGAACCAAACCATTACTACATTCCAAGATGAATCTGAGAAGAATTGTGTCTCCATTACTTGGGCAATTGTTTCTGCTGTGGCGTGACAGCTACCAATAGAACAATGTTCAAGTGTTGAACCAACTAGTTTTGTCATAAACCCGAGACCGGCCCATTCCTATCCAAGAAATAAATACCTCTAAGTGGGACATTAGAGGATACCAGTAGGTCACAAATTTTCAGTCAGTCATCAGAGTGAAAATGCAGAGCAGAAAACAATGAACGCCAAACTCAATGCTCAGATGTCACAGTAGAAGGTCTTATTCGTTAATTATAGTAATAAATCATCCATAACTCTACAAGTTTTCCCATACCGATCTCTCTCTCTCTCTATCTCTCCTTTTTTTTAAAAAAAAAAAAAAAAGAAAACTGAGGCCGCAACGGCCGTTTGTCAGATCCTAGTAGGACTTCTGCTGCTGTTTCTGCTTGAAGGATTACGTGGTCTAATTTCCACTACGTCATTCTGGTGATCCCGATGCGCACTGCACCTAAAAATCTCAAATCTCTCCATTATTCCTTCTTTGCCCTGAGTTTGAGACCGGCTGCACGATGTGCTTAGAATTCTGCATTTTCCTTCTGTTGCTATTTCCGTTTTCGTGAAAGTTACACCATATGTACCCCGTCTGCTTCTATCGTTCCATTGAGGCTCATTATTAAATCTTCGGCCTTGATGCTGACTTCTTATGGACCTATTTCTGTATATATTTTACCCGTTATAACTTTCTCCAGATGCACCTAGCGAATTCGTTCAAAGAAATGGCTCTGAGCACTATGGGATTTAACTGCTGTGGTCATCAGTCCCCTAGAACTTAGAACTACTTAAACCTAACTAACCTAAGGACATTACACACATCTATGCCCGAGGCAGGATTCGAACCTGCTACCGTAGCGGTCGCGCGGATCCAGACCACTCGGCCACTCCGGCCGGCGAATTCGTTCATTATGTCTCATTCGGTCCCTAGCGTTTTGTGTTTCCTTGACAAAGTCTGACTCTCGTAGAGCACTTTTGAATGAATTTATTGTATCATCACATTTGCCAGTGAGCAGTTCCTCGTACCAGAATGGCAATTTCATGTAGTAGTGTCGCATTATCTCCTTACACTGTACGGTTCCTGCTGACAAGCATCTCGAAACAATTTACCAGGCTGCGACATCCTGGCTTCGTAATTCTTCCCTAACATAATCTCCTGTTTAATCTTTTCTTGGACGTCCTGTGACCAGTAGGTATTTAGGAAAGCCTCTCTGAAATCACCGTTACTCCGGCAGTTTGCTGCAAATCTACACATGTTCTCTGCTGTTAAATCTCCCAGGTGTCCACAGACGAGTTCCAATTTGTATACTAGTGGCCATGCCTCTGGTACTACCCTATTATACTGAGAAATCCATGATGATTTGGAGTGTAACGAATTGTGGTTCTCTTTGTAAACCTGAGAATTTTGAATTGAGAGAAAATGTTTTAAGTCAAAATATTCGTAATATTTCGGCCCTGGACTTCCTCTAAATTCTGGCTCTCGTGCGCCCGATATTTCATGGCCGATTGATCCCTGAATGCTCTTTTACCCTCGTATTATCATAGTCACTTAGCAATGTTTCTGTGCGTATGACTGGCGCGCAGTTGTGGTCCTGTTCAGTTTTTTGTGTACTACACGCAGCCGTCCGTTGTGGCCGAGCGGTTCTAGGCGCTTCAGTCCGGAACTGCGCCGCTGCTACGGTCGCACGTTCGAATCCTGCCTCGGGCATGGATGTGTGATGTCCTTAGGTTAGTTAGGTTTAAGTAGTTCTAAGTGTAGGGGACTGACGACCTCAGATGTTAAGTCCCATAGTGCTCAGAGCCATTTGAACCATTTGTACTACACGTCACTGATTCCGCGCGCTCGGCCGAGCGTCGTACCCCATTTGGCAAGTGCTCCTGCTTAAACCGTGGATGTGACTCCATCTTCTTTGACATTCCTGGTCACCAACGAGCTCACGGCGACGAGCTCTTGCTTCTGGCTGAAGTTCTACACGAGCGAACGGTTCGCACTTTTCTCATGTCATCTGCCAGCTCGTTGTGCTGGGTGGTGAGACGTGTTTGTTCGTCTTTGATTTGTAACGTTTTTTCCTGTGCCTTTTCAGCTACTCTCTGTCACTGTTTTTTAAGGGCAGAAATAGCCTTCATTGTCACACTCACTTCGACCTTTGCCTGCGCTGCCCGATCTCGCACAGTTTGGGCATTTTTCCGTGCATTTCCTGCTGCTAATCTGGCTGTCCTAGCCTCACGTCTGTACTCTACCACTACTCGCTCCTCTTCTGACATTTTCTAATTTCTTCCATCTCTGCTGCTACACCCATAACTTCATTCCTTATCTGATTTACGTTTTCGACAAAATCATCAGCCCTCCTTTGAATTTCCTTAATTTCTTTCATTACTTCGTCCTGTCTCTTTTTTCCCTTGTCTAGTCGCTTCTAAATCTCCCTAATGTCATTATTGAGGATCTCCAGTCTCTGATTTTTTTCTGCCGTTTCTTCTTCGCTATCCTGTCGCCCATTCTCTACCTCTTGCGTAAACTGAATGATCGATACTAACTACGCACTTCCTGTAACATACTCGGGACTAGACGCACGCGATTCAATTGATCTCTGACCCTTTGTCCTCTAAATCGGACTGTTGCTTTTCCTTACTGTTCCTCTTTCCGTATTTACAGAACCTACGTGACCTGCGACCTCGGAATCGCTTTCACTTTCGTTTCCTGAATGAACTGAACCCTGATTCTCGGAGTATTCTGCATTTGACGTTTGAGTCCCGTTCGCAGAGTGATTTAAATGAATCTCTTCCACCATCCTGTCTTGTTCTGCATCAGTGACTGGCTCGAGTTCCATTTGGCACGACATTAGAGCGCAGCCTTTCTCACTACACACACGAGAATTGCTTCTCGTAAGCATTCAGATCAATTACTACTTCCGCAAGTGTCCCACTCTCATGCATCGAGCGCTATAATTCAGCTGTGACCTTCTTTTAAACAATGCCCACATTTATGCCTAAGCCCATGGAACAAAACTTACTCTAAAATGTCGTACGCATCCCATAAAGAAATTAGCTCCACAAAACTTGCCCAACGCTTTTAGCAACGACGCAACATCAGACAAGAGTTGACGTAGCAGTCACTGACAAGACACAAAGAGAAACAATTGACACAGACAATTCATACACTAAAATAAAAAGACTACAGCTTACTACAAATCCTTGAGATACAACGCATAGCGCCAAAACCGAGTCTTAATCTTCTCAGTGCACCACACTCTCACTTTTAGAAAAACAGGAAAAAAAAACGCGTCTGTTCCGCAGGATAACGCACTAACTACCTCAAAAAAAAAAATAATAAAAAAATCCATGATTCGATTCGAATTCCTGGCCGATGGTCGACAACTGCAAGAGATCGCTTGCTTTAATCGTAAATATATATCCAGGTGATGCTAGATGTTGAATGTTATTATCCGTACGTAAAGAAATGTATTATCTTCTCAACAATCTTCAAATAGTGAGCTGCGTGAATAAAGAAGCACATTTCGGAAAAAAACGACTCATCATGAAGGGTAGAATCCAGTAGATGTGGTGTACACTGTAATGGGTCTTTATTTACGTGACCATTGTGGCACTCCAACCCCAGTTCTCGATACCAGTAATATCGTAGTTCTGCGGAGTAACAGACATATTTCTGTGACAATATTCACATTTGGGTTTATTAATGTAGAGGCACTCCGATGTATCGATATATTACAGTGGTATGGTTCTTGTGTGTATTCATTTCTGTGAGACAGTCATAATCTTTGACTTACTTGTAACCGTTTTGGCGCGAATGTGCACAGAGCAGCCTTTGTTTCACTTTGCAGAAGTTAAGTTGTTATTTCGCTTTGCAAAAGAACAGTCAAGTCTTGTGTTTGGTTACAGTGGAAATTAAATATATGAATATTGATACAAAACTGATTTCTTGATGATGTGACAATTAAGAAGAAGTATATGTGAATTTATAAGAAGTTTAATAAAAATGTGTATCGCGAACCCCAAGTCAAAAAATATTTCTACCATACCATTGTTCTGATCTGGGATTGTTTGATCATTAAGAATTTCCTAAAAAACGCATTTGTTAGGTCTTCAAATATTGCTAAAATACAGATCTGGACCTTCTAGCAGTCAAAGTGGAATCACCCTAGAATCAACAAAATGAGCCATAACAACTTCGACTACATGGAAATCCATTCAAGGTAAGTGCCCAAATTAATGACTTTTTTACAGTGACTTCATTATTTCCATTTTGACGATACCATCCACAGTCAATAACTTTGTTTGTTGCCCGATAAAGCGAACATATGCTGCGTGAGCAACATTATTAATCTGATTTCTAACCTACTTTGCAAATGGTGGTATTGTTAGAACACGTACCAGATAAGCAAACTATTACAATTTCAGAAAAATTGAATAATTTACTCTTGAGAAAGAGATTCACAAATTGAGACACTCAACAACTCTTTGGTCCACCTGTGGCCCTTATGCTTTCAGCTTGGCATTGATTGTTGTTGGGTGTCCTTGGGCAAATCGAGCCAAAGTTTGTCCTATTGGGACGTAGTATTGTCAGGAAAAGAATCGTTGTCGTAAAATATCGTCGGCGTATCGCTGTGCTTTAAGGATGCGGTGGGTGACAACTGAAGGGGTCCTGCTGTGAAAAGGAACGACACCCAAACCATCACTCCTGGTTGTCGGGCAGTATGGCAGGCGACAATCAGGTTGGCATCCCACCACTGTCCGGGGCGTCTGCAGACATTTCTTCATTTGAAATCGAAACGGGGCTCATCGCTGTAAGCAATCCTATTCCAGTGAATGAGATTCCATGCAGAAGACGTGTGTCAAGACGCGTTGGGCAGCGGTGGGATACCAACCTCTTTCTCGCCCAGAATGCGGTTCGTCAACCAGAAGTGATGCTGTGGAGAGCCACTTCCTTTCATAGCAGGAGCCCTTTGGTTATCCTACGGCACCCTTAGTGCAAGGCGGTACGTAGGTGGTATTCTAATCTCCGTTTTATTGCCCTTTTCGCCAAGCCATCCTGGGCTTACACGACAAGAGGTTGCCAAACCCTACCTCGGCCAACAAGGTCGCCAAATCTCTACCCAACTGAGAATGTTTAGAGCATTATGGGCAGGTCGCTCCATTCATCTTGGGATTTTGACGATATAATGCGTCACTTGGACAGAATTTGTCAAGATATCGCTCACAATATCCAAAAGCTCTACCAACCAATAGTAAACCGAATCAGCAAAAGCACCAGAGGTCGACTGTCACGTTACTAACTTAAAAAAATATGGCTCTGAGCACTATGGGACTTAAAACCTGGGGTCATCAGTCCCCTAGAACTTAGAACTACTTAAACCTAGCTACCCTAAGGACATCACACCCATGCCCGAGGCAGAATTCGAACCTGTGACCGTAGGAGTCACGCGGTTCCGGACTGCAGCGCCTAGAACCTCACGGCCACCGCGGCAGGCTTACTAACTTCATCAGTCTGTGAATCCGTTTCTCTCGGAAAATAATCCAACTTTTGTGTCCTCGGAGTATTTCGCGATGGCATACATGATAAAAAAACTTCTCGGTTTTCAAGCCGCGTCAGTTCAAATAAAATCCTCGAGCTTTCGATGACCATCTTCGCGATCGTCGTCAGGAGTTCACTGACTACCGGGGCAGGGTTGCTACGGTTTCTCGCTTATATGCCACCGTGGTTCTGAATTCTGCAGACTACCATCTGAAGATGCTACATTTATTACAAGAAGCCACGTACCGCAAGCTTAGTCGTGGTCCCACACAGGCCATTGTTAGAAAGACAGGGAAATTATTAAAGGATTCTGATTTACCAGATGGAGTGATGAAGAAATTAACGCCTCGTGTCACCAGACCTCACAGGCTTTATGTATTACCAAAGGTACACAAGGAAAGTGTTCCTCTGAGGCTCATTGTTAGCGCAATGAGTTCGCCCGCCTACAGACTTGCTAAACATCTGACAGGATTATTAGCACCAAAACTGGGACATTGTGAACATCATGTTATCAACTCGCAGAAATGTATTGAGACACTCAAGAGAATGAAGGTAGGCCCAAACGACCTAATAGTTAGCCTGGACGTTGTGTCACTTTTTACGAGAGTGCCAATACAAGATACGCTGGATCTTTTGGTCCAACATTTTCCATCTGGAGTCATTAAGTTGTTCCGTCACGTCCTAACAACAACGGACTGCGATGGATATTATGAGATGACGGACGGCACAGCCATGGGATCACCACTGTCTCCAGCAGACGCAAATTTCTTCACGGAGCACTTTGAGGAGCAGGCTCTGCAAACTACGACATTACGGCCGTCTTGCTTTCTACAATACGTTGATGACACCTTCCTGATATGACCAAATGGTGAAGATACACTACAGCATTTCGTCGTTCACATGAAAGGTGTACATCCCAACATTAAATTTACTGTCGAGATGGAGAAGTACGGCAAGCTACCATTCTTGGATGTTTTGGTTGAGTGGAAGGCAGGAGGCCAGCTTGGCCATTCCGTGTACCGGGAAACAACACACTGATCGGTACTTGAACGCCAATAGTTTCCACCACCCTGTACACAAGAAAGCGGTCTAGAAGACGTTGGTTCATAGAGCCAAGATTATCTCTGACGACGACCACCTACAGTCTGAATTGCAGAACTTAGAACATGTCTTTGGGGAACATGAATACAGCAAAAGAGACATCGAAAACGCTTTGAAGGGTGGCCGAAGAAAGACACCTGGTGAATCAGTAGAAGATGCCAAACGGACTGCATTCCTGGCATACTGTGGAGCAACTGGCAGAAAGTTAGGGCTTCTGCTGCACAAACGTGGGCTAAGACCAGTGTTCCTGCCCGCCCCCAAGATACGAGACATATTGCGCCCTGTTAAATACGACATTGCTCTTCGAGTGTGAGGTGTGTGTGGTGTACCCTGTGAATGTGGCAGCATGTACATCGGAGAAACAATTCGCACGGTTGCGGAGCGTTGTACTGAGCGCAAGTGCCACATAAAACAATGGGAGCTTGACAAGTCGGCCATAGCGTAAGATTGCTTAGAAAACGGACATAAAATACAGTTCGAAAATACAAAAGTGTTGGCTCATGCCTCTACGTATTGGGACTCCATTATAAAGGAAGCGACCGAGATTCGTTTAAACAACAACAATTTCAAGAGAGACGAGGGCTACACACTCAGCAGGGCATGGGGCGGGCGTTGGACATCGAAAGAAAGCAAAGACAGATGCGCGACGAGAGAGCGGCAGTTTCAGACGAGGCGCCTGCCCCTGGCGCCACCTTACGTCACCGGTGCTGCCGCGGGCAAAAGCTCCGCTAGCTGCCCGGGTCCACTTACGAGCGTGCGCCGCATTGGGTCTATCTGATTGGCTACTGATGATTTCATCATGCCTATATAAGCGAGAAACCATAGCAGCCCCGGTAGTCGGTGAACTCCTGACAACGATGGCGGAGATGGTCATCAAAAGCTCTAGGATTTTATTCCAATTGACGCGGCTTGAAAACCAAGAACGTTTTATTAATCCAACTTTTGTTAAATTTTATTCATTTATTTTCCGGTATGTTCGTCACATCTATCGATACCTTCCCCTTTCGGATAATTCCTTCTTGCTTCGTCGTTCCACAGTACTTTTTCACAGCAGTAACGCGATTCATATTGGTTTTTGGTTCTAGTCGAACACGATGCATCTACTTACAGGCCTGTGTTTTCGTGGTAATTCAACGGTGCTTGGAAGGTCCCTTTCTCGAAGTAGCAGTGGACTTTCCTCTTCTGATCGACGACCTGCCAATGCTTTCTTTGCTCGGTGGTACGCCTCCAAAATCTCATGAATGAGATTGGGAAGAAGTTCGGCGGCTCAAGTATTCGTTTCAGTATGAACCTTCTAAACAACGTCGTATTTTACCACTCACGTGTCTAAGGAGTGGAGAAACGTTTTTTTGTACGATTTCAATATTTTACGAACACATTCCGCTGAAATAAGTAGCATGTCACACTTTGGGGCCCACGAGCAGTGTGTGAGATAGAGTGGTTTGGTGTGGAGCAAATACAACCGAAAATCCAGGATTTCAATGTCAAGCCACCCTGGTAACTGCAGAGGCCCAGGGTAATTTGAGATTTAGTGCAGTACATGAGGGGTAGCCCTCCTGCAGATGTTTTTAATACGCTATTTTGTGACATTTTAACTGAGCATCTCAACTCTGTAGCTGTATTTACGGTTGGGTCTAAACGAGGGTTAATCCGCTGGTAGCTCTGTTCTTCTCCCCACTTGTGGCCTTAAGGACTGACTGCCTGAAGACTTTACTGTCTTCAAAACGGAATTATGAGTGAATTGCGGGCTCTGGAACAGACGAAACAAATTTCGAGTGCTAAATTCTTTGTCTGATCAGATTCGCCGAGAGCCATTCACTCTCTACAGTGCTTGTATCTAGAAGTTAGGTAGTCCAGAATATCCAGGACGCCCTCTTCCAACCACAAAGGCCGGGGACAGAGGTGTCTTTATGTGTGTGCCAGGGTCCATGTGTAAGTAGGCTGTTTATGTTTTCTTATTGACAAAATTACGTAGCGCTCTGTATGAAAATCACTAGCTGTGCTGTGTGCAGTCTGTGGCTAGTTTGCATTGTTGTCTGCCATTGTAGTGTTGGGCAGCTGGATGTGAACAGCGCGTAGCGTTGCGCAGTTGGAGGTGAGCCGCCAGCAGTGGTGGATGTGGGGAGAGAAATGGCGGAGTTTTGAAATTTGTAAGACTGGATGTCATGAACTGCTATATATATTATGACTTTTGAACACTCGTAAGGTAAATACATTGTTTGTTCTCTATCAAAATCTTTCATTTGCTAACTATGCCTATTAGTAGTTAGTGCCTTCAGTAGTTTGAATCTTTTATTTATCTGGCAGTAGTGGCTCTCGCTGTAGTGCAGTAGTTCGAGTAACGAAGATTTTTGGTGAGGTAAGTGATTTGTGAAAGGTATAGGTTAATGTTAGTCAGGGCCATTCTTTTGTAGGGATTTTTGAAAGTCAGATTGCGTTGCGCTAAAAATATTGTGTGTCAGTTTAAGCACAGTGATGTATAATTTTTCTAAGGGGACGTTTTATATGGCGACCCTGCCAGGATACCTCACTGGAAACTTCTGATTTTTTCTTGTAGTTTCTGTAATTAGTGTAGATTTTGTTTATTGCTAGCATGTAATTGTAGAGAGAATCTCCTTTGTAGTTGCAGTCTTTCATTGTTGTACAGTAAAACAGGTGTGGCACTCATGTAAATTTGCACCAAGTATTTCGCAGCTGCGCTTGCAATTAACTAGATATTATTTTCAGTGCTATGTTAATGTGTTCTCTTATTTTTGCTCTTCAAATTGTGTTTTTCTGTGCTATCATGTGAAATATTGTGACAATAATGGCGTGTGAAAAACGTAATACTAGGCTCCAAAGTAAACTGAGAAATGACAGTGAAGAAGAAATCAGTGTGTTAGCGCCACCGTGTAATGAATTAACTAATGTTCAAACTAGTAATTTGGTAATTGTGCATAGGTAAATGGAGCGGGCGGCAAATAATGGCGTAGACAGTGAAACAATTAGTGAAGAGGGAAGCATTATCGATCGATCGGTCGGCAATAGCTCGCCTCAGGAATCCGAAATGACAGGACACAATCTCGCAAATACTGTAGCTTCAGGTGTTGGGTCCTCACCGTTTTCTCAAATAAGTCAAGACACTTTTTCTGCTTGTCAAAATGTGAATGTTGCCGGTGCAAATTCACTGCCAAAAAGCACTAAGGAACATGTTTCAGACATCAGTGCATTGTTATTACAGTTAATGCAACAAATGGGACAAAGGCTACAAAAGTTAGACACAACGCTTGAAGAAAATCAGAAACAAATGGGACAAAATCTTCAAAAGTTAGACACAATGGAACAAAACCTTCGAAAGTTAGACACAATGGAACAAAATCAGAGACAAACACAGCAAAAGCTTCAAAAGTTAGACACAATGGAACAAAATCTTCGGAAGTTAGACACCACGCTTGAACAAACACGTGAAGATTTCACTGCTGAGTTACATAACATTGAATCGAAATGTCAAAAAGTCTGTAATGACGTAAAAACACAAATTTGTGAGCATTTTCAACTTATTTTTTCTCGGCATGAAAATGCATTACAGAATCACGAAGCAGCCATAAACGAACTGCAAACTATTGTTCATGAAAGTCATGAGACCTTGCAAGCTAAAATTGACTCAGTTGCATCTACGATTCGGTTACGAAACTTGCAAAAACTCAGGAAAACTTAAAGGACACAGTAGATACTCTGAAAATTGGTTCAGAAAGACACATGGAGGAAATTAGTTCATTATCAGAGAAAGTAGTTGAACTTTCGGATCAGCTAAATAATTTATCTACGAAGGTAGATGATAATCTGAATGACACAAAACCGGTAGTCTTTAATGACACAGAAGTGTGCAAACAAATTAGGAAATTCAAACAAAATCAGAATCAAATTAATACGCAACACCGAAGAGAAATCTGGGAAGTACAAGATCAGCTGACACAGGTAATACAAGAATTACGTATTTCAGAGGACACTCGCGCTCCAATACGGGAAGAGGGGCATAGAAATACGGAACAGCCACAACATATTAACACAGCGCATTTCGGAAATTATGAAAGAAATTGGCAAGGTGCAACGAATTTTGAAATGGAACCGCCAAAACGACGTAACAATGACCGATATGCGACTCGCCGACATGATGATTTTGACTATAAGCTGTTCATTACTACACGTAAATTCAAAACGTTTAAGAAATCTGCCAACGACATTCATCCACAAGCGTGGCTCCATCAATTCTCTCATTGTTTTCCTCCCAACTGATCATTAGAGCACAGATTAGAATTTATGTGTGGCTACTTAGAGAATGAACCAGCTGTAAGAATGCGATCGGTCATTCACGATTGCCACAGTGAAGGAGAATTTTATCATGCCTTCCTCTCAGCATATTGGTCTCAAGCTACACAAGACTGAGTAAAACATAGCATAATAATGATGAAACATTTCGAACAATCTGAATTTTCCAGTCTTGTGAAATATTTTGAAGACATGTTGCACAAGAATCAGTACCTGTCAAACCCATACAGCCCCTCAGAACTCATCCGCATTTGCTTAATCAAATTACCTGAACATTTACGACATATTATGTTGGCAGGACGTTGCAAAGACGACATTGAAGCCTTTCATGGACTCTTACAAGAATTAGAAATTGACATTGACAATCGCGGAACGCGAAAACAGGAGTACAACAATTACATGTCACATCCGTCGCAATTCCGCGATGAAAGAAATAATAACTGGACACGACAAGGCTATTCTCACAACACAAATCGTGACCAAAACAGACACCACCCATATGACAACCGTTGGCAGAGTAGTAATAGTTACAGAGAAAGATCGCATTTCCGTAGTAATGAATATGACAGGGACAATCATAGAGACAGACAATATGGCAACCAGATCTATTATTATCACGGGAGACAGAATAACTTCAGACGCAACGGTCCACCGTGCAGTGATAATTCAGGGAGAAATTCTGCACCACTTAACCGACAAGAAAGAAACTACAGGAACTACCGACATGACGACAGATGATATAATCATAACGACAGACCTGAATTTCTTCAGAACTGGCGAGATTTAAACACGGCTGGGCCCTCTCGGCAAGGTGAATTTATAGAAGTTAGGTCTCCTAATCCTTATAACAACGCACGCCAACAAAGCGACAGACAATGACTCGCACCGCAGGCAGCCACGTGCGCCGGCTTGCTCAGGGAAAAATTACATAGACGCTAACCTTGAGAAAAATTCCAGTATTCTTTACCGACGTATACCACATGATAATTGCGTCGAAGTTGAAACACTGCGTAATAGGAAGAAGAAAGGTTTACACCACATTTCACATGTAAAACCGTTTATTGAAAGATAATCTGCTTTTTAACTTAGTCTTTGCCATAAAACTTTTCACTTCACGCTACTAGTACAATTTGTCACACTGAGAAACTGTTAACATGCAACCATGTTTTAAAGTTAACTATCCAGTCCAGAACCTAGGGAACTTAGACAAGTAATTACGAATGCATTGTTATTGTGGACAGACGACACAGTGTTATTGTGTGTGTACATTCTTGCTTGTTAGTTGCATGATTACGTAACGACTATAAGGCTCACATACTTAGAATATTTACCAGTACTGCTAAGGAGATTTTAATGCAACATTTTGGTTTACTTGAAAATACATTCTGGATTTAAAATCCTTTCTGTGAGATTAAAGATGACTTACTATTTGGTTTCTTTGACAGCTACACGATTATATCACGATGCTTCTAATGAGTGACACAATTTATATTATTGCTTTTGCACTGTATCTGTTTTATATCTGCACTCTTTTTCTGTATTATTCTGCAAAGTAAAACATGTTTTAGTAGTAACTTTTGTTTTATAGCTACAATGACACAGCCTTTTCTGTAGCACAACAATACGTTACAGCACAGTACTTTGTTCATCACGGCAATAAGCGTAATAAGTAAGATATCTATACACAAAGCATTTCACTTTTGTTTATCATGAGGTAAGTACATTGACTTTCACAGAACTCTGCTTACAGACGACGATAATTACGACACTTGGCACATTTTTTACCCATAAGTAATGACAGTGATTATGTTACAACAAGATGCACAATTTAGCGCTCCAGGACACGCATTTGAGTGATTAATTTCGTACTTAAAACATTTATTTTAAAGATTTTTCAATTACAATGATACAAAGGTTTTCCGTGACACATTTCATTCCATTGCTGTAATCTGTAACAACTGAGGGTATAATTACATTAATCCTCAGGGGGTACACGCCTACTTTGTGTACCATGTGTTTGGCAAGCACAAGGAGCCCTAGCTAATATGGTATTTGCTAATACAACTTTACACATCGGTACCATATTTCTCTAACACACAATTACACAGCTACGTGATCATTTAACTGAGAGAGACAAACATTTTTTTTACTACGTCAGTGACAGATGTTTACACAATTACACAGTTGGATAACTTCACACTTATGAAATTGTATTTTGTCTGTACTGTGTGAACCCTTCATATTTTTCGGAACTATTGTGATACTATGAGAGCTTTGAATGATGTATTTGGTATGGGATCATGATTTTTAAAGTACGTTGGAGGTAGATGACAATGTTGAAATGAGCAGAGGTTTTTTATTTAGGTTTTGACATTATTGCAGAAAGCTACGACGTTTTTGAGATTTGACTGAGGTGTTATGATGTTATTATTATGATGACAATGTTTATTATGCTGTTGAGGTATGTTTATGATCAATAAGCTGATGTTATATGAGGAATTTGATTATGCTACATATTTATTAAGATGAAATATTGAAGAAGTGTCGACGAATATGTATATGTGTAATAAGGTAAGGAATAATGAGTAGTGGTTAGGGACTCTGACTTGTGAAAAAGGATGTTTATAACCAAGGGTTATGAAATGTGTGTAAATGCGTGAATGTATCACAATGCAGGCGAAAACTTTTGGCACACTGTTATATTCATAGGATTTTGTTTCTACACATTTGCAACGCAAATTCTCGACCTGTGAAATTTTTTATATGAGACTGTCACTGTAATGCAAACTGGCGTCGTAAATATTTCAGTAAGAAAGTTAGTGACCACCTTCACATAATGAGTCGTGGGCACCCAGCTGTGCAACAGTCGCCTGGAAAAATGCCATTAGTGCATGCCTTTCAGAGGCACAGGTGAAAAAAAAAGGGGCCATTATCCTCGCTATTGACATTCCTTTGTAGAAAGCATCGCAAATACGACACGCTCAAACTTGAAAACATATGATTACACTGTGGAGCTCTTCATTTATGATATTTACTAAAATGCCTAATGAAATGATGAGAAACATTTTATGTCTATTGTCTTTCTAGTTGAGAGAATTTTTTTGCCTTTGGAGACGCCATTTGCCTAGTGAATGACGTTTCATACGTTGCTTTATATATATGTATTTGCTCATTTTGTTCAATATCTAGTTTCTAGCTCCACTGCAGCATTAGTTAAAATAAAATTTTATAGATGTACTAATATAAATATTTTATGCCTACAGATCCAGTAAATAATTTTATGATCTATTCAAAAAAACGAAGGAGGATAAAAAGACATTTCCCTTCACAGGAATTGCATACGGAATTTTCTTTTCAACTATTTGGTAATTTTTTTAGTAGAATAACTTCTTGTGGTGCACCACTTCAATTACATAGACATTAAGATGTGAATAGACATTTCCCTTATCTGCATTGTTGTCTTTAGTGTACTAGTTTTTCTGCCTTTGGGTTTGTCATGTTTAGATATAAGTTATTACATTTACTGCTGCTAGCTTTGCCAATTTGTATTTTTTGTCATTGCTGCTTGTGTTAATTGTTTTGTGCTGCTGCATTGCCTCGTCCCTTAGTTTAGCATCTGAACTCAGTAGATTTAAGTTAGCTTATGATGGGGTAGGCCATATAAGAGAACAAGTTGTGATGAATTGGAAGAAATGCATTGAGAAGCTATAGGAAAATGGTTTGGAGAAAAAAGTATTTCGAAAGAGGATATGAACAAAGAAGTAGGGTTTAGAGACAGGTTTAGGTAGGATTTTCTTGGAAATAAATGATGAGGTAAGATAATGGAAAATAAATAATGAGGTAATAAATGTGTGAACATATAAATACAGAAAACATGCTTGGATAGAATTTTTTGGTGGAAAAAATGTTGAAATAAGAGGAAAGATATATGGAATGAAGTTTTGGGGTGGACTGCAGTACCAAATGTCACACTGAAAACAAACCCTGTCCTGTATTTTTGTGTTATTACACTATGTGAATTTGTGTTTTTCCTGTCTTAATGTGTTTAGGTAATAAGAGTTATGTTGTAGAATTTTTCTGATAGTATGTTATTTTCTTTGTAAAGATGTTTAGACATTATTTATTCTGTTCTGTTTTAATGCTCATGTGTGAAGTTGATGTTTCGAAAGTTATTCTGATCTTTTATGCATGTACTCATGTCATAATTCCTGTAACACTGATGTACATGTTATTTCGATTCTTTTGTAAAGCCTGTACTACTACAAATGTTATCTGTATTGTTATGTTCCTTAATGATGTATTTTGTACCTTTCTTATTGTATTATTATGTTATAATATTGTAATTGACACCAGTTCATCAAATTAAGTGACTTGTAAACATTCATTTCACTGCACACATTTCTGTTGGTCATAGTATATGCACAATATGTGAAAAAAATAGGACTGTTAGTGTCTGGACATGTGTTGATAATTCAGAAAGGGACTGGATAACAGCATTGCTGGTTCTAAGGACAATTTAAAAAACTTTGTGATTGCACAAGTGGTGATTATGGACTTGCTATATTATCCACAAGACTGTTCAATGGTGATTGTGCACCTGCACAGTCACAGCAGATGGCTGCTGGCCATCTCTACAAGGACTACAGTGGGTCTGCATCTTTGATGACCGACCAATACCATTATTTCTACAAGGACTACAGTGGGTCTACACCTTTGCTGACTCACCAGTACCATTATTTCTACAAGGACTGCAGTGGGTCTGCACCTCTGGTGGCCCACCAATACCACAATCTCTACCAGGACTACAGTGGGTCTGCTCTGTGATGACCTACCTACCAATATTCTTCAAAACTTCGACTGACTCTGCTGTGGGTTTGCTCTGTTGTGGTCCATTACCTGTCTGCATATCAAGAGTCAGCACTGTCTTTCCGTTGGAAGGACAACACTACTTCTTCAAGACTGCATGGAAATCTACTACTTCCATGTACATTGTCTTTTACTGCTCAGACTTTAAAAAAAAACTGCAATTTTATTGTGATGAATGATCAGGACTGTCTTTATGGACTGTGAGAAAATTTTAGCTTTTGACCAACATTGTATCAATAAGTGTGTGCATTTGATTTCTTTGTTACTATAATTATGAAAAAAATTTTCAAATCTGTATTGGCCACTGCCCAAAACAATTTGTAAAATTTTTTGTGGGGAGCATGGGGGCTATGTAAGTAGGCTGTTTATGTTTTCTTATTGGCAACGTCACGTAGCGCTCTGTATGAAAATCACTGTCTGTGCTGTGTGCAGTCTGTGGCTAGTTTGCATTGTTGTCTGCCATTGTAGTGTTGGACAGCTGGATGTGAACAGCACATAGCGTTGTGCAGTTGGAGGTGAGCCGCCAGCAGTGGTGGATGTGGTGTAGGGAAGCAGCCTACTCACGCCGTATAAAATTCTCATCAGTCTTTCCACTGTGTGCCAGCTTAGTCCGCTGTAACTAGCTCTGACGTCATAAATGTTGTGCAATACTTTTAAAATCAAGTAAATAACCTGAAACGTTTCTGGCATGTCAGCAGTAATACTGAATCAATATGTGTTGAATATCAGTTCAATAACTTTAATCATTTTCGAAATTTGGACGTTTTTCTGTAAAAATCTTTGACGCAACAGAAAACAGCTAGAGACTTAAAAATATATATTTAGATTCCTTTTTCATAATAATTTAGTAGAAACAGTCTTCTGGATCTCACAAATTAAGATTTTAGTTGAAATTCAATATTTTCTGGTTTTTGTCTAAAAAATTAAAGAAGCAAGATAGATAAAGTAGGCTAATAAATAAGGCTAGGATGTTTAAATTGAAGTACAAGGGAGATCCGCTATAATCATAAAGATGTGAGAAGTTTCAACACAATAACTATGTAACTTTACTGATAGCGTATTTCAAAAGGGCAAGTTCAGAGCTCGTCTACTTCGTGTAGTGTAATTAAATTAATTAATTAAATTAGTTCTCTCGCCCAAAATAATTGACTTAGCAACGTCAGACTTTTATTATGATTACTTACCTGTGTGTTGAATGCACATTTAAATTGAGAGATTCATCGGCCATCAGCAAAGGAAGCGATGACTTATTCAATAACTTAAAGTGGTGCATTACTAGCCTAGCGTCTAGTTGGGAGAGCCAATTTGATCAGGCGTTCCCTTAGCCGTCCGCACCACAGCTTTATATATAAGAATGCTGCACGAGGAAGCAAGGCCCCAATTCTCTCCAGATGTTGAATAGCGCACCATCTGTGTCGGGAGTCTCGTCGCGTCGGTATCATTGCTATAAACAGCCTCGGATGCCGTAATCAGTTACTCGGGATACGTGTAACCATGAAATCATTTTCGAGAAAGTGTTAATTCCGGGATGACTTTAACGATCTATCTTCAGTTTGCGTATGTCGTATTTTCACGTGCCGCCGCGGGACACACATTCTACCGTTATTTAGAGTGGCGTTTGATGGGCATAATCATCAAATTATGGCGAGCATTCACTTATACATTTAATTTGAACAGTTGTAGTTGCATCAGTGCATTAGACTCTGAACGATCTATCTTCAGTTTGCGTATGTCGTATTTTCACGTGCCGCTGCGGGACACACAAATTACCGTTATTTAGAGCGGCGTTTGATGAGCATAATCATCAAATTATGGCGAGCATTCACTTATACTTTTAATTTGAACAGTTGTAGTTGCATCAGTGCATTAGACTCTGAACTGCTCTGGTAGTTGGATTGTGTGGATTCTTTCCTTTTTTGATCTGAGACTTTCAGAATATAGGGAACGTTTTTACAGGATCGTTTTTGATTATGAATCCCAGACAATCTCCATATTCCTCAGAGCTATAAGCTGTAGCTATAAGTGTATTTCTCGGATGAAGTGGGCACTAGGAATTCTAATTACAGGCTTCACGTTTTGCTAATCACTTTCTGGTTGCCAATATTGTAGGTAGAGAGCCAGTGTTGAGAAGGGCAAAAGACAGCATAAATAATAGGAACATTTTAAATAACAATTAATTTCCACCTGCCGCCCCACAATTGGTTAATCGACTGGGAAATGCATCTACATTACATTACAAACCAAACATTTATATAACAATTAATTCCACTAGCCACCCCACATATGGTTAAATGGCAGGGAAAAGCATCTTTTCTACATAACATTCTACATTTAAATAATAAATAATTCCACCCGCCGCCCCACATATGGCGCATTGGCCGGAAAATTCAAAATATTTAACAACAATAAGTCAACTCGCCGCCCCACACATGGTGCATCAGCCGGGAAATTCAAAATATTAACCAATTAACTCCACCCGCCGCCCCACACATGGTGCTAATCGGCCGGGAAAGAAACTGAGTAAAATTGAAAGTGATTTTAAAATATTCGGATTCGGGAATGAAAAGCGACTCGCAACTGAGTAATAGAACAGTGATAGTGTTATGTATGCATGTGGACGACGCAATTGGATTAACAACGCATCTGGATTGACGGAGTTGGCACTGAGTCTAGCAGCGCTGCAGGCATCACGAGAAGCCAGTTTCGCCTCACTGCAGTTGTCCACCGGAGCAACTGGAGCCGCGCCTGCAGTTGTGGGCCACGCAAACACACAGCAGCCGTCGAAGTGCCGTCTGCAGGTCAACACGCCGCGTCGCATCAGTAATCCTGGTACGCCGCGCCGGCAACGCCATACGTCTTGCAGAAGAAACTAAGTTAAGTGAAAAGCTGTTAAAATTTTTACTGACCTGCATTAAAAGACAGTTGGCGATGGAACCGCCAGAAAAAACTGAGGTTAAACTTATATCAGAACCTATGTCTGCTGAGGGAACTGTAAATCCAGACAACGGTTCAAGTGTAAATATGCATGGAAATAGTAATGTTAAGGTGAAATATGAAGTATTGTCTCCTCACAGTAGTATGAGAAGGGGCATTGATTCAATAATAGAGACCCCTGTAGTAAAGCAGAAATCAGAAATTGTTAATTTATTGGATGATAGTTTATTTGATGCGTTAAAAACGAAACAGCCATCAGAAGTGACAGAGTTTAAACAGGAGTACTTAGATATGACTGATCAATCAGAAGTTTCATTTAGTGTTGATGATTCTGGTGTTGGAGCTAGTTTTTCGTCACCTGAGCGTGATAAGAAACCCGCTAGTGAGCAACTCAAAGATACTGGGGCTATTGATTTAAATGTTATATTACAAGCAATAGCTACCAGTAATGCTAAAATGACAGCTGAATTAAAGTATGAGATTGTGGCCAGCCAAACTAATTTTAATAAACGATTGGAGGTAATGGACAATACCTTCAAATCTGGTTGCAATAAGTTGAAAGAGGATCTGCATAGTTTGAATTATAAAACTGATTACAATCATAAGGATATTAGGAAACAGGTTGCTCAACAATTTTCTGAAATGTATAAAACAGTAAAATCCAAAGTTGCTGAGGTTCGCAAAGACTTCCAAATGGAAGATGCGAAGCTGGAACACAAGTTAACAGAAAAGATCGAGGCGGAATCTGAACTGTGCTCAGATAGGTTTAAAGATGTTAATATAAAAGTAAACATATGTCAAGCAGAAGTAGATGCAATCAAAACTGATACTACTCATATTGTGCAAAGAGTAGATAATGTTGAAATGAGAGTAGAAAATATTAGTACTAACATTGCTAACATTGAGAGTAAAGTAGCTTCAGTAACTTCTGGTAATGGTAGTATGAACAAATTGTAGCTACAAACGCCGCTTTTATCGGGTGTTGGCAGTTCTTGCGGTTCGATCCAGATAAAAATATCCACCCGCTAGATTTCTGGAACGATTTTGAAGATGTGATTCCACCAACTTGGTCTGAACGAGAGAAAATCTCATTTATTAGAAGCCATTTAGCAGGTGACGCCATGCGTTGGTCAGCTGATGTTATGTTGAAGTGTAAAACATTAGCGGAATTTAAAACAGCTTTCATTAATGAGTATTGGTCTAGCAATAAGCAAAATGAAGTGTTGAGAGAATTTTGGAGTGGAAAACGCTTCAATGCAGGTAAGGAATCTATTAAAGAGTTTGCTAGTTCATGGATCTCACGTTTGTCACATTTGGCCGAAAAGCTAAAACCTGAAATGATAATACTAGGTCTTGAAGCCAAACTGCCATGGTATTGGCAAACTAGAATTATATCTGCCCCTAGAGACAATCTGGATCGTTCCATTGAATATTTGGAATGTGTAGAGCGTGTGGCTGCCAATGAGGAGCAAGCACGTAATAACAGAAACGCTAATAACACTAGTAGTAATTTTAAGAAAGAGCAGAATGGCAATGTAAACATCAGAACAGTAGGTGTTCGCCATCCTAAGAGAGGTAGGAATTGGAGAAATAATTATCAGAACCAACAATGGCATCCAAATGATAGTAATTTTGTTCCAAACAAAATTATGCAGGTAAACAACAGTGCGGCAAGCAATAGTGTGCCAGTTAACTATAATGGAAATAAAGGAAACAGTAGTAGGCCGAGGCAGGCAAACTAGTTCCCGTGTATGAGGACACTGGCACTCACCAGGCAGTTATTTTTCCTAAGCTAGTAATTACAGTAATTGGTAAAACAGATCAGAATACTCAGACTGAACATGTGGATGAGGAGTCGGTAGCATCTAAGGATACAGCAGAAATATTAGATCACTCACAGTATTTGATAGATACCGTGTTAGAGAAGTGTAACGGTAGGGAAGAGCTACAAAATACTGAATTGTCAGGTGAAGAAGCAGAAGAAATTCATGCTTACATTTACGATGAGGATGATGTGCTCTTATTTAAAGTGCCTGTGCGGGATGTTGATACAGTACTAATAGATTTAGGACAGGAGGTAAGTGAGAATGTAGAGGATAGTCTGTTGGGGGGTCGATGAAGCCAGTAGCTGTGACCAGTTGTCACTTGAGAAGGAACCCGACGATAATAGTGAAAGTGGTTTAGCTGTAACTAGTGTTATGCCCGGTCTGGAGGCGCAGAATCGCTCAGATTACAGTAATTTGGGTCATGTTCAGCAAACTAAATGTAATGAAGTCATGCGGTGTTTCGATTTGAAATTAATAGACCGACTGGAAAAGGCAGCTGAAAATGTAATTCAGAAAACCCCTACACTCTTTGAGTAAATGTAATGAAGACAGATGTCGATCACTTTAGTTGGAGACAAATCCAAAAGGAACTATTGGATGAGTTTGAGGAACCACCCGTACAAACTAGAATAAGCCACCCTATAATAATAGTGAATATGTTGGGTATCAATGTACGTTGTCTCTTAGACAGTGGAAGTGAGGTGAGTGCGATACCTCAGTCCTTCTTTGATGCATTACCTGGTAAAGACAAGCTTACAGTAATGATGGTATCAGGACTAAGAATAACTGGTGCTACTGGCAAGGTGTCAAAAACGGTAAAGCAAGAAGCTTTGCTGCCCTTTGATATTAATTGTAATATAATTGATCATCCATGCTTAATTGTAAATAATCTCAGTATTGAGGTTTTAATTGGCATAGATTTCTTGTCGAAATATCAGAATGTTGTTGACTTTGAAAGAAGCCAGTTAAAAATGGTCTTGCCGATAACCGGAGTAATTACGGTGCCCTTTATTGATAAACATGTAGTAACTAATGATGAAACTTGGGAGCTGTCTATACGAGTTCTGAAAAATAGGAGATATTGGGACGAAGGTGTTAATCTTAGTAAATACCAAGGACCTTTCAGGATTATAGGAAAATCACATGCCAATGCATATAGGCTATAGTACCCTAAAAGTAAAAAGCTATTAGGTCTCAGGAATGTGATCGACCTAATGAAGTTCATAGGTAGTAAATGAATTCTGTAGGGAGGAGGTTGTTCTGTAACCTCTACACAGTGTGGCAGCTGTGCAGTCCCCGCTGTGTGAGATCATCTTTCCCATTTCAGGTCTCACTCATTCTTCATCTTTCCTATCTACCATAGCTTCGATTCCTACTTTGCAATACAAAAATATTCCGTCATAGCTATCAAGCCATGAGTTCTGTAACCATTCTATCCACCGATTAGTGAAGAAAATACCTAATGTGACAAACCGAACTGTGACATAAACAACAGAGAAGTATGATGTAATTAAGATACAAATGTATTTGAGTAACAAGTATGTATAGAACCCTGGTAATATTATAAGTACAAAGTGTTGTTTTATTGGAAATGGTCCACCAACAATATTTATATTTTAAAAAGATATACAAATTCGTGTACAAGCAGGATCTGAAGTGGCAGTGAAACCTATTGTATGCTGTAGAGCTAACTAATTAATAGTAAAAGAGATTGCTTAGTGTTATGAAAAATATGTTGTAAGGTAAGTTGTAAGAATGAACTCACTTTGTGTAGCAAGGAATGGCAGTGTAATAGAATTGAACAGTGTTTGTGGTTGAGATGTGAAGGACACTTCCTTGAAATATTTATAAGGTTGAAGCTGGCCATTATTTGGTGTAGTGTGTGACAGGACACACCTACACGTATTGAGGTTATGAATTGGAGGCGTGAATGTGACCATAGGTACCCTTATGTTAGATGAGACAGAGCAGCTCATGGTGTCCTATTGGTTTAAGGAATTTAGCATTATGCTAGTCCATAATTACTTAATGCACTTTAGTGGTAGGTCGAGAGAGACTACCTGTGGTTTCAGCGTCCGATCGAGTGGAAATGGATTGCCACGTGAGCAAACTGATCAGCTGCAATACACTATAGATATGAAATAAATGTGCTATCCTATGCTTTAAATGTTAATAGAGTCAGTGTTAAATACATACACTAGCAACATAGTTGAATAACATAATGGCAGACTGGAAACATTATTTATAGCTCAGCATAAATACACTTTGATGAAGTAAGTACTTAATTGCAGATGTGGAACTGACACAGTAGCAGAGGACCAATAAGTGGATTTAGTAGTCAACTAAACGTAGTGTGATTTGAACACTCAGAACTGTACTATTACCACAAGTTACTAACATGTACAAAGCAGATGAGAAGACAACTACTAATCAAATATACTCATACTATCTCTAAGAATAAGGTAATCGAAGATGAGTCAGTTAAGTAAATAAAATACAGGTTTGTCAGGAATGTACCGAGCACTGGTTCAGTGTTTCGGCCCAGAAATAATAAATTGAGATTAAATAGGATTTATGATTGTATGCCTTGAGCATAACTTTTCTCTAGTACGTCACTAAAGGCGTTTTGTGCCATTTGCTTATCGATTTTATGACAGTTAAGTAACCGCGAGAGTAAAATTGAAAAAGTTCTTTTAACTTTGTTCCAGTAACATATTGGAAGATAAAATGTATATATCCCCATTTCATTGTGACCCACCCTTAGATAATAAGTGAACAGAGTCTGAGGCACTCTTTTTGTTCGTTCTACAGGACAAACCAGATAATGGCAGTCTGGTAGCTGCGTGAAAGCGTGGGGAGACTTGGACACAACTCACAGTGACCCCTCCCCTTTCCCCATGTAATTTAGGGTGAACGTGAATAACGCACACCATAACAACTTCCCCTCCTCTACCCTTGTGAATGGAAGTGTAGAACGCCAGCCAAAGCGGCTACAACCACGTGTGTAAAAATGAAATTGTCATGATTGTGAAATTGTCTTTCAGGTTTAGGAAAGACTTCAAAGATATAATTATCTGTTTATGTATCATGAATAACTGTGTTATTTTCTTTGAATTTGTGTATGTAAAAATGTATTTAATGGATTTAAGATTTTCATAATTTTACATATTTTAGGTGTTTGTTTGTCTAAGCCAATATGTATGCCAAAGTGTTTCATTAATTTTGCTTAAATTTTGAGTGATAATGTTGCTTAAGAGTCAGTGACATGCCAGCAATTTAAATAATTGAAGTAGGTAATCAGTTTTCTTTTAATATTTCTATATGTTTACATTTAAATTTTAATTTTCATAGGGAGTTAAGCTGTACTCTTGCTTCCCTTTTTGTAATTAAATTGTTTTTCGTTCATTAACATTGAAGAAAAAATTTAAGTAGAGGGTTATGTAGGGAAGCAGCCTACTCACGCCGTATAAAATTCTCATCAGTCTTTCCACTGTGTGCCAGCTTAGTCCGCTGTAACTAGCTCTGACGTCATAAATGTTGTGCAATTCTTTTAAAATCAAGTAAATAACCTGAAACGTTTCTGGCATGTCAGCAGTAATACTGAATCAATATGTGTTGAATATCAGTTCAATAACTTTAATCATTTTAGAAATTTGGACGTTTTTCTGTAAAAATCATTGGCGCAACAGAAAACAGCTAGAGACTTAAAAATATATATTTAGATTCCTTTTTCATAATAATTTAGTAGAAACAGTCTTCTGGATCTCACAAATTAAGATTTTAGTTAAAATTCAATATTTTCTGGTTTTTGTCTTAAAAATTAAAGAAGCAAGATAGATAAAGTAGGCTAATAAATAAGGCTAGGATGTTTAAATTTAAGTAGAAGGGATATCCGCTATAATCATAAAGATGTGAGAGGTTTCAACTAAATAACTACGTAACTTTAGTGATAGCGTATCTCAAAAGGGCAAGTTCAGAGCTCGTCTACTGCGTGTAGTGTAATTAAATTAATTCTCTCGCCCAAAATAATTGACTTAGCCACGTCAGACTTTTATTATGATTACTTACCTGTGTGTTGAATGCACATTTAAATTGAGAGATTCATCGGCCATCAGCAAAGGAAGCGATGATTTATTCAATAACTTAAAGTGGTGCATTACTAGCCCAGCGGCTAGTTGGGAGAGCCAATTTGATCAGGCGTTCCCTTAGCCGTCCGCACCGCAGCTTTATATATAAGAACGCTGCACGAGGAAGCAAGGCCCCAGTTCTCTCCAGACGTTGAATAGCGCACCATCTGCGTCGGGAATCGCGTCGCGTCGGTATCATTGCTATAAACAGCCTCGGATGCCGTAATAAGTTACTCGGCATACGTGTAACCATGAAATCATTTTCAAGAAAGTGTTAATTCTGGGATGGCTTTAATGATCTATCTTCAGTTTGCGTATGTCGTATTTTCACGTGCCGCCGCGGGACACACATTCTACCGTTATTTAGCGTGGCGTTTGATGAGCATAATCATCAAATTATGGCGAGCATTCACTTATACATTTAATTTGAACAGTTATAGTTGCATCAGCGCATTAGACTCTCAACTGCTCTGGTAGTTGGATTGTGTGGATTCTTTCTTTTTTTTTATCTGTGACTTTCAGAATACAGCGAACGTTTTTACAGGATCGTTTTTGATTTTGAATCCCAGACAATCTCCAAATTCCTCAGAGCTATAAGCTATAGCTATAAGTGTATTTCTCGGATGAAGTGGGCACTAGGAATTCTAATTACAGGTTTCACGTTTTGCTAATCACTTTCTAGTTGCCAATATTGTAGGTAGAGAGCCAGTGTTGAGAAGGGCAAAAGACAGCATAAATAATAGGAACATTTTAAATAAAAATTAATTTCCACCTGCCGCCCCACAATTGGTTAATCGGCCGGGAAATGCATCTACATTACATTACAAACCAAACATTTATATAACAATTAATTCCATTCGCCACCCCACATATGGTTAAACGGCTGGGAAAAGCATCTTTTCTACATAACATTCTACATTTAAATAACAAATAATTTGTCCTGCCACGCCACAGTGGGTAGAGAAATGGCGGAGTTTTGAAATTTGTAAGACTGGATGTCATGACCTGCTATATATATATATTATGACTTTTGAACACTCGTAAGGTAAATACATTGTTTGTTCTCTATCAAAATCTTTCATTTGCTAACTATTCCTATTAGTAGTTAGTGCCTTCAGTAGTCTGAATCTTTTATTTAGCTGGCGGTAGTGGCGCTCGCTGTATTGCAGTAGTTCGAGTAACGAAGATTTTTGGTGAGGTAAGTGATTTGTGAAAGGTATATGTTAATGTTAGTCAGGGCCATTCTTTTGTAGGGATTTTTGAAAGTCAGATTGCGTTGCGCTAAAAATATTGTGTGTCAGTTTAAGCACAGTCATGTATAATTTTTCTAAGGGGATGTTTCACATGTTGCGAGGAACGAAAGGTCAGATGTAACAGGCAAGGAGACCTTTCGTGGTCCTCAGTTAATTCATTGTGCCATTCCCCTGTATGCTATCACCTTGGCCTTGAGATACAGAGTCGCGCTCGACGGGAAGAAGGGTCGCTGGAAGTGTCAGACAATAAGCCGCGTCCAGTGGTCGCGACCATGACGTACCTCTTCCCAGCCACTCACGATTGAAGTCCCCCTTAAGGCCGGTTCCCACTAGAGTGCGGCAGCGCGGCGTGCGGAAACGGGAGCGGCAAGCATTTTCCGCGTTGACGCGGCGGCTCGCGGAACTGGCGTTCCCATCTGGAAGCGGCAGACGTTAGCGGTAGCCAATGACGGACAGCCACTGAGGTACGGGGCAGGACCCACTGAAACGCGCGGTGCGTTTGATTAACCATATCTTACACCTACACGAAGGAAAGACGAAGTTGGGTGAAGACATACCAATTTTTCATTTTCTGTGGAATCTACTCTTTCACATATTTCATTATTCAAGTTTTCTCATTTCAACATAAAAAGATTTCATGACTACCGTTCATGATTGTTCACTATCTCCAAACACATTGAAACAATGTACGATAAAAGAGATTATTCAGATAGTTAAGCGAGACAAACATTTAAAATGTGACACGGTAGCAGGTACACGAAAACAAGAACACAAAGGCTTGGTGGAAGGGATGAAAGTAGAAGCCACCTGATAGAATTTCCCACAGACCATAATGTAATCAGCGCCAGCACCTTGCTTAAGAATCACGAAAGAATGATATATATTTGGAAGAGAGTTTTCGAAACTTGATTTTAAATTGTAAGGGATTTCCTGGTGCAGACGCAAACCTGACTGAAGACTGTCAATAGCAAGAAAAGCGTTCTGAAAAAGAAAATTTGTTCACACCGAATATAAATTCTAATGGTTGGATACTATTTTACAAAGGTATTTGTGTGGAGTGCAGCCTTGTATGTAAGTGAAACGTGGACGATGAACAGTTCTGTCAAGAAGACAATGGACGCTTTCAAAACGTGGTGATCAATAAGAATGCTGAAGATTAGATACGAGGGTCGTGTGACTAAAGAAGAGGTACTAAATTAAATAGAGGAGGAAGAGGAAATTACGGCACAACTTTGACAACAATAGGGGTTAGTTGACAGGACGTACTATGGGGCGTCAAAGAGTGAGGACAAAGGGGTTGGGTGATAGTATTCTGATAATAATCATCTGTTGAAATACTATTCTACTATTTTATCTATTATGTAAGCAGTGAATTTACTCTTCCATGCACTCCTCCACAAAATATTTAAACCAAAACTGAAATCAGCTGATCACCAAATCTTTCAACCACTGCCTGACAACTACTGGATTCACTTTCCACTTTCTATAACAATCACTGGCTAGCCACACACATACAGATATAAGGAGAACAGAAATAAACAAACATTAGTTTTCAGCATAAATTCTGCAGGTTGGCAACATATACATAAACAAATCAGACAGGAAGGGACATGAGGCGAACACACTGTAGTTACGACTTCAAATCACAGTTTTCGGTGAAACGTCTTCTGCTACTGACAGAAGAAAAAAGAGCGAACATGAAAATGTGCTTATGTTCCATAATCTAAGTTTTAGTTCAACCTCCAGCATGTGACCAGGTGAGGGGAAACGTATATGTCCGCCAAAAACTCGATTCACTGTAAGTAATCAGTCATTCACGTAAAAAAAGATGTGAACTGTTTTATAATCTGCAAGTATCACATATCAAAACAAAACTGAATCATTCTAGTATCCACCGAAGATGCCTTAAAGTAAAAGGCGAAACGCGTCTTGAATCAGTAAAGTACACTGGATAAAGAAAAAAGAAAGGAAATAACCAATAGCTCTACATATTTAGTAAATTACATCTTATGACATACCAGAAAATTAGTTTCGGTTTAACTTCTCATTCGACATGCTATTAATGCCGTTTAAAAAAATTCATCTATCCCTTCTGAAAAACTGTAGTTACTTTCATATCTCGGTAGATAAACAGATTTAGGATATTTATCATGCGACGAAATACATGACTTTTCACAAGTTATCGTTTGCAAAAAAACACGTTTCGATTTCTTGAAACGTTTACGAAATTTGCGGTTGATACAACCACATGGTTTACGACGAGCAGGACGAAGTATCGGTCGCGTCGCGAGCGAGCCGCGGTCGGTCACGGCACAGCCCGTCCGCCGACATATCATTCAGTATCTCGAGAACGGTGATAGCTATCGATCTGCTCTCAGCTTTAAAAACAATTTCGATATGTTGACTAAATTTCATATGCAATAATGTATAACCTAAAATGAACTGTACGCAAAGTCCACGCAATGCGTTTTCACCTCTGCACACTCATTAAAATTTCGTGTAAAGGTTACGTAAATGCGATACAGCAAGTAACCACAACGAATAACGAAAAGAAATTCGGTCCTTTATCGAGAGAAGATATCAGGCTGTAACATGCCCAAGAATCAAATTTTTCTACCGAATAGTTTCCTTGGAATCGGATGATATGTTTTTCATAGCTGCCGCCGCGTCCGCGCCAGCGCTTCAGCGGAAGTTCGTGAGGCCCGGGGTGCCGTACCTGACGTCACGCTCAGCGCGTTCTGTGATTGGCGGCGCGCACCTGGAGCGCGTCACGCGGCAGCGGAAGCGGTTCGACATGGGCAAACCGCGACGCAGAGCCCGCCGCGCCTTGCCGCTGACGCCGTTTCCATGGCAACCACGCCGCTGACGCGCAGTTTTGACGCGCGGCAGCCCTAGTGGGAACCGGCCTTTACTCGTCTTCGCATGGGCCGCAGCTATATGATGCATGGCTACTTGTTCTGGGGAGAGGACCCACCAATGTGTGGTGCAGATCACAGTGTGCTACATTTTACTGGACTGTCTTTCATTTTCGGACCAAATGATGGCAGCTCATTCGTCGACAGGTTTGCCATCTATTTTACGTCACAATCAAATGAATGTGGTAAGCTTTTTAAAATTTTGAGTGTTGTTCGATTCGTACCCCAAAATTTTAGGACGACGTGTTTCTGGTAAGTGATCAGGCAGCCACGTATTGCTGCGATTCTATTTTAGCTTCCCTTCACTCGACGAAAGATCGTACCCAAAGAGTGGAAAGTTGCACAGGTCACACCAATATTCAAGAAAGATGGTAGGAGTAATCCACTAAATTACAGGTCCGTATCGTTAGCGTCGATATGCAGCAGGATTTTAGAATATATATTGTGTTCGAATATAATGAATTACCTCGAAGAAAATGGTCTATTGACACACAATCAACATGGGTTTAGAAAACATCGTTCCTGTGAAGCACAACTAGCTATTTATTCACATGAAGTGCTGAGTGCTATAGACAAGGGATTTCAGGTCGATTCCGTATTTCTCGATTTCCAGAAGGATTTTGACACTGTACCACACAAGTGGCTCGTAGTAAAATTGCGTGCTTATGGAATATCGTCTCAGTTATGTAACTGGATCTGTGATTTCCTGTGAGAGAGGTCACAGTTCATTGTAATTAACGGAAAGTCATCGAGTAAAACAGAAGTGATTTCTGGCGTTCCCCAAGGTAGTGTTATAGGCCCTTTTCTGTTCCTTAGCTATATAAACGATTTGGGAGACAATCCGAGCAGCCGTCTCCGGTTGTTTTCAGATGACGCTGTCGTTTATCGACTAATAAAATCATCAGAAGATCAAATAAACTGCAAAACCATTTAGAACAAATATCGGAATGGTGGAAAAAGTGGCAGTTGACCTTAAATAACGAAAGGTGTGAGGTCATCCACATGAGTGGTAAAAGGAACGCGTTAAACTTCGGTTACACGATAAATCAGTCTAATCTAAAAGCCGTAAATTCAACTAAATACCTAGGTATTACAATTACGAACAATTTAAATTGGAACGAACATACAGAAAATGTTGCGGGGAAGGCTAACCAAAGACTTTGTTTTATTGGTAGGACACTTAGAAAGTGTAACAGACTTACTAAGGAGACTGCCTACATTACGCTTGTCCGTCCACTTTTAGAATACTGTTGCGTGGTGTGGGATCCTTACCAGATAGGACTGACTGAGTACATCGAAAAAGTTCAAAGAAAGGCAGCACGTTTTGTATTATTGCGAAATATGGGAGAGAGTGTCACAGAAATGACACAGGATTTGGGATGAATATCATTAAAAGAAGGGCGTTTTTCGTTCCGACGGAGTCTTCTCACGAAATTCCAATCACCAACTTTCTCCTCCGAATGCGAAAATATTTTGTTGACACCGACTTACGTAGGGATGAACGATCACCAAGATAAAATAATGGAAATCAGAGCTCGTACGGAAAGATATAGGTGTTCATTCCTCCCGCTCGCTAACACGAGACTGGAATAATAGAGAATTGTGTTTTGCAGAGTATCCATGTAGATTCGTTAGTTTTACTTAATAGAATATCTGAACACTTTTAATGCTAACATCTGCGATGTGAGCTCGTGTCATTGTGCAGGTTATCATTGGTGGATTGTGTTACAGTAAATGTGATTTTAACTCACACTGACTTTGATCTCTTTTCCCGCATTTTCTCCATTTTAACGACATTCGTCTCCGTGCTGTGCGCGCCAGTTTTTCTGGCGCGCCGCACGCTAGCGACTCTGCTTTCGACCTGGTTATATCTTTGGCAGAGGCAAGGTGACACCGGAGGGCTGGCTAGACCGTGTGAAGAAAGGCTATATAGAAGCGCGAGCAGCGCGCCCGAGGGAGGTGTTTACTCCGTTATTGCGAGTGAGTGGAGCTGCATTGTGTGGGGCGGGGTGCCGGGCTCCCTTGCCAAGACGAACAGATGCGCGAGGCGGCGCCTGCTTGAAGAAGGCGCTGCTGGACACTGTAGCTACAGCGCGGGAGGGCTTTGTGCAGTCGTTGTAATTGTGGAAATATTTATCCGTCCCGTGGAAGGCGATCAATTTCTCCTTCTTACTTCAGTCAGAACGTCCTTTACTCATAGCCACAAACTTGTGTGTACTAAACTTGGTCGGTCCTTCATTTGGATTGGCTTTTGTGCTTTCTCGACATGGTACCAATTATTGACAATGAGCTACAACACTTCCAATTTACCTAGTGACATATATTTTTGCTGTGTCAAGAGTAAGCGTGATATTTTTGTCCGCTCGTGAGGCCTGATCTGCTGATAAAGTAAGCCCACATCTGTTCTTAATCATTTTGCTCTCTCGATCTTTAAGATCAGTATGTGTTTTGCATTTTATTAATTTGCGGAATAACGTTCCGTTCTGCGTATGTCGCATTAGTAGCCTGTGTCCATAGTTAATGACAAAACTGCTGTTCTGTACGTCGCGGTTTTTCAATGACTGCTGCGTCGCGTGACTGCTGTGTGCCATCGGTATTTTGGAAATCGAAGGCTTGTGCACGGGGAAGAACGCTCGCAGCGTAATAAGGTGTTCGTGTATGCTTAGTTGAAAACTGGTAATCTTCTATGGGTGAACATGTCCCCATTTGCTTGTCTGTTTTGAAAGTACCAAGAATCAGAGTTTTATCTTTTTATTTTCTTAATAATTCATTATTGAGTTGGTGGAGTAATTTTTCGTTGTATGTTACAGTGATAACCAGTGTACATGACTAACGAGGGTATTGAAGTTCTTTGTGGCCTTGTCGCTTATTGGCGAGGGCAGTGAAACATTGGGCTATTGGTGTACTGTAAATATTGAATGCTTGTTTTTTTTGTGGTAAGTTCCTATGGGACCAAACCGCTGAAGTCATCGGCCCCTAGGCTTACACACTACTTAATGTAACTTACGCTAAGGACAACACATACACCCATGCCCGAGGGAGGGCTCAAATCTCCGACGGGGGAAGCTGCGGAACCGTGGCAAGGAGCCTACACCGCGCGGCTATCCCGAGCGACTAATGCTTGCACCTGGATGTAAACGTCCACGGCATAAAAAGGTACATATGTTCACTGAATTAAGAATTATCGTCTGACGCGGGCACCTTAAGAATTATCGATAACCTTTTGATTTGTCGTTTCTGTTGGAAATTTGAGTGACATAGGCAGAGCATATTTAGTGCTGATTAATCTCTTAAGTTAGTGTGCGTTGTTGTCTAAGGCACACACAGATGTGCCTTATTGACTTTCTTGGGAAAGGTCTCAGTCGATGTTAACTGTTACCCTGGAGGGGGGGGGGGGAGGAGTGGGTCTATTGTGGCCTGGCTAAATTTAAAGAATCCGTTAAATGCAACTTTTCTGGTAAGCGTCTCTTCACGACGGAATTTTGATTTCTATGAGCGTATGTAATTGCTTAACTGATTTTGATTAGTTTCCATTTGACTTGATGTATCAATTGGGATCGGACTGTTGGTCGTGCAATGAAAATTTCTGCAAATGTTTGGCTAATTGGGAAAGCTGTGAGTGATTGTTTCAACTTGGACTAGTGGGTCTACGAGTGTTTAAATTCTTGTTACTCTAATGCTTGACTGTGTAAGTGCATAGGAACAAACGTAGGTGAGGTATTTCTTAAATAATATTATAAGTAGCTGACTGCTGGTGGTTTGATGAAAATCTATGTTAGCCTCAGCAGAAGTGTCTAAAAATAGAACTTACTTTCTACTGTATGTTGTTGGTGCCACCACCACCAAGCTCTGTATGATGATTCAGCTACTTTGGCATAACTGCCGGTAGTTGCGCTATAGGTTTTATGTTGTTGTTCAAATGTGTGTGAAATATTATGGGACTTAAGGGGAGACGGTGGCACAAATAATGAAAAATTTGCAAATTATTTTTATTTGGTTATTTGATAGTAAATATAATTGAGATAATTATCCCAAATTTTTTCCTTGAAATTCGAACTACAAATGACATAAAAAAATTAAAACCCTAAGCAGTGTAATGCACCAAGCCCGCTATTCAATGTACCAAATGGAGGAAAAATTGTATTGCAAAATTTGGCCAGTGAACCTAGAAACTACAGCTTTAGAAGGCTATGATTTTCTGTATACATAACAGCAGAGTTGTAAGGATGGCTGTGGAGCCATTTTCTGGTTCAATCAGTGTGGTATAGAAGGCTGTGGAGTGTTGTGAACAAGTTTTGTGCTGTTTAGTGGAATTCGAGTGACACTTCATTTATTGTGCCATTCTTTGTGCGAGGTTGAATCTGTTGATCCCTTTTTACAATGTCTAGGCCTGGTAAAGTATTTAAAAAATATAGTAAGTCCCATATTTCCAATATAAAGCGAAAAACTGACATTGAGGTTAGGGTCAGGCCTGCAGATGCAAACATTAGCTTGTCTCCAAGTGCATCTAAAATAAAATTTGGGACAGGGATTGTGTCAGAAGAAACAAATCATGACAGAAATACAGGTTTCAGAATTGTGGATCTGGAAATGGTGGCAGAAGCACTTAGAAAAGACTGCAAGTGCTCTGTTTGCGGAGGAAATGTGGATTTGGTTGATGATGGAAAGAGAGAAGGTTTGGTTTGCACATTGCACATTTTGCGTCAAAACTCTGATGCTGACAGACCATTCAAGACATTAAAGGTTAGTAATAGAATCTATGAAGCCAATATGAGCTTTGCTTATGGACTAAGATGTATAGGGACTGGAAGAGATAGTGGAAACCTTTTATGTGGTATTATGAACATGCCTGGTCCCCCCCTAGAATTTTCTGCAATGAATACTGCTCTCCTCAATGCAGTTGCAGAAGTAAGTGAAGAGAGCATGAAAATGGCAGTCCATGGGACAATTCAAGAAAATTGTGAAGCAACTTATAGCAACGATATAGCAGTTTCCTGTGATAGCTCCTGGATGAAGAGGGGGGCATACTTCACTGCATAGAGTTTCAACAATCATTAGTGTCGACACTGGAAAAGTATTAGACTTAGAGGTGATGTCTAAATATTGTTCTGCATGTTCCTTGCACAAGAAATATATTGATGCAGATAAAGAAACAGAATGGCAAAAAGCCCATAAAGCTGTTTGTAGAAGAAATTATGCAGGCTCCAGTGGTGGGATGTAAGCTGCAGGTATGAAATTCATTTTCCATAGATCTTTGCAAAAGTATGGAGTACGATACGTACAGTATTTAGGGGATGGAGACTCTAGTGCTTTGAAGAATGTAGTTGAAAGTCAGCCCTATGTAAAAGATTGTACTATTGAGAAACTGCAGTGCTTAGGCCACATTTAGAAGAGGATAGGTGGACGACTCCGATGACTTGTTGCAGACAATAAAGGCAAGCTACTAGAAGATGGGAAACCACTGGGAGGTTCAAATGGTTCAAATGGCTCTGAGCACTATGCGACTTAACTTCTGAAGTCATCAGTCGCCTGGAACTTAGAACTAATTAAACCTAACTAATCTACGGACATCACACACATCCATGACCGAGGCAGGATTCGAACCTGCGACCGTAGCGGTCACCTGGCTCCAGACTGCAGCGCCTAGAACCGCACGGCCACTCCGGCTGGCCACTGGGAGGTAAAAACATACTAACAAAGAAGAGAATTGACAGCCTACAAGTCTATTTTGGTGCTGCAATTAGAAGTAACCTCACAAGCTTGGACAGTATGAGGAAAGCAGTATGGGCCATTTGGTTTCATTACTTGTCGATAGACACTACACCTCAACATGGCCTCTGTTCTAATGAATGGTGCAAATTTCTGAAAAGTAAGAAAAATGGGGAACCTTATACCCATAAAAATAATCTTCCTTATGAGGTTTCAACGGCCATTAAACCAACTTTTACAGCACTGGCTTCACCAGAACTGCTAGAAAAAATGTCTGCATGGGAAAACACAGAACCCAAATGAAAGTTTCAATGCTCTTATTTGGAAAAGATGTCCAAAGACTGTGTTTGTTTCCAATTTGGTGGTGAATATTTCTGCTTTGGGAGCTGCAGCAGTGTTTAATGATGGGAATGTGGCAACACTTCACATCCTCAGCAAGTTGGGCTTTACACCTGGAGTCTTCACTGAGCAGATACTGCAGATCATCGATAAGCAAAGAATCGCGAAGGCGGAGACTTCAGTCCAGAACATACAAAAACTTGTTAGGCAAAGGAGCAGAGAAGCTAAAAGAGCTGTAGAGGATGATGATTTCATCCAAACTTTAAAATGATTTTTCTGCAACTTAAGGTTTTCTGCTTTCAGGAACACATATATAAGAAACTACTGGAAGGATTGCAATGAAATTTGACACACCTATTCTTTTACTTTGAAGCAATATTTATGTGGAACAAAATTTTAATCGGGATATTATACACAGTCTGTGGTTGATAATATACTGAAACGTTTGCTTATAAAAAATGTTCGAATCCAAAATATCACAGGAAATAATACCATTAATTTACCAAAAAGTTCCTGCACTTAATTGTACACCTATTAGTGTAGATTATTTTACCATTAAAAAAATTTGCCAAATTTGCCTCGAAATTATGAAAAAGTGTACCTTAAACTAATAATACAATAAAAAATTCAAAATTATCTTATTTCATTAGATTGACATTAAAAATTCTGATTTTTAAAGAAAATCATATTTGATCTCTAACATAAGTGTGCAAAATTTTAATGAGATTGAACAAAAAATGGCAAAGATATGGATTTACAAAAATATCAGTGCAAGACTGCCACCGTGCCCCCTTAACTGCTAAGGTCATCAGTCCCTAAGCTTACACACTACTTAACCTAAATTATCATAAGGACAAACACACACACCCATGCCCGAGGGAGGACTCGGACCTCCGCTGGGACCAGCTGCACAGTCCGTGACTGCAAGATTTTATGTAGTTGTAAGTTTTTTTTTAACGGTCCTGAAACTATTTATGAACTAAGGGTAACTATGCCAAGTACGTGTGAGCGTTAAGGGCCACAAGTGCATTATATTAGTTTGAAGGTATTAATTCGTAATACTATGCCACTTAGTTATTATCGATTGTTTTTTGAAGGAGAGTAAAATTTATATTAGTTTCCCCGCTTTGCTAATTGTCAATTTATGTAAAGAAATTATTTGGCTGTAATATTACAGCATTATAAAGATTTGTTATGGTCTTTGTACTGACTTCTGAAAAATTTTGCTGTCAGTAAATTTTTTAGTTGTGTAAGTAAACTGATCGTTAGTTGTGGACTTTGTTTAAACGGGAACTAGTGCCTTACTGCTCCAAGCCAATGTGAACGACCTTAAGACCCCCCTCCCTCCCCGTTTCTCTCTGTCTCTCTCTATCGCACACACACACACACATACACGCACGTTTCGAATTACTTAGTGTCTGAATTCTCTTGTCACCAACGAAAAAATTTTGCTTGTAAGTGATATATACGGCTCCACGGAGATATCCACTAAAGTCGCAAGTGGAAACAATAGCATACGTTTATTTCCCTAACACAGCATTAACAAAGTCCTTAATATGTTATGGAGGTAAAATACCTGTGAGTCTGAAATTGAACACAGTTCTTCCACAACGAGCGAGGTGGCGCAGTGGTTAGCACACTGGACTCGCATTCGGGAGGACGACGGTTCAATCCCGTCTCCGGCCATCCTGATTTAGGTTTTCCGTGATTTCCCTAAATCGTTTCAGGCAAATGCCGGGATGGCTCCTTTGAAAGGGCACGGCCGATTTCCTTCCCAATCCTTCCCTAACCCGAGCTTGCGCTCCGTCTCTAATGACCTCGTTGTCGACGGGACGTTAAACACTAACCACCACCATCTCTTCCACAAGCGAACAAACAAACAATATTTCTTCAACGACAAACAAACTTAAAGTTCCTGAATCCGAAAAACAAATAGTTAAGTACCTCAGTGCGTGTAATTAGTCACAACACTCTTCAAGGTGAACCAAATTTTGAATTCTGAGTAGAGTTTCGCAGGACGCAAGGTCCTCAGTTCTTGAGTTTGGAAACAATGTCCACACTCTAGCTTGAGTCGGAGAAACAAAACACTTTCAAAGTATCTTGTAGTAGTAGTACGGAGAAGCATAAATGGTCAAAGAGCTTAGAAAAAATTTTTAAGTCCGGCAAGGAGAGACACACAAAGTAAAGTCTTGGCTCTATCTTGCCGGTGAAGAAAACAAACAGCAGAAGTTATACCAAGTCCCAGTTAGCGCGTCGCCGATCACAGACCAAGACAGACGAGGCAGCTTGCTGTCCCGTAAGATGGTGGCGGAGTCCAGAGCGGGGATGGAAATACTCCGCTAGCCTTGCGAGTCGATCTAAATTATTGTCTATTATGCAGCATAACATGCAAGGAAGCGAAATGCTGCCAGTATATTGCCTATAGGCGTGGAGTTGAAAAACTACCCGTGGATTGTCAGACTGTTTTGGTCAATGTGGGAGACTACAATGCGCTGTTTAAGTTATCTCTGTTGTTTATCTGCTGTGTTCAAACGAACCAACGAAAAAAAAGCTATTTAGTGTGACATTAATAACTTAAATATCTTCAACATTTCGTTGCCATGTCAGCACCTGTATAAATATTAATTTTAATAATGAACAGCCTCAGTTGCACCGCTTACCTAGAATTTACCTAGGTTTTAGTCTGGATAACCCAAACTTCATCAGAATAACAGTACCTATCGTTTGTCCGTAGTGGACATTGTCAAGCTAAAACTACTAATTCATAAATTATCGTCAGACTGTAAAATTTATCTGGCGCTGCCTCGGCCCCACTTCGCGACCGCGATGCGGAACTCTGAGTTCCAGTACAGCACTCGTGGCTGCGACTGCGCGGCTGAAGCGTGTACATCTAACGCCGAAAAAACGTATCCCCATGTTTGGCGCAGCAGCGAGCAGGAGGGAAGTCACAGCCGGCAGATAGTGTATATAAGGGACATTTAGGGGATGTACCAGCACCCCATTGACTGTCATTTCACTGCTGAGTAATTTTATTCAATTAACTTTTTATTCAAATATTTGTAGATAACTCGTCCTCATGTACTTTCTACAATTATGTTCCGTATAAATTAAACTGGTGTCAAGATGCAGTAGTAGTAGTAGAGTAATCATAGAAAAAAACTTTGACTAGAAACCTCGTAAACAGAGTACACAACCACAGGTTACTTGCTTTATCTTCTATCAGTGGAGTAGTTTTTCCCTATTTCGACATCTTTGCTGCGAAGTTTTCGATGAGAAACATAGCCAATTATAACACATTATCCCTTCGGTACCTTTAGGGCGTTTAGTTCCTTGAACCATTTAAGTGATTTATGCAGTTAATTATGCAAACTCTCTGCAGTGGAGAAAAGGACTATTCTTTACAGCACGTGGGGATATTGTACATCAGGTGTAGAAGTATGAAACCGGAATTCTAATATAGATGGTGCTAGCCGTCAGTGTAGGACCCATGAGACCGCGTCTGCTGCGCAATCTGCTTCCTATAACGGCTGACGGCGACTATCAACACATAGTAACCCGCGTTCCATACATCGGTATCTGTCTCAACCCCGTAAGCATGTCGTGTTTTGTACCTACGAACTACCGTTTGCGGATAGCATTGGTCTTCTGTTACCATGTGAAGAAAACTGCTGCAGAATCGCATCGAAAATTTGTCGAAACTTTCGGCGAACAAGCTCTTTGGGAAACAGTGTTTCGAGTGGTTCAAAAAATTCAAAAGTGGTGGTTTTGACGTGAGAAACGACGAGTGCGGGAAACCACCGAAAAAACCGACGCAGATAATATTGTGGGGAAGGCGAAACAAAGACTGCGCTTTGTTGCCAGAACACTTAGAAGACAAACCCACTAAAGAGACAGCCTACAGTACACTTGCTCGTACTCTGCTGGAATAATGCTGCGCAGTATGTGATCCTTGCCAGGTAGGATTGACGGAGGACATCGAAAAAGTGCAAAGAAGGGCAGCTCGTTTCGTGTTATCGAGCAATAGGGATGAGAGTGTCACTGATATGATACGCGAGTTGTGTTGGCAGGCACTGAAACAAAGACGGTTTTCTTTGCGCCGAAATCTATTTACCAAATTTCAATCACCAACTTTCTCTTCCGAATGCGTAAATATTTTGTTGATACTGACCTACGTAGGCAGAAATGATCATCATAATAAAATAAGAGAAATCAGAGCGCGAACGGAAAGATTTAGGTGTTCCTTTTTCGCACTCGCCATTCGAGAGTGGAATGGTAGAGAAGTAGTATGAAAATGGTTCGATGAACCCTCTGCCAGGCACTTAAGTGTGAATTGCAGAGTAACCATGTAGATGTAGATGTAGATGTAGATATTGAAAGCTCAAAGACAATGAATTGCAGGCCGTACTGGATGAAGATGATACTCATACTCAGAATGTGACCCAGAAAGCCGTTTCTCTTCGGTTGAGACCTAAGGGAAAGGTGCAAAAAGTGGGAAAATGGGTACCGCATGAACTGAATGAAAGACAGCAAGCAAATCGAAAGACCACTTGTGAACTGATACTCGCCAGACACAAAAGAAAATCATTTCTCCATCGAATAATGGCAGGTGAAGAAAATGGGTATATTTTAAGACTCGTAAGCTTCGTAAATCATGGGTGAATCCAGGCAAACCATCGACATCCACTGAAACACGAAATCACTTTGGAAAGAAGACTTTGTGGCCGCGCAGGATTAGCCGAGCGGTCTAGGCGCTGCAGTCATGGACTGTGCGGCTGGTCCCGGTGGAGGTTCGAGTCCTCCCTCGGGCATGGGTGTGTGTGTTTGTCCTTAGGATAATTTAGGTTAAGTAGTGTGTAAGCTTAGGGACTGATGACCTTAGCAGTTAAGTCCCATAAGATTTCACACACAATGCTCTGTTTGGTGGGATCAGAAGGGTGTCATCTATGAAGAGCTGCTAAAACCTGGTGAAACACTTACTACTGACCGTTACCAACAGTAAATGATCGATTTAAATGATAGTATGTGAAAAACGACCGGAATACGGGAAAAGGCAGCACAAAGTCATATTGCTCCATGATACCGCCCCATCACACATAGCAAAACGGGTCAGGAAAACGATCGAGGCGTTCAGTTTGGAAATACTAGGGCATGCGGCTCATTCTCTAGACTTCGCTCCGTCTGATTATTATCTATTTGTATCACTGGGAGACGCTCTCGCTGAACAACGCTTCAGTTCGTATGAAAATGTAAAAATGTACGAACATCTACACCTGGAAGGGTTTTCTGCTGTTACCAGCGGACATTTCTTTGAGGATGTTTCTATTCTATCCATCTAAACACCCTGCAGTCCTCAATAATGACAGTTGCACTGCTGAAAAAATTAATAAATTACGATCGCCATTTCACGCAGAAAATGCAAAAAGTGAGTCGCAATGTTTGTGCTCTTGTAGCAATAAAACAGCGTGTGACTTCCTACTCTAAACAACCATATGAGCATTTCCCAACACACGTCGTGTGAATTTTTAAGGGAAATCCACTGGTTGTGCTTGGAGGATCACAGTGAGGGTCGAAATATGCTACGTACATCAACAAAAGTATTGCATCACCACGATATGTAGTGGAGTTACGTTGCTATTATGACTCTTTCCGTAGCCACCGGAACACGTCAACGTCACTCCTGTCGTAGTTTGTAAAAATAGCGCTCCCTGTGGGTAGAAGACTGCACTGGAGTTGATTACAGAATTTCAGTTGAAAGTAAAGCACCAATACGGACGCGCCAGAGATGTCCGTGAAACAGTAGGGTAAATATCCATCATGCCAAGAAGGACAGTCGCGACCAATAACCTTTTATATTAAAGGAATTGCACATTTTTAAGTGCGTGTTTATGAGCGGTTAAAATCAGACAGTCAGATGGTGGGAATCTGATTTGCGAATGGTTTAGCTGTGGCTAACATTTTGTGTATTTGTGTGCTAAATAATTACAACGACTTTAAAGGCGACTGGGACCGAAGAAATCACTTGTTAACATTTACTTGCTATTATTAATATTGTTCAATAGTTTGAACATGGATGCGCTTCAGTAACGCTTAGTAAATGAATCAGTAAATGGATCTAAAATAGTCAACCAGTGGCAACGAAAGGTCGTTTTATTCAACATTTTATCATGGTTCCGATGGATGTAAGCCAGTCTTCTTCAGAAAGACATGTAACCTGAAAACAATGCAACAGCAGTAGCTACAAACTCGGAAACATTCATGTCAAAATTATGCGTCGCACACAGACCAGATTCCCACAAAAGAGTGGGAATCTCACGTGTATCAAAACATAACCAAAAGTATAAAACTGGTACTTACAAAATTAGACATGGAAATCCAAATAATGGTGCGATATAATGAAATGTAAAGGGGTAATCGAATAAAACTTCTGGTTATGTGATGATCTGCACCACGACTCGCAGGAAACAGTGAGCGTGAATACATGGAAAACAAGGCGGACAGAGAAGTACGCTTCGACAGGCAATAAGTGGAAATGCATCGAAGGAGGCCGGAGGGTGTGTGTGTGTGTGGGAGGGGGGGGGGGGGGGAGTGAGAGAACAGTGAGAAATAAAAAATGTTAAAGGACGCTATCGTAAAGTATAATAATATGATAACATACGTTAAAACCCTTACAAGACCATAAGTACCTTGTCGTACGAACAGTAATGATGAAGTTAAAGCTTATATACGCTGTGATAAAATTACATAACGATGGAAAAGATAAGTGCATGGGCCATCGTATAGTGAAAAACATACGGTGACGAGAATGGGTAAAGTCAATATCTTAACAAAATATAAAACAGGGGAGAGGAAGACATACGCACAAATAATGTATATTAGAATTTTCACGAATGGCAACTCGAAAAGGCTACTGGCAACCGTATGAAGATTTTATGCAGGATATAGGTTTGAAGCCTTCGAAAAATTGTCTGCAAGCAAGATGCAGCTGGTCATTCAGTAAATTTTCATCTCTGAGCTCTAAGTGTTTAAACAGCTCTAGTTCTTCCCAAAGATAAAGTTTGCGGCCTTCGATGTATTGGTGCAGAATAACTCAGTCTTCAAAATTTTTTGACCGTAATAATAGCATGGGCGATCATTACATATCAATTTATCGACGCCTGAATTGGAAAACCAACCATCTGTATTTTCCAATGTATGCAGAAGTTTTTTCTTTAAATTATTGTCTGCAGGTAAGGAAACATTAGAGTTATAATTTTTCACTGGAAGACGCTTAATTCAGTAAAAAAACACATTTTCCATGACTGGAATAGCTGTAAATTCACTAGCATCTTTGTTACTTTTGGAAGAAGTGTTGTTGCTCAAAGTCGAGTATTTTGGGAGGTTTAATTATTGAAGATGTAATCCACCATGCTCAGGTCATATCCTTTGGTGACTGCAGTAGAATTAATAACATGTAGCTCATTTTGTTGATTGGCAGGCGATAAACGACTGGTTACCATACGGTGTATGGCGGAATGAAGAAACGCTATTTTATGCGATTTTTAATGAGTAGATTCAGCAGGTGTGACACCATCTGAATAAATTTTCTTATGGAAATATATTTTAACTAAACAAATGTCAGATCGTTTCTTATTTAGATTTTAAGTGTGAAAGTGCAAGTACTCGTTTTATACTTTTGGTTATGTATGATGATTTATTGCCATTCCCACACATTGTGTGCGGGTGGTCTCTGTATGACGCGTAATTTTGGCATGTATGTTTTTGAGTTTGTATTATTGCTGTTACATTGCCTTAAGGTTTCATGACTTTCAGAAGAATGGTAAAAGGTGGAATAAAACGACCTTTCGTTACAACTGGTAGGCTGCTTTGGAGTCAGTTACTGATTATTATTGTCATTATAAAGATGTACAGCTCATATACTACATTTCGATGTTAACTCTCGGGGGGCATTTGTTTAGTGGTAAGAGACAGAACCTTAAGGCCTTAATCTTTTCATTTGAAATAAATGGATGAATAAGTAATGAATGTTCACAATGCGAGAAACTCAAAAATACTTCTCAGCGACGAGGAACAAAGGATCACGCAGTCCGAGTATGTGGATTTACTTCGCAACACATACGGCCTGGCGACCAGACACGACGTCAAAGGGGATGTAAGCTGGTGTGTGCTGCGCTCTTAAACACGAATTCACTTCCAGCCGAGCGTTGTCAGTTTTGTGGAAGCGAGAAGTAAATCATCCCCGTGGGACGGAAATAGGAAGCTATTTCGTCGAGAAATCCTATTACTGTGATATATTCACGACTTTGCAGTCGCAAGACGCTTATAGCTTCACTTCCGTTGTTGCGGAGACAGATCACCGGGGCAAGCGAACTTTCGCACGTCGGAAATAGGATTCCGTCTTTCACATTTTATGCTACGGACTTTGTGCTCTTCCATTCGGCAAAAATTATTTGCGATAGCTGTCTGAAGCAATGTTTTGTACCGTTAGCGACTGTCAGAATCTTGGCAGCCACTGAAACGTTTCTCGAGATGTACTGTAATCTATTAATATATGATGCCTTCAGCAAAATGTAATTTATTGTATTTGAAAATATCCAAGTTTTCAAATCAATATTGATATAAAAGGTACAGGGTGACACAAGAAGGAATCTAGCAGGAGACAGGGGAGTGTAAATGCCCCACGAGAAGGAGGGCGGGGGTGGGGGGGGGGGGGCGGAAGAAACACACGGACACACACATGAGAAATAGTTTCGAGATTTTCCGATAAACAGCTTCGCGTACACTCGCTACTAGCCAATATCCATTATATATGCATATGTAGAGTTAGACAACTAAGCAGGGCACCCTAAATATATTTAGATTGAACAAAAACACCAACGTGCTGTTTTCACCATTTTATAGCAGACAATATGGCGAATCTCCTCATATTCGCAAGTAATATTTGTTGTTTATAGTCGCCAAATTACGACACCGATTTTTTAGTTTCCGAATGAAAGTGTATACTTTTTCTGTTGGCATTTGAAACAAGCTTCTCAGGGAACTTCAGTGACAGACATTTTTAAGAGAACTTTTGGAGGCGGCCGGGGTGGCCGAGCTGTTGTAGGTGCTACAGTCTGGAACCGCGCGACCGCTACGGTCGCAGGTTCGAATCCTGCCTCGGGCATGGATGTGTGTGACGTCCTTAGGTCAGTTAGGTTTAAGTAGTTCCAAGTTCTAGGGGACTGATGACCTCAGAAGTTAAGTGCTCAGAGCCATTTGAACCATTTTTGAACTTTTGAACAACACTGGATCTGTCGTACAGGAAACGCAAAAAGATCTGCATATTCTCCTGCAAGGAAATATACCCACAACAAACATACAAGAAATATTATCCATACTCAGGCTCATCACATTAAACAACAGATTTTACTCTCAACAAGATGGACTACCCATGGGATCCCCAATCAGTGGCCTCCTAGCTGACATTTTCCTCAACCAGATAGAAAAACAAATCTTTGACAAAATAGTAATACCAAAACAGTACAAAATAATATATTGGTATAGATACGTAGATGACATAATTTGCTTAATAGATGAACCACTGTCCCGCATAAAAGAACTTCATGGTAACGTAAACTCCATCCACCCACAAATACAATTCACCATAGAAACACAAGCAGATGAAAAGCTTAATTTCTTAGATCTCACTATACACAAGAGAAACAGCAAACATGAATTCACAATCTACAGAAAACCCACACTCACCAGCACCATTATTCATAACCAGTCCAATCACCCCATAACCCACAAAGAAGCCAGCTTCAGATATTTACTTCACAGGCTGAACAAAATACCCATGAATAAGCATGACTACACACAAGAACTGAACACAATAAAACAAATTGCACAGGAGAATGGATATGACGCAAAGAGAGTAGACAAAATAAACCACAAAATACAAAAACAAACAGCAGATAACCAGGAAACACACACACATACAAACACAACTCATCACACAACAAATCAGCAGACGGTAAGCAACAAATGGCACATAATGACTTACAACAACAAAGTCACACACAGGGTGGGTAATATACTAAAGAAACAAGGACTCATCATAGCATACAGAACCAACAACACAATACAGAGCAGACTCGGAAGAATCACCACGAACACTGACAAATACAGCCAGTCTGGCATCTACCAACTTACTTGCAACTGCTGTCAGTCTGTATATGTGGGCCAAACATACAGGACCTTCAGAACCAGGTATAATGAACACCTCAGAGCACTGAAAAGCAATAGCGCACACTCACCATTTGCTGACCACCTGGTAGCACACAACCACCACGCAACAAACATTGAAACTGACCTTCACATCCTAAAAACTAGCAGTAGCCTGTACCAAAAATTAACTATAGAAGAAAACTACCACATCCTAGCATCAATAGCCCAAGGAAAGAAAGTACTCAATGAATACACATCACTGTGCAACAAAACTCTCTTCGCTACAATAGAAGAACTATACAAGTAACACACACACACAAACACTCACAAACAAATCCTCTCTCTCTCTCTAAAAAAAATGGTTCAAATGGCTCTGAGCAGTATGGGACTCAACTGCTGAAGTCATTAGTCCCCTAGAACTTAGAACTAGTTAAACCTAACTAACCTAAGGACATCACACACATCCATGCCCGAGGCAGGATTCGAACCTGCGACCGTAGCGGTCTCGCGGCTCCAGACTGCAGCGCCAGAACCGCGCGGCCACTTCGGCCGGCTCTCTCTCTCTCTCTCTCTCTCTCTCTCTCTCTCTCTCTCTCTCTTCTTTCTTTCTTTCCTTCTTTCTTTCAGTCTCTCTCTCTCTTTCTCTCTCTCACTCTCTCTCTGCCCCAGTACTCATCACACACACACAAACCCACATAAATCCACACACCACTAACACCAAATACAATTCAAAATCGCGCGCCTCACCCAGCAGAACACGCTACGAAACAAATGAACGCCACACAGCCACAACAACACGTAATGGCAGCGAAAACTCCGCCTATGTTTTGAGTAATCGGAAAAACTGCATTGCCACACGAACACAGGCAAAGAAGTAAGCCTATTTACTTCGCCAACAACACAGGAAAACGTACTACAACTTCAAAACTGCAAGTTACAGAAAGAAAACGTGATACAGTCTTATTTCCGTTCGTAAATGAATAACAAACAGAAAAATAAATTACGTTTTGCTGTTTGCAGATGACAAGTTGTATATTGTGTAGCATAACAGCTACCAAAACAAGAGGACAATAACATAATGTAAGGTATGTTACTTTTCGCCAATTAAGTTATAAATGCAACTTTTACATAATGTTGTAACGACGCAAATGTTAATACGTTAACAACAAATTTACAGTTGAAAATGAAAATAAAACCCACTGACGATAGCACAAAAGTGCTGAAACATGTATGTGTGAAACAAAAGAAAAAAGGTGTCTTGCATAAGGCGGAACTTCTCAACCCATTTTCTTAGCAAGCACGGGGACAACAAGAAGAACTGCACCACAAGATGATTAGATCTGCACATTCGTTAAGCTTAACACTTATATACCATAATCTGGTCATAATCATAATAATAAAAACAGGAGATCTATGAGGCAACACCAAGGACAAGGGCCTTTGTTGCCGTTAACTCCAGATGAAAGTCAACGCGCTGTTGTCTAGATACTTTTTGATCAAGGCGCATACACAGATGTCAATGAAGTTCTCTCAGAAGCTTTTTCAAGATTCCACAGAAAAAGTACCATTTGGAAAAAGTACTGGTGTCGAATTTCTCGTCTATAAAAGTTACTTGTGAACTTCAGGAAGTTCGCCATGTTGCCCGCTATAACTTCGTGAAAACCACACGTCGCTATATTCATTAATTCTGGATATCTTTGGGGCGGCCTGTCTTAGCTGCCTCGCCCTGCATGAAGGCCTGTTGAAAAGTAATTCCTAAGTTTTTTTCCATGTGAAAGCTCTTAAACTTTGTTTAAATAAAGTAGTTATCCTGGTGACGAACCCATTTCCTCCAGCGAAAGACCAGATTGTCGACACAGTCACTGTAGAACTGACGTTTTTGACTGAGCCACAACCTCACCTCCGCCTGCACCACTTCATCACTATCAAAGAGAAATCCACGAAGGTGGTCTTTGTGTTTTGGGAACAGATGAAAATTAGATGGGACCAAGTCGGTACTGTATACAGGATGATTGATAATAGTTAGTGAACCCAAGGTGTCAGATTATTGCAGATGTCTCAGCTCTCGTATGTGGTCTGGCACTGTTATTCTGAAGGAGGGGATGTCCCATTTCTGGATGAACTCTTCGAACTAGAAACTCGACTGCAGCTCGTGTTTCTGACGCACTTAAGTAGTTACGTTAAACACAGCCATAGTACACGCTAGACTTCCGTGTCCTCTAGCGGCAGTTAGCTGCAGATATTGTTACGTTGGTGGCATTATATTTTTATTTTTAATTTAACAGCATGAATTTTTCTTTTGTTAGAGCATGATTCTTTCTCTCAGGGATATTATCTTTTCTTATCACTTTTACGTGCATAAGTAAATATGAAACGGGTTCTTGAAGGGCCGCTGCTATTCATGTACCAACTTTAGATTTTGAACGTGATGACTAAAATATAGTTGCCGTTAATTGAATTGAATGTAATTTTGTTAATTTCTATTTATTGATTGTAAGACAAGGCTCGACAGAATTTCGATTGTTGCCGTGGAGCGGCCAAGATAAACCTTATTGAACTCATGGAATCTGTATAATTTAAAAAATGAACTTTAACGTACATTAATTATCTGTTACAATTTAAAAAGGTCCTTACAACGAAATCTCTCGCATTTATAATTACTGTTAACGCTTTGAAAAATAAATTAATACTTCGGCTCGTAATGGCCGACCTGAGGCTGCATCGGAAGATGAGCTTCTCGCAGCGCAAATTATTGAAAAAATGCTTATTAAAAATAATTAACCGCTGCGAGCATTTGAGGTGACAACTATTACAAATAAATTCATTTTGTGATAACAATAATTAGTTTATTTTAGTAGAGTACAGAATAACTTACATAAAATATGTGTAGCCGCTCAATTGCTGCCTTCCGTATCGCGAAACAAAACAGTGTATCTACCATAAAATACGTCCATCTTCCTCGGCCGTACAATCGCATCCCTTTTGATCCTTTTTTATTTTCATAGACATTAAATAAAGATACTACTCTTAAATTATCGCTGCATATCAGTTGTTTCAAGAACATTAACGGTATCTTTTGTTGTTGTTGTTGTTGTTGTCTTCAGTCCTGAAACTGGTTTGATGCAGCTCTCCATGCTACTCTATCCTGTGCAAGCTTCTTCATCTCCCAGTACTTACTGCAACCTACATCCTTCTGAATCTGCTTAGTGTATTCATCTCTTGGTCTCCCTCTACGATTTTTACCCTCCACGCTGCCCTCCAATGCTAAATTTGTGATCCCTTGATGCCTCAGAATGCGTCGTACCAACCGGTCCCTTCTTCTTGTCAAGTTGTGCCACAAACTCCTCTTCTCCCCAATTCTATTCATTACCTCCTCATTAGTTATGTGATCTACCCATCTAATCTTCAGCATTCTTCTGTAGCACCACATTTCGAAAGCTTCTATTCTCTTCTTGTCCAAACTATTTATCATCCATGTTTCACTTCCATACATGGCTACACTCCATACAAATACTTTCAGAAACGACTTCCTCACACTTAAATCTATACCCGATGTTAACAAATTTCTCATCTTCAGAAACGCTTTCCTTGCCATTGCCAGTCTACATTTTATATCCTCTCTACTTCGACCATCATCAGTTATTTTGCTCCCCAAATAGCAAAACTCTTTTACTACTTTGTCTCATTTCCTAATCTAATTCCCTCAGCATCACCCGACTTAATTCGACTACATTCCATTATCCTCGTTTTGCTTTTGTTGGTGTTCATCTTATATCCTCCTTTCAAGACACTGTCTATTCCGTTCAACTGCTCTTCCAAGTCCTTTGCTGTCTCTGACAGAATTACAGTGTCATCGGCGAACCTCAACGTTTTTATTTCTTCTCCATGGACTTTAATACCTACTCCAAATTTTTCTTTTGTTTCCTTTACTACTTGCTCAATATACAAATTGAATGACATCGGAGACAGGCTACAACCCTGTCTCACTCCCTTCCCAACTGCTGCTTCCTTTTCATGTCCCTCGACTCTTATAACTGCCACCTGGTTTCTGTACAAATTGTAAATAGCTTTTCGCTCCCTGTATTTTACCCCTGCCGCCTTTAGAATTTGAAAGAGAGTATTCCAGTCAACATTGTCAAAAGCTTTCTCTAAGTCTACAAATGCCAGAAATGTAGGTTTGCCTTTCCTTAATCTATTTTCTAAGATAAGTCGTGGGGTCAGTATTGCCTCACGTGTTCCAACATTTCTGCGGAATCCAAACTGATCTTCGCCGAGGTCGGCTTCTATCAATTTTTCCATTCGTCTGTAAAGAATTCGCGTTAGTATTTTGCAGCTGCGACTTATTAAACTGATAGTACGGTAATTTTCACATCTGTCAACACCTGCTTTCTTTGGTATTGGAATTATTATATTCTTCTTGAGGTCTGCCTCATGCCTGTCTCATGCATCTTGCTCAGACTCACTATGGAGTCTGAAACGGAGGGTAAATTACCTTTCCTTGACGTCTTGGTCAAGAGAAGGGCTGACGGCACCCTAGGTCATGGGGTGTATCGGAAGACAACGCACACTGATCTGTATTTGCACGCAGACAGCTGCCACTACCCTTCACAGAGGAACGGGGTACTTAAAACTCTAGTACATAGGGCGCGCACTATCTCTGACGCAGAGAGTCTACCCCAGGAATTGGAACACCTGAGAACTGTATTTCGAAAAAATGGGTACTCAGAGTGGCAGATTCAACGTGCTCTCCGCCCAACCACTGCAGCACAACCTGTTGAGATGGATGAAGTCATGAGGGAGAAGGTAGGCACTGCATTTATTCCATACACAGGCGCACTCTCGGGGAAAATCGCCCGCATTCTGAAGAAACACCAGGTCGGAACCGTGTTTTGTCCTCCAAATAAAACTCGTGCACTGGTGGGGAGCGCCAAAGATGACCTCGGTTTGAGGAAGGCCGGCGTGTACCAGATTCCGTGTCAATGTGGCAAGTCGTATATTCGTCAGACGATGCGTACCGTCGAGGATCGATGCCGTGAACACCAGAGGCACACTCGACTGATGTATCCGAGCAAGTCGGCGGTCGCTGAACATTGTTTGTCGGAAAATCACGCCATGGAGTATGACCGCACGAGGATTCTGGTACAGACGTCGAGATACTGGGACAGCGTTGTTAGAGAGGCCATCGAAATTCGCACCAATGACGACCTCATAAACCGTGACTGTGGCTATAATCTTAGCAAGGCTTGGGAACCAGCGATTGGGTTAATCAAGAGTAAATCTAGCAAACGTATAGTTGTGACGACCACGGCGGACAGAGCCATCACACCCACGTCATCTCAGACGCCGTCGCAATCTGTTCCACCGCGCGACCATGGCGCGGGGCGCGGACGGCGGAGGGAGCGCGCCGCGGGCGGAGAGTATTTAAATCGGCCGCCGCCGCGACCGAACCCAGTTCCCTCTGGGCAGCCATAGCGTACGGATCTCCGTGCCGGCATGTTCACAGGGTCTCAGTCCGTCAGTTCACCTGATGATGGCGACATGTATGATCACCGAAATATTGTGCCCGTTGGACACTATAGACCGGCAGCACACCCGTGGATATTTTGATTATCAAATACGCCGGGAGAAACTCAAGAATCATATTAGTCTACCGTTTACTCTCGAACAACGCGAGTATTAAACGCACACTTAAGACTTTCTATGCGAGCTCTGATTTCTCTTTTTTTGTTATGATAATCATTTCAACAGAATATTTTTGCGTTCGGAGGAGAAAGTTGATGAATGAAATTTCTGAGAAGATCCCACCGCAACGAAAAACGCTTTTGTTTTAGTGATTGCCAGCCCAATTCTTGTATCACTTCAGTGGCACCTTCTCGCCTGTTTCGCGACAGTGCGAATCGTGCTGCACTTCAAACTCTTTTTTTTAATTGCTGCTGCAATAATTTTCTGCCCTATTTTGTGTACCATGCGGGATTAGTAGCATCTCTTATTAATTAATGTTGTTTATATCTCTCAGTTGAATGTAAACCACATCGGGTTGACGCTTACTTATTCAGCTTGGAAAGAGTGGAGATTGTCTCTTATAATACTCGCGTTGTTCGAGAGTGAACGGTAGACTAATAGTTTGAAGGTGGTTCGGTAAACTCTCTGCCAGACAATTAATGGTGAATTGCAGAATAATCGTGTATATGTAGATGATTGATGGTTAGACTTTCACCAGATTTTTGAAAGCACTGAACAAATGTTATCATCATCAATAATTGAAAAAGAGGGAATAAAATGGTTCAAATGGCTCTGAGCATTATGGGACTTAACATCTATGGTCATCAGTCCCCTAGAACTTAGAACTACTTAAACCTAACTAACCTAAGGACAGCACACAACACCCAGCCATCACGAGGCAGAGAAAATCCCTGACCCCGCCGGGAATCGAACCCGGGCGTGGGAAGCGATAACGCTACCGCACGACCACGAGATACGGGCAAAGAGGGAACATTGATAAATAGATTCACCTCCTCCCAAAGGTGTACCAAGTGCCAGATGCGAGGGGAGCAATTAAGATTAGTTTCTCTTATATATATGGTGGATTTGGATGTATTGGGATTCTGTTTTGCTATAACGACCTTGTCTTCGCTCTTCGCTTATCCCTGTAACTGTCATGTTCCTACCTATTTTCTTAGGATTATTTATTTATTTCTAAGTGGTTAAGTATGTTTTTCCAACATTTGCATTCTGGGAAGGCACTGAGAACATTTCCGGATGCCGTTTTATGCCTACAATCGAGTTAAAACATGTATTTTCGCCAACATGACGACTGTAGAATGAGGTCACCTCAACTATAATTGTACGAATGGGGTACCTGTTTAAACCTAAGTTTTCTTAGGAGCGTTCAGAAACTGTTTTATCTGGGCCGGTAAAAGGAACCAAACATTAATTTACTCCATTTTCCGAGTATAGCCTCTATCCATACTAACTCACGGAAACTAACTACTTCAGTTTCACAGCAAGGTAAACTACTTCCGACAGCAATATAAACTCCACCACAAACTGTATTTAACCTATCCTTCGTGAACACTATTACTTCGGCTTAACTGTCGCCAGCTATCCGCACCTATAACGATCTGAAGTTCAGTGCGTTCTGTTAACGCTTGCACCTCTCGTTCTCTGCCAAAACAGCTACGACAATTTAGAACTACAATACCGATTGTTACTGTGTCTACCTTTGTTCTGCGTTTGATCTACACCCTTTTAGACTGGCACCCTTACTGTAGTTACGCAATATCCTCTCTTCTTGTGTGACTTGGACCTCTGACCTATTATGCGGAACCCGAAAACCCACCGACTCATGGTGCAATTCGAGGAATCTGCAACCTACGCGGTCGCAGAATTGTCAGAGCCTCTGACACAGACCTTCCACTCGGCTCTGAACCAAAGGTCCACAGTCGGTTCTGTCACCGATGGTGAGTTTCCCCTTCACCTCGCAAGCCAGACGTCTTCTGTGTTCTAAATTAGGAACTTCATACGTATGTAATTCGTTTTTAAGAAGGATGGCCATTTTAAACTACCGGATCAGTGATAAGTTAGTATCTCACTGGAGCAATTACAATTCTGTCTCTGCACCAGATTCATTCTTCTTCAAAAGTCAAAGAAGAGGAAATATACAGGCTGATTCATTGATAGTGACCCGGCCAAATATCTCACGAAATAAGCGTCAAACGAAAAAACTACAAAGAACGAAACATGTCTAGCTGGAAGGGGGAAACCAGACGGCGCTATGGTTTTTCCCGCTAGAAGCCGCTGCCATAAGTCAAACGGATATCAACTGCGTTTGTTTAGAGAGGAACCCCCATTTTTTCTTACATATTCGTGTAGTACGTAAAGAAATACAAATGTTTTAATTGGACCACTTTTTTTGCTTTGTGATAGATGGCGCTGTAATAATCACAAACGTATAATTACGTGGTATCACGTAACATTCCGCCAGTGCGGACGGTATTTGCTTCGTGATACGTTACCCGTGTTAAAATGGACAGTTTACCAATTTCGGAAAAGGTCGATATCGTGTTGATGTATGGCTATTGTGATCAAAATGCCCAACGGACGTGTGCTATGTGTGCTGCTCGGTATCCTGGACGACATCATCCAAGTGTACGGACCGTTCGCCGGATAGTTACGTTATTTAAGGAAACAGGAATTGTTCAGCCACATGTGAAACGTCAACCACGACCTGCAACAAATGATGATGCACAAGTAAGTATTTTAGCTGCTGTTGCGGCTACTCCGCACATCAGTAGCAGACAAATTGAACGAGAATCGGGAATCTCAAAAACGTCGGTGTTGAGAATGCTACATCAACATAGATTGCACCCGTACCATATTTATATGCACCAGGAATTGCATGGCGACGACTTTGAACGTCGTGTACAGTTCTGCCACTGGGCACAAGAGAAATTACGGGACGACGACAGATTTTTTGCACGCTTTCTATTTAGTGAAGAAGCATCATTCACCAACTGCGGTAACGTAAAGCGGCATAATACGCAACGGAAAATCCACGATGGCTGCGACAAGTGGAACATCAGCGACCTTGGCGGGCTAATGTATGGTGCGGCATTCTGGGAGGAAGGATAATTGGCCCCCATTTTATCGGTGGCAACCTAAATGGTGCAATGTATGCTGATTTGCTACGTAATGTTCTACCGATGTTATTACATGATGTTTCACTGCATGACAGAATGGCGATGTACTTCCAACATGATGGATGTCCGCAACATAGCTCGCGTGCGGTTGATACGGTATTGAATAGCATATTTCATGACAGGTGGATTGGTCCTCGAAGCACCATAGCGCCATCTGCTTCCCCCCTTCAAGCTAGACAAGTTTCGTTCTTTGTAGTTTTTTCATTTGACGCTTATTTCGTGAGATATCTGTCTCGGTCACGATCAATGGACCACCCTGTATAAGCGATCGCATAGCTATCTGTTAGCATGCAAACTTAGCACACCAAGGCGTACCAAGGAGCCGGAATATGAAGCGGACTTAGAAAGCAATTTTCTCCATAATCGTGGCACAAGGTAATAAATGAAAAACTGGAACTAATGCTGACGGTATCATAGGACGTGCGAAAAGATACCGGAAAATAGCTTCTGTGACGCCGGAAGGAGCCGTAGAGGGTAATAATAGGAGAAGATAGAGATTTGAATAGTCGGAACAGAATCCATATACTTGCCTATCACGGTGTCTCGAGGTTCCTCCAAGCCCAGGCTCTTTCTCATTCCTTCCAGGTGGTTGCTTTATGAAACTATTCAGTCTTAAGTAGGCGCTCCAACAGGTAGCTCGCGGAGCCTCTCTGTACACTCGACTAGCGCTGACGTCGTTTGCGTAGAACAGCAGCTGCAACCAAATTCGTGTCGCGTCTGTGCCCTTTAAGGGAATTAGAGTAAATGGAACAATGCGCATTGTTTGTGCCAACCAAACTTAATTTGCGTCCTGCCGTGCAATTGGCTTACCGAGAAACTATGTCGACAAATTCTAGCTCTGTTAAGAGACGTACATTCTTCTACCATATTGTCGAAACATGCACTTGACTTTCTCTCTCTCTTTCTCCCCTGAGAGTTCCAACGTACGTGTATGCATGATCTCTATCCGTCCAAAAAGTTCCGAGACTGATTATATGTCTGACGTACAAGCGGCGCTAGCGCACTAACAGCGGTGGTAACTTGAACCAACAAATCTGAAAACGAGTGTCTATTCGACCAGTCAGCTCTGAGAAGGAGTGTTAAGTGGTTGACGTGCGGCCGTAGTGTCGCAAATCGCAATAGGACGGCATTTCCTACTAAAATGTTCAAGACATTGTCCGGAAGAGAAAAGTATGTGCAAACTTTCATCCGCACACCTGGACTCCAGAACAAAAACAACAGCGAGTTGACGCCTGCTGCGACTTTTACGAAAAAAGTCAACACGGATGAAGAGACACGATGTTATCAATACGAACCTACCACAAAACGACAAAGTGCAGAATGTCACGTGGTCAACGCTTTGACGACGTAACCGACATACAAGCCAATGTGGCGTGTGAGATCAACAACGTATTAAATAATGATTTTTTGACAGTTCTGCATGAACGTATGAACGTTATGTACTTTGTGCTCAAGTGGTGGCAGACATCTGAAGTGTTAAAACCACGATTTTAACTTTCACTATTTGATTTACACGAATGTTCAGAAAAAGAAAACAGAACACCTTGAACGATTAGAGACAGGACATTCATATTCACAGGACATGTACATTGGTATGTTCTCCAGCAATGATTAGCATTTGCACAACGTCGGTCTGCGGCTTGAACGTCAACATCGCGGCTCGGCACTGCCTACCGGTAAAATGTGCCTGCGGCTCTCGTTGTCGCCATAAACTGAAGTTAATGAGTCTCTGTGACCGGAGCAGAAGTGCAGGGTGCTTCGCAGACATATGCACGGACCTTAAAGTCAAAACAGTGAATTTTAAAGAGGGCGCGTTTTTCGCATGTGGGAGTATGATGCATCCATCCGGGAAATTGCTGCTCGTGTCTGACGAAGTGCTCAGCAGTACAAAGGGTGTGTGCAGAATGACTCCTGGAAGGCCGTAGAATACGACGAGATGGGTTACGTCGTTCCACCCAGACCACCCCGCGAAGATATCGACAGCTCATCCGAATGCGATTGTAGGACGGATCAGCGTCCTCTTCGATTCTGGTGCAGTAGTGGAACTGTGGAATAGAACTGTGGAATAGTGTAACACATCGTACAGTTTCAGACGTGATTGTACATCGCCGTTTATTGCGAACGCGTCTTCCTCTTCTCCCCCTGCACTAGAGGAGTCCATAGAAAAATGCTAGACGGCAATGACGTACGGAACGACGTCATTGTGACTCGCGTTTTTCTGACCACGCTGTATAATCACGGAAATACGGTTCTGCCCTGACCAAACACAAATCCTCAAAGATGTTTCGGTGAAGTTTCACCATCGTCAGTCACGTCATCTGTTTTCTGTCGATAACATGTAATGAAATTTTGCATAATAATTTATAGATTTGAGATTGTGATATGTACATTTATAAAATTATAAACAAAAAGTATTTAGCCTATCTTAGTATCACATACTGATGCTTATGTCCCTCTCTGAAATTTGCAGTTCAGCTGATATTTTGCTGCAGGTTATTAGTCATCTGCAGCTGCTCAGGATTTTCAATATTATGTCACATATATTCACCAAAATTCCTAGACATAAAATGAAAGTATTGTCTTTTTCTCACATTACTACTGTTACGTTATAGTACTGATTAAATTCTAATCTTCTGTCATCACTGATTTGTTTCATTCTTTAGTAGTTAGGTTAAAGTAATGGCTCTGAGCACTATGGGACTTAACATCTGAGGTCATCAGTCCCCGAGAACTTAGAACTACTTAAACCTAACTAACCTAACGACATCACACACATCCATGCCCGAGGCAGGATTCGAACCTGCGACCGTAGCGGTCGCGTAGTTCCATATTGAAGCGCCTAGAACCGCTCGGTCACACCGGCCGTCGTTAAAGTAATAATGTTCTAAAATGATGCAGATTACGAATCAGCACTTTAAACTGATTAGGGAATAGGGGGTCTGTGTATGTGAACTGAGTGTACTTACTTTTCGTTGGTTCCTCCTTTTCACGCCTCTACAGGATACGTGAATTGTGTCCTCATCTTCTGATAATTAATTTACAGCTGAGAACAGGGTTAGACTGCAGAGTGCTGTGTATTTCATATATTTTCCATCTAATATGGGTTTTGGTATAAGGTAATTTTCCTCTGTTGTAAGTTTCTGTAGAAAGCTGTTTTATGCGTTTAAAAATCTTTAGGTTACTGTTCATGGCTGTTTGGTCTGTGGCCCATGTTCACAATGTGCTCCGCTAATGTGAAATGTTTGCTGTTACTCTTGTGCCCTTCTGTGTTCATTTTATTGCTGAAATATCTACTTGTCTGTCCGATATAAACTGAGCTGTAGTCGTGACACGTGAGTCAACAAATTTCAAATGTATTTGTATGTGTTAGTGCTTTTTTACTATGTTGCCAATCCTATGAGCTGATTTGTTGTCGTAAGTGAGTGCATAAAATCTGTTTGTTGTTGAGAATGTTTCTTGTTCAGATGTGTTGTGTATGTTTGCATTCTGTGCGTTTAAGTTCTGTGTTTGTGCGTTGCCCGCATCTCGTGGTCGTGCGGTAGCGTTCTCGCTTCCCACGCCCGGGTTCCCGGGTTCGATTACCGGCGGGGTCAGGGATTTTCTCTGTCTCGTGATGGCTGGGTGTTGTGTGCTGTCCTTAGGTTAGTTAGGTTTAAGTAGTTCTAAGTTCTAGGGGACTGATGACGGTAGCAGTTAAGTCCCATAGTGCTCAGAGCCATTTGAACCATTTTTGTTTGTGCGTTAGTGTTTCTCTGTTTGTTGCTGTGTGTTGTGTTTCTTGGCTTCTTTGTTTTAATTTTGCGGTTTAGTTTGTCTATCATGTTTGTTTTGTATTTTTTTATTTGATTGTCCCCAGCTCACTCATGTAGTTGACTTCGCTGACTAGAGTTTTATTCGGCCTGTGTAGCATGTATCGGAAAATGGTTCCTTTGCATGGCGTAGCGTGCTTTGAATTTCTGTGTGTGGTTGTGCTGGTGGTTATAGGTTTCGTATACAAGAAAAATTTGAGTAGTTTGTTAATTTGTTTATGATGATGTTTAAGAAATGAACTTTATGCCATCTTCTGTTTATCTGTGGGTGTGCTGTATTTATATCATTATAGACTTGTTGTACATGATTGGGAATTTCATCTACATAAGGGTGTCATTTTATTACCGTGTTTTATTTGGGTTTCATTGAAATGTCAAATATTTTTTTCTCAGTGTAATTTTGCCTAGGAATCCTCTGATTAGTTATTCTAGGCGAGTCTCTCCTGTTGTGAGTATAATTGGTTGTTAGATGAGAAGTAAACTTGTCCTATGATTATATTTAGAATACTTGTTATTTCTTCTATATGTGGTTGGGAACGTCACTTTGTTTCCTAGGTGTTGTTTGAAGTTATCGATGAGTTTTGTAGTGAGGATGCTGTCTCGAAATATGTGAGTGTAACTGTTGTTTTTATACTGATATATGTGATGTTTTGTATCAGCTCCTCTCTCTGTTATAATCTCCTATTGTCTGTTAATACGTAGTGCTTCTGTAAGTACGTGTGTATATCTCTATCTAGATGATTTGTAAATCTGATTTTAAAATTTACAAGCCACCTGACAAGAATAAGCTGCTTATGGATTGTTAGTATGTTTAAAGTTGTTATCTTGGGGTTCTTTTCTCACAACCATGAAACGTCTCCTTAGAAAAATTATTGAATTACTGTGCTGGTAAACCTCTACGTTATTTAATTTTAAAACAGCTGAGCGGAACTGAACGTACTTTGACATTTCGCTCTTTACCTATTCTGATCAACACTAAACTGACACACAATATTTTTAGCGAAACGCAATCTGACTTTCAAAAATCCCTACAAAAGAAAGACCCTGACTAACAATAAGCTATACCTTTCATGAATCACTTGCCTCACAAAATCTTCGTTACTCAAACTACTGCAATACAGCGAGCGCCATTACTGCCAGCTAACAAAAGATTCTAACTACTGAAGGGACTAACTACTAATAGGCATAGTTAGCAAATGAAATATTTTGATAAAAAACAAACAATGTATTTACCTTAACAGTGTTCAAAAGTCATAATATATATATCAGTTCATGACATCCAGTCTTACAAATTTACTGTCTCTGATGGACACACGTCCAGATTATCCGCTCTCAAAACTCCGCCATCTCCCTCCCCACATCCACCACTGCTGGCGGCTCACCTCCAACTGCGCAACGCTACGCGCTGTTAACAGCCAACTGCCCAATACTGCAATAGCAAATTCCAACAATACAAACCAGCCACAGACTGCACTCAGCCCAGTCAGTGATTTTCATATAGAGCGCTACATGGCGTTACCAACATAAAAACCTAAACAGCCTACTTACAACCATTTCATTTTTTGTTTTGTGAATATGTGTGACATGGCTTTTGAAGTTTCTGTATTTTTTCTATTATCTTTGTGTTGGATCACTGGATTTACTATATTCCTATATTCTAGAAATTGTAGAGATTTGTTTGCTGAGTAACGTTTGGGTGGAGTGGTGATCAGGCTGGGATTTGCATAGGTGTGGGCTCAATTTTGCAAATAATTTAGTAAACATAAAATGAGATGATCGAAAATTGACTACACATAATACGATTGCACACAGTCTGCAGCCCAGTTAACGTCGCTGACGGCAACACTTGAAATAAAACGATAACAACAGAAAATTCCTTGAACAGAATAAACAAAATTGTAATTAGAGTATGCCCCAGTAAGGGAAATTGGGTCAACAACAACAATATTGAGTGATATACGGCCCTTGGCCACAGGCAACAGGATGGCAAAAACAAATAGCCTGCAGAAATAACAACTAGCAACAAACAAAACATCAGAAGGCAAATCCCTGGCTTCATTACGGCCTACTTACCCACATCCGTCTTGAGCCACCTTATCAAAGTCAGAGTGGCGCAAGATATCCCACAAATGCCGCCGACTGTGGCCTCTCTAGTTAAGCAGTACCGCGATTGCGATACTGACATGCCTGGCTGGACAGAGGAGGAAGAAAGACTCACTGCGAATTACAAATTCAGGGCACAACTCCAAGACTGTCAAACGAATAGCATTTCCCTCGCTAAAATCGTCCATGTGCTCTAGCACCTTCACCTGCACTGGTTCACCCACGACCTGCTGAAGCTGCTGGGATAGCTCTGCCACCACGTTCACAGGGGCCACCCATGGATTGTCACCTCATATGAGAGCTCAGCGACGCTGCACCCAGGATATGCCTACTGCCCATTACCTCAACAGCATACAGGGAAATAAGACGTAACCATCTAGTCCATAATGTAATTCAGTGTTTCCCAACCTTTCTTAGCCATTACCTACGAGTGGAGTCAGAAATTAGCTTGTATTGCCGCCCTCCTTCCCCCTGTCACCTGTTGCTCCCCCATCTCCCACATTATCACCAACTTTAGCACCTAACTAAACTATGGAATGAAAAAGTATTCTTGGAACACATCTGCTTTTAAAATAATTAAAGTTGAATTATGTGTGTAAGTGTAAGTGTGTTCTCGAATGAGTGGCGAAGGAATTCGTGATGCATAGTGAGTGCTACTCATAACCCGCCAGGTTAGCCGAGCGCGCGCTGCTTCATTGACTCGGGTAGGCGCGCTGACCCTGGGTCGAATCTGCCCGGCAGATTAACGACGAGGGCCGGTGTGCTGGCTAGCCTGGATGTGGTTTTTAGGCGGTTTTCCACCTCCCCGTAGGTGAATACCGGGCTTATCCCCACGTCGCGTCTCAGTTACACGGCTCGCAGACATCTGAACATTTTCGCACTATTCCATGGATTACACTAGTCGCAGACAGTTGGGGTACACTAATTTCTTCCTGGGGGTTACGGGATGGCGAAAGGAAGGGCATCTGGCCACTGCTTCCACTAACATTGCAACATCAGATTGACCATGCCAACCCTGAGTATCCACGGGAAAAACGGCCAAGCAAAGGAAAGAAAAGAAAGAAACTAAGTGCTACTCATAATTTCTTCTCAGAAAGAAAGCTAACTAGCCACAGTTAGGCTACATACTTGTTACAAAACCTGCTTCCCCTGCATTACTCCTCTCCGTTATGGCACTTGCCTGAACTGCACACTGCAACCCTATTTAAAATCAAACAAATTCAGATGTGCGCACTATACTTACCGTTGGTGGATCATGTCATTTCTGGACTGCTTACTTCCGAACTGACAGAAATTGGACGACTTCAGGCTGTTAATGCTTTGTTCAAAAAAAGGTTCTGCGCACTATGGGACTTAACTTCTGAGGTCATCAGTCTCCTAGAACTTAGAACTACTTAAACCTAACTAAGTTAAGGACATCACACACATGCATGCCCGAGGCAGGATTCGAACCTGCGACCGTAGCGGTCGCACGGTTCCAGCGCCTAGAACCGCTCGGCCACTCCGGCCGGCTTAATGCTTTGTGTCTGACCACTCTGATAGTAACAGAAATAATTATAATAAAAACTGTGTACAGCACTGTACCAACCCTTCCGTAATTACTGCTGTGTCGTTCTGTCAATTAATTCATTACCTGTTTCGAAGGGAGTAACGAAGCAGTTTCTGGACTACTGCAGGTACTATCTACAACTTGGAGAAGATATTTTCTTTAGATATGTAGCATTAGTTACGTACTCGTCTCACTTTTATCTTCAGCGATGTACGGCATAAACCACAACTATGTGTGTAGTGGGTGGACTATGTGAGGAACCTGTAACCTCCACCGCATTAATGCTACTAGCTGAGAAAAAGTAATTCTTGATGATTTATGTAATCAGTTTTAGAGTCTTACAAAATTGTGATAATAGTAATGCTCTTTTGAAAATAACGTAGTTTCGTGACTGAAACAGAATCGAATCATTAGTTTTTACCCTCAGAAAATTTCATTTTATTCCTCAGGTGGAAAATATCCCCAGGTTGAGAACCACTGATCTAATGTCATCTGGTTTCGGGCATCACAATGGCGGAGTGCAAAATACTATGCTCTGCTACAAACTGCAGTGTAGGATTTGGGTGAAGCGGATTTTGATCTATGGGCTGTGTAGGTGAGAGCTAAATTTTACAAACAATTTATTTAACATGAAATGTCCTTTTTGATAATCGACAATAAGTAGTACAACTGAAAATCTGCTGGACACTTAGAATTCTTGAAGCCAGTGCTTGAAATAAGAGGATAACAACATAAATTTTCTTGAGCACACTATAACAAAATTGGAGTTAGACTTTGCCCCAGCAAGAAAACTGGGCCAATACCAACAGTTGCTCAAAGATATGTATATTAACGCAATTAGCACAGACATCTAGTTGCGAAAGAAAACAGCTTTCTCGCATAACCACCTAGAACAAAGAAAAATAAGAAGGCACTTCTTTGGTTTAATTATGGCTTAGTTACATTAGTAGTCAATTAAATATGCATCTACAAGCACTCTCATCACCAAATACCGGCTATTCAGTAAGATAACGTTACTATCAACTCTATGCGTATTTCGCAATTACAATTTTCTGTATAATGGCACTTACTGATCTATAACACTCGTGACATAATAATAAGATAATTTTCTCTACAGTGGAAGATACACACCCAATCACATTCATGGTGTAATAATAATAATAATAATAATAATAATAGTTTTCCATACAGGACATACGAAATCAGTGTAAAATTAACAGATTCAATTCGACTCTCAATCTGACTATCGCTAGAAACAACAGCCACATGACCAACGTTCCAAAACAGAATAACAACACACTAAACTGTACTCGCAGTTCTTCGGTGACTAAAGCACCCTGTTAATACTCCTTATATAACATGGAAGCCTCTGTTCACGTCTCCTCTGGAATTGTTGTCCTCTCGCGTGGGACACGACACCAGTAGGCCCACTCGGTTTCTTGCGTTAAAAAAATCGGACATGACACGTGCTGACCCTTAGCGAAGTCTCGAACTTGGCTCTTGGGCAAACCTTTTGAGAAGGTTTCCCATTCTTGGCAGTCCACGGACTTGCTATCCTGCTTCTGAAGTGACGGCTTTGGACTGCTGCACTCACAGAAACGAGAAAGGCTAATGTACCAGCCCTGGCCCAGCGCCTCGACAAGACTCGTCAACTTCAGCTACCACAGCTTCTGGAGGGGTGCTAACCTACTGTCGATCTGTTTTCAGATGCTTTTTCGATTTATGAATCAAATTAAATCTATTACAGTACAGCTTTGCCCCATCAGTTCAGAAATCGTTATCTAAGTGGAAATTTCAAAACAACAGAAAAAAGGATCAATTAGAAGTCACCTAGCCTAACAATGGGATGAAAGACGCCATCAGCGAGATTACGAAGGAGGAACTTGGTATTTCACTTAATAAAAATTGTTCACAAAAAAATTCTCCAGTAATAAAAAAATGTCCTTATTACATAGTAATAAGCATCAGACATACCAATTTTGGGATAAATGAAAGGAAATGAAGAAATCAGGAAAAAGAAAAGAAGCATTGTTAGGAAACAGTACATCAGTAAAACCATTTAAATTAAGAAGTAAAAAAGTATTCAGTATGTAGGAAAAGTTAAATGAAATTAGGGAAAGCAGACTAATGTTGTATTGGCATAGCCAAAGAATGCTACATAGGAGACTGACAAATTTTTGCACACAAATTTGAAATATTAAAAGACAAATATGACTATCTCAAATGCGCATGAAAATCCAGAAGAAAAGGGAAGGGGTAAGTAACATAATTTAAGACAGACCATATTACTGAAACAAAATTAAGAGATGTGAAGGTGTTCCTAGACATAACAGTTCCAAAACAGCAAGAAAGAAAATGGATGACATAGGAGAGGGAAAACAATGAACAGCTGAAGAAGTACTGAAAAAAGAAAAATTTTGGAAAATTGTGGTAAGGTCTTATAGAACCAAACTGCTGAGCTCATCCGTCCATAAGCTTACACACTACTTAATCTAACGTAAACTAACTTACACTAAGGACAATACACACACCCATGCCCGAGGGAGGGCTCGAACCTGCTTACGGGGGGAGCCGCGCGGACCGCGACAATGCGCCCAAGACCTCGCGGCGTAGCCGCGCGGCCAGAAGAAAGAGTGAAGCTAGCTTAGCAGCATCAACGTGGCCTTTATCTCACCTGTATCTAAAGAAGAAGAAACAAATATCCCAGCAGTTATGAAGGGAAGGCAAGGCAACAACAGTTAGTAATGAATTCGACAGTCTAATGTAGACTCAATATTATCAGCACGAGGAAACATTTATGGTTCACAGCACATTTTAAGTGAGCATTGAAATGATGGGAAGATTGTAATTCCAGCTGGTGTGTTAGCTTCCACTATTCAGGTAAGTTTTGCAGTTCAACCTTTAGAAAATTGAAACATGAATGGACGCAGGTGGTCTTAAGACCATGTGGTCGTAAGAAGAGAGTAACTCTGAAATACGATTTCTCATAATACTGATTGTGTGTAACTAACGTCAGGAAGCTAGAGTGAACGATAGATAACCAAGGCTAATACGAAGATTTTGCCTGCTAGGCTGGTGAAGAACGCAAATCGATCGCTCAGCGATGGAGTGCTGGAGATTCTTAACCCTCGAAATCCGGGAGTGCGCAAGCGGAATGAGAACTAGAACGATTGGCTTTTGTCAGTCAGTCTTCCTGATCTGCCTGGCTGCATTCTTCTTGATGATCGTAATGCTGCACCCGGGTGATTTCGTAGGATCCATAATTGGTGGCGAGAAGAATATCGAGCAGAATGAGACTCGACCTCGCAGGGATTTTAAATGTCTCAGCCCCGAACGAAAACACAACAGCATCGGAAGACCTCGTTTCGTTGCCACCTTAACCGCAATATAGACTAGCACTGGCTAAAGTGGCATTCCTCGCCAAGAGAAGCCTACTAGTATCAAACAGTGGTATTAACCTGCCGGAAGAAATTTCTGGGAATGTGCGTTCGGAGCACAGCATTGAATGGTAGTGAAACATGGACTGTGGGAAAGCCGGAACAGAAGAACATCGAAGCATTTGAGATATAGCGCTACGCAAGAATGTTGAAAACTAAGGTGACTGATAAAATAAAGGGCGAGGAGGTTCTGCGCAGAATGGGCGAGGAAAGGAATATGTGGAAAACATTGACAAGAAGAAGAGATAGGATGGTAGGACAGAGCAGAATAAAATTGAAGCATCTGAGATGTAGCACTACGCAAGAATGTCGAAAATTAAGGGGAGGATAAACTAAAGAGCGAGGAGGTTCTGCACAGAACCGGTGAGGAAAGGAATATGTGGAAAACATTGACAAGAAGAAGGGACAGAATGGTTGGACAGGTGTTAAGACATCGGGGAACAACTTACATGGTAATGTAAGGAGCAGTAGAGGGTGAAAACTGTAGGAGAGGAAAGAGATTGGAAAACATCCAATAAATAATTGAGGACGTAAACTGAGAGTGCTACTCTGAGATAAAAAGTTTGACACAGGATAGGAAATCGTGGCGGGCCGCATCAAATCAGTAACTTCATCTTTATCTTCTCTTCAGGTATTAGGCAGGAATTGCCTGTTACGATAACCACCTCTGTCGGCGTTTTCCTCTGCCTCTTCTCCCATGGCACTTATAATTTCTTGCCTTTAAGGGAAGTCTCTCACTCTCCATTATTTGTAGACGGTCGTTCCATTTTCTTCTGTAATCTCGAATTTTATCATTGAGGCTAAGGATTTGCAGTTCTTCTCTAATATCTTGATTTCATAGCCTGTCTTCTCTTGTGCAACCTTTAACACCTCTAAGGAATTTCATTTATTGTGCCAGAATCAGGCTTTCTTGCTTCTTGGTAATCATTTGTGGGAACTGCAACAGTTTTGTAAAATTTAATTTGAGCGTCTTTCCTGGTTGTTTTTTAGTTTTCTGTTAAGTGTTACATATGCGTGGCTGAATTTACGCAGCTTAATTTCAATATGTCTGCTGTAGCCATATGCCACTTCACATCCTAGATAGTTGAAATGGTTTACTTGCTCTGAAATCTTCTGATCTATCACTATTTTGGTTCTGATTGGTTCTTTCTTTTGTGTTAGCAGAAGAGCCAACACCGTGTTACGATTGGAGACCAAAATGAACGGGTTTTAGCTCACGCAGGCTGGCGTGAGGAGGGAAGGACTATACTGACGTGAGGTCTGGAACATGACAAGGAATTAGAATTCAGAAAGAGGACGTAATTAGTTTGATACTTAATTTTAATCCATTAATGATGAACGTCGCTCCTGACGCTACATGATTCACAATATTATCTTTCAGAATACATTCTTGAAGATAGTAATTATAGTGACTGAATATGGCGCCTTGCTAGGTCGTAGCAAATGACAGCTGAAGGCTTAAACTGTCGTCTCTGCAAATGAGAGCGTATGTAGACAGTGAACCATCGCTAGCAAAGTCGGCTGTACAACTGGGGCGAGTGCTAGTGAGTCTCTCTAGACTAGACCTGCCGTGTGGCGGCGTTCGGTCTGCAATCACTGATAGTGGCGACACGCGGGTCCGACGTATACTAACGGACCGTGGCCGATTTAAAGGCTACCACCTAGCAAGTGTGGTGTCTGGCGGTGACACCACACTTTCCCCATGAAGGCCATTGTCCTAGTTTTTTGTTTTGAAATTTCCATGTTAAATTTTGCACTATTTGTTTTAGCAAGTGAATTCCATTCTGAAGGAATCTAGTAGGATCGCTGCATCATAGGCATTTGGCAAATTATTTGCAAGAATGTTCCTGTCTAGGTAGATGCCTTTCTGAAATTCTGATTTCCATATATGTATTATTTCATTAATGTAGATGCTGAACAAAGTTGGAGAGATGCAGCAGCCTTGTCGTACCCATTTGTTAGTTGGTACCTCATTAGTTGGTACCTCATTAGTTGTTTTACCATTGAGATCTAGAGTGATGTTTGTGTCTTGATATAAACTTTTTATCGCATTTTCTAGATGCTTTCGATATCCATGATTTGTCATTATTGCCCAAGATTTGTCTATTGACATTGTCAAAAGCTTTTTTTTAATGTCAACAAAAGCAACTTGTGTTTCTTTATTATACTCTCTCCGTTTTTTCTATTATTTGCTGTAGAATATAAACTGCATCTATTGAGGAGCGTCCTTTCCTACAACCCATTTGTTCCTCATGCGGTACTGCTCCAGCTATGTTTGTAAGTCTTGCATTTAAAGTCTTAGCATACTCTTTGTATGCTGGGTCCAGTAAACTTATTCCACTGTAATTGCTGCATAGGCTTTTATCTCCTTTTTTAAAAACTGATATCACTCTAGCTGTTTTCCAGTCTTTGGGAATACTCTTCTTCTTCCAACATTCGTTGAAGAGATGTAGCAGTCATTGGTGTAACATCATTCCTCCATATTTTGATAATACAGCATTAGTGCCGTCTTTTCCTGTTGCTTTCTGTTCTTAAGTGATGTTAGTGCAGATGTTAATTCGTCAGACTGTATTTCATCTAATCCTTTCTCGTCTAGTTGTTCAATTTCAGTTTCTTGTGCTGTATGATCATACCACAATTTACTGTAATGATTTATCCACTGTTTTTCTTCAGTACTATTTATTGTTATCTTGTCTCTTTCTGTTGCGTTTAAGGTTTTTAAAACCTTATATGCCATTTGTTGTCTTCCGTGGATATCATGTTCGATATTAGAGATAAACCTATCCCAGTGTTCCTAGTGTACTTTCCTTACTACGCATTTAGTGTTATTTCTTTCCTCCTTATAGTATTGTTTGTTCTCAATAATGGTGTTGCGCCGGCCGCGGTAGCCGAGCGGTTCTAGGCGCTCAATCCGGAACCGCGCGACTGCTACGGTCGCAGGTTCGAATCCTGCCTCGGGCATGGATGTGTGTGATGTCCTTAGGTTAGTTAGGTTTAAGTAGTTCTAAGTTCTATGGGACTGATGACCTCCGCAGTTAAGTCCCATAGTGCTCAGGACAATTTGAACCATTTGAATGGTGTTGCTTAAGGATTTTATATGGGCATCCTGTGTTTATTCGACAGCTTCCATTATATCTTCATTCCAAAATTTTAGGCCTTTTCTTTTCCGTATTATTTTCTTTTTACTGAGAGCTTCTCCAGCTACTCTGCATACAGTATTCTTCAGAGTTTGCCATTCTTCATCTATATCGTTTTTAGTTGGAATGTTTCCTAGTTCTTCATTTAATCTCCTTTGGTACAGGTGTCTGATACTGTCCTCTTCAAGCAAGTGTACCTTATTAACGCTTTGATCTTGTTGGTTTGTTATTTGTTTAGTTATTTTCTTCCATTTTATAAAAAGATCTAGTTTGGAGATCAGTAAGAAATGATCTGATCCTATATCTTGTCCTCTATAAACTCTTGTATCTTTACTCGGCCCGCTAGCTTATCATTTACTAAGATGTAGTCAATTACTGATCTAAGACCTCTGCTGGCTAAGTATACTTGTGTATATCGTTTTTCTTAAAAATTGAATTTGTGATTTTTAAGTTGTTGTAAGTGGCAAAATCTCTTAGTAATTTTCCATTTTAATTTCATATTGGTTCTCAAAAAGGACCTATAACGATTGTTACTGGGATATTTCCTATTCTAGCATTAAAATCACCCATCATAATCATCTGGTCAGTAGCACAGTATTTACTCAGAGTCTTCTGTAATTCTTCATAGAAGCTTTCAGACTCATCTTTTTTTCCTCCTTCAGGTGGCGTTACCCCTTATCAGTTTCAGCCTGACTGGAAGTATTCTTTCACTTACATATGTTCAATCTTGAATGTCTTTTTCCCACTTTCTATGTAGGAGTAGTGCTACACCTTTGTTTGCTCTTTTATATTGTTTAACACCACTGTAGAACATAATGAAATCCTCTACATATTTATTTCCTCTTAATTTCTTTTTAGTTTCTGTGAGTGCTACAGCATCGGTCTTCATCTCACTTAGTATATTTACTAGTTCTACGTCCTTTTTTGAAATTCTTCTCACTTTTCTGTTGCTACTTTGATGGGTCCATTTATCGATTTTCGTTTGTCCTTTTTCGTAGCCTTGTCATTTACCTTTGAGACCATCCAGTTTCCGAGGGTCATTTGGGCACTGGGAGTAGTCTGTGTTTTCTGAGTGTTGGTTACCAACCCCTGCTCAAACCCCTTCTAGGTGGACCAGGATTTTCTTTCAGGGTTGTCTCCTTTAGCCGATATGTTCTGGTTATTTAAATTCCCCGGAAATAAGTTCACCTTTCATCTTCTCCTATTGGCATTGCAGCCTGTATCCACTGTGTGTGTCATACATTGTCTAGGGGTCTCACGACTCATGCATTCAAGGATGTGGGACTACGGTTTGTCGGCAGAGCTGCATTGAAATCCTTGAGGTCTGATTGATTTCTCAAATTTCAGAGGACGTTTCCCAGAGTTTTGTTTCTGCAAACAGGTATCGGCAGCCTGAGCAGACTCCAGGATCCTTTGCCAAGCTTTGATTGTTGGAAAATAGAATGAATGACACCCTCAGGCCTCTAAACCTAATACCATTGGGGTCGAAAGTGTAAGAGTTGGCCAAGGGAGGCAGATAGAAAGAAAATAGAAGAAGCCTGACACAAGTAAGCGGAAGTAATGTCGGACTTAGCTAAGGACCCATGTGGTTGCCACCCACATACTGCCAAGGCACGAGCCCCCTGGGGGGACTACTCTTTATCTGGAATCTCACCAACCGACCTGTCTGGCATGGGTGACCCTATTGGGAGCATAGCTCCCGCCAGCATAGCTCAGTGGATCACTGATATACACACACACCTCCCCACCAACGTTAAAGTGGTAGTCCTTGAGGAGGCAAACCAGTAACCAAAATAAATAAAAAATCTAACGCTGTTACGCAGAGGACTTCAGGCAACTTCAGAGTGTGCTAGTTCACCAGTACCTTCTTCCAAACGCCAAAGTGTTCCTAGGGATAGATATCTGTGCGTAGGGCAAGAATAGCACATCTGTTCTTCGGTGACGGTTTTTCCGCATGTTAATGACAATAAGGTGACCTAGATTGAACAACAGCGTAAAATGAGATATTGCATGCAAACACATAAATAATTTAAATTTTTTGTACATGATAAAGTGATGTGAGGATTTGCTTACGATAATTCATACCCGTTGTGTGTGTGTGAGTGTGTGTGTGTGTGTGTGTGTGTGTGTGTGTGTGAGTGTGTGTGTGTTTATGTTAACTTGTCAATAAGTTTGATTTCACGTTACCTGGTAGAAATTAAGATAGATGTAGACCATATTCCATATAAAAGTTCAAAAATGGTCTTTATTCTGCAGTGGATAATGAGTGGCTGATTATAATACGTAAATTTTGTTCAAAAAGGAGTGCGATGTTCTCGTATGAGAGTCAGGACTGGTCGAGACTAGGGAAAGGTGCTACGAACGCACATCTTGAAACAAATACTTGTTGAGATATGCGTCGTTCTGTCTTATAATAGCCATCTGATAATAGCCATCTGCCTGTTGACACTATAGTAGACGCTCCATGTGGCTACCACTCATCTTACACATCATTTTCAGGTAAGCACAACTAGTTGCCCATGGATTTCGTCGTAAGCCTATAACGCATGCTTGTTTGTGTACGTTGTTGATGGACGTGAACTACATTACAATCTTTAAATGTTCCCCTAGTAATTTAAAGATGAAAAGATGAAGCTCATGTGAACAGGGATGGCATACTGCTTGACACCCTCGACAATCCCTTTTTCAACCAACCTTTGTGTCAGGTACTGACACATGTGGTATAGAAAATGAGATGGTGCCTCGTCGTGCATAAATAACATCCATCGTCTTTCCACACGGGTAAAGGTATCCACTATCGCCAGCTATTTGTAGCACAGAAACAGGCGATCTCTCTGTCAGGTATAAAGCTATGAGCCTGTAACCTACAGCTCCCATTTGCACTTTGATATCAAAGTGATCCTGGTGTCTGGTTTCCATGAACTCTCTCCCCATGAGTAGTTAGTGTAGTAATTCACTATCCCACTCTGTTTTAATCCGCAGTCATCCGGAAATAAGATTGATGCTGTGAGTTGCGAATCTTCAATGCTCTGGCTTAGAATCAGTTTGCCGATCTGTATTCAGGTAAGATACTCTTCTGCCAAAAGAACTTGCGCACGCTGGAGTTCAAGTGGAGAAATTGACTGTCTATAAATAACTGACCAATCCAGAGGGTGGCTTATAATTTCGGCAGTTCTTGTTCTTGCTTCTGAATCTTCTTCTATTCGTCTCAACACTCGTTCCCCCATATTCAGCTTGAGAATCGTGCAAGGACTACAGGAATTCTTCGCCCTTGTCACGAATGATCTTTTGTGCACTGTATAGGGACCTCGAACAGCCTCAATAATTATTTCAGGTGGAATGCGTATTTCAGACGGAATGCGTCGTTGAGAATACGTTCGTCGAACATGACTTTTCTTGACGATTGACGCCGTGGACTAAAACATAGCGTAGTATCACGTCTGCTACTTGTCTTGTGGAATGACTCTGTTTACGTTGTTGAGAGTCCACGAAATCACTGGGGTTGTGGTGGCGCCCATAAAGACTCGAAGCTATATGTACCGAATGGCTGATTTAGGAGACAGTTGTGTCATGTCTAACTATAGTATCACAGGCGGTGGGCGAAGTACAGATACAAATTCATGCAATAAGAAAGAACCTCAACTGGAAGTACTGACTGTTATCGACACACGTAAAATGACCTATAGCTCAACAGTCATATTGTGGAGGCCATGGATAACTTTACCTATACTGTCAACACTCGTTTCAAAGATTTTCTGCAAACGTGATGTCGCGTGCAATGTCGACAACCGCAGGAACTACTGTCGACAATCGTATTCTTCGATACGGGCCTCTCACAAGACTTCATGCACGCCTATAGGAGATGTATAAAAGAAAGCCGTTCTTAGTGCGAGTTATTATAATTATTGTTATAATTATACGTCACATAATGATTTACAGACGGTTAATGCTTTCATATGAGAGTGCTCTCCCAGAAGTGAGATGTTGTCATTAATTTACAAATTAATCATGAAACACACTTGTATTATAACTTGCAACATGCCGCTTCAAGGTAACGGCGCATTGGAAATTTATCACAAACATGTGACCATGATCATTAAATGTCAGTCAATAATGAACCAACGATATAATCCTTCAAGAGATACGATGATAACCAATGCTGGAGACTAGCAACACCTGATGAAATACTAGTGTAATGGAGAAGGTCGTGGTTTGCAGAATCGAAAAATGTAGGTTCGCATCCTGCTACATACAATTTTCTTTTTGTCTTAGCGTTTTTAACACGTTTTTCGACTTTCTTCCTGAATATAATACAAGTGTCTTCTGCAATTTCGATGTTATTTACATTTCCGCCTGGTTAGGAAACAAGGGCTGAAATAAATATTTGTCCAGTGTGTGGTTAGGCATGAACGTGAGGACAGCTCAAAACTCTGCGAGTGAAACGAGGAGCAATGATATTCATATTCTTCCTTGTCACAAAGTCGACAGCAGTTCCTGCGGTTGTTTGTATTGCGCTCGGGGCCAAAATGACGTCACATTTGCAGAAAGTATTGTGAAATGAGTGTCCTCTGTACCTCTATGGGGTACGGGAGGGAGTAGAGCCGTTGTTCTAGGGGTCAGGACGCCCTTTGGCTCACCTCCCTGGGCGTGCCTGCGGCGAATCGGTGGATAGGAACCAGATGTATGTCCGACGTCCAGTCATAGTAACAGCAGTTACATAGGTACGTTTATTCTGAGCCAAAGATTTAACAGTCGTTGTCTTGCCAGGTGGCAGTCAGCGCTCTCGGTCTGTGGAGTGTGCATAGATCCGCAAGCGGCCTCCTGTCATGGCGAGTGTGTGACATCACATCGTCCAGCAGGGGACAGCCGAGGCGGTGTTACGTAGTCAGCACTGCGGCGGAGTAGCGCCGCAACAGCTCCCAGGCAGTCAATCAGTCAGCGCACCGTTATTACACTCCGCAAAGTCGGTCGAATCAGTTGGGAAGATGCGCGACTAAGTGCGGGAGCCACGTGACCACGCGGTGTTGAAGCGAGAGCCCCAGCGTAGGGAGCAGCAGCAGTAGTGGCTGGCAGTGGTGAGATGAATCAGCAAGAACAGAGTTTTCCCATACAAAGCAGATAGACAGGCACAAGCCATGAACCAGGGACGCGAGGTTTGGGATCCGCTGCTGACGACAGTCAGCCGGGAGGAGGCTTTCTGCCTAGAAGGCGCCAGTTCGACTCCCAGCGGCATCTGGACGAAGGCGCAACTTAGTGAAGGCAACGTCCAAGAGCAGCACCTAGACGAACCATTTCATGACGGTGACTGGCGTAGACTTCGTCTGGGCAGCTAGCTTCAGGTCGTGACCGATACTACCTGTCTAAAATGGGTAGTATGTGTACGAGGTTGACTCGTCACTGTTTTGGCAGCCCATCGTTTCCCATCACTTATGCTTCTATTTTGCTGGGCAGATCTATAAAAAAACATTAACCAGTTTCCAATACCACTGATGATCATGCTAGTACGATGGGCATTCAATAGCTAATACAAAACATTTCCTTTTTTTCTGAAAGCAGGTTAGTTTTATTCAGCATTCCAGTACACCATACTATGCCACCCTCTCTTGGTTACAAAACCTATTATATAGCGAGGTGGGGCAGTGGTTATCACACTGGACTCGCATCCGGCCATCCTGATTTAGGTTTTCCGTGATTTCCCTAAATCACTCCAGGCAAATGGCAGGACGGTTCCTTTGAAAGGGCACGGCCGACTTCCTTCCACGTCCTTCCCTAATCCGATGAGACCGATGACCTCGCTGTATGGTCTCCTCCCCCACAACAACCCAACTCAACAAAACCTATTTTTGAACATAATCTTCGTTCAATGCCATATTACTGGCAGGCCCTGTCTGCCCGCTTGATACCACTCTGCTCTCCGGAGTCAGAGCCAGCGTCTTGCTGCATCAATAACATCCCCACCAGCCACGTACTGGTTTCCACAGAGTGCATCCTTGATTGTGGCAAACATTGGAAGTCAGAAGTTGCGAGATTCGGGCTTTAGGGTGGATGAGGAAGAGAAGTCCAATAAAAATTGTGAGTTCCTCTCGGATGCGCAGACTTGTGTGAGACCTTGCAATGTCATGCAAAAGCAGAAGTTCGTTTGCATTTGTGTGACGACGAACACGCTGAAGTCATTTCTTACAATTCTTGAGGGTAGCGCAATATACTTCAGAGTTGATCGTTGCGCCATGAGAGAGGACATCAAACAGAATAACCACTTCAGAGTCCCAGAAGACTGTGTCTTTGAAATTCTGTTTTAAAGGAGATGTGGTGTGGTGCCACTCCATGGATTGCCATTTTGTTTCTGTTTCGAAGTGATGAGCCCATGTTTCATCGCCTGTGATGAAGTTCGAGAAAAGAATTGTCACGATCAGCCTCGTAACATGCACGCAATTCGCAGAGATGATTCTTCGTTTCCCTTTAGACGGCGAGGTATCCAACGGGCTGCGCCCTTGAGTACTCCATCTGGTGGTCGAGTGCGCCAGCACTACCAACAGAAGTGCTGTTGAGCAATGAGGTGTTTGATTGAGGTCCGTTGTTCACCTCGAATGAGGCTTTCTGTATGTCCATCCTTTGTATGTCAGTCAGTTTACTGTTGAAGTTTGGAGAGATGACATCACATTTACAGATAGCCACTGATTTATTGTATACAGGGTGTTACAAAAAGGTACGGCCAAACTTTCAGGAAACATTCCTCACACACAAATAAAGAAAAGATGTTATGTGGACTTGTGTCCGGAAACGCTTAAATTCCATGTTAGAGCTCATTTTAGTTTCGTCAGTATGTTCTTCCACCTACGCTCAATGGAGCATGTTATCATGATTTCATACGGGATACTCTACCTGTGCTGCTAGAACATGTGCCTTTACAAGTACGACACAACATGTGGTTCATGCACGATGGAGCTCCTGCAAATTTCAGTCGAAGTGTACGCTTCTCAACAACAGATTCGGTGACCGATGGATTGGTAGAGGCGGACAAATTCCATGGCCTCCACGCTCTCCTGACCTCAACCCTCTTGACTTTCATTTATGGGGGCATTTGAAAGCTCTTGTCTACGCAACCCCGGTACCAAATGTAGAGACTCTTCGTGCTCGTATTGTGGACGGCTGTGATACAATACCCCATTCTCCAGGGCTGCATCAGCACATCAGGGATTCCATGCGACGGAGGGTGGATGCATGTACCCTCGCTAACGGAGGACATTTTGAACATTTCCTGCAACAAAGTGTTTGAAGTCACGCTGGTACGTTCTGTTGCTGTGTGTTTCTATTCCATGATTAATGTGATTTGAAGAGAAGTAATAAAATGAGCTCTAACGCAGAAAGTAAGCGTTTCCGGACACATGTCCACGTAACATATTTTCTTTCTTTCTGTGTGAGGAATGTTTTCTGAAAGTTTGGCCGTACCTTTTTGTAACACCCTGTATATGGATCGTGAGAACCCCTTCAGCATCAACTAAGGCCTGAAGATGCACGGAAGCTCTGATAGGTACAGAATAAATGACAACATAAGGGCGGCTGTAGGTGTTTCATTTTCTTACAATCGAATGAGAGTGTCTGCACATTCCAACACTGCAGACGTCACAGCTGTGTGCGACCGGCCGGCACCCGGGAGACTGGATATGTTTGGCCGTCCCTGTCGCCATGGTGACAGACGCCTCACACAATGACTCATCGTGCTTTTGTTCACTGCCAGGTCTTCGTAGACATTCTGCCAGTCCCTATGAATATCTGAAATCCTCTGATTTTCCGCCAAAAGAGACTCAATAACAGCTCTCTGCTTATAAGGCATCTCCGCTTAAGGCTACGTATAGCGCTGTCACCTAACGGAACTTCATGATACTATAGGAGCTGAAGTGGGAATACTCCCCTATGTCCCACAACAAATTCCGCATTTTTTTCAACCGAAATTGGCAGGCAAATAAAAAAAAATGTATTGCATTAATTATAGAACGTCCCTCATACATACTCACCAGCTTTTCCTCTCTATAGAATTCGTGTGAATTTTATTTTAGCTGTTATTCAGTCTGACTATATTAATTTCATGTACTGACTCGTTCCATGACCAAAGAGATTTGCTTGTCTATTTGGTCCTACGGCAGCAGACCAGTAAAATAAAATCAACAAAGATAAATAAAAAAAACAGAGAAATGGTGTCAGGCCATGTTGTTGTCAGGTCATCAACGCGATAGTAGCTTCTGCCTTTACACTGTGTCAATGATATTATGGTTCTGACGTCACTGTCGGGACCTGAATGTGTGACAATTACTACGAGGCCTAGACAGTACTGTAAGACCACTTTTTCGGCCCCCGTCTGACGTACTTCCATGGTTCTTTTTGCGTCAGCCCGTGACTTCTTCATCTAATGCAGCTATGATGGAACTATATGTTTATAGTACACTTTTTCCAATGTTTAATCAAAGGTGTACAATCCCATACAAGAGTACAGGACACCTTTTTCAAGCAGCATGGTACAACCTTTCTAAGCGCTTATGAGACTGTGGCGTTACAAGCTCACGTAGTTTCTGGGATATTTATTGTTCAAAAAATTAGCTGACTACAGCTCGTGTAGGATGGAAAAAAAGGAATTAAGCGTATGGCAGCGTTGGCCGGGAGGCCCTGATGCGGGGAAGTTCAACCGCCAAGTGCAAGTCTAACTTCATTCGACGTCACATTGGGCGACTTGCGCACCAGTCATGAAGATGAAATGATGATGAGAACAACACCCAGTCCCCGAGTGGAGAAAATCTGTAACCCGGCCGGGAATCGAACCCAGGCCCGCTTGCATGGGAGGCGAGCACGTTCCTACCCAGCTAAGCAGGCGGACCGTGTAGGATGTATTTATGCAGAAACGTACGTCGTGTGGATGGGAATGTGGAGGGGCGGGGGGTGCGGTGGGGGCGAAGCAAGAAATTTACGTGAAGTTAAGGTGTGAATCCTGGTGAGATGCTCGTTATCGTGTTTGGTCCACACATCCCTGATTGCGGTGTTGGCCGGGGGTAGTAATCGGATCTCTGGACGAGTCCAGCGCGCAGAGGCTGTCGGCAAACTCGACGCCCCCTGATTGGACTCGCGTTTCCTCTGCGCCAATCCCCGCCTGGGCATCGTCACTGGCGCGGAAATCCTTGTGGTGGGGGATGGGAAGGGAGGGGGGAAGGAGGGGGGCGGAGGATAGGGGGGGGGGCAAGGCCAAAGCGCGAGCTGCAACTTCCCCTTACCGAAAAGCGCTCGACATACGCTGTGCCTTTGTTTTGAAGTTCGTAACATTAACACAGAGACAAAAGGCTATCCATTACGCTATCCTGACTCTGCGTTCACCTCTCTATCAAGCTCATGACGACCACTTTCACAATCTTTCGAAATAGGAAACCGGTTGTGGCGTAGTGGCGGGTTGCTGAGGTGACATCGTAAGTAGGCTGTTTAGGTTTTTATGTTGGTAACGCCACGTAGCGCTCTGTATGAAAATCACTGACTGTGCTGTGCAGTCTGTGACTGGTTGGACTCATTGTTGGAATATTCGCTTGTGTAGCGTTTGGCAGCTGGATGTGAAGAACGCTTAACGTTAGGCAGTTGGAGGTGAGCCGCCAGCAGTGGTGGATGTGGAGAGAGAGATGGTAGAGTTTTGAGAGGTTACTAAAAGCGGACGATCTAGAGGTGTGTCCGTCAGAAAAAGGAAATTTGTAAAGATAGTTGTCATTAATTGATAGAAATATTTGATGACTTTTTAACATTATTAAGGTAAATACATTGTTTGTTCTCTATCAAAATCTTTCATTTGCTAACTATGCCTATCAGTAGTTAGAATCTTTTATTTAGTATTTTATTTTTAATTAGTATTGACGCTCGCTGTATTGCAGTATTTCGAGTAAGGAAGTTTCTTGTGAGGTAAGTAATTCATGAAAGGTATAGGTTATTCTTACTCAGGGCCATTCTTTTGTAGGGATTATTGAAACTCAGATTGCGTTGCGCTTAAAAAATATTGTGTGTCAGTTTAGGGATGATCAGAATAAGTAAAGAGACAACTGTCTGAGTACGTTCAGTTTTACTCAGCTGTCTCTGTATCAAATAACGCAGAAGTTTACCAGCACAGTAATTATAATTTTCCAAAGGGGACGTTTCATAACCTCGATAAGAATTTGTGCGATATGACATCACTGCATGGCGTGGTGTGGTGTGGTCGAGCGGTTGTAGGCGCTTCAGTCCGGAACCGTTGCAGGTTCGAATCCTGCCTCGGGCATGGATGTGTGTGATGTCCTTAGGGTAGTTAGGTTTAAGTAGTTCTAAGTCTAGGGGACTGATGACCTCATATGTTAAGCCCCATAGTGCTTACAGCCATTTGAACCATTTGAACGCAATTACTGAAGGTTTATCGTATTATGCATCTATAAATCGCGGAGGCCAGACCAGCGTGGGTGATTAGATATTTCGAAGAAAAATTCTTTTTGAGTGCGGTGCAATTAAACGACCGCACATGCGTGAGAACAAGCGAAAGTCGCCTGTCGGCACAGTCCAGTGGAAAGTGGGCAGTTTCGGGATATCTCACCGTAGTTATGTACATATTTTCTGAACTGACTTCCTTGGTGGCAGCACTTATTTAGAAATGAATGATCCACGTGGCAAAGATGAAATTTCTTATGGTAAACTTAGTTTAGAACTCTGTTCATTGGGCCACGGAAAGTGCGTACTAAAATTTCTGCACTTGAGTTTTTAAATGTTGAAATACGTGACTTCGTTCTATTGTGACATTGGGGTTGAAAGTAGATTTTAACTAAACTGATTTCGTCTGAAGTTTTAACTTTTACCATAACGGAGGAAATTGTAAACGATTCTGTAAGCAGCAGTCTTTCAAATGAGAAAATGAAGGAGGAACACATGTTAATAGATAACTAATAACATCGAAATGACGGCTGAAAGTATTTCATTTTATTGTGTAAGTGGAAGGCCAAAGTCCAACAAACGTTCAGTCAAGGGGATGGACATAGAAAATGTAAGAAGCAGTTTCGGTTCTGGTTGCACTGACTTGTTTATCTCCAGTATATGTAAATTTCAGCATCCACTGGAGGCACATAATATAGCAATTGTAGACGCAAAGTTATAAATGAATTACAATAAGTTTAAAGTAACCTATAACCAATATATCAACAAAATGGTTGCAGAATATTCAATTGAAGTTTTTATTAACAGAAGTTGAAAGCGTTTATTGTGAGCGCAGCAGACGAAATAAACAGAACAGTAAACTGACCTGCCGCGCATGTAATGACGAAAGCTAATAGCAGTGAGTCACAGACTTCAAATATGAAACACTGTAGCACTGCACTTCTTTCACTCCTATGGTAACAGGCTGAAAGTCGCACTTCATCAGTTCTTTTCCGTGTTGTTAGCACGAAAAAGCCAAAATATTTGAATTTCACAAATTCTTCGCGTACCGTGGTTGACAGTCTAGGTTCTCTCTGATTATTTGGTCAACAAAATTTGGAGTCACACAAATACTATCAGGAGACAAATAGGAGAAAACCAACACTAAAGACAACAGAGCTCATGAGACAAGAGGCACAATACACAAAAGCAAATCGTAAACTCCAAATGCACACAGATTAAGTTCACTCCAGACTGATAAATCTCGCAAACAGGAAACTAAATAACGAAGAGATTGAACTATTAGAAGAAGGACTGAAGTACGACGTGAATCCAAAAATAGATGAAGACTGCACAGATATGTTTGTAATTGGATAAGAAACTATTCCAACACAACAGGACCAAAAGGGAGGCGAACATTGAGTTAAGTAGTGATACAAATATTTAAAAAAAGATAACCTCAATATTACAGTAGGGATGAAAAAGCAGAATGACAGAAACAATATCAGCCCAGAAACTATACGTCCCAGAAAACTCAGTATAAAACTCCAAAACTAGAACATCATTTCAAAAACAGACGAAGGAATTACAGTATTTCTTGTACACACAAAAAAAAAGAATGTCAAAATTCAAGAAGTAGTTCCAAAAAATTATTAGGTCTACAACTTTGCTTCCGCCGTTTTGAAATAAACGGCAGTAGCGGAAAGTAGTGCTGCAAGTCGTTCGTCATAATTGTCATACAGTAAGCTCAGGCATTTGAGAACATAACGCCATCAAAATATCAGTTGAGTTTTGATTGCGTCAAAAAGTTATTCTCGACTGAATACGTCAACTTATGAGCCCAATTCTCGTCATCTACGGGATATTTTAATTTTCTGCTTTGATATGAAGATATCTGCGACTGAGGCTCATGAAAAGCTGGATAAGAGCTATGATGAGACGGCTGTTAGTGACAGAACTTCGCGGAAAATGGTTTCCATGCTTCAAGAATAGTGATTTTGACGTTGAAGACCGGCATGGTTGTAAAAGAGAGAGAGCTTTCGATGTTACTGCAACCGACTGGAACAATCACAGGAGATCGTTGTCGGAAGCAGTTGATGTCTTTGAGTCGAGCACTGAAAGACAGACGGCCACACCACAGAGATAGATATGAAAAAATGATTTTGCAGCATTACAGTGCACAACCCCACGTCGAAAATCCCGTCAAAACATACTTGCAAACTTTGAAATGGGACGTTCTACCCCACCCGCTGTACGAGGTGCATTCAAGTTCTACGGCCTCCGATTTTTTTTCTAATTAACTACTCACCCGAAATCGATGAAACTGGCGTTACTTCTCGACGTAATCGCCCTGCAGACGTACACATTTTTCACAACGCTGACGCCATGATTCCATGGCAGCGGCGATGGCTTCTTTAGGAGTTTTGACCACTGGAAGATCGCTGAGGCAATAGCAGCACGGCTGGTGAATGTGCGGCCACGGAGAGTGTCTTTCATTGTTGGAAAAAGCCAAAAGTCACTAGGAGCCAGGTCAGGTGAGTAGGGAGCATGAGGAATCACTTCAAAGTTGTTATCACGAAGAAACTGTTGCGTAACGTTAGCTCGATGTGCGGGTGCGTTGCCTTGGTGAAACAGCACACGCGCAGCCCTTCCCGGACGTTTTTGTTGCAGTGCAGGAAGGAATTTGTTCTTCAAAACATTTTCGTAGGATGCACCTGTTACCATAGTGCCCTTTGGAACGCAATGGGTAAGGATTACGTCCTCGCTGTCCCAGAACATGGACACCATCATTTTTTCAGCACTGGCGGTTACCCAAAATTTTTTGGTGACGGTGAATCTGTGTGCTTCCATTAAGCTGACTGGCGCTTTGTTTCTGGATTGAAAAATGGCATCCACGTCTCATCCATTGTCACAACCGACGAAAAGAAAGGCCCATTCATGCTGTCGTTGCGCGTCAACATTGATTGGCAACATGCCACACGGGCAGCCGTGTGGTCGTCCGTCAGCATTCGTGGCACCCACCTGGATGACACTTTTCGCATTTTCAGGTCGTCATGCAGGATTGTGTGCACAGAACCCACAGAAATGCCAATTCTGGAGGCGATCTGTTCAACAGTCATTCGGCGATCCCCCAAAACAATTCTCTCCACTTTCTCGATCATGTCGTCAGACCGGCTTGTGCGAGCCCGAGGCTGTTTCGGTTTGTTGTCACACAATGTTCTGCCTTCATTAAACTGTCGCACCCACGAACGCACTTTCGACACATCCATAACTCCATCACCACATGTCTCCTTCAACTGTCGATGAATTTCAATTGGTTTCACACCACGCAAATTCAGAAAACGAATGATTGCACGCTGTTCAAGTAAGGAGAACGTCGCCATTTTAAGTATTTAAAATAGTTTTCATTCTCGCCGCTGGCGGTAAAATTCCATCTGCCGTACGGTGCTGCCATCTCTGGGACGTATTGGCAATGAACGCGGCCTCATTTTAAAACAATGCGCATGTTTCTATCTCTTTCCAGTCCGGAGAAAAAAAAATCGGAGGCCTTAGAACTTGAATGCACCTCATATTCTCCAGATAATCCTCCCTCTGACTGCCACCTTTTTCCATCTATGACACACGACCTAGGTGACTAGCACTTGCGGTCATATGAACAAGTACAAAGTTGTATTGATTCGTGGCTCCCCTCAAAAGATGCCCTGTTTATACACTGTGGGATTCGTATGGTGCACTGAAGCTAGGAGAAAGCAGTGGCCAACGATGGCCAATACTTCGAATCGTAAACGTTTTGTTAGTTTTTCACAATAAAGTCTCGAACTTCTAGAAAAAGCACTGGAAGCAAAGTTGTAGACCTAGTATAAGAAACAAAAATCAGACCCAAAAGACAAGTTCCAGACCAAGATAAAAAAATTAAAAATTACAGATCACACATTAGATGACACAGGAAGAAGAAAATTCATGAAGAACAATTGCTCTGCAACCACCTTCCAATGCTAAACAAAAATCCATAAATGAAAAATCCCACAAAGACTCTCTGTAAACTTTCCAGAACCTCCTGCTTATAAACATGTAGGAACCTTAAAGAACCTTAAAGAACACCACACAATTAATACAGCGCGTAAAAGAGATAAGACGCAAGAATCTCAGACACAGCTACCCTCCTCGCCATAGATACAGAAAATACTTTGATGTGACAAAAGTTATGATATACAGTGTCGGACCGCCTTTTTTCCTGGTGTAGTGCAGCAACTCAACGTGGCACGGACTCGACAAGTTGGAATTTCCCTGCTGCAATACTGAGCCGTGCCACGTCTGTAGCCAACCATAATAGCAAGAGTATCGCTGGTGCAGGATGTTGTGCACGAATTGACCTCTCGCTTATGTCGCATTAATGTTCTTGTTGGGCAAATCATTCTTTCGAATTGTCCAGAATGTTCTTCGAACCAATCACGTGCACAGTGACATGACAGCATTGTTTGGGAATATGAACTCCACGAATGGCTGCATATGGTCTCCCAGTGGCTGACATTGACCATTTTCACTTAATGGTCAGTTCATTTGGCAAGTCCGCACCATTACGGATCCTCCACGAGTTTCACGATGCCTTGTTAACAGTACGGGTGCATAGGTTTGTGGGGTCTGCGCCACACTCGAACCCAACCATCAGCTCTTACCAACGGAACTCGTCTGACCAGGCGGTGGTTTTACAGTCTCTAGGGTCCAATCGATATGGTCACGAGCCGAGCAGAGGCACAACAGGCAATGTCGTGCCGTTAGCAGAGATACTCCGTCGGTCGTCCGCTGCCATAGCCCATTAACGTTACATTTCGCTACACTGCCCTAAAGGAGATTTTCGTCGTACGTGCCACATTTATTTATACTGTTATTTCAGACAGTGATGCTTGTCTCTTAGACTACGCAAACGTCGCTTTTCTCAGTGCTTATGTTGAGGTAGTTGACCACTGAAAGGTGTAGCGGTATGAAATGAGCGCTAAGATACGAATGTGTCGATAGGGAACATTTGTTGTGAACGAGGCTTAGTTTTTTTTTGTTTGGTTGTTATGACATCTGTCAAAGATATTTAGTATACATCACGTCATGGAACAAACAACATCATATGTTTTCATCGTGTTAACAATACCGAATTTTGTAATAGAAAGTGATGAATTGCAGAAAGCATTAATTTTTTGTTTTCATTTGGAAAAAAATGCTGCAGAGTCGCATCGAATGCTTGTCGAGGCATATCGTGATCATGCTCCATCAGAAGCAACATCCAAAAGATGGTTTCAACGGTTCAGAAATAATGATTTTGATGTAAGAAGTGAGGTACGTGGAAGACCATCAAAAAAGTTCGAAGACGCCGAATTGCAAGCTATATTGGATGAAGATGATACTTTGAGTCAGAAGCAAATGGCAGCAATGCTAAATGTCGCGCAACAAACAATTTATGACCGTTTGAAAGCTATGGGAAAGATCCAAAAGTGTGGAAAATGGGTGCCACATGAATTGAACGAAAGTCAGATGGAAAACCGAAAAACCATTTGTCAAATTTTGCTTTAAAGACATGAAAGAAAATCAATTTTGCATCGAATTGTTACTGACGATGAAAAATGGGTTTATTCTAAGAATCCTAAATGGGAAAAATCATGGGTTAATCCGGGACAACCAGCAACATCGACTGCAAAACCAGATCGATTCGGCAAGAAGACAACGCTCTGTGTTTGGTGGGATCAGAAAGGTGTGATGTATCATCAGCTTCTAAAACCCGCTGAAACTGTGAATACTAATCGCTACAGACAACAGATGATTAATTTGAACTATGCATTGATCGAAAAAAGACCAGAATGTGTCAGAAGACATGGTAAAGTAATTTTTTTACACGACAATGCACCTGCACAGAAAGCAAAACTGGATTCAGGATACAATCAAAACACTTGGCTGGGAGCTTTTATCCCACCCGTCGTATTCACCAGACTTGGCTCCTTCCGAATACCATTTGTTTTGATCAATGGGACACGCATTGGCTGAGGAGCACTTCGATTCCTACGAAGAAGTCGAAAATTGGGTGTCTGATTGGTTTGCTTCAAAAGACGGACATTTCTATTGGGGTGATGTTCACAAATTGCCAGAAAGGTGATCAAAATGTATAGAAAGCAATGGTCAATACTTTGAATAAAATGTGTTTACTTTTCAATGCAAAATTAGTGTTTCATTTTCACAAAAAAAAAAACGCTCATTTCGTACCGGTACACCTTTGTCCTTGCTGAGAGGTGATATCGGAAATTTGGTGTTCTTGACACACTCCCGACATTGTGCATATCGGTTATTGAATTTCTTAACGATTTTCGAAATGGAATATCCCAAGCGTCAGCCTCCAACTACCATTCCGCATTCAAAGTCTGTTAATTCATGTCGTGCAGCCATAATTACGTCGGTAAACTTTTCACATGAATACCTGAGTACAAACGACAGTTTTACCAATGCAGTGCCATTTTATACTTTGTGCGCGTGATACTACCGTCATCTGTATATGTGTACATCGCTATCCCTTGACTTTAGTCACCATAGTGTATGTACTCTAGCATGCCAGTAAAAGAGAGAATAAGCGTTGTAGAACAGAAACTGAAAGCTAACTTTCACATGAATACATTGGTGAAAAACTCAAGTTAGTAGAGCTAATAATAGAAAAATTTACTTTACATTAATTTTTGTTACTACCTAACAAACCAAAGGGTGGTTATCGTGTAGACAAAACAAAGACAGAAAAGGAAATACCGTTAAGACCTGATGAACATGACAAACATCTGACTGTGATTTTATTCATAATGAATTTGAGGTCGTCGTTATTACAGTGTAAAATGTCGGCTCAGTCTTTCATTTTTGTTGTCACCTGTCTGATTTTTGTACATACTATACTCGTATACTATACTCGTACCATTCTACGCCATCACACACTTTTTGTAGATTGACAAATGCCATTAAAGTGTCTTGATTTTCCTTAAGGCTTGTATCAATTATCAAGCCCAATGTTAGAACAGTCTCTTTGGGGCTTTTACGTTTTCTAAAGTCACATTTATTCTTATCTAGCAGATCTTATGTAAATAATCGCCGTCTAACAAATACTCACCAAATTACCCTCAATAGGTTTCGGGTTCCACTGAATAGGTCAGGTGTCCACTATACTCAGGTGGCGGCTACACGGGTAGCAGGGCTGTGTGGCGTGGACTGGGCGGTTTTTTAGTTTAGAGGGTCTCGGGAAAACACAAGACGGGCTTCAGTCACAAAGGGTGCTGGCCGAACACTGGAAGAAGGTAGATACAGGAACCACCGGTATAACAGTTGTAAATTGTCGTAGCTGTGTAGGGAAAGTAGCAGAGCTCCACGCGCTAATAGAAAGCATTCAAGCTCAAATCGTTATAGGCACTGAAAGCTGGCTAAAGCCAGAGAAGCTCAACCGAAATTTTTGCGAAGAACCTAACGGTGTTCCGAAACGATAGGCTGAACACGGTTGACGGTGGCGTGTTTGTTGCTGTTGGAAGTAGTTTATCTTGTCGCGAAATTGTAGACGGTTCCTGTAAGTTAATATGGGCAGAGGTCATTGTTGGCAACCAGAACAAAATAATAACTGAATCCTTTTACCGACCTCCCAATTCAAATGATACAATTGCTGAAAGGTTCTGTGGTGTCACCGCTAGACACCACACATGCTAGGTGGTAGCCTTTAAATCGGTCGCGGTCCGTCGGACCCGCGTGTCGCCACCATCAGTGATTGCAGACCGAGCGCCGCCACACGGCAGGTCTAGTCTAGAGAGACTCCCTAGCACTCGCCCCAGTTGTACAGCCGACTTTGCTAGCGATGGTTCACTGACTACAGATGCTCTCATTTGCAGAGACGACAGTTTAAGCCTTCAGCTGTCATTTGCTACGACCTAGCAAGGCGCCATATTCAGTTACTATGTCTTCTGAACAGATAATATTGTGACTCATGTACCGTCAAGAGCGACGTTTATCATGAATGAATTAAAGTTAAGTATCAAACTAATTACGTCCGTTTTTTCTGGATTCTAATTCCTTGTCATGTTCCAGATCTCACGTCAGTATAGTCCTTCCCTCCTCACGCCAGCCTGCGTGAGCTAAAACGCGTGCATTTCGGCCTCCAATAGTAACACGGTGTTGGCTTTTCTGCCAACACAACAGCTTGAAAGAAAACTTGAGTTTGATTTCAAACACGTACCCGACTCACACGATTATAGTATCGGCAGCGATTGAGAGATTTATACCTAATAAATTAACAAACGACGGAGCTGATCCTCCTTGGTACACAAACTGCTGCAGAAAGAACAAAACAAACATGCCAAATTTAAATAGAAGCAAAATCCCCAAGATTGGCGAAGTTCGAAATTTAGCGCGGACTTCAATGCGAAATGCTTATAATAATTTCCACAACGAAACTTTGTCTCGAGACCTGGCAGATAATTCAAAGAGATTCTGGTCGTACGTGAAGTATATTAGCGGTAAGAAATAATCAATTCCTTCTCTGCGCGATTGCAATGGAGATACTACAGTCTGGGTGACGAGTCTTTGGTATTGACAGTTCGGTAGCGTCTTTCCGTTGCCTAGCGACCGCAGGCAGGCGGCCAATGACGGCCTGGCTTTGAGCGGGTAGCAAGGGCCACGTTGCCGCTCTGAAACCCGGTCGCGCGCGCTTATGAAACTTACCAGTGTCTCGTGTGCAGGCGGTGCGGTCGTTCGTCGTTTGTCTGAAGTTGAATTATCAGTTTATTTCGTTTTTGTTGTTTTTAGTGTTTCTTTGTTTATGTTTCGTTGTAAACAATGTCTAGTGCGGCCGGTAGTACCAGCCCAACACAAGAAGTGAAACGGAGGAAGAAAAGTGTGCTACACACCCAGGCCCGTGAATTCGTGTGCTCTGTGAGGGATTACTTTGAGAAAGAAAAGGACAAAGGTGGGCCCTTAATTCAGGTTGTGAAGGAAACTGCAGCAGCATTGAAAATAAGTAAGAACACTGTTGTAAAGACAGGGAAAGAACAGTATAGTGTAGATTGTGACGAGAGTGGCACAACAAAGCTGCACACACCAGGAAAGAAGCGACCGAGAAATAAGCAGGTGACAGGTTTGGACGATTTTCAGAAAGACGCTATTCGTCGTCATATATACAGCTATTATAAGAGAAGGGAACATCCCACTCTATCTAAATTACTGGTGTCGCTTCAGAAAGACGATCTTTTTAAAGGGAGTAAATTTTCATTGCGTACAGTGTTGAAAGACATAGGCTTCAGCTATTCACTGTTTAACGGACGCAAAATATTAATGGAAAGGACAGATGTTTGCATGGCGGTGCAGATTTCTGCGCAGGATCATGGCTGTGGAATTCGAAAGGATAGTGTGGTTGGATGAAACTTGGGTCAATGCCAGCCATTCTTTACGTAGAGGCTGGAATGATGGAACGCCCGAGGGGACAATGGCAGTGCCTGTTGGCAAAGGAGGGCGTATTATTGTCTTGCATGCAGGAACATCGAAAGGTTTTGTGCCAAACTGCTTGAAAATGTTTCGGTCAAAAAAGACGGGAGATTACCATGAAGAAATGAACAGTGTAGTATTTCAAGAATGGTTCGAGACATCGCTTATGACGAATCTGACAAGTTCATCAGTGATTGTTATGGACAATGCGCCTGATCATTCCGTTGTTCACGATAAGGCACCAACCTTGGCAACAAAAAAAGACGATATCATTCAGTGGTTGAAACGGCGAAAAGTAGATTTCAGAGAAGATTTAAGGAAGGCGGAACTGCTCGAAATTGTGGCACAAAAGAAACCCCAATTTCCAACATATGTAATTGACGAGATTGCTAAAAGGCACGGGCATGAAATCGTTCGGCTTCCTCCATACCACTGTCACTTCAATGCAATTGAAGGAGTGTGGGCGCAGATAAAAAATTACATTGCTGCAAACAATAAAAAATTCACGATCTCTGAAGTGGAAACTCTCCTTCCAGCAGCTATCAATAAAGTGACAAGCGAGACGTGGGCTAAAATTGTAAACAGCACTGCAAGTGCCATCAGAGAGGCGGCCAAAACCGAAGGGGTTGTGGAAGAATGCATCGAAAATTTAATTATACATCTGGGAGAGAGCAGTGATAGTTCGAGTAGTGCTGAGGAAGACAATGTCAAATCAGATTCTGACAGTGATGTGAGTGGTGTTTTTCCATTACAGTAACTACAACGTATTCAGGAATGTAAGGAGGGAGTTTGCTATCGACCTGCAACCAGATCATCATATTGTGAGTACTTTCTTCAGATTATAACTCTTAATACACTGACCAATTATTCTGTAGCTTGTAGTAGAACAAATTAATAATGCTAATACTTAACAATGGAAACCAAAACTATTAATGTTCAACAACTTGCGAAAATAGTTTTCATTTCAGTTGTGAAGTTTAACAAATAACTTTATTATGTTTCAGCATCTTAGATACTTGTACTAAATAGCTCTTATCAGTTTTCGAGTTAATATATTTCAAGCATCAACTTTAAATAAATTCACACGTACCAATACGACTTGTATTTTGTCTCGCTTTTATTTCTGCTGCTAGAGAATGCGTGTAGCAGACAGTGCGCCGCGTGCTGTGAGCCACGTTCGGCAACAGCGCCGTCTGCCCACCGGAACTGTCAGTACCAATCACTCGTCTCACGGACTATAACGAAGACACTGCTGCCAAAGCGGAGTCACTAAACACAGTCTTCCGAAATCCCTTCACAAAAGAAATCGAAGTAAATATTCCAGAATTCGAATCAAGAACAGCTGCCAACATGTGTAACGTAGAAGTAAATATCCTTGGAGTAGTAAAGCAACTTAAATCAATAAAGGCAAGTCTTCTGGTCCAGACTGTATACCAATTAGGTTCCTTTCGGAGTATGCTGATGCATTAGCTCCATACTTAACAATCATATACAACAGTTCGCTCGACGGAAGATCCGTACCCAAAGACTGGAATGTTGCACAGTTCACACCAAGATTCAAGAAAGGTAGTAGGATTAATCCACTAAATTACAGGCCCATATAATTAACGTCGATATACAGCAGGATTTTGGAGGATATATTGTGTTCGAACATTATGAATTACCTCGAAGAAAACGGTCTATTGATACACAGTCAACATGGGTTTAGAAAACATCGTTCCTGGTAAACACAACTAGCTCTTTATTCGCATGAAGTGTTGAGTGCAATTGGCAAGGAATTTCAGATCGATTCCGTATTTCTGGATTTTCGGATGGCGTTTTACACGGTACCACACAATCGGCTTGTAGAGAAATTGCATGCTTATGGTAGTGTTATAGGCCCTTTGCTGTTCCTTATCTATATAAACGATTTGGGAGACAATCTGAGCAGCCGTCTTTGGTTGTTTACAGATGACGCTGTCGTTTATCGACTAGTAAAGTAATCGGAAGATCAAAACAAATTGCAAAACGATTTACAAATATATCTGAATGGTGCGAAAATTGGCAGTTGATCCTAAATAACGAAAAGTGTGAGGTCATCCACATGAGTGCTAAAAGGAATTCGTTAAACTTCGGTTACGCGATAAAACAGTCAAACCTAAGCCCGTAAATTCAGCTAAATACCTAGGAATTACAATTACGAACAACTTAAGTTGGAAGGAACACATAGAAAATGTTGTGGGGAAGGCTAACCAAAGACTGCGTTTTATTGGCAGGACACTTAGAAAATGTAACAGATCTACTAAGGAGACTGCCTACACTACGCTTTTCCGTCCTCTTTTAGAATACTGACGCGCAATGTGGGATCCTTACCAGATAGGATGGAGTACATCGAAAATGTTCAAAGAAGGGCAGCACGTTTTGTATTATCGCTAAATATAGGAGAGTGTGTCACTGAAATGATACAGAATTTGGGATGGACATCATTAAAAGAAAGGCGTTTTTCGTTGTGACGGAATCTCTTCACGAAATTCCAATGACCAACTTTCTTCTCCAATGTGAAAATATTTTGTTGACACCGACCTACATAGGCAGAAACGATCACCACGGTAAAATAAGGTAAATCACAGCTCGTACGGAAAGATATAGGTGTTCGTTCTTCACGTGCGCTATACTAGGTTTGAATAATAGATAATTGTGAAGGTGGTTCGATGAACCCTCTGCCAGGCACTTTAATGTGATTTGCAGAGTATTCATGTAGATGTAGATGTAGAAGACGACTGATTACCATTAGGTGGTTCAATACAGAAGCTTTAGCTCATATTTTTACAAACGATACAGATCAAATTATCTTTAAAACATTATTACCAACATATGCAAAATACTACGGTGTGTCAGATATATTAATGATATTCTATACCTAGTAAATAAAACATTAAGAAAAATTACCAATTACATTTTAAACAAAAACAAAATACATAAAATGAATAGATTCACCAGATAAAACGAACATGGTAGTGAAATAAACTTGTTATGTGTAACAATTAAAAACGAGGGAATAAACACAGTCACACAAACTTGTATTCCAAAACTGAAATCAAAAACATGTATAATAACAAAAGTCACTCTGATACACAGTGACATCCAGCACTAGAAACTACCAAAAAGAACTGCATAACATCATACAAATAGCAACAAAGATTAAGAGTAGTAGTAATCTAATCTTAATATTAAAAGAAACCAGTAAAATCAGTGAACATCTCCTATGTTTACTCGTATTCTCAATCAATAATAGGTCATTACTCCTCACAAACAAGTACATACAGTGACAAAACAACATGTGGCACACATGATGTAAAGAAAGAAGATTGAAGGTAGTTCACTATAACATAAAAACACAGACTCCCATGTAAAGTAACCAACATTTTCAAAAAACGAGGCATATGCACTGCATCTCATACAGGCAAGGCAGTGCAGAAGTATGTCCCAAAACTAAGAAAAGACACATCTACCAAAATCAGAAATATACGAATATAGTGCAACGATTGTGACGGGAGCTCTGTGTAACAAACTGGTAGGACATTCAAGATTTTTTTTAAAAATATCAGAATTTGGAAATGTGGGAGGAGACAGTCTTTCCATTAGACTTAATGTGGGATCACTACGAGAGAGAGGTGTGAAAATAATTCGAATAAAAAGTGAGAGCCATTCGCTAACTTTATAAAAAAAAGTTATCGTGTAGACAAAACAAAGTCAGAAAAGGAAATACCGTTAAGACCTGATGAACATGACATACAACTGACTGTGATTTTATTCATAATGAATTTGAGGTCGTCGTTATTACAGGGTAAAATGTCGGCTCAGTCTTTCATTTTTGTTGTCACCTGTCTGGTTTTTGTACATACTATGTATTTCACATACACCTACTACTCGTACCATTCTACGCCATCACACGCTTTTTGTAGATTGACAAATGCCATTAAAGTGTCTTGATTTTCCTTAATGCTTGTATCAATTATCAAGCCCAATGTTAGAACAGTCTCTTTTGGGCTTTTACCTTTGCTAAAGCCAAATTTATTCTTATCTAGCAGATCATTTGTAAATAATCGCCGTCTAACAAATACTCAACAAATTACCCTCAATAGGATACGAACTTCGCAGAGGAGGTCATCTTTGCGGAGGTGTTGTTGGGAAGGTATATGGGTTAGTATGAGGTACAATGTATATCTAGTGGTAGGAATGGAACTTGGGGGGGGGGGGGGAGGCAGTTAGACTGTGGGTGTTGCTGTTGTGGGTAAATCCATCGCTGATTATTTTAGCTACCGGCGTTAAGAGACCAGCAGCACACAACAGCCGAGAAAAGGGAGATGACACGAAATAACGCCATATGACGGTGAGAGGGAAGATGCATCAAGAGGACGGAGAGGAAGGCACATTTAATGGCAGATGGCGAGATGGAACAAGGTCCAAGTCAAGGCAGGGAGTGGTTAATCCATGACGACTAGAGGTACAGAAAAGCAGAGGCAAGACGAAGCGATGACAACGGTTGCTGTCGTGATGATGGGTGCTGATACACACGATATTTTTACTGCTGAAGAGGGAGATTTTAGCTCCTCAGTCATCATGAACAGTGAAACGACAGCGGGTTGCCCTATTGCATGAGTTAGGTAGGGTGTAACGGAAACACAGTGTAAATTTAGCTGTGATAGGCATTAGGCCATTTTACAATGTATGTATTAGCATCAAAAATGAATTTTACATAGGAGCAAGTCATATCCCAAGATATATTAGGCGGGTTATAACTTACTTTATGGACGATTATTTAATTTTGTATTATACCATGTACGCCCTTGCTGCTATGACAGTATCTAATTCTCATATATTAATTACAAATAGTTTTTACTATTTAGGTACTCGTTATGCTCGAGCAGTTGTTGCGAATCTCTTATATATAAGGTCGATTTTGTGACATACTTACGCTAGAAAGATTATAATTATTTTACAGAAATTGTTCTCAGTTATGTTTAATTATTATTCATTATAGATTTAAATATGACTGTATGTATTTTCTTTAAAATGACTTCTAAATATTTGTTCTGTTGTTGCAGGAGCACGTCGTTTTCAAATAGTTGTTAAAAATTAAGTATAAAGTCGTTCACAGTACTTTAACGAAACAGCAACTGAAAACTGACCTGCTTCAGAGTTGCGTGATCTTTCGCATTACTGTCACATATATTAATGAGTATAGCGATAATTGTACCTTCTATGGTTCTGTAATGCTTCGTAGTAGAACTGGTAGAAAGTTGTCTGGAATTATCCATTTCTCTAGTATTTTTGTTCATTTAAAACTCTGATTGATCTTTTAGATGGATGTAAATTTCCATTTTTTCCATTATATCCATGATTTCTCCATTCTGTAACTTATGCTGTATTTGCAGTGTTTCATCCATATCAGAAACTTTATATTTTACACCAATGATGAACGATAATTAAATATAATTGTGAATAAAGACATATATAGCTTATTTCAAAAAAATTCTGTAAAAGAATTATCATCTCCTATTGTAAGTGCATTAAATCATCGACCTTTTATGTAAGAGCTTTTCAACAAATGCTCAACAGTAACTTGCTCCTAAAATAACGGGAAACTATTTCTAATTTATTTTGGAACAATAACATGCAGCGAGAGGAGCAAGAAAGTACTTGGCATAATATACCATTAAATAATCATTCATAAAGTAAGTCATAATCTGCCTAGTATGTCTTGAGATATGATTTTCTCCTACATTAAATGAAATAGTGATACTAATGCATCCATTGTATAATGTCTCCTTTTCAGATACTTTAAAATGGCGAAAGGTCGAGACTGTACAATCATACATGAAACAAGGAGAATGGATTAGCCGAATGCATCACGATACCATTCAAAGACTTCATCGAAGTTGCAGACCCTATCACAATGAAGAATATAATTTTTTTAATTGATGAAGGAAATAATTCGTAATTCCTGCTGATGTCCTCGTAATTTAAATTATTGTCTAACTTTATTTATTATTCACTTCAAATATTTCCGTGCTCGAGAATTCTTTTCACCAGTAAATGTAAAGTTACTGATTTGGTGAAACACGTTTTGTGACCAGTAAAATTCCAAGGAACTTATTGTTCAGAGCTACTGAAGAAGGCCTGACCACTGTTCAATTGTCATCTTATAAGTAACGAGATAATTAACAAAATAATTCTTCAAATCGCACCTTCTTCTCACTTGCGCTCGAATTTAAAACAGAAATTCAAATTTAATGCAGCACTTCTTACGATATATCATCAATTATTTCATTGTATTGACTATCACCTACTTATCTGGCAACAAACAACTCTTTTTAGACACATTCCAGTTCTCCATATATTTTCTTATATTGTCGTTAACTTAATGCATGTATGGAATTTTGATCTAGGTTTACAAAATATGAAATTGCTTAGTGACACCCTTTTTCCTGTGTAGCGGAACATCTCTGTTTCAGATTGGATTACCCGGGCGAACGAGTGAGTTTCTGATGCAAGAAGGAAGTTGGCGAAGAGTACGTAACAGTTATGCAGACAAGCACTGGAGAACGGTCCGCTAGTTGTCGTAAGCGGGCAGCAGACTTGGAACGTCGTGGTTGGTTTAGTAGAGGCTAAGCTGGACAGAGTGGTTAGCAGCTGGCGCGGTGTGTGTGGGAGACGCAGTAGCTGGCAGCAAGAGGCCTGCACGTGACGGGTCTCTTGACGACAGATGCGTGAAGTGCAGCGGTTTTGCTGATGGAATACTTGCTTCTGAAAGTAACTGCTTCGAGGCTTTAATGTTTAACACTGTTACAGTAATTGTGGACCAAAGTAAAGAAAAATTTTTGTGCGCTAATTAGCGACGAAAGTTTTATGGAAATTGGCCTCTAATAGCTGTTTTAAAAATGCGTATATAATGCAGAGTCAATCAATCGCTCCACTGTTTCCCACTATGGCCCAGCTGCCTGTAAAAACTTCTACTACACTCACGCTTATAAATTACACAAAACTGGCGCTAATAGCGTAGGCACATAGGAAACACACACGACACAGATCTGTAAGTTCACGGTATTCGTGATAAGTTGAGAAAACCGTTCCGAAACACATGTGCTACAAAACGCCACTGTTTTTGCGCATGTACCGCGACATCAATTTGGGATATGATCACCATGCACACGTACACAGGCCGCACAACGGGTTAGCATACTCTGGATCAGGTGGTCGAGCAGCTGCTGGGGTATAGTCTCCCATTCTTGCACCAGTGCCTGTTGGAGCTCCTGAAGTGTCATAGGGGTTTGAAGACGTGCAGCGATACGTCGACCGAGAGCATCCCAGATTTGCTCGATGCGGTTTAGGTCTGGAGAAAAGGCAGGCCACTCCATTCGCCTGATATCTTCTGTTTCAATGTACTCCTCCACGATGGCAGCTCGGTGGGGCCGTGCGTTATCATCCATCAGGAGGAAGGTGGGACCCACTGCATCCCTGAAAAGGCGGACGTACTGGTGCAAAATTACGTCCCAATACACCTGACCTGTTACAGTTCCTCTGTGAAAGACATGCAGTGGTGTACATACGTGCACCAATCATAATCCCACCCCAGACCATCAAACCACGAACTCCATACAGGTCCCTTTCAAGAACATTAAGGGGTTGGTATCTGGTTCCTGGTTCACGGCACATGAAAACACGGCGAGAATCGCTGTTCAGACTATACCTGGACTCGTCCTTGAACATAATGTGGAACCACTGCTCCAATGACCATGTATTGTGTTTTTGACACCAGGCTTTACGGGCTCTCCTGTGACCAGGGGTAAGTGGAATGCACCTTGAAGGTCTCCGGGCAAATAAACCATGTCTGTTCAGTCGTCTGTAGACTGTGTGTCTGGAGACAACTGTTCCAGTGGCTGCGGTAAGGTCCCGAGCAAGGCTACCTGCAGTACTCCGTGGCCGTCTGTCGGCACTGATGGTGAGACATCGGTCTTCTAGTGGTGTTTTACACTGATGACGCCCGTACTGTAGCGCCTGGACACGTTGCCGGTCTGCTGGAATCGTTGCCATGATCTTGAGATCACACTTTGTGGCACACGGAGGGCCTGTGCTATGACCGGCTGTTTTTGGCCAGCCTCCAGTCGCCCTAGTATTCTACCCCATATAACGTAATCGATATGTGTTTTTTGAGCCATTTTCAACACACAGTCATCATTAGCACGTCTGAAAACGTCTGCACACTTACTCACTGCACCGTTCTCTGACATGCACCAACACACCTCTGCGTATGTGGACTGCTGCCAGCGCCACCGTGCGAAAATATGGTTCAAATGGCTCTGAGGATTATGAGGCTTAAACTGCTGTGGTCATCAGTCTCCAAGAACTTAGAACTACTTAAACCTAGCTAACGAAAGGACATCACACACATCCATGCCCGAGGCAGGATTCGAACCTGCGACCGTAATGGTAGCGCGGTTCCAGACTGTAGCGCCTAGAAGCGCTCGGCCACCCCGGCCGGCGCCACCGTGAGACGACTGCAGGTCAAATGCACCGCATGGTCATATCCCGAGGTGATTTAAACCCGTAAACCGCCCATCAGTGCATTGTTTCACCATGTATCAGCATTATCCTTAATTTGTGACCATGAGTGTATTATGTCCCTCCATATGTTTCGCTGTTATTGTTACACGACTGTTTCGTTTTGATGAAGTTGTCACCCACCACAGTAAAATTCTAATAAATTAAAAAGTCCAGCCAATCCAAATTAACCCCAAGCTAGAAATGAGAGTACAAATTAATGGCAATGACTGCCACATCCAGTTATTACACGATGAAAATTATTGAACTATGTGAAATAAAATAGCCATAACTTCTGTACGATTTGTGTTAGAACGTTCAAACGGCACGGTTGGCCGCGGGGAGTAATGTCAGTTAGTATGGTTTGGTTTGGTTTGGATTCTTTCATGTTGATGGGTTATTCAATAAGCAGAATTCGCGCATTTGGGGGACTGAGAATCCACATTTTCCAATCGAGAGGACTCTTCACTCTCAGTGGATGACTGTGTTGTGTGCAACGTCCAGTCACGGAATAATCGATGCAATGTTCCTTGACGGCACATTGACTACCGAACGAAGATTTTGTAAGATGGTTTCATCTCCATTATCGAAAGTGACCCTGATTTCGACGAGATGTGGTTCATGCAAAACGGAGCTAAACCACATCGAAGCAGAAGAAAGCAGAAGAGTGTTTGATATCCTGGAGGAACACCTCGAACACTTCGGGGTCCGCATTCTGACTCTGGGGTACACAGAGGACACTGGCATGGGCCTCGATTGGCCCCCATATTCTTCGGGTTTGAACTCCCATTTTTGAGACTATATTAAAAGCAAGGTGTACACCAATAACCCCAAAACCATTGCCGAGCTGAAAACAGCCATTGTGGAGGTTATCGACAGCATCGATGTGCCGATACTTCAGCGGGTCATGCAGAATTTCGCTATCCGTCTGCGCCACATCGTCGCCTAGAAGAGCTGGCATATCGAACATGTTGTAACCTCAATTCGAATATCTGTAGAGACTTACCTGTTGAATAAAGTGTGTAAACGCCGTAGTTTGTAACTAATTTACGTTCCTTTTCAATAACTGTCGCTCTGTACATTTCCATGTTAAATTCTTCCTCTGGAAGCCTGTTTACATGTAGTTGGAAGTATCAGTGGGTACAGGTTGAGCAGCGGCCAGCTAAGCGGAGAGAGCAGCCAGTGTCCGGCCATTAAGAGGGACAGACATTTTCAAAGACAGGCACCGCTAGGAGAACGAGGAAAGCTAGGTAGAAAGTTCGGACCAGTATATTACATGTGGACGAACTCCGGCAAAAAGGCACTGACTGTCCTAAGCGACAAACAGCCTTGTATCGTGTTTTTAACGTGGACAGTCTGCTGGCGCTGAAGGGACGCGCAGGAGCAGACAATGAGAGAGAGCTGTTTTGCTGTAGTCTGCCCTCTACTGGAAGTCAGTGTTTGGGGAAACGCTAGACCCGAAGCAATAAAAAGATAAAAATCTACAAAGTGGAGTGAAACGGGAAGTCTTCTGGGGTTTCGACTTCAACAACACGGGACACGTCGCCGTCAGGCGGGCGCGAAGTTAATTGCCTTGTTGTAGACACTGTTGACTAAGAACGTGTACCGTTGGATAATATGAATAAAGTCAAGAATGCGATGCATCTGGAGAAAGCTTGGTGAGGTAAAAGATTGAACAGAGCAGATCATGGGAGACAGGAGCTGCTCGTTACGGAACTTCAGCACCAAAAACCCGGACGACTGGTTAATTATGTTTAAACAAGCAAGCACAGAAGAGTGTTGCAGTATTAGAACTAACTGGACAGACAGGCACTGTCGTCATTCTTGGTCAAAATTATGCGCAATTAAAAATACTGATTCTTGCTGGGAGTGTTTTGTGCAGCTTCCTCCCATCTGAGACCTACCAGAGGACACTTCTGTCGAGAGAGGGACTTCGGTTTCGGGTTCTGAGGGAGACCAGCCTTCTGCGCCGGCCAGTTGGCTTAGAAGATTCTGCCACCACAGCCGCCACTCAAAGGCACCGCTTATCTTGAGTACCGTCAATCACTACAGTAATCGAAAACTGAGTGATAGGAAGTATGGAGAGCTTTCACCCTGACGTTAGGGCTTTTATATTTCTAATTTTGGTACAGTCGATAGTACTCTCGAACTCAGACATGTGCTTAATCAGAATAGTGGGTATACACTTGATTCTTTCTGTAGTTTTTTATTTCCCCGCCGCTTAACATTCGACGGTCGCTATGCGAGTTCCACTAACTTAATTTCACCTACACATCATTACCCGACCTTTGCCAAGGTGCTGTTGCTTAAATGCCATTGTTTACCTGTATGAGAGGCTGTCAATAAAGAATGCAACACTTTTTTCTCGGATAATTTGTTGTGGGACAACGTTAAATATTTCCGCTTCTGCTCGTGTAGTTCATGAAGTTCTGACAGGTGGCGACTCTGTACGTATCCTTCAAAATGGCGTCTGTAACGAGGTGTGCTCTAAGCAGAGAGCTGTGATTGAGTTTCTTTTGGCGAAAAACAAGAGCATCGCAGATATTCATAGGCGCTTGCAGAATATATTTGGAGTCCTGGCAGTGAACAAAAACACGGCGAGTCGTTGGACGAGGCTCTTTCATCATCGCAACGAAGTGACGCAAGTCCGTCCGATGTCCCACATGCCGGCACGCTGTACACAGCTGTAACTTCTGTAATGTAGGAACGTGAGGACACTCTCATACGAGGTGATCGACTGATCACCACCAGACATCTCACTGCACCAGTGAACATCTCTGTTGATAGTGCTGACGCACTGGTCCACCAGTTAGAGTATTCAAAGGTGTGTTCATCATCCAACCCACAGCCCAGATCTCGTATCTTCCGACTTCCAGCTGTTTAGACCAGTGAAGGATTCACTCCAAGGGAAGCAGTACGTGGACGATGGGGAGGTCACTGATGTAGCAAGACGCTTATTCTGTTGTCGACTAGTGGAGTGACACCACGCGGGAATACAGGTGTTCATATAAGGTCGCCGAATTTCTCCCCAACTGAGAATGTTTGTGTGCTCAGGGCCCTCAAAAAAAAAATCGGCATTTTGACTATCTAATGCTCCACTTGGACTGAATTTGGACCGTTATTCCTCCGAAGGACATCCAACAAATTTACTTATCAATGCCAAGTATAATTAATGCTTGCATAATGGCTAGAGGTGGACCAATGCGTTATTGAGATGCTGGGTTTGTGAAGCTCTTTCTCTTGAGCAAAACATCCAATTGGTCTGAAATTATAATCATTTCTATGTACTTGAACACAGATTTACCAATTCCCGTCCCATTCGGATAATTTGTCATCTTTTCTTTTTTTCTTAGAGAGATTATCCAAAAGGAGTAACTGTGTCGAGTTACGGTTTTCCCCAAGTTATATCGGTTAATGTGACGACATTTTTGAAATGTGCGAGAAAATTTTAATGTTTATAGTCACAGAATTAGGATAAGGCCTTTTTCTAAATTAATTGAATACTTTTTCTGTGGTACTGGAAACAACATGCAAAGTGAACTTCCAGCATGTGTCGGAACTGATCAAATAATAACAAGATAACAGCGCAGCAAACGACTGTCAAACCATAAAGAGAAGAGGTCTCCTTAACGTTTGCCCTTCTGTAACAAATGGAAGAAAATACGTAACACCGGTACAGTTACTGAATTCATTATTGTAGCTGTAGCTAAGACGAGTCTTCTCTAGATACTAGCGTGTTAACCATGTCAGCGGCGGAAAGTTGTTTCTGTGGCCACGCTGCCTCGTATACTGATGATCCAAAACACAGTGACCTGCTTAACAGCGTGTGGGTATACCTTTGGAATGCAACACAGCAACGATTCTCGGCATGTGACGTAGTTTCAACACGTAGTACGAGTAGATAGGCAGTAAAATATATGTGGCGGGAGATGTCTGCGCACTGTTTATGCAACTCTCGTAAATTACGGATCGATGGTTTACGGGCGTTGAGATGCTCGATAACGACTCAGATTCGTCGCATTTGGTTCATTTCAGGCGAACTTGGTGGTCAAAACATGTTTTCATGTTTTCGTGCTGGATGCAGATGGACCGCTGTGATGTTCACCTAGTCTTCAGCAGCCGTGGTGCCTTCAGTTACTACCACATATCGCATGGAAGTCAGCTGAACTTATCCCATGGTAATAGTGCCCTCACCGACCATCGTCCCTGGCGCGGTATACTTGTATGTTTGGAGCAGCTGTTCGCTTAGATGGTGCCGAATCTGGACACGATCATCAGCCTGGTGTAACGAGAAACGTCATTCATCCGATTAGGCGACAAGTTTCCATTGACCCAAGGTCCAATAGGCATGATCCCGTGCCTATAGCAGTCGCAATTTAAATTGTCAGCGGTCGACCTGTGAACATGTAGGGATCACCTACTGCAGACTCCACTGGTCAAGGAAAGTGCTGTGAACGGTGTGTTCTTAAATAATTGTGCGTACACCATCTACGTAATCTGTAATCAGATGTGCCGTAGGTTGCCACCTATTCTGCTTTACACAGAGAGGAAGTCAACCAACTCCAAGTTCTGTGATGAAGTGTGGACATACAAAATCGCCTCGCATTCTCGTGGTTTCAACTTCCTTCAGTCACTTTCCACAAATGATCACAATAGTACCACTCATTTCCACGATTCTCTTTGTCAGGCCATAACAATCTGCTAATTTGACTCCGCAGCGCCCGTAACAAAACTGATGTTCTTTTGGATGCAGCTATGACTGCAATGGGATTTCCACAGTTATATGCAGAGGAGGGAGCGGATGGATGGAAAGAGTACACTGAGGGTCTTTATGATCGGGACGACTTGCCTGGTGATATAGAAAAGAAGGTAGGGAGGAGATTAGGGATCCAGTATTAGATTCAGAATTTAAAATATCTTAGTAAATCTCAAAATCTAATAAGCTAGATGTGGTAGATAACATTCCTTCGGAAATTCTAAAGTAGCAACGAAAATATTGCTCACCTTGGTGTGCAGAATGTATGAGAGTAGCGGTATACCATCGGACTTTCAGGAAAACATTATACAGACAGTTCTCAATATTGCAGGAGCTGGAAAGTGTAATGTTATGTGAGCCTGACTGCCTCCTTTCTTTAACTAATTTGTGTCTGATTTTATTCTGAGAAGCTCAGGAATGTATGTAAATACCGTAAATGTAAATTTGATTCAAAAAGTACTTGAAGTGAAATATAGCGCAGCTGGACAGAAACACTCTCTAGGGCACAATCCCCGCAACGATAGTAGCTATGAATCTTTGAGTATGGAATAAAAAAATAATAAAAAAGACAACTGATTTATAAAAAAAAGAAAACTGTTAATCTGTATCTTGTGGAAAGAGGACGTGTTGCTAGGCCGTCGCTCAGAACGTATTGTTACACTTAATGAAAATTGATATTTTAGTGATAAAACCGAGTAAAATATGAGTAAGAGTTTCCAAACATTTATGTATACAATTTTCTGGAAGTGAAGAATAGAAATATCTTGTTTCTGGAAAAGGAGGCGAACTTCATTGTCGTCGCCGTTTATCATTCGACAGAATTGTAATTGTACGAAGTTCACTAAAATACAGGAAAAGAAATGCATTCTTTATAGTTTCATTCAATAAGTAACAATCTCTCATAATATTTTAATTACAGTAATTGGATTATGTTCTTGTACAATAGTATGGTGCTGAACTCCACTGACCAATTTTGACGTAGCAGGACGTGAAGTCTGAATGAAGTTTGTGTGCTAAGCAATTTACTTTTCTCGCGGAAAGCAGATTGCTGTTTGATCTTATTTACTTACAACAGTGGTCACTTAGGTATGAAAAGCTAGGAAAACTAGGGCTCAAAACTATCCGCAATACGGCCAAGTAACTAACAGAGTCGTATTTTAAACCTTAAAGAACAATAACTTCCTCCAAATTGTAATACGTCACCAACTGGTGCAGAAGCTGATCATTCAAGGAGGCAGAAACCAAAGTTCAGGTGCCAGTTACGACTTAAAGTAAAAATTTCAATCAAAAATCAATCTCTCTCTCTCTCTCTCCAAACACAAATATAAATATTCATATTAATATGTAAAAAAATGTCATTTTATAAAAGTACCACAATTCTCACACACTCCGCTTAACAGTTCATGCATCCAAATTGCTGACAAGAATAATATACAAAAGATCGGAAAAGAAAATTGAGAATCTGTACCACAGAGGTAGTTGTGACGTTGCAGGTGATAATGGAAGCAAGACTGAAGAAAAATCAAGACAGGTTAGTACGATTTGTCGATCTGGAAAAACGTGGTGCAAGATGTTGGAAATTCTGAGGAAAACAGGAATATGGTATAGGAGAGACGAGTAATTTATACGATGTACAAGTACTAAGAGGGAAAAATAAGACTGGCACACGAACAGCGAAGTGCACGGATTAAAATGCAAATAAGTCAGGGACGTAGTCTTTCGGCTTTGCTGTTCAATCTGTACGTCGAAGAAACACTGATGAAAATAAACCACAAGTTCAAGAGTGGAATTAAAATCCAAGTTGAAAGGATGTCAGTGATAAGATTCGCTGATGACATTGCTATCCTCAGTGACAGTTAGGAATTACAGGATTTGCTGAAAGGAATGAACAGTCCAGTGAGCATAGAATATCACTTGAGAGTAAATCGAAGAAAGACGAAAGTAATGAGCAGTAATAGAAATTAGAACAGCGAGAAATGAAAACTTAATATCATAATTACTGATCACGAAGTAGATGAAGTTAAGGAATTCTGCTACCCAGGCAGCAAAATAACCCACGACAGATGGAGCAAGGACGAGACTTAGTTGCAACAAGTGCTACCCTGAGATGAAAAGGCTGGCAGTGGCGAGCCGCATCAAACCAGTCAGAAGACCGAGGAAAAAAAATAAAAAAAATAAAAAGGAGAGACATTAATGGAACAGTCATATCTTAGGATTGCTAGCAACACCATCGAATGTCTGTCCGGTTCACTTTCGTCGAAAGGCCGCTCACTAGAACTTCAGTCAGCAAATTTCTGTGAATGAATCATCCCCTCTACACGAAGATTTACTGTCGCTGCCTGGGAAACGTCTAAGCTGCAGAATATCAGCATAGCAAGAAGCAGACCAAATGATCTCCACTGGATTCAACCGAGATGCTGAATGGAAAAATAAGTGGAAAGCTATGAAAACCCGAAACTATGGACTTACTGACAGTCCAACTGTTAAGTTTCCAGGCTTTCATCGTCCTACGGACTCAAGAGGACGTTGTTATCAGGAGAAAGAAAACTGGCGTTCTACGGATCGGAGCGTGGAATGTCAGATCCCTAAATCGAGCGGGTTGGTTAGAAAATTTAAAAAGGGAAATGGATAGGTTAAAGTTAGATATAGTGGGAATTAGTGAAGTTCGGTGGCAGGAGGAACAAGACTTTTGGTCAGGTGAATACAGGGTTCTAAATACAAAATCAAATAGAGGTAATGCAGGAGTAGGTTTAATAATGAATAAAAAATAGGCGTGCGGGTAAGCTACTACAAACAGCATAGTGAACGCATTATTGTGGCCAAGATAGACACGAAGCCCACGCCTACTACAGTAGTACAAGTTTATATGCCAACTAGCTCTGCAGAGGATGAAGAAATTGATGAAATGTATGATGAGATAAAAGAAATTGTTCAGATAGTGAAGGGAGACGAAAATTTAATAGTCATGGGTGACTGGAATTCGAGTGTAGGAAAAGGGAGAGAAGGAAACATAGTAGGTGAATATGGATTGGGGGTGAGAAATGAAAGAGGAAGCCGTCTGGCAGAATTTTGCACAGAGCATAACTTAATCATAGCTAACACTTGGTTCAAGAATCATAAAAGAAGGTTGTATACATGGAAGAATCCCGGAGATACTAAAAGGTATCAGATAGATTATATAATGGTAAGACAGAGATTTAGGAACCAGGTTTTAAATTGTAAGACATTTCGAGGGTCAGATGTGAACTCTGACCACAATCTATTGGTTAGAACTGCAGATTAAAATTGAAGAAACTGCAAAAAGGTGGGAATTTAAGGAGATGGGACGTGGATAAACTGAAAGAACGAGAGGTTGTACAGAGTTTCAGGGAGAGCATATGGGAACAATTGACAGCAGTGGGGGAAAGAAGTACAGTAGAAGAAGAATGGGTAACTCTGAGGGATGAAGTAGTGAAGGTAGCAGAGGATCAAGTAGGTAAATGACGAGGGCTAGTAGAAATCCTTGGGTAACAGAAGAAATATTGAATTTTATTGATGAAAGGAGAAAATATAAAAATACAGTAAATGAAGCAGGCAAAAAGGAATACAAACGTCTCAGAAATGAGATCGACAGGAAGTGCAAAATGGCTAAGCAGGGATGGCTACAGTACAAATGTAAGGATGTAGAGGCTTATCTCACAAGGGGTAAGATAGACACTGCCTACTGGAAAATTAAAGAGACTTTTCGAGAAAAGAGAACCACTTGTATGAATATCAAGAGCTCAGATGGAAACCCAGTTCTAACCAAAGAAGGGAAAACAGAAAGATGGAAGGAGTATATAGAGGGTCTATACAAGGGCAATGTAATTGAGGACAATATTATAGAAATGGAAGAGAACGTGGATGAAGAGGAAATGGGAGATACGATACTGCGTGAAGAGTTTGACAGAGCGCTGAAAGACCTGTGTCGAAACAAGGCCCCGGGAGTAGGCAACATTCCATTAGAACTACTGACGGCCTCGGGAGAGCCAGTCCTGACAAAACTCTACCATCTGGTGAGCAAGATGTATGAGACAGGCGAAGTACCCTCAGACTTCAAGAAGAATATAATAATTCCAATCCCAAAGAAGGCAGGTGTTGACAGATGTGCAAATTACCGAACTATCAGTTTAATAAGTCACAGCTGCAAAATACTAACACGAATTCTTTACAGACGAATGGAAAAACTGGTAGAAGCCGACATCGGGGAAGATCAGTTTGGATTCCGTAGAAATATTGGAACACGTGAGGCAATACTGACCTTACGACTTATGTTAGAAGAAAGATTTCTAGCATTTGTAGACTTAGAGAAAGCTTTTGACAATGTTGACTGGAACACTCTCTTTCAAATTCTAAACGTGGCAGGGGTAAAATACAGGGAGCAAAAGGCTATTTACAATTTGTGCAGAAACCAGATGGCAGTTATAAGAGTCGAGGGGCACGAAAGGGAAGCAGTGGTTGGGAAGGGAGTTAGACATGGTTGTAGCCTCTCCCCAATGTTATTCAATCTGTATATTGAGCAAACAGTAAAGGAAACAAAAGAAAAATTCGGAGTAGGTATTAAAATCCATGGAGAAGAAATAAAAACTTTGAGGTTCGCCGATGACATTGTAATTCTGTCAGAGACAGCAAATGACTTGGAAGAGCACTTGAACGGAATGGACAGTGCCTTGAAAGAAGGATATAAGATGAACATAAACAAAAGCAAAACGAGGATAATGGAATGTAGTCGAATTAAGTCAGGGGATGATGAGGATATTAGATTAGGAAATGAGACACTTAAAGTAGTAAAAGAGTTTTGCTATTTGGGGAGCAAAATAACTGATGATGGTCGAAGTAGACAAGATATAAAATGGAGACTGGCAATGGCAAGGAATGCGTTCCTGAAGAAGAGAAATTTGTTAACATCGAGTATAGATTTAAGTGTCAGGAAGTCGTTTCTGAAAGTATTTGTGTGGAGTGTAGCCATGTATGGAAGTGAAACATGGACGATAAATAGTTTGGACAGGAAGAGAATAGAAGCTTTCAAAATGTGGTGCTATAGAAGAATGCTGAAGATTAGATGGGTAGATCACATAACTAATGAGGAGGTAATGAATAGAATTGGGGAGAAGAGGAGTTTGTGGCACAACTTGACAAGAAGAAGGGACCGGTTGGTACGACGCATTCTGAGGCATCAAGGGATCACAAATTTAGCATTGGAGGGCAGCGTGGAGGGTAAAAATCGTAGAGGGAGACCAAGAGATGAATACACTAAGCAGATTCAGAAAGATGTAGGTTGCAGTAGGTACTGGGAGATGAAGAAACTTGCACAGGATAGGGTAGCATGGAGAGCTGCATCAAACCAGTCTCAGGACTGAAGACCACAACAACAACAAGGACCTTTGGGTATAGTTCAATAGATTCCGAGCTGCAGAAGGCATGTGCAACTAAAGCATGCAAAACTGTGGCGATAAACAATGAGTGACATTGTACATGAATGTCCTAATAGACATTTGCCTGGTGGTATCAAGAACCCACCAGCAGAATTCGACGAAGCGCACCACTCGACTGTCTGCCGACAGCCGTGTATAGTACGGACAGTTGAATGATTATATAAGGGGCACTCAAATGAAAACAAGACAGATGGAAAACTAGTGATTCAGCTGTTTATTGTTTCATAGTGAATCACCATAACTGTTAACACACATATCCCACTGTGAGACAAGACGGCTGACGTCTTCATGGAAAAAAGTTTCCGGGTGCCTACCGAAGCATGATTGTACACAGCCGTGCACTTCTGCTTCCGAAGCAAATTGATGGCTACGGATGCCTTTCTTCAGGGCTCGAAAAACATGGAAATGACTTGGGGAAAGATCGGGATTGTGTGAGGGATGTGGAAGGGTTTTGCAAAGAAACATCTACAGCGTGCTCGATCTATGTGAAAGAGAAATGGCTTAATGATGACCTTGAACCTATGGTAAAATTTCATATGAGTGGTATTTTGTCCCAATTAGAAACACAGGCAACTCCTTACAAAAATAAAAGTCTGAAATGGTTCGATCTTACATTCTAAGACACTGCAGGCGCGAAGTAGTAGCTCGGCAGGCAGAACTGCAATGATCGTGTCTCGTTTCTTTCTCTATTGTCACTGTGGTTGAGCAGTATTTTTCCTTTTAATCTTTTGAAGCCTCATTATAGACCGCCATTGTACTGTGATCCTTGGAGCCTGCATTGCTTCTCACAACCACAAGAGACTGAAGCACACACAGTCACTGCACGCGGGCCACACATTTCGACGTTCCCTCTCACTCGTAGCTGTGTCACGTCTTTCTCCGCTCGCTCTTGTCCGCTACTCTCCACGCATACACCAAAGAGTTTCTTTAATGCACTCAAACTTTATCATGGATTCAATAAAAAATTAAATCTGTGACACTGCCAGTGTATCTTCTACACAGAAGTTACGAAATTTGTGTTAATCGTTTATAACAAATACATTTCTCATATTTTCTTTAATAAAATTTACACAGTAAGGAAACTGACCATTTATAACAAAGAAACAAAGAAAAAATTACATAAATGAAAACGAAAACATATCACTTATTCAGAAGTGTATCATACAGTCGTAATAATACTCTCTAGTGTCATAAATGAAAATAAAAACCAAAGAAACCGGTGACTTACCTGGTCGTAAATGGCTAATTAGTGTACGTTTACATTCATTCTACAAAATCTGCTTTCTGCATGTTATAAACATTTCGTGTAAAAGCATATATTCCTTTTAATAAATGCACTTGTGTAACGCATACTGGTTAGCGGTGGTGTTTAAATATTTTCAAGGGAAGAAATTCAAGATATGAAATTCCTGACTACTATACTTGAAGGTCTGTAGAGAAATATTTTACAGTGGATAGCAGCTATTGCGGTACTCATGGCTACAAAGTTCTTAACAATTAATTGCTAAGTTCGGTTCCTATCAACAATATTTGTGTATCCGTATATCATTTGCTTTCAGTTTCGAGTAACATGCAGAAGCAGAACGGAGAGCAAATCTAGACAGCCTGCACAACTCCGCGAGCTCTTGTGCGCTGTAACAGATGGGTGAGTAGCCACAGATAAGATGATAGATCGCTCGTAACGCTTATCTCTTCTCTTGGCCACTCATGCAAAGCACATTTATCTCTTAATCCGTCTTTTAATTGTTTCGTGTTCCCAATGCGAAGTGCGTCTGTCAACCTTGCACAATTTTACATCACGTTGCTGAATCTTGTGTGATCGGCACCGACTGAACTCTATTCATCTTGCAATGAATTTTTCCAGGTAGTGAAACTAACTTAAAATATCTTGTATTTGGCATTCTTGCACTTTGTTTTCTACTTGTCTTGTCGTTTTCAAATTCTAAGAAGAACAACAAATTACAAATCACACAAACACACGCATTTGCAACAACTGTTTCATTTTCAGATACTACACTGTGGGACATAACAGGAAAGATATAAAGATATTTATCATCTCTCTTTCGTTCATCTTCTGCTCGACTGTATATTTCATCTAATAGAAGATAAGATAAATGTGTTACTCGGACAATTCTTGGTGAAAATAATGTGGTCTCCTTTTACATCCTTCCCAGCTCATATTGGAAGCTGACTGTCATATGTGGCAAAGGGTAGTAAGAGCTGTTATGCCATATAGAGTATTAACTGAACTGCACATTTTATTTTCTGATAACCTTTTCAGAACTTAAATGTTAAGAAATAATTTAAAAACTGCAGTTTCGGTGTTACTGAATTCGAATGGTGGAACGTCACTCGAACAGAGGGTGGGTACAGTCAGGGTAAGAATATATGGACTAACGTCAAATGGAGTGCGGCGATTGTAGTGTCTAACATCTGCGGACTAAATCTCTAATGACATACTGCTGCCTGACTAGGGTAGGCTTACTTTAAAGACCAATGCAAAAAGTCCGACGTCTCTTAACCGCACTCCTGAAAAGATACAAAACTTCAATTATGATTCAATACGCAGTAATTTATATATCTGTGTATTTATTTCAGCTGGCAGTATGGACTTACAAAATTCAATAGACATTTATAGTTACACCATTCCATCAACTGATAAATTTCACGAAGTTAAATGTGGTGAGTGTAATCAGTGCTAAATCCATTCAGTTTATACTGAAGCAATCAAAATTACTTATAACTAACAAATTTACCATACCACAACGCACTCAATAGTGTGAGGTTACTTCTGATCCATGACGTAACCCTGTGGATGTTGAAAACAGCTGTAAAGGGTGACCCTACAGATAGTTGGTCGCTGACGTAAATTTCATTACAAGTGTTGCGCAGTGGATAAGCTGATATTAAACAGAGGTCGTCCAAGCAAACAGGAAACGTAGCTGCTGTAAGTAAAAAAATGATAAAATACTGACTTTCATCAAACTTCTAAATGAATTTATGTTCACTACGAAACTCTTTTCATCACATCTTTCTATGGACTTAAACACAGAAAGACATGACGTCATTAGGCTCAAGGAATATTGATACGAAGGCCTTCAATAAGTGAAGAAATACATTTTTTTTGAAAGCAGGTTTGTTTTATTCAGGATTTAAATACTCCATATTATTCTCCACTGTTTTGGCCACAAAACCCATTTTTCAGCATAATCTCCGTTCAGTTCGACGGTCTCACACCAACCTGTTAAGAGGGTGTTATGTGCGCATGGCGCCACTCTAATAGTCGACGTCGGAGATAGCGTTCTGCAGCATCAGTGACCTTCCAGTCATACACGTACTGCTTCCTGGGGCCCAAACAGATGGAAGACAGAAGGTGCGAGATGTGGGCTGCAGAACCAATGAGGAAGTCACCTTTGAATACCCCAGCTAATGGACAACTGCGTCAGTACTACCAGCAGAGATGTCCACACGTGCAGCGAGGTGTTGGGTTGTGATCCACCTATCACTTCGGGCTATAGTCACCGCGCGTTCCAGCATTGTAGAAGTCACAGCAGCGTGCGGCCGCGGGCACACCGAAGATTGTTGCGATGATGAGGAACGCCTCGCCCAACGGCTCACAGTGCTTTTGTTCACTGACAGGTCTCTACAGCAATTCTGCGTGCGCCTATGAGCATCTGCGATGCTCTGCCTTTCCGCCAATGGAAACTCAATGGCAGCTCTCTACTTGGAATCCACCTCCGTTACATACGCCACCTGCCGGAACTTCATGAAACTATATGGGCTCTAGCGGGAATATTCCACGATATCTCATAACAGATTTCAAATTTTTTCAACCGTAATTCGCTGAGAAAAGAAGTGTTGCATTAATTATTGAGCTCCCCTCGTATTAAGTTGATACTTTGAGGCAATGGAGGTAAAGAGAATCGAAGAGAGATTAGAACAGAAATACCTTGTCGAGAGACAGAGGATATGCAAATACAAATGTTGCAAAGGCAGGAAAGTCCAGTTTTGTACACGAGCAGGTTCTGGTTTGGACCAAAGGTATTTGGAACTCTGTTTTAAAAGCCCGTGACCCGATTATTGACCTGACTACGTAGAGTCATCCGTGGCACTAGGAGCGGGTGGGTGCCGAACCAAGCCCCGGTACTCACTTGACAGCAGACTTTCACTAATGAAATATTAAATGCTCTGAGTAACCGGAAGTTTCCCGTTGGGATTTTTTGTGATCTATCAAAGGCTTTTGATTGTGTAAATCATGGAATACTTCTAGCTTTTGCTCAAGTACTGTGGTATGGGACAGTGCTCCAATGGTTTAAATCATACCTAACTGGAAGAGTGCAGAAAGTTGAAATAAGCAGTTCACATAATATGCAAAAAAACTGGTGATTTCTCAAACTGGGGAACAAACAAAGAATGGGGTGCCGCAAGGTTCAGTCTTGGGTCCTCTGCTCTTCTTAATATATATTAATGACTTGCCATTGTATATTAACGCTGATACAAAGCTCGTACTTTTTGCCGTTGATACTAGTATAGCTATCACACCCAACAGACAAAAATTAACTGGTGAAATAGTAAAATGGGCTCTCATTACACTTTCACAAAACACATTATATACAGTTCCACACGGTAAATGGAATGACACCATTAATAAATATAGACTTCGATCAGAAAGCGGTAGTGAATGCAGAATATTCAAAATTTCTAGGTGTATGTATTGATGAGGGGTTGAACTGGGAAAAACACACTGAGGATCTGCTGAAACGTTTGAGTTCAGCTACTTATGCTATTAGTGTCATTGCAAATTTTGGCGATATACATCTGAGTAAATTAGCTTACCATGCCTATTTTCATTCTCTGCTTTCGTATGGCATCATATTCTTGGGTAACTCATCATTGAGTAAAAGATTGTTCATTGCAAAAAAGCGTGTAATCAGAATAATTGCTGGAGCTCATCCAAGATCATCCTGCAGACACTTATTTAAAGAGCTAGAGATCTTCACTGTGGCTTCACAATATATGTATATTCATTATGAAATTTGTTATTAACAATCCGAACGAATTCAAAAGTAATAGCAGTGTACATGGCTACAACATTAGGAGAAAGGATGATCTTCACTGCTCAAGGTTAAATCTAACTTTGGCTCAGAAGGGGGTAAATTATGCTGCCACGAAAGTCTTTGCTCACTTACACAATAACATCAAAAGTCTGACAGATAGCCATATAGCATTTAAAAGGAAATTAAAAGAATTTCATAATGGCAACTCGTTCTACTCATTAGATGAATTTTTGGATATAGTAAGTGGGTAATTTCCCCAACCCCCACAAAAAATTAAAAGTATTAAGTGTCTTGTAATATTTTGTGTAATGTAATATCTTGTATAGACACCTTTTATTAACCTGACACGTTCCACATCATTACGAAGTGTCGTATTCATGATCTATGGAACAAGTACTAATCTAATCTAATCTAATCTGAGTGGGCCTGGCGCCGTCCTGGAGGGTCTAGAATGAGGAAAAGTCCCCACCGCTAACCAGCATTGAACCCAGTAACTCTAGAGGCCTGGAGTCAAACGCTGTAACCGCTAGACCACCACAGCAAATCTGTCTTGATAGGATCGGTAGAAATACAAGTAAATGAGTATCATACCAAAAAATACTGTGGCACGCTTGGGAAGCGGCACTGGCAGCGTGGAGCAAACAGCTGATCTGACAGCTGATTGGCCTGCCCGATACTCACTGGGCAGTGGAGGCTGGAGTCTACATCTGTATCAACTTATATATTTCGGAAGCTAAGGTACGAGGCATGGTGGAGGATTCTTTGTACCAGTGTCGGTCATTCCCTTTCCTGTTCCACTCGCGAAACGAGCGAGGGTAAAACGAATGTCTATCTGCTTCCCTACAAACACAGGTTTCTCTTCTCTCGTCTTTACTGTGCCTATGCGGGATTTATGTTGGTGGAAATAGGATCCTTCAGCAATATGTCGCAAGTGCCGATTTCCTATTTTCAATAGTATTCTGCGAGAAGGACGTCTTCTTCCCTCCAGGGGTGCCCTTCTGATTTCACTTACCATATCCGTAGTTCTCACCGGCTGATCGAACCTGCAGGTAACAAAGCTAGCAGTACACCTTTCAATTAGTTGATATTTTCTGTTAGTTCGACAGTGTGTGGATCTCAGACTCGTAAGAAGTATCACATAGAACTTTATAATGCAGGCAACCACACTCGCTAAACGTCAAAATCAACGGAAGTAAAATGAATCACAAGACAACTGTAACTGGTGATTTCTTAACTATCGCAAGCGATTTCGCTGCAATAAGAGAGCATTTTCAGGTGAACTACGTATGGGAAGGATCCCGCATAGTAATTAGGATTAGAATGCTATAAGAACCTCTTAAAAACTAAATCAAACACCAAATTTTGAGAAAAATTAATAAAAATATTTAAAAAATTCTCAAAGCTTCTTGGATTCAAACTTACAACTTAAAAAAAAGTTCTGAAAGAGACTTATAGTGTTTTGTACATATACAGGGTAGTCCATTGGTAGTGACCGGGCCAAATATCTCACGAAATAAGCGTCAAACGAAAAAACTACAAAGAACGAAACTTGTCTAGCTTGAAAGGGGAAACCAGATGGCGCTGAGTTTGGCCAGCTATATGGCGCTGCCATAGGTCAAACGGACATCAACTGCGTTTTTTAAAACAGGAAACCCCATTTTTATTACATATTCATATAGTACGTAAAGAAATATGAATGTTTTAGTTGGACCACATTTTTCGCTTTGTGATATATGGCGCTGTAATAGTCACAAACGGATAAGTACGTGGTATCACGTAACACTCCGCCAGTGCAGACGGTATCTGCTTCGTGATACATTACCCGTGTTAAAATGGACGGTTTACCAATTGCGGAAAATATCTACATCGTGTTGATGCATGTCTATTGTGATCAAAACGCCCAACAGGCGTGTGCTACGTATCCTGCTCGGTATCCTGGACGACATCATCCAAGTGTCCGGACCGTTCGCCGGATAGTTACGTTATTTAACGAAACAGAAAGTGTTCAGCCACATGTGAAACGTCAACCACGACCTGCAACAAACGATGATGCCCAAGTAGGTGTTTTAGCTGCTGTCGCGGCTAATCCGCAAATCAGTAGCAGAAAAAATTGCGCGAGAATGGGGAATCTCAAAAACGTCGGTGTTGAGAATGCTACATCAACATAGATTGCACCCGTACCATATTTATATGCACTAGTAATTGCATGGCGACGACTTTGAATGTCGTGTACAGTTCTGCCACTGGGCACAAGAGAAATTACGGGACGATGACAGAATTTTTGCACGCGTTCTATTTAGCGACGAAGCGTCATTCACCAACAGCGGTAACGTAAACTGGCATAATATGCAGTATCGGGCAACGGAAAATCCACGATGGCTGCGACAAGTGGAACATCAGCGACCTTGGCGGGTTAATGTATGGTGCGGCATTATGGGAGGAAGGATACGTGGCCCCCGTTTTAACGATGGCAATATAAATGGTGCAACGTATGCTGATTTCCTACGTAATGTTCTACCGATGTTACTAAAAGATGTTTCACTGCATGACAGAATGGCGATGTACTTCCAACTTGATGGATGTGCGGCACATAGATCGCGTGCATTTGAAGCGGTATTGAGTAGCATATTTCATGACACGTGGATTGGTCGTCGAAGCAGCATACCAGGGCGCGTACGCTTACCGGATTCGATGTCCCCGGATTTTTTTCTGTGGGGAAAGTTGAAGGAAATGTGCTATCGTGCTCCACCGACAACGTCTGACAACATGCGTCAGCGCATTGTCAGTGCATGTGCGAACATTACGGAAGGTGAACTACCCGCTGTTGAGAAGCATGTCGTTGCACGTATTGCCAAATGGATTGAGGCTGACGGACATAATTTTGAGACTTTATTGCACTAATGTGGTATTTACTGGTAATCAGGCTGTAACAGCATGCGTTCTCAGAAATGATAAGTTCACGAAGTTACATGTATCACATTGGAACAACCGAAATAAAATGTTCAAACATACCTACGTTCTGTATTTTAATTTAAAAAACCTACCTGTTACCAACTGTTCGTCTAAAATTGTGAGCCATATATTTGTGACTATTACAGCGCCATCTATCACAAAGCGAAAAAAGTGGTCTAACTAAAACATTCATATATCTTTATGTACTACACGAATATGTAATAAAAAATGGGGGGTTCATATTTTAAAAAACGCAGTTGATATCCGTTTGACCTATGGCAGCGCCATCTAGCGGGCTAACCATAATGCCATATGGTTTAACCCTTCAAGCTAGACAAGTTTCGTTCTTTGTAGTTTTTTCGTTTGACGCTTATTTCGTGAGAGATCTGGCCCGGTCACTATCAATGGACCACCCTGTATATAACATGGGATCCTTTCCTTCGTACATAGTTCACCTGAGGATACTGTTTTAATGTAGCGAAACCTGTTGTGATAATAAAGACTTCACCAATTAGATCTCTCCTGCAGTTCATTTCACTTCCGTTCAGTACTCGTGAAGTACTCGGGAATAGGTCAACAAGTGTTACGTATGCAATCTCCTTTGTAGATTTTCTACACGTCCTAGAATGCTTTCGATAAAGCGGTCGATGTTTCGCTTTCCCCACAACTAACTTTATGTTCTCGTTCCATTTGACGGCGCTTTGCAGCATTACGCCTACGAATCTAATCGACGTGACTGCGTGAATCAACACAACACTATTCTGACATCACAGTAACGTTTTTCCTACTCATCATTGCTAACTTACATTTTTCCACATTTATATCACGCTTCCATTTATCAAACCACACAGAAATTCTATTCAAGTCTCCTATAGTTACTCAGGCGACACTTTCCCGTATACTGCAGCTTCATCAGCTAACAGCCGCTCATTGCTGCTGACGCTAGCATTCAGATCGTTTATGCAGATAGTCCAGTATCTGCAAAATTTCGTATTACTTCAGCACGACGCTACCACTTAGTTAGCTACTAGTGACAAACTTCATCAGTGAATTCGTCAATAATTGGTGCATTCATGAAGTTGTAGTAAGACAACGTATGATACTTGCTTTCCGCAAAGCCTTGGCAGGCATCCTCAATTTGGAAATGGCACCTGTATCTTTTGTGAAAGACCCCTACGACCATTTGCATGAGCAAATACCACTACATAATTTCTGATTATTGGTTAACTTTAAGTCGAAAGTCTGAATAACTTAAATGGAATGGTAACGGAAATAAGACGTGCTGTGAGACCAAGCTAAAAATAGTGTACAACAACAATATTTTATTTAGTGTAATCATGAAAATAACTCCTTGATCACTCACTTTACTTAATAGTACGTTTATATGGATGCTGGCCCGTCATCAGAGATAAAAAAATGCAATTTTGTGCAACCTGGCTATCTCTCCTAACTGAGATGACTATAGGAGCCATCACGCAGAGCGTCTATACTCTCCAGAGTCTCAGCAGGGAATGCCTAACCGTCTTCCCTCGTCCGGGATCCACACACGGTCGCCGGAAGGGCTCAGAGAGTCTGCACAGCGGCTATTTGCCAACCTAAGGGGACCTGCTAACTAGCGGGGAACTTATGTCTCTCTGGTGCAGTGCAGTCGCACGCTACTTAATACAATGGTTGGCTAAACAGCAGCTCCACATTCAGAGAACCCACCACAGACAGCCCACGCATACGTCAGCAGACGACCCGCATTCACATTTCCAGATTATACTAACAGTGATAATATAACATAATTCCGGATAAAAATTCCTTCAGCGTCGGAAGGACACCCAGGTGTGTCTCGAGCAAGTGACTGTTGTGTCAAGCCTTGTAGCGGCTCACATGGAGCAGTTACAACAGGCCATGACAACAAAAACCGACGCACCACGAACCAAATTTCCTATTGGACGGAAATCTGTAAAATGGTTCAAATGGCTCTGAGCACTATGGGACTTAATTTCTAAGGTCATCAGTCCCCTAGAACTTAGAACTACTTAAACCTAACTAACCTAAGGACATCACACACTTCCATGACCGAGGCAGGATTGGAACCTGCGACCGTAGCGATCTCGCGGTTCCAGACTGTAGCGCCTAGAACCGCACGGGCACACCTCGGATGAAACCCAAGCGGATCCTGTTCCGAAATGAAATGGCACCCAGTAAGAGTGGTGTGCTGCATGACGCAGTCACGTTGATTAGATACGTAGGCGTAATGACGCAGAGCGATATGAAATGGAACTAGGGCATAAAGTTAGTTGTGGGGAAAGCGAAAGAGTGATCGATTTATCGGAAGAGTTCTAGGAATGTGTAGCTGATCTGCACAGGAGACTGCATACATAACACGTGTGTGACCCATTCTTGAGTTTATGTCGAGTGTCTGAGATCCACGAGAGGTCGAACTAAAGGAAAATTCCAACTTGGTTCAGAGGCGTCCTGCTAGATTTGTTATCTCGAGGTTAGATCGGCATGCGAGTATTACAGAAATGGTCCGTAAACTCAGAGGGGAATCCTTGGAGGGAACAAGACGAAATACTATTATGAATAAAGAACCGGCACTTGCGACACTTTGCTGCAGGATCCCATTGGCTCATTTACTTGTATTTCTACCGATCCTATCAAGACAGATTGTTCCTGGTGGTCTAACGGTTCCAGCATTTGACTTCGAGCCTGAACATATTGATTCAGTGCTGGATAGCGGTGGGGACCTTTCCTCATTCCGGACCCTTCAGGACGGCGCCAGGCCCACTCAGACAGCTGCGATCGCCGCCCACCACATCCTAGTGCCGTGGCTGCACTCTACATAGTCAGGTCAATAGCCGGGTCACAGGCTTGCATCACATACTTTTAAGACAGCGTACCGAATACCATTGGTCCAAACTGAAACTGCACTTGAACAATATTGGATTTTCCTGCCTTTGTAACATTTCTACTTGCATGTCCTCTGTCTCTGGACAAGGTATATTCGTTCCAGTCTCTCTTTACTTCCTAATCTCGCTTTACCTCTCATGCCTCGAAGTATCAACTCTTGCTAAATACTTTAATACGAGGAGCGTTCAATAATGAATGCGACACGTTTTTTCTCGGCGAATTTCGGTTGAAAAAATATGGAATTTGTTGTGAGGCAACCAAAATTTTCGGGACTGGTGCTGCCATCTGTTTAAAATCTTACCTTTGGACTATTGGTCACCATCACCCTCGAAGTACACTACTGGCCTTTAAAATAGCTACACCAAGAAGAAATGCAGATGATAGACGGGTACTCATTGGACAAATATATTATATATTAGAACTGACATGTGATTACATTTTCACGCAATTTGGGTGCATACATCCTGAGAAATCAGTACCCAGAACAACCACCTCTGGCCTTCATAACGGCCTTGATACGCCTGAGCATTGAGTTAAACAGAGCTTGGATGACATGTACAGGTACAGCTCCCCATGCAGCTTCAACACGATACCACAGTTCATCAAGAGTAGTCACTGGCGTATTGTGACGAGCTAGTTGCTCGGCCACCATTGACCAGACGTTTTCAATTGGTGAGAGATCTGGAAAACGTGCTGGCCAGGGCAGCAGTCGAACATTTTCTGTATCCAGAAAGGCACGTACATGACCCGCAACATGCGGTCGTGCATTATCCTGCTAAAATGTAGGGTTTCGTAGGGGTCGAATGAAGGGTAGAGCCACGGGTCGTAACACATGTGAAATGTAACGTTTACTGTTCAAAGTGCCGTCAATGCGAATAAGAGGTGACTGACACGTGTAACCAATGGCACCCTATACCATCAAAATGGTGCAAATGGCTCTGAGCACTATGGAACTTAACATCTTAGGTCATAAGTCCCCTAGAACTTAGAACTAATTAAACTCAACTAACCTAAGGACATCACACACATCCATGCCCGAGGCAGGATTCGAACCTGCGACCGTAGCGGTCACGCGGTTCCAGACTGCAGCGCCTAGAACCGCTCGGCTACTTCGCCCCCCCCCCCTCCCCCATACCATCACGCCAGGTGCTATGCCAGTATGGCGATGATGAATACACGCTTCCAATGTGCGTTTACCGCGATGTCGCCAAACACGGATGCGACCATCATCATGCTGTAAACGGAACCTGGATTCACCGAAAAAATGACGTTTTGCCATTCGTGCACCCAGGTTCGTCGCTGAGTACACCATCGCAGGCGCTCCTGTCTGTGATGCAGCGTCAAGGGTAACCGCAGCCATGGTCTCCCAGCTGATAGTCCATGCCGCTGCTAACGTCGTCGAACTGTTCGTACAGATGGTTGTTGTCTTGCAAACTTCGGCATCTGTTAACTCAGGGATCGAGACGTGGCTGCACGATCCGTTACAGCCATGCGTATAAGATGCCTGTCATCTCGACTGCTAGTGATACGTGGCTGCTGGGATCCAGCATGGCGTTCCGTATTACCCTCCTGAACCCACCGACTCCATATTCTGTCATTGGATCTCGACCAAAGCGAGCAGCAATGTCGCGATACGATAAGCCGCAATCACGAGAGGCATCAATCCGACCTTTATGAAAGTCGGCAACGTGATGGTGCATATTTCTCCTCCTTACACGAGGCATCATAACAACATTTCACCAGGCAACGCCGGTCAACTACTGCTTCTGTATGAGAAATCGGTTGGAAACACGTTGTATGTGTCACCACCGGCGCCAACCTTGTCTGAATGCTGTGAAAAGCTAATCATTTGCATAACACAGCATCTTCTTCCTGTCGGTTAAATTTCGCATCTGTAGCACGTCATCTTCGTGGTGTAGCAATTTTAATGGCCAGTAGTGTAGTTCCCATCGGCACGTAGACACCGGTCCCAGCGCTTCTGCCACTGGCCACACATTTTCTGGAAGTCCTGTCCTTGGTATTTATCACCGCCAGCGATGCTTTTTGAATCTTCTCTAGAGTGTCGAACTGACGGCCTTTCAACTTGAGTTTCAGTTTTGGGAATAGCGCGAAGTCGCAAGGTGCCAAATCTGGCGAGCACGTGGGTGGGGTACAACCACAATTTTTTTTTTTTTTTTTTTTTTTTGCCGAAGAGGTCCTGGTGAGCAAGGACATGTGACAGGGCGCGTTGTCGTGATGCAGCAGCCATTTCCATTGACGCCAAAGTTCGGGCCGTCGTCGCCGCACGTTTTCACGGAGCCGTCGCAAAACGTCACAGTAGTACGCGGAATTCACTGTTTGATTGGGTGGGACGAATTCTTTGTGCACAATTCCCTTGGTATCAAAGAAGACGATGATCATGCTCTTCACTTTGCTCTTCACCAGCCTCGCTCTTTTGAGTCTTGGAGAGCCCGGGTTGTTTCACTGGGGCTATTGTTGCTTTGTCTCTGGTGTAAACCATAAATCCAGCTGTCGTCACCGGTGATAACCCGTGACAAGAAGGCTGGACCGTCAGATGCGGTCTGACGAAGGTCCGTCCTTTTCGCGGATCCATCGTAAAATCGCCCCACACCATACACAATCACGGAAATCACAGTGGACACGCAACACATCCTCCTAGCTGAATGCCACTCCGCACACTGACTCATCTGATATGCAGCTCTCGCCACCTAGCGGTGCAAAGATCTACTATTCCCTCATTCCAGATGGCATCACCAGTACCGAAAATTTTGGATTCCATTACTTCGATAATGTTTATAATCCTCGCAACAGCACTATAAAAAATTTAATTAATGACGGAGAAAAAAACTCGCCATTTGAATGTGGATTTCCCCCAAAGAGATCACCACGGATCCCATTTTCCCTCCGATTCTTCTTAATCGCTGTAATTTTTCTAATCTTTGATGTATAAATTGCATTACTTCTCGTATAGTTTCATGAAGTTCCGAAAGGTGGCGGCGCTGTATTTAGCCTTCGAAATGGCATCTGTACTGGAGGTGTTTTCCAAGCAGAGAGCAGTCATTGAGTTTCTTTGGCGGAAAACCAGAGCATCGCAGATACTCATAGGCGCTTGAAAAATGTCGTCGGTAGCCTGGCTGTGAACAAAAACACGGTAAGTCGTCGGGCGGCGCGTTTGTTATCGTCGTAACAAGGCCGCACAATCCGATCTCCCTCGCACCGTCCGGGCGTACACTGCTGTGAATCCTGCATTGTTGGAATTTGCGGAAGAGACTCTCGTTCTAGATGAGCGAAGGATCACAATCAAACACCTCGCTGGACGTCTCTTTTGGTAGTGCTGACACATTCGTCCACCTGTTGGGGTACTCAAATGTGTGTGTTCGCTGGTTTCCTCGCCTCCTAACGGAAGACATTGAAGAGCAACGGAGGAGCATTTGTGAGGAATTGTTTGCGCGTTACGAGACGGATTGTGACAGTTTTTGTGGAACATCGTCACAGGCGATGAAACATCACTTCGAAACTGAAACGAAACGGTAATTCCATGGAGTAGGGGTACACTACCTCTCCTCCGAAGAGAAAGTTCTAAGTCGCACCGTGAGCTGCTTAAGTCATGGGTACGGTCTACGGCGACTGTGAGGAAGTTACTTTGCTGTCGTCCCTCAGGGTGCAACGATCAACTCTGAAGTTATTCCGCTGACCTCAGGAAACTGAAGAAACGACTACAACGTGTTCATCGCCACAAAAGTATAAATCAACTTTTCCTTCTGCATGACGACGTATAGTCTTACACAAGTCTGCGGACACGGAAGGAACTCACGAAACTACACTGTACTGATCTTCCTCATCCACCGTACAACCCGTACCTCGCATCTTCCGACTTCCATCCGTTTGGCTCAATGAAGGATGCACTCCGCGGGAAGCGGTATGTGGACGATGTGTTCGTTGATGCAGCAATACGTTGGCTCCTATGTCGACCAATAGAGTGCTACCATGCGGGCTTACAGGTCCTCCAGTAAGGTGCGCAAAACCGACGCACTGAAGGGAGATTATTTTGAGAAACACAGTTTTGTAGCCAAAGGAGAGCGAGAATAATGTGGAGTATTGGAATCCCGAATAAAACCAACCTGCTTTCAGAAAATAGAAAAAAAGATCTGTTGCATTACTCACTGTACGTCCGTCCTATAAGTATTTTTATTACAATTGAGCTCTAAGAGATACACAGCAAATGCTCGGGTGTTACATTGGTGTCCTGGATCTTCTACGTCCCTAGGTGTAAATAAACCACATCTACCTTAGCTAACTATCTTATCCTATTAAGTTCATGAAGAGGCAAACCTCTGCTTTATTCGCTCAGGGAAGACAGATTATGTAGCACGGAAGTTTGTATTACAGTCATCACATGAACAGTTCACTTTATTTATGCAAGAATATTCCGCAGTTTAGACTCCTATTGTCTAAAACAACAACGTGGAACTATAAGAAAAGTTATCTAAGGCTCACGAAACATGGGGAAAAAGTAAGATTAATTTTTGGTTCCAGCTTGCGTGTTCGACAGAATCGTTATATGAACAAAACGTAATGGGTGCTGAAGAACCCCTTACAGATGTCACCAACAGGGAAATGCATAGTAGAGTGTTACGTCTCGTTAAGAAAAATGGGAAACAAAATCGACCATAAACTTATCAACGGAAACACTCCGGCGTTAGTGTAGAACGATTTAGGGCAACAATCGAAAATCTAAATAAACTTTCGTGGACGTGGATTTGAACGTAGAACTGCCGGATTGAGGTCCCAGTTTCTTAACTGCTACGCCATCTCGCTAAGCAGAAAAAATAGTGACCGGCTCGGTTAAAACATTTCCTCGTACTGAATATATAGTCCCAGCCTCCATATAACAATGGAGAAGATCAAATGAAACTCTATGTTTTTCCACCCCCTCCTCCGCCCTTAAGTGACTGGTTTATACTACGGTTTGCACAGAAGTCTACCATTATCAGTTGTTCTAAGCCGCTTGATACGGGCTCCTGTTGCACTCTCAGTATCTGCTATATTTAGAGATAGATTAAGGACTGCCAGTCAGTTGTCAGAGAAATCATGTGAATGGGACATGTTACGAAGTTGCGAAACGTTATGAGATAGTGCATCGCATCAAAGCGACAGAAGATGGTGGTAAAGAGGTTAGTAGATATACGAGGCGTGTTTTTTAAGTGCAGGCCGTTTTAAAATAAAGATAAAACAAGTGGGCTTTTCTTAGCAACTTAGTTTTACGTGGAAGTCTCTACTTTAAAGTACTTTTCTACATAATTTCCAACTATGTTCGGCAGGTTTGCGTTTGTTTGTGAGTATCTGAAAAGCCTCCTCAGAAAGACTCCTGTCGACTGCGAGAAACGTGCTGTGATTCGTTTTCTTGGTGCAAGAAGCGTGAAAGCGGCTGAAGATCATCGTAAAATCAATGAAGTTTATGGAGAAAACTTTACGAGCGCTGGGATGGTACGTAAATGAGTGAGAGCCCTTAAAGCTGGCAGTACGAATGTGCATGATGAGTGACGAAGTGGGCGACCTCGGGTCATTACTGACGATTTGGTGCAGAACATTCATGAAAATGTGAGGGAGAACACACAGTTTACGATTTAGAGGTTACTAGATGACTTTTCTCATCTCTCAAGAAGTGTGCTTTATGCTTCTTTAATAAATGTGGGAATCGAGTGGCAAAGTGGATTAAAGTATAAGCTTCCATCTAAAAATAAAATTACTAAGAATCGTTCGTCTTTTTATTTTAATTTTAAAAACGACACTTACTTTTTTTAAAAAAAAAAGCCCGTCTTGATGTCTTCTTCTTAAGTTCCTAACATCTCCAGTGACCAGCCAATTTCACTGGCTATTGAAAATAAGATATCAATTCAAGTAATCAAATAACATAAGGCATCACTCAACTATCAGACTATTCGTTGACTAGGGAAACGAATCAAAGTTAAAATATGTGGAAGGAATATCGTTTTACGTATCAGACTTAAATAAACAATGCTAAACAAAATCACTCGAATTATGATCTAGTAAGAAGTAAAGTTAATTTTACACGTAATACAGATTCAGGCAACATACGTATAGCTTTGGATGGAATGGATGAGGGGTTAATAGATGGTGATTTATCTTTCAAATGATAGAGCACAGCAATCAGCCGCCCTTTCCTTGCAGGTTTTATTCGCCAAATCTAGATTTCGGATAGTGCCTAGCCAATATCAAAACATACAAGAAGTATTATAGTCAGGCGACAGTATAAGAAGTTACAGCTCGCGGCATAATCTACATAGTTTTTACATTAAATTACATGACACCGTTTCATCGTATCAAATCCCGTTATAGTACGTCAGTTCCCTGCTGTTCGGCCATCTGTCACAGTTCTATCACTGTATAATGAAGGTAGGCTTTGCGGAGAACACATCGATTGGCTGTATGGCGCCTTCTATATGAACTATTTAATGTGTAACACTCAAAGGAAAGCACCTGTGGTCTTTAGTAAAAAACTTCAAATTTGCATAGAAGTGACACAAAATAAAATACAAGTAAACTTATTTACGTTGCTGTCCGACTTATTTCCACATGTAACAGAAAACATAGAAAACATAAATAAATTCCAGATTCACTGTTTTTTTATATTTTCTTTGTTTATGTCGGACAACAACGCAAATAAGTGTACGTGTATTTTATTTTGTGCTATTCCTATGACAATTTGAAGTTTTCTAGTAGAAACCACAGCTGCTTTCTTTTGAGTGTTATACATTCCGTAGTGCACATAGAGGGCGCCATACAGCCAATCGATGTGTTACCCGCAAAGCATACCTTCATTATAGAGGAGGCTTGAAAGAACTGCGACAGAAGCCCGAACAACAATGGACTGACGTACTAGCACACGCACTGATACGATGAAATGGTGGTATTTAATCAAATGAATAAACCATATAGGTTAGGCTGCGAGTTGTAACTTTCTATACTATCGCCTGACTATGTAAAAACGTTCAAATGTATGTGAAATCTTATGGGATTTAACAGCTAAGCTCATCAGTCCGTAAGCTTACACACTACTTAAACTAAATTATCCTAAGGACAAACACACACACTCATGCCCGAGGGAGGACTCGAACCTCCGCCGAGATCAGCCACACAGTCCATGACTGCAGCGTCTTATACCGCTCGCCTAATCCCGCGCGTCTGACTATGTACTTCTTGTATTTTTTAGCATTGATAATGGCGACGCTATAGCCGGAATCTAGATTTGCCGAATAAAACCTGCAAGAAGAGGATGACTGATTTCTGTGCTCTATCATTTGAAGGTCATATCACAGTAAACATGTAACACGTCAGCTTCAGTAGCAAATAGAAACCAATCTTTACCTAGGTTTCAGCCAAAATAATTTGGCCTTCTTCGGAAGCTATTGACACTAAACTATTGCTTGCCAAAATTTGGCCATGTCATGTATGAAACTATAGGACCGTAGTACCCAGTCATAAATCTACATTATTTAGCTGAAGAGAAACCGCAGGCCCCACTGCGCGGACGAAGTCGGTAGCCGCGAGAGCTGGCCTGCCCGATACTTACTCGGCAGTGAAGGCTGGAGTCTACATCTGCATCAACTTGTATACTAAGATACGGTGCATGGTTAAGGGTACTTTATACACTGTCGGTCATTCCCGCAAAAAGAACGATAGTCAAACAACTGTCTACACACTTCCCTACACGCATAGGTTTCTCTTATCTTTTCTTTACTGTGTTTACGCGGGATGTATGTTGGTGCCAATAGGATCCCGCAGCAAAGTGTCGCAAACCCGCTTCTCTATTTTCAATAGTATTTCGTTAGAAGAACGTCTTGTTCCCTCCAGGGATTCTCTTCTGAATTCATGGACCATTTCTGTAATGCTCACTTGCTGATCGAACCTCGAGATAACAAATCTAGCAGAACGCATCTGAACCACGTTGGTATTTCCCTTTAGTTCGAGCTCTCGTGGATCTCAGACACTAGAAAAATTACTAAAATGTAAACTTTCACGGCCGGAAATATCATGTCCTTTATAATTATCCGGGCTGTTATGCCGTGGTCGGTTGATGAATGCTGTGGTGATTCCCAACGTTTCGTCTCCGACTGCGGGAGACATCTTCAAGGGGGTCCGTAGCTTGGTGGAAGATCCAACACACACACTGGCTCGCTACTGAGCCAGTGTGTGTGTTGGATCTTCCATCAAGCTACGGACCCCCTTGAAGATGTCTCCCGCAGTCGGAGACGAAACGTTGGGAATCACCACAGCATTCATCAACCGACCACGGCATAACAGCCCGGATAATTATAAAGGACATGACTAGAAAAATTCTCAAGAATGGGTGACACAAGTGTTCTGTATTGAGCCTCCTGTGCAGATGAGCTACACGTTCCTAGAATTCTTCCGATAAATCTATTAATCTTTTGCTTTCCTCACAGGCTCTCATTCTATTTCATGTCGCTCTGGGTCATTACGCCTACGTATCTAATCAACGTGAATGTTTCAAGCAGCACACCTACCCTTACTGGGTGCCGTTTCGTTTCGGAACAGAATCTGCTTGGGTTTCATCCGAGGTACCCCTACAGCACAGCTGTAAATCGCTGATATTCTACGCCCCGTTTTGTTGGTCTCCATTGCAGAGGCATCCTGGCCCTTCATTTCAGAAAACTTACGCTCGTCTACACACGACGAGAGTTTTAACTGATTGTCTTCATGCTGGCCAAATCCCACCTTGGCCAGCGAAGTAACTTGGTCTCTCTCCAATTGAGAACGTTTGGAGCATTATGGGCACGGCCCTCCAGCCAAATCGGCATTTTGACAATCTAGCGCACCAGTGGGTCAAAATTTGTCACGATATTCCTCGGGAGCAAATCCAACTACTCTAGCAATCAATGCTAAACCGAATTACTACTTGGATCAGGGCCAGACGTGGACCAACTTGATATTGACTTGTTCCGTTTGTGAATCTCTTTTTCTACAATAAACCATTTATTTTTTCTGAAAATTTAATTATTTGTTTGTCCGGTGTATATACATCTCATCTACCGATTTCCGGCGCAGCTCTCGCGACCCACCGACTCCGTCCGCGCAGTGGGGCCTGCTGTTTGTCTTTAGCTAAGTAATGTAGATTCATGACTGGGTACTACGGTGCTATAGTTTTATACTTGACAATAGCTTCTGAGGAAGGCCAAATTATTTTGGCTGAAATCTAGGTATAGATTGGTTTCTCTTTGCAACTGACGCCGACGTGTTGTATGTTTAATTATCACAGTTGCTGACGGGACTGCACGGTGTTAATGATTCTTCGTATCACAGTCGTTGAGTGGACCAGCGTTCCTACAGGGAGGTAACCTGGTGGCGATTTATGGTAGAAGCACGTAGACCCCATGTGTCACCTGCCAGTATTTTTAATCCGTTTCGATCATTTTGTTTGACGGCCAGGATTCCTAGATTTGAGCTTAGTTTTATATAAAAAGTTACTCCTATGCTTTCGTCAGTTACAGGCCGAAACAAATTTGAAGCCTATGACTCAATAAATAACAGGACATACTGTGCCCGTGCTGTTCACTGAAATAAAGGACCAATATAAGCTCTTCAGACTAGACTTACTTGACGATTTATCATCAAAGATTAATGCTCACATTATTAGAGCGGCCATCACGAAATTAGGCCCCTAATGGTTACACCCGCTTCCTGCAGACCGCCGATGCTAAGCGCTGTGATTCGCCCGCCTAGTAGGTTAATTGCCGCATGTACCCTGTTAATAGTGCAGGAGGTCAGCAGCTCCTGAATTATCTGTGTTTCTGTGCGATACCGTGTGTTCACATGTGGTTTCAGTCTTCCGTGGAACGGTACTTTGACGTGTGTTCTGTAATGACTGAAATGCAGGAACGGTGGCCTAGTTTTAGTGATACTCCAGTTTGTGTGCGTAAAGGGCGAAAAGACATCCTCAAACAATATAAAATTGTCGTATTGAACGTGCTGAAGATATTTACTGATCTGGCTAACACTGATGAAGCCAGGAGTAACATATATTTTGCACAATTTCGGAAAATGACTACAAAACCTTGTGGTGCTTGCGAATCGACGGTACTCCGTATTAAAACGGCAGCAACAGCGGAAGAATTTCCAGAAATGAGCACGTGTTCTCATTCTCCAAGATAGAGGTAAAAAAGAAAACGGAAATTACAGATTTTGACACAAAAAGTGTCCTTCGGTACTATAATGGAGGAGAGTAGGCCTACCAGATGGCTAGAAAAATACAGAGATTGTTTGTCTTCTCCTTCCAGTTGGTGTTGGATGCAGAAAGAGTCAGAATGGACAAAAAAATCAAAGAAGTCTTGAGACACTGCAGCAACTCGACGTCGACGTAAATATTGGCTTGAAAGTATCTACAGTTAGTTTTGTTTTGGGTGTAGGTTCAGTGGCGAAGGGTCAGTAAGAGCTGAAAATAAAAACTAAAAAAAAAAAATTCAGAGGTCAGGAATGTTCTCGGTCGTATTAAGGCGAGCTGTTGGAACTAAAATTTTCACGGTGGCATACAAGTACTTGCGAGCTGTCGCTCAGGGCGTTTTTCGTTAATAAAATAGGTTCATATGTGATACGATACAATAATGATGTCTAAGATTTTACCAATGTTAATTTAATTATTTTCATAATAACTTTCTCTCTGAAGGTTTCTACGCACAAAAGAACGCAAATTCATCTGTGACGATATTTTTCGTTACATAGGGCGAACGCTTTCACGCCTCTTACGGTATTTTGCTTTTTATCTCGGAATACTTCTATGTTTTCACGATAAAGTATACATCACGTGCATATATGAACTTCGAAAACGTTCATATTTTATTTGCAGTCCAAACATATCAGTGGTTCTGTTTTTAATACACGTTGACTTAAAAAATACTTTACTTCAAAATTTCTTTTAACATTAGTTTTTATTCTTTTCGCAGCAGCTGGATGGAATTAGAATTTTCTTTTGGAAAGTATTCCATCATATTGTAGATTAAAAATTTCACGAACGGACAATGCTAAAGGTCACTGAAATAACCCTGGGGTGCCTATTTTCGTGACGGTCGCTATAGCTGTAGTATTAGAACAGCACGGGTACGGCGAGCCTGCTACAGTTTGGCGGACCTTGCACCCTGTCGACGTAACGCACGGTCATTGGTCCTGAACTCGTGACGTCACTTACATCGGTCTGTTCTGTACGCATGACGACACAAGAAATGCTTCCCTTCTATGACGTCATAATCATGGCGCCACACGTCACGCCACATTTACATCATTCAGCAATGGCGAGACATTCAAAATACTAGCCATGGAAGTGAATCAGCTAATCACAGAGCAATATTTTAACAGCCATTAAAACGAAAGAGTAAGTCAGTATGTAGATACTATACTGAAAAGTATCTGAACAATAACAGTTTTGCACCACATTCAAAAGTAGCTGAACGATATGTTATATTTATCAAAGTATGTAAGCTTCCCCCAACGTGCATAGACTGGCATCGTGTTATATTTATCAAAATATGTGAGGTTCCCTTAATGTGCATAGATTGACATCATGTTCGAAAGTATCCGAAAGACCCGAATTGCGCACCACGTTTACGAGTGTAAAAGTATCACAATGATATGTATTATTTAACAAAAAGTACATAAAGGCTGTATTCTACAGTTTTCAAATCGCGTGCGCGGACACACGCACACACGCAAACTCACAAAAACACACACATTATTTCATTCCTAATGATAATTTTATACGCTAGTTATACGCGTCAGTGCAAAATAACATAGTTCGATTAAAACTGGACCATACTTAGAAAGAACTGCTACAGTTTAGTACAGAAAGGAATTAAAAAGAACACGCAATGTGACTAACAAACAATTTTATCCAAAAACATTAATTACACTGAAGTGACCGCGATTGAAGATGATCCCTTGGTCATTACAAATGGTGGAACATGGTTCTTAATAGGGTCTATGATGACGGCAGATGGCATTGAATGATCTGCTACATGCTAACAGGCTGGCAACACTGTTGATATGGAATTCTTGTGGTACAGCCTTCCGTTGCTTCACCAGCACAGTTGATAATTGCTGAATGGTCGTTGGTGGATGTTGTCATGCCGCAATGCATCTCCCAAAGGCATACCACATGTGCTGAATTGGATTTAAATCATAAGAGTGAACAGACCAGTCCATTAGACGAATATCCTTTGATTCTAAGAGCTTCTCCACTGGCACTTTTCAGTGCGGTCGCACATTGTCATCCATGAAAAGAGAGACAGGGCCAAATATCACCCTAAAAGGACACACATTGAGAAGCAGTACACTATCACAATAACGTTGACCGGTGAATGTGCTATGTTCAAAGATCTGAAGGTCAGTACACCAATGCAACTTTATATCTCTCACACAACATATGGACCACAAAAACGATCATGTTTGACAGTACTGGACGTACCCATATATGTCGAGTCATGAAACACAAAATGCACCCAATAGCTTTATCAAAGCCGATCGTATATGTGACACAGTTTTAAATGGTTTATTGGAACTTGTTTAGTATACATCCATGATGCAGAGGGGTGTTAAATAGTATGATCGTGGGTGTGATACAGTTTTCAACGCTTTGTTGGAAACTTGCTTAGTATATATCCGTAATGAAGTACTAAGAGAGGGGTGTAAAGAAACTATTCTCACTGTCAGTGACATACGAAACACTACAGTAAGTCTATTTAGTTGAGCAGAAACTAAATAACGCTCCTTTAGAAATTATATTTTGCAACTGATGCAGCTGGTCCGTTTCTACCTTCAGAAGGTGTCCCTAGTTCTATGCATCTCGTCTTTCATACAATTTTATTAAACACACTATTATTCATAAGCTAAACATTTTTTTCTAAGTATCACTGCTTGCTCTCAAACGTTCCTGTGGGTTAATCTCAATGTAGGGCTTCATCTAGGGACTTTCTCTCAGAGATAAAATTCTATGAATCGAATCTCTTGTATTAGAAATTTATTGTGCTCAAATGGTTTTTGACCTCTGTAGTGAGTATGATAATTCCTCTTGTCATAGAAAGTACAAATTAATTTCTTTGGGTTTTTTCTTTTTTTACTATCAGATGGTGGTACCGTTTTTCAGGACTTCATGCGAATTTTCAACGAAAATCATCAATACTCTCATAATAACCAACATCCTCTTCTAAAATGTTTCCGACGTCAGAATCACCTGGCACACATTTCTTATCAAAATCTTCAACATTATCTTGAGAAAGCCACACAAAATTAGACACTGGTAGATATTGCATCATTGCTGAGCTGTAAAGGCTATGCATCAAGATATATAATGAGAGTTTCGTAAGTAAATAGCTATGAACCTATTGTTTGCAATTGTAGGTCTCTATGAACAATGTACAATACCACTTCTAATGCCTACTTCAACAAGTTGAAGTTGTTCATTGTTATTAACAAGTTGAAATTCTGCTTTAGTAATTTTCGGCAGAGCATCACACACCAAGCCAAGTGAAGTAATGCAATGAGCAGGACCCAAGTCACATGTTTTAATGAGTACCCTAAGAAAATTTTGATATGCAGGGCGTTCCACTCGAAAGAGCCCCTCCCCCAAACAAACATTTACTTGAACACTTAAATACTTTGCATGAAAATCTGGAAAATCCAATGAAACAGTCATACTTTGTTCATGAAGAAATAAAGGTGAATAACAAAAGGTTCTGGAAGTCAGCGCCCTCGATTTGAAACGTTTTGTTAATGAAGGGGTTCTTCTACCAATGCATATGATTTTCATTACACCAAAAACGTGTATTCTGATAGTTTACATAGCCAGAGAGTTGGAACCACGCCTCATCATTGGAGCATGTGTACTGCAATATTCGTAGCCTCGCAGGAATAAATTGCTAAAATCAACTGAAAAATGTAATGTGTTTGTTTCTGCCATTGATATTCAGTTTCTGAACAACTGTAAATATATATGGATATGTACCAGCTTTCTTCACTGCTCTGTGACATGGGCTTCAGGACATTCCAGACTCCTGAGACAAACGATGAGCACTTTGCAGGAGAGGTCAACAATCGGTATTTCACATCAGTCACTTTTTCTTCCGATAATGGCGTCTGTACCCTGCCGTGAAGATTCAACATCTTTCCACTGCTCTCCATCTTGCTCACCAACTTTTGTATGCAGTATTTAGACGTAAATGCTGGTTATCCAAACATTTCAATAGACAGTCGCCTACGTGTCTTGATGGAACCAGTAATCCAGTGTTGTTTCAGAAGAAACACACGCTCTGCGACAGAATAGTGATACGTTGTCACTAAACACTGACCGCTAAGCTTCAGCCAGCGGCGCATGGAAACAATGTTGCGACAAACGATAATACAGAGTGCACTGTTGCCACATCAAACATCACAAATTACATAGTGTAATTTCTGCAGAATTACTACACATGGAGATGGAACCTCTTACGAATGGGACACCCTGTACATCAGCATACAGTATCACATCAATTTTCAAATATAGATAAAAACACTCTCCTAGTTTCCGTCACTTGAAGCAAGCTCCTTTGTACACATATGTGAATAAACTTTAAACAATAGATACTGCAGATTGGAATACGAAAAATATTAGGAAAAGCATAGATTGAGACTCACTGTATAGGTGACCCTTTGAGCTGCAGATAGGCACAGCGAAAAGACCGTTACATATTATAGCTTTTGCCAAAGTTCTCTTCAGGAAAGAAAACACACACACTCACAAAAGCAAGCACACCCCATGCACACATAACCACTACCACTGTAGCTGCCAGTGTTAGTGGTCATGTGTACTTGGTTGTGTGAATGTGTGTGTGTGTGTGTGTGTGTGTGTGTGTGTGTGTGTGTGTTTCCTTTGCTGAGAAAGACTTTGGTGAAAATGGGTTTTGGATGGATAAATTAAACTCGTAATTGCGAGGTAAATATGTACTCATTATCTTGAGTTTGTCTGATTTCGAGTACAATGCATATTTTTTGAGGAAACGTGTCAAAAATTTATCGAATCTATAACTCACAAATTTATATTAATATCATGCTATAGGCATTCTAGTACACAGTTTGTGCAGTTCCCCTATTTAGTGTTATACTCATTAAAATACAAGATTGCAGTTACAGTAAATTTAAGAATTCCATGATGATGGTGATGGGTCGTTTTAAAAAGGCAAGGTGGTGGTTGTAGAAAATTCGAAACTGTCCAAGGTGGCAATACTATACTGATTGTGTTAACTTGTAAATTAAAATTTTTAAAAAATGTGGGTCCACAGAACTATCAAAGTCGTGCATTATAACTTCTCTGATGCGCAGTCCACAATGATGTCGTATTTGAAAGTATCTGAATTCCCTGAGTTTTGTACCATGCTCAAAGGTATCTCATTATCTGGAATTTTGTGTAAATTGATTCCTTGTTCAAAAGTATATGAACGGCCTTCGTTTTCCACTATGTTCAAATTTGTCAGAGTGACTGGAATTTGATAAGTTCACACCCTGCTCAGAGGTATTGGAATCTGAATTTTGCATAATTTGATGCCATACTCATAACCATCGGAACAATCTGAATTTTGCTTAAGTTGATAAGATGTTCAAAAGTAACCAAATGATATGAATGAAACAACAAGCATTTATTACAAAAGTTACAGAAAGGGTGTAACTTGCTGTGCTTCTATATCCAAAATATATCAGAACATAGAATAGTGCCTCATTCTAGAAACATCTCCCAGGCTGTGGCTAAGCAATGTCTCCGCAATATCCTTTCTTCCAAGAGTGCTAGTTCTGCAAGGTTCGCAAGAGAGCTTCTGTGAAGTTTGGAAGGTAGGAGACGAGGTACTGGCGGAATTAAAGCTGTGAGGATGGAGCGAGAGTTGTGCTTGGGTAGCTCAGTCGGTAGAGCACTTGCCCGCGAAAGGCAAAGGTTCCGAGTTCGAGTCTCGGTCCTGCACACAGTTTTAATCTGCCAGGAAGTTTTATATCAGAACATGTACACACAATGTTTGTGTCAATGTCATTTCCATATCTAAAATTACAAGTTAAGCAGCACTTATCAATTTCGCTTACTGTTGCACCACACTGGGTGCAAAGCACAATGGGCCCTCAAATTAAATATTTACACTCCTAAGCAGTCTGTATTATTAATCAAAAATACATTAATTACTATTCTGTAACTGCTGCTGCTGGGACAATGCAGTCAATGTGTAACTTACACTTGACGTCCAAAACATCTCTGTGGAATATCCATGTCTTAATTGTTTTCACTTTTTATTAAAATATGTAAAAGTATTGAATTTTCGATCTTAGACCTACTTGAGGTTATGTTACTGGTGGTACAATGATCTACATCACCTGACATTTTTAGATGTTTGTCAGTAATGATATGTCTGAAAAAACACAATTTCCCTTGGGGGAGAGAAGAAATGCGCCATTGCATCACGTTTCACACTGGAAAAATATAAATGATGTTGCTGATGGGCTAATATAACTTTTTTATTACATTTGATCTGGAACCTACTTTGGTAGCATATTTGTCTAACAACATTAAATTTTTAAGGCACTTTAACACAGGTTGCAACAACAAACGATCCAGTTGATCTATATAATGAGATATTTAATGTGTTGTATTAGTTAAATTTTAATTACGTTATACTTAAGAATAACATTGCAGTGCTCCAAATACGAAATGTAAAGACATAATATGAGCAAAGATAATGATGGACAAGTGTGTGCAGAGAGATAAAAGTTCAGTATCACAAAAATACGATATTTGCACCAATGTATAATTTGTATTAAATACATAAAGATTTTGAGGACAAAAGTCATACAGGTTGCTTATAGTAATATGCAAGTGTAGTTAATATTTCTTATCATAAATGAAAATTTGATGTTTGCAATCCCAAATGCATTAAAAAATAATTAATTTACACAAACATATGTTCAAGAGAAGAGAATCAGCTGGATTATTCACGAAGTACATGTAATATATGGTGGAACCACAACAGTTACGTTATAAAGCACATTAGAAACAGAGAACTACTACTTAAGCCTTAAACTATCACTCCAAGACACCTATCCACTGTATTACGCTTCTTGAGCCCTGAAATCCCGCTGATGTATGTGACAACAACAATGGGCAGCTTAGTGGTGTGGTGGCAAGGTCTCCCAAACTCAGGACCTCAGCATGTCAGTTGCAGGTTTATGATGCTGATGGCTCTCCAATGGTTGCTGGTCGCTGGGTCAAACCTCTGCCTCCTGGCTTGAATGGTACATATAGGTAATGTCCATTGACTGTCTCTTCAGCTATCTAGTGGCTAAGGAATGCACTGGTGGTTGGCACAATGCTGGGTCAACAGGTATATACAAATGCCTTGGCACACATTGACATAATTTGTGTAGTGCATTCTGCCTGTCAGCTGTGACATCAGCTCTATGCTACTGGGTTGATAGGTGGAGCACCATACCCTGAATTTCCTTGGCGTTGTGATACGCCACAAAAGAATTTATCCTCGTGTGCTATGAAAACATATGGTTTAAGTAATACAACACATGAAAAACCTCGTCCAGACGCATCATGTTGTACGATTAGTAGTGGCCAAGTGTGTGTGGTAAAGTGGCAGGAAAATGCAGTATCGATGAATAAGAATGATACCACAGGCGTACCCCACATGAAACGTAATTAGAAAGCTATCTTAGTCAGTCAAAAACGTCGATTACATTTTGTCACTGTGGAACATGATACATTATTTTGTCTTCATCTAAATTGATGCTTGATGAGGTAATAGATTATTAGAAAACTTCTGAACACCTTGGGTGACGAAAGTTAGATTTTTTGTGCCACCAGTAACATAGCTTCAAGTAGGCTTCAAATTTGAATGGCAATATCTATACATATTTTGATAACTATTACAGACAATTTAGACTTATAAATACCATTGTGGTACTTGACTGAGTGTCCACAGATATAATACCAATGTGGATTTACTGTAAGTATTGCTTTTTACACATTTTTGATAATTCAGACAATTTAGATTGTTTCAGACATGGTGCAAATCCAGAACATTCGGATAGTTCTAATCAAGGTGTTAGTCTACACAAACCTCTGGTCGTTTGGATGCTTTAGAGTGTGGCGCAAACTTCAGAGCATTAGCATACTTTTGAACATGTCACTAACTTACGCAAAATTCTGATCGTTCTAATACTGCCGAACATGGCATCAACTTACACACAATTCAGGTCGTTTGGGTGATTTTCATCAAGGTTTAAAATTTAAGGGATTCAGGTAGCTTTGAAAATGGCACCATCTTGTATCGTAAAATAAGAGGAGTTGTGTAGCTTAGATGGGATAGTGTCTCAGCCTTGGATCTTTTATGTATCCTACAATTTTAAATTTAGCACAGCTGGATTATTTCCGCCATCTTGGGGTTACTTGCATTTCCCACCTCCACCATCTTGGATACTTTTGAAATTCTGCACGGCCATCTTACTTGTTTAAATATTCTGCCACTACCATTTATTATGTTTTAAATTTTCGACAACCACCATCTTGGGCTTTGCTGACTGTAGTGCTGACTAACGACAGCTACTTGAACTGTGTGCTGGAGAGCCTATAACCATTTCAACTTTAGTGCATCTACTCCCCTGATGCAATATTCTTTGTAAATAATTAATAATTCTTCATGTTCTATAGCAGCAGACATCTTTGTAAATAATTAATAATTCTTCATGTTCTATAGCAGCAGACAAACATTATCATAGAGCACTTTCACATAGTCATTGCCATCTGTCATCATTTGTCTGCATATATCTGTGATCAACAAGTTATCATCGAAATTGCTCAAGTTCTGAAATACAACTGGGAGTGTAAAATGAAGCCGGTATGGGAAGCTGCAGTTGGCACCGAATACAGTGATTCCTGTGTTTAACAACACCTGTCTTAAATGGTTGTGAGCGAATATGGCAGGCTTCTGTTAAGGGAAATGCTAATTCTTCTTTGGGATTTACATCTATCTTTTTATTTTGCAGTAAAATCCCATTCAATCTCAGCAATTATTACATACAGCTTTTCAGCGAACCATTTCATACAATAACTGCCTCTGTACAATCTAAACCTTAACTATTTCATAGTCATAGTGTACGTAACAGTCTGCACTGAAGAGTACATGTAAATGAAGTTAATAATAACGCAAACCAGAGTTCAGTTTACCACTAAAGGTAGCTACTGGTTGCAGTATACTTTCTGTATCAGCATAAATTATAAAGGCCAGATTTAACTTCTTGTTAAACTTGGTAATTTTTATATACTTGTGCCTGTTACCTAGTATGACACCACTGACTGGTTTCAGTTGTGTGTAGTCAATGTAGTGGCATAGACTACTCTGGTTAAGAGCGCATGGTCATAAAAGATGAGAAAGATGAGGAAGAATTTCGAGTTCTACTGCTTAATGTCACGAAGCACCATTGTAAGAGACATGTAAATCTACTAGTGTTGCATGTTGCTAATACAGTTAGATATCATGTCAATTACATATGGAAACTTTTGATGCTGGAATATGAAGACATATCCATCAAAATTCAGTTAAAGTATGCGAATGCTGTTTATGGTATGTTCATTACTTATACTTTTATATATGACAAGACATTACTGATTTTATAGTGTGAAAGCGGTTGTAACCTCAGATCAAAAGGCATGTTTGCGATGCTTGTAAGGTTAACAGTTGTACCTAAAAATGGCGAGTTTAGCATTGCTCTTCTGCCCCAATTGCTGAGTTTTTGCAGGTATATTTAGCAGGTATTCATGGTAAAGCTTAAATTTCTATGTGAAAATTCAGATGGAATATGAGCAGAGTTTATGACTTCCCAGTGATATTTTCTTGGTGAGAAGTCATTTCTGAGAAGGCATGTGTGCACAGAACAGCTGAAAAAATACTCTTGAAAATAAAGTGGTGCAATTTGTGTGATGCTTATCTGTACCCAAATGTAAAGTGGGAGTTACTTCTAATAGCTGATATCCACTGTTAAATTATGAGCTCATTTTCTGTCAGCATCTGGTGTTCGAATACCATTTGTGAACCAAATGCCTTATTTGTTTACATCAACTGTCACTGCCCTGCCGGCTCAACATGTTATTTTGTCCACTGTAACATGATCTGGAAAGAGGAGAGCTGTGTAACAAATATCATTCATCCCTAAAATGATATTGGGAAAAAAAATTCTAATGTTTGTGAAATCTTATGGGACTTAACTGCTGAGGTCATCAGTCCCTAAGCTTACACACTACTTAACCTAAATTATTCTAAGGAAAAACACACACACCCATGCCTGAGGGAGGACTGAAACCTCCGCCGGGACCAGCCTCACAGTCCATAACTCCAGCGCCATAGAGCGAAAATGATGGTTGAGGAAAAGAGTAGGGGAACCTAATATGATCACTCAGATTATATTAGGGATGAACTGTATTCTGATAGTACTAAGTATAACAGTCCACATTGAATGTGCTTGTAGGCAACATTTTAACAATAGTAGTACTAGACATAGGTGCTGTATCTGACCAGTATCGATCTATACGTCTCTTACTTGCAAATTCTTGAAAAACCGTTATGTAATGTCATGTTTCTTCGCTGGAACAATAATACAACGGACTATATCAAAGCAGTTCTGTGTAACCATTATGACCAGTTTAAAACAAAAATAACTAACGGTACAGCGAACTTTTGTCGGTATTTTGTAAAGAGAAGAAAAGGCAAAAAGCTTTCACATATGAATATTCAACTTTACTTGTCAAAAATGCTGTAAAGAAAATTACAGTGCTTTGCAACTGCCAAGGAACACCTGACACTTGCTAAGGAACAACTGCCAGTTGCTATGGAACAACCAGCAATTGCTACAGAACATCCAGCCTATGATAGTAACAGGAAATGTAGAGGATGGGACTTGTTAACTGCAGCGAAGCCTGTGCACAAACGCTCTGTATGCATTCGAGTTTATATAGTACTGTGTTTGAAGTACGTTTTTGTGAAACCAATGAATGTGACACTCCATTTCGGACGGAAATATGTCTGCAAGACGTCACTTGGTTGCTTACGTTGGTGGACGAGGACTTTGACTGCTGGAAGTTGGGTACAGTGTCACTATTCTAGGTGTTTAGAAAAGTGTCATCTAGCGATAGAAAGTGGCCGCTGATGGGGTAAATGCTAGGTGAAACCATGCCAGTTGTAGCAGAGGAACCACCACACCGCAAGAGGCTCGACACGTAGCTGCAGTGCTGCAAAGAAACATCTCAGTCGCAGGCAGATGTCTTGTAGACTTTGCGACCGCTGCCGGTACACGTGGCTCTACCAGAACCATTTTTCGGCGATTACATCAGGTTGGTATAATCCTATACCCACTTTCCTTGACAGAGCGTAGGGGAACGGTGCGGGAGACCCGCACCGCCGTACTAGGCAAAGTCCTAACGAAGGTGGATTGTCGTTGCCTTCCTCCGACTGTATGAATGATGATGAGGAAGACGACACAACAACACCCAGTCATCTCGGAGCAGGTGAAAATCCCTGACCCCACTGGGAATCGAACCCAGGACCCGTGCACGGGAAGCGAGAACGCTACCGCGTGACCACGAGCGGTGGACCCCTCTTTTCTATCTGAACCAAAGATAACCAAAATGACCTCTGAAAAAAATATAAACTACAACATGTACGTTTGAAAGAAAAAATAGGAACCGCGAAATACATATTCAGTAATGAAACGAGCAGAATCAGAGCAGCGGCAACCTTGTTTACCTAATAAAGAAGTCTGTTACCATTAGGGGTGGTCGAATATATCGTGTCGTACTTGAGTGATTATCTCTGCAGCGTGGGAATCCAAATTGCCAGTTGTCTTTCGGCTCTAACCGCTGGTTGTAACGCTTCATAAAAGAATAGTGTAGCCATATTTAACTTCGATTTTGCCTTTGTCTTTTCCCGTGGCTGATACACTTAAGGGTTATTCATTGAATAAACGATATTAATAAATGAGATCCATACATCTGTTTTCCTTATTTGAATGGAGACATCAATCATTGAAATCAATATTTATAACGCAAAAAATATTACTCATAAATATCGTAGTGCACAAATATTTAAGTTTATCTCTGGAAGGGCTAATAATTGATAAGATATATGACCACTTTCATTGTGGCAATAATTCGAATCTGCATTTTCGCAAGGTGTTTTCAGTCTTTTTTTTTTTTTTTTGAGTCATCGGTCTTTCGACTTGTTTGATGCAACCCGCCACGAATTCCACTCCTGTGGCAACCTCTTCATCCCAGAGTAGCACTTGTAACATACATTCTAAATTATTTGCTGGACGTAGTCCAATCTCTGTCTGCCTCTACAGTTTTTGCCCTCTACAGCCCCCTCTAGTACCATGGAAGTCATTCTCTGATGCCTTAACAGGTGTCCTTTCATCCTGCCCCTTCTCCTTGTCAGTATTTCCCAGATATTGCTTTCATCTTCGATTCTGTGCAGAACCTCCTCATTCCTCACCCTATCAGTCCACCTAATTTTCGACATTCGTCTACGGCACCACATCTCCAATGCTTTGATTCTCCTCTTCCCGGTACTTCATAACAGCTTGCAAAAAAATGGTTTTGCTTCCTACCTTAATCCGCCATATGGAACAAGCAGGTAAAATGATATTTATTTTTGCTTGCAATTACAACACAAATTATATCATGTATTAGAATAACAGTCGTTTTTCCCTGTACACTATCCGCGAGTGGAACAGGAAAGGAAAACGATTAATAGTGGTACAGCGTACCCTCCGCCACGCACCGTGCTTTAGCTTGCGGCTTATCTATGTAGATGTAGATAAATGAAATAGCAACTGGAAAAATGAAACAGATTCCGTAAGAATGCCTATGAATAGCCCATTGGAGATTTAGGCATAGAAGAGGGACTGGTTGACATTAAGGCTGTTATAGCGTAAGAAAATATCAGAAATGTTCAAATGTGTGTGAAATCTTATGGGACTTAACTGCTAAGGTCGTTAGTCCCTAAGCTTACACACAACTTAACCTAAATTATCTCAAGGACAAATACACACGCCGGCCGTGGTGGCCGAGCGGTTCTAGGCACTACAGTCTGGAATCGCGCGACCGCTATGGTCGCAGGTTCGAATCCTGCCTCGGGCATGGATGTGTGTGATGTCCTTAGGTTAGTTAGGCTTAAGTAGTTCTAGGTTCTAGTGGACTGATGACCTCAGAAGTTAAGTCAGAGCCATTTGAATCAAACACATACACCCATGACCGAGGGACGACTTCAACCTCCCCGGGGACCAGCCGCACAGTCCATGACTGTAGCGCCCGAGACCGCTCGGCTAGCAACTATCAAGAGAGACAGAAAAATATATTTTATGTGACTAAAACTTTCTTTACAAATAAGTTATTATTTGACACCTGTTATCGTAATATGGGACTTAAGTTCAAATGGTTCAAATGCCTCTGAGCACTATGGGACTTAACATCTGAGGTCATCAGTTCCCTAGACTTGGAACTACTTAAGTCTAACTAACATAAGGGCATCACACACATCCATGCCCGAGGCCTGCACCCGCAGCATCAGCGCGGTTCCCGACTGAAGCGCCTAGAACCGATCGGCCACGACAGCCGGCGGGACGTAAGTCATACGGATAATCTACAACAAAGCTACTTAAAAGACCTTCCACCAAGAAGAACACCGAAGATCGTAATAAATATAATTTGTGTCACTAAACAGCACACAAACGAGAGACAAAAACGTACCCACGACGTCCAGAGTTGTTGCAAGTGTAGAAATACTGTCTTGTTAGTGATCATCAATAGCTTTGACTGAAAATCAAATATACAGACAACAAGGATTTACATGCTTATATATTCAGAATTTCTGAAGATGAATATAGCCTGATTATTTATTAGTTCATGACTCGGTTTTGTGATATGGACATAGACTTCTGATTTTAATAATTGTTTTCAATAAGAAACAAATGCCAATAAAATGCCCTGTTTGTCTCTAGTAGTCCGCAGCTCGTGGTCGTGCGGTAGCGTTCTCGCTTCCCTCACCCGGTTTCCCGGGTTCGATTCCCGACGGGGTTAGGGATTTTCTCTGCCTAGTGATGACTGGGTGTTGTGTGATGTCCTTAGAGTAGTTAGGTTTAAGTAGTCCTAAGTGTTAGGGGACTGATGACCATAGATGTTAAGTCCCATAGTGCTCAGAGCCATTTGAACCATTTTTTTTGTCTCTAGTATATGTAAGAGACTTCTAAAAACGTTCACTGCCACCATAACAGATTTGTCATTAAGTATTTTCTGCCGATGTTGTGTGTTAAGAATAAAAAAATTCTAATTCTTCCAAGAGATTTATTTTCTGTGCTTCGTTAACTTTATGCGGTATTCTTAGATCGTCATTTGTGTTGTCAAACTCATGTCTTGTGTCATTAATGGCTGACATATTTAGGGTGTTGTAACATAAATGAATTTATATGTCCCTTACGTGTAGTTCGGAAACTTCACCCAGTCTGACCCATTATTGTTATGATTGCTTAGTTTGCCGAATCGGCACATTTAAAATGTGTTGCTACTCATTACACGAAACGAAATTTTTCCAGGTGCTTATGGATTTCCTTAAGATTATCAAAACGTTTTCTCTCTCTCTGTCTGTCTCTCTCTCTCTCTCTCTCTCTCTCTCTCTCTCTCTCTCTCACACACACACACACACACACAGACGAACACGTGCTTGCGCACGCGCGCATACACACGCACCACATCGCATGTAAGGAACTTTACTGCTTGTGCCACTGAATATTAATGAAACATTTCCTATGTATGGCAGAGCAAAGAGTCCACACTGAAAGTAATGCCCTGGCGGAACGAGATATACTTGACTCGGTGTAGTTTCATCAACGGCCAGCAGACGCTTAAATGCGTTCAAAGGACTAGCAGCCACAGTATTCTCTGTGTGCGTATGAGTGTGTGTGTGGGAGAGACAGAGAGAGAGAGAGGGAGAGAGAGAGAGAGTAGGTGAGTGGGGGGGGGGGGGAGACGGAGGGAGGGAGCGAGCGGTGGAGAGAAACAGAGAGAGGGGCTTTGAACTGGCGCGTGGCTCCTGCGGCTCAACCGCGGAGGCCTTGGCGGGTAAATACCGGGATTATTGAATTACGCCAACTTAAATATGGCGCGTGGGTGCAAGTGAGTTAGACGTTTGATCCGGTCGTTAGGTGGCAGCAGCGGCGGGCGCCTTTGATGTGCAGAGTCATGGGTCTCCAGGAGGGGCGCAGTGGCAGGTGGCGTGAGGGTGAAGAGGGAGAGCCCCTCCGGGCTTAACTCCACTTGCTTCTCGTTAGGCTGCGACACGTGGTCCCGACTGCAACCTGAGGAGCGGATCATCTGGGACCTCAGTCGCCGCTAAGAAGCCTCCCTCACAGCTGTGAAACGGATCAGACGTGACCTGCTGCAATGCACACAAACCAGATCTTCTACAATCTGTTCACTGCCACTAAGCCAGATTTTAGATACGTGATATCGTGCCAGAGAGCCAGTCCCGGTTTTTTAGTGCGATCTTGAGATCAAGTAAGAAGTAACAAGTGGAGACTGAACTTATTCTATGCTCAAAATATTAACGAGTGTACTGTCGGTCTACAGTGTCCAACGGGCACAATATTTCGGCGATCATACATGTCGCCATCATCAGGTGAACTGACGGACTGAGCTCCTGTGAACGTGCCGGTACGGAGATTCGTACACGATGGCTGCTCAGGGGGAAGTCCGCGCCCCGCGCCACGGTCGCGTGGTGGAACAGATTGCGACGGCGTCTGAGATGACGTCGGTGTGATGGCTCTGTCCGCCGTGGTCGTCACAACTATACGTTAGCTCGATTTACTCTTGATTAACCCAATCGCTGGTTCCCAAGCCTTGCTAAGATTATAGCCACAGTCACGGTTTATGAGGTCGTCATTGGTGCTAATTTCGATGGCCTCTCCAACATCGCTGTCCCAGCATCTCGACGTCTGTACCAGAATCCTCGTGCGTTCATACTCCATAGCGTGATTTTCCGACAAACAATGTTCAGCGACCGCCGACTTGCTGTTCCACCGCGCGACCGTGGCGCGGGGCGCGGACAGCGGAGGGAGTTCGCCGCGGGCGGAGGGTATTTAAATCGGCCGCCACCGCGACCGAATCCAGTTGCCCCTGAGCAGCCATAGCGTACGGATCTCCGTACCGGCACGTTCACAGGGGCTCAATCCGTCAGTTCACCTGATAATGGCGACATGTATGATCGCCGAAATATTGTGCCCGTTGGATACTGTAGAGCGGCAGTACACCCGTGGATATTTTGATTATCAAATACGCCGGGAGAAACTCAAGAATGATTCTATGCTGTCCAGAAAGCTTTCGTTTCAGTTCCACACTTTAGCCCATATCTTCTTCTTTACCAATTATCCATTCACTGCTGCATATTCATCCATTTAATTCATTGCTGAGTCATCAGAGACCATTGTTATCAAAGGAGCCCCATTGACACGATCGATCCATTTCTTCTGGGATCGTCAAATGCTTCTTTATTCTCCTGAAGCTCTGAACTGAATTCTTTTGAGGTTATGTTGTGGAATTCTTACTGTGTTAATGTCTGTGTAGTCATTTGCGTTTCGTTGGTTACATTTTTAATTACGATATATTAAGTCTTCACTGTGACATTCGTTACTATTTTCATAAAAAGAATAGGTGTGCCATCTGCGTGAATGTGAAATGGGTACATAATAATAAATTTATTTTTGCATAATTTTTCTGTTTTGTACCAAATCTAGTTCTTTTCAGTTACAGCATACAATTACAAAACAAATGATATTTTTTCATCACTGTGAACAGAATGAGAAAACAATGCTATTTTAGTTACTTTAATGAGAATCCTCAGATTTGCTATCCAATGTTTTGATATGATTGCTTTCAGCCTAGCAATCAAACTATGACAGTGGTGCTTAAGTGTGTACATGTACCGTGCAGTGATGAGTCTGTAGGTGACAGCAGCTGGATAAGAATGAGGATCAGCCTATGGCATGTCGGGTAGTGGACGTGAACATGGTGATTGCGACAGCTTGGTTATATCACAGGCATGAGTGTGCCTGGAGTTTTAGTGTCAATGACTGCAGATGATGGTCAATGCGCTCAAAAGTGGAGTCTTGTGCGGATGAGAAGTCCAGTGCCCTACTACAATCCTAACAGTCCTGCATGCTTGCATCAGTGTCTGGATCTTTGAGGGTGTCCCCACTAGCTTTCAGAAAAATTTTCAGTGGGTTTCTGCATGCACCTAACTGCCAGATACCGTTCTTCATTTCATCAATAGCTTCGTTTAACAACATCCTTTTATATAAGTAGCAAAGATCATATTTTTCTCCCACCTGAGGACTCAAATAAAAGCCCAGAAATTTCATTTCTCGATTACATTATGAAAACGATGCGTTAGAAAGCTGATACAGCAAACACTTACGGCAGGAAGGTGTACAGACCAAAAGTTTTGCATGTCTCTCATTCGAAATTGATAGAGTAAGTACTTCCAGCGATCATGGGACTGTTCTTAATAGTTGTACGTAATGATCATAGCATGTGACAAAATATAGAACTCAACTAAGGAGCACCAATGTACAGAGATTTTATTGTTAAAACTACAAATTGTAAAATGATTACTTTCATCTATTCTCAGCGAAGTGCATAGTTGTACTTGTTGCAAACAGATTACGAAAATTAGGTCGCATGCCAACGTCCTCACGCGACTTGTGTCCCACCATCTACTAAAGGTGCTCTCTTTGTCGTCAGCTCACAGAATAGTGCGAAAAGTAGGCGGAACTGTGTATGACATCAAGCCATATGAACCGCAAACTAAGATGACTTTTCACAAATTCCCTGTCCTGTGTGTAAATAAAAGATAACCCTTTACTCTGCGAATATCCATTAAAGATTAATATATATTTCGTTTTCGAGGTCCTCCACAATGTGAAATTCCTCATTATGACATCACAGATCTCTTCATATTCCTCTTCCACTTTTGCGTTCACTTCTTGTGTAAGAATTTTCTGGTATTACTGATATTAGTAGGCATAAATACTGTTTTTCCAGTACCTACGCATTCGGAATCGATGCCAAGTATTGGATAAGTTCGTAGTAACATAAGAAACGTCAGACTATCAGTTTCGAAAGTTTGAACTGGTGTTGGGGAAAATAATAACCGTAACCACTAGATTAATTAGAAATAAAATGCAATCAGTATCTATCTGATACACAGGAACCATGAATTCAGTAACAAAAATTTCAAACAACCTGCAGTCCATAACTAGCATATCAGGATTTAGTAACATATACAAATAGTATTAAATTATTACCTGTTACGTATGACCGGCTCATTTCTGTCAGACCGTCGGAACTGTTGATTTTGCTCCCATTTGCTATCATTCTGCTCAGAACCACGTACCATAGTCACTTGGTACTGGCCTCTGTCATTTCTACTATTATTGTTCCACTCTTATTCTTATAGTGGTGTGAGCTGTTAGTACCATGATGGTGATAACCACCATTAGTACCATGATGGTGATAACCACCATTATTGCCATGATTTTTGTTACTACAGTTGTTGCTGTTGACGTAATTGTTGCCATTACCACGAGTTTTAAAATTTTCTTGGCTATTCCGCAAATTATCTTCACCTTCGACCTTTTCTAAGACTGCAGTATTGTTCTGTAACTACTGGCTATGTACCTCTTGGGATATCTGGAAGCTTCTTCCACATCTCCCAGACAACCTGTGACTCAGTCCTTCGATGGCGCAAATATTCTAATTTGAGGACTCAATTTTCGCAAAACTCTTCCATTCAGCCGCGCGAGCTTGCGTTGTGGGACTCTAACACTACGAAATCGCGCCATACAGTCCCCTGCTTCTGTTCTGACCAATATTCTTTCAAGGACGCATTCTTAAATTCTTGAAAGCTCAAGTGCGCAACATCGAGGTTTAAGCCCAAGCGCCTACCCTCGCCCGCTAGTCGATTACAGCGTCAATTTTTCTCTTTTCGCCGGCCGCGGTGGCCTAGCGGTTCTAGGCGCTTCAGTCCGGAACCGCGCGACTGATACGGTCGCAGGTTCGAATCCTGCGTCGGGCATGGATGTGTGTGATGTAGTTAGGTTTAAGTAGTTCTAAGTTCTAGGGGACTGATGACCTCAGATGTTAAGTCCCATAGTGCTCAGAGCCATTTGAACCATTTTTCAGCATTTTTCTGTAGCACCACGTTTCGAAAGGTTCTGTTCTCTTCTTGGCCAAACTACACTCCTGGAAATTGAAATAAGAACACCGTGAATTCATTGTCCCAGGAAGGGGAAACTTTATTGACACATTCCTGGGGTCAGATACATCACATGATCACACTGACAGAACCACAGGCACATAGACACAGGCAACAGAGCATGCACAATGTCGGCACTAGTACAGTGTATATCCACCTTTCGCAGCAATGCAGGCTGCTATTCTCCCACGGAGACGATCGTAGAGATGCTGGATGTAGTCCTGTGGAACGGCTTGCCATGCCATTTCCACCTGGCGCCTCAGTTGGACCAGCGTTCGTGCTGGACGTGCAGACCGCGTGAGACGACGCTTCATCCAGTCCCAAACATGCTCAATGGGGGACAGATCCGGAGATCTTGCTGGCCAGGGTAGTTGACTTACAACTTCTAGAGCACGTTGGGTGGCACGGGATACATGCGGACGTGCATTGTCCTGTTGGAACAGCAAGTTCCCTTGCCGGTCTAGGAATGGTAGAACGACGGGTTCAATGACGGTTTGGATGTACCGTGCACTATTCAGTGTCCCCTCGACGATCACCAGTGGTGTACGGCCAGTGTAGGAGATCGCTCCCACACCATGATGCCGGGTGTTGGCCCTGTGTGCCTCGGTCGTATGCAGTCCTGATTGTGGCGCTCACCTGCACGGCGCCAAACACGCATACGACCATCATTGGCACCAAGGCAGAAGCGACTCTCATCGCTGAAGACGACACGTCTCCATTCGTCCCTCCATTCACGCCTGTCGCGACACCACTGGAGGCGGGCTGCACGATGTTGGGGCGTGAGCGGAAGACGGCCTAACAGTGTGCGGGACCGTAGCCCAGCTTCATGGAGACGGTTGCGAATGGTCCTCGCCGATACCCCAGGAGCAACAGTGTCCCTAATTTGCTGGGAAGTGGCGGTGCGGTACCCTACGGCACTGCGTAGGATCCTACGGTCTTGGCGTGCATCCGTGCGTCGCTGCGGTCCGGTCCCAGGTCGACGGGCACGTGCACCTTCCGCCGACCACTTGCGACAACATCGATGTACTGTGGAGACCTCACGCCCCACGTGTTGAGCAATTCGGCGGTACGTCCACCCGGCCTCCCGCATGCCCACTATACGCCCTCGCTCAAAGTCCATCAACTGCACATACGGTTCACGTCCACGCTGTCGCGGCATGCTACCAGTGTTAAAGACTGCGATGGAGCTCCGTATGCCACGGCAAACTGGCTGACACTGACGGCGGCGGTGCACAAATGCTGCGCAGCTAGCGCCATTCGACGACCAACACCGCGGTTCCTGGTGTGTCCGCTGTGCCGTGCGTGTGATCATTTCTTGTACAGCCCTCTCACAGTGTCCGGAGCAAGTATGGTGGGTCTGACACACCGGTGTCAATGTGTTCTTTTTTCCATTTCCAGGAGTGTATTTATCGTCCATGTTTCACTTCCATACATGGCTACACTCCAGACAAATACTTTCAGCAACACTTCCCAACACTTAAATCTATACTCGATGTTAACAAATTTCTCTTCTTCAGAGCCGGGTTTCTTGCCATTGTCAGTCTACATTTTATATTCTCTCTACTTCGACCATCATCAGTCATTTCGCTCCCAAAATATCAAAACACCTTTACTACTTTAAGTGTCTCATTTCCTAATATAATTCACTCAGCACCACCCGACTTAATTCGACTACATTCCATTATCCTCGTTTTGCTTTTGTTGATGTTCATCTTACATCCTAGTTTCAAGACACAGTCCATTCCGTTCAACTACTCTTCCAAGTCCTTTGCTGTCTCTGACAGAATTACAGTGTCATCGGCGAACCTCAAAGGTTTTATTTCTTCTCCATGGATTTTAATTCCAACTCCGAATTTTTCTTTGTTTCCTTTACTGCTTGCTCAATATACAGACTGAATAACATCGGCGATAGGCTACAACCCTGTCTCACTCCCTTCCCAACCACTGCTTCCCTTTCGTGCCCCTCGACTCTTACAACTGCCATCTGGTTTCTGTGCTCCGGGTATTTTACCCCTGCCACCTTTAGAATTTGAAAGAGAGTATTCCAGTCAACATTGTCAAAAGCTTTCTTTAAGTCTGCAAATGCTAGAAACGTAGGTTTGCCTTTCCTTAATCTTTCTTCTAAGATAAGTCGTAAGGTCAGTATTGCCTCACGTGTTCCAACATTTCTACGGAATCCAAACTGATCTTTCCGGAGGTCGGCTTCTACCAGTTTTTCCATTCGTCTGTAAAGAATTCGCGTTAGTATTTTGCAGCTATGACTTATTAAACGGATAGTTCGGTAATTTTCACATCTGTCCACACCTGCTTTCTTTGGGATTGGAATTATTATATTCTTCTTGAAGTCTGAGGGTGTTTCATACATCTTTCTCACCAGATGGTAGAGTTTCGTCAGGACTGGCTCTCCCAAGGCTATCAGTAGTTCTAATGGAATGTTGTCTACTCCCAGTGTCTTGTTTCGAGTCAGGTCTTTCAGTGCTCTTCACGCAGTCTTGTATCTCCCATTTCATCTTCATCTACATCCTCTTCCATTTCCATAATATTGTCCTCAAGTACGTCGCCCTTGTATAGGCCCTCTATATACTCCTTCCCCTCCTGTGAACGGAGCAGGCGCTGCATTCCACGAACGCTAACTGAACTGTTAGCCTTCGCAGTCACCGTCTACAATCATGGTGTGAGGTCTGAACGTGAAAAGAAGTTTCTTTCGGTTGTCATTGTTCGTGTTCATTTTTAAATGTTGCTGTTAAGTGATTCGGCTTGAACATTAATTTGAGCATTAATTGATTCGGACTGAGCTTTTATTGATTAGGACAGAGCATTAATTTTACTGATCAACACGCTCAACAGATCGTTTATACACTCCTGGAAATTGAAATAAGAACACCGTGAACTCATTGTCCCAGGAAGGGGAAACTTTATTGACACATTCCTGGGGTCAGATACATCACATGATCACACTGACAGAACCACAGGCACATAGACACAGGCAACAGAGCATGCACAATGTCGGCACTAGTACAGTGTATATCCATCTTTCGCAGCAATGCAGGCTGCTATTCTCCCATGGAGATGTATGTGGAACGGCTTGCCATGCCATTTCCACCTGGCGCCTCAGTTGGACCAGCGTTCGTGCTGGACGTGCAGACCGCGTGAGACGACGCTTCATCCAGTCCCAAACATGCTCAATGGGGGACAGATCCGGAGATCTTGCTGGCCAGGGTAGTTGACTTACACCTTCTAGAGCACGTTGGGTGGCACGGGATACATGCGGACGTGCATTGTCCTGTTGGAATAGCAAGTTCCCTTGCCGGTCTAGGAATGGTAGAACGATGGGTTCGATGATGGTTTGGATGTACCGTGCACTATTCAGTGTCCCCTCGACGATCACCAGTGGTGTACGGCCAGTGTAGGAGATCGCTCCCCACACCATGATGCCGGGTGTTGGCCCTGTGTGCCTCGGTCGTAGGCAGGCCTGATAGTGGCGCTCACCTGCACGGCGCCAAACACGCATACGACCATCATTGGCACCAAGGCAGAAGCGACTCTCATCGCTGAAGACGACACGTCTCCATTCGTCCCTCCATTCACGCCTGTCGCGACACCACTGGAGGCGGGCTGCACGATGTTGGGGCGTGAGCGGAAGACGGCCTAACGGTGTGCGGGACCGTAGCCCAGCTTCATGGAGACGGTTGCGAATGGTCCTCGCCGATACCCCAGGAGCAACAGTGTCCCTAATTTGTTGGGAAGTGGCGGTGCGGTCCCTACGGCACTGCGTAGGATCCTACGGTCTTGGCGTGCATCCGTGCGTCGCTGCGGTCCGGTCCCAGGTCGACGGGCACGTGCACCTTCCGCCGACCACTGGCGACAACATCGATGTACTGTGGAGACATCACGCCCCACGTGTTGAGCAATTCGGCGGTACGTCCACCCGGCCTCCCGCATGCCCACTATACGCCCTCGCTCAAAGTCCGTCAACTGCACATACGGTTCACGTCCACGCTGTCGCGGCATGCTACCAGTGTTAAAGACTGCGATGGAGCTCCGTATGCCACGGCAAACTGGCTGACACTGACGGCGGCGGTGCACAAATGCTGCGCAGCTAGCGCCATTCGACGGCCAACACCGCGGTTCCTGGTGTGTCCGCTGTGCCGTGCGTGTGATCATTGCTTGTACAGCCCTGTCGCAGTGTCCGGAGCAAGTATGTTGGGTCTGACACACCGGTGTCAATGTGTTCTTTTTTCCATTTCCAGGAGTGTATGTCCAGTTATTTCAGGTTTTGATACAATTTCTGGTTCTTTCTTAAAGGTTTCCTCGTATCCATAGTAAATAGATTCGGTGATGCCCTAGCGGTAGTGTGTACGGATTTCTTGCCCCTTGCCAAAGACCTCAGGTAATTCCTCCTACATATGAACAGTGCTGGAAGCCTTTTCGAAGTTCATTAAGCTATAGCTGATGAGAAAGGCAACAGCTAAAGCGGATCATAACTAACTTGCAAACGATTACTTTGTGCACATCGCCAAACGAAAAGCGATTTTGGTCGATAATTGGGCACAGCTTAAGTGCAAATTACGGAATGAAGGTATGGAAATTAAGAGAACTGAAATAGTACACATCTCGGCCTATTCGCGGCCGGAAATCCAGCCAAACGATACATGCATGAGCTGGGGCGACTTTGCCGAACGCGTTGTTACCACCTTGACAGGGCGGTGGTCAAATATATAAACGATTTTGAAAATATTATGAATGCTTTGATGCACGAATCTACAGGATTCACTTCGGAGGAAGTACTATAAAACCGGAGGTGTAACAGTTTGGTGGAAGAGGTAATTTATTTCCCTCTACGAGTTAATTGCTTGGTTGGTCGGTTTTGGGGGAGGGGACCAAACACCGAGATCATCGGTCTCTGTGAGTTAGTGTTGACACTGAGATGAAGAACGGACGTTTAAGAGGGGTAACGAAAAAGAAAGCCTAAGAGTGAGAACGGCATCATTACGCGAAAGCGCAGTTTGCTAAATCTGCAGTTGGTGACCTTGTTATCGTTAGCGGACGATTAATAGAGGGAGACTGATAGTTAAATTTCAAAATTTAAATTTATTTATAATGGACCATTTAGGACTGTCAGTGTAGCTCACACTAACGTCTACCGTTTAGCTTTTCCTAACTCTCGCAAGCTGTTAGGTGTACGTAACATTTTTGAACTGAAATTCGTTGCAATCAAGAGCAGATTAATCTGAGAAAGAATTTCCAGAATAGTTAATTATTATTTTTATTATTATTGTGATTTTCAGAATTTATTCCAAATTTATTTCTTGGATCTGAAGGTCATCAACGAAATTGCCAAAAAGTATAACGAGAAATTTATCTTACGGAGTAAATGTTCGGAAACCAACCGAAATGACAGAAAAACCCAAGGCATGTATATAAACGTCACCCTGGTATATGTATCATTTGTAATTTGGTAAAAAATATATTCTAAAATTTCTTTAATAAAATGTATTATGTAAGAGAATACCGACCCTCTCAGACAATATATAAGTCTCATATCTATGTATGTGTGTGCATATGGACCATGTTGAGTTAGTTATCCACTATGATAGAAATATTAGGACTCCTTGAGATAACTCGGGAGTGTGTTTTCAAATAACGCTAGGCGGGTGGGCGTTCTGGAAAACCACAGCGCAAGCATACAGACAGGTTATGAGTGCTGTAGTGGCGCATGCAACACTGCCGTGCCTGGACTCAGCCGCTACTGTCTCTTAGAATGCTACAGCTACCTTTGTAAGTAAGCGTGTGGAACGCAACGGTTTCTTCTTTTTAGCACAGTCAGTGTAAACATTCGATGTATGCATTTAAGTTTTATCTCGACGCTTGCACGTAACACATGAACCATTTCAAACGTAATGATTTGTTGAAAGACGTAATTTCGTTGCTTAAAATATATTACCGTACACTACGATGTTTTTAGTTATAATGACCCTTTGTTGTCATTCCAATTACGTGCACACACATAGTTATGATGATTAATGAGAAGCTTAATGAAAGATTAACAAAATCTATGTAGACAATACTGGATGGTTTTATGCATCTGCGTTTCCTTTTGTATTTCTTCGGACGTACCCTGATCTCGTTTCCCCTTAGGGAAAAAAACTCATGAAATGCTGATACACTACCTTGTGCACCATCGAAACTTTTTCGCCGTTTGATATCCTTCGATAACTTGTAGTATACTATTAATTCTGAATCTGTAATCTTTATTCCAGAAACTATATTTTATGCGTAACTGATGTAATAGTGTATTTATTTGTGAACATAAATAATTGATTGTAGTTTTAATATGATTAATGTAAACTACTGGGCAATCGTCAATAGAACTTTGTTGAAACGTATCGATTGCAACGACAAGATGACAATAGCTGTGTCATTTTTCACCTTTGCGTATGGAGAGTATCCGTCACGCTGCGAGCAGAGAGGAGACAGAGCATTTTGAGTCTTGAAACAGTGCAGAAGTGTTTGTTGGGCGATCGCGCAGTCGCGGTGTGCAGTTATAATTGCGTCAATGTAGGACCACCTACTTATTAACCAGCGAGCATTGAGAGAACGCTCGGAGTGGGCAAGTTAAGGAAGCTGCAATTCTAACTGTTGCCTGTCCCGTAATTATCCACGGCTTTCTACACGCCTCGTGGTTCTCAACCAGCAGCAGTTTAGCATTGTCGTCGGCTACGTTCTTCGTCGTCCGCGCTGCTACATCGTAAGGCTGTTATCTGACAGAATATAACTAAGATTGTACAGGTATTACCCCGAGGCACTTCTTTCCTTTCCATGCAGTCACCGAGTGTCGTTGAGTATTAACTTCACTCATTTAAACTAACGTTAAATTTCACTGGTTAAACTTCGTACTAAAGTTACAACACAAATTAAATGTGAGCACTTTCATTCATACTGTTTTTAGCTTAGCGAGTGAGCTCCGCTAGCTTGGTACGTATTTTATTTTACGTTAAAAGTATAAATAATAAAATAGGTACCAATTTTTATAGTTTTATGTTAAAAGTCCTCCCTTGAACCACGGAACTTGGCGCTATTGGGGTGGCTTGCGTGCCTCAGCGACAAATATAGCTGTACAGTAGGAGCAATCACAATAGAGGGGTATCTGTTGTCAGGTCAGACAAACGTGTGGTTCCTGAAGAGGAGCAGCAGCCTTTTCAGTAGTTGCAGGAGCAACAGTCTGGATGATTGACTCATCTGGCATTGTAACATTAACCAAAACGGCCTTGCTGTGCTGGTACTGCGAACGGCTGAAAGCAAGGGGAAACTACAGCCGTAATTTTTCCCGAGGGCATGCAGCTTTCCTGTGTGGTTAAATGATGATGGCGTCCACTTGAGTAAAATATTCCGGAGGTACAATTAGTCCTGCATTTGGGTCGCCGGGCGGCAACTACTCAGAAGGACGTCGTTATCAGGAGAAAGAAAACTAGCGTACTACGGATCGGAGCGTGGAATGTCAGATCCCGTAATCGGGTAGGTAGGTTAGAAAATCTAAAAATGAAAATGGATAGGTTAAAGTTAGATAAAGTGTGAATTAGTGAAGTTCGGTGGCAGGAGGATAAAGACTTTTGGTCAGTTGAATACAGGGTTATAAATACAAAATCAAATACGGGTAATGCAGGAGTAGGTTTAACAATGAATAAAAAATAGGAGTGCGTGTAAGCTAGTACAAACAGCATAGTGAACGCATTAGTGTAGCAAAAGTGTTACGAATCCCACGCCGACTACAGTAGTACAATTTTATATGCCAACTATCTTCACCGACGACGAAGTGATTGAACAAATAAATGATGTGATAAAAGAAATTATACAGATAGTGAAGGGAGACTGGAATTCTGTAGTAGGAAAAGGAAGAGACGGAAAAGTAGTAGGTGAAATGAAGGAGGAAGCCGCCTAGTAGAATTTTGCACAGAGCACAACTTGATCATAGCTAACACTTGGTTTAAGATTGATGAAAGAAATTTGTATACATGGAAGAGGCCTGGAGACACTGGAAGATTTCAGATAGGTTATATAATGGTAAGACAGAGATTTAGGAACCAGGTTTTAAATTATAAGACATGTCCAGGGGCAGATGTGGACTCTGGCCGCAATCTGTTGGTTATGAACTATAGATTAAAACTAAATAAACTGCAAAAAGGTGGGAATTTAAGGAGATGGGATCTGGATAAACTGAAAGATCCAGAGGTTGCAGAGATTTTCAGAGAGAGCAGTAGAGAACGACTGACAAGAACGGGGAATGAAATACAGCAGAAGAAGATTGGGTAGCTTTGAGAAATGAAGTAGTAAAGGCAGCGGAGGATCAAATAGGTAAAAAAGATAAGGGGTAGTTGAAAACCTTGGTTAACAGAAAATATATTGAACTTAACTGATGAAAGGAGGAAATATAAAAATGCAGTAAATGAAGTAGGCAAAAGGGAATACAAACGTCTCAAAAATGAGATCGACAGGAAGTGCAAAATGGCTAAGCAGGGATAGCTAGAGGGCAAATGTAAGGATGTAGAGGAATATATCACTAGGGGTAAGACAGATATCACCTACAGGAAAATTAAAGAGACCTTTGGAGAAAAGAGAACCACTTGCATGGATATCAAGAGCTTAGATGGAAAACCAGTTCTAAGCAAAGAAGGGAAAGCAGAAAGGTGGGAGGAGTATATAGAGGGTCTACAAAACAGCTATGTACTTGAGGGTGATATTATGGAAATAGAAGAAGACGTAGATGAAGATAAAAAGGGAAATATGATACTACGTGAAGAATTTGACAGAACACTGAAAGATCAAAGCTGGGAGTAGACAACATTCTATTAGAACTACTGATAGGCTTGGGAGAGCCTGCCCTGACAAAACTCTACCATCTGGGGAGCAAGATGTTTGAGACAGACAAAATACTCTCAGACTTCAAGACGAATATAATAATTTCACTCCCAAAGAAAGCAGATATTGACATGTGTGAAAATTACCGGTTATCAGTTTAATAAGTCACGGCTGTAAAATACTAATGCGATGTGTTTACAGACGAATGGAAAAACTGGTAGAAGCTGACCTTGGGGAGGATCAGTTTGGATTCCGTAGAAGGGTTGGAACACGTGAGACAATACTGACCCTACGACGAATCTTACAAGTTAGATTAAGGAAAGGCGACCTATGTTTATAGCTTTTACAGACTTACAGAAGCCTTTTGACAATGTTGACTGTAATAATCTCTTTCAAATTCTGAAGGTGGCATTGGTCGAATACAAGGAGCGAAAGGCTATTTACATTTAGTACAACCAGATGGCAGTTATAAGAGTCGAGGTGCATAAAAGGGAAGCAGTGGTTGGGATGGGAGTGATACAGGGCTGTAGACTATCCCTGATATTATTCAATATCTATACTGAGCAAGCAGTAACGGAAACGAAACAAAAATTTGGAGTAGGAATTAAAATCCATGGAGAAGATCTAAAAACGTTGCGGTTTGCCGTGACATTGTAATTCTGTCAGAGACAGCAAAGGAGCTAGAAAAACAGTTAAACGGAATGGACAGTGTCTTGAAAGGAGGATATGAGATGAACATAACCAAAAAGCAAAACAAGGAGAAGGGAATGTAGTCGAATTAAATCAGGTCATGCTTAAAAAATTGTATTAGTAAATGAGACACTTAAGGTAGTAGATGAGTTTTGCTATTTGCGGAGCAACGTAACTGATGACGGTCGAAGTAGAGAGGATATAAAATGTATACTGCTAATGGCAAGGAAAACTTTTCTGAAGAAGAGAAATTTGTTTAACAACGAGTATGGATTTAAGTATCAGAATGTCATTTCTGAAAGTATCTATATGTAGTGTACCTATGTATGGAAGTGAAACATGGACGGTAACTAGTTTAGACAAGAAGAGAACAGAAGCTTTCGAAGTGTGGTGCTACAGAAGAATGCTGAAGATTAGATGGGTAGATCACGTATCTAACTAGGAGGTACTGAATAGAAATGGAGAGAATAGGAACTTGTGGCTCAACTTGACTAGAAGAAGGGATCGGTTGGTAGGATATGTTCGGAGGCATCAAGGAATCATTAATTTGGTACTGGAGGGCAGCGTGGAGGGTAAAAACAGTTGAGTGAGACCATGAGACGTATACATTAAGCTGATTCGGAAGGATGTAGCTTGCAGTAGTTACTTGGAGATGAAGAAGCTTGTGCGCATAGAGTAGCATGGAGGGCTGCATCAAACCAGTCTCTGGACTGAAGACCACAACAATAACAAAATGTTAAAAGTAAATCAGTTACTTATTTCCTTAAAGGAAATTCATTTCAGTGTTTCAATAATTTAAAGTAAATTGCTTTCCTTTTTCCAAATCCTTCATTACGTTACTCTGATGGTACTGGAAGTCATTTTTTACGCAACAGACCTACAGTTACAGTCAGTTATTTATATAACCAGGAACGTCATTTAAATGTCCTTCGAAATTAGTATTTCAGAATAAGTGCAAGCAAACTCAACACTTCCTGATTTATTTATTTTCTGGTGAACTTTTGTGTTGTGAAATGAGTGTCAAACATCTATTGCAGCAGCTTTTCTTTGCCATTGTCTTTCTTAGGATTTAGGATATCCATTGCCATAGTGGGGTAGCGAGCGTTTAATTATCCCTTTTTTGCTAATTGATGGTAACGTTTCCCGCACTGTGTGGTTCGTAAGCGATTGCACTAAATTACACCCATTTCAAAATTATTATTGGTATTTAGATTAGGTTTAGATTAGATTCTTCCATCAGAAGGGTCTGTTATACACTTCCCTCTTACTAAGAGGTATTATTTTCCTTCGGTAACGATATCCTTACTCATTGTAAAATTTCATTAGGGATGCGCGATCATTTATATCGCAATCAAATAGGCCATTGGGAAGGGGGAAGTTACGAAGTGAAACCAAACGACTATTCAAGTTGGTGTGTAAAATAAACACGTAAAAGGAAGTTTTGCTTCATCTCGGTTCCGAGAGTTCCGGAACCTGTACAGGAAATAGGAATAGAGATCAACATAAACATCATTTCCGCCCATTTTATTGCTCATGAAAACCACACATTCCATATTGTACCACCTTAGCGAGGCCTTCACAGGTGGTGGTCCTGACTGCTGTACACACCGGTACTCTAATACCCAGTAGCACGTCCTTTTGCATTGATGCATGCCTGTATTCGTGGTCACTTACTATCTACAACTTCTTCAAGGCACAGTTGGTCCAGATTGTCCCATTCCTCAATGGCGTTTCGGCTAGATCCCTCAGAGTGGTTGGTGGGTCACGTCGTCCATAAACAGCCCTTTTCAATCTATCCCAGGCATGTTCGATAAAGTTCGTGTCTGGAGAACATGCTGGCCACTCTAGTCGGGCGATGTCGTTATCCTGAAGAAAGTAGTTCACAAGATGGCGTGAATTTTCGTCCATGAAGACTAATGATAATATGCTGCCGATACGGTTGCATATCAGTCGGAGGATGGCATTCGCGTATCGTAGAGCCGTTACGATGCCTTCCATGACGACCAGCGGCGTATGTGGGCCCCACATAATGCCACCCCAAAACAGCAGGGAACTTCCGCCTTACTGCACTTGCTGGAAAGTGTGTCTAAGGCGTTCAACCTGACCGGGTTGCCTCCAAACACGTGTGTGACGATTGTCTGGTTGAAGGCATATGCGGCACTCATCGGTGAAGAGAACCTGATGCCAAACCTGAGCGATCCATTCAGCATGTTGTTGCGTCAATTTGTACCGCGATGCATGGTGTCGTGGTTGCAAAGATGTACCTCGCCATGGACGTCGGGAGTGAAGTTGCACGTCATGCAGCCTATTGCGCACAGTTTAAGTCTCAATACGACGTCCTGTGGCTGCACGAAAAGCATTATTCAACATGGTGGCGTTGCTGTCAGGGTTCCTCCGACCCATAATCCATAGACAGTTCTCATCCACTGCAGTGGAAGCCCTTGGGAGGCGCCGGCCGTTGTGGCCGAGCGGTTCTAGGCGCTACAGTCTGGAACCGCGCGACCTAAGGGTCGCAGGTTCGAATCCTGCCTCGGGCATGGATGTGTGTGATATCTTTAGTTAGGTTTAAGTAGTTCTAAGTTCTAGGGGACTGATGACCTCAGAAGTTAAGTCCCATAGTGCTCAGAGCCATTTTGAACCTCGGGCGGCCTGAGCCTGTCTCTCTGTATCTCCTCCATGTGCGAACAACATCGCTTTGGTTCACTCCAGACGCCTTCACACTTCCCTTGTTGAACGCCCTTCCTGGCACAAAGTAACAATGTGGGCGCGGTCTAACCGTGGTATTGACCGTCTAGGCATGATTGAACTGCAGGCAACGTGAGCCGTGTACCTCCTTCCTAGTGGATTGTCTGGAATGATCGGTTGTCGGACCCCTCCGTCTAATAGGCGCTGCTCATGCATGGTTGTTTGCATCTTTAAGTGGGTTTAGTGACATCCCTGAACAGTCAAAGGGACTGTGTCTGTGCTACAGTATCCACAGTCAACGTCTATCTTCAAGAGTTCTGGGAACTGGAGTGATACAAAACTTTTTTTGATGTGTGTAGATGAGACTGGAGACTTGCTATTGAGCCCGCGCAATAATCTCGTTTACACAGTCCCAACGTTAGGACAGATAAGTGCGAGAATTATTGTACAATCAGTTTAACATATAATTCATCCAAGTTGTTGTAATTAGTTCTCTTTCGCTGTAAATAGTAAGCAACGTAACATCAGCATATTTGTAAATTTCTACTGTCACCTACATGTACATAATGAAATATCTCAGAGTGGAAGTCTTTGGCATTGCTATGATTATAATATCGCCATCTTTGTGAATATATACCTTCATGTGATGAAACTTCTAATTGTGTGAGTGTTGCTTTACATTACGTGCATATATACGCACAAAAAGTGTATTATACAGTTTTCACTGCTGCAACATGATAAGCAACCTGCACTGGAACGTAATGGCGCGGATTCTTCATTGTAAGTAATCGGAACATATTTCATTTAATAATAATAGTTAGTTTACAACACTTAAAATCGTCGTGAGGCACAGTTATAATTAAAAAGACGCTGTCTCACATTTTGTTTTGGTTGTAGGGCACCACCAACCCAAGGAAGTTTCGTCAAGTGGGCAAACAAAACACGAAATGTAATGTAAAACGTGAACTAACCACCTGAAGGTGAACCTATCGCTTCGAAACCGGTAACAGCGCTGTTTAAGTAAATAAATAGCATGGTAAAAAGTGGCTGGTTGCTGTAATCTTCTGTGTAAGAGTCAACCTATATTTTGTACACAGCCAAGGCTCAAAATGTCAGTTTTTGACAAAGTAGCAGACGCATAGGCTGTCATGTCAGTGAGCGAAGTAGTTGCTCTCGGTTTGACTTGCTTGCACGGACCAGTTAGTGCCTTTTGGCAGCATGCTAGCAGGCTGTGTAGCTATTTGCGGCTAGTAACAAGGTTTATGGTTTTTGAGAACGGGTGTGTCACCCCAAAACAAGTAACCACTGCAGCAATAAACTATATATATTCATTCACTGAGACAGGCGATATATATATATATATATATATATATATATATATATATATATATATATATATAGAGAGAGAGAGAGAGAGAGAGAGAGAGAGAGATAATAGTCAACGTATGAATTAAAAAACACCTTCAGTTACAACTTTTCGTGTTTTATTAAGTACACGATGCATTTCGGACCCTGTGGGTCTATCATCAGGTGTAATTTGTCTTAATATATGCTTTATTTTTTCTCTTGAATGAGGTGAAATGAATATTCCTGTCACGAAAAGGTTCGATATTATGTTATGAATTGCGTAAGTCAAATCCGCAAAAATCCTCGAAATAGTGGAAAATATGAACAGTGTAAAGTTTCCACGTAATTCAAGAAAATCGTTTTTAACGTTGTAGCACCAGCAGACATCCTTTTCTCCATCGTTTTCGTACATGTCACTACATTCAAGAGATCCATTTTCATACACATGTTTGTAAACACTTCACAGATGTTTTTGTACATGGTGTGGTTAAAGATGAATTAATTCGTAGAGATAAGGATTTAATTATTGAACGATAGGCATACGCAGGAAATAACTTTATAACAGGTCTTTAAAATTACTGAAACAACTGTGGCTTCCAAAATCTATTTGTTCATTTAACATAGATTCAGTTTTTTTTACACTCCTGGAAATTGAAATAGGAACACCGTGAATTCATTGTCCCAGGAAGGGGAAACTTTATTGACACATTCCTGGGGTCAGATACATCACATGATCACACTGACAGAACCACAGGCACATAGACACAGGCAACAGAGCATGCACAATGTCGGCACTAGTACAGTGTATATCCACCTTTCGCAGCAATGCAGGCTGCTATTCTCCCATGGAGACGATCGTAGAGATGCTGGATGTAGTCCTGTGGAACGGCTTGCCATGCCATTTCCACCTGGCGCCTCAGTTGGACCAGCGTTCGTGCTGGACGTGCAGACCGCGTGAGACGACGCTTCATCCAGTCCCAAACATGCTCAATGGGGGACAGATCCGGAGATCTTGCTGGCCAGGGTAGTTGACTTACACCTTCTAGAGCACGTTGGGTGGCACGGGATACATGCGGACGTGCATTGTCCTGTTGGAATAGCAAGTTCCCTTGCCGGTCTAGGAATGGTAGAACGATGGGTTCGATGACGGTTTGGATGTACCGTGCACTATTCAGTGTCCCCTCGACGATCACCAGTGGTGTACGGCCAGTGTAGGAGATCGCTCCCCACACCATGACGCCGGGTGTTGGCCCTGTGTGCCTCGGTCGTATGCAGTCCTGATTGTGGCGCTCACCTGCACGGCGCCAAACACGCATACGACCATCATTGGCACCAAGGCAGAAGCAACTCTCATCGCTGAAGACGACACGTCTTCATTCGTCCCTCCATTCACGCCTGTCGCGACATCACTGGAGGCGGGCTGCACGATGTTGGGCGTGAGCGGAAGACGGCCTAACGGTGTGCGGGACCGTAGCCCAGCTTCATGGAGACGGTTGCGAATGGTCCTCGCCGATACCCCAGAAGCAACAGTGTCCCTAATTTGCTGGGAAGTGGCGGTGCGGTCCCCTACGGCACTGCGTAGGATCCTACGGTCTTGGCGTGCATCCGTGCGTCGCTGCGGTCCGGTCCCAGGTCGACGGGCACGTGCACCTTCCGCCGACCACTGGCGACAACATCGATGTACTGTGGAGACCTCACGCCCTACGTGTTGAGCAATTCGGCGGTACGTCCACCCGGCCTCCCGCATGCCCACTATACGCCCTCGCTCAAAGTCCGTGAACTGCACATACGGTTCACGTCCACGCTGTCGCGGCATGCTACCAGTGTTGAAGACTGCGATGGAGCTCCGTATGCCACGGCAAACTGGCTGACACTGACGGCGGCGGTGCACAAATGCTGCGCAGCTAGCGCCATTCGACGGCCAACACCGCGGTTCCTGGTGTGTCCGCTGTGCCGTGCGTGTGATCATTGCTTGTACAGCCCTGTCGCAGTGTCCGGAGCAAGTATGGTGGGTCTGACACACCGGTGTCAATGTGCTCTTTTTTCCATTTCCAGGAGTGTATTTTCTGGACGTATATCTCGAGTTGTTGTAACAGATTTTGGGTCTTACCGTTGGCTTCATTATGTAGTTCTACCAAATTGTTGTATACACTGTTGATGACATGTTCCGTTTCCAAAATATGTTGTGTAGTGACGGATTTTTCAAAGTGGTTGAGCCTGAAAGCGTTTACGTGTTCTTGAAAACGGGTTTTGAAGTTTCTGCCTGTTTTTTCTACATAGTAGGCAGGACTGCTGGGGCACGATACTTTGTACACTGCGCTGTTGTTGAGTGTTCGCGTATTTTATTTTATGTTACGGATGAGTAGGTTTCCAAACTTATTAGTAGTTGAGAATGCTACTGGTACTTTTTTTTTTTTGGAGAGATTAGCGTGTTTTTTTTTTTATATGGGGCCCAGGTACGGAATAGTGGCGAATGATTTCTCTTCTTTCACAGTGTGGTCATACATTGTCTTACTTTTGTGTATTTGTCTGCTTAAATTGTCAGTTGCTTATAGCACTGTATGTACCTATTCTTGAGGACGTTTTCTTCTGAATCAAGAGAGTGTACTCTGTGTAGCATGGACCTAATTGCAGCATGTTTCTGTGTGGTGGGCTGGTATGATGAACTGTGCAGTGTTATGTCTGTGTATGTGCATTTTCTGTATATGCTGAACTTATGTTTTTGTTGGTGGTTGGTGATTTTAATATCCAGGTAATTTATGCTTTTGTTTTCCTCATGTTCTATGGCGAATTTAATGTTTTTGTATAAAGAACTGAATAATGCTAGTAGTTCTTCGATCTCATCTTTTGTTCCATCAAATAGCAGCAAGGTATCATCAACATATCTCCAGTAATATGTTATTTTAATTTTGAGTCCATTTTTTCATTAAAGATTGAGAAATGTGTCTACCAGAAAACTTGATATGCTGTTTCCCATGGCAAAACCCTCATTCTGTTGGTAAACTGTCCCATTAAATGTAAACTAATTGTGAGACAATATTAGCTGTAACATTTCCTTGACTTCTGGTATTTCTGCAATTGACAATTTTTTATGTTTTATTAAGTTTTCAAAGATTATGTCTGTTGTTTCTTCAGTTGGTACGTTTGTAAATAGGAGGGTTGGAACTTAAATAGTGACAACTATTTATTCAAAACCAATACAAAAGAATTACATGTTTGCAGCTGTTACTGTCCTTCAAAATAGTTACCAGCGTTGTGAAGAACCCGTTGCAAGCAATGTGGAAGGCGTAGTATACCGTTAGCAGAGCCTGTTCTGTTGATGGTGTGAACGGAGCGGTCTAAAGTTACGGTGATTTTCGTGTACGACTGTGATGGTGTTATCCTAACGCATTACGTTCCTCCACGTAAGACCGTCAGTGCACAGCATGACTGTTCGCTTTTGGAGCATCACCTCCGACCTACTTCGCGAAAGAAGCGGCGACACTTTCTGCACAACCCACCCATCATTTTGCACGACAATGCGCCGGTGCATACAGCGCAAGCTGTGGCTGCTATGATCGGTCGACGGGATTGGGAAATACTGTACCATCCACCGTACTCCCAGGACTTATGTCCTTGTGACTCTGATTTGATTCCGAAGATGAAGGACTAATACGTGGCATTCGCTTCAGAACTGTTCCAGCTATTCGAGGGGCAGTAGACTACTCCATTCGCACCACCAACAGAAAAGGCTCTGCTAACGGTATGCTACTCCTTCCACATCGCTGTCAACGGGTTCTACGCAACGCTGGTGACTACTCTGAAGGGAAGTAACAGCAGCAAACAGGTAACTCTTTTGTTTCGGTTGTGAATAAGTAGTTGCCACTATTTAAGTTCCAACCTTCGTAGGTTAGTTACATCAAAAGATGCAAACCTGGCACTTGCAGGAGTATTTATATCTTTAATTTTAGTTGCTATTTCGTTTGTATGCTTAACTGAGTATGATTTATAAAACGTATAGTACTGTTTCAGAATTTCGTTCAGTAATTGGGAGACTTAGGAGGCAGGTGTATTTTTAGAATTAACAAAAGGCCTCAATGGAACATGGCGGTTTATGGGTCTTAGGTTGAGCTCTGAGTCTTGGGGATGTGGGATTCATTAAAATGCATGATTTTGTTTGTTTTGTGTGAAGAGGAAATTGTTTTTATTTATATTTTTCTGATTGTGTTCTGGAATTTTATATTTGGGTCTTGTTTGAGTTCTGTTATGTTGTTTTCAGAAAAGAAAGTCAGTGTTTTAGTTATGTATTCATCTTTGCCCATAATTATTAAAGAATTGCTTTTACCTGCTTTCAGAATCATGGTATTGTTATTATAGAGTTTCATGTTTATGCTGTTAAGTAGCTTTCTCTCTTGTTAAACTACTTTGGATGTTTCCTTATGGTTACTTATGCTCTTCTGAATAATTTTATTTATGTTGTGTGCTGAGACAGTCTGTTTTGTGTTATTTAGGTCAGCAAAATTGGCTGCTTTCTTAGTGTGTATGGTGCGGTTTATTAGGTTAATAGAACTTAATCTGTGTTTTACATTGTGTTTTATCCCTTTCCTGAGTCGATGTTCTTTTTCACTAAACGTGATGTCAGTTTGGTTAATAACTCTCTCATAAAACTGTGTTTTAATGGATGGTTAGTTGCCCTGTTGCTGATGCAGTTTAAGTTGCAAGACTTCTGATTTCTTTTGGTGGCTTGTGTGATTTCGGTTTGCATTTTGTCTACAAAACTTTCAACAGACTCTTCAGCAGCTTTTAGTTCCAATGGGTGTAGTGTGTTAGATTAACTGTAAATATGTGTTATAACAACACTTAATAGTATGTTCTTTCTTCTTATACTGAGATTTTACTTCTGACTTCATCCACATTATCTCACATTTCCTTTTGGCAATCTGAGATGCAGCTGTTCATGTTTTCCACTATCTCGCACATATTTTCGGCATTTCACGTACGAAATTCATAACCTAATATCAAACCTTTTCGTGACAGGAATATGCATTTCAACTCGTTCAAGAGGAAAAACTGAGCATGTGTTAAGACAAATTATACCTGATGACGGGCCCACATGGTCCGAAATGCACCGTGTACTTAATAAAACACGCAAAGTTGTGACCGAAGGCGTTTTTTAATTCATGCCACCAGTGTATTGAATACAATCACGTTTGAAGCTGCGAAATATGGATAAAATTAAGTAGTTAACGTTCTTATGTGATTTGTTATAAATACATACATATTCGTAACCAGGGATTGAAGTCTCCAGTTAAGCTCAACAGGTAAAGTGTACCTTCCGATACTAGCATCCTTTTCTTCATGATACATATGTTTTGTTTCGTATAGTGCATCAAGTATCCACTATATCTGTACAATATTTTACGGTACTCGATTCGTTTTATTCCTTACAAATAGTTAGTTTGCCACTTGCGATAATCATTCAGATTCACTACTGATGAGTATGTATAATCGTAATTGTGTATCGCAGTCTCCAATTGAAGTAAATAGCTACAGCGTATTTTCCGGCACCATATTAGATTTATTTACCAAAAATATTTCCTTTTTGGTTTGTAATGTGTATTATGGGTTCCACTACTGCTGCAGAAATGTTTGTATGTACTCAATTCGGTCTCTTTCCGACAAATAGTAAAATTCTTCTTCTTAAACCCTTTTACGACTTATTACTGAAAAGCAATATATTCAAAACTGCGTCTTGCAGTCCCCACTTGAGATCAAAAGAGTAGCTAAAGCATATGTTCCAATACTAATCAAGATTTATTTATCACATATTTGTTTATTTCGTACTGTGTCTCATGGTGTCCATTACAGCTGTGGAACTTGTTTTTCCGAAATATTTCTCTTATTTTTGTGCGATGACCAACTATTTTTTCTCCGGCCGGTGTGGCCGAGCGGTCCTAGGCGCTTCAGTCTTACCGTGTGACCGCTACGGTCGCAGGTTCGAATCCTGTCTCGGGCATGGATGTGTGTGATGTCCTTAGGTTAGTTAGGTTTAAGTAGTTCGAAGTCTAGGTGACTAATGAACCTCAGGTGTTGAGATCCATAGTGCTCAGAGACATTTGAATCATTTTTTTGAACTATTTTTTCCAGACGCAGTTCATTCTCGTAAACAGGACAGTCAGTGTTGTTCAAGTTATACTATATCGCCCCTGACGTAACATTATAGTCGCAAAGTTGTTTGCATCGTTAATCGCTCGGTCACTAGGTCATTTGTCAAAGCCCTCTGCTGCTATCTTAATTTCCTATTTATTTGTTATTAGTCCCATTTTTATGATAATAATTATGTTACTAACGAAACACAGGCAGAATTTTATATCGTTATAAAAATGGCCAGTAAAAAGTTAAATGTGACTTTTCGCAAAAACTACCATATCTATGTTTTCAGGTAGGTGTAAACATTATGGGAAATGTGTTGGTGTTGCTAAGATTGTGGTAAATTATATTTTCTGGTTCTGCACCCTGATTATACATCAGTACATATTTAAAAAGTATATTGTGAGTACGAGTTCGCCGGCCGCAGTGGCCGTGCGGTTAAAGGCGCTGCAGTCTGGAACCGCAAGACCGCTACGGTCGCAGGTTCGAATCCTGCCTCGGGCATGGATGTTTGTGATGTCCCTAGGTTAGTTAGGTTTAACTAGTTCTAGGTTCTAGGGGACTAATGACCTCAGCAGTTGAGTCCCATAGTGCTCAGAGCCATTTGAACCAATACGAGTTCAACATACTTATAGAATTTTTTGTTTTGTTTTTCTGGTGATGGGCACACAGTATCCCTAGTTGGTACTACATGTTACAGAAAATGCGTTCGTATTACGAGTATTAGGGTTAATTCGTGTTGAACCTTGTCTCCTGTATCAGGGTGGTATGAGGAACATCACGAACGCCACTGCGGAACTTGGACGGCTGCGCTTATGAGCGCTGCGTGGTTTCTCTGGATGGAAGTCACATGTGCGGAACTAGTCCACTCTATGGAAGTGTGGGGCGCGTCAGAGGGCGCACGCGAGCAGCGCGCCGAATGCCGAGCAGCCCGCCGCCCAAATGCGATTCCACTCACGACCGGCCGCGTGCAATCAGACGGACCGCTGTGTCCACAGTACCTGCGGCAAACAAGCGGCGCTCGGCACCGTGGGACAGCGCCCGCTAATGCACGGAGAACTGCCTCGCACCGCACCTAGCTGGGTCTCTGATAGCTGCAGCACGTAATAGGCTATAGAAGCTGGACGTGTCCTCTGTCCAGACGACCAACCACAGTAGCTACTTCGCAAGATATCTAGCTTGATAACCCCAAGACTCGGAAGACAACAGCGAAACGAACAGAACAATGTTGACTAGAAAAAGATTAAAAGATGTCACACCAAGAAATCTTAGGGTTATGCATTGCTGACAATCGTGAAACATTTTGATTTGTTTACTGTGATACTTCATCTATTTAGAACTGATACGGGTTTATCTCCTTTATTTCACTTATTGGGATTTGCTCTTTGAAGGTAATTTGATTCCTGACAGAATGAATTTCTCAGATTATTAGATTACCTTTCATTAATAGTACAAATTTCTGACTTTCAACGCGGAGATCTTCACTAATGCTCCTGATTTAATGAAAATAATGACACGTGTCTTTACTAAGTGAAATTCACTTTTAAGGAACGTAGTACTGTAATCCCTGACACAGTACTTGTTAAAGCCTGTGCTATGGTAAGTGAGTGGGATTCACCTTATGAGAAAGGATTTTCGCATAGATATCGACCGCGTGTACCTGAATGGTGGCAAATCAGACTTAGATCCACTCTGTAATAACGATGATACGTCAAGTATGTTCGAAATCCAATCACACGTCAGGATGGATCAAAAGCAAACCAAAAGACGATACCAATGTGACAATAATACGGTCGCCAGACTAATTAGGCATTAACTGAGTTTCCTCCCTGTACAAGTAGGTATATATTCATGCAAAACAAGAAGTTGTAACACTGCATAATATATTACAATTTTAGAACCAGAAAATCTATTGAACTGATAATTTCACGTTCTGTACTGATATGGAAAATCATGAATACATAGCACTACACTATAATGTTTACTACAAAACTTTATACTGTCTATTAATCTGATTAAAATCGGGCATAGGTTACTCTAGAAATTGTACTTCCATGCCACACACAAAATGTCAATTTTGATAAAGATAAAACACTGATAAATTTTGACTTTTATATTAACTTTAACTTTTGCTGGTCAAACCTATTTAGCACGCTTCAGAATTCAAATGAATGAAGGGGGGACCCCGAAACTGCTATGATAGCTGTATTTAAAAAAAAAGTGATTAACGACTTTACTATTCATTCAAGATTTCCAGTATATAAGTTACTACTCATTTCATCTTATTTACTGCTCATTTAAATGCCTTTAAATCTATCTGTCTTGAAATAATAAACTTCATTACTATATCAATACTAATCTTTCGTCTTCGTTAGACCTTCGCTATTCATTTAGTGGTTCATTGACAAAACATTTCTTTAAACACCATTCTAATATACACTCCTGGAAATTGAAATAAGAACACCGTGAATTCATTGTCCCAGGAAGGGGAAACTTTATTGACACATTCCTGGGGTCAGATACATCACATGATCACACTGACAGAACCATAGGCGCATAGACACAGGCAACAGAGCATGCACAATGTCGGCACTAGTACAGTGTATATCCACCTTTCGCAGCAATGCAGGCTGCTATTCTCCCATGGAGACGATCGTAGAGATGCTGGATGTAGTCCTGTGGAACGGCTTGCCATGCCATTTCCACCTGGCGCCTCAGTTGGGCCAGCGTTCGTGCTGGACGTAAAGACCGCGTGAGACGACGCTTCATCCAGTGCCAAACATGCTCAATGGGGGACAGATCCGGAGATCTTGCTGGCCAGGGTAGTTGACTTACACCTTCTAGAGCACGTTGGGTGGCACGGGATACATGCGGACGTGCATTGTCCTGTTGGAACAGCAAGTTCCCTTGCCGGTCTAGGAATGGTAGAACGATGGGTTCGATGACGGTTTGAATGTACCGTGCACTATTCAGTGTCCCCTCGACGATCACCAGTGGTGTACGGCCAGTGTAGGAGATCGCTCCCCACACCATGATGCCGGGTGTTGGCCCTGTGTGCCTCGGTCGTATGCAGTCCTGATTGTGGCGCTCACCTGCACGGCGCCAAACACGCATACGACCATCATTGGCACCAAGGCAGAAGCGACTCTCATCGCTGAAGACGACACGTCTCCATTCGTCCCTCCATTCACGCCTGTCGCGACACCACTGGAGGCGGGCTGCACGATGTTGGGGCGTGAGCGGAAGACGGCCTAACGGTGTGCGGGACCGTAGCCCAGCTTCATGGAGACGGTTGCGAATGGTCCTCGCCGATACCCCAGGAGCAACAGTGTCCCTAATTTGCAGGGAAGTGGCGGTGCGGTCCCCTACGACACTGCGTAGGATCCTACGGTCTTGGCGTGTATCCGTGCGTCGCTGCGGTCCGGTCCCAGGTCGACGGGCACGTGCACCTTCCGCCGACCACTGGCGACAACATCGATGTACTGTGGAGACCTCACGCCCCACGTGTTGAGCAATTCGGCGGTACGTCCACCCGGCCTCCCGCATGCCCACTATACGCCCTCGCTCAAAGTCCGTCAACTGCACATATGGTTAAGGTCCACGCTGTCGCGGCATGCTACCAGTGTTAAAGACTGCGATGGAGCTCCGTATGCCACGGCAAACTGGCTGACACTGACGGCGGCGGTGCACAAATGCTGCGCAGCTAGCGCCATTCGACGGCCAACACCGCGGTTCCTGGTGTGTCCGCTGTGCCGTGCGTGTGATCATTGCTTGTACAGCCCTGTCGCAGTGTCCGGAGCAAGTATGGTGGGTCTGACACACCAGTGTCAATGTGTTCTTTTTCCATTTTCAGGAGTGTAGCTAGTTCTGCAAATAATTATTATTAACACAATTTTTAACTGTCTTTTCGGGACACTCGGATTGCACCACGTTTGGAAACGACCCTGTCTAGGTTAGTTGTGAGGATAATTAAATGATGGAAAAGTTCTGGTAAATTTAGGTTATTATTGCACCAAACAAACACAGTTCACTCTCTGATCCATACGAACACAGTGCTAAAAGTTTCAATCTGCTAGTATCGATGCGGCGGTTGGCGAGCGGCGAGATGGCGAGGCACAGAGCACACATACAACCACAGCTATGGCTCTTGACGTATCGGCACTTTATTTCTCCTTAGCGTCGCAATACTTTTCCATTTAGCGCCTATGGAATTTTGCCATACTGTGTAGGCGTTGGAACGGCATACCCGAGGCTCAGTGATGTTATGTCTTCCAGGAGAGCCTCCTCGCTCCAGAAGGTGTTGCTCAAACCAGTGCCAAACTCCAACTAGTACTGCCTAGCCCGTTGTGCCGTGCAGTGCCCGCGCGCATTTTCCCGCGCTCGCCTCCCATCCACCTTTTACCGCTCCCTGACAGACCGGGTATTCACCTGAGGTTTTGCATTCTACATATCCTAAAACATTGCCTACGATGGACCAGACGCACAGTTACAATTTTAAACATCTTACAACAGTTTCAACATTTGTTACATTTCAATTCTGTTACAATATTACTTGACATTTGACATAAACATTAATATTCACATTGAAACTTATTTACAGATTTCTTAACATAATGGCATAAAACAAGAAGAAATGAAATCAGAACATCAGTTACACAAGTTTATCGTAAAATCAGATGAAAAGAATTACTTATATGTCCAATAGTACAGAGTCGTTGTTGTTGGCAGCCACTCTGCATATGGATTTCTACTAGCGTTCACGGTAGCATAGATATAGAATGTGTGTATTATTTAAGGACGTTCGTGTGGACAAAATTTATTTAAGTAAGTAGTTTCAATTTTCCAGTTTTAACGTTTTTGTTGACACAGAACCGGAAACTTTTGTAACATGTCTAGAACTGTTAATTAACAAATCTGTAACACTTTCAGTACATATGTTTGGCGACTAATTCCAAACCATCTAATTCGTTCTCAAGCCTGGCCTACTGAGGTCACACGGAAAGTGTCACATCTTACTAACAAACATCACAATGGCAATACATGCTCTATAAAATGTTGGGAGATGACTGTCATAATCAAAATGTGCTTACTTAGCAAGTCAGAATCAAATTAGTCCGATTATGACTAATATTTCTGATTTAATCAAAATAACTGGACTGTTGTATTACTGAATGCAATTCACATTCAAGCAACGTAGTAAATTCTGTAACTACTCTTCTTATAACTTTCTGTCAGCGTCCGTATTGGTATAGGTACTGCATGTGTGTATTATATGAGGTCATTAGTATGCGCAAAATTTACATAGGTAGTTAGAATTTTCCAGTTTCAACTTAGCATTTTCTTCTGACTTGCTACGTAAGCACATTTTAATTATGAAAGTCATCTTAGAATACTTTGTGAAGCATGTATGGCCATTTTGAGGTTTTTTTTATCAACGTCAGCCACTTTCAGTGTGATATCAGTAGGCCAGGCTTGACAACGAATCAGTTGGTTTGAAACTAGTCGTCAAACATATGCACTGCAACTGTGACAGATCGGCTAATCTACCCTTCACGAAGGGTAGAATTTTGTTTTTGCAAATAAACGGGAGGCAACACCGAATAAAAAAACCGGGCTCTTTAATAATAGAGCGGCAATAAAACTCGATCTTATGTCCATCACAAAACACACGTTACAATACGGAAAAAAAACCTCTCTCCAGATCGCTATATAAAATTTTTTTTTTAACATATGATATGATTAATGACTTCAACAAATAATTACAATTAATAGTTAATTAACTGAAACGCTATTGGCGTAGTGCAGCAATTTCATAGGAATTACAAATCGCGCAGATCTGCACAGTAAACACTTACATGAATTGCAATTAGCTAAAAATAACAATGAGCAAGTGGGGAGAATGCAGTACGTTCCGCGCTTATATAGCAGAACCATAGATACAAGGATACACTAAGGATGCAGTTATATTTTATCACTGATAAAAGTATAAGAAATATTGATAAGATAATGGTTTTACATACATATATTAAACCGTCTTATAATGTTTGGAAACCTATTCCACTACACTGTTATGTCAGTGAACTGTGTATCACGAGAAACAGGTCAGGCCTAATAGAGCAGCTAACGATGTTTCTGTAATGAGAGTACTATGATAGAAATTACTGTATTCTGTATCAAAATCGTAAAAGTTAGGTAAAGTTAGTCCTCTGCATCCGCCTCCGTAGTCAACGTCGCTAACACACACTTAAACAGTGGCATTCTATCTGTAGGTGTATAGCTGGTTCCGATCCTGGATACAGAAGAAATTTTGACGTTCAATGTTTGCCTGACAAGAGGAGAAGAGACTTTGGCGTGAAACCATAAAATCCAAACACAACGCAACACTGTACGAGCAAACGCTGTTCTCTACATGGGCGCACACAAACTTGACACTTCGTAACAGTTGGAGAAAGACAAAGGCGATCTACTTCAACCAGGTCCTTGAGCAAGATGACAACGTGGTGTTCCCGCAACTGACCCAATGTTCGTTTCCTAAATACGCGTCCAACTTCGATTACAGACCTTCTTATTATTTTTATTTCATTTGCTCTTACTTACCATTTGGCGATCAAAAATGTTGAAATGTGTGTGAAATCTTATGGGACTTAACTGCTAAGGTCATCAGTCCCTAAGCTTACACAATCCTTTAACTATTATCCTAAGGACCAACACACAGACCCATGCCCGAGGGAGGACTCGAACCTCCGCCGGGACCAGCGGCACAATCCATGACTACAGCGTAACCATTTGGCGTGATAGTGCCATGGTAAAGCCATAACAACTCCTTCAAAGGAGCGTATGAATTTCGACTACCAACGTTATGTAAAATAGTATAACAATATTTGGTGCTTATCACAAAAATATTCACTGTGCTAAGGCCAAACGATTTTACAAAGCAATATACCATGTGATATTTAGTAAAACATAAATACGCCCGTCCCAGACATCGACCAACTTTGAAATACGTTACATACAACAAACGTAAACTGTCGAAATTCTTTAAAATACAGGGTGAGCTTTCTGTCTCTAGACAACGAAGTATGTCAAACTATACGGACAAATTAAGAAACGGGAAAATATGTGTTAATAATTTTGAAAAATGCTGTCCGGCAATTGAGAAATTGAAATGATTTGCATTTATGGCGAATATAACACGAACGTAGCTACTGCTGTAAGACTTAACACTCAAAGTTTTCCAAACAGGGTGCAATCAGGCGCTTTTTTCATCGGGTACTGTACAGCCACGAAGATGGAGCCGCCGAAGAACATTTATTGGAGAGAAAACAAAACTGCGATATTAGCAATGGTAAATTATAACCTCCACATTAGCACCCGGCAATTACGTTGTGAATCGAGAATTAGTCAGCTATTTGCTGAATTCTGAAAAATAAAAATATCAGTTTCATATTTACCTTTATCAGGAACTTCATGGCAATGATTTTCAGAAGAGAGTTACATTCAGCCAGTGATCGATTCAGCAAGTACAGAGACCCCAGTTCCGTTGTTCGAGAATTATTCTCTAACGAGTCCACCTCCATGAGCTATTTTATGATTAATCGGCACAACATGCATTTAAGGAATGTGGAAAATGCATAGATATGTTGTTTAGCGATGTCACTTGTTGTTGCTGTTGTTGTCTTCAGTCCTGAGACTGGTTTGATGCAGCTTTCCATGCTACTCTATCCTGTGCAAGCTTCTTAATCTCCCAGTACCTACTGCAACCTACATCCTTCTGAATCTGCTTAGTGTATTCATCTCTTGGTCTCCCCCTACGATTTTTACCCTCCACGCTGCCTTCCAATACTAAATTGGTGATCCCTTGATGCCTCAGAACATGTCCCACCAACCGATCCCTTCTTCTGGTCAAGTTGTGCCACAAACTTCTCTGCCCGCATCTCGTGGTCGTGCGGTAGCGTTCTCGCTTCCCACGCCCGGGTTCCCGGGTTCGATTCCCGGCGGGGTCAGGGATTTTCTCTGCCTCGTGATGGCTGGGTGTTGTGTGCTGTCCTTAGGTGAGTTAGGTTTAACTAGTTCTAAGTTCTAGGGGACTTATGACCACAGCAGTTGAGTCCCATAGTGCTCAGAGCCATTTGAACCATTTGAACAAACTTCTCTTCTCCCCAATCCTATTCAATACTTCCTCATTAGTTATGTGATCTACCCATCTGATCTTCAGCATTCTTCTGTAGCACCACATTTCAAAAGCTTCTATTCTCTTCTTGTCCAAACTATTTACCGTCCATGTTTCACTTCCATACATGGCTACACTCCATACAAATACTTTCAGAAATGACTTCCTGACACTTAAATCTATACTCGATGTTAACAAATTTCTCTTCTTCAGAAACGCTTTCCTTGCCATTGCCAGTCTACATTTTTTATCCTCTCTACTTCGACCATCATCAGTTATTTTGCTCCCCAAATAGCAAAACTCCTTTACTACCTTAAGTGTCTCATTTCCCAATCTAATTCCCTCAGCATCACCTGACTTAATTCGACTGCATTCCATTATCCTCGTTTTGCTTTTGTTGATGTTCATCTTATATCCTCCGTTTAACTGCTCTTCCAAGTCCTTTGCTGTCTCTGACAGAATTACAATGTCATCGGCGAACCTCAAAGTTTTTATTTCTTCTCCATGGATTTTAATACCTACTCCGAATTTTTCTTTTGTTTCCTTTACTGCTTTCTCAATATACAGATTGAATAACATTAGGGAGAGGCTACAACCCTGTCTCATTCCCTTCCCAACCGCTGCTTCCCTCTCATGCCTCTCGACTCTTATAACTGCCATCTGGTTTCTGTACAAATTGTAATTAGCCTTTCGCCCCCTGTATTTTACCCCTGCCACCTTTAGAATTTGAAAGAGAGTATTCCAGTCAACATTGTCAAAAGCTTTCTCTAAGTCTACAAATGCTAGAAAGTAGGTTTGCCTTTCCTTAATCTTTCTCCTAAGATAAGTCGTAAGGTCAGTATTGCCTCACGTGTTCCAGAATTTCTACGGAATCCAAACTGATCTTCCACGAGGTCGGCTTCTACTAGTTTTTCCATTCGTCTGTAAAGAATTCGTGTTAGTATTTTGCAGCTGTAGCTTATTAAACTGATTGTTCGGTAATTTTTACATCTGTCAACACCTGCTTTCTTTGGGATTGGAATTATTATATTCTTCTTGAAGTCTGAGGGTATTTCACCCCTTGATACATCTTGCTCACCAGATGGTAGAGTTTCGTCAGGACTGGCTCTCCCAAAGACGTCAGTAGTTCTACTGGAATGTTGTCTACTCCGGGTGCCTTGTTTCGAATCAGGTCTTTCAGTGCTCTGTCAAACTCTTCACGCAGTATGGTATCTCCCATTTCATCTTCATCTACATCCTCTTCCATTTCCATAATATTGTCCTCAAGTACATCGCCCTTGTATAGACCCTCTATGTACTCATTCCACCTTTCTGCTTTCCCTCCTTTGCTTAGAACTGGGTTTCCATCTGAGCTCTTGATGTTCATACAAGTGGTTCTCTTATCTCCAAAGGTCTCTTTAATTTTCCTGTAGGCAGTATCTATCTTACCCCTACTGAGATAAGCCTCTACATCCTTACATTTGTCCTCTAGCCATCCCTGCTTAGCCATTCTGCACTTCCTGCCGATCTCATTTTTGAGACGTTTGTATTCCTTTTTGCCTGCTTCATTTACGGCATTTTTATATTTTCTCCTTTCATCAATTAAATTCAATATTTCTTCAGTTACCCAAGGATTTCTACTAGCCCTCGTCTTTTTACCTACTTGATCCTCTGCTGCCTTCACTACTTCATCCCTCAAAGCTACCCATTCTTCTTCTACTGTATTTCTTCCCCCCATTCTTGTCAATTGTTCCCTTATGCTCTCCCTGAAACTCTGTACAACCTCTGGTTCTTTCAGTTTATCCAGGTTCCATCTCCTTAAATTCCTACCTTTTTGCAGTTTATTCAGTTTTAATCTACAGGTCATAACCAATAGATTGTGGTCAGAGTCCACATCTGCCCCTGGAAATGTCTTACAATTTAAAACCTGGTTCCTAAATCTCTGTCTTACCATTATATAATCTATCTGATACCTTTTAGTATCTCCAGGGTTCTTCCATGTATACAACCTTCTATCATGATTCTTAAACCAAGTGTTAGCTATGATTAAGTTGTGCTCTGTGCAAAATTCTACCAGGCGGCTTCCTCTTTCATTTCTTAGACCCAATACATATTCACCTACTACGTTTCCTTCTCTCCCTTTTCCTACACTCGAATTCCAGTCACCCATGACTATTAAATTTTCGTCTCCCTTCACTATCTGAATAATTTCTTTTATTTCATCATACATTTCTTCAATTTCTTCGTCATCTGCAGAGCTAGTTGGCATATAAACTTGTACTACTGTAGTAGATGTGGGCTTCGTATCTATCTTGGCCACAATAATGCGTTCACTATGCTGTTTGTAGTAGCTTACCCGCATTCCTATTTTGCTATTCATTATTGAACCTACTCCTGCATTACCCCTATTTGACTTTGTGTTTATTACCCTGTAGTCATCTGACCAGAAGTCTTGCTCCTCCTGCCACCGAACTTCACTAATTCGCACTATATCTAACTTTAACCTATCCATTTCCCTTTTTAAATTTTATAACCCACCTGCCCGATTAAGGGATCTGACATTCCACGCTCCGATCCGTAGAACGCCAGTTTTCTTTCTCCTGATAACGACGTTCTCTTGAGTAGTCCCCGCCCGGAGATCCGAATGGGGGACTATTTTACCTCCGAAATATTTTACCCAAGAAGACGCCACCATCATTTAATCATACAGTAAAACTGCATTCCCTCGGGAAAAATTACGGCCGTAGTTTCCCCTTGCTTTCAGCCGTTCGCAGTACCAGCACAGCAAGGCCGTTTTGGTTATTGTTACAAGGCCAGATCAGTCAATCATCCAGACTGTTGCCCCTGCAACTACTGAAAAGGCTGCTGCCCCTCTTCAGGAACCACACGTTTGTCTGGCCTCTCAACAGATACCCCTCCGTTGTGGTTGTACCTACGGTACGGCTATCTGTATCGCTGAGGCACGCAAGCCTCCCCACCAACGGCAAGGTCCACGGTTCGTGGGGGGGTGGGGTGGGGGGGAGGGGGGATGGCACTTGAAAGAATGATAAATACTGAACATTCTGAGAGGACAAACTTTTAGTGTTGCTTTGCTGACCTTCCCTCGGTCTTGTGATATAGAAAGTGGTTTCATTATTCTGTCACTTTAATCGTAGGTGTAATTTTTAGCACTTGTAGTGAATATTTCAGAATAAAATTTGTTCCTTCGTTGCAAATAAATTTTTATTCCTCCTTTCCGGTTTTGACAAATTAATTTGTTAGCTTCAGAAGCCGACGAAGTTAGGGCTGTTATAAATCTTAAGATCTTGACTATACATTTATATAAATTATAATATATTAAAGAAACTTACACTATTGGCCATTAAAATTGCTACGCCACGAAGATGACGTGCTACAGACGCGAAATTTAACCGACAGGAAGAAGATGCTGTGATATGCAAACGATAAGCTTTTCAGAGCATTCACAAAAGGTTGGCGCCGGTGGCGACACCTACAACGTGCTGACATGAGGAAAGTTTCCAACCGATTTCTTATTCAAAACCGGCAGCTGACCGGCGTTACCTGGTGAAACGTTGTTGTGATGCCTCGTGTAAGGAGGAGAAATGCGTACCATCACGTTTCCGACCATGATAAAGGTCGGATTGTAGCCTATCACGATTGCGGTTTATCGTATCGCGACATTGCTGCTCGCGTTGTTCGAGATTAAATGACTGTTAACAGAATATGGAATCGGTGGGTTCAGGAGGGTAATACGGAACACCGTGCTGGATCCCAACGGCCTCGTATCACTAGCAGTCGAGATGACAGGCATCTAATCCGCATGGCTGTAACGGATCGTGCAGCCACGTCTCGATCCCTGAGTCAACACATGGGAACGTTTGCAAGACAACAACCATCTGACGAACAGTTCCACGACGTTTGCAGCAGCATGGACTATCGGCCCGGAGGCTATGGCTGCGGTTACCCTTGACGCTGCATCACAGACAGGAGCGCCTGCGATGGTGTACTCAACGACGAACCTGGGTGCACGAATGGCAAAACGTAATTTTTTCAGATGACTCCAGGTTCTGTTTACAGCATCATGACGGTCGCATCCATGTTTTGTGACGTCGCGGTGAACGTACATTGGAAGAGTGTATTCGTCACCGCCAAACTGGCGTAACACCCGGCGTGATGGTATGGGGTGCCATTGGTTACACGTGTCGGTCACCTCTTGTTCGCATTGACGGCACTTTGAACAGTGGACGTTACATTTCAGATGTGTTACCAACCGTGGCTCTATCCTTTATTCGATCTCTGCGAAACGCTACATTTCAGCAGGACAATGCACGACCGCATGTTGCAGGTGCAGTACGGGCCTCTCTGGATACAGAAAATGTTCGACTGCTGCCCTGGCGAGAACATTCTCCAGATCTCTCACCAACTGAAAACGTCTGGTCCATGGTGGCCGAGCAACTGGCTCGTCACAATACGCCAGTGACTACTCTTGATGAACTGTGGTATCGTGTTGAAGCTGCATGGGCAGCTGTACCTCTACACGCCATCCAAGCTCAGTCTGACTCAATACCCAGGCGTATCAAGGCCGTTATTACGGCCACCGGTGGTTGTTATGGGTACTGATTTCTCAGGACCTATGCACCCTAATTGCGTGAAAATGTAATCACATGTCAGGTCCAGTATAATATATTTGTCCAATGAATACCCGTTTATCATCTGCATTCTCTTCTTGGTGTAGCAATTTTAATGGCCAGTAGTGTGCTTACTATTGGTTTAGCTGATGTCAATATCTTCTTCATAGAAGCATAATGCCATGATATATCCGGAAATGGACATATTGTATGTGATTACTGGAAGCACAGATTGACACACTGATAATTTACAGTACCTGAATCACCTCAAGTCAAGCTGTTGCGCCAGCAGTAAGCATATAAAAAGTATAACTAAGGTAGAACAAGAAGTTGTATGTAATACATTAAAAAAAGAAGCAATGGCTCGTAGTTATAATATATAAGAGAAATGGGCTCATTTTCACATTTTATGATCAGGGGAACAAAGTGGGCATCAGTGCATTTTGTTAGTGCAATTTGCTTGCATCAGGGGCAAGTGAGCACTCAGGTGGAAAACTATTGTTCTCTTTTGATTGAGAGGTTATGACCCCCTTGGGATTATCCTCCTTTTGATTGACAGGTCATTATCCAACTGTCTCCCTACCCCTCCCCTCCTCCTCCTCCTCCTCCTTAACCCTCATATAGGTAAGAAAAGAGGGTTAATATACTTTCAACTACCCAGATTCAACTATATTTCAAGCCCCCAACTACACAAATTGCCCATCCGAAGTACATGGACCTGGAGCAATGTATATTGGAAATGCTTTAGGATTTTTGGTAGGGTAGCGAAAAAGATGAGTAAATATTCTAGTGCCAAATATTTATTAACTTTTGCATATACATTGACACACTGAAAACAACCCTTTCCTTACTTTTCTTAGGGTTAGCTTTAATAAAGTCCAATGTAATTTTTAACATATCGTAAATCCACATCTGAATCTTCTATTTCAGTAATATGACAAACACAAGAAGGGATGTTCTCGAATTCCATTACATATCTATTTTTTCCTGTAAGCTATCTCTTTTTTTGGATTTAACAATTAGTTCTGCTCCTTCCAGCAGTTCTTCTAGATAAGCGCATTCGGTGATCTTAATATTTCCTCTTATTTCCTGCATATCGTTGTTATTATAACATTTCGCATCTTCCTGGGTGTAGGCTGCCAGTCCTTCTGCTGCACATTCTTGTAGGATTTCGGTAGGGAACCTTAAGTTCACAATTTTTGCAAACGAATTGCCATTAAAGGTCGTTATTACGTCGGTTTTAAACACTGCAATCGGTCGATCTGTTGTCAAGTGTGTAATACCAAGCCCCCATATTTCGATATAATGTATCCATCGTCTTTAAGCAGATCCAAGGAGGAATGAAGTTTGATAAACAGATTTTTCGTGTGTCCTTTAACACAGAAAACGAGCTCCAATCCTCCGTTTTCGGCCAGTACGCCAATATACGGCCATTTTCCACTGCTCTTTTCAGTAAATACTATTATCTTCTATTCCCCCGTCGTAGCCACGAGTAGATTTCTCCATACACTGTGTTTAAACCTACATACAAAACTGTACTGCACATCCGCAATAGCTTTTTCCTTTTCCGATTCCATCATACATTCTTCCTTTATGGTAGTTGTCTTCTCCATATACTGCAGTTTTCTTTTCTTTACTTCGATGTCCTCCATTTCCAGATTTCTTTTCCGTGCGCATAACACATTAACTTCACTTAAAGCTGTAATTTATTTAACGAGGAATGGTATAACTCAGTTTGACACATTGGTTATTTTTCTGAGACCTTGTGATATAACATTGTCTCTGTCAACCAACCCTAATTCTACAATACCTGTATCGGGCGGTATTATGGAGAACAATATTCTAGAGTGAACAAAATAAGTTTCTCCTGCTTTAAAATAACACTTGTGTTTAATAGTTATATCGTCTTTATTGGAGTCATAGTTAGGAATCTCCACGTAGTTAATAGGCAGATAATGAAAACTGTATGCGGATACAACATAGCTGAAGAGCTTTTCTCCGTCTGGAGTATCTTACTGGTACACCTGTCAATTTCCGGGTATTCTTATTACCCCAGTACACAAACTGCAAAATGTTATTAAACACAACACAACAACTGTTCTGTAAGTTATCCATTAACATAGGCCACATGGAAGCAAGTGGAACAGAGTAAAGTGGAGCACATTGTAAATGCTGTTTGTTGGCATCTAACATATGTAAACACTATTGCGCTGTGTCGAATACACGATCCATTCTGTAGTTGTATACTGTAGCCTCCATACAGCTGCTTAGCCAAAGTTTCTCACAGTGGTATATCTGGACACTTTATAGAATCTATAATGTTGTTACCGATATCTTCGCTCGCTACTGGACATGTGATCTGACATGTAAATTTGTTATATATTTTTACTCTACAGCTGGAACTTAACCACGTTAGACACTCTATTCCCACTGTCTTATAGTTGTCCACAATCACATTCCTGTTTCCCTTGCGATCTCCTTCCACGCAGAACTCGTAGATTGATAAACTGTCACACATCTCCATTTTGTTAAAAATTCCGGCAAAGTCTTGCTTTATGTCCAATCCAAAAGGTAATCGTCGTATACACGTAACTGCTGCTATATTCCATGCAGATCTTCCATTACAACATTCATTTTAGCGTCAGATAATTCACTTTATATGGTGTAACCACAGGATTTTTATTTTCCCTCGATATACTTTGCAGTACTTCATTGCCGATTTTTTCCCGAATCCCCCTTGCCGTCTCACTGTCGTTCCCGTGTACGAGAAAAGGCAGCTTCGACTTGACGCCATGTCTCACAATGACGAAATTGGAGAATTTACTGCGCAGATAACAGTTAAATAACCCACACATCTCCTTCTTTAACATTACAGGCCGTCCTCTTTCTAATTGTTCTTGACAGTCCATTTGCTTACAGATTTTAATCACCATAATGATCTGCTGAACGGAATGAACAGTCTAATGAGTACACAGTATGGTTTGAGAGTAAATCGGAGAAATACGAAGGTAATAAGAAGTAGTAGAAATGAAAACAGCGAGAAACTGAACATCAGGATTGATGGTCACGAAGTCAATGAAGTTAAGGAATTCTGCTACCTAGGCAGTAAAATAACCAATGACGGACAGAGCAAGGAGGACATCAAAAGCAGACTCGCTATGGCAAAAAAGGCATTTCTGGCCAAGAGAAGTCTACTAATATCAAATACCGGCCTTAATTTGAGGAAGAAATTTCTGAGGATGTACGTCTGGAGTACAGCATTGTATGGTAGTGAAACATGGACTGTGGGAAAACCGGAACAGAAGAGAATCGAAGCATTTGAGATGTGGTGCTATAGACGAATGTTGAAAATTAGGTGGACTGATAAGGTAAGGAATGAGGAGGTTCTACGCAGAATCGGAGAGGAAAGGAATATGTGGAAAACACTGATAAGGAGAAGGGACAGGATGATAGGACATCTGCTAAGACATGAGGGAATGACTTCCATGGTACTAAAGGGAGCTGTAGAGGGCAATAACTGTAGAGGAAGACAGAGATTGGAATACGTCAAGCAAATAATTGAGGACGTAGGTTGCAAGTGCTACTCTGAGATGAAGAGGTTAGCACAGGAAAGGAATTCGTGGCGGGCCGCATCAAACCAGTCAGTAGCCTGACGATAAAAAAAAAAAAAGTTATCGCAAAACAGTTATGTAATAGGTGTAAGCACATTTACAGTCTTCTTGCTAGGTAGTAGACAATTTTCTGTCTAATTTATGTTGCCAATGTCAGTAAACAGATTATCCAGGTCTTGCCGTAGTAACCACAAATCGCTCGTCTGTTGGCCTTGTATTTCTCCCTAATAGATGGGGGATGTTTATCCCTTTAGAGGAATCCACGTTGACACTTTCAACTACCGCAGAAACTGCATAGTTGCGGCTCTCAGGCCTCCTTTTCTACTCTAAAGATCCAAGACGTGATTTATGGTTATACACTCTACTTAATTCCCAGCCCAGTAGCGCTATTTTGTCTGCAAGGTGTCCGTGGTAGGGTGAGAGACTACCTCTCGCAACCACCATCCTCTCCCACACTGCATAATCCCACTATCATGGTCGGGTGCAGCGCTACACTATTCCCTCCATCTATTGCACTGTACCAGCCCTCCCGAAATCGTGTTGCCTCTCGAAACCGTCTCCGGCTGCAGTGTTATACGCAACTGTACGAATACTCCGCTGCATCATACATTCAAGAAGGTAAGAAAAGTGGGTCGTTACGCTTTCAGCTACCTGGTTTCAACAACTTTTCAAGGTCATCGATCTTCCTACTTTTGCTGCTTTGTAGTATAACTATGCAAGAGACGCCTATCGACTATCGTAAATAGGAGACTATTTATCGAATTTTGGCAGTATAGCGTGTTCTTGCAAAGCAGTGGATAGACTATCAAGAAAAATTGCAAAGAGGATGGTATGTAATGTTAAAGAAGAAGATGTATGGGTCATTGGACTACACTGCTGGCCATTAAAATTGCTAAACTACGAAGATGACGTGCTACAGACGTGAAATTTAACCGACAGGAAGAAGAAAGGGGAATATGGAAATGATTAGCTTTTCAGAGCATTCATACAAGGTTGGCGATGGTGCCGACACCTGCAACGTGCTGACATGAGGAAAATTTCCAACCGATTTCTCATACACAAGCAGCAGTTGAGTAGTTGACCGGCGTTGCCTGGTGAAACGTTGTTGTGATGCCTCGTGTAAGGAGGAGAAATGCGTACCGTCACGTCTCCGACTTTGATAAAGGTCGGATTCTAGCCTATAGTGATTGCAGTTTATCGTATCGCGACACTGCTGCCCGCATTGGTCGAGATCCAATAACTGTTAGCAGAATATGGAATCGCTGGGTTCAGAAGGGTAATACGGAACGCCGTGCTGGATCCCAACGGCCTCGTATCACTAGCAGTCGAGATGACAGGCATCTAATCCGCATGGCTGTAACGAATCGTGCAGCCCACGACTCGATCCCTGAGTCAACATACGGGGACGTTTGCAAGATGACAACCATCTGCACGAACAGTTCGATGACGTTTGCAGCAGCATGGACCATCAACTCGGAGACCATGGCTGCGGTTACCCTTGACACTGCATCACAGACAGGAGCGCCTGCGATGGTGTACTGAACGACGAACCTGGGTGCACGAATGGCAAAACGTCATTTTTTCGGATGAATCCAGGTTCTGTTTGAGGCATCATGATGGTCGCATCTGTGTTTGGCGACATCGCGGTGAGCGCGTGTATTCGTCATCGCCATACTGGCGTATCACCCGGCGTGATGGTATGGGGTGCCATTGGTTACACGTCACGGTCACCTCCTGTTCGCATTGACGGCACTTTGAACAGTGGGAGTTACATTTCAGATGTGGCTCTACCCTTCATTCGATGTCTGCGTAACCCTACATTTCAGAAGGGTAATGCACGACCGCATGTTGCAGGTCCTGTACGGGCCTTTCTGGATACAGAAAATGTTCTACTGCTGCCCTGGCCAGCACATTCTCCAGATCTCTCACCAACTGAAAACGTCTGGTGAATGGTGGCCGAGCAACTGGCTCGTCACAATACGCCAGTCACTACTCTTGATTAACTGTAGTATCATGTTGAAGCTGCATGGTCTGCTGTACCTTTACACGCCATCCAAGCTCTGACTCTATGCCCAGGCGTATCAAGATTATTATCACGGCCCGAGGCGGTTGTTCTGGGTACTGATTTCTCAGGATGTATGCACCCAAACTGCGTAAAAATGTAATCTCTGTTCTAGTATACTATATTCGTCGAATGAATACCCGTTTATCATCTGCATTTCTTGTTGGTGTAGCAATCTTAGCGGTCAGTAGCGTATTATCAACATAGTATATTCTCCAAATTCTTCACTGCAAGACATGGCGTCAAGACGAAGCTGCCTTTGTCCTACACTGGAACGACAGTGTGACGGCAAGAGGGATACGAAAAAACAATCGGCAAGGAAGTACTGGAAACTACTTCGAGGAAATATAGAAACCCTGTGGTTATAAAATATAAAGTTGAATTAAATGTTCAAATGTGCGTGAACTCTTATGGGACTTAACTACTAAGGTCATCAGGCCCTAAGTTTACACACTACTTAACCTAAGTTATCCTAAGGACAAACACACACACCCATGCCCGAGCGAGGACTCGAACCTGCGCCGGGATCAGCCGCACAGTTCATCACTGCAGCGCCCAAGACCGCTCGTCTAATCCCCCGCGCGGCGGAAGTTGAATTAGCTGACGTTAATGGATGTTGTAATGGAAGAGCTTCCTGGAATATTGCAGCAGCTACGCGTGGTCGACGATTACCGGAATTATATAAAAATGGAGTTGTGCGACCATTTAAAATCAACCCACGACTTCTGCATGGGAGGAGATCGTCATGGACACAGCAGTGTGATTTTGAACAAAGATAAGACGGTTGGAATTGGCTGTCTAACTCGGTCAAATTACAACTGTGGGTAAAGATATATAACGAATGTAAAAGTCCGGGAGTGAACAAAGATATTGGCAACAACATTACAGATTTTATAAAGTGTCCAGACATGCGACTACGAGAAACGTTTAGCTGTTCCATGGCTAAGCAGTATGGCATTACGAGATTGGAGGCTACAGTATACAACTACAGAATGGATCGTGTATTCGACATTATGCAAGAGTGTTTACGTGTATTAGACGCCAACAAACAGTATTTACATTGTGCTCCTCTTTATTCTGTTCCACTTGGATCCATGCGGCCTCGGTTAACGGATAACTTATAGAAGAGTTGTTGTGTTGTGTTTAATAAAGTTCTGCAGTTTGTGTACTGGGGTAATAAGAATACCTGGAAATGGACAGACGTACAAGTCAGTCTCCCAGATACTCCAGACTGAGTAAAGCTCGTCAGCTATGTTCTGTCTGCATACAGTTTTAATTATCTGCCTATCAACTACGTGGAGATTCCTAACTGTGACTCCAATAAAGACGATACAGCTATTTCACAGAAGTGTTAAATAAGGACAGACTTATTTTTCTCACTCTAGAACATTGTTCTCCACAATACTCTCCGATATAAATATTGCAGAATTACGGTTCGTTGACACAGATAATGTTATACCAAAAGCCCTAAGGAAAATAACCAGTGCGTCAAACAGAGAAATTACAGCTTGAAGTGCAGTTAATGTGTTATGTGCACGGGAAAGGCACCTGGAAATGGAGGACATTGAAGTAAGGAAAAGAAAACTGGAGTATATGAAGAAGACAACTACCATAAACGAAGAATGTATGATGGAGTTGGAAAAGAAGAAGCCATTGCGAATGTGCAGTCCAGGTTTACATGTGGGTTTTAACAGAGTCTATGAAGAAATCTACTCGTAGATACGACTGGGGAATACAAGATAATAGCATTTTCTGTAAAGAGCAGTGGTAAGTGGCCATATGCTGGAGTACTGGTCAAAAACGGCGGATTGGAGCACGTCTACTATGTTAAAGTATATACGAAAAATCGGTTTATCAAACGCCATTCCTCCTAGGATTTGCTCAGAAAGGATGGTGACATTATATCGAAATGTGGTGGGCTTATAGTCATACACTTAGCGACAGAACAACTGACTAGAAAAGAGGAAAGCGTTACAGCAGAACAGGAATGAGTAGCAGTGAGAGATGAAGGTAGCAAATGCTCAAATAGGTAAAAAGACAAGGCCCAGTATAAACCCTATGCTATCACAGGAGATATTGAATTTAACTGTGGAAAAGAGAAAATATAAAAATGCAGCAAATGAAGCGGACGAAAGGAAATACAAACGTCTAAAATGTAAGATTGACAGTAAGTGAAACAGTGCTAAGCGAAAACGGCTAGAGGACAAATGTAAACTTTTAGAGGCATGTGTCGCTAGGGGAAGGATAGGTACCACCTACAGGAAATGAAAGATGCCTTTAGAGAAACAGATGTTTGAATATCAGGACCTCGCACTAGAAACCAGAAATATGGAAAGATGGGATAGCTACAAGGTGGAGGAACGTATAGAAGTGTTACACACGTGAAATGACTTGAAGGGGAAAAGAAGTAAATGAGAATGAATTGGTGGAAGAATTTATCAAATTTCTAAAACACTTAAGTCGAAACACGGTCCTCAGAGAAGACGAACTTCCCCCAGTCCTAAGCAAAGAAGGGAAAGCTGTTAGGTGGAAGGAATATGTAGAATGTCTACACAAGGGAAATGAAGCCAACGTTGTATAAATGGAAGGGGAGGTAGATTAACATGAGGTGGTAAATAGGATACTACGAGAAGAATTTGTCTGAGTACTGAAAGACCTAAGTCGAAACAAGCCTCCGGAGTAGAGAACATTCCGTCAGAACCACTGGTAGCCTCAGGATAGCCATCCATGACAAAAACACTCCATCTGGTCAGCACGGTGTATGAGACACACAAAACACGCTCATAAATTAAGAAGATTGGAATAAAATGGTTCAAATGGCTCTGAGCACTATGGGACTTAACATCTTAGGTCATCAGTCCCCTAGACTTAGAACTACTTAAACCTAACTAACCGAAGGACATCACACACGTCCATGCCCGAGGCAGGATTCGAACCTGCGACCGTAGCGGTCGCGCGGTTCCAGACTGAAAAGATTGCAATAATTCCAATTCCAAAGAATGCTGATGCTGACATATGTGAACTGTAAGTTTAATAAGTCGTGGCTTCAGAATACGAACACGAATTTGTTACAGAAGAATGGAGGGACTGGCAGGAGCTGACATGGGGAAAGACCAATTTGGGTTACGGAGAAATGTGGAACGTAAGGCTATACTGAATCGAGGACTTACTTCAGAATATAGGTTAAGGAAGGGCAAACCTACGTTTACAGGATTTCTAGACCTGCAAGGAACATCTCGAGTGTGATGTTGTAGGAGGCCAGTGACGTAAAACGTATTGTCTACCATGCAACCTCAATATTGGATGCTGAAGGTAACAGGTGGCGGGACTGAAGGTATCCAATGGTGAGCACAGCATGAGGCTATGGAGCGTAGTTGAACTGTTTAGTCGACGAGAAACTTGCAGCAGTGCTACAGGGCTAGTGGTGTTGATACAAAGAAGAGCAATTGCAACGATAAACAAAGAAAGCATGTTGACGTTTCGTCAGAAACGAACCCGAGGAGTTCCGCAGAGTGGGAAAGAAGTGGCAGATGAAGTATTAGCGTTTCTGCAAGATGAGTCAGTGGAATGTGTGGCGTCGTATACGCTCGACTGGACGTACAATATACATGAGGAGTACAATGATGACGAAACATGCATAATGAGTGAACGTGATACTGAAACAAGTGTTGAGCCATGTTGTTCGTTATCCTTGTCGGACAGGGAGCCACTGACACGTAGGAAAGAACAATAGTTGTCCAAGGTACTAAACATAACGTACACGAAAGATAATCCTAAGCATAGTAAACAAACAATTATGAACTGATTTCGAATACGTCCTCAGGAATGCGACCGTGTAGCGCATATATACATACATACGGATATACAAGAAACGACAAGGTGTCTGTGCGTTTCAAGGATGCTCGATCCAGCTTAAGGATGTGCATGATAGTGACCTAATACGTTACGCACGTCACATTGCGCGCAACACAAATTAATATAATTTCAAGGAAATCAATGGATCGCTGCATAACTTCAAACAGTGCTACATAATTTGCAGACGTAAGATAACGAAGTTTCAAACAAAGCGTCATGTTGACGATGAACAGCAAACTACGGAATCGGCAGGAAGATTTGAACATGAGATACACAAATTTACCCCATCATTCAGTAAGGGATTTACTTTCGACTTCGACTAATCGAGATTTGAAGAGTAAACGCGTATGACAGGAACCGTGAACATTGAAGGTACCACAAGAGTTGTATCAAGAACAACTTACATCAATGCCTTAACTCATTCGTATACAATTAGGCCGACTGTGAATCTGAATGGTAAATTGCCTGGAAAGTTATTTATTGAGCTGCAAGAAGTTCGAAGTGTTCTGTCCCCCACGTGTGCGTGATCTTGCAAGGGCAGTAGGGAATATTTACGTCACAGCAAGCAAGAGTGGGAAAATGGGCGTAATGGAACTACAGCTATGGCATGCGCACTGCTTTTCGCCAGTGACTGGTGAAAATAACCTGCTTTTTCTTTATTCCTGTTCTGCGTATAAAAATCATACTCCTGTAGAGCAAACTATCACTCCTGAAAAATGTGTGACATTGCAGTTCATGCGACCTACAACTATTAGACAAATTCAACCTCTGGATGCTTGTTTTCTCCGTGCCGAAAATACATTATCGCACTATCTCCAGCTACTTCTTTAAGGGGTTCGCCTCGATCTTTATGCGATCAATGTGGCACACCAATTTTCATTCGGTGTTCATGGTGCAAGTTAATGGTTTGTTTTGAAGATTTATTGAATATCGACAGGGTCGATTTTGTGAAGTGTGATACATACATCCCCTAGGGCATCCATTTTTTGTCGCTCTACAGATGCCCATGCTGACTCACTAGCAGTTAGTAATATTTCAGTCATAATTATTAATACAATACTTTCAAATAAGTCTTACTAAAGAATGAAACAGCGATCTCGCATTCAAGGGGTTTAACAGGGACAGTGTTGACTGGAACACTCTCTTTGAAATTCTGAAGGTAGCAGTTGTAAAATACAATGAGCGAAACGCTATTCACAACTTGTACAGATACCAGACTACAGTTATAAGAATCAAGGGGCATGAAAGGGAAGTACTGGTTGAGAAGTGAGTGAGATTGGGTTGTAGCCTATCCCAGATGTTATTCAATCTGTACACTGAACAACAAGAAAAGGAAACCAAAGAAAAATTTGGAGTAGGAATTAAAGTTCAGAAAGAAGAAATAAAATCTTTGAAGTTTTCCCATGACATTGCAATTCTCTCGGGAACAGCAAAGAGCCTAGAGGAGCAATTGAAGGGAATGGGCAGTGTCTCGAAAGGGTGTTACTTTATGAACGTCAACAAAGGCAAAACATGGCTAAATGAGTATACTCGTATTAAGTAAGGTAAAAATTCTGGAGGAACTAGATTAAAAGAAGTTAAGTTTTATTATTTGGCCAACAAATTAGTTAATGATGGCTAAGTACAGAGGATAGAAAATGTAGACTGGTAATGGCCACGATATTTCTAGAGAAAATAAATTTGTTAATCTCTAAAATTGATTTTAAGTATTAGGAAGTATTTTCTGAAGGTATTTGTCTCAAGTGTAATCTTGTACGGAAGTGAAACATGGACGATAAACAATTTAGACAAGAATAGAATAGAAACTTTTGAAATGCGGTGCCGCAGAAGCATGCTGAAGATGAGTGGGTAGGTCACGTAACTAATGACGAGGTATTGCGTAGAACTGGGGAGAAAAGAAATTTGTGGGACGACCTGACAGGAAGAAGTTATCAGTTGATAGGACACATTCTGAGACATCAAGGGATACAGATGAGTTTTGGACGGAAGTGGGGGGGGGGGGGTTAAAAATCATAGAGGACTACCAAAAGACGTATACAGTAAACAGATTGAGATGTACGTGAGTTGCAGTAGTTATTCGGAGATGAAGAGGCATGCACAGGACAGACTATCACGGAGAGCGGCATCAAACCAATCTTTGCACTGAAGACCACAGCTACAACAATGTGATGGATGCTGCTTGAGATATTTCGTCGTTTCAAGATAAAAAAACAACCTATAGATCTGCAGGTGGAGACTATTGGGAGGCGTGGCAGGTGGATGATGTGTTAGGAGGCTCTCCCAGTTCGTCACTTGCCGGTTCCTCAGGTAACAGGAGGTGGTTGTAACCTGTGTACGCAGTAAAAGAATGGTGACTTTTAACCATTTATTTCTGCAAATACATCTCTCCTTTAGCGATGCTACGGCGGTTCTCTGGCGCTACTTGTCCGGGTGCGTCACGAGCGCCCGGCACCCACTCAGGAAGTGGATGCTGCGTCTCCACCCTCTGCACTCGAAGAAGCTGGCACGTGCGTATGTGGCTTACACACGCCGGCCTAGGAGGTCCTCGATCCCCTAACGTAACTGTGTCTCATCTCTGCTCTCTGAAATGAGCAATGACCGTTGTCTTGTGGTCGAGAAGTGCGCCAACCTGGCCTGCCGTGTAAGTAGGTGTCCTGGCCCAAGTCGACACGGAAGACCCCCAGGTCTTCCCATCTCCGCTATAAGCTGTCAGCAGCGCCGAACTCGTGACTAGCGCTTACAGAGAGGAAGACATCTCTCCGGCGCCTTTGGCGGTGTTGAGTACCAGCAGGAAATCTGCAGCAGACTTATACCCAGCGTCAATACCGTGTCAGGGAGTCAAGTACGCGCTTCCTGTACACCATCGATCCCTCTGACCAACTCCCTTCTGTACACAAGTGTTGGAGTATTTATGATAATGAAATATCGGTTGGTGTTGACTCAACGTCACTTGTAATGACCGCATAGGCTTTCCTAATACGAATGTATCAGTGAGTCATATCGTGCCCTATTTGCTTAACACACTTGTTATGCCGACAGACTGGCCTGTAAAAATATTCAGTACGACTTTTGCGTTAGCGACGCGGCTTCTTACTTCACGTAACAAGGTGACGTGGACGTGATACTTCTCAGTCGTATTCCTTTACTAAGCTCTTTCTGATGCTAGCTACCCAGTTCGCGCAAAGCGCTGATGTCGTGATTTCCGCCTGACCTGCTAACATGATGAAACGCTGTCTTTTCGTGTCGCGCTTGTTGACGGTCCCGCAAGGAACATAAAGTGAACGAGGTCTCGCAATTATGAAATTCTGCGGCCAGCAGCCTGATACAGATTTGGTACGTAACAGATCTGAAATCAGATAGGCAAAAATGATTATCGGAAACAACTAAGACTGTCAAAAATTGTGGGTTGCTCAAATTCTGGACGCTACAGTTGACTTCAAAGAATTACGTAAAGAGTGGCACTCAACTTCCAGCGCACTAATATTGGTCTCAGTTCAGCGAGGAAGAGAGTCTAAAAGTTTCTGTGGGTGCATCATATGCAGCTGAAGCTCTGCGGGTTCTACATCTATATCTACATTTATACTCCGCAAGCCACCCAACGGTGTGTTGCGGAGGGCACCTTACGTGCCACTGTCATTAACTCCCTTTCCTGTTCCAGTGGCGTATGGATCGCGGGAAGAACGACTGCCGGAAAGCCTCCGTACGCGCTCGAATCTCTCAGATTTTACATTCGTGATCTCCTCGGGAGGTATAAGTAGGGGGAAGCAATATATTCGATACCTCATCCAGAAACGCACCCTCTCGAAACCTGGACAGCAAGCTACACAGCGATGCAGAGCGCCTCTCTTGCAGAGTCTGCCACTTAAGTTTGCTAAACATCTCCGTAACGCTATCATGGTTACCAAATAACCCTGTGATGAAACGCGCCGCTCTTCTTTGGATCTTCTCTATCTCCTCCGTCAACCCGATCTGATACGGATCCCACACTGATGAACAATACTCAAGTATAGATCGAACGAGTGGTTTGTAAGCCACCTCCTTTGTTGATGGACTACATTTTCTAAGGACTCTCCCAATGAATCTCAACCTGGCCCCTGCCTTACCAACAATTAATTTTATATGATCATTCCACTTCAAATTGTTCCGTACGCGTACTCCCAGATATTTTACAGAAGTAACTGCTACCAGTATTTGTTCCGGTATCATATAATCATACAATAAATGACCCTTCTTTCTATGTATTCGCAATACATTACATTTATCTATGTTAAGAGTCAGTTGCCACTGCCTGCACCAAGTGCCCATCCATTGCAGATCTTCCTGCGTTTCGCTGCAATTTTCTGATGCTGCAACTTCTCTGTATACTACAGCATCATCCGCGAAAAGCCTCATGGCACTTCCGACACTATCTACTAGGTCTAAATCCTTTAGACCTATCGAATTATGGGAGTTCGACTGCCACTTTTCACCTCGCGTGCTATGTTCCCCCACAGATGTTTCATGGAATAATTGTCAGGTGATTTAGCGGGACAGTCGACTTGTGATAGTGTCCCTGCGTATGTGTACAACCATGTAAACGCAGCTGTGGGTCATCGAGAATCCTGGAGAAAATTAGTTTGGTATCATAGACCGATGCCAAATTCAACGGAAACGCGCGTTCCAACCGACGTCGATAGCCGTGGCGCGAAGACCTGCAGGATCCAGTACTGCATGCCTGCTGAGCCACTCTTTCGGTGGCTCCGACCACGGGCTCCTTCTGCCGCGATGTGGGTTGGCCGGCGGCAGCTACACGGCCCTGTCTCAGTCGCTGTCTTCGACGGTCCTCAGTATTAGTCAGCCTTCGGCACATTGCTTGTGCATTAGTAGCGGGAGCCTCACAATGCACGATGCTCTTTTGCTTCCGGTAATGGATGGAATTTAGCACTCTCCATATACTGTGGGTTAAAAGCGTCATTGAACAGTCGGTGCACTGGGCGCCTTCCATCATTTGAAAACAGGAAAAATCGCGACTTATTGGATCACACCACGAGTTATTGGACCACACTATTCGCATCTACTCAGCCGCAGTGCTGTTTCTTTGTAGTCTGGCCCATTGTAGCCTTAAGTGCAACTTTATATGAGACTGTGAGCAATGATCTCTTGCGAGTACCCCGGCTACAAACTTCCATTGCATGCAGTTCCATTTGCAATATTCGCTGGGTAACTTGGTGAGATGTATATGCATTTATTGTTGTGTGGTAACTGTAATGCTGTGCAACATGAGATAATGTCAACTGGGCGACAGCAGTGGCGATGGGTTCAGCACTGGATGTATGATGATTGATCACTGAGAAATATGTTTTTTCATCTGTCATTGGCTTTCCGAAAGACGCGCTTATAAGGATAGCCTTTTCTTGTCACTGGCTGGCTAGTATTCGAGAACAGGGACTCCAGAATGGTTCATCATGAAGGAATGGTCAACTTGAAAGGAAACCTCAGCCAAAATCGGCAAATGCGATCTTGGCTGACAACCTGTCTTCCAACAAACTGAATATTTAGAGTCCGCCAATTATTACTCAGTATGGAAAGTCAGCTAATGAAGGAATGGAATCAGCCTGAAGGTGAAAACGCGTGGAGAAATCCTACTTTACTGCGAGGGGCTCTTACAAATAGTACAGAGTTTACGCTAAACCAGTTGCTTGTGAATATTATTCAAAGTGTGCGCAGAAGCAATGGGGCCCATTCATTAGGAAAGAGTGGAAGCAGTTGACTGAGTGACAGCTACATTATATGAACGACATTTAAGTAAACAATTTCACAACTCAGCAAATTATAATTGTGTGTTCCATAAAACAGTTGCATTTTATAATCAAACATCTCACAGGATCAAATTAATATGCTGAAACATGATAATTACTCAAACATGCAGAATCTCAAGATTATTAAACTGCTCCCAAATCAATTATTGATCCAACAGCAAAGAAGTTGACTGAATTAAAAAACTACTGAACGTAATAAACAGTTATTCACAACAGCATCAAGGAAGATGTGTCAGAACTGAAATTACACTACAAAAGCCAGAATATCCACAAGTCCAGATCTCAGTATAACCTAATTGTACAGCCGATAATTCTACAAAGGTTGCAGTTCTAAAAGAAAAGTACACCATAAACGTATTAATGGTACCATCAAACAGATTTTAACACGCCAGTATATTACACTGTTTGTACACACAACACCAACCAGTAATGAGCGTAATGATTTTTTCAGCAAATTCTACGTACTTCATCTGGCAGCCAAATCAACATAAAAAATTATTATTATCAACCAAAATTAGGAAAAACGATTCCTTCCCTTTTTCAATGCTCATTCAATTTCCAGGTGCCGTTCGTTACATTCAAACACTCGTTTGCTCAGTTTCCAAGTCCTCTTTATAGCATACAAAGTATCTCATAGCACACCTTAAACAACACAGTATTGGAAAAGGCTCTACGGTATTTAATGTATGCGCACATCGCTAGATTATCACAAAATCAGCAAAATCAACCAAGTACATTGTACATATTTTGAGTGCAATTTTGACAATGGCTACTACTGAATAAAAAAGAAATAAATGAATGCCACAGTAATGATGGCGAGCCACAATGACACAGGTAGTAGTAGTAGTTAAAACAGTGTACACCAGCTTTACTCAGATTAGTAACACACACTGGAGACGGCAATAATCAGAGCACAACAAGAAAAATAACGCATCTGCAGTCCAAGTGGACGTCGAAGCCTCACATGGTGCACAAAATCTAACAATAGCTTCATGAACAGTTACAGTATTTGACAGCAAAATGCCATAACCTGAGGCACAATGATCATTACACAATACCTGAAAAGACTGAGTATCCAGCACCGTTAATGCAGACAAATTCTACACGTCTTATTCGTTCACAAACTTCATTGCTAACTTCCCTCGAGACTAATATGCGTAATGACATCCAGTAAGACAGAGCACAACGCCTTCCGCCTAGAGCTAAGTAAACCCGTTATCCGCGCTGACCGTGCCTATATCAGGACGCGCACTTGTTGCTTACTCGCCTTCACTGTCCCGAGTCACTGCTGCCCTTCTCCCGCTACGCTGGCCCAGAGAGAGCCTCACTTCAGTCAGAGAGATCACCTCACAATAACCAACGCAAATATAATGTCTCGGGTTGGATTCCCGGTGGGGTCAGGGATTTTCTCTGCCTCGTGATGACTGGGTGTTGTGTGATGTCCTTAGGTTAGTTAGGTTTAAGTAGTTCTAAGTTCTAGGGGACTGATGACCGTAGATGTTAAGTCCCATAGTGCTCAGAGCCATTTTTTGAATATAATGTCTAACACGGCACGTACTTTCCCCCGCATTTAGGCAGTTTGCCTAAGGAACTCAGGTATCAGCCCCATTAACCTGGTTTTATCTGAGTCAGGTGTGCCCTGATTCTTTTCCCTGTGGTAAGATCCTACAAACGGACGGTGACTGGTGTCAAATGGTTCAAATGGCTCTGAGCACTATGGGACTCAACATCTTAGGTCATAAGTTCCCTAGAACTTAGAACTACTTAAACCTAACTAACCTAAGGACATCACACACACCCATGCCCGAGGTAGGATTCGAACCTGTGACCGTAGCAGTCCCGCGGTTCCGGACTGCAGCCCCAGAACCGCTAGACCACCGCGGCCGGCAACTGGTGTCATTGTCGGTTGATGCTGTAGCGGAGCGGTGTTAAAATTTTCGCTATCACTGAGTGAAGCAAGCTGCAAATTAATGTACACGTACCTCAGTACAGCGTTCGTTCACCATTCGTTGCTCTGCATTCGTAGGTACTATGTAGACGATGTTAAAAGCAGCGTCCAAGAAAACTATCGTCCATACTTACGATTGCATAGTCCACATAACTCAGGTAACAAAATAAACCTGTAAATCTCTAGTAATAACGGGAAAAAGTGGAGGATTCCTTCCTTCATTGCCGGCCGGTATGGCCGAGCGGTTCTAGGCGCTTCGGTCTGGAACCGCGCTGCTGATACGGTCGCAGGTTCGAATCCTGCCTCGGGCATGGGTGTGTGTGATGTCCTTAGGTTAATTAGGTTTAAGTAGTTCTAAGTTCTAGGGGGCTGATGACCTCGGATGTTGAGTCCCGTAGTGCTCAGAGCCATTTGAACCATTTGAACCTTCCTTCATTGAAAATTTCCGCTGCCTGGTACTAATGATTTTTAGTTATGCAAGCCCACATTTCCGTCGATGGCCCATCTACTACTAGTTCATGGAGCTAATATCACACGCATGACTGCCAGAAATATTACGAGATTAATACAGTCAATTCTCTGCTACGTAATGAGTTTCACACTCGGTCCTTTTCAGTGCATTCTTCAAAGGAAGATGTTCGCCAAAAAATGTTCTGTAAATGCATACTGAACACGCCACGCAGAATTCTTTACAAAGGCCGATAGTTTCATAAGCGGTTTTCTCTACAACAAACACTCCAAAATCTCCCAAACTCCACAGAACTGTCCGTAAATGCATCTGCTTGCACGGTGATATAAACCGAATGCGAAATAACAGTTACTTCTTCATTTTACAAATAATTTTTTAGGAGACGCGTAACATGACCTTCTCGTCCGGCAGCTAGTCCACGACTGTCTCAATGCCGTTGCTTTCAGGACATATAACTCATTCCAATGCGCGGGAAATACTTTATTCTGATTGGTTGATCAAAACGAACAGAAAATCAGATCAATCTTTCAAGATCATAGTCGCGCTTTGACTGTTTTACTCCAATCAACATTCGCAGATGCATTTACACCATTTCATGCTCCAAATATTAACAAAATGTTCCACCAAACCAAACGAAAAGAAAACTAAGAGAAATCTATGCTTGAAATATAGTTCAAAACGGATTATCCTCTTACAACCTTTCTAGCTGCCTTATTACAAAAACAAACACTCGTAGACATGTCATCCGGCAATTAGGGGGATTTACAGTTTTCATGACACCCTGATGGAGTAACACTTGCTAGTTCCGTAAGGTGTAATACAATATAGAATTGAAATTTGACGTATGTCCCACATACACACTCACATTCACTCATTTGCTCTCATCCTAGCACAAAATATAAATATTAACTTTTAGACTGTTATTTACATGGTTGTTGTTGTTGTTGTTGTGGTCTTCAGTCCTGAGAATGGTTTGATGCTACTCTTCATGCTACCCTATCCTGTGCAAGCTTCTTCATTTCCCAGTACTTACTGCAACCTACATCCTTCTGAATCTGCTTAGTGTATTCATCTCTTGGTCTCCCTCTACGATTTTTACACTCCACACTGCCCTCCAATGCTAAATTTGTGATGACCTGATGCCTCAGAACATGTCCTACCAACCGGTCCCTTCTTCTTGTCAAGTTGTGCCACAAACTCCTCTTCTCCCCAATTCTATTCAGTACCTCCTCATTAGTTATGTGATCTACCCATGTAACCTTCAGCATTCTTCTGTAGCACCACTTTTCGAAAGCTTCTATTCTCGTCTTGTCCAAACTATTTATCGTCCATGTTTCACATCCATACATGGCTACACTCCATACAAATACTTTCAGAAACGACTTCCTGACAATTAAATCTATACTAGATGTTAACAAATTTCTCTTGTTCAGAAACGCTTCCCCCGCCATTGCCAGTCTACATTTTATCTCCTCTCTACTTCGACCATCATCAGTTATTTTGCTCCCCAAATAGCAAACCTCCTTTACTTCTTTAAGTGTCTCATTTCCTAATCTAATTCCCTCAGCATCACCCGACTTAATTCGACCACATTCCATTATCCTCGTTTTGCTTTTGTTCATCTCATATCGTCCTTTCAAGACACTGTCCATTCCGTTCAACTGCTCTTCCAAGTCCTTTGCTGTCTCTGACAAAATTACAATGTCATCGGCGAACCTCAAAGTTTTTATTTCTGCTCCAAGGATTTTAATACCTACTCCGAATTTTTCTTTTGTTTCCTTTACTGCTTCCTCAATATACAGATTGAATAACATCGGGGACAGTCTATCACACAATCTCACTCCATTCACAACCACTGCTTCCCTTTCATGCCTGTCGACTCATATAACTGGCATCTGGTTTCTGTAAAAATTTTAAATCTCATTTCACACCCTGTATTTAACTCTCGCCACCTTCCGAATTTAAAAGAGAGTATTCCAATCAACATTTTCAAAAGCTTTCTCTGTGGTAGGTCTGCCTTTCCTTAATCTATCTTCTAAGATATATGAGTATTGCCTCGCTTGTTCCATTTTTATGGAATCCCAACTGATATTCCCTGATGTTGGCTTCTACCAGTTTTTCCATTCGTCTGTGAAGAATTCGTGTTAGTATTTTGCAGCTGTGAATTATTAAACTGACAGTTCGGTAATTTAAACATCTGTCAACACCTGCTTTGTTTGGGATTGGAATTATTATATTCTTCTTGAAGTCTGAGGGTATTTCGCCTATCTCATACATCTTGCTCACAGATGGTAAAGTTTTGTCAGGACTGGCTCTCCCAAGGCTGTCAGTAGTTCTAATGGAATGTTGTCTACTCCCAGGGCCTTGTTTCGACTCAGGTCTTTCAGTGCTCTGTCAAACTCTTCACGCAGTATCATATCTCGCATCTACTTCTACGCCCTCTTCTGTTTCCTTAATATCACCCTCACGTATATCGCCTTTGTATACACCCTCTGTATACTCCTTCCACCTCTCTGCTTTCCCTTCTATGCTTAGATCTGGGTCTCCATCTGAGCTCTTGATATTCATACAAGTGGTTCTCTTTTGTCCAAAGGTCTCTTTAATTTTGGTTACCCCTCGTGAGATACGCCTCTACATCCTTACATTTGTCCTCTAGCCATCCCTGCTTAGCCATTTTGCACTTCCTGTCGATCTCATTTTTGAGACGTTTGTATTCCTTTTTGCCTACTTCAATTGCTGAATTTTTATATTTTCTCCTTTCATCAATTAAATTCAATATTTCTTCCGTTACCCAAGGATTTCTACTGGCCCTCGTCTTTTTACCTACTTGATCCTTTGCTGCCTTCACTACTTCATCTCTCAGAGCCACCCATTCTTCTTCTACTGTACTTCTTTCACCCATTCCTGTCAATTGTTCCATTATGCTCTCCATGAAACTCTGTACAACCTCTGGTTTATTCAGTTTATCCAGGTCCCATCTCCATAAATTCCCACCTTTTTTCAGTTTCTTCAGTTTTAGTGGTGGTGTGTTGGGGCTTATGGGCGATCAACATCGAGGTCATCAGCGCCCTGACACACATTAAAAGGAACGAATGTGGAGAGACCTAAGAAAACTAAAGCACACACTCAAAGAAAGCAGGAAAAGAAGGAAAATGCTACATAAGAAAGTAAAACCTAAGGAAAGGGGAAACATAGCAACAAGAATGTCACAGAAAATTGTTATTGGCTGGCCACTTACATAAAATATGGGCGAGCTTTGCACACAGTGAGCAAATTAAAATCCTCTCCCTAAAATCTTTGTAAAAACATTTGACAGGGCACAGAACTTTAAAACTTTAGCCACATTCGTCCGAATGTTGCCTAAAAGAGATGGCAGGTCCGCTGGCAAGTCAGCCGTGACCCGCTGGTCAGAAAATAAAACGCAATCCAATAAAACGTGGCGCACAGTGACCTGGACGCCGCAAGCACCACACATTGGAGGGTCCTCTCGCCGGAGCAGGAAGCCATGCGTCATAGGGCTGTGGCCTATTCGAAGCCGAGTTAGGAGAACCTCGTCCCGTCGATGGGGCTGAAAGGAAGTACACCACACACGCGTTGTGGGTTTGACTATACGGAGCTTATTGTCAGTCACTTCCAGCCACTCATCCTCTCTCCGACGCATGGCCCGTGAGCTCAATAGCGAGGTGAGTGCGTGCAAGGGGATAGCACACTGAGATACTTGTGGGGCGAGACAAGCCTACTTGGCTGCGAGATCTGCCCTTTCATTCCCAGCAATGCCGACATGCCCCGGAACCCAGCAGAAAGCTACAACTTTCCCCAGTCGCAGTAGTCGGAGGAGGGCATCCTGGATGGTCTGGACTATTTTGTCTGCCGGATACAAACGTTGCAATGAGTGAAGGGAACTGAGTGAATCGGAACAGACAAGAAATTTAGGAGAGGAAGAACGTTTCATCTGCTCCAGTGCCCGCAAGATCGCAGACAATTCTGCATCAAAGACAGTAAAAGCCTGAGGCAGTCGGACCTTGAGGACACAATCCGGAAAAACAACTGAGCAGCCAACGGAATCCCCTTGTTTCGACCCATCCGTAAAAACAGCTACATAGTCGTGGTGCTCAGATAAAATGGCAGAAAATGCTGCATTAAAAACGGTGGCAGGAGTGCTATCTCTCTTGTACTGCAATAAATCTAAAATCACTCCGGGCCTCTTCAGTAACCAGGGTGGCAGTCGGTTAAAACCTTGGATTTGGGGTTGTACAGACTCCACACCAAGGGACTCTAGTACACGTTGCACACGGATCCCAAATGGCAACGTAGGCCGGGGACGGCGGGATAAAAGGCGGTCCAGAGGTGGATGGGCAACAAGACGGTGAGCAGGCGAGCTGGGAGCTACAAGAAACTTACAAGCCTGCCGCACCAGCAGGAGCTGCCGCCGGATGGTAAGTGGCGGTTCGCCAGACTCAGCACAGAGGCTGGGTACGGGACTGGTCCGATAAGCACCCGTGGCCAGTCGAATCCCAGCATGGTGAACAGCGTCAAGGATCCGCAAATAAGATGGCCTCGCTGACCCATATACTGTGCACCCGTAGTCCAGCCGTGAACGCACAAAAGCTCCATAAAACTGAAGGAGACGCGCCCTGTCCGCGCCCCAAGACCTGTGGCTGAGGCACTTGCGGATGTTCAGTGCCTTCAGCGTTCTGGCTTTCAAGTCACGTAGGTGTGGCAGCCATGACAACCTGGAGTCAAAAATTAGGCCCAGAAACCGCACTGTGTCTCTAAAATGTAGGACAGTATCTGCCATATGCAAGGCAGGCAAAGTAAAAAGACTACGAGAACGATTAAAATGAACACAAACACACTTATCGGCAGAAAACCGAAAACCCGTCTTTGCAGCCCACTCCTCTAACCGCCGCACTGTTAGCTGCAGCTAACGGCTCACGGTTGCAACACTGGAGGAGGAACAGAAAACCGCAAAGTCGTCCACAAATAAGGAGCACTGTACTGGACTCCTGACTGTAGACGTTATACTGTTGATGGCTATGGCAAAGAGGGTAACGCTTAAAACACTGCCCTGGGGGACACTGTTCTCTTGCTCAAAGCGATCAGACAGTGTGTCACCAACGTGGGTCCGAAAAAACCGCTGAGACAGCAAAGACCGAATGAAAATGGGGAGGCGGCCACGAAATTGATGCAGTTGTGCAAGAATACAGTGTCTCCAAGTAGTATCATATGTCTTACTGATATCAAAGAAGATATCGATACAGTGATGCTGACGGAGAAAAGCCTGCTGAATAGCCGCCTCTAGGAGGATCAGATTGTCGACCGTGGACCGAAATTTTCGGAATCCACACTGAAAGCAGCTAAGGAGCTGTCTGGTCTCTAACAGCCAGACCAGACGCCGGTTAACCATCCGTTCCAGGGTCTTTCCGACACAGCTTGTCAAGGCGATACTACGATAACTACCGGGACATGTGCGGTCCTTTCCTGGTTTGAGGAGAGGGATGAGTGTTGCCTCCCTCCACGAGGTGGGGAACACTCCTGTCTGCCATATGAGATTAAAACATTCGAGGAGGATTTCCTTTGACGCCGCTGGCAGATATCGAAGCATGGAGTACCGGATGCGGCCGTAACCTGGTGCAGTGTCAGAAGTCTCGGTAAGTGCCGATTCAAGTTCCCACATGGAGAAAGGGGAATTGTAGGCGTCAGAACTGTTCGACCGAAAGTCCAAGGTCGCTCTTTCGACAGTCGCACGGTAGCGACGAAACGCTGGATCCTGATTTGCAGTGGCAGTACTTCGTGCAAAATGCTCTGCCAGCGTCTGAGCAATGGCTCTGGGTGTCGTTTGGAGGCACCCCTGGTTCGGGACAGCAGCTATTGGTAAACGGCTATGTTTACCGGAAATCCTCCGGATGGCTTCCCATACTTTTGTGGAACAAGTGGAACGGTTGATGGAGTCCAGGAACTCCTGCCATGACCTTTTCTTGCTCTCTTTAATGACACAGCGTGCCCTGGCTCTCGCGATTCGAAAGGCGGTAAGATTGACCGCTGTTGGGCGAAATCGGCGAAGAGCCGCACGCCTATCCCGGATGGCTGAACGGCACTCTTCTGTCCACCAAGGCGCAAGGCGCCGCTTAAGAGTGCCACAAGACTGTGGTATGGACAGGTCAGCAGCATGATGGACCACAAGCGTGATGTGATACACCCATTCTTGTACGTTATTGTGGTGGTCAAAGACAGCCAACCGAGTGGACAGTGGACAGTTAGCCCTGCCAATCATCCACGATGGTGGCCGCTGCTCCAGCAATACACCATCGAGGAGATGAATGCGGATAGGGAAGTGATCGCTGGAATGAAGGTCGTCAATGACCTCCCAGTGAACAGAGTCGGTGAGGGTTGGAGAGCAGAAAGATAGGTCAATGGCTCAGAATGACCTTGTAGCAGTAGAGAAATGAGTCGGAGTACCTGTGTTGAGGATACACAACACTTGAGATGTTAGGAGGCTCTCCAAAATTCGACCTCGAGCGCAAGGAGAAGTGGAGCCCCACAGGACATGATGGGCATTGAAGTCTCCCAGGAGGAGAAATGGGCGGGGGAGTTGGTCGATAAGATCTGTGAGAGCGTCTAAGGTCATTGCATCCAGAGGGGGTAAATAAAGGGAGCAAACGGTAAGCCTCCGAGGTGAATGAATTTCAACTGCAACTGCTTGCAGGTCAGTATCCAGGGGGAGAGCAGAGGAGTGGTGGTCATTATTGACAAACACAGCGACTCCACCTTTGGCCCTTTCTCCAGTCAGGTCATCTTTGCGATATGACGTATAGCCCCTTAGTACAGGAGCATCAGATGGTTTGAAATGCGTTTCCTGTAAACACAAGCACAGGGGGCGTTGCCGTGCTAGGAGGTTCAGTTCCTCCACATGTGCCCTGAATTCATCCATGTTCCACTGTATAATGGGAGCCATCTATCAAGGTGGGAGTACCTTCATTCTCACTTTCTGTCGGGGAGGAGAGCCCACAACAGGTGGAGGCTCAGTTTTGGGGCGAAATGATTGCCCCAGTCTGACATCAATCTCCATCGCCTCAGAAGAGGAGTCGAGAGCGACGTCAGAGAGAATGACATCCACATCAGGAGACTTTATAACTGCAGTCTCCTTTAGTGGGCGAGTCTTCACCTTTGTCTTTGGCTTCGATGTTCTGGCCTGAGGTGGCATTGGAGCCAAAACCTCAGAAGCAGTAGGGGGTGTAGTAGCGCTGGGCAGTGCACAAGACTGGACCCGGGAAGGGGCAGGAAGTTCCATGATGTCAGCTACCACGGCCTGGTCAGAAGGCAGTGAACAGAATCGGTGAGGGTTGGAGAGCAGAAAGATAGGTCAATGGCTGAGAATGACCTTAGTTTGTGTAGCGGCATCTGTTTTCAAGACTGGTTGTTTGAGAACGGAAGAAAAGGAAGCAGCAAACGTGGGCGGCTGCATGGACTTGTAAATTTTCTTCGCCTCACCATAAGGGATGCGTTTTGTAGTTTTCAGTTCCTGGATCTTCCGTTCCTCAAGGAAAACTCTGCATTCCCTACTCCACACAGGGTGATCCCCAGAGCAGTTGACACACTTGGGAGGAGAGGAGCAACCAACTCCCTCATAGGCGGCTTTACCACAATTCCCGCAAGTGGCTTCCCCTCTACAGCCGAAAGTAGTGTGTCCAAAGTGTTGGCATTTAAAATACCGCGTGGGGTTGGGGTAATAAGGCCGTACACTGAGACGTAGGAAACCTGCCTTCACATGCTCTGGCGATTTGGTGCTGTTAAATGTAAGGATAAATGAGTCAGTCTTTATGAGAGCACCATCCGCCCGTTTCATAATCTGTTACACGTCGACTATTCCTTCCTGGGACCATTCAGCCTTTAGTTCGTCTTGGGGAATGTCAACGAGATCTCTGCAAGTCACAACAGCCTTGCCGTAGTTCAAGGTGTTGTGAAATACAGTCTCTATCGCAAACTCCCCAAGAAATTGTGACTTCTGAAGGTTCTGGACTTGCTGGAAGCTAGATGTTTCAACCAACAAGGTGCCATTTCGCAAGCGCTTTACAGATTTTAATGTGCCAGCAATACCTTCTAAGCCCTTCTGTATATAAAATGGCGAAACTTTTTCAAAACTCCCATCTTTTCTTTTAATTATGAAAAACACATTCTGCGAAGCAGCATGCGTTCTGTTACTACTACCTGAATCAGAAGGACTGGCTACACGAGCCCTCTTGTTGGATCGGGTGTTAGAACCCACCAGCGGTCCACCCTTTCCGCTGGTAGGAGAAGAATAAAAGTTCGAGGGTTCCATCTCGGTCCCACGAGCAGCTAGGGAACTAGAAGTCCACCTAGACAGAGCCCCGCGTGCCTAGGTAAGCCTTATACGACTGGGGTGCGGCAGGTGCCCCAGAGGTTGCCCGCTTGCGACTGTTCCACCCCAACAGCCATGCATCTTATAGGCGCGCAGCACACCGTAAGATTGAGGGGTTTTTATAGAGGTTTACCTTCCTCACAATCCAGGCGGTCAAGCCAAGATTACCATTCCCCGCAGCACACAACATTCCACCGCCGCGCCATGCAGTGGTCGCTGAAGCATGTCCGGGGGTTACAGTGACAGGAGACTGGCGGCGCTGACCTGTCCCCAGCTCAGGACCCGGGGGTCGCCAAGCCCATACTCAGCAAATGAATGCTGAGCCCCTGGGGGGTTCTTCAGTTTTAATCTACAATTCATAACCAATAGATTGTGGTCAGAGTCCACATCTGCCCCTGGAAATGTCTTAACAATTTAAAATCTGGTTCCCAAATCTCTGTCTTACAATTATATAATCTATCTGATACCTTCTAGCATCTCCAGGATTCTTCCATGTATACAACCTTCTTTTATGATTCTTGAACCATGTGTTAGCTATGATTAAGTTATGCTCTGTGCAAAATTCTACCAGACGGCTTCTTCTTTCATTTGTTACCCTCAATCCATACTCACCTACTATGTTTCCTTCCCTCCATTTTCCTACTCTCGAATTCCAGTCACCCATGACTATTAAATTTTCGTCTCCTTTCACTACCCAAATAATTTCTTTTATCTCATAATACATTTCATCAATTTCTTCATCATCTGCAGAGCTAGTTGGCATATAAGCTTGTACTACTGTAGCAGTCGTGGGCTTCGTGTCTATCTTTGCCAGAATAATGCGTTCGCTATGCTATTTGAATTAGCTTACCCGCACTCCTATATTTTTTATTCATTATTAAACCTAATCTTGCATTACCCCTATTTGATTTTGTATTTCTAACCCTGTTTTCACCTGACCAAAAGTCTTGTTCCTCCTGCCACCGAACTTCACAATTCCGGCTGTATCTAACTTTAACCTATACATTTCCCTTTTTAGATTTTCTAACGTACCTCCCCGATTAAGGGATCTGACATTCCACGCTCCAATCCGTAGAACGCCAGTTTTCTTTCTCCTGATAACGACGTCCTCTTGAGTAGTCCCCTCCCGGAGATCCGAATGGGGGACTATACCGGAATCTTTTGCCAATAGAGAGATCATCATGACACTTCTTCAATTACAGGCCACATGTCCTGTGGATACACGTTACGTGTCTTTAATGCAGTGGTTTCCATTGCCTTCTGCTTCCTCATGTCGTTGATCATTGCTGATTCTTCCGCCTTTAGGGGTAATTCCCCACCCCTAGGACAAGAGAGTGCCCTGAACCTCTATCCGCTCCTCCGCCCTCTTTCACAAGGCCGTTGGCAGAATGAGGGTGACTTCTTATGCCGGAAGTCTTCGGCCGCCAATGCTGATTATTTATCAAAATTTAGGCAGTGGCGGGGATCGAACCCGGGACCGAAGACGTTTTGATTATGAATCAAAGACGCTACCCCTTTCTTTTTTTTCGCTACCCCCTTTTTTTATATATAAAGAAAGAAAATTACCTCTTCCACTTCAGGCGTTGGCCCCTATCGCCCATACTACCCCCAAAAACCTATCTAGCCTAAAAACAAAAACAAAGCTAGTGCCACCGCCACTTTCATCCTAAAGCTAACTAGGACGACCGTTCGGCACTACTTCAGGTTCCGCCAACGAACAAAAATTAAATATGCCTCTGAACTTCGTATAAAAAAATAAAATAAAAGGAAAAGGAAAGGGTATAATACTGTATTATATTTTATTTGTTGTTCATTTTGTTCTTATTTTGTTCTTGTGTATTTATTTGGATACGAACGCAGGTCTCCTGCCCACTTTTTTTAATCTTTTTTTATTTATATAGATATCAATGTGCGAACAGTCATAGTTAATCAAGCCTGGAAAACTAAAACAGAATGAAGACGCCATCGAAGATATGAAACATAGATAACATGAAAAGAAGGCTACCACGTCGTAGTGAGGCTTCCAAGCGACTGCGCCCACTGATAAAGATTGTTCAATATATGCTCGTTAGCGGTTCGTTCTGACCTCATCTACCACTGCCTGGAACATTCCAGCTGCACGGCGGGCTGTGAAAGGCACTCCATAGGTAGTTTGCGAAGCACTGTCGATATCTGGTATGCCCGGAAATAGCATGTTGTCTTTCTTGCAAATACAGCCAGAAGTAAGGGAAATTCTTGTGTCCGTCACGGCAGAGGTAATGGACTGCATGTCCACGTATCCAGGTGACAGAGTTGGTTCGAGTCTTGGGGTAAAATGTCTGATCCGGAAACAATAACGTGCGTGCAGATATATGCTCCGGCCTAACTCGCAGGAGATAAGCCAGCATCTGCCGCACTAGGTGCCAAACCGGTTCCGCCTCTCCACAGCTGAGGCGGTGCTCGTCAGAATCTACTATATTACAACCCACACAATTGGGAGATTCTGCCATGTGGATATTGTAGAGACGTTCTTGCGTCACCAGCTTCCCATTACCGACTACGTACCATTGGGAAACAACATCGGAATCAAGCATGGCATCGTGTACAGTCTTCCACACCACGCGCCACCGTACGTCAGGATATTTTAGTTCGACCACATTAAGGGGGCGGCGTTGCAGCATGTAATGATAGAGGCGTCGAGTTGTGGCCATTTGTGGTGTCGTGAGCGCGACACTGCAATAACTTTCTTCTAAATAGAAACGTCCTATATAAAAGAGGGGCGCTGGGATATCCTGTAGTGGCACCGGCGCTCTTAGTGAAGCAGGTCGTAGCGCCGTCAGAAGCAGACTCGTGAGGCTCGTAGGACAACGGCGCAGCAGACATAAATGTGAGCTAACATAGAGGGCAATGGCCCTATCATGGACGTTAACTAGGCCGCGACCACCTTTTCCCTTGGGGATGGTAAGAGATATGTATCTGAACTTCAGTAACATACCAGCGGTGACGAAGTATCCCAGCGCTGCCATAATGCTACGAGCCAAGGGCTTCGGAATGGGTAGCGTTTGGGCGACATGCGGTATGCGGGACGCAAGGTATACATTGGCATAATACGACCGCTGAACGATGTTGAGGGATCGCAAGCGCTGATTTGCAATTCCGGCCCTAAATTGGTTAAGAAGGCGTCGATAATTGAGCGTCGTCGCGCGTCGCATGTCGTTCATGAAATCTAAGCCCAAGCAGCGTACAGTATCACTGAAGCTTAAGGGGCAATGTGTTCCTGCGGTAGTCCAATCCCGATGCTCAAGGCGACGGACTTGTCAACGTTGATTTGGCTACCCGAAACTGTACCGTAGGTTGCAATCCAGTCCAAAGCCGCGGCCATGTCGTCAGCGCCATGTATGACGATTATCAAATCATCCGCATATGCGGTGCAACGATAGATGGAGCCGCCGAACTGTATCCCAGTGAGTCTGTCTCGGAGACCACACAACAAAGGTTCACATCTACATCTACATTTATACTCCGCAAGCCACCCAACGGTGTGTGGTGGAGGGCACTTTACGTGCCACTGTCATTACCTCCCTTTCCTGTTCCAGTCGCGTATGGTTCGCGGGAAGAACGACTCTCTGAAAGCCTCCGTGCGCGCTCTAATCTCTCTAATTTTACATTCGTGATCCCCTCGGGAGGTATAAGTAGGGGGAAGCAATATATTGGATACCTCATCGAGAAACGCACCCTCTCGAAACCTGACGAGCAAGCTACACCGCGATGCAGAGCGCCTCTCTTGCAGAGTCTGCCACTTGAGTTTGTTAAACATCTCCGTAACGCTATCACGGTTACCAAATAACCCTGTGACGAAACGCGCCGCTCTTCTTTGAATCTTCTCTATCTCCTCCGTCAACCCGATCTGGTACGGATCCCACACTGATGAGCAATACTCAAGTATAGGTCGAACGAGTGTTTTGTAAGCCACCTCCTTTGTTGATGGACTACATTTTCTAAGGACTCTCCCAATGAATCTCAACCTGGTACCCGCCTTACCAACAATTAATTTTATATGATCATTCCACTTCAAAGGTCCTAAGGCCAATGCAAATAACAATGTTGATAATGGACATCCCTGTCGTACTGATCGGCGGATCGGCACGGGTGCCGTCAGTTTTCCATTAACAAGAACTCGAGAAGTTGCACCATGTAGTAGGCGTGTCAACACTGTGATAAAGGGATCTGGGTATTCCATGCGCCGTAGAACGGCCGTGAGGAAAGTGTGGCCCACACGGTCAAAGGCCTCGCTAAAGTCGATAGACGCGAGGACTGCCGGCAAACGTGTCACCCGTGCAAGGGAGATGAGATCTCTGTGACGACATAACGCAGTTCTGATGTTGTTGGGTCCCCCCAAGGATGTCTGGTCACCGGACAAGACGTGCAATAGTGTGCCGCGAATATGTTCTGATAGCAGTCTCGAAAAGATCTTGAAGTCGCTGTTCAATAACGTTAAGGGACGATAATCACGGACATGATTCCGTCCCTTCGGCTTATGGATGGGTACAATCAGACCTTCCAAGAATGGCGCAGGCAATGTTATACCCAGGGACATCAATTCCTGGCAAATTTCAATCAAACACGGTAGCAACAGTTGTTTAAGGGCTCGATAGAACTCTAATGGTAATCCGTCGATTCCTGGTGATTTATGGGGAGCACCTTTACCAATGGCGTCGAGCACTTCCTCTTCTGTCACTTCTCTCAGTAAAGTCGGTACCATGTCTGGTGGAACTGTACCGTGGACATGTGTTGAAACGGTGTCTACCGTTGCCATATCAGGGAGCACTGCTGAATAAAGTTGAGCGTAATGCTCATAGAAGGCTTCTGCTATATCTGCTTGTTCTACCACGTGTCGACAGTCGTCGGCTATCAGGTCGGTTAAAGTTCCCTACGGCGCCTCCTGCGTTCTAGGAGCACGTGGTGCATAGATGGCCTTTCTGATTGTATCACGTCTGGAGCACGCGAGCGTATAACAACGCCTTGTAAATGATGGCGTGCTAAGGAGACGAGCTGCGCTTTCGCGCGATTGACTATGATCTGCCTGTCAGATGAGGGTTCCATAGCAAGACATTCCCGTAGGACGGTGTAATAAAAGTTTTCCGTGCTCCTCCTCCATGCCGCTGCTTCCCGGCCGTAAGCCATGAAGGTGCGCCTAAGAGCAGGCTTCGCACATTCAATCCACCAACTGAGGGTCGATCGGTAACGACCACGACGCTGTAAGGACGCGTTCCACGACACTTCGACAGCACCTTTACATGCCGGCTCGTCCAGATGGGCGACGTTCAGTTTCCAGGGGGGCCTACTGCGCCACACACGTGCAGGTTGGAGGGCAATGGTGCAAATATAGGCTGTGTGGTCGGTGAATGCAGTGGGCCAGAGCTCTGCTCCTCTCGTCGCCGTCTAAAGGGTGCTTGTGACGTAAATCCTGTCCAACCGACTTGATGAATGGCTTGTATAATGGGTGTAACCAGGAGCTGGGCCGTGGATGTGGCGCCACGTGTCAATCAGGTGGAGGTCACGCACTAGCATTTCCAATTCCGCACACGGGACGTGATGTGGCTGCTGATCAGACGGAGATAATGTACAGTTAAAATCTCCTCCGATCACCATATCGTCTATACGGCCCATAAATAGACGCATAATATCTTCCGAAAAAAAGCGGGCCCGATCTCTCCGTCTCCCTGATCCTGAAGGGGCATATACATTGATGAGTCGTACACCGTTGACAGTTACTGCCATGGCTCTTGCACTCGGTAAGTACAGTACGTCCGCAGCCGCCAAACCGTCCCGTAGCAGAACAGCCACACCACAATCGGTAGAAGAGGCGTGGGATATGTGGGCGGTATATCCGTAGAAGTCAGGGAAACTAGCGACACATACTTCCTGAAAGAGGGCCACGTCGATGTCCGCCGCATCAAGCATGCGTTGTAGCATTGTCAGTTTGTGTGGTGCCCTTATCGCGTTGATATTGATTGTGGCAAGGCGAAAGGTGTGCTGCCTAGCCTCTTCGCCTAGGGTAGACGCCATGGCAATTAATGCTAACCGCAAGAGATGCCGGACCCACCAAACCCGTCACCAACTATGAGTCTTTAACGCTAGGAGTGGCATCCTCGATGCCGCCCCCTCCCCTGGCACCCGTGCCCTCTTCTGGAAGTTCCTCAACATCGTCTGACCACAGTGGGTGCAACACGATGCTGTGTAGCTGATCGGCACCTAAATCTCTCTCACGTACGTCGTCTTTGGTAGAGGTAGACTGAGCGCCATCCATCGACGCGACCTGCCGCGTTTGTGGTGCAAGAAGTAACTGGGCACTCGTAGTATGGGCAAGTGAACCGTCTACACCACTTAGATCCTCAGCAGGCGCAGCATCCATGCCGTCTGATGAGATGTCACCTTCTTGACCGACCGTGTGTAGGAGGCAATCGTCAGAAGGGGTCCGCCGACGTCGCTTGCGTCGTCGAGGCGAACGTTGCTTTCGAACGTGGACATCCGTATCAGAATGTGGGAGGCAATCCAGCGTCGTATCACCTTCCGCTAGGAAAGCCGCGTTCGGGACAATGTTCGCGTCCACGTCCATCGCGTTCTGAATGTTATGTTGCGTCTGGAGTCCGTGAGACTGTTGCTGCTGTTGTTGTTGTGGAGGCGGCGACATATGGGTTGGCACCAAGGGTCCTTCCTCTTCCTCCCTTGGTACTTCTGGCGTCGATGGATGTGTCTGCTCGCCCGTTTCGTCCTCAACTACGGTGCGCATCGTCGTCTGAGCGTACGTGACGCGCAGGATTGTCGTCCCCGTCGGGGAAACGGAGTCTCCCACTGGTATCTGCGTAATTCTACGTTGTAAGCAGCTCGATCGAACATGGCCTTCCTGCCCACATCCGGATCAGGTACGCGGTTGACCGTCGTACATGATGATTGCACGACAGCCACCTATTTTCAAATAGGACGGCACATGTTTCTTGACCTCAAGTTTAATTTGGCGCACACCATTGTAGACCTTATACGTCGAGAAAGTTTGCCACTTTTCTGCAACGTGGCTGATAACATTTCCACATGGTCGGAAGGCGTCCTTGACAACTTCCTCTGGGACCTCGAAGGGGAGCTCAAAAACCCTTACAGTCCTTAGGCCCATGTCTGCACGATCCACAGTCACTGCACCGATATGCCCGTCAGAATGTTTGAATCTGAGAGAGTTCGAGTATTTAGAAACCACTGTCGCGCAGACCTCTGCACTGGTCATTTTAACATAAACCACGCTCGCCGTTATAGAAAAATGTATTCCGACGACAGTCGCCGGATCTAAACGTAGATCGTCGCGTATGAACTGTTCTATTTCATAGGCTCGAGGACGCGCATGTAATTTTGATCGTATCGTGGCGCCATGTGTGTGCCATAGTCGCACTGAACTTGGAACAAATACAACTCGCGCCGCGAGAAGGCAAACACAAGCAAGCGCTCACGGTCGCGCACGGCGGGGCGCAGCGGACGTCCTCGCCCCACCGCAGCCGAAAGCAGACTGACCCCTAGACCACGGGATTAACATACTCTTCGTGTAACGCGATCCATGCAGCTATTTCTGCGGTACAGGCGAATATAAGTCAGACCGAGATCCTCAGAGCTGAAAACTTTCGTATTGCCGTACAAGTTTTCCTGCGGCCCACCCACAAGTGTTGAACAAGTGAATCTTTCCCGTGTTTATTAATTCTTTTGCTCCTCTTTCATATGTAAATATTTTTCAGATACCCTTTCTCATTTGTATATTCTAGAGATAAGTTAAACTGGATAAATCTTGCCTTAGAGTATTTATTCCCTAGTTAGATAATCCCTGCCGTCCTGTCATTTAAACAATTAATGCAAGGCAAGTACATATCGTTCACTTACGTGGGCTTTTCTATGTCATAAACTGCGTGAGATTTTGATACTACTTATCTGAATAGATGGGCGACTTTTTGATTCCCTACAGTTCAGACGGAGTCAGACATTAAGCAGACCATTTAACTCCAAGCCTACATCGTCGCCTTGCAAGTTTAATTCAGAAAAAGAACTCTACTAGTTTCAAATAATGGTATGGATCAGAGGAAGAAATAACTGAATGTGTACATCTAAAGCGCATCATGGTATGGAAATGAAATATTGAAAAGAAGAAGTTGTAATTATGGTTCTATACAACATTTTAAAAATTAAGTGGCCCAGTAAAGTTGTGAGAGTTGGGAAAGACTTTCCGTCGCTCAACAACCTAGTGAGAAAATTGCTCGAAAAGTAAAGAATGTTTCATCGCAGTTTCAAACGTTTGTCTACGCGGACTAATAAAAGTGAAATAAAGCAAAATTTTTCTAAGGTGAATCATGTGTGATGCTTTCAATGAAGTGGGAAGAAAAATTCTTGCCTATGAGGTGAACCCATAGAAAATGTTAATTCTTAGGTTGATTCAGTAAATGGATCAAAGGCATCTAAAATGATCTCTATGCACATTCATTGACCACAATGCCACCGACACAGAGGTTGTCAATCATCCACGAATCTAAAAGTGACGGATATCGAGATGACCACAAGACAGAAAGTCGACTGAAATGGCTCAACAGAGACGATACATACACCGCAGGAGAAAAATGCAACACCCTCAAGGATAAGGTCATTTTATTGACAAATGAGGCGGAAACTAGTTCATCATTTTGGGAGTAGATAATCACAAAATCAGACGAAATGAAACGCATAGCACAGTAAAGGGTACGGAAACACATGCGTCACTAAACAGCGTACTCCCTCTGGCGGAAGGCAGGCGAGTATTCTCACACGCAGACGACCATGAAGGTGCCTTATGGCATCCTGAGGTACTTTGTCCCAAGCACATTCCACTTTTTGTGGTAGCTCGGCAATGGTTTCTGGAGGCCCTGGAGAACGAATAAGTTCACACTTCATCGTATCCCATAGGTGTGCATTTGGCGAGAGATCAAGTGATCTTGCTGGCCAGGTAGCAGTTGTACACCGTGCATCACTGCAGTCTTTGGTGGACGTGCACTAACCTACTAAAGCAGCACGTCACCCTCCTCTCGAAAAACTGGCACTAGCGCAGGGGATATCAGCCAGTGCAATGCAGAGGGCTCGGGTTGCTTTGTTCAGAAGAAACGCCTTGGACTGTAAGTTGTAACTGATGGCTTCCCACACCATGAAGCCTGGGTTGGCACTTGCTTGTCATGGGCGAATATAAACTGAAATAGGCACATTGCCAGGTCTACGCCATACACGTGTACATCCATCACTGACGTACAGTGAGAACTACTCTCATCACTGAAAACAACAGAATACTGTTCCACACAACTCTTCCACGATACCAGAGTAGCGGTGATTGGCGCTGTCGTGGTGTCAGTAATAGCCTTGCCAGAGTCACACGCGACCGTAATATTACTACAAGCAGACAGCCCGCGATGGTCCCTGATAATGCAGCAGGTGCAGCTTGTCCCCGATTTCGTTCCTGGATGATGTTAGGACAATGTGTTGATTTTGACGTGCCTCGTTACTACGTGGTCGTCTAGAACCTCGCCTACAGATGTGGGGATGTTCCGCAGACCACCGTTGGAAATTACACCGACGACACATTGTGCCCAAAACGCGCAGGCATCCGTTGGCACGTCCATCCAAGCTTCTCGCAGGACAACAGGGCAACCATATTCAAATGTCTGAAGCTACTCAATACGTACTCGATGCTGGGGCATGGTTGTACCCTAGAATGAATACTGCACATACTGTGACCTCTAAACACAGCACAGTTATTATCTGCAGATTAAAAACAGAGTGTCCACAGGGTGGCCTCCCGAGCGTCATCTGATGGCCAAAGACCGTGACAAACGAATCACTAACACTAAAGCCCCTCTGATTGTACATGTTGTGACCTGGTGCCGCTGATCATATTCCTTCACGACGTTACTTTCCTCCGCAATGTATAATATTCTACGCAGAGCGTAACAAACATCTTCTCTTCCGGTAGCAGTCTGTAATATGTCTCTGGCAGGGCGAACTGTTCTTAGTGTGACGATGCAGCCCCCCAAGAAGGCACCTTGTAGACTACGGGAGCCGACACAGCCGAGAGCGCTGAGTCTGTTATGTTCTGTGTGAAGGTTGTCGGCACGCGAGCTCACGTTCGACAAATAAGAGAGGCTGGTAGCAAGCCACTTGGACGAGCTTGGGCGCCCACAGTGGTTAAATATGGGCGCTCTTTGAGCTTTTTTATTGGAACAGACACCACGTATGCGAAATTCAGATGCTAGGAGATGACTAACTGACTCTGAAGGCACGTGGCCGGTATTTCCAGTGCTCGAAAGCTGTTGCGGAGGAAAATGGTGGAAAGGACCTCCACGAGAAACTAAAGAATCTTGTTAAAGACTGCAAAATCAGGTATGTTCCAATGACATGTGAACCCCGAAGATATTGGGAAGCCAATACCACAGGAATAAAGGGAAAATTATAGCGAGAGCAAGAGGAAAAGTTCGCTTTCGGTGCAATGAACAGTTTTTGAGATATTCTGCGTTAAAAACCTATACACTCTATGAAATTTAAAAAATCGTAACTCGGTGACAACTACATAGATTTTCATAAACGAAGTGTCAATGGATAGATCTCGTATAGACATATCAGAAAATTAAACCAAAATTGTGATAAACAGTAAAATGTTTGAACTATAGGCCAGAATGTGTATTCTGTAATGAAAATTCGCGAAATTCAGCCGCAACATTAATTTACATCGTGAAAGTAGCGGCAGCATGAAAGAACAACAATAGTTACGAAAGTAGGAATAGTATTATAATTAATTGTTTACATTTGTTAACAATAATGCCATCAAAGAAACGTTTTTCACTTTAATAGTCTAATTCATGAGAAAACAAGTGTGTGTAGCAAAAAATCTAATTTCAGAACTGAAAAGCTGATAAAATCTGAAAGTTATTTCATACATATTGGCTGTGTATATCAATAGATTTGTTTTTACATGTTCAGGAAGCAAATATACTCGATTTGACTCATGTGACCTATGCGGGAGTGTAAATATCCGGCAGCCATCTTGACTCAGGCTATGATGGTGTATGGAAGTACAAATTGTAAGTAGGCTGTTTATGTTTTCTTATTGGCAACGTTACGTAGCGCTCTGTACGAAAATCACTGGCTGTGCTGTGTGCAGTCTGTGGCTAGTTTGCATTGTTGTCTGCCATTGTAGTGTTGGGCAGCTGGATGTGAACAGCGCGTAGCGTTGCGCAGTAGGAGGTGAGCCGCCAGCAGTGGTGGATGTGGGGAGAGAAATGGCGGAGATTTCAAATTTGTAAGACTGGATGGCATATATATTATGATTGTTAAGGTAAATACATTGTTTGTTCTCTACTAAAATCTTTCATTTGCTAACTATGCCTATCAGTAGTTAGTGCCTTCAGTAGTTTGAATCTTTTATTTAGCTGGCAGTATTGGCGCTCGCTGTATTGCAGTAGTTCGAGTAACGAAGATTTTTGGTGAGGTAAGTGATCTGTGAAAGGTATAGGTTAATGTTAGTCAGGGCCATTCTTTTGTAGGGATTTTTGAAAGTCAGATTGCGTTGCGCTAAAAATATTCTGTCTCAGTTTAAGCACAGTCATGTATAATTTTTCTAAGGGGACGTTTCAAAATTACTGGCCAAAATGCACACTTTGTGAATAATTCAGCCCTACTGCATGTGTCTCATTCCAACATCTACAACTATTGGAAAGAAGGGCGTCGCTCTAACTTGAAACATTTCATGGACAGCATTCCCCAGGAATCGGTACAGCCACCATTACTAGTCGTCATCTACGTCAACGATTTCCCATCTATGCCGCGGATCTTATTGGCCCAATTCGCTGATGATACTGCCCTACTGACGAGCGGTCATCAAGTGGCTGCAGTTATTAGGCATCTTCAGCAACAGCTCACTGCCACCGAACGGTGAGCCACAGACATCACCACCACCCTTAACGCTGTCAAGACCCGCGCCGGCATTCTGATCTGCGCGGCAGACTCATACTTCACACAGAGAAATGGAATGGGCTGGCCATGTCAAATACTAGGGGACCATCCTGAACAGCGAACTCCTTTTTAAACAACATGTCCAGGTGAAACTGGTGCAACTCCTTCACCTCATCGTACAACTATACCCTCTGCTTACCAGCACCGATACGCAAGTCCATACAAAGATTCGCCCCTTCCGAGCTACTATCCTCCTAGCGAAATTGTACGGCTGTTCTTCGTGGAGAACAATGTGTCCTTCCAATCTCCGACCTATTCAACGACAACGAACCGGTGCTTGCTTCTCATCCTGGGGGCACCGAGGTGGGCACGAGTCCTGAGCTGAACCAACCGACTGTTCAGCAGTCGATCACAAGCACCACACAGAAGTTGCTGGATAATCGAACCCCTGCGTCCACACTCCTGGAATACACAGGCTCTGTCACGTGTCGGCACTGACAAGGCGTTAGGGTGCCTCGTGCCAAAATTGAAGTGGCTCAATAACGTCAACTGCAGTAAAATACATATCTCAGGGCCGTAAGGACCAAGATTCAAATGGTTCAAATGGCTTTGAGCACTATGGGACTCAACTGCTGTGGTCATAAGTCCCCTAGAACTTAGAACTACTTAAACCTAACTAACCTAAGGACATCACACACATCCATGCCCGAGGCAGGATTCGAACCTGCGACCGTAGCGGTCGTGCGGTTCCAGACTGTAGCGCCTTTAACCGCTCGGCCACTCCGGCCGGCTAAGGACCAAGAGCCCGCAGTCATCATAAGATATAAGCAGAGATATAGTGTCTGTTGTACATACCACATAGAAGCCCAGCCACTATGTTGGTAGCACTTTATATTCACCACATACACGCAAACACACACACACACACACACACACACACACACACACACACACACACACGAAGGGCGGTTTTCGTGAGATTTCCTTGTTTGAGTTGAATGGGCAGAGAGTTGGTCTTCAAGTATTGGCATTTTTCTAAGTGCCGAGTTGTGGAGTTAGACAATTTTCGTATGTCGCCAGTGAACATTTAGTAATATTTTCGAGTTGTGGACTTAGAGTACTTTTTTGTCAGGGGACGATTCAGAAAACTGAAATTTTACCGCCTATATAGAGTGTGGACTCGGACTTGTGATGTTTGCCATTTGGCATCTGAGAACTATATCTTGAATCTGAACCAAATTGGACTTTTCGAGACTGGAGTAAGCGGGAACCTAGCTGAGATACTGCCTGGTTATTTACATTCTCGCATAGGATAAGTATTCATCCTTGTTGCTGCGGGTCATAAGAAAATAAATCTAACAATTTCGTGAAACTCAAATCCTTGCGAGTTGTGAACTTCATTACATAAATCTCTGTCTCCATCCTGATGAATAATGGAACGAGTGAATGGTTGGTTCCTATAAGTTAACGCAGCCAGACTTTAAAAAATCCAACCTTTCACTGTGGCCCTTGATGGTGTGCTACTAACCAGAACTTTAATAAATAGATAATTTGCAGAGTAGCACTCGGTACTCGCAGCTGTTTGAGTGATCTATTGGACATTGACTTCCCAGCGACAGTTCTTCTGCTCTGTACTTCAGTTTCAAATTAGCCAGTGCACGTAGGAATTAGCGGACTTAATACTACAGTCGCACTAGTGGCAGCAAAAATGCCCAGATCATTTCCGTTTTCAAGAAGGGTCGTCGTACAGACACACAAAATTAAGGCATACATGTCTGACCGAAATCTATTGTAGAAGTTTGGAACACGTTACATGCTCGTGTGGAAAGATCTTTCGGGCTCCAGATTTCTGGAGTCAAATAATCTCGTGTGCAGGAAGCTACATGTATTCCGAAAACAACGATCGCGTGAAATCCAGTTCATTCTCGGACCCATAAGGCAGTATATAACTGTGCCAGGTTAATGCTGTGTTGATCGATATCTGAAAAGCGTCTAATACAGTTCCGTTTTGTCGCCTAGTGAACAAAGTGTGAACATTCGGAAGATCACACCAGCTGTGAGATTTTTTTGATTAATTCCTAACAAATAGCACACAGAGGTGAGGAAAACGTATTTTCGTGCATACCCCAATGGAAAAATGCAGCCAATAGTGTTCACAACCGGCCTATATATATATATAGGATGAGTCACCTAACATTACCGCTGGATATATTACGTAAGCCACATCAACTACTGACGAATCGATTCCACAGAGCGAACGTGAGGAGAGGGACTAGTTTAATTGGTTAATACAAACCATAAAAAAATGCACGGAAGTATGTTTTATAACACAAACCTACGTTTTTTTAAAATGGAACCCCGTTAGTTTTGTTAGCACATCTGAACATATAAACAAATACGTAATCAGTGCCGTTTGTTGCATTGTAAAATGTTAATTACATCCGGAGATATTGTAACCTAAAGTTGACGCTTGAGTACCACTCCTCCGCTGTTCGATCGTGTGTATCGGAGAGCACCGAATTACGTAGGAATCCAAAGGGAACGGTGATGGACCTTAGGTACAGAAGAGACTGGAACAAACCATTACGTCCTCATGCTAACACCTTTTTATTGGTCTTTTTCACTGACGCACATCTACATTACCATGAGGGGTGAGGTATACGTACACACGTGGTTTCCGTTTTCAATTACGGAGTGGAATAGTGTGTCCCGACATGTCAGGCCAATACATGTTCAATGTGGTAGCCATCATTTGCTGCACACAATTGCAATCTTTGGCGTAATGAATGTCGTACACGCCGCAGTACTCCTGGTGTAATGTCGCCGCAGGCTGCCACAATACGTTGTTTCATATCCTCTGGGGTTGTAGGCACATCACGGTACACATTCTCCTTTAACATACCCCACAGAAAGAAGTCCAGAGGTGTAAGATCAGGAGAACGGGCTGGCCAATTTATGCGTCCTCCTCATCCTATGAAACGGCCGTCGAACATCCTGCCAAGGGTCAGCCTAGTGTTAATTGCGTAATGTGCAGGTGCACCATCAAGCTGATACCACATACGTCGACGCGTTTCCAGTGGGACATTTTCGAGCAACGTTGGCAGATCATTCTGTAGAAACGCGATGTATGCTGCAGCTGTTTCGGCCCCTGTAATGAAGTGAGGACCAATGAGGTGGTCGCCAATGATCCCGCACCATACATTTACAGTCCACGGTCGCTGTCGCTCTGCCTGTCTGAGCCAGCGAGGATTGTCCACGGACCAGTAATGCATGTTCCGTAGATTCACTGCACTGTGGTTTGTGAAACCCGCTTCATCGGTAAACAGGTATAACTGCAACGCATTCTCTGTTAATGCCCATTGACAAAATTGCACTCGATGATTAAAGTCATCACCATGTAATTGCTGATGTAGCGACACATGAAACGGATGAAAGCGGTGACGATGCAGTATGCGCATGACACTACTTTGACTCCGTCCACCGGCTCTCGCAATGTCCCGTGTACTCATGTGTGGGTTCATGGCAACAGCAGCTAACACACCAACTGCACCCGCTTCTCCTGTGACGTGCCTGTTACGGACCCGTTTGTATGCTACGACCATACCTGTTGCATACAGTTGGCGGTAGATCTTTTGCAATGTGCGGCACGTTGGATGCTCTCTGTCCGGGTACCCTTCTGCATACACCCTGCAGGCTTCTGCTGCATTTCGTCGACACTCGCCGTAGATGAGTATCATCTCCGCCTTTTCAGACTTCGTATACACCATGGTCACAGTTCCTACAACACTGCACTATCACAGACGTCTGGTAACACGGTGTATTACCGTGGACACTGCGACAGCTAGACCAAACCACAACAGTGCAGTGCAGCCATACTCGTAAACACGGTCGTCATCGTAAACATGTCCCTGCAGATGCTGCTCGCCAACCGTGGCCCGTGTTTGTTACAACACGCAACTGAACTTCGGAGGTTTCTAGCGTCAACTTTAGAGTACAATATCTCCGGATGTAATTAACTTTGTACAATGCAGCAAACAGTACTGATTACGTATTTGGTTATATGTTCAAATGTGCTAACAAAATTAACGTGGTTCCACTTAGACAAGAAACGTAGGTTTGTGTTAAAAAACCTACTTCCGTGCATTTTTGTATGGTTTGTATTAAACAATTAAACTAGCCCCTGTCCTCACGTTGGGTCTGTGGAACCGGTTCGTCAGTATTTGATGTGGTTTACGAAAGATATCCAGCGGTAACGTTAGGTGACTCACCCTGTATATATATATATATATATATATATATATATATATATATATATATATATATATATATATATATATATATATATATGACCTAGTACCTAACTGTTGGATGAGGCTGTCCATGTATAATATTGTTCCACGGGGGCCCCTAATAAGTTAATCTCGATTGTCTAAGAAAAATATGTTCTGTTCTTAGACGTAGAGATTACTTCTCCACATAGCAACCATTAAAATTCATACCTTTGTCTTAAGATGACACCGACTCCATTATATTTGCATAAAAGATCTGTGCCACCTGGTGCTGCAGTTTATTGTTGACGGCGTCGGTCATGTAATGCCGAGTGCCACTCAGAGTAGCTTGAGCAAAAGAAGAGAGTCATTTGGTGCCACGTCGGGGCTATATGTAGGATCCTGAAAAATCTCCTAACCAAAATATCAGTTTTCCTTCGTTCGATTCGAAGTAATGTGTCACTCTGTGTGTTTTGAAGTGACTTTCGGAATTTCTTAAGAATCTCACAATAGACCTGTCATATCACAGCATTTTACGTCTTTCTTTTATGAAACCTTCTGTCAAAACTCTTTTGTGATTCCAAAAGAGTTGTAACCATCAGTTTGCCATTTGATAGCGTCTGCAGGAAATTTTTGGCCTTATTGGTAGAATGTGTCCGGTTCCACTGTTTGGATTGTTGTATAGTTTCGGAGATCATATATTGCACCTATGTCTCGTCCTGAGTCATGATTCTTTTCGGAAATTGCTCCTTGTCTTCGTGGTAGCGGTGAAGGGATGTCAACGCCGAAGTCATTCTTTCAGTTTCGCTAATATGGGTTACACATTGCGGTACCCAACGTGCACAAAACTCATTTCCGTATAGTCTTTCTGCGAAAACTTCGAAGAGGAGTGTCCTTGAAATCTGGGACACATCTTCAGGAAATTCATAAATTGTGAACCGACGTCTCGCACGCGTAACTTCGTCAATACGTTGCATAAGTTCATCAGCCGAAACTGTTTTCGTCGACCACTATTATAACGCACATCTGTGCAACTAGCCTTGAATTTTCTGCGTCACCACAGCTTAACAACGCCAGCAGGCCACATTCCCTCATGCTCACGTCGAAGTCGATATTGAATCTCGGCGGCACTTACACCTTCTGCGTGCAAAAATCGAACAACAGATCATACCTCGCAAGTGGCGGGAGTTGCAGTAACACCGTACATTTCAATCGCTTGCCGCTTATAGAATGACGAATGCAACAAAAATCTGACTGAGTTTCGTGATCTTCAATGTTTCCTTTAGCAACCACGAAAGCATTTCTTCAGTTGTAATAGTCAGTCGAGTGTTAATTTATGAATAGCGCTTGTATTCATGGAAGCTGCAAATCTATAGAATTGTAGCGAAATACAGGAAGACCTACAAGGGGTCGACGGTTGATGCAGGGATTGGCAGTCGACTTTGAAAAACATGCAAAATATTGTGCATAAATAGAGGTACGACTCGTTGCTTTGTGATTACACGGCTGCCATACACTTGAAGCAGTCATGTCTATTAACTTACTGAGAGAATGATCATTGCTAGTCAGACTATTACATGATATAGTTAATATAGGGGAAAGAGATACCCGCTGAAGGGCAGTAAGTATGTCACAGGTTAGCTTACTAATCGTTTTTCCCGGGTTCAAAAAAATGGCTCTGAGCACTATGGGACTCAACTGCTGTGGTCATAAGTCCCCTAGAACTTAGAACTACTTAAACCTAACTAATCTAAGGACAGCACACAACACCCAGCCATCACGAGGCAGAGAAAAACCCTGACCCCGCCGGGAATCGAACCCGGGAACCCGGGCGTGGGAAGCGAGAACGCTACCGCACGACCACGAGATGCGGGCCTTCCGGGTTCCATTCGCGATTGCGATAAAGGACAACGGAACAAAAAATAATCTCCATCACGCACCGTAACCATAAATGTAGATGTAGATGTGAAGAATGGAGAATAACTGTGAATAATGTAGGAAGAAGGGGCTATGTACCCATTCCAAATGAAGGAACGCGTTACGGTACCCAGAGAAACTTGACAAAGGAAAAATCATTTGGGTTAAAACAGTATTCAGAGACCAGGGCTCGGGATGTTGGAAGTAGTAGTTACGTATAGACGAAAGGATTAACACGAAATAGGATAAGACTGAGGTTATAATAAAACCGATTGAAGGAGTGATGGCTTTAAAGAAATGTCATTATGAAGTGACTGCCTATGTTTGATAGCCTCCCTGAGAAACGTTCATTTTGTCTTTCTACTATTGAAATAAACTGGCTGCTCCTCTTTAACCGGAACACCTAAAGCCGAACGAAGGGTGAGAGCGGGCTGAGAGTAGGGGCTGCCGGGGGGGGGGGGGGAGGGGCAGGGAATGGGCAAACAGCGTGCTGTTGATAACAGAGTGGCCGCCGTGTAAATTTATCTGAGCGGCAGGGCTGCGCCCGCTCCGAACGAATCACGTGGCCGCTCCCTACTCGCTCCTGTCACTGATAGGCGTCTCCATTAGCCGTTTGTTACGAATTCGCGACACGGTTCAGAGGCGGCTTCAGCTCCCGTGACCGGGCACCATCCCCAACTTGAGGGCGTGCTAGTCAGTTACGTCGCAAAAGGGCACTGCGCACTTAATTTTGTTTCTTTGTCCTACAGTAAACATCTATCTGCTGCAAAGCAGCCGTCCTTTACGACGCTACTCGCTTTCCTATTTATAGCTCTTATCACAGCTAGCTAGTTCCCTTCTTGGAGTAATCTTGTCCCCTCGAACGTCTTCATTGTAACTTGTAGATAGAAGTTCCCACTTAGACCATTCTTACGCTCTTTACGCCGGTCTTCTCTCACCTCTCCCCTCGATATTTTTGGTCCCAATTTTTTTCCGGTAGACTCTATTGCGAAATTTGGTTCATACTGCTCCGGTAAGCCAAAAAAACTGAAAGTCCAATGTACTCTGATCTGCTTAATCGTATATGTGCTCCGCGCAATGGAATGCTTATGTCAAGTCAGATTAGATGCTAAATGGGCGTAATTTTTAGCACTACCTCAAACATGCCATTTATTACCTGATTCGTTCTTAGAGGCCTCTTCGATTTCCAATACGAACAGCCTTATACGAACAGCCTTACACTTGGGTAAAATAATTTTTAGTATTGGGCCGCGTCATTGTAAACTACTAAAACAACTAAATTGCTGGCGTTTCGAATGACTTTCTGCTTTACTCTTCAGAGTGGTTCAGTGAAGCAAGTCGGCCGCTGTGGTCGAGCAGTTATAGGCGCTTCGTCCGGAACCGCGCTGCTGCTACGGTTGCAGGTTCGAATCCTGCCTCGGGCATGGATATGTGTGATATCCTTAGGTTAGTTATGTTTAAGTAGTTCTAAGTCTAGGGGACTGACGACCTCAGATGTTTAGTCCCATAGTGCTCAGAGCCATTTGAACCACTAAAACAACAAGTCGGTCGATCCGTCGGAAATTTAGTTGTTTTGGTAGTTTACAATGGCGCGGCCCAAAACCCAAAATTATTTTATCCGAAATGACACCGACTTCGGAGGACTACGATCTAATATCAATCTTACACTTCGTCAAGAGCTCAGTGTCTGCCCTGGCAAGGTGCTCAGGTGGAGCCTGCACGATCAGCCACTCACGAGAATTGTCACTCTCCACGAGGAAACGGAATAACGTCCTGTCACGGTCGCCAAATTTAATATCTTTTGTGTGGGATCTAAAATTTAAAAACCTCTCTCACACCGGCCTGATTTAGCTTCACTGATCAGGATAGTAAAAACATGCGTATATTAAGGGAATTTTCATTGACAAAGCAGGCTTATCACATTCACACAGTTCAATACTGTTCTATCCTGATTAAATTGAGCTTAACTTAAATTCCATAAGGCAGTGAAGCAATTTCGAAGTCTCGGTGCGACGAAAATTGTCAGTCGATCTCCTGGAAACATTTGTAATAATTATTAACTTTCGGTGATCACATGGGGAAGACCGGAGATCTGCTGGTAACACCGTGTTAGCCTATTTATTTGAAGTAACTGGATATCTTGAGCATAAAAACGGCAGGTTCGTCCAGTGTAAATCAGACGTTCCCCACTGATCCCGTGCAACAGAGCGTCGTAAGCAGACACTGTCAATAATAATCAGTTAAATAATACACGAACACACTTACTTTAGTTTAGTTCATGTATTAAAATCCTTCTCATACAGAATCTCATCAAGATGGCGACTAGCTCAACAATACAAACATATACATCCTTCTTTCACGACTAATCGGCAAGAAGTCCCCTATTCTTTTCATAAGAGAAAACATAGATAGCAGAGAAGCTATTCCATGGAGTAAATGGACGCTCCAAGGAATAATTGGGCTTGAAACTACTTTGCATTGATAATCGGTAAGATAAGAAGAGATATTTCGAGATATGTACTGAGTTATATAATTTATAAAATTTCTGAAAATATCGTGGAGAGACCGCTGCAAGAGACATTGCAAGTTGTAGAGGTTAGCAATGAAAGTCGTTTTTGGGTAAAGGTTTTATCTCTTTGTGTCGTACTTATATGTACCCTCCTTTCTGCATTTTTATGTTCTCCTAACTGATTTCGAAGCACACAATGTCCACCATCAATATCCTCTCACGATCATCTTTATAGAAGTGAGTGTACAGGAAGTTATTTGCTCCTGGCATTCCATGTCACACAACTTCATTCTTCTGAACGTGAGAGCTAGCTTTATATAAATGTATTTTTGAGAATGTAGTATCCTTTTCCATCCTTGTCGACAAGATATTGAGGCCCCTCATATTACAGAAACGTCATACCTTCACCTCACTAGTACAACCGCTATTCTCGTAGCTACTTTTTGTAACTGCGTCTCAGGTATTTCTCAAGGTACTGTTTACTGCTAAAAAATTTTGAAGAAATATGCGCAACACACACATTCACCATACAGCCAAAAAGTCTAATTTTGTTCCTGGCATATAAAAGACGTCAGCCCCTGTAGCAGGCTGAGATAACAACCGTAAACAGCAGATGTCGGTTTGACCAGTAAACTGTGAGCTGGTACTTTTAAGTTGTGGACGTGCGCAGTGTCCGCTCTTGTAGTGTCACAAATCGCAGTGGAGTAACTCTCCCGTGTTTCGTGACAATACAAAACGAGCAGCCAGTCTGAGGACTTTTTCGATGACCTCCGTAATCTGATCTGATGCGGAGCCCACACCGCACAGCAATACTCCAGAAGGATTCTAAGCGTTCTGCCAATAAATCACAGTTTTTGGCTTGCTTTCCCCACAAAATTATCTATATGATCGTTCAGTTCAAGTTATTAACTGTAAACCTAGGCATTTAGCTGAATTTACCGTCTTTATATTTGGGTGATTTATCGTGTAACCGTAATTAACCGAATTCTTTTTAGTAGTCATGCCACGCGGAGTGGCCGTGTGGTTAGAGGCGCCATGACACGGCTTTCGCGGCCTCTCCCGCCAGAGGTTCAAGTCCTCCCTCGGGCATGGTTGTGTGTGTTGTTCTTAGCATAAGTTAGTTTAAGTAATGTATAAGTCTAGCGACAGATGACCTCAGCAGTTTGGTCCCTCAATAAAAAAAAAAGAAGTAGTACTCATGTGGATGACTTCGCATTTCTCATTCTTTAGAATCAATTGGCACTTTTTACACCATTCACGTATCTTGTCCAAATTATTTGGCAATTAAATAAAGAGAACAAACCATCAGAGCCGTATCATCAGAGAAATTTATTTAAAACGACTAATTTTGCTACATCACTTATTCCAACTTCTGGTCCACTATAAACCAAACGAGTACTTTCATTCCTTGGCTCATGTATCGTAGAACCTATATAATAACAGTTTCCATGAACTGCATAAATCAGAAGTGGTAAATATTCCATACGCATCAAGTTCCTTTTAATCAGATGGCTCCATATCTCCCCTCAGGCATCTACCCAGAACTATTTTATCACGTGGCTCCATGTCTCCCCTAAGGAACCGACCCTCAACTAGAAAATTACGATTTACAGGCAGATCTGACGGTGGGAGGGTGACGTATAAATCATGCCTAGACAACTAAATGAGAAAGAGGAGTACTGCAAGGTTTAGAGTTAGATTTCAGGACCAGTTCACAAGTTTGATCTGCCAGGAAGTAACTGCGCACATTTTACTGAGGAGTGACACATTCGTCCTTGAACAAACTTTTGTCTGTGGATAGGTCTTAGCTCCGTGATGTCCTCTACTCTGGTAGCACTAGTTCATTAAGATTTACAGAAGAGCTATGAAAAATGACAGTGCGGTATTGGCAGAGTGGAAGCTGTAGTGTCCAGTCCTGAGTCATGCGTAGAAAGCTCAACAGAAGGAAAGCACTGTCAGCGAAAGGCAAGCATTAAAATAACAAGCCGCAGTTGAAGACAAAGTACTAATCGATATCGGAGGACTAAACAGTCTTCGCATCCAACCCCGACGAACAATGAATTTCACTGTAATCCAGTCGGATGGAAGAAAAAATGGTTCAAATAGCTCTGAGCACTAGAACTTTGAACTACTTAAACCTAACTAACCAAAGGACATCACACACATCCATGCCCGAAGCAGGATTCGAACCTGCGATCGTAGCGGTCGCATGGTTCCAGACTGAAGCGCCTAGAACCGCTCGGCCACATCGGCCGGCCGAATGGAAGATACTCTTATTTTGTTTAAGTATTAGAGTCGTAGTTTAATAGACCTATGGAAGCCTTGCAATCAGTAAAGCAGAAACGGTAAATAATTTTCCTTTGGAACATCTTAGAACTCTGAGGGCAACCAAGCGACTGTTCAATTTGGTATCAGACCTTCGGAAAAATATCATCTGCGTAATTCCGAAGACAAGAGGGGTCGATATGGGCGAGAACTATCGCTAGTCAGCTTAACGGCTCATGTATCTAAGTTGTTGACAAGAATAATATACGCAGGAAAAGGAAATTAAGGATTTATTAGATGGCAATCAATCTGAGTTTAGGAAAGGTAAAGGTACCATAGAGGCAACTCTGACACTTGGTAATGGAAGCAAGGCTTTAAAAATAAAGACTTCCTCATAGGCTTTGTTGATCTAGCAAGAAAAGAGTTCGACAATGCAAAATGGTGTAAAACGTTGATAATTCTGAGAAAAATATGAGTAGCTGTGAGGAAAGACGGTAACATGCAGTATGTGAGTAACGAACAGTAAGAGTGGAAGACCATAAACGGAGTGCTCGAATTAAATATGTGGAAAAGAGGGATGTATTTTTGGCTCCTATTGTTCAGTTTATAAATCGAAAACGCAGTGATAGAAATGAAGGAATGTTTCAAGAGTAGGATTAGTATTTAAAGTGAAAGAAAATCTACGACATAATTCCCATACAATATTGCCGTCCTCAGTGAATGCGAAAAAGAATTTTCGGAAGTGCTGAATGGATTTAACAGCATAATGAGAACGGGATTCATATTGATAATAAACGGAAGGAAGGAAGAGTGAACAGCAAAAATGAGGTTAGCGATTTTAATACAGAAATGGAGGATGAGGTAGTAGACGAATTTAAGGAATTCTGCTTCCTTAGAAGCAAAATAACACACGACGGACCAAATAAGGAGGACATAAAAATCTGTTTAGCACATTCAAGGAGGCCACCTACGGCCCAAACCAGCCTACTAGTACCAAAAATTGGTCTTCCAAGGGAGAAATTTATGGGAATGTACGTCTTGGGCACAGCACTGCATGGTAGTGTATCATGGGCAATGGAAACGCAGGCAAAGAAGAGAACTAATGAATGTGAGATAAGGTGCTACAGAAGCATATAGAAAATTAGGTGGAGTCTCAAAATAACGAATGAGCAGATTCTTCTAAGAAGCTCCAAAGGAAAGACTTAAGAAGAGGGGCCAGAATGTTAGGGCATGTGAAGGTATCAAGGAATAATTTTCATGGTACTATAGGGAGCTTAGGGGGCATGTCCAATATGTTCTAATGCATTTAGTCTTATGCTGTGTTCTACACAATCAAAAGCCTTTGTTAAATCACATTAGATAACGAATGGACGTTGGTTTTAGCAATACCTCACACTGTCTCATTGCAAGATGTATACTACTTGGTCAACCAAGAGCCGTTTCTGAAACTTCTTCACCTGTATTGTGTAAAGGCATCACCAGGAAGTACACAAGTCTATGTGGCAAAGTTCCTACCTAAAGAGAATATTGCACAACTAACAAAGAACTCAGCTAACTTACGGTGCACGAATCTTCACTGCCTTAATTGGTGTATGGTTCAAAACTTAGGTATCTTCACATTTATCAGTCTTAATTATAGTTGAATTTTTTAGTTATTATTCTATAGTATCTCTGTCCCCTAAATCTACATTTAATCGATATAGATGCTCCGCAAGCCACGGTAAGGTGCGTAGTGGAGAGTAGCCTTTACCACTATTAGTCACTTCCCTTTCTGTTCCACTCACAAATAGAGCGACTGTCTATGTGCGTCCGTATGAGCACTAATTTCTGCTGTCTTATCTTCGTGTATTCTCTTCTTTTGTTGGCCCAACGTTGAGGGTTATGCGATGGGGGGCTGGTAACCCCCCAAAGCCCCAAGTGCGGACTTCCACTCAGCTTACCAGCCCCATGAGGGCTGGCGTATCGGCGGGCCCACGGGTAGGGGGGAAGCCGCAGGCAAGGAGAGGCTAAGAGGGCTAGGCCCATGTATTGCGCTTCACTTGCCCAGTAACTACGAGAGTCATAGTTACTCCCGCCAGTCACTTCCCTTTCTGTTCCACTCACAAATAGAGCGACTGTCTATGTGCGTCCGTATGAGCACTAATTTCTGCTGTCTTATCTTCGTGTTCCTTAGGCTCGATGGAGGTTGGCGGCAATAGAATCAAGGGGCAGTCAGTTTCAATTGCCCATTTTCTATATTTTCTCGATAGTGTTTCTCGAAAGAACGTCACCATCCCTACAGGGATTTCCATTTGAGTTCTCGAAGCATCTACGTAACACTTACGTGTCGTTCGCATCAGCGGTAACAAATCTAGCAACCCGCCTCTGAATTGCTTTGATGTCTTCCTTCAATACTACCTGGTACGGATCCCAAACACTCGAGCAGTACTCAAGAACAGGTCGCACCAACGTCATATATGCAGTCTCCTTTACAGATCAACCATCCTATCCTAAAATTCTCCCAAGAAACCAAAGCCATAGTGAACGCATTATTGTAACCAAGATAGACACGAACCCAAAACTGCCACAATAGTACAAGTTTATATGCCAATTAGCTCCGAAGATGATGAAGAGATTTAAGAAATGTATGACACAATAAGAGAAAATATTCAGATTAGTGAAGGGAGAAGAGAATTTAATAGTCATGGGGGACTGGACTTTGCTAGCAGGAAAAGGAAGAGAAGGAAAAGTAGTAGGTGAACATGGAATGGGGGTAAGGAATGAAAGAGAAAGCCGCCTGGTAGAATTTTGAACAGAGCATAACTTAATCATAGCTAACACTTGGTTTAAGAAATCATGAAGGAAGGTTATATACGTGGAAGAGGCCTGGAGACACTGAAAGGTTTCAGACAGACTGTATAATGGTAAGGCAGAGATTTAGCAACCAGATTTTAAATTGTAAGACATTTACAGGGGCAGGTGTGGACTCTGGCCACAATTTATTGGTTATGAACTGTAGATTAAAACTGAAGAAACTGCAAACAGGTGGGAATTTAAGGAGATGGGACATGGATAAACTGAAAGAAACAGAGGTTCTAGAGAGTTTCAGAGATACCATTAGGGAACAATTGACAAGAATGGGTGTAAGAAATTCAAGAGAAGAAGAACGGGTAGCGTTGAGAGATGAAATAGTGAAGGCAGCAGAGGATCAAGTAGGTAAAAAAGATAAGTGCTAGTAGAAATACTTGGGCAACAGAAGAGATACTGAATTTAATCGATGAAAGGAGAAATATAAAAATACTGTAAATGAAGCAGGCAAAAAGGAATACAAACGTCTCAAAAATGAGATCTACAGGAAGTTCAAAGTGGCCAAGCAGGGATGGCTAGAGGGCTAATGTAAGGCTGAAGAAGCCTGTATCACTAGGTGTAAGATTGATACTGCCTATAGAAAAATTAAAGAGACCTTTGGAGGAAAGAGAACCGCCTTTGTGAAAATCAAGAGCTCAGATGGAAAGCTAGTTCGCAGCAAAGAAGGAAAGCAGAAAGGGGGAAGGAGTATATAGAGGATCTATACCAGAGCGATGCACTTGAGGGCAATATTATGGAGATGTAAGAGGACGTAGATGAAGAGGAAATGGGAGATACGATACTGCGTGAAGAAATTGACAGAACACTGAAACACTTAAGTCGAAACAAGGCCCCGAGGAGTAGACAACATTACATTAGAACTACTGATAGCCATGGGAGAACCAGCCATGGCAAAACTCTTTCATTTGGCAAGCAGGTTAAATACCCTAAGACTTCAAGGAGAATCTAATAATTCCAAACCCAAAGAAAGCAGATGTTGACAGGAGTGAAAATTGTAGAACTATCTGTTTTATAAGTCACGGCTGCAAAATACTGACACGAATTATTTACAGACGAATGGAATAAATGGTGGAAGCCGACCTCGGGGAAGGTCAGTATGGATTCCGTAGAAATGGAACACGCGTGGAAATACTGACTTATCTTAGAAGATAGATTCAGGAAAGGCAAACCTACCTTAGAGAAAGCTTTTGACAATGTTGATTGGAGTACTCTCCTTCAAATCCTGAAGGTGGCAAGACTCAAATACAGGGTGCGAAACGCTATTTACAATTTGTACAGAAACCAGATACCAGTTATAAAAATCGATGGGCATGAAAGGGAAGCAATGGTTGGGAAGGGAGTGAGACGGGGTTGTAGACTATCCCCGATGTTTTTCACACTCTGTAATGAGCAAGCAGTAAAGGAAAAAAAAGAAAATTTTTTACAAGGAATTAAAGTCCATGGAGTAGAAATGAAAACTTTGAGGTTTTCCGATGACATTGTAAATTTGGCAGAGATAGCAAAGGACCTGGAAGAGCAGTTGAATGAAATGAACAGCATCTTGAAAGAAGGATGAACATCAACAACACCAAAACGAGCATAATGGAACGTAGTCGAATTAAAGCAGGTGATGCAGAAGGTATTAGATTAGTAATTGAGACACTCGAAGTAGTAGATGAGTTTTGCAATTGGGGAACAACATACTGATGTAGGCAGAAGTACAGAGGATATAAAATGTAGACCGGCAATGCCAAGGAAAGCGTTTCTGAAGAAGAGAAATTTGTTGACATCGACTACAGGTTTAATTGTCAGAAAATTATTTCTAAAAGTATATGTATGGAGTGTAGCCATGTATGGAAGTGAAACTTGGACGATAAATAGTTTAGACAGGAAGAGATAAGAAGCTTTCGAAATGTGGCGCTACAGTAGAACGCTGAAGATTAGATGGGTAGATCACTTAACTAATTAAGAAATATTAAGCAGAAATGTGGAGAAGAGAAATTTGTGGCACAATTCGATTAGAAGAAGGAGGCGGTGGTAGGACACGGTCTGGGGCACCAAGGAGTCATCAATCTGGTATTGGAGCGAAGCGTGGAAGGTAAAAATCGTAGAGGGAGACCAAGAGATGAATACACTAAGCAGATTCAAAAGGGTGTAGGTTGCAGTAGTTACTCAGAGGTGAAGAATTTTGCACTTGATAGTGTAGCGTGGAAGGCTGAATCAAACCAGTCTCTGGTCTAAAGAACACAACAACAACAAACCGAAGTCGACTATCCGCCTTTCCTACCAGAGTCCTCACATGCTCGTTCTACTTCACATCGCTTTGCAACGTTACGCAGGACGCGAGTTATATTGCATCCGAACGTTACAGGTTTTTTCTTCCTACTCTTCACATTTACTTATAAGGTTTCACATTTAGAGATAGGCTGCTATTCATCTCTCCAAATAGAAATTATTCTAGGCCCTCTTGTACCTTCCTACATTCACTCAACTTCGACACCTTATGGTGTAGTTCCCTTAAAATGGCATAATTTAACAAACTTACTGTATTAACGTATCTCACAGCAAGTGAAGAAGACGACTGGATCGGTCGTCGAAATATATGCATAAACTGAAAACAAAAACTCTGCAGAATAAACGCACCATACATTACTATGTTGCAGGATACTCTGGTAAATTCAACACGTGTCTGCACGTGTCTACAAGCTGCCGCAAACTGGGAGTCCAGACACTCCACAGATGTGCTTTGAGGCTCCGACAGACGCCCACAGCCACACTGGGCTGTGGAGACACGGCCGCCGCCCCCTCCTATGTACCGTGGCACTGACCGCAGACAACGCCAGGACTTGCGCTCAACAAGTTCCCCACCGGGCACAGTCGTGCCATCTGGCGCTTTCATTCAGTGCGAATTCAACACTGTCTCCGCTAGGCAGCACCGGGAAGTAGACGGAATGATTGTAAAGCTCTCACCAAGAAACGTTGCAACTCAAGGACGTTTCGTTAGCACTCCAGTGCTCCACAGCATCACTCATCCCACTCTACTCTCGATCTCCTGATGACAGCACGACTCCGGTTCGGGTTGTAACAAACCATTCGAGGCACAAATGCCCAGTAACCATGGGCTCTAAAACTCATACCTCAAGAGCTATGAGCATTTGCTATTGTGAAATACATAGCTTCTACTGAACAAGGGATCATAGCTCGCAAGGTATGCATTTTAGAGCCCATGTTTACTTGACAATTTTTTCTTGTACTGGTCCATATTATTCACTTCCAAAATACGGAAAGTAAATACACTACTGGCCATTAAAACTGATACACCAAGAAGAAATGGAGATGATAAACGGCTATTCATTGGACAAATATATTATACTAGAAATGACGCAATTTGCGTGCATAGATATTAAGAAATCAGTACCCAGAACAACCACCTTTGGCCGTAATAACGGCCTTGATTCGCCTGGGCATTGAGTCAAACAGAGCTTGGATGACGTGTACAGGTGCAGCTGCCCATGCAGCTTCAACACGATGCCACAGTTCATCGAGAGTAGTGACTGGCATATTGTGAAGAGCCAATTGCTCGGCCACCATTAACGAGACGTTTTCAGTTGGTGAGATACCTGGAGAACATTCTTGCCAGGACAGCAGTCGAACATTTTCCGTTTCGAGAAAGGTCCGTATAGGACATGCAAAATGCGATCGTGCATTATCCTGCTGAAAAGTAGGGTTTCGCCGGGATCGAATGAAGGGTAGAGCCACGGGTCGTAACACATCTAAAATGTAACGTCCACTGTTCAAAGTGCCGTCAGTACGAACAAGAGGTGACCGGGACGTGTAACTAATTGCACCCCATACCTTCACGGCGGGTGATGCGCCAGTATGGCGATGACGAATACACCCTTCCAATGTACGTTCACCGCGATGTCGGCAAACACGGATGCGACCATCATGATGTTGTAAACAGAACCTGGACTCATCCGAAAGAATGACGTTTTGCCATTCGGCACCCAGGTTCGTCGTTGAGTACACCATGGCAGGCGCTCCTGTGTGTGATGCAGCGTCAAGGGTAACCGCAGCCATGGTCTCCGAGCTGATAGTCCATGCTGCTGCAAACGTCGTCGAACTGTTCGTGCAGATGGTTGTTGCCTTGCAAACGTCCCCATCTGTTGACTCAAGGATCGAGACGTGGCTGCACGATCCGTTACAGCCATGCGGATAAGATGCCTGTCATCTCGACTGCTAGTGATACGAGGCCGTTGGGATCCAGCACGGCGTTCCGTATTACCCTCCTGACCCCACCGATTCCATATTTTGCCAACAGTCATTGGATCTCGACCAACGCGAGCAATAATGTCGCGATACGATAAACCGCAATCGCGATGGGCTACAATTCGACCTTTATCCAAATCGGAAACGTGATGGTACGCATTTCTCCTCCTTATACGAGGCATCACAACAATGTTTCACCAGGCAACGCCGGTCAACTCCTGTTTGTGTATGAGAAATCGGTTGGAAACTTTCCTCATGTCAGCACGTTTTGGGTGTTGCTACCGGCGCCAACCTTGTGTGAATGCTCTGAAAAGCTAATCATTTGCATATCATAGCATCTTCTTCCTGTCGGTTAAATTTCGCGTCTGTAGCACGTCATCTTCGTGTTGTAGCAATTTTAATGGCCAATAGTGTAGCTTGCAGTAGAAGAAATTTGTTTCACAGAATCGAAGAAGTGCCCATAACTCTTAAAGTACTCATTTTAAAGGCTACGTTGACTACTCTTTTTTGCTTAAAATGATCATTCGTCTCATACCCCTGAATATTGGAATTCCTCCTGGGAAACGCTGTTTTATGAGTGTTCACTGTGGTTTTTATTTCGTTGGTTTCTTTAATTATACTGTGGCAGACAACGTTGGTGTGAGATACGAACAAGGCGTCGGCAAATATCATCCGATGACTATTTTCTGTAGCATGCTCAGCTGCAGCAGGTTTTTCGGAGTATGGTAGGCTAAAAAACCTCTCGTGCTCTACAGTACGCATTGTTTTGTCCGACGTAATACTGGTCGCACTCGCAAGGTATTTCTTAAACCGCAGGTGCTATAAGACCTGCCACATCATTAACTGCCCTCTGTAACTGACGGATTTTCGACGGTAAGAAGATCGAACTGAGTTTGTTTCTCTTGAGCAGGCGATTCACAATCTACAAGGAGCCACATCAAGGCAAAAATGTATACTTCTTTTGCCGATCCTTGTCGGTAGCCCCATCGCGATTCTTACTTGAGATCATTTATGTGGTGTTCGTTGCAGTCATTGTTTCTCAAGATATTGGGTACGTGGCTCAGTGCACGCGGTGGTTATCGGCGTCCGATGTCGCTCTTGCACATTCTACAAACAAATATATCACAGTGCACTGCTGTCGCAGGTGACAACGACTGATAGCGTGCGAGTACAAATCTGTATGCGTATGTTTTTATTCAGTTTTACCACTGCGAAAATCTGCATTCTTACCAAGCTTTGTTTGTCTGCTGGTTTGAGTTGTGAAAGTGACAAGAGACATGGGCAACAAAAGTGCCTTGAGTAAATTCACTAATTTCATACACTGAAGACACAAAGAAACTGATACACCTGCCGAATGTCGTGTAGGGACCCCGCAAGTTTGCAAAAGAGCTGGAACATGATATGGCATGGACTCGAGTAATGTCTGAAATAGTGCTGGAGGCAATTCACACCATGAATTCCGCAGGGCTGTCCATAAATCAATAAGAGTACCACGATGTGGAGTTCTCTTCTGAACAACACATTGCAAGGCATCTGAGATATGCTCAATAATGTTCATGTCTGGGGAGTTTGGTGGCCAGCGGAAGTTTTTAAACTGAGAAGACTGTTCCTGGAGCCACACTGTAGCAATTCTGCACATCTGGGGTGTCGCATTGTCCTGCTGGAATTGCCCAACAGTGTCCGGAATGCACAATGGACGTGAATAGATGCAGGTGATCAGACAGGATGTTTGCGTACTTGTCACCTGTCAGAGTCGTATCTAGATGTATCAGTGGTCCCATGTCACTCCAACTGTACACGCCCCACACCATTTCAGAGTCTCCACCACCTTCAACGTTTCCCATGCTGACATGCAGGTTTCATGGATTCACGAGGTTGTCTCCATACCCGTACATGATACACTGGATACACTGGATACAATTTGAAACTAGACTCGTCCGGCAAGTTGTTTCCAGTCAAGAGACGGACCGAGGCGGGGCGTAAAGCTTTGTGTCGTGCAGACATCAAGGGTACACGAGTGGGCCTACGGCTCGGAAAGCCCATATCGATGATGTTTCGTTGAATTGTTCGCACGCTGACACTTATTGAAGACCTATAACTGAAATCTGCAGCAATTTGCGGAAAGTTGCACTTTTGTCACGTAGTCGTAGTCTGTAGTCGTCGTTAGTTCCGTTCTTGCCGGATGTTTTTCCGGGAGCAGCGATGTCGGCGATTTGATGTATTACCGGATTCCTGATATTCACGATACATCAGTGAAACGGTCGCACGGGAAAATTCCCAATTCATCGCTACCTCGGAGATGCTGTGTTCGATTGCTCGACCTCCGACTATAACACCGCGTTCAAACTCGCTTAAATATTGGTAATCTGCCGTCGTAGCAGCAGTAACCGATCTTACAACTACGCTACACACTTGTCTTACATATACGTTGCCGACCGCAGCGCCATATTCTGCCTGTTTACATATTTCTGTATCTGAATACACGTGCCTATACCAGTTTCTTTATCACTTCAGTTTATATAAAAATTAAGGCTGTAGCTCACGATTTGATGGTTATTTTGTAAAGATAATAATATTTAGCATCACTGAGACATATATTTATGACAAAAGCAAACAACGTCTTGCCGAGTCGACTTCAAAACTATCACAGTCATCATCATCTTTCTTTCAAGGATTAGGCTATTACCTGTCACGAACGAACAAACGAAATCATTCCCATCTTGCTCGTGGTCTTACAGTATCACTTTTCCCATTCGGCTTGTAGTCGAGGATCTTCTGGGAAATTCTGTGACCTGGCATTCTTCAATCGTCACGATATTCTTGACTTTTTTCATCCATGTTGAAAATATTCAACTACGTTCTAGTATCTTCGTTTCTAATCATATCTCCTCTTGTGCAGCCTCTCGACTTTTTTAGGACTCTCATCGCAGCTCTTTCAATTTCATTTGCTTGTTTTTTTATTTTATTTTATTTTATTTTTTTTTGTGGCAACCCAGATTTTGCTTCACAGGAAGTGCCATTACCTTATAAAATTTCGTAATGATCTCTTTGTGTGCTTTATGACCCGATGTTCCGCAGGTGGTATCGCAGACGGCATTTATTTTCAATATCAGAGTCAAAATCTTAACTTATAACACATCCTAAATAAGAGATTTGAGACACTTGTTCTAAAACTAAATTATCGAAAATAATTTTGGATCTGACTCGATATTTTCTTGAGAATATCAATATTTTCGTTTTATTACTACAATTTTTAAAGTTGTACTTCTTACAAATTTCGTTCAGCTGTATACTGATCTTTGGAGGTCAGCTTCATTCTGCTGGATAATAAGGATGCCATCACCAAACAAATGTACGTTCAGACATTTCTCATTCATTATCTTAATTCCTTTGTTTACTTTATATTTCTATTTGTGAAGACTAAAGTTAATGTAAATATTAAAAAAGTGTAGGTGATAGTCCACGCCCTTCTCTAACGTCTTGGTTAATAATGATTTCTTCTAGTCGATTCCTACCTGTGTTTATTACAATGACTGTAGTTTTGTAAAGACTTTTCACTAGCTCTAATAGGTGATAAGGACGTACACATGTCCACATTAGACATAATCTGCCACTGGCTATCACGGTCCGCACGGTCAACAGCGTTCTCAATATCGATGAAGACCATAAGGGTTTCTCTATTAAGTTCTCTTTGTTCTTCTATAATATTTTTGATTAGAAACACATTGTCTCTGTGAGTACGATTTGCGTGAACGATGTGATCTAAATCCATTTTGTCCTTCAGAAATAATAGGTTCTGTGATATTGTTCATCCAGTTATTAATTATCTTTGATGTTATTTTGTAGCTAGATTTTAGAATACTGCTGCATGTCGATTTTGTGAAGTGCTATATATCCTTGTAATTTGAGATAAACAAACTTATCGTTCAGTAAGGAATTTTTGTTCAACTCCGACCAATCGACATTTGAAGATAAAATGAAAGGAACCATCGAAATTAGAGGTAAAACATGATATGCATCAAGATCAACTAACGTATGCCGAATGTTAATCTGGATGGAAAGTAATTTACTGCGCTGTGAGAAATTGGAGGTCTGTAACTCCCATGGAATTGGCCTTCAATCTTATTGGTGCGAACGTTTGTGATCACTTTGGAGCGGCATTATCATTCGGTGTTAATGGTGCAAGTTAATGGTTTGTTTTGAACATTTATTGAATACTTGTAAGAATATGAAATGCCTACAGCCGATCTCATGAAAATGTTCAAATATGTGTGAAATCTTATGGGACTTAACTGCTAAGGTCATCAGTCCCTGAGCTTACACACTACTTAACCTAAATTATACTAACGACAAACACACACACCCATGCCCGAGGGAAGACTCGAACCTCCGCCGGGACCAGACGCACAGTCCATGACTGCAGCGCCTGGGACCGCTCGGCTAATCCCGCGCGGCCCAATCTTATGATCTTATTTATTGTGTAGCTAATAGTGTCGGCGCTTCAGTGCGCCATCATCAGGCCTTAGTTGATGTTGAAGCGGTTATCACAATCCATATATATATATATATATATATATATATATATTACATCAGCGGCCAACATACTGGTTTACGAAGGCTATTTGCAACTGTGATTTTACTGGCAATTGGAGTGCTGACACCACAGTTACAGATAGTCTGCTTAAACCATTTATGCTGGTCACTGACGCATCGTATACATGGATCGTGGTAACTCCTTCAGCACCAACTTGGGCCTGAAGATGTTTCATTGAGGCGACGAAACTGTTAGTTACACAATAAATAAGATCATAAGGACGGCTGTAGGTGTTTCATTTTCTTACAATAGCGAACAGCCGTGGTCCCCAAAACCTTAAGAAAATGGATACGAGCCGTGTGCGGCTCGTTTTGATGCCGTTCATAGCTTGGCATCTTGTAATAGCGATAGTGGCGTCTCGTTTACTTAGTGTGTCCACTGGCGACAATAAGTTTGCTCGCCTTGTCTATCCATGAGTGGCAGCAGCAGCGCTTGTCGATAGCGCGTACTGTGGCACCATCTTTGGAGCAGCCTGTAGTATTTCCGGGTCGTCATGAGTCGCGCGAGTGGAGTTGGGACGGAGCAGCAGTGAGGGCCGGACAGCCAGTATTCGCCCGACCGCTGGCGACACACATGCACCGTCCGAAAGATGTGGTCGCGAGCTTGCACGACCACATCAAGGACCGGATTCAGCGAGTTTTAGTAGAATGGACGGCGATATTCGAGTAGTGCAACTTTCACCTTTGTGTGTGTGTGTCCGCCCGTCGAAGTGCCCTCATGGCAGTAAGTTGTCAGTCGACGATTTATACTGGGATCTTTTCCATGACTGACTTGACTGGGGACGACTGTTGGTTGGTCGTTCGGTCGGTCTTCGAAGCGGACGACGTGCATTTGGTTTCCCGACCGCTTCTGGCTTCTCTGTGTTTGTGCCGACTTATAATTCGTGTTTGCTTTGAGCACTATGGGACTTAACTTCTGAGGTCATCTGTCCCCTAGAACCTAGAACTACTTAAACCTAACTAACCTAAGGACATCACACACATCCATGCCCGAGGCAGAATTCGAACCTGCGACCGTAGCGGTCGCACGGTTCCAGACTGTATCGCCTAGAGCCGGCCGAAGTGGTCGAGCGGTTCTAGGCGCTATAGTCTGCAACCGCGCGACCTCTACGGTCGAAGGGTCGAATCCTCCCTCGGGCATGGATGTGTGTGATGTCCTTAGGTTAGTTAGGTTTAAGTAGTTCTAAGTTCTAGGGGACTGATGACCTCAGAAGTTAAGTCCCATAGTGCTCTAGTGCTCAGAGCCATTTGAACCATTTGTAACGCCAAGAACCACTCAGCCACTCCGGCCGGCCGTCTGTATTGTCTCACAGTGACTGGTGTTAGTGTTGTTTGAGACATTGTAGTATTGTCTTCACGGATCCGTGTGTATCTTGTGTGGTTTTCAATGTCCAGTTATTTAATTGCTGCCTGCGTTCTGGTGTCGGTAGTTCGGCTTCGTACGGAGCAGCGAGGAGGTTCGCAGCGTGAGGGCAGGCCCGGCCCGCTGGTGGCGTGCAGGCACTGTCGGACTGAGTGACTGTAGCCGACGCCTGAACCCAGGACGTTTGAAGTTGAGTGAACTGTGTCCAGTACCGAAACCTCCACTGTTTAAGACCTCGCTGTTGTTTGTGTGTTGCTGCTCCTAGGGTCGGTGAGACCAACTGCAGCAAGTGGAGTCTGTCAGATTACTCTTTGATGTTAGTTTGGATTTAGTATTATTTTTATTAGTGAAGTGCAACCAACTGTATTTTATGCGTTGTTAAAAAACTAGAAACCCGCCTCGATTGCGAAAAAAGCACCTAGTGTTAACCTAGGTTTCGGCATAGATAACTACACCTTCTTCAGAACAATAAAACCCACAAGTGCCTTGAAGACCTTTGCCAATGATTAAAGAAACACCATAGCTATACATTTATAAACGAAAAAAAGTTAAGTTGTGGTTTTGACTTTGTACATATGTACTGTTTGTGTTTTCCTTTTTTTCGTTTATAAATGTATAGCTATGGTGACCTGGAGGTTAACGTACTTTTCTGGCAGTGTACCTTTCCTCGTCGTGTTGATACTGTCCGACACGGCGGCCAGTTCGACAGCCTCTTGAACTGTACTGTGCATATGTTTTCGGGAAGTCTACCTTGGTTCTAGTATTTCCTTCGGTCTTGGGTGAGTTTCTGAAGCCGTGGTGCTGTCCTCTTCGCCCTTGCCTAAAAATATTCCATTGTTTTACCGGTTATGAAACGTCCCCTTAGAACAATTTATACATATGAAACGTCCACTTAGAAAAATTTATACACGACTGTGCTGATAAGCCTCTTACACTATTTGCTTTTCAAACAGCTGAGCAAAACTGAACGTACTCAAACATTCACTAAAGTGACACACACTATTTTTTAGCGCAACGCAATCTGACTATCAAAGATTCCTGCAAAAGAATGGCCCTGACTAACATTAACCTATACCTTTCACAAATCACTTACCTCACAAAAATCTCCGTTACTCGAACTACTGCAATACAGCGAGCGCCACTACTGCCAGCTAAATAAAAGATTCAAACTACGGAAGTCACTAACTACTGATAGGGATAGTTATCAAATGAAAGATTTTAAGAGAGAACAAACAATGTATTTACCTTAATAGTCATAATATATGTAGCAGTTCATGACAAATTACAAAACTTCGCCCTCTCTCTCCCCACATCCACCACTGCTGGCGGCTCACCTCCAACTGCGCAACGCTACGCGCTGTTAACATCCAGCTGCCCCTCTGCAATGGCAGACAACAATGCAAACTAGCCACAGACTGCACACAGCACAGCCAGTGATTTTCATACAGAGCGCTACGTAACATTGCCAATAAGAAAACATAAACAGCCTACTTACATAAAGAAAACATAAACAGCCTACTTACATAGCCCCCATGCTCCCCACAAAAAATTTTACAAATTTTTTTGGCCAGTGGCCAGTAATGATTTGATAAAATTTTTTATAATTACAATAACAAAGATATCCAATGCACACACTTATTGATACAATGTTGGTCAAAAGCTAAAATTTTCTCACAGTCCATAAAGACAGTCCTGATCATTCATCACAGTAAAACTGCCGTTTCTTTTATCAAAGTCTGAGCAGTAAAAGACAATGCACACGGAAGTAGTGGATGTCCATGCAGTCTTGAAGAAGTAGTGTTGTCCTTCCAACAGAAAGACAGTGCTGACTCTTGACATGCTGACAGGTAATGGGCCACAACAGAGCAAACCCACAGCAGAGTCAGTCGAAGTTTTGAAGAATATTGGTAGGTAGGTCATCACAGAGCAGACCCACTGCAGTCCTGGTAGAGAGTATGGTATTGGTGGGCCACCAAAGATGCAGACCCACTGTAGTCCTTGTAGATATTGGTATTGGTGAGTCATCAAAGGTGTAGACCCACTGGAGTCCTTGTAGAGATTACGGTATTGGTGGGCCACCAGAGGTGTAGACCCACTGCAGTCCTTCCATCTGTTGTGAATGTGCAGGTGCACAATCACCATTGAAGATTCTTGCAGAGAATAGCAAGTCCATAAACCACCACTTGTGCACGCACAAAGTTTTTGGAATTGTCCTTAGAACCAGCAATGCTGTTATCCAGTCCCTTGCTGAATTATTAACACACGTGCAAACACTAACAGTCCCAACTTCTCACATATTGTGCATTACTATGACCAACAGAAATATGTGCAGTGAAATGAATGCTTACAAGTTACTTAATTTGATGAACTGGTCTCAATTACAATATTATAACATGAGAATACAATTACAAAGGTACAAAATACATCATTAAAGAACATAACAGTACAGATAACATTTGTAGTACAAGCTTTACAACAGAATAGAAATAAACATATACATCAGTGTTACAGGAATTATGACATAAGTACATAAATAAAAGATCAGAATAATTATTGAAACATCAACTTTTCACATGAGCATTAAAACAGAACAGAATACATAATGTCTAAGCATATTTACAAGGAAAATAACATATTATTAGTGCCAATTATATTTGAGGATAACAGTATTCCTCATCATAATGAATGTAGCTTAGTATTAGAAGAAGAAAAATTCTATGAAACTACACAGAGACAGGAAGAAAACAAATACACAAGGGTACACAAACACATAGTGGGATAACACAAAAGGAAAGGACAGGGTTTGTTTTACTGCAGTATTTTGCATGGAGATCTCCCTTCGTTCATCATTATTCCCAAAAAGTCCTATCTAAGCTTGCTTTCTGTATTCTGTTCACATCCTCTGTCAAAATAGTTTTTCTCCACTGTACAGTATACCTTTTTTTTTTTTTGCCCAAACCATTTTCATATAGCTTCTCAATACATTTCTTCCAAGTCATCATAGTTAGTTTCTTATATAGTCTACCCCTCTTAAGCTAACTTAAATCTACTGAGCTCAGATGCTAAACTAAGGGACGAGGCAATGCAGCAGCATATAACAAATTAACACAAACAGCAATGCAAAAAAATGGAAAATTGCAAAGCAAGCTACAGTAAATCTAAATTACCAAGCAATGCAACATTACAACTAATATGAGCCAATGAGCAGCAACAAGAAAAATAAGTCAGTAGTAAAACTAGCTTAACAGAGTAACACAATTTAAAATCCAGTAGCACTATGCCTGGCAAACAGCAGCAGCAACTTATATCTAAACATGACAAAGCTCAAGCAGAAAAAATATTACACTAAAATGGCCATGTCTAATACCTATGTCACATCTTAACACTAGAGTGATGCATCACGAGAACTTACACTAGCAGATAAGTTACCAAATCGTAAAGAAATTATTTATGCAATTCCTGTGAAGGGAAATGTCTATTTATGTGCCCTCGTTTTCTTGGAAGTAGATCATAAATTTCTTATTGGCTGGATCAGAAGGCATAAAATAACTATATTAGTACATATATTAAATTTTATTTTAACCAATGCTGCAGTGCAGCTAGAAACTAGATATTAAAGAAAATGAGCAAATCTCTCAACTACAAAAACAATAGATGTAAAATGTTTCTCATCATTTCATTAGGCATTTTAGTAAATATCATAAATTACGAGCTCCACAGTATGCTTTCAACAAGGAAATGTCAATAGCGAGGACAATAGCCTCCCCTTTCTTTTTTTCTACCTGTGCTTCTGACGAGGCACTCACTAATGACTTGTTCTCCCGGCGTCTGACACAGCTGCGTGCCCACGATGCATTACGTGCAGGTGGTCACTTAACTTTCTTACGGAAATATTTACGACAGCAGTTTCCGCTACAGTGACAGTCTCATATACAAATATTTCACAGGTCAAGAATTTGCGTTGCAAATGTGTAGAAACAAAATCCTATAAATATAACAGTGTCCAAAAAATTTTCGCCGGCATTGTGATACATTCACACATTTACACACATTTCATAACTCTTAAAGTACGATTCTTGGTTTCCAACATCCTTTTTCACAAGTCAAGAGTCCCTAAACACTACTCATTATTCCTTAACTTATTCGTCAACACTTCTTCAATATTTCATCATAACATACGTAGCATAATCAAATAACTCATATAGCATTAGCTTATTGACCATAAACATACCTCAGCAGCATAATACACATCGTCATTGTAATAATAACATCATAACACCTCAGTCAAATCTCAAAAACCTCCTAGCTTTCTGCAATAATTTCAAAACCTAAAGAAAATTCTCTGCTCATTTCAATAGTGTCATCTACATCAAACGTACTTTAAAATCATTCTCCCTTACCAAATACATCATTCAAAGCTCTCATAGTATCACAATGGTACCAAAAAATATGAACAGTTCACACAGTACAGACAAAATACAATTTCATAAGTGTGAAGTTACCCAACTGTGTAATTGCGTAAACATCTGTCACTGACGTAGTAAAAAAGTTTAGCTCTCAGTTAAATGATCAGATAGCTGTGTAATTTATGTGTTAGAGAAATATGGTACCGATGTGTAAAGTTGTATAAGCAAATACCATATTAGCTAGGGCTCCTTGTGCTTGCCAAACACATGGTACACAAAGTAGGCGTGTACCCCCCTGAGGTTTATTGTAATTATACCCTCAGGTGTTACAGATTACAGCAATGGAATGAAATGTATCACGGAAAACTTTTGTATCATTGTACTTCAAATATCTTTAAAAATAAATGTTTTAAGTACAAAATTAATCACTGAAATGCGTGTCCTGTAGCGCTAAATGTGCATCTTGTTGTAAGATAATCACTGTGGAAGTATCGTAGTTATTTTCCTCTGAAAGCTAAGTTCTGCAGAAGCCAATGTACTTACCTCATGATAAACAAAAGTGAAATGCTTTGCGTAGAGATATCTTAGTTATTACGATTATTGTTGTGATGATGAAAGTACTGTGCTGTAACGTATTGTTGTGCTACGAAAGAGGCTGTCTCATTGTAGCTATACCACAAAAGTTACTATTAAACATGTTTTACTTTCCAGAAGAATTCAGAAAAACTGTGCAGATATGAAACAGAAACACCGCAAAAGCAACATTGTAAATTGTCACTCATTAGTAGCGTCGTGATAAAATCGTGTAGCTGTCACATTAACTAACCACTGTGTCATCTGTTCGCAATGACAATGCATTCGTAATTTCTGTTTGAATAAGTTCTCTTGGTTCTTGACTGGATATTTAACTTTAAACATTGTTGCATGGTAACAGTTTCTAAAGCATACTAGTAATGTGAAGTGAAACGTTTTATGGCAAAGACAAAGTTAAAAAGCAGATTATCTTTCAATAAACGGTTTTACATGTGAAATGTGGTGTAAACCTTTACTCTTCCTAGTACACAGAGTTTCAGCTTTAACGCAATTATCATGTGGTATACGTCGGTAAAGAATACTGGAATTTTTCTCAAGGTTAGCGTCTATGTTATTTTTCCCTGAGCCAGCGGGCGCAAGTGGCTGCCTGCGATGTGAGTCATTGTCTGTTTCTTTGTTGGCGTGCATCGTTACTGGGATTAGGAGGCCTAACTTCTACAAATTCGCCTTGCCGAGAGGGCTCTGCTCTGTTTAAATCCCGCCAGTTCTGATGCAATTCAGGTCTGTCGTTTCGATCACATCGTCTGTCGTCATGTCGGTAGTTCCTGTAGTTTCTTTCTTGTCGGTTAAGTGGTGGAGAATTTCTCCCTGAATCGTAACTGCGCGCTGGACCGTTGCGTCTGACGTTATTCGGTCTCCCTTGATAATAATTGTTTTGGTTCCCATATTGTCTGTTTCTCTGATTGTCTCTGTGATAGTCATTACCGCGGAGAGGTGATCTTTCCCTGTAATTATTACTACTCTGCCAACGGTTGTCATACGGGTGGTGTCTGTTTTGGTCACGACTTACGTTATGAGAATAGCCTTGTCGTGTCCAGTTATTATTTCTTTCATCGCGGAATTGCGACGGATGTGACCTGTAGTTGTTGTGTTCCTATTTTTGCATCCCGCGACTGCCGGTGTCAATTTCTAGTTCTTGTAACAGTCCCTGAAAAGCTTCAATGTCGTCTTTGCAACGTCCTGCTAAAATAATATGTCTCAAATGTTCACGCAGTTTTATTAAGCAAATGCGGATGAGTTCTGAGGGGCTGTATGGGTTTGACAGGTACTGATTCTTGTGCAACATGTCTTCAAAATATTTCACAAGACTGGAAAATTCAGATTGTTCGAAATGTTTCATCATTATGATGCCATGTTTTACTCGGTCTTGTGTGGCTTGAGACCAATATGCTGAGAGGAAGGCATGGTAAAATTCTCCTTCACTGTGGCAATCGTGAATGACCGATCGCATTCTTACAGCTGGTTCATTCTCTAAGTAGCCACCCCATATTGGGGTGCGAGTGTCCACTGAAATACGTAATTCTTGTATTACCTGTGTCAGCTGTTCTTGTACTTCCCAGATTTCTCTTTGGTGTTGCGTATTAATTTGATTCAGGTTTTGTTTCAGTTTCCTAATTTGTTCGCACTCTTCTGTGTCATTAAAGACTACTGATTTTGTGTCATTCAGATTATCATCTACCTTCGTAGATAAGTTAGTGACCTGATCCGAAAGTTCGGCTACTTTCTCTGATAATGAACTAATTTCCTCCATGTGTCTTTCTGAACCAATTTTCAGTGTATCTACTGTGTCCTTTAAGTTTTCCTGAGTTTTTGCAAGTTGCGTAACCGAATCGGTAGATGCAACTGAGTCCATTTTAGCTTGCAAGGTCTCATGATTTTCATGAACAATAGTTTGCAATTCTTTTATGGCTGCTTCGTGAATCTGTAATGCATTTTCATGACACTAAAAAATAGGTTGGAAATGCTCACAAATTTGTGTTTTTACGTCATTACAGATTTTTTGACATTTAATTTCGATGTTATGTAACTCAGTAGTTAAATCTTCACGTGTTTCTTCAAGTGTGGTGTCTAACTTTTGAAGCTTTTGTTCCACTGTGTCTACCTTTTTAAGATTTTGTTCCACTGTGTCTAACTGTTGCTGTGTTTGTCTCTGGTATTGTTCCATTGTGTCTAACTTTTGATGCTTTTGCTGTGTTTGTCTCTGATTTTGTTCCATTGTGTCTAACTTTTGAAGCTTTTGCTGTGTTTGTCTCTGATTTTGTTCCATTTGTTGCATTAATTGTAATAACAATGCATTAGTGTCTGGAATCTGTTCCTCTACGCTTTTCGGCAGTGCATTTGCACCAGCAACATTCACATTTTGACAAGCAGAAAATGTGTCTTGACTCACTTGAGGAAATGGTGAGGACCCAAAACCTAAGTCTACATTATTTGCAATATTGTGTTCTGTCATTTCGGATTCCTGAGGCGAGCTGTTGCCGACCGATCGATCGATAATGCTTCCCTGTTCACTACCTGTTTCACTGTCTACACCATTATTTGCCGCCCGCTCCATTTCCCTATGCACAGTTACCAAATTACTACTTCGAATGTCTGTTAATTCACTACCCAGTGGTGCTGATAACCTACGCTCGTCGTCACTATTATTTCTCAGTTTACTTTGGATTCTAGTGTTACGTTTTTCACACGCCATTATTGTCACAATATTTCACACCATAACACAGAAAAGCACAATTTGAAGAGCAGAAATAAGAGAGCACATTAACATAGTACTGAAAATAATATCTAGTTAATTGCAGCTGCGAAATACTTGGTGCAAATCTACATGCATTCCACAACTGTTTTACTGTGCAACAATGAAAAACCACAACTACCAAGGAAATTCTCTCTATAATTACGCGCTAGCAATAAACAAAAGCTACACTAAATGCACAAACTACAAGAAAAAGTCAGAAGATTCCAGTGAGGTATACTAGGCTAAGGGTCGACATATGAAACGTCCCCTTAGAACCATTTATACATATGAAACGTCCACTTAGAAAAATTTATACACGACTGTGCTGATAAACCTCTTACACTATTTGCTTTTCAAACAGCTGAGCAAAACTGAACGTACTCAAACATTCACTAAAGTGACACACAATATTTTTTAGCGCAACGCAATCTGACTATCAAAGATTCCTGCAAAAGAATGGCCCTGACTAACATTAACCTATACCTTTCACAAATCACTTACCTCACAAAAATCTCCGTTACTCGAACTACTGCAATACAGCGAGCGCCACTACTGCCAGCTAAATAAAAGATTCAAACCACGGAAGTCACTAACTACTGATAGGGATAGTTATCAAATGAAAGATTTTAATAGAGAACAAACAATGTATTTACCTTAATAGTCATAATATATGTAGCAGTTCATGACAAATTAGAAAACTTCGCCATCTCTCTCCCCACATCCACCACTGCTGGCGGCTCACCTCCAACTGCGCAACGCTACGCGCTGTTAACATCCAGCTGCCCCTCTACAATGGCAGACAGCAATGCAAACTAGCCACAGACTGCACACAGCACAGCCAGTGATTTTCATACAGAGCGCTACGTAACGTTGCCAATAAGAAAACATAAACAGCCTACTTACATAAATAAAACATAAACAGCCTACTTACACGGTGATCGAACTTTAGGCGGATTGGTTAGTCGGTCGGTCGGCGCTTAAGCTACCCCTAGTGTGAGTTGCCATCCTGTTACGTGAATACAACTCTTGGTTGCCTGTCTCACCGCTTACACAGCTGTAGTCACCTTCCTCAGGTCAATCCAGGAGTACTGTCTGTGGATCACTCCATCTTCTTTTGACAAGTTGTCATAATTGATTAAATTTTATCCTAATGTTTTAACATGTTATTGCCTTACCCACTTCTAATTCCGGTCTTCGCCACCCGGTGTGGCCGTGCGGTTCTGGGCGCTTCAGTCTGGAACAGCGTGGCCGCTACTTCTCAGGTTTGAATCCTGCCTCGGGCATGGATGTGTGTCATGTTCTTAGGTTAGTTAGGTTTAAGTAGTTCTAAGTTCTAGGGGACTGATGGCCACAGATGTTAAGTCCCATACTGCTCAGAGCCATTTGAACCATTTGAACCAATTCCGGCCTTCAGCCGTTAATTGTTTGCAACACTACTTGTGGCCTTCAGCCGGCCAATAATTCGCAATTTTTTCTTAATAAGGCCTTCAGCCGTTAATATAGCTTGTTACCGTTTTGATTGTTAAGAAGAAAATATCTTTGAATTTGTTAAGGTGTAACAGCCTTCCTCACTTGTAATTCAGGCCTCCAGCCGTTGTGTATCTTGAAACTGCTTCTGGCCTTCAGCCGACGAATAATTGTGAACATTCTTAATAAGGCCTTTAGCCGTTGATTGTGTGTAACATTGCCTGTGTCCTGCAGCCAACAATTACTTGCAATTCTTCTAATAAGGCTTTCAGCCTACAGTGTAGTAAAATATTTAAAAATGATTGTTGAGAGAATTTTTTTTTAATAAAGTGTATGTGTTTTCTGCTTTCCTGCTTTCCCTAAGTCCCACGTCTCAGATGGACATACAGAAACTTGTTGTACATTCATCTCACAGAAAGTCGACCTCTGTGCCTCCCGGACACTCATTTTCCTTCTCCCTCCTAACGCACATGGTGAGTAATTAGCAGCTAATGTTTTTGCTGTTCTGTTAACACAACACTTTCAAATCAGCCTTACTAAAGATGAATTTGCGACCTCGCAGTCGAAGGGGTCCCTTGTTAATAAATTTTCGAACCACGCAACATTTAGATGGAGGAAAGGGCTGTTATCTCTGCCACCGAATCAGCACAGCATTACTATTGTGAGACCGAGCCACTACCATGTCAGATGTAGGAACTTTCAAGTCAAGTTATAATTTCACAATCACGGAACCTCATTCTGAAAATTTGCGTTGTGAAATCATGACCCACTGGCTCCCAACATCCACAACATGTGTGGCGTATTACCTTCAGTAAATCTACATATTACCTTCAGTAGTTCTATTCTATGTTAACCAGTTCCGCGACAATAACCCCGTACCTGCGCAGTTTGTCCTCAATTTTGACCTTGATCCTCATGTCAGGTTCATCAGATTTGCGTTTGCACAGGTTGTTATTAAATGCTTATTCAGAAGTTGCCATACGTTTCCGTTATTGTGTGAAGAATCAGTTCCCAATGATAGTACTTGAATACTATTTTATCCTAATAGTTAATTGTCTAATTTTTCAGATGCGAATAAATTAAAGTAATTGGATTACGTGTTTCAAGTAACATTTTATGGGCCTTCCCCAACCTTCATTTCAGAAACGGCAAAAGAGTTGTAAAATCAATTGAATGGATTATGTAGTGTCTTAAGAAATTATAAAATGAACATAAACTGTCGTATCGGCCGCCGTACAGCAGCCGTCAACTCGAGGCGGCGTGCTACAACACGCGCGGCACACAGCGAGTACCGCTGGCGCCGCACACGATGTCGACAACTGGCGCCAGTGAACGCGTCGTCGCGGGGTTAGCGGCAGCGGACACACCACTATCGATACGGATTACCCTGGCGGCGCTGCCCTTGCCACCAGAGTGAGCAACCGTATAAGGGCGCCATCTACCAACACTCTGACTGGCCGGACCTGCGGATTTAAGCGCGCTCCCTGAGCCCGTTTAACCAGTTCAATCTTCGCCGATGACTGTGTTACTACCCGGCTGCTGGATTCACGACGACCGAACCGTACTGTGGCCTCCCTGGCTGGAAAACTTGCGACGCGTCGGTATCGACTGGTTGGTAGAGGTTTGGACTTGTATTCTCTACTAGTTACTCTGATTTCTTCTTGGCACTACAGCCAGCGAAGTGTTGAGTAGTCGAACGTAAGTTTTATTTTGAGTGACAGAAGGTCAAATAAATTTGGTTATCACGGAATATGTGTTGTGTTATAGTGCAGACATAACATAAACAAAAGTGAATTGAAGTAGTAAGAAGTATAGTTGTAATATACCAGGTGAAGGTGAGAAAAAGTAATAAAGACACTAGACACAAAAAATGGCTGACGAGTTTTTTGATTTGGGTAACAAAATAAGAGACTATGGCAGAAGTAAAGTAGAATATAAAATCCACTTTGGCAGTACCAAGAAAGACTTTTCTGGAAAGAGAGAAATTTCTTAACACTGAATAAATTTTTGAGTGTAAGAACACTTTTTTTTTTTGAAAGTCTTTTGGGTAAGACAACATGAATATTGGTGCTCCTCACTGTGACAATGGCATATGCTATTAGCGGGCGGAGGGACGGTAAACAGAGAAACAGACACCGTAGATGAATACGCACATGTGACACCGCTGAAAAATTCGCACGTGTTGAGTAGAGTTGACAAGGAAGATTGAACTGCACGACGTATTCAGTGAGCAGTAAGCGTGAAGGCGGTACGAATGAGGGCTCTCAGGAGGTCGCTCTTTTTCTCTTTTGGACGCGGAACTGTTTTTCAGCTTTCCGATAAGTCCTTTCGTCGTCAATAGAGCAGAATCAACGAGATGTGTGCGCCTGGCGTGTAGGCTCGGAAGAATACAGCTCAGCCTGGAGGAGCGTGGTGCCCATTTCCCCGGCTTCGGCACAACAAGTCGGCGCTAAAGGAAAAGGAAACAAGCGGTGACGAAAGAAGTGACGAAAGAAAGGGGGGGGGGGCGGCGGGCCTGCGTTGTTTGGGATGCGGGTGGCGGCGCCGCTGTTTCACCACTTCGGCCGAGGGCTGCGCGCGCCTGCGGAATGCGAGATGAGCGCCGGCAGCTATCAGGAGCATTTGTGCCCTGCCGTCCAGGGCAGTCCTTTACTCGTTGGAACTTTTTTCCCCTAAATGCTTCGTCGTAGATTTCTGAAAGACTGTAAAACTGACGTACTTCAGCTTATTTTATTTTTAATGAGTGAATGTTGGACGAACCGCAAGATCCCCGACTATTGGTACACAGCGGAAGTTACCTCTCTTTTTCAAGAAATGGAAACATAACGACTGTAAAATCCGTTTGCTGTGTATCGTCAAATTGATCCTTTGTTTGAAATTTCGTTGCCTTCAATCTTCTACATCCCTAGCACTGTTCGAACTTTCCTTGTAACCACTGTAATGTATGTCAAGCGCAATTTTATGTGCATAACGTAGTAGGTCATTATAATGCCCATGCCGTAAACTGTATCGAGTATCCTTGAAACGCGGAGACACCAGTTTTTGTAACAAGTAAGCGTTGTCCTCCGTTGATTAAAGTCATATTGCTGTAGACTTATTCGAAATCTTTTCCTAACTGCATTTTGTCTGTGCTGCGGATGATCTTCCACACGCGTAATTATGTTTGGTGCCCGCTCGTTGGACGATTTTCTTCACTAGGTTTCACTGGAGACGGGCTTTGCCACTTCATATCCGAGAAGGATTATGAACCACATGGCTCGACGCCTGTTTCAGTACACTTTCACTTGTTAATCACTAATCTGCATCATTTTATCCATTGTTTTTCGGTGTTCGTCCGCGGCTGTTTTACTTTCATAAAATGAAGAACAAATCGCCTTCAGTCACAAGTTGCATTTATTTACTGCACTATGCATTTAGAGCCCTGAAGGCTCATTTTCAGGTGCTTTTTAGTGATTTAAATCAGGTTGAATGAAGAAACAGAGCTTAACAGCCACAATTTTTTCCACACCTTTAAAAGTTTATTTTTTCCTGAGGAATCAAATCTATAATAGTACAAACAGCTTACAACCTACAACATGGTGTGAAATAATTATTTTAATAATACCTGTGTACTAATAATACTATATCATATTATCTTCTGTGAAACACGAAAATCTATTTCCAGAATGAGATTTTCACTCTACAGCGGAGTGTACGCTGATATGAAACTTGCCCGCGAAAGGCAAGTGTCCCGAGTTCGGGCTCACAGTTTTAATCTGCCAGGAAGTTTCAAGAAAATCGATTATATTTTAGAAGTAGAACATCTGTATAAACGAGAATCTTTGGCATGCTTACGTTCTGCTACTACAATGTGCTAAAAGTGTGTGGCTATGTATATGTTCCAGTATGCACTGCAAAATTAAAGATGTATATTGTGTATACCAACTGCACAACAGAAGCAGACATCATACAATGGTGAACTGTACGTTATTTTCATATTATTAACGCTCCTAAACTTATATCTACAATATACCATGTTGTAACACAAAAATGTAATATCAACAGGCAAAAAACTAAAAAACCTGATGTAAATCACTAAAAAGCACCTGAAGATGAGCCTCCAGGGCTCGAAATGCATAGTGCAGTAAATAAACGCAACTTGTGACTGAAGGCGGTTTGTTCTTCTTTTTACGAATCTTCATCATTGTTCTCCTCGTGTACATCGCCCGCACAATCAAGCGGATACGACAACACATATTCCACTGACTCATCTTGCATAACTCTAGTGTTTAATCTGGCACTTCTTTCTTAATCCGCGAAATTCCTTGGTTTCCTTTCTGACGAAATGTCACATTCGGCAACTTTTGGCGTAGATATAATGCAATGTTCGCTTTGTTTATATTACCATTGCCCTTTTTTATATCAACAACACTAGCAGTGTAGCACTGTGAGTTACTCGTCGACTAAGCAATTCAAGTATGCTCTGTAGTCTTATGCTGTGCTCACCACTGGATTCCTCCAGTTCTGGCCCATTTAGCCAATAGCAAGCAATATTTTGGCGCGTGATAGACAATGTGTGGGACCTCGAATGCCGTAAACATCATTGGCCTTTTACGGCCCCGCACTCAAGAGGTTGCTTGTAACTTCTCGAAACATGTCAGTTTAGCTGGCGTATGAAGCTGACGAATGTGACAGAGCAGTTCAGTGTTTCAAGAAGAGAAGTGAGACGATAACATATAGAGTTAACTAACAAGTTGGACAAGAAGTAAAGTGATTCTTACGTGAATGCGACAGAAAATGTTACCTGGATTCACCACGCTTTTCAATACATGCCCTATTTGGTTGAATGGGGTCTGAATCTTCTGAGCTTCGAATGACCGGAATGCTCCACAAAGAACACCGGTTCCCTTCTCTGGGCTATTTTGTACTTGGTTAAGCAATGATTTCTTGTCTATCATTCTCCCCTGAAAAAGTCGTTTCTCGCTATTCCGGTTTCTCACTTTGGCAGCTGAGACAACTTCCCTTCGGCGTAGATACTTTTCTCTGCCACTCTGGAAAAAGTTTAGATGAACAGGTGTCCATTGGTCTTATATCTTTAAACGAAGATTTTTGTATCAGCTATGTGTTTGGCGGCGTCTCACGGGTTTCATTGGGCTATCTTGTGGCTTTTTTATCACCTGGAAGAAGGCAGTTCCTAGCGTCCACCCCAAAATTTGTCTTTCTACCTTTGGCTGACAATAGTATCACTAAAAAACTTCTCCTCTTCCCACCTCCTAAAAATATTTGCACGAGCGGACTGTACAGTATGTCATAACTGTTAACCATCTGCACGACAGCCCCAAGGGGTGGCACAAAGGTGCGTGGTGGGCCCGTTCGTAGCAATGACCTCCTCCTCTTGCTGGCCTTCTAAGAAGGGTCCTGACTGATCCAGTGCTCAGATCTGTGCATGTGTCACCCAGAGTGCTTACAAACCATTCTCTTTGTTTTCACCCAGCTTGAAAATCTGGTTTATATTAGTATGGAAACAGTCAAATGGTTCAAATGGCTCTGAGCACTATGGGACTTAACTGTTGAGGCAGGATTCGAACCTGTGACCGTAGTAGTCTCGCGGTTCCTGGCTGTAGCGCCTAGAACCCCTCGGCCACCCGAGCCGGCTGGGAACAGTCAATCTTACATTAAATATCACCTGATTTCCCTGATTATAATCAATTATTCAAGTCGAGGGTAGGTCTCTAATATAAATTCATATGAATTTGCATATGTCGCACGACTGTTCCAGAAAACTGTCCCATAACACTGACAGAATTACAACGTTATCTTACTGTTTCTTTGTTCATAAACTCTAATTACTTTCGCGAATTTCTCCATGATCTCCGCTGCTACTTGTTGTACCCTCACACTGAATAACAAGGCCATATGGAAAAGCCCTGTTTCACTCCCCCATCAGCTAATGCTTACCTTTCATGACCCTTGGCTCTTGTGATATCAGTAGGTTCTCTAAAGCGATCGTAAATTACCTTACGCTGTAGGCATTTTACCACTAATAACTTCAATGTTTTGAGAGATTATTTCACTCTACGTGGTCAAAAGGTTTCCTCTAAATCTGCAAATACTACAAATGTAGGTTTACCTTTCATTAGCCTATCTTCTAAGATAAGTCGTATGGTTTTGCCTCATATGTTCCTACTCTTCTGTGAAACCCTATCTAATCTGGTAACTGAAGAAAACTTCACAAGCCAAGATCGCTAAGAAAACGTCTTATTGGATGACCGGTTCCGACAGAGCCATGGTGTCATCATCGGATATTATGCGCTCGTAGTTCTACATATCGATTGAAAAGCATAAGTTCGGATGATGACACCTTAGCTTTGCCGAAGTAGGTAGTAAAATGTTTCTTTAGCGATCTCCACTTGCGAAGTTTTCTTCGGTTACCTTATATTGGAGAACGCTCCCAGACTGACCACGTAAGGAATATACACCAAAGTGATATCCCCCTCGTTGATGACTACGTCATTCTATTCTTCTTTAGATAATTTGTGATGTTTTACAACCATGTCTTATTAACCTAACGATTCTGTAATACACTTTTCAGAGCCTGCCGACTTTGGTGTTGGTATTATCCTATTCTTCTTGGAGTCTAAGGGTATTTCGCCTGTGTAATATATCTCACATACCGAGTGAAGCAGTTCTCATGGTTAGTCGTCCCGAGGATCGTAATAATTCCAAGTCAGTGTCATCTAGCCCTGGTAATTTGCTATGTGTTTCATTGCGATTGCTTTCTTCTTCTCACAGTATCGCATCCTGCTGCTCATTGTCATTCACTTCCTCCTCCCATTCCATAACATTAGACTCTATTTCCTCTACGTAGTCCATCTATGATGTTCAGCCTTCCCTCGTTTGCTTAGCACTTGCTTTAAGCCTGAGGTTTTGCTGTTAGTACAGCCGCCTCTCTCTTGAACATTCCGATAAGCAATGTGCATTATTCCAGTATCTATGCGTGTTTTTAAAGCTTTGCAATTCCTTTCCAGCCATTCCTATTGACCATTTTGTACATTCCCTCACTCATAAACTTTAGACGACTGGTTTTTTTGCCTGTTTCATGTGTTGCTCTTTGATGTTTTCTCAATATCTTGTATGTTGTAGAAGGATTTATATTGCACATAGGGTAAATTTGCAATTGCGAATAATGTTACCACCGGCTGTAGAATGGAATGACGACAGTGAAAATTTGTGCCGGACCGGGCACAGACATATAGTAAGATGAACCACGGTCTCCGTTATACACTTCAGATATCTGAAATGCACCATAAGCAATAACTTTTCGGTTGTTAAAAGCCCCCAGCCCTGATACAATCTCCTCTTTACCACCACAAACTAGAGCCACAATAACACAACCATTGCCATGTGCATTAGCATTAGCATTAGTAAGTGTAAAATTCAGTACGCATCCACAGAACATTGAAGTTCCATGAAGAATAACTTGCGCACCTACTCCGCTCTTCGTAGTAATAGATACGGGGTGTTCAAAAATTCTCTCCGCAGTGCGGTATGATTGTTAGCCGCGCGTGCCGTATGATTGTTCGCCTGCCTGGGTTACTTCCCTTCAAGTGGACCCTCCCAACATTCCACTGTTTCGTTTATCTTAGCCAGCGTTAGTAGTATCGCTGGTGTGTGTCTTTACGTGTTGACGTGAACGTTTAAGTTTAGTTCCTTTGTTCGTTTGTTTCGTTTTTGTCAGTGTTAAAATGCTAACCATTGAAGAACGTGTGTTTTTTAGTCGAACAAGTGTTCAAAGCTGGCGGTAAATACATAGTTCCAGTTCGTCAAACATTTAATTCAGTTTTCCCGGAGACAACACTCCCAAATCGCGATACTGTGCGAGATTCGATTAACAAATTTCGAAGTACGGTTTCAGTGGCAGATGCACCGAGAAGTGCATTCTGAGGATACAATACTGGATATTTCCGATAAAATGTCCGCGAGTCTGAACAAGTCAGTAAGAAAACCCGCCCAGGAAATCGATGTTAGTGCCGGAACGGCCCACAAAACTGTAAGAAAAAAATTAGATTTCCCATACAAATTGACAGTCGTGTAAGTCGTGGCAAGAGACTGCATTGTTGTCAATTGTTCAAAAATTTCGTTCAACAAAAGGGAAGGAATATTCTTAACGAAACGTTTTTCACTGATGAGGCGTGATATCAGTTATCCAGGTACATGAACTCGCAAAATTCTCGTATGTGGAGTACTGCAAATCCATTGTGTATTCATGAAGAACCACTTCATTCTGTGAAAATAGGAGTTTGGATTGCAATTTCTAGACGTCCGATTATGGGTCCCATTTTTTTTTCGACTAAACAATAAACGCACAACGATACTGCAGTTATATTCTGTAACCATTCATAGGAGAACTTCTGTTAAGTGAAATACTGAACGGTTATTTTCAACAAGATGGTGCAACCGCGCATACAGATCGCATGTCAACGTCACTGGTTGCTGATGTTTTTAGTGAGCGCATAATTTTACAGGGACTTTGGCCTTCACGATCGCCTGACCTAACACCACCTGACTTTTTCTTCTGGGGTGCAGCGAAAGCAACTGTCTATAAAAAACGGCCGACGTTCATCTAATGATTTTTCTGACGTTTCGCCAGCACGAGTGGCTGGCATTGTCAAAGCTTCACCCTCCATTACCGGTGGTGAACTGGAGGCGAGCTCGCGGCCGCAGGCTATATGTACCTGGCGCGCCAACGTCCGAGGGCTTCTCCGCGGTCATTTCCGGTGCGTTTCTCCTCTTGCTACCTGCGACGGTCGTTCGCTGCAGTACGGGAAGCCAGGATCCGTTTACCTTAAGGCTTTCCTCTTTCTTGTTGAAACTGTTCGCGTGTTTTTGGGTTTCTACAGCTTCTCTGAACAGGCGCGTGTGATAGTGCTTCTCTACAGACAGAACTTCCGTGTCGGCGAATTTTATTACGTGGTCGGTCTCATTCAGTGTGTGCTCTGCCACGGCCGATTTCTCCACCTGCCCCAACCTGCAATGTCGCTTATGCTCTTTGATCCTGGTGTTAATGGATCGTCCAGTCATTCCGACATAAACTTTTCCGCATGTGCAAGGTATACGGTATATTCCCGACATTGCAAGTGGGTCTCTTTTCTCCTTCGCCGATCTAAGACACTCTTTGATCTTCCTTGTCGGTTTGAAAATCGTCTTTACGCCGTGTTTGCGCAATATACGGCCGATTCTGTCCGTCACTCTGGGAATGTATGGCAGAAAGGCCATACCCGACATTTCTTTTTCTGGTTCCTTACTTCGCCGAGTGTTTGGCTCTGTTACACTTCTAATGTAATTTGTGGAGTACCCATTGCTCCTCAGAACAGTTTCCAGGTGTTGCATTTCTCGTTTGAGGTGTTGAGGCTCACATATTCGTCCTGCTCTCGTTACGAGCGTACTAATCATGCCTCTTTTCTGGCTCGGGTGGTGGTTTGACAGTTTGTGCAGGTATCGGTCCGTGTGTGTCGGTTTTCGATACACGCTGTGTCCCAATTTTCGCCGTCCCTTGTGACCAGCACATCTAGAAATGGCAGTTTCTTGTCCTTTTCTACTTCCATGGTAAATGTTATGTTGGCCTGGAGGCTGTTCAAGTGTCTCAGGAATTCACCGAGCTGTTCTTCACCATGGCTCCACACCACGAAAGTATCATCGACGTACCTGTACCACACCTTAGGTTTGCAAGTCGCCGAGTCCAGTGCCTGTGCTTCGAATTGTTCCATGAAGAAGTTGGCCACCACTGGACTGAGAGGACTACCCATGGCGACGCCTTCCAGCTGTTCGTAGAAATCGCCATTCCACGTGAAATAGCTCGTGGTGAGACATGCATGGAAGAGCTTTTTGATGTCTTGCGGGAACATGGAACCGATGTGCTCCAGAGCGTCGCTGAGTGGCACTTTCGTAAATAACGAAACAACATCGAAACTGACCAGGATGTCGTTTAGCGCAAGTTTCAGTTTCTTCAGCTTCTCAATGAAATGTCCTGAGTCCTTAATGTATGTGTCGGTCTTTCCCACGTGTGGCTGGAGCAGAGAGGCCAAGTGTTTCGCCAGTTTATACGTTGGTGAGCCAGGAGCGCTAACGATCGGTCTCAGTGGAACGTTGTTCTTATGGATCTTGGGTAATCCATACAGCCGAGGTGGTAGGGCTTCTATGTTGCGCAGGTTTCTCTGTATGTCCGCCGGCAGAGAAGATGCCTTGATTAATCGATTCGTATTCCGAGTGATACGCTGTGTCGGATCTGCGCTTAGTTTTCGGTACGTCGTCGGATCTAATAGGTCTCGGATCTTTTGCTCATAATCTTCGGTCTTCATTACGACGGTCGCATTCCCCTTATCGGCAGGCAGTACCAATATACTCTTGTCGGCGTTGAGATTCTTAATGGCTTGTACCTCTTCTTTCTTCAGGTTGCAAGCTGGTGGTTTTGCTTGGCGCAGTATCCTGGCTGTTTCAGTGCGTATTTCCCCTGCCCTTTCACAAGGAAGAGTCCGAATGGCTGCTTCGGTGTTGGCAATGATGTCCTCCATAGGTATAGTTCTCGGGATGATAGCGAAATTCCCTCCTTTTTGAAGAACAGACACTTCCTCTTCGGTCAATTGTCGTTCAGTGAGGTTGACCACTGTGTGTGACATGTCGGGAATCGCCTTGTCGGTCTGCTTCCGGCATCTTTCAAACTTTTTCTTTTGCCGCTCGGTGCAGCGCTCGAGTTCGTTCTGACGTCAGAAAAATCATTAGATGAACGTCGGCCGAAGAACCCGATACAGAAGCCAATAGGCAGTTTGTCAACAAGTGGCCACGAAAGCCTTAACAATTTTGTATTACGCCTCTACGGGGAGGAGATTTGCAGATTGTACCGACGCCTTAACCAACGACGGAAGAAGAAAGCGCGACTGATGTCCTCTCTCGCCTTTCTGTCACGGTGCCGAGATGAATGTGCTACACCGAAGTTCTTGAGATGCAAGCGCCTATTCACCACCGCCCGAGCACATCGTATCTACGACAGAATGGAATGAGCTTTTCTTCGTGAGCGAATACATACAACACGGAGAGACTTGGCAAGAACGGATCAGGAACTTCTGGACATTTTCTATCAACTAAGTAGCAGAATGCATCGAGACGACTGGGACAAGTTCGACAGCATCACTGACAGGAGCATACAGAACGAACTCGAGCGCTGCACCGAGCGGCAAAAGAAAAAGTTTGAAAGATGCCGGAAGCAGACCGACAAGGCGATTCCCGACATGTCACACACAGTGGTCAACCTCACTGAACGACAATTGACCGAAGAGGAAGTGTCTGTTCTTCAAAAAGGAGGGAATTTCGCTATCATCCCGAGAACTATACCTATGGAGGACATCATTGCCAACACCGAAGCAGCCATTCGGACTCTTCCTTGTGAAAGGGCAGGGGAAATACGCACTGAAACAGCCAGGATACTGCGCCAAGCAAAACCACCAGCTTGCAACCTGAAGAAAGAAGAGGTACAAGCCATTAAGAATCTCAACGCCGACAAGAGTATATTGGTACTGCCTGCCGATAAGGGGAATGCGACCGTCGTAATGAAGACCGAAGATTATGAGCAAAAGATCCGAGACCTATTAGATCCGACGACGTACCGAAAACTAAGCGCAGATCCGACACAGCGTATCACTCGGAATACGAATCGATTAATCAAGGCATCTTCTCTGCCGGCGGACATACAGAGAAACCTGCGCAACACAGAAGCCCTACCACCTCGGCTGTATGGATTACCCAAGATCCATAAGAACAACGTTCCACTGAGACCGATCGTTAGCGCTCCTGGCTCACCAACGTATAAACTGGCGAAACACTTGGCCTCTCTGCTCCAGCCACACGTGGGAAAGACCGACACATACATTAAGGACTCAGGACATTTCATTGAGAAGCTGAAGAAACTGAAACTTGCGCTAAACGACATCCTGGTCAGTTTTGATGTTGTTTCGTTATTTACGAAAGTGCCACTCAGCGACGCTCTGGAGCACATCGGTTCCATGTTCCCACAAGACATCAAAAAGCTCTTCCATGCATGTCTCACCACGAGCTATTTCACGTGGAATGGCGATTTCTACGAACAGCTGGAAGGCGTCGCCATGGGTAGTCCTCTCAGTCCAGTGGTGGCCAACTTCTTCATGGAACAATTCGAAGCACAGGCACTGGACTCGGCGACTTGCAAACCTAAGGTGTGGTACAGGTACGTCGATGATACTTTCGTGGTGTGGAGCCATGGTGAAGAACAGCTCGGTGAATTCCTGAGACACTTGAACAGCCTCCATGCCAACATAACATTTACCATGGAAGTAGAAAAGGACAAGAAACTGCCATTTCTAGATGTGCTGGTCACAAGGGACGGCGAAAATTGGGACACAGCGTGTATCTAAAACCGACACACACGGACCGATACCTGCACAAACTGTCAAACCACCACCCGAGCCAGAAAAGAGGCATGATTAGTACGCTCGTAACGAGAGCAGGACGAATATGTGAGCCTCAACACCTCAAACGAGAAATGCAACACCTGGAAACTGTTCTGAGGAGCAATGGGTACTCCACAAATTACATTAGAAGTGTAACAGAGCCAAACACTCGGCGAAGTAAGGAACCAGAAAAAGAAATGTCGGGTATGGCCTTTCTGCCATACATTCCCAGAGTGACGGACAGAATCGGCCGTATATTGCGCAAACACGGCGTAAAGACGATTTTCAAACCGACAAGGAAGATCAAAGAGTGTCTTAGATCGGCGAAGGAGAAAAGAGACCCACTTGCAATGTCGGGAATATACCGTATACCTTGCACATGCGGAAAAGTTTATGTCGGAATGACTGGACGATCCATTAACACCAGGATCAAAGAGCATAAGCGACATTGCAGGTTGGGGCAGGTGGAGAAATCGGCCGTGGCAGAGCACACACTGAATGAGACCGACCACGTAATAAAATTCGCCGACGCGGAAGTTCTGTCTGTAGAGAAGCACTATCACACGCGCCTGTTCAGAGAAGCTGTAGAAATCCAAAAACACGCGAACAGTTTCAACAAGAAAGAGGAAAGCCTTAAGGTAAACGGATCCTGGCTTCCCGCACTGCAGCGAACGACCGTCGCAGGTAGCAAGAGGAGAAACGCACCGGAAATGACCGCGGAGAAGCCCTCGGACGTTGGCGCGCCAGGTACATATAGCCTGCGGCCGCGAGCTCGCCTCCAGTTCACCACCGGTAATGGAGGGTGAAGCTTTGACAATGCCAGCCACTCGTGCTGGCGAAACGTCAGAAAAATCATTAGTTTAACGTCGGCCGAAGAACCCGAGACAGAAGCCAATAGGCAGTTTGTCAACAAGTGGCCACGAAAGCCTTAACAAATTTGTATGATTAGACGAATTGAATTGTGTATTCAACAACAGGGGGGACACTTTCAACATTTAATGTGAAAATTTGTAAGTAAAAACGAATATTCAATAAATTAATAACTTGTATTTCACTGAGTTTCATTTCGGTATATTCACTGCGGCATACGGCACGCTCGGTTAAGAATCATACGGCACTGCAGAGAGACTTTTTGAACAGCCCGTATTATCAATAGCTTTATACAGTGTAAAGCGCGAACGCCTTCTCCTCCTAAAATAACGCGGCGTAACTTGCTGTGTCGATGCTGCTGCACGTGCGGCTGCTCGACGACTTAAGCCGTGTTACCAGAAACGTCACTTTTATAGCTGCCAGTTATCAGAGCAGCGCCGTCCGTATCAGCTTCCGGTCTGGGAGCAATAGCGCGCGTGACGCTAAGTAAAACAAGAAGCGTCGCGCTAGAATGCCCAGTGGGCAACGCAAAGTACCTCAGAAATTCATTTGTTCGATATAGTTTGTTGCGTTTGGTTTGGGCGGACGGCACTAGACATCCGTTCAAGTTGATCGTCGATTCTTTTACTCAGTTTTTTTATTATTATTATAGACCTCAAGTAGCCCTCTGACCGAACACGCTGAGCAACGGTGCCGGCTACCATTTGGCTATGCGTGCACGATTCAAAGTCGCATAGCCAAACTGTCGCCGGCACCGTAACTCAGCGTGTTTGGTTAGAGGATTAGCTGCCCACTGTAACAAAAAAACTGGGTTAATGGATCAACGACGAACTGAAATGAGTGTCTTGCGACGTCCGTCCCGAGCAGATGCAACGAACGAAAATGAACAAAATGAGATAAAAAAAAACTGTGAGACGACACTCGCGATAAGCGGGAAATCCGTGTTCGAGTCCCGGTCCGGCACAAATTTTCTTTGTTGTCATTCCGTTGTAGAGCCGTTGGTAGTCATTATTCTCAATTGAGAATTCACCTGATGTGTCTCGTAACGGCTGTGGTCGCCGCAGTGCATCGTCATCAGAATGACACAGGCACTTCAATATTGGATTTATAATGGGTTTTACTTTATTCTATTCTTACTCGTTTACTGCCATCAATATTTAATCTCCAATGCCTACTCATTTAACATCTATTATGTTCCTCCAACCTGTTTCAGTAACTTATCGTCTAATGATACTTCTCAAATTTTCACTAACCTCTAGTCTCATCTTTTTAATTTGTTATTCTTGTGCAATATTGAGTTATAAACTGCATTTCATAACTAATTAATTATAGTCGCTGCCGAAACCTCTCCTTAGACGAGCTTTGTAGCCAAAATATGTTCCCTAAAACTCTCTCTTACCATTATGTTCGCTGTTCCGACACTGACAATGTTGAGTGTTTATGGAAAAAGTTCATGGCAATCGTAAAATGCGTTTTAGACAGGTACGTGCCGAGTAAAACTGTGAGGGACGGGAAAAACCCACAGTGGTACAACAACAAAGTTAGGAAACTACTGCGAAAGCAAAGAGAGCTTCACTCCAAGTTTAAACGCAGCCAAAACCTCTCAGACAAACAGAAGCTAAACGATGTCAAAGTTTGCGTAAGGAGGGCTATGCGTGAAGCGTTCAGTGAATTCGAAAGTAAAATACTAGGTACCGACTTGACAGAAAATCCTAGGAAGTTCTGGTCTTACGTTAAATCAGTAAGTGGCTCGAAACATCATGTCCAGACACTCCGGGATGATGATGGCATTGAAACAGAGGATGACACGCGTAAAGCTGAAATACTAAACACCTTTTTCCAAAGCTGTTTCACACAGGAAGACCGCACTGCAGTTCCTTCTCTAAATCCTCGCACCAACGAAAAAATGGCTGACATCGAAATAAGTGTCCAAGGAATAGAAAAGCAACTGGAATCACTCAACAGAGGAAAGTCCACTGGACCTGACGGGATACCAATTCGATTCTACACAGAGTACGCGAAAGAACTTGCCCCCCTTCTAACAGCCGTGTACCGCAAGTCTCTAGAGGAACAGAAGGTTCCAAATGATTGGAAAAGAGCACAGGTAGTCCCAGTCTTCAAGAAGGGTCGTCGAGCAGATGCGCAAAACTATAGACCTATATCTCTGACGTCGATCTGTTGTAGAATTTTAGAACATGTGTTTTGCTCGAGTATCATGTCGTTTTTGGAAACTCAGAATCTACTATGTAGGAATCAACATGGATTCCGGAAACAGCGATCGTGTGAAACCCAACTCGCTTTATTTGTTCATGAGACCCAGAAAATATTAGATACAGGCTCCCAGGTAGATGCTATTTTTCTTGACTTTCGGAAGGCGTTCGATACAGTTCCGCACTGTCGCCTGATAAACAAAGTAAGAGCCTACGGAATATCAGACCAGCTGTGTGGCTGGATTGAAGAGTTTTTAGCAAACAGAACACAGCATGTTGTTATCAACGGAGAGACGTCTACAGACATTAAAGTAACCTCTGGCGTGCCACAGGGGAGTGTTATGGGACCATTGCTTTTCACAATATATATAAATGACCTAGTAGATAGTGTCGGAAGTTCCATGCGGCTTTTCGCGGATGATGCTGTAGTATACAGAGAAGTTGCAGCATTAGAAAATTGAAGCGAAATGCAGGAAGATCTGCAGCGGATAGGCACTTGGTGCAGGGAGTGGCAACTGACCCTTAACATAGACAAATGTAATGTATTGCGAATACATAGAAAGAAGGATCCTTTATTGTATGATTATATGATAGCGGAACAAACACTGGTAGCAGTTACTTCTGTAAAATATCTGGGAGTATGCGTGCGGAACGATTTGAAGTGGAATGATCATATAAAATTAATTGTTGGTAAGGCGGGTACCAGGTTGAGATTCACTGGGAGAGTCCTTAGAAAATGTAGTCCATCAACAAAGGAGGTGGCTTACAAAACACTCGTTCGACCTATACTTGAGTATTGCTCATCAGTGTGGGATCCGTACCAGATCGGGTTGACGGAGGAGATAGAGAAGATCCAAAGAAGAGCGGCGCGTTTCGTCACAGGGTTATTTGGTAACCGTGATAGCGTTACGGCGATGTTTAACAAACTCAAGTGGCAGACTCTGCAAGAGAGGCGCTCTGCATCGCGGTGTAGCTTGCTCGCCAGGTTTCGAGAGGGTGCGTTTCTGGATGAGGTATCGAATATATTGCTTCCCCCTACTTATACCTCCAGAGGAAATCACGAATGTAAAATTAGAGAGATTAGAGCGCGCACAGAGGCTTTCAGACAGTCGTTCTTCCCGCGAACCATACGCGACTGGAACAGGAAAGGGAGATAATGACAGTGGCACGTAAAGTGCCCTCCGCCACACACCGTTGGGTGGCTAGCGGAGTATAAATGTAGATGTAGATGTAGATCTGAAGCTTTGCAATGTTTCTAAGTCTCAGTCACGTATACACCTTTCTTCCAGGATTATTTAGTTAAGGGTCCTCATTCAAATTCCAGTCCTCACACTTAACGTATGGAATGAAATATGGGTATAGCAGTATTGGCCGGGACTTCCCCTTCTGGGGAGTCCGGTCGCAGGGTGAAGTCATTTTACAATGACGCCATTTCGGTAATCTGCACGTCGATAATGATGAAATGATAATGAGAACGACACGCACGCGCCACACACACACACACACACACACACACACACACACACACACACACACAAACATAGAGTCCGGATTGTAGACAGTGCGTGCTCTAGCTGGGAATCGAGCCTCGCGCCCCATGACCGAGTGTCAGCAGTGATAACCACAAGACCAAAATTTGCCGATAATATACAGACTGATTGCTTTTATTTCAACATAGATTTTTGCTAAACGTCTTGATTATTTATGGAGCTAGTAAAACTGTAGTGTGTCGTTTTGTAGTTCCATTCCAGCAGAGCAGCAGAAGTAGTGTCGTAAACGGAATGGGGAAAAGTCATTGGAAGTTCTGACCCATTCGAAGATTTGTGGCTATAAGTGGCGTATGGCACCAGTGTAAAAATAATTTACAATGAGGTGACCAAAGTCATGGGATAACGGTGCACACGTATACAGATGGCGGTACACACGGTATAAAACGGCAGTGAATTGCCCGAGCCGTCGTTTGTACTCAGGTCATTCATGTGAAAAGATTTCTGACGTGCTTGTAGGCGCACAGCGAGAATTAAGACTTTGAACGCAAAATGGTAGTTGGAGCTAGACGCATGAGACATTCCGTTTCGGAAATCGTTAGTGAATTCAGTATTCCGAGGCCCATAGTGACAAGAGTGTGCCGAGAATACCAAATTTCAGGCATTACCACTCACCACGGACGATCCAGTCGCCGACGGCCTTCATTTTACGACCGAGAGCACCGGCGTTTACACAGAGTTGTCAGAGCTGACGGCCAATCAACACTACGTGTGATAAGAGCAGAAATTAATGTGGGCGTGCGAGGAACATCTCCGTTAGGACAAAGTGACTAAATGTGGCGTTAATGGGCTGTGGCAGCAGCGAGCACCTCTACTCCGCTCGTGACCATATCGGTTGGCCCCTACACGACTGAAAAATTGTGGCTTGTCAGATCATTTCCGATTTCCGTTACTAAGATGATGATAGGATTCGAGAGTAGTGCAGACTCCACGAAGCCATGGACCCAAGGTGTCAAGAAGCACTGTAGGCTACAAGACAGTGGTTGGTCCATAATGGTGTCGGCTGTGCTTAGATGGAATGAAATGGGTCATTTAGTCCAACCGAACCAATCACTGAGTGGAAATAATTATGTTCGCTCAGTTGGGGACTATTTGCAGTCATTCATAGAATTGATGTCCCCAAACAACGATGAAACGTTTATGGGTGACCATGTGCCATGTCGGCGATTTGTTTGTAGGACATTCTGGACAATTCGAATAAATGATATGATCACTCAGATTACCCTACATGAAGCCAGTCGAACATGTGTGGGACAGTGCTTGCACAACATCCTTCACTGGCAACACATTCACAGTTGTTGTTGTTGTGGTCTTCAGTCCAGAGACTCGTTTGATGCAGCTCTCCAAGCTACTCTATCCTGTGCAAGCTCCTTCATCTCCCTGTACCTGCTGCACGTACAAACTTCTGAATCTGTTTAATGTATTCATCTCTTGGTCCACCTCTACGATTTTTACCCTCCACGCTGCCCTCCAATACTAAATTGGTGATCCCTTGATGCCTGAGAATATGTAATACCAAGCGATCCCTTCTCCTAGTCAAGTTGTGCCACAAATTTCTCTTCTCCACAATTCTATTCAATACTTCCTCATTAGTTATGTGAGCTACCCATCTAATTTTCAGCATTCTTCTGTAGCACCACATTTCATTTATTCTCTTCTTGTCTAAACTATTTATCGTCCACGTTTGTCTTCCATACATGGCTACAGTCCATACAAATACTTTCATAAACGACTTCCTGACACTATACTCGATGTTAACAAATCCCTCATCTTCAGAATCGTTTTCCTTGCCATTGCCAGTCTACATTTTATATCCTCTCTACTTCGACCATCATCAGTTATTTTGCTCCCAAAATACCAAAACTTTACTTCTTTAAGCGTCTCATTTCCTAATCTAGTTCCTTCAGCACCACCCTATTTAATTAGACTATATTCCATTAACATCGTTTTGCTTTTGTTAATGTTCATCTTATATCCTAATTTCAAGACACTGTCCGTTCCGTTCAGCTGCTCTTCCAGGTCCTTTGCTGTCTCTGACAGAATTACAATGTCATCGGTGAACCTCAAAGTTTTGTTTCCTCTCCATGGATTTTAATTCCTACTCCGAATTTTTCTTTTGTTTCCTTTACTGCTTCCTCAATATACAGATTGAATAACATCGTGGATAGGCTACAACCATGTCTCACTCCCTTCACAACCACTGCTTCCCTTTCATGCCCCTCGACTCTTATAACTGCCATCTGGTTTCTGAACAATTTATAAACAGCGTTTCGCTCCCTGTATTTTACCCCTGCCACCTTCAGAATTTGAAAGAGATTATTCCAGTCAACATTGTCAAAAACTTTCCCTAAGTCTACAAATGCTAGAAACGTAGGTTTGCCTTTCCAAAATCTATTTTTTACGATAAGTCTTAGGGTCAGTATTGCCGCATTTCTACGGAATCGAAACTGATCTTCCCCGAGGTCAGCTTCTACCACTTTTTCCATTCGCCTGTAAAGAGTTCGTGTTAGTATTTTGCAGCCGTTGTTTATTAAACTGATTGTTCGGTTATTTTCACATCTATCAACACCTACTTTCTTTGGGATTGGAATTATTATATTTTTCTTGAAGTTTGAGGGTATTTCGCCTGTATCATACATCTTTCTCACCAGATGGTAGAGTTTTGTCAGGGCTGCCTCTCGCAAGGCTATCAGTAGTCTAATGGAATGTTGTCTACTCCAGCGGCCTTGTTTCGACTTAGGTCTTTCAGTGATCTGTCAAACTCTTCACGCAGTATCATATCTCCCATTTCATCTTCATCTACATACTCATCTATTTCCATAATATTCGCCTCAAGAACATCGCCCTTGTATAGACCCTCTATGTACTTCTTCCACCTTTCTGCTCTCCCTACTTTGCTTAGAACTGGGTTTCCATCTGAGCTCTTGATATTCACGCAAGTGGTTCTCTTTTCTCCAAAGGTCTCTTTAATTTTCCTGTAGGCAGTATCTATCTTACCCCTAGTGAGATAAGCCTCTACATCCTTACATTTGTCCGCTAGCCATCCCTGATTAGCCATGTCCTCTAGCCATCCCTGATTATCCGTTTTGCATTTCTTGCCGATCTCATTTTTGAGACGTTTGTATTTTTTTTGCCTGCGCATTTACTCCATTTTTGTATTTTCTCCGTTAATCCTTAAAATCAATATCATTTCTGTTACCCTAGGATTTATAATAGCCCTCGTCCTTTTATCCACTTGATCCTCTGCTGCCTTCACTATTTCATCCCTAAAAGCTACCCATTCTTCTTCTACTGTATTTCTTTCCCCCATTCTTGTGAGGCGTTCCCTAATGCTCTCCCTGAAACACTGTAAAACCTCTGGTTCTGCCAGTTTATCCAGGTCCCATCTCCTAAAATTCCCACCGTTTTGCTGTTTCTTCAGTTTTAATTTACAGTTCATAACCAATAGATTGTGGTCAGAGTGCACATCTGCCGCTGGAAATATCTTACAATTTAAAACCTGGTTCCTAAATCCCTGTCTTACCATTATATAAACTATCTGAAACCTGTCAGTATTTCCTGGCTTCTACCATGCATACAGCCTTCTTTGATGATTCTTGAACAAAGTGTTAGCCGTGATTAAGTTATGGTCGTCTATAGAGGAAGCGTGGCTCAATTTTCTGCAGGGGCCTTTCAACGACTTGTTGAGTCCCTGCCACGTCGAGTTGCGAGCTGGATGTTAGAAGATATGAGATAACATTTTTCACCTCAGTGTATGAGCAGGTGTGCGCTGAGTAGGGTTGCACGTAATGAGGTAACAATTTTTAATAGTGAAAGATAATCGGTGCAAGATGCGTGGCTCGTAGTACATCGGGTGTCACAGAGGAACTGCGTTTTCCGAAGGCAGCAGTATTTAGAGTCATCTTGAATATCGCAGAACAGTATTTTACCAGCCTATACAGCCACACATGTCAATCACAAGTGTTTGACTTACAGATGTCTCGTAGCCTCCGCATTGCCATACGGTCCGGCCTGCAGTCTGCTGTGCGTTGGATCACCGCCGATTCGAATGTGGGGCGTCAGGCATTATTTCTGTCACGAATGTACAGAGAAATGTGTACCGCATAGCCTCTAGCAGCCAATTGCCCGTATCACGTAACTTTTTATTGGTTTTTGGCACTCGGTATAAATATCAAGATGAAAGCTTAATAAGGTGAAGAGTATTCTTGAAAAGGCCCCAAGCCTGACTCACGCGGAACTATGGAATGAGTGGTACTAAGAGGTACGTGTGTAGGAGTGAGCGCTACGGCGTCCTACCGGGTGGGACGGCGGCGGTGGCGTGATGCAGGAGGCTGTGCAAGGCGCCGAACCTCCCCTCCCCTCACTTCTCTGCGGGCGACCCTTAAGGAAGTCTCCTCGGCGTCGTAAAGGTGGCCGTTATCATCGAACTATATTAGAAGCGCGTTAATCTAAGGGCAGTTCGCAACCCGTTTATTTGGATGGCGAGGCTCTTAACGGCCGGAGACTAGGTCCTGCGGTCCTTAGCTGTTATCTGGATCATAACTTTCTCCTCCTGCGGCGCGCACTCCGCCTCGTATACACAACCTGGTTAGCCTCAGAGGCAGGCGGTATCGATCTCAAAAGTGAGTTGTACGGTGTGTGGTTCAGACACGAGTGAGAAGCTTTCCTCTCGCTCAGAATCCTCGTAGTTTTGATCAGGAAGAGTACAAACAACCAAGCAAATTCATGCAACGTATGTGTGAGTTTCAACTAAAGTTGTATGCCACTCTTGACGAGTTATTTAGGGTCCTGCAAAAGGTAGTTACAAAGAAGCAAAGAAAGATGCAAAGGTAATATCTTTATTTGTGAACAACAAGTAATATGCTATTTTATGTTAGATGATTTTAAAACTTACGTCTGGTAAATGGCGTCCCCCATTGCTGACACCTTGACGCAACCAATCCCTGAAGTTCTTCGTATCGTTATCGGTGACATGGCAGCCACTTTCTGGGTTACTGCCGCGTTAATTCCATACAGGATTGTGTGGCGATGTTTCTTCAGTCTTTAAGTGTCATCAATGGAAAACCTCAAAAAATGAGTGTGAAATCTTGTGGGACTTAACTGCGAAGGTCATCAGTCCCTAAGCTTACACACTACTTAACCTAAATTATCCTAAGGACAAACACACACACCCATGCCCGAGGGAGGACTCGAACCTCCGCCGGGACCTGCCGCACAGTCCATGACTGCAGCGCCTTAGACCGCTGAAAACATCACAACGTGACCTTGGAGACCAGACAATTTCGCCTTATGAAGAGAGAAAGCGTCCTGGAAACGTCTCAAAACTTCTACAGAACGCTGAGAAGTGAGCTGTTGCTCCATCTTGTTGCAGTGGTTTAACTTAGGTCGTAGGAAGGTCTCTACTTTGTGACAGAAGCGATTTGAATTAACACTTACTGCTGTGCTACCTTCTTCGAAAAACTACAGATCCCACACACAATATTCGGCACCGGTGGACAAACTGTCACACAGTAACTGCGAAGTGGTCTTTGGTGAGATTCGTAAGGGTTTCCTGCTGCCCAATAGCGGAAGTTCTGCTTACTTACAGTACCTGACAAGTGGAAGTGGGTCTCAGCAGAAGGAATCTAAATTGTACCAGAGCGAATGTCTTGAATGTCCTGACACGAAGCTAAACAAGCTTCATAACCTCTCTCACTTCTGGGTAACCACAAATTTGCATGGCTGCATGTCAAGACCCCTGTGCAGGAATCTCCGATCAGACAGTCTCAGGGCAGCTGCATATCTAAGTGATGAACGCTTTGGGGATTGCTGCACGGATGCTCTCACACGCGCCACATTTTCCAACATTGTTACAGTTCGACGTCAGCGAGTAGATTTTCTATACAGTATATAACCTTACGTTCTAAACTTTGATACGCAAACTGGAATAGCTTTTGTTTGGATGCAGAGTCTCGTGGAGATAACATTGAATAAAATGTACTCGGGTTTCCAACCGCGTCAGTTGCTTTCGGCCAATCACTCCTTGGTCATTGTCAAGTGATCATACCACTTCACAATCGCCAAGGAGTGCTTGGCTGAAAGCTCGTGTAGTTTTAAGCAATTGATGCGGTTGGAAAGCCGAGAACATTTTATGGAATAGCCTTTGTATCAGGAACAGAATTATGTGGCCCAAGTTCGAACCGAATGCGAGATGCTCACTGAGTAATACTCACAGAACCAACATTACGAAAATACACCACACCCAGGGCAAAATGCTCACCTAGCCAAGTTATTGATGCCTACCGAAAATGGGCCGTACACTGCTGTCGATCCATATCATCTTCACATAGTGTGCCCACCACAAGCCACACACCGGCCTCTTCAAATAAGGTAATTCTTTTTGCCAGACCCCGTATCATATCGTACACGTCTAAAGTAATCCAAGAGGTTCGCGGAAAACGTCAAATAGGAATATACTATAGTCAGGTCTTACAGTAATTATCAAAAATTGCAGGGGTATGACGGAAATATGGAAACACCGTGAGAAATGCTTGCTTGAACATAAATGCAGATGCCAGTCAACCGTACAGGATGCTATCTTCCATTTGACCACCTGTGCAATGTCCTCAACACATTACAAGTGCCAGCCACAATCAGAACAGTGTTCTGTGTAGCGCATTACGATGAATATGACTGAATTTGAAACTGGGCGAAACATTGGTGCTCGTATGGTGAGTGCTTCCGTAATCAAGGTGGCCGAAGGGTTTGGTTTTTAAAGATTCACCATACCAAAATTTATGTCGTATACAGGTAAAACGAAAAATGTCACCCGCTAAGTCACAGCGCCGACGAATGTCAGTTTTAAGTGATCGTGATAGACGCTCACTGAAGAGTATTTCGGGGAAATATAAGAGGACGACATCTGAAAGAGCAACTGGAGAAATGAATGTCGCACTCGCGAACCCTGTCAGCACCAAAATAACACGAAGGGAGCACCATAAACAGCGATTGCTGGCCGAGCTGGAATTACAAAACCACCTAAAATGATGCCAACGCTCGCGTTAGGAGAACGTGATGCCACAGACATAAAACCTGCTATAGAAAAATAGAAGAAAGTCATTTGGTCTGATGGACCTTAGTTGCCCACTGTAACTAATTTCTGACTAGATGACGTCCCAAGAATAATAGATGGCGGACGTTCGATGATAATTTGGGTAGCAACATCGTGGAAACCATGGACTCCGCTCCGCTGCTACTTAGTAAGGTAGCATTACTGCCAAGGGTTATGTGATCACTTAACTGATGAGGACCATCTCAATGTACAGTGATTGTTGCCCAATGGTTTGTTGCCCAATAGTGACGTCACTTTCCGAGACGGCAGGAAGCCTGTTCACACAGCTCGCGTCGTCCCGGACTGATTTTGTGAGCACGAAGATGAATTGTCGCGTTCCCTCCGCTCAGCACAGTCACCAGATCTCATAATTAAGGAGCCTTTCTGGTCCAATTCGGAGATAAGTGTGAGCGTTCGCTAGCACTTCCATCGTAGTTACCTGAAACTGCTACTATTTTGCTTGAAGAATGGTACAAGATTTCCCTGAGTACCATATGGGACCTTTATCTAACCATTCCGAGATGACTGAAAGCTGTTTCCAGTTCCAACTATTTTTCAACACCTTATTAGGCATGGTAATGTGTTGTGTAAGTGGTTTTTGCATGTTTTTGTCCACCTCCTGTAGCTGCTATTAAGTACAGTAATAGGTTTCCAGGTGTTAGACATGAAACATGCATCGCGTTCATGGCTCAGCCTCATTCATATAATATCTAGTTAAGTGTTCCAAGATTTCTTTTTCGATGTGGTACCTATTTAATGGCATGAAGTGTTAATCGTTGTTCTCACATTCTTTCCACATTGTTCCAGATGGGCCTCCTGCTTATATCCACAATCGTCCCTTGCATTGTTTCTTATTTCAATTTGTAACTCTTAATATATTAAATTTTTACTTTGTCTAATTTTACATATTCATAAAGGCAGTCCTTGCCCTTGGGCTGGGAAACTGACCCTAAAAGGCGGAAGTATCAGCTAACAGCAACACATGTGACCTGTAGTTGAAAAAATGTCATGATGATGCAAGATGCTTCAGTTGGGAAAGATTCGGGACTAGTGTCTCCGCAAGGGGACAGCCAAGAGAGAGGTGACGATGAGAAAAAAAACGAAAGCATAACGCACTGCGTGTCGAGGAGTGGAATGTCAGAAGTTTTAAAGTGGCAGAGAAGCTAGAAAATCTCAAGAGGGAAAATCTCTGACTCAATCTAGATGTAGTAAGGGGTCAGTGAATTGAAATGAAAAGGGAACAAGGATTTCTGATAAAATGACCGCAGAGTAATAACAACAGCAGTAGAGAATGGTATAGTACGAGTAGGATTAGTTATGAATAGGATCGTAGCTCGGAGGGTGATAGGGGTGTACCTGTCGGAATGGACAGCAAATCAACAACGACAACGGTAGTTCAGGTCTACATGGCGACGTTGCAAGATGAAGATGAAGAGATAGTGTAAGTACATGAGGATATTGATATTTAGTACTTAAAGGAAGACGAAAATCTGATAGTCATGAGAGATACGAATGCCCTAATAGGGGAAGGAGTGGAAGAGATGGTTAAGGGAGAATATAGGCTTGGTAGTAGGAATTAGAGGAGAGAAAGGATGATGGGGTTCTGTAATAAATTTCAGCTAGTAATAGCGAATACACTGTTCAAGAGTCACAAGAGGAGGATATGCTTGGAAAAGGCTAGGCGCTACAGGAAGATTTCAATTACATTACATAATGGTTAGGAAGAGACTCTCAAATCAGATAGTGGATTGTAAGGCGTACCCAGGAGCTGATATGGATTCAGATCACGATGTAGTAGTGATGAACAATAGCCTGAAGCTTAAGAGACAATCAGCGGGAAATGAAGTAGGACACGGAAGTACAAAGGAATGAAGAGTTCTCTGAGACCATAAATAATGCAATAAGGAACAGCTCAGTAGCAGTTCACGTGAAGAGGAATGGGCATCTCCAAACACGGCAATCACAGAAGTTGGAAAGAAAAAGATAGGCACAAAGTAGTTACTACAAAGAAACCATGGGTAAATGGACAAATATTTAGTTGGTCAATGAAAGTAGCAAATTCAAAAATGTTCAGGTAAGTCATTTAGGAATGAAAGAAATAGGAATCGCAGCGAAGATAAGACGAAAAGATTGTGTGAAAAATGTGAAGAAACTGAAAAAGAAATTATCGTCAGAAATACTGACATAGCATATAGCAAAGTCCAAACAAGCTTTGTTGATATAAAATCAAGGGCGGTACCATTAAGAATGCAATGGTTAAATACAGAAGAGAGAGTAGATAGGTGGAAAGAGTACATGGGAGGCCTCTACGAAGGGGAAGACGTGTCTGATACAGGACTCAATATTGAAGAGATAGGGATCGAGACTCAGGTTCTGAATTTAAAAGATCTTTGGAAGACTTAAGATCGAATATGGCTGAATGGGTAGATAAGATTCCATCAGAGTTTCTAATGCCATCGTTGGAAGCGGCAACAAAATGACTATTCACTTTGGTGTGTAGAATGTATGAGTCTGGCGATATACCATCAAACTTTTGGAAAAACATAAACCATACAATTGTCAGGATTGCAAGACCCCACAATTACGAGAATTGTAGCACAATCAGCTTAACAGCTCATGCATCCTAGATTCTGCTAAGAATAATATACAGAAGAACGGGAAAGCAAATTGATTATGAGTTAGAAGACAATCAATTTGGCTTTAGGAAAAGTAAACGCAGCAGAGAGGCAGTTCTGAGGTTGCGTTTGATAATGGAAGCAGGACTAAAGAAAATATAGACACGTTCATAGGATTTGTCGACCGGGAAAAAGGATTCTACATTGTAAAATGGTGTGTGATGATCGAAATTCCAAGAAAAATAGGGGTAATACAATATGTACAAGATCCAAGAGGGAATAGTAAGACTGGATGAACAAAAACGAAGTGATGAGATTAAAAAGGATGTAAGATAGGAATGTATTCCTTCGGGATGTAATCTATATATCCAAGAAGCAGTGGCAGAAATAAAAGCAAGGTTGAAGAGTGGAATTGAAATTGAGGGTGGAAGGATGTCAACGATAAGATTCGCTGATGGCATTGCTATCCTCAGTGGAGAAGAATTACAGGATCTGCCGAATGGAATGAACAGTCTAATGAGTACAGAATGTGGATTGAGAGTATATCGAAGAAAGACGAAAGTAATGAGAAGTCGCGAGTAACTTAACATCAGGATTATTGATATTAGAGTAGATGAAGTTAAGGAATTGTGCTACATAGACAACAAAATAACCCGTGACGGTCTAAGCAAGGAGGACATAAGTAGTAGACAATAATTCGCAAAAAAATTTTACTAGCATCAAACATAGGTCTTCATTTGTTGAAAAAACTTTTGTGGATGTACGTTTGGAGCACAATGTTGTATGGTAGTGCAACGTTGAGTGTGGGATAAATGGAACAGAAGAGAACTGAAGCCTTTGAGATGTGACGCTGTGGAAGAATGTTGAAGATTAGGTGAACTGAAAAGGAAAGGAGTGGGGGGTTCTTCGAAGAATCGGCGAGCAAAGGCATACATGGGGAAAACGAAGAAGGGACAGGATGGTAGGAGATTTTTTAAGACATCACGGAATAACTTCCATCGTATTAGAGGACGTAGTGCAGGGTAGAAAAACTGTAGAGGTAGCCAGAGGTTGGATATATTCCGTAAATTACTGACGACGTTATTTGCAAGTGCTACCCTGAGGTGAATCAGATGTGCTAGAAGTCTCATTTGAGATACGTGAATCCTATTTATTTACATTCTGGTAAGAGTCGAGATGATTAGGCATTCTCTGCTGTGTGGCTTGAAAAACACCATATAATGCTTCTCCCTGTCGCGATCGTGCCTGAACAATGAAATTCATCTTGTATTACAAGTGTAATTAGACTTTGTCCTCAAAATGACAATGGAGTAGATCAGACGTGATGAAAGATTAAGGACGGAACAGTGTACCTCAACTCTGCTTAAATCAGATTCGATTACAGATTCAATGAAATATGTGTGTTTTGTTGAAAGCTCCAGAAATTCGTCAATAATGAAGCTCACACGACTGCACAAGATAAAATGGCATTGAAATAGGTAGCAAACATTCCTAGATGTAATATACATATTACTGGTTCGGGGTCAATGGCGAAAAACCACACACGTAAGTAATAAGGAATACGTAAGAAATTGAGGACGAGATCTTTGTGGAAGATCTTTCACAGTTCTGTTATTTTTATTTTGTAATGAATGCCAGCTAAAGATGATCATTCGCTCCAAAATGGTAGCCAATTAAAACACTTAATCGGTAGTTTATTTATAAATTCTATTGTTGTTTCCATAGTTCAGTTTTCTCTATAATTTGTCTGTACAAATATATTACGTCTGTCAATCTTCAGCATTATGTCTGTCATAAAGGTAAACAGGAAACAATACGTGACTTTACTGCTTTCTACTGACCGTTTTAAACAAAAAGTGAGATTCCTAATATGCTGCTATAGGATAAGAAGAAGAAAGGGAAAAGAAAAACGTATGTCAACAGTCTGATTTACTCCTGAAAGGCTTTATTTCTGTGCCATTTGAATCCTTCTTACAAGAAAGGAGGGAAGGTACTATTTACAGTCCATATGGCTATGCGATTTATAAATACGGGACATAGACAAGGACTAGAAAAAGATGGGGAAGAATGTCGATGTATTCTTTTCAAATAATTATCCCACTTTATGCTTCCAGAGGTTTTGGGAGAAGACATAAACCTATACCTGTATTACTGGATATCCGTAACCATTGCGCCACCTCACTCGGTAGTCCCATAACAAGCGACTGGATGCAGTAATTTCAAGAAACCTTTATCCGTTACAGTCGCAGTGTTCCTCATCCATTGTGGATAAAAGTCTTAAATACATAACACTAATGGAATAGAGTTTCTTTCTGGATATAAGTGTTTTAGATGTAGTAGTCGACTACGTATTGGCTGCACTTACAATATGACTTGAATCTACTCAAATACCGCAATTTTTATTACCTGCATTAAAAAATTTGTGGTTACACATATTACCGAGATTTGTATTTTGTAACGTAGAAAAATAGAGAAATTAAATACAGTTTTATTTTTAAACGGTAATGAGACACATAGAAAGGAAATTAGAAAGTTTTAAGTATTTTAACTCTCAGCTGGCACTTGAAACAGACCACCTGTACCCAACGCTAGAATAATATCCACAGACCTATCTTTTTAATGAAATCAAAGTTTTTAAAAAGAATAATATAAAAAATAATAATTAAACTGATTCGTCATAAAACTTAAAAAAATATTCTTGAGAGCTAATACTGCTCTTCAAAAATTGAGATTTGGTGAATACTGGGTATCTCTTTCGTACTAAAAATTGTTCTGGTGATATAAATAATCTTGGGAGCTAAAAGTCGTCTCCTGAAATGAACACCTGCTTCGCAATAGTGGTCTTCGAAATCGAATGGGAATTTATACAATTATTGTTACGGCTATGTATAAGTACATGGGGCGTTCATAAGTAATTTAACTTTTTTTCTGAAAGCAACTTCGTTTTATTCTGAATTACAGAACCACAATTATTCTCCTTTTTTTAAAAAAAATACAAAACCCTACTCTTCAACATAATCTCTGTTTAATGCGACGGCCTTACGCCACCTTACTGTGAGGTTCTGTATGCCTGCGTGGTACCAATCTAATTGTGAATGTAGGAACCAACGTCTTGGTGCGTCAGTGACCCCATCATCTACACGCTGCTCCCCATGGAGTACATCCTCCATTGGGCCAAACAGAGGCCGGAATGTGCGAGATGAATCGTCGTTTAGTTTCTTGTTCGAAATGATGAACACGTCTTTCATTGCCTGCGACGATTTTTAACAAAAAAATTGTCCCGACCGGCCTCTTAACGCGCAAGCAATTCCACACAGATCGTTTTTCGTTATTCTTTGTGGTCTCTTGCTAGGTGGCAAGGACTCCAGCCGTTTCACACTTTGCAGCAGCCCAAAAGGTGGAAGAACGTGTCAGAACTACCAACAGAGACGTCCAGTTGAATAGCGAGGTGTCGGATTATGATCCACCGATCATCTCGATTGAGAGTGTTCACACGATCCAACACTGCAAAAGTCACAGCTATGTGCGGTTGGCTGGCACCCGGGAGATCGGATATGTTTGTGCGAACTATTTGCGATGATGACAGACGCCTCGTCCAATGACTCACCGTGTTTTCGACCACTGCCAGGTGTTCGTAAACATCCTGGAAGCGCCTTTGCATATCTCCGAAGCTCTCTGCTAGGATCGCAACTGAGTTACAGACTCATTTTGAAGGCTGCTTATAGCGCTGGCACCTCTCGGAACTTCATGAAACTATAGGGACTGAAGCTGGTATATTACACGATGTTCCACAAGAAATTCTTTATTTTTTTCTAGATAAACTGACCGAGAAAAAAGTGCTGTACTACTTATTAAATGACACTTGTATCCCTGTAATTTGGTACCATGCTTGCCTCCAATTCTCCAATTTAAGCTTCAACATCCAATGGAGCAGTAACAGATAGTACTAGAACTCTGGTATTCACCACGTAGTATGTTAAGTGTCCCGATACCCAACTTTCGGCATTTTGTTTTGTGTTGGGATAAAAAAAGAAAATTTCCTGTTAGGGAGAACGAAGCCAACATTTTCTTCTGCAGTTCCAAATTAATTACATTTTTTTTTAAAGCTATCATATCACTGCAAGTTACAATATCGCCTCCCCAAGTTAACTACAATGATGTACTAATTCTCTCTTGAATGAATGTATACTGTAGTTGTGGGCGAATGTGCAGATAAAAAAATGAAAATAAAAAACAAGAATATTATGAATGTATGTGAAGTTAATTGTAGGACTTTTCCTAGCAAAAATCTGAAAGTTTCACTGAAAATAATAATAATTATAATTAATATTTTTCCAGCAATATAGTTTCGCTGGAGGATGAATTCTTCCTCTGAATCTCGGCGATGTCGATCCTGGGACTCCACAGCTGCGGCGATCGATGATTTAATATTGATAGTTCTGCACAAACTCAAAGAAAAACGGAAGGGGAATGGAAATGGCAGCAGATCCTTAATCGTTCTAGCGAGAATAAATCCACGTCCGAGCTATTAAATGTTGCTTTTGAGAAAAGACAATGTCGCTCGTCGGTGATTTTTATCCGTGTTGTTATAAATTCGATGCTGGCTCTTGAAAGTAATTTCGTCACAGGCTGTAAATCTTTCTTGTAAAACTTAAACGTATATAATGTCCAATGTGAAGTGTTTGATTTTTAAAAGAATGCATCACCTTTTCCTGTTTTGTTGACTTTGACGACGATTATATTCGCCGTTTATTATTCAAGATGAGCTCTTTCGAATTACAATGGTTTTTAATCCTTCCATCTTTTCTATATAGACACCAAAGACACAATATATATATAATGTGTGTGTGTATGTGTGTGTATTACTCCCGCTAGGAAGATAACACAAGAATATTTGAAATTACATCCAAGACGGTTAACAAAGCCTGAGACACAATGTACAACAGTCTATTTTTAGCATCGCTGTTGCCATTCGCAGCCACTATAAGTTTGGGTGTCGACATGACCGTCGTAGTTTCCAACATCCAAGGTGGTCCATTGATCGTGACCGAACCAAATATCTGACGAAATAAGCGTCAAACGAAAACACTATTTTTTTTTTTTTTTAGCTAGTGTGTAGTGTGGACTGAAGAGATCATCCCTGATGACTTATTCTTCTAGGATGGGATGTAAGGATAAAAGGAAAACACTTTATTTTTTACACATTCAGCTAGGCTTGGGCACGCAATGGGTCCTTTAGCCTGCTGTCTTTGGTGATGTCTATCTCCTGTGGAGGGTGAAATGTGTCAAGGCTGTTATGTGTGACTGCTTCCTCGTGTTATAACAGATTGCCTATGGGGGGTGAATCGTTATTGACTTCGGTATTCGATACTGTGCCATCTTGCAGGGTTTACCGTTCCTAGCGATTCTAATTGTCGAACTTCGTCCCTAAGGGCATGGATTTTGTCAAAAACTCGTAGAGCCTTGTCATGGACCTTCTCTTGTATAGTGGTCTCGTGGAGTGCGGTGCGGATGTCGACGTTTCTTGTTCACCATGGAGCTCCTGTGATCCATCGATGGCAAATGATTTGCAGAGCTAGGAGTTTGTTGTAGTTGGAGACGCACGTAGTTCCCCACGAGGTGGGAACATTGTGGGTTCCACCGTTGCCTTATACAATTGGAGTTTAGTCTTAGGGTTGAGATCCTTACTCTTCAGGAACGAATCAATGACCTGGCCATCTTCTGGGCTGTCGTCTTCTTGTCGTCAATATGCTGCGTAAAGAGTAATTTTTTGTCAAGGTAGACACCGAGATACTTCACTCCCGGCGACCATGGGATAAATTTGTCAGCTATTTGGAGTCTGTTGTTCAGAACTGGTTTCCTCCGTGTGAACAGAATGGCTGCCGTCTTCGTCGCATTGATCGTTATCTTATTTTGTAGCGCCCAGCGTTCCATTACAGCAAGTTGCCGTTGCATCCTAGCGATTAGCTGGTCCAAGTGTTGTCCAGTTGTCAGAAAGGCCGTATCGTCCGCAGAAAAACTCGCCGTAACAAGGAGGACTGTTGGGATGTCATTTATATATAAGTTGAAAAGTAGAGGCGAAATGACAGAGCCCTGCGGAATTCCTGCGGAGATCAGTTTCCTTTCGGAGTTTTTATCGTCGACTCGGGCATACAGTTTCCTGTCCTGCAGAAAGCTGCGTATGAGTCCGATGTAGCAATCCGCAATAGGAGTAGTGCGATGGAGTTTGACGATAAGGTTGGGCCGCCACACCTTATCGTAAGCTTTTTCGATGTCAAGGAAGACACCAACCGTGAAGTGCTGCTTGTTGTATCCTTCTTGTATCCGTTCGGTGATCCGTAGAAGTTGAAGTTCGGCAGATAACTTGTCCTTGAAACCGAATTGTTCGGGTCGTAAAACATCATGCGCTGTAAGCGTGTCATGGAGCCTCTTCAAGAGCACTCTCTCGAGCACCTTGCCAAGGGTCGCCAAGAGGCTAATTGGCCGGTAACTGTTGGGTTCTGTTGGGTCTTTACCTGGCTTAGGTATTGGAACTACTCGAGCCGTCTTCCATGCCGTAGGATAATATCCCTGCAGAAGACAGCTGTTGAGAATTCGAGTAAGGAGCACAGTTGGCTTCCTGGGCAACTGTTTCAAATCGGTGTTGCTTATGGAGTCGTTGCCCGGCGCATTATGCCGAGTCTTCCGGATAATTTTACGGATCTCTGCTGGTGTGGTGAGTTATGGGCGGCTCTGCACAGGCGCAGCACGAAAAGCAATCCATTCTGCTGTAGCGACGACTTCCTGTTCTTGCAGGCGGACGTCGTTCACGGGGGTCGCTGGTGTAGACATCTGTTCTTGGTAAGTCGTAGCATACAGCTCCGCCTGGGCAGGTTCGTCATAGAGGAGGCCACCTGGTCCTCTGATGGCTCGTTTAGGTGGCCGCTGGTGTCGTATGTTCTTTACTACTTGCCATTCGTTCTTGGTTCGAAGTAAGAATTCATCCATCTTATCTTCCCAGACCTGCTGTCGCCACTCGGCCACTCTCCTGTGCAATTCTCGTGTTAAGACGTGTGTTTCTCGTCGATCGATAGGGTTTCTGTAGCGGAGCCAACGTCGCCTGCTCCTGTTTCTCTGTGTCTTCAGTTCTTGGAGTAGAGGCGGGAACTCGTCGAAAGCTACTACAGGGTAGACCGTGTGAGTAGTTGCCCTCCGTTTGGCTACCTTTATCTTCTGCGTCAAAGTTTGTACTACGATGTCGATGGCTTCCGGTGTTGAAACGTCCGGCGTCGGGCAAATATTGTTGTCAAGATATGTCCGAAATTGACCCCAGTTTAGAGTTTGTGAGGTGGGGGGGCGGAAGGTTGGCCGTTGCGTTTTCCACTATGCTGGTAACAGGTCGGTGGTCAGACGAAAAATCGTCGACGGTGTGGAGCTGGAGGTTCGTCTCAATATTTTTGATGATAGCAATATCTAGGACGTCTGCTTCTTGCCGATCGACGTAAGGAATCCGTGTGGGCTCCCGTGGGCCATGGACTGTGATGCTCAGTTCTTCTTCCATGGCAATCAAAGTTCGTCCACGAGGGTTCGTACGCCGGGAATTCCACGCGACGTGCTTAAGGTCACCACCTAGGATGATTTTTGTCAAAATTGGTGAAGATACTCCGTAGGTCGTCTGGCACCAGGTTTTTACCGGGGCTGTTGTACCTCGCAATGAAAATGATGTTGCCCTGATCGAACCGTTACTGCTGTTGCCTCCAGGTGTTGGAGGTGTGGTAGTGTTTCATGATGGTGCCGCAGTTCCCTTTTAAGCAGAACTGCGGTCCGTCCACCTCGTTGGCCTTGCCTGTCCGTTCTATAGACGTACATGTTACGAAATCTGAGCTCAGTTGTTGGACGTAGGTGCGTCTCCGATACAAGTGCGATGTCGATTTTGTGACGTTGTAAAAATTCAGTGAATTCTGTTTTCTTGTGTTTCATTCCGTTGGCGTTCCTTATACAGATTTTCAGGTTTCTCGTGGTCCCAGGGCGATCCATCTTAGGGTGTTCCAAAGACCTTCAATACACTTTCGATTAAACAAAGTATCCTCACTAGTTGTTGCTGTACGGCGGTGAACGGCGGTGAGAAGTTTCGCGACATCAGAGAGCGCTGGAGCTATAGATCCCATCAAATGATCTGGTGAGACGTAGGTTTCCGGTTCCGGTCGGCGTGGTGATGCTGCGTGGGCGTATGAATAACGCTGGCGGTGCTGTCGAGGTGGAAGTGCTTCAGGAGGAGGCTGTGTTACTGGCTGCCGTGTCGCCGCCGGCTGTTCTTGTGGCGTCTGCTGACGGTGGGGCAGAGGGTGTGGCGTCAGGTTAGAGTTTCGAATTACACGAGTCCTCCGTTGAGAGGGCTGCGGGGGAGACCGTTGTCTGTATTTCCTGAGAAGTTCCTGGTACTTCCGGCAGCCACGCCATGTGGCAGGATGGTCCTTTTCACAGTTAGCACATTTCGGCGGAGCCCCTCGGGGATGAGTACATGCTGAAGATCGGTGTTGCCCTCCACAGCGAACGCAGCGAGCAGGCAAGCTGCAATAATTAGCCGTATGTTCGATTCGCTGGCAGTGGTGACATTGAACAGGTCCTTCTTCTCTCTTGTAGGTTTCAATAACGACTTTAGTATATAGAAATTATTTGAAGTCGTAAATCTTGTAGTTTTCCTTTTGGGCTGGCAACGTGACACAGTAATCATCTTGAGGTCGTAATTCCTTCGTGTTGACGTCTCGATTTTTAAACTGGTGGACGTTGATGACAGGGAAACCCTTCCCTGTCTGTGCGTCTTTCAGTTCTTCCTCCGTAACTTCGGCAGGTAGACGTTTGACAACCACTTTGAGGTCCTTGTCCTCTGCGGCCTGATGTGTAAAAAAGTGGATGTCATTCGACACAAAGAAATTGATGGCCCGCCGTTGATCTTCATAGGAGTCAAAGTGATATTTGATCCTGTCTCGTTGGTAGATGGCCTTAAGACTGGCGTCAATATTCGCTTTCAGCGCTTTGTTGAGTTCCATGTCGTTCTTGGTATGGTAACTAGAACTTTGCGTAGTAAGTTCCGGCCAGAGCCATCTGTCCCCTCGTTACCTGCTCCGAGACTGACGTCACTCGTCTGGTCCATACGTTCTGGAGCATCCGTAGTATCTTCCGTCGCAATAGCCGCATAACGGTTGGAAGTTTTCAGTTCTTCTGGAAGTTGTCGCTTCCGAGAGTTGTTCTGCTTAGGAGAAGCGTTGAGTCGTTTTCTTTGGCGAACTAGTGTAAAATCGCCCTCTTCGTCGGTGGGCTGCACGGTCCAAACTTCTTCAGAGGAGACTCTCTCCATTTCGTCGTTGTCTTTTGGTGGAGAAAATTGTCCCACGTCGTCTACTTGTTCTTCAGGCTGTGGAGTAGGAACTGTAGTAGTGCGGTTGCCGTATACTTCCTGACTTTGCAGAATCATGTGTTGTATTTAACGTCTTAGTTCCCGTTGTTGCCGATCGTTCTGTGTTGGCTGATGTCTCTCGTCATAGGGGTTTGACGTATGTTGTCCTCCGCTCTGCATTCGCATAGCGCTCGTCGTGGTCCCGTCCTCATTATGTTGCCTGTCAAAATCCGTTGTCGTTGCAGGGGTCGTCGCCACTGTATCCGTCCGGCAGGGGGCGGGGCAGGCCCCACCGACCGGCCAGCGGCCGGGCCCGGCGCCACCCAGCCGGCTGGCTGGGACGCGCGCTCTCCGTGGTCCGCACTCATCGGCATCGCGCGCTCAACTGATGAAAACACTACAAAGAACGGAACTTGCTTAGCTTGCAGGGGGAAACCAGATGGCGCTATGGTTGGCCCTCTAGATGGTGCTGCCATAGGTAAAACGAATATGAACTGCGTTTTTCTAAAAAAAAAAAAAAGGAACCCCTATTTCTATTACATATTTGTGTAGTACGTAAAGAAATATGAATGTTCTAGTTGGACCACATTTTCGCTTTGCGATAGATGGCGCTATAATAGTCACAAACATATGGCTCATAATTTTAGACGAACAGTTGGTAACAGGTAGGTTTTCTAAATTAAAATACAGAACGTATTTACGTTTGAACATTTTATTTCCGTTGTTCCAGTGTGATACAAGTACCTTAGTGAACTTATCATTTCTCAGAACGCATGCCGTTACAGCATGATTACCTGTAAATACCACATTAATGCAATAAATCCTCAAAATGATGTCCGTCAACCTCAATGCATTTGACAATACGTGTAACGACATTCCTCTCAACAGCGGGTAGTTCGCCTTCCGGAATGTTCGAACATGCATTGACAATGCGCTGACGCATGTTGTCATGCGTTGTCGGTGGATCACGATAGCAAATATCCTTCAGCTTTCCCCACAGAAAGAAATCCGGGGACGTCAGATCCGATGAACGTGCGGGACATGGTATGGTGCTTCAACGACCAATCCACTTGTCGTGAAATATGCTATTCAATACCGCTTCAACCGCACGCGAGCTATGTGCCGGACATTCATCATGTTGGAAGTACATCGCCATTCTGTCATGCAGTGAAACATCTTGTAGTAACATCGGTAGAACATTACATAGGAAATCAGCATACATTGCACCATTTAGATTGCCATCGATAAAATGGGAGACAATTATCCTTCCTCCCGTAATGCCGCACCATACATTAACCGGTCAAGGTCGCTGATGTTCCACTTGTCGCAGCCATCGTGGATTTTCCGTTGCCCAATAGTGCATATTATACCGGATTACGTTACCGCTATTGGTGAATGACGCATCGTCGCTAAAAAGAACGCATGCCAAAAATCTGTCATCGTCCCGTAATTTCTCTTGTGCCCAGTGACAGAACTGTACACGATGTTCAAAGTCGTCGCCATGTAATTCCTGGTGCATAGAAATATGGTACAGGTGCTATCGATGTTGACGTAGCATTCTCAACACTGACGTTTTTCAGATTCCCGTTTCGCTGGCAATTTGTCTGCTACTGATGTGCGGATTAGCTGCGACAGCAGCTAAAACACCTACTCGGGCATCATTATTTGTTGCAGGTCGTGGATGACGTTTCATATGTGGCTGAACACTTCCTGTTTCCGTAAATAACGTAACTATCCGGCGAATGGTCCAAACACTTGGATGATGTCGTCCAGGATACCGAGCAGCATACATAGCACACGCTCGTTGGGCTTTTTGATCACAATAGCCATACATCAACACGATATCCACGTTTCCGCAATTGGTAAACGGTCCATTTTAACAAGTGTAATGTATCACGAAGCAAATACCGTCCGTACAGGCGGAATGTTACGTGATACCACGTACCTACACGTTTGTGACTATTACAGCGACATCTATCACAAAACGAAATAAGTGGTCCTACTAAAACATTCATATTTATTTACGTAATACACGAATATGTAATAAAAATGGGGGTTCCTATTTAAAACCACGCAGTTGATATCCGTTTGACGTATGGCAGTGCCATCTAACGGGCCGACCATAGCGCCATCTGGTTTCCCCCTTCAAGCTAGACGAGATTCGTTCTGTGTAGTTTTTTCGTTTCATGCTTATTTCGTGTGATATTTGGCCCGGTCACTATCAGTGGACCACCCTGTATATATATATATATATATATATATGGTGAGCCACCTAACATTATCGCTGGATATATTTCGTAAACCACATCAAATACTGACGAATCGATTCCACAGACCGAACGTGAGGAGAGGGGCTAGTGTAATTGTTTAATACAAACCATAAAAAAATCCACGGAAGTATGTTTTTTAACACAAATCTACGTTTTTTTAAATGGAACCCCGTTAGTTTTGTTAGCACATCTGAACATATAAACTAATACGTAATCAGTGCCGTTTGTTGCATTGTAAAATGTTAATTACATCCGGAGATATTGTACCACCCCTCCACTGTTCGATCGTGTGTATCGGAGAGCACCGAATTACGTAGGGATCCAAAGGGAATGGTGATGGACCGTAGGTACAGAAGAGACTGGAACAGCACATTACGTCCACATGCTCACCTTTTTATTGGACTTCTGTACTGACGCACATGTACATTACCATGAGGGGTGAGGTACACGTACACACGTGGTTTCCGTTTTCAATTACGGAGTGGAATAGAGTGTGTCCCGACATGTCAGGCCAATACATGTTCAATGTGGTGGCCATCATTTGCTGCACACAATTGCTATCTCTGGCGTAATGAATGTCGTACACGCCGCAGTACATCTGGTGTAATGTCGCCGCAGGCTGCCACAATACGTTGTTTCATATCCTCTGGGGTTGTAGGCACATCACGGTACACATTCTCCTTTAACATACCCCACAGAAAGAAGTCCAGAGGTGTAAGATCAGGAGAACGGGCTGGCCAATTTATGCGTCCTCCACGTCCTATGAAACGCCTGTCGAACATCCTGTCAAGGGTCAGCCTAGTGTTAATTGCGTAATGTGCAGGTGTACCACCAAGCTGATACCACATACGTCGACGCGTTTCCAGTGGGACATTTTCGAGCAACGTTGGCAGATCATTCTGTAGAAACGCGATGTATGTTGCAGCAGTTTGGGCCCCTGCAATGAAATGAGGACCAATGAGGTGGTCACCAATGATTCCGCACCATACATTTACAGTCCACGGTCGCTGTCGCTCTACCTGTCCGAGCCAGCGAGGATTGTCCACGGACCAGTAATGCATGTTCCGTAGATTCACTGCCCCGTGGTTTGTGAAACCCGCTTCATCGGTACACAGGTAGAACTGCAACGCATTCTCTGTTAATGCCAATTGACAGAATTGCACTCGATGATTAAAGTCATCACCATGTAATTGCTGATGTAGTGACACATGAAACAGGTGAAAGCGGTGACGATGCAGTATGCGCATGACACTACTTTGACTCCGTCCACCGGCTCTCGCAATGTCCCGTGTACTCATGTGTGGGCTCATGGCAACAGCAGCTAACACACCAACTGCACCCGCTTCTCCTGTGACGGGCCTGTTACGGACCCGTTTGCGTGCTACGACCATACCTGTTGCATACAGTTGGCGGTAGATGTTTTGCAATGTGCGGCACGTTGGATGCTCTCTGTCCGGGTACCGTTCTGCATACACCCTGCAGGCTTCAGCTGCATTTCGTCGACACTCGCCATAGATGAGTATCATCTCCGCCTTTTCAGAGTTCGAATACACCATGGTCACAGTTCCTACAACACTACACTATCACAGACGTCTGGTAACACGGTGTACTACAGTTGATCTGCGTGCGGAGACGAATGCAGAATAACAATAGCAGCAAGCGCTACATGCGGACACTGCGACAGCTAGACCAAACCACAACAGTGCAGTACAGCCATACTCGTAAACACGGTCGTCATCGTAAACATGTCCCTGCAGATGCTGCTCGCCGACCGTGGCCCGTGTTTGTTACAACACGCAACTGAACGTCGGAGGTTTCAAGCGTCAACTTTAGGTTACAATATCTCCGGATGTAATTGACATTTTACAATGCACCAAACGGCACTGATTACGTATTTGTTTATATGTTCAGATGTGCTAACAAAACTAACGTGGTTCCATTTAAAAAAACGTAGGTTTGTGTTAAAAAACCTACTTCCGTGCATTTTTGTATGGTTTGTATTAAACAATTACACTAGCTCCTCTCCTCACGTTCGGTCTGTGGAATCGGTTCGTCAGTATTTGATGTGGTTTACGAATTATATCCAGCGGTAACGTTAGGTGACTCACCCTGTGTATATATATATATATATATATATATATATATATATATATATATATATATCCAAGCATTAATCGCGACTTGCGGGGTTGTTATACTTCCACTAGGAAGACAACACAAAACAAAACAAAAAATAGGATTACATCCAAGACGGCTAACAAAGCCAGAGATACAATGTACAACAGACTATTTTTAGCATCGCTGTTGCCATTCGCAACCACTATCTGTTTGAGTGTCGATGTGTTCGTTGTAGTTTTCAACATATATACAATGTATAGTTTTTTTAGTCAGAGTAGATAGGTTGTAAAACAAAAATCAATGATACAATACATTTCAGAACATATGCGAAGTAAACATTTGCCCACTACCAGCCTTTAACAAAATTAAAAAAAAAGCATTTCTCCCGCGTTGACTGGCACACGCGTCGTAAGACAGAGACTACAATGAAATATCAAATTCTGTCGACGTGATACTACAATGTGCCCACTTCGCTTAGCTCTGCCTTGGCCGATGCTATCCGTCATCTCATCTGCGATGTGTGGGTTTACAGAGGCGGAAGTACACGCTATAGCGAGTTTGATTTGATTATGTAGTCAGAAACTCGGTGCTACGCCGCTTTGGCGCCTCTAGCGTGAGTGCACCGAGGATATGGATTGGGCGTTTGGGCGGATACGGCGGTCAGTATCAGAAACGGCCGGGGGCCGTTGTGCAACCCGAGAACTTCCGAAATAAATCAGCGAGGTATATGGGAACAGGAAGGGGGTGGGGTAGTAAGAGGGAGTGAGGGCAGGGGGAGAGTAAGAGGAGAAGGCCGTATTCGGCAACCGCCACCGAACTAGAAGGCAATTCATATGTGCAGGAGGGAAGCGACGCAGCTGTCTGGAACTGAGGCGTGCTACAGGAGCGGCTTTCCATATGAAACTCAGAGCTGCTTGGTGTATACTAAACCCCGAAAATCTGGCGCGGCAGAACGATTCAGTGTCAAATGTATAGTGGAAGATATTGATGTAAGCTTAAAGACATGGCTTTGACCTGTTTTTATTCTTGCTGTATATTGCACTATTTGTCTGAGATATGCTGTCTTCTAATCACATACGTCAAAATCACTAAAAGTAAGCAAGTTGTTTAAGCTCTTCCCTAAATCGACATCAATAAAAGTAACTGTCATGCAGCAAAACAATAAGAGAATGTCAAGAAAATCTTATCTTTGGTTTCTTAACTAGTCTAAATATACGTTCTAAGGGAAAAAAGTACAGGTGGAGACACACAAATAATTATAACTTACGAAAAAATGTGTGATTTAATTAAGAGAAAGAGCTTCGCAATTTGAAGTCAATAAAGCATTGGTCCACCTCTGGCCATTATACAGGCACGAAGACAAGCAATAGAAATTTCGCCGTGTGCGAACTGGCATTACCTTGCTGAAATGTTAGTCCTGCATGACTTGTCATGAAGGGCAACAAAACAGGACATAGAATACTATCGAAGTACCGCTGTGCTGTAAGGGTGCCGCAGATGACAACCAAAGAGGTCCTGCTAAGAAAAGAAATGGTTCAAATGGCTCTGAGCACTATGGGACTTAACATCTATGGTCATCAGTCCCCTAGAACTTAGAACTACTTAAACCTAACTAACCTAAGGACATCACACAACACCCAGCCATCACGAGGCAGAGAAAATCCCTGACCCCGCCGGGAATCGAACCCGGGAACCCGGGCGCGGGAAGCGAGAACGCTACCGCACGACCACGAGCTGCGGACTGAAGAGAAATGACATAGCAGATCCTCAGTACTGGCTGTCGGGTTGTATAGCGCGCGACAGTTAGGTTGGTATCCCACCGCCGTCCAGGACGTTTCCACACAAATCTTCGTCCTGAATCTCGTTGGCTGAAGTAGAACTGTCTTCAGTAAAGAGTCACCATCCGAAATAAGCCACGATGACCAGTGAAGATGTGTCTGGAGACTCTCTCGCCAAACGAGGATGTTTGGAGCATCATGGTCAGGGCCCTCCAACCAACTCGGGAATGTGACGATATAACGCGACAGATGGGCAGAATTTAGGACGATATTTCCCAGGAGTACATCCAACAATTCTATCAATGCGAAGCCGAATAAATATTTGTATAGGGTCCAGAGGTGGAGCAACGCTTAATTGACTTACTCGATTTGTGAATCTCCTTCTCTTAAATAGATCGTCCAATTTTTCTGAAACTGTAATAACGTGTTTGTTTGCACATGTGCATCACATCTATCGATTTTCCTCCCATCCAGATAATTTCTTCGTGGTTCGCCGTGTCCTTTTTTTTCTAAGAGTGTATTTCAGTCCCATAATATTTCTTTGGCATTTTGCAGTAGAGACGTCACAAGCTAACTGCAGTCGGAGGCGATATATCTAGCGAAACTTTAATAAGACGGGGGTCAAACGTTCTGCGTACTCTTCGAAAGCATCCGAACACTTATTAGTGAACACTATCCACCCATCGCATTTATGATGGCTTGAACTCTGCAGTTGAAATGGGATGTGTAAATCTCCGTCGAAGAGTAACACTCCATTCTTCCTTAAGAGTGGAAAGCAACGGGCGTTATGATATTGGACAGTGGAATCTGAAGCGAAATCGATCTTCTAAATCATCTCAAAATGTGTTCAATTGGGTTCAAGTCAGGTATCTGGGCATGCCAGTCCATTTCAGGATTGTTATTGTCCACAAATAATGCTGCCTTATAACAGTGTGCATTGCGATGCTGATACAAACACTGATTGTCTCTGATCTGTTAAGCTACTGCACATAGACCACATCGCTGAAAGTACGTTCATATCTTTCTCCATTTGGTGTATTCTTAAGTGCAATATGGGGACCACACCCTAAATCACGAAGACATACCCACAGAGTAATATCACCTTCTCTGTGATTCATTGTAGGCATTACACGTGGTGGCAGGTAACGTTCTCCAGGTGTTCGCTGAATTCCATCAGTTACCCAAAGGGTATAGCATAACGCATCAATTATCACGTTTCCAATCACCCTCTGTCCAGTTGCATTGCTCCTTTCGCCACCTTAATGGCCGCTTAGCAGTCAATACAGAAATGGGTTACTTCTGACAATGCTCGAGCATTGTACCTCACTGTTTTTAACTACCTTCGCACATTTGTTGTGTTAGCTGGATTGCTGCCAGCACTTTGGAATTTCTTCCTCCCTCTGATTTCATACGATTTCTTACACCAACCTTGCTGTAAGGTCCCTGTCATTTACTACATGAGAACCGCCTGGTCGTGGTTTAGTTGTGATTTTTCCTTCGTGTTTATACTTCAGAATCCTATCACCAACAGTCGAACTGAGTAATATCAGAAGTGTTGAAACAACCCCAATAATTGTGTTGCTCATGTGGCAGCCAGTGATTAGTCCACGTCTGAAGTCTCTGTGCTGCCCTCGCCGACCCACTCTGCTATTAGTGCAACTTTAGTGACAGCATAATACTCCCCTCTCGTTTCATATTTCTGGTCCGACTCTCCTGATATCTAGCGGGCAATTCCGAATTACACAGAGGTGTTCGAGTACTTTATACTAAAATGTAAACTTTCACGGCCGGAAATATCATGTCCATTATAATTATCCGGGCTGTTATGCCGTGGTCGGTTGATGAATTCTGTGTCGATTCCCAACGTTTCGTCTCCGACTGCGGGAGACATCTTCAAGGGGGTCCGCAGCTCGATGGAAAGTCCAACACACCCACTCAGTCAGTAGCGAGCCAGTGGGTGTGTTGGACCTTCCATCGAGCTACGGACCCTCTTGAAGATGTCTCCCGCAGTCGGAGACGAAACGTTGGGAATCGACACAGAATTCATCAACCGACCACGGCATAACAGCCCGGATAATTATAATGGACATGTTCGAATACTTTACATCAGATAGCGCATTTATTACGTATCGATTATCAGAGGAGTCGGGTTGTCGTTCTTTCATGAGCAGAAGTTCGAAGAAGAGTTCCTGAATAACGAATGATAACAAACGTCTAAAACATACACACACACACACACACACACATGCGCAAATATCACATTCGAAGAAAATTTGTAAAATGGCATCGTTTGAGTCATTGACTGTAGTTTGTAAAGGACATCATATTGCCGTAATGTTACTGCGTCATATGTGATGTTATAGTGACAAGATCATTACTAGATGTGGGTGTACATTCCAGAGTACAATATGGTCCAAAACGTGGAACTTATATGTTTTAATGTATTAACAACACTTTACAGAGTGGTGCGATACAAGTAGGTATAGCTGTCAGCTCTCTTGCCCTTGGGGTGCGAAATTCCTCCTAAAGTAATGATCAACGGCATGAGGATGCAGAAAGCAATGGAAAGCACTGCATTAAAGACACATATAATGTATCCACAGGACATGTGGCCTATAACGGAAACAGTGTCTTGATGACCTCTCTATTGGCAAAAGATTCCGAAACAGTATCCCATTATGATCTTCGAGAGGAGACTGTCAAAGGGAAGGTGACCATCAGAAAAAGATTGAATAACCAACGAAAGGATATCGTTCTACGAGACGGGGTGTGGAATATCAGGAGTTTGAACGTGGTAGGGAAGCTAGAAAATCTGAAATGGGAAATGCAAAGGCACAGTCTAGATATAGTAGGAGTCAGTGAAGTGAAATGGAAAGAAGACCAGGATTTCTGGTCAGATAGCAGCAGAAATTGCAAACAGGAGTAGGATTCGTTATGAATGGGAAGGTAGGGCAGAGAATTGATTATCGTGAAGAGTTCAGTGATAGGTTTGTTCTTATCAGAATCTATAGCAACCCAACACCCACAACGCTAGTTGAGGTATACATGCCGACATCGCGAGCAGAAGATGAAGAGATAGAGGAATTATATGAGAACGCTGAAAGGATAATACAGTATGTGAAGGGAGATAAAAATCTAACAGTCACGGAGGACTGGAATGCAGCTGTAGGGGGAAGAGTAGAAGAGGAGGTTACAGGAGAATATGGGCTTTGGACGAGGTAAGAGAGAGGAGTAAGACTAATTGAGTTCTGTAATAAATTTCAGCTTGTAACAGCGAATACTCTGTCCAAGAATCACAAGTGGAGTAGGTGTACTTGGAGAAGGTCGGGCGATACGGAAAGATTTCGACTAGATTACATGATACACAGACAGAGTTTCTGAAACCAGATACTAGATTTTAAGGTCTACGCAGGAGCAGATATATACTCAGATCACAATATAGTAGTGATGAAGAGTAGGCTGAAGTTTAAGACATTAGTCAGGAAGAATATATACGCAAATAAGTGGGATACAGAACTGCTAAGGAAACAAAGTTCTCTAATGATATAGATACAGCGATAACGAATAGCTCAGGAGGCAGCACTGTTGAAGAGGAATGTACATCTTTAAAAAGGGCAATAACAGAAGTTGAAAAGAAAAACATAGGCACAAAGAAAGCAATTCCAAAGAAACCATGGGTAACGGAAGAAATACTTCAGTTGATCAGTGAAAGAAAAAAGTACAAAAATGTTCAGTGAATTTCAGGAATACAGAAATACGAGAATTACGGGGAACCTAAGAAGAAATGGCTACATTAAAAATGTGAAGAAATCGGTAAAGAAATGATTGTCGGAAGGACTGACTCAGCATACACGAATGTCAAAACAGTCTCTGGTGAACATAAAAACAAGGATGATAACATTAAAAGTGCAACGGGAATTCCACTGTTAAATGCAGAGCAGAGAGCCGATAGGCGGAAAGAGTACACTGAAGGCTTCTATAAGGGGTAATATTAGTCTGATGTGACAGGAGAAGGAACAAGTCGATTTAGAAGAGATAAGACATCCAGTATTAGAATCAGTATTTAAGAGAACTTTGGAGGACTTACGTTCCATAAGATTTCAACAGAATTTCTAAAATCACTGGGGAAAGTGGCAACAAAACGACCATTCATATTGGTGTGTAGAATGTATCTCCGGCGACATACCATCTGACTCTCGGAAAAATATCATCCACCAAATTTCGAAGACTGCCAACAGATGACAAGTGCGAGAATTATAGCAGAATCAGCTTAACAGCTCATGTATCCAAATTTCTCACAAACTAATTTACAGAAGAGTGGAAATGAAAATTGAGGAGGTATTAGATGACGACGCATTTGGCGATAGGAAAGATAAAGGAACCAGAGTGGCAATTCTGACGTTGTGGTTGATAATGGAAGCAAGAGTAAGTGTCGACGTGGAATGTGCGTTCGATAATGAAAAATTCTTTACCGAAATAGGTTCCATCTATACTACATCTACCTCGCTTAAGAGCTGCAGGAAAACGATTGTGAGAATAGTGTTAACTTCTATACATGGTTATTAAGACAAGTTACTCCAGACGTATCACATACCTTCTTTAATAATGAAGCCATGTTTACTCACCATGGCAAGGTAAGCCACCGAAACATGCACTGTTGGTCTGCTGACAATCCCCGTTGGCTTCGTCAGGTGGAACGTTATGTTCCATGGAGAGTAAACGTGTGGCGTGGGATAATGAACCATCAGCCCATAGGCCCCATTTTTAATAGACTGAGCCCGCGTTAGTATCGTAGCCTCCTAACAGACCGTGTTCCATGGATGGTAGAAGAAGATACTCCACAGACTAGGAGAAACCTGTAGTACTAACATGAAGACTATCCATCCATAATGCGCACGAAGTTCTACAACGTATCTTCACAAGTTGTTTCGAAATCGTTGGATTGGATGCAGAGGACTTGTACCTCAGCCGACCCGTTCTCCGGGTTTCACGCTTGTAATTTTTCTGTAGTGAAAGCTGAAAGGCGCTGTCTTCAAGGACATAGGAACTACACCCGATGATACGCAACGACTTATTACTGCAGCCTGCTCAGATATCCTCGCTGAAAAGCTAGCACGTGTGCAACAGTCGATCCATTCCATACTGGACGCCTTTAATGGCGCTGGCGATAGTCGTTTTGAACACAGCTGGTGATGTTCAGTTGTCTCATTATTGGACAGAATCCACCTAGCTAGTGTATGCTCTTGAGTTGAGCTTTAGTGTGTGCTACCACAGATACTGTACAAGCGCCGGCGTGGGAAATATTCAATATACGATATCTCGTAAATGACTCGCAGTAGGGTCCTCCCACAAGCACCGACATTCAAATTTACCCTACTTTTAGTTTGTTAATGTCAATGTCATTTTTCCATTAGAAAAATATACATTTGCACAAAAAATAAACTGTATAAGTATTGTTACAGTCTGTTGGTTGGCTAACAGTAAGATAAAAAATGGTTCAAATGGGTCTGAGCACTATGGGACTCAACTGCTGTGGTCATAAGTCCCCTAGAACTGAGAACTACTTAAACCTAACTAACCTAAGGACATCACACACATCCATGCCTGACGCAGGATTCGAACCTGCGACCGTAGCGGTCGTGCGACCACTTCGGCCGGCTAACAGTAAGATCCCCTGACTACCAATCTGTTCTGTGAAAACCGCACATCAATAGCACTTTACACTTCCGCTGTGCAAATTTAAGTCGATTTATCCTGTATAGCAGTTTAGCTGTTTCTTTTGATTGTATCGACTTAGAAGCTTGAATTTAGTTGCACCGCCAAGGGACCGTAGACTTCAGTATTTGACATAATTTCAGCTTGAAACCTCAACCCGTTCCTGAAAAAAAAACTGGGTGTTAATAAATGGACAGGCAGATAGACGGACAACTGACAACAGAAAAATATTTTCATGTGATATGACTATAATAATTTGTCTGATCTTTCCCTTCAATTTTACGGCATACCCTTGCATTTTGTTAAATTTCTTCATTATTGGTCCACAGGAAGTACGGTATAAGTTTTGATGAGTGAGTTTTCAAGTATCGGGATAAGTGTTAACAGTGGCCGCTTCTTTTGATTCCACTGAATTAAGTTTTTCACTCCACCATGGTACATTGACCTTTGTAAGTTACATAAAATTCAACGTGGTACCTATACCGATTTCTGCCTAAAAGAGATCTTTGTAGTCGAACAGACAGTGATTGTAAACTACCGGCCATTAAAATTGCTACACCACGAAGATGACGTGCTACAGACGGGAAATTTAACCGACAGGAAGAAGATGCTGCGATATGCAAATGATCAGCTTTTCAGAGCATTCACACAAGGTTGGCGCAGGTGGCCACACCTACAACGTGCTGACATGAGGAAAGTTTCCAACCGATTTCTCATACACAAACAACAGTTGACCGGAGTTGCCTGGTGAAACGTTGTTGTGATGCCTCGTGTAAGGAGGAAACATGCGTACCATCACGTTTCCGACTCTGGTAAAGGTCGGATTGTAGCCTATCGCGAATGCGGTTTATCGCATCGCGACATTGCTGCTCGCGTTGGTCGAGATCCAATGACTGTTAGGAGAATATAGAATCGGTGGGTTCAGGAGTGTAATACGGAACGCCGTGCCGGATTCCAACGGCCTCGTATCACTAGCAGTCGAGATGACAGGCATCTTATCCGCATGGCTGCAACATTGTGCAGCCATGTATCGATCCCTGAGTCAACAGATAGGAACGTTTGCAAGACAACAACCATCTGCACGAACAGTTCGACGACGTTTGCAGTAGCGTGGACTATCAGCACGGAGACCATGACTGCGGTTATCCTTGACGCTGCATCACAGACAGCGCCTATGATGGTGTACTCAACGACGAACCTGGGAGCACGAATGACAAATCGTCATTTTTTCGGATGAATCCAGGTTCTGTTTACGGCATCATGATGGTCGCATCCGTTTTTGGTGAACGCACATTGGAAACGTGTATTCGTCATCGCCATACTGGCGTATCACCAAGCGTGATGGTATGGTGTGCCATTGGTTACACGTATCGGTCACCTCTTGTTCTCATTGACAGCACTTTGAACAGTTGACGTTACATTTCACATGTGTTACGACCCGTGGCTCTACCCTTCATTCGATTTCTGCGAAACACTACATTTCAGCAGGATGATTCACGGCCGCATGTTGCAGGTCCTGTACGGGCCTTTCTGGATACCGAAAATGTTCGACTGCTGCCCTGACCAGCATATTCTCCAGATCTCTCGTCAATTGATAACGTCTATTCAATGGTGGCCGAGCAACTAGCTCGTCAAAATACGCCAGTCACTACTCCTGATGAACTGTGGTATCGTGTTGAAGCTGCATGCGCAGCTGTACCTGTACACGCCATACAAGTTCTGTTTGACTCTATGCCCAGGCGTATCAAGGCCGTTATTAAGGCCAGAGGTGGTTGTTCTGGGTACTGATTCCTCAGGATCTGTGCACCCAAATTGTGTGAAAATGTAAGCACATGTCAGTCCTAGTATAATATATTTGTCCAATTAATGCCCGTTTATCATCTGCATTTCTTCTTGGTGTAGCAATTTTAATGGCCATCGGTGTATTCTTATATGATATGGCTCTAATAAGTTGTCTGATCTTTTCTTTTAGTTTTACGGTATACCCTTTCATTTTGTCAAATTCCTTGATTATTGGTCAACAGTATGTACGCTATAGGTTTTGATGAGTGAGTTTGCAAGTACCGGAATATGTGACTACAGTGGCTGCTTCTTTTGATATCACTGAATTAAATTTTTCACTCCGCCAAGGTACCAAGACCTTTGTAAGTTACATGAATTTCAACGTGATACCCAACGTGATACCTACACCGATTCCTGCGAAAAAGCGATCTTCGTAGTAGTACAGACAGACAACAAAGTGATTGCATAAGGGTTCTTACCGACTGAGGTACGGGACACTATAGATTGTTTCGTCTGTTATGTTATTATTGCTGCAATTTTCTAGTGTCGCTTACAAAGCTTGTAAACTGAATTTTTTTTTGATTACTGAACATCATAGTTAGTCTGGGGCTGATTGACGCAAACCTTTATTACGTGTAATAAAAGATAAGAGTGTTATATTAAACTGCTGTTGGACAGGATTTAGTAGTTCAGATAATATTTATTGCAATGAATGAATAGTGTGTTGTGCTATGTGAAGGTATTTAAGTGATGCTCACTGAATTTAATTACGATTGTTGAATTAATGATTACTTCGTGAGCTACTCCGATTTATTCTAAGCATGTGCGTTACTACTTTTGTGAATATTTCCTCACGTGTGGTTAGAACAGGATGGTTTTACATTCGACTGCTTTTGATTCGTCAGATAAAGGGGATGCCAAAATCTTTTTTGTGCATGGGATGACAACTTTGAAATTTAGCCCCTGATTTGTATGGATTTCCCCTGTCTTGTACTTATTTGCTGCGCTTAGCTTTTAAATAGTTTTTCTGGGAAAACCTAGCGTAGTTTTCGCGTCTCGTATTTCAGTGAGTGTTTCTTGATTATCAGAGTAGCTCATCAGAAGATTATCTTGGGAATTTGTCACCGTATAGGGTAGGGTAAACATAGTCATGTGTAGGGACTGTGGTTGTTGTGAGCGGACGCAAGGAGAATTGGCCACTCTTCGGGGGCAGGTGGAGGCTTTGTCTGTTAGGCTCATCGAGCTCGAGGCGCAGGCGTCGGCTCGTAGTGGCGTTGGGGCAACTGTGGTGAGACCTATGCCTACTTCGGTGGCCTTGGAATCACATGGAACCCCTGATGTCGCTGCGTCTTCCGGCAGTGAGCATCTTACCGGTCAGCCATCACTCCAGGGTGAATGGCGGACAGTGGTGGGCTCGCGCGTGCCTGGCCGAAAGGCGAAGGTGGGATCTGGCCGCGTGGCAGCTGCCTTACCCCTTTCCAACAGGTACGGGGTGCTTCCTAGTGGTGATGACATCGTTTCCGAGCCACCACAGGATGCCTCGCCTGTTGGGCCAGTGGCCGATTCTCCGGCAAGGTCCCGACAGTCACAGAGGGCGGGCCTATTAGTTATAGGGAGCTCCAACGTTAGGCGGGTTATGGAGCCCCTCAGGAAAATAGCGGGTAGGTCGGTGAAGAATGCCAGTGTGCACTCGGTGTGCTTGCCGGGGGGTCTCGTCCGTAATGTGGAGGAGGCCCTTCCGGCAGCTATTGAACGCACTGGGTGTGACCGGCTGCAGATAGTAGCACATGTCGGAACGAATGACGCCTGCCGCTTGGGTTCTGAGGCCATCCTTGGTTCCTTCCGGCGGCTGGCTGATTTGGTGAAGACAACCAGCATCGCACGCGGAGTGCAAGCTGAGCTTAATATCTGCAGCATAGTGCCCAGAGTCGATCGCGGTCCTCTGGTTTGGAGCCGTGTGGAGGGTCTAAACCAGAGGCTCAGACGACTCTGCGACTATAATGGTTGCTAATTCATCGACCTCCGTTATTGGGTGGAGAACTGTAGGGCCCCCCTAGACAGGTCAGGCGTGCACTACACACCGGAAGCAGCTACTAGGGTAGCAGAGTACGTGTGGCGTGCACACGGGGGTTTTTTAGGTTAGAGGGACCCCCCCTTGGGCGAAACGATAAAATACCTGACGGCTTACCAGAGAGGACATTATCATCGTTGATAAAGAACGTCCGTCCTCAGAGACCAAAAACAGGAAAAGTTAACGTAATATTGGTAAACTGCAGGAGTATCCAGGGCAAGGTTCCTGAATTAGTATCTCTTATTGAAGGAAATAGTACGCATATAGTATTAGGAACGGAAAGTTGGTTAAAACCGGAAGTGAACAGTAACGAAATCCTAGACACAGAATGGAATATATACCGCAAGGATAGGATAAACGCCAATGGTGGAGGAGTATTTATAGCAGTAAAGAATTCAATAATATCCAGTGAAGTTATTAGCGAATGCGAATGTGAAATAATCTGGGTTAAGCTAAGTATCAAAGGTGGGTCAGATATGATAGTCGGATGCTTCTATAGACCACCTGCATCAGCAACCGTAGTAGTTGAGCGCCTCAGAGAGAACCTGCAGAACGTCGTGAAGAAGTTTCGTGATCATACTATTGTAATAGGGGGAGACTTCAATCTACCAGGTATATCTGAGTGACCACCATCAAACGTTCATTTCTGAGGAAGAGGATGTGGAACAAAAATGGAAAAAATTCAGAAACATCGTCCAGTACGCCTTAGATAAGTTCGTACCGACTAAGGTCCAAAGCGAGGGGAAAGATCCACCGTGGTATAACAATCATGTACGAAAGGTACTACGGAAACAAAGAAAGCTTCATCATAGGTTTAAGAGTAGTCGAATCATAGCTGATAAGGAAAAGCTGAACGAAGCGAAAAAGAGCGTAAAGAGAGCAATGAGAGAAGCATTCAACGAATTCGAACATAAAACATTGGCAAACAATCTAAACAAGAACCCTAAAAAGTTTTGGTCATATGTAAAATCGGTAAGCGGATCTAAATCCCCTATTCAGTCACTCGTTGACCACGATGGCACCGAAACAGAGGACGACCGAAGAAAGGCAAAAATACTGAATTCAGTGTTCCGAAACTGTTTCACTGCGGAAAATCGTAACACGGTCCCTGACTTCAGCCGTCGCACGGACGCCAAAATGGAAAATATTGAAATAAACGATATCGGAATTGAAAAACAACTGCTATCACTTAGTAGCGGAAAAGCATCCGGACCAGACGAGATACCCTTAAGATTCTACAGTGATTATGCTAAAGAACTTGCCCCCTTTCTATCAGCAATTTATCGTAGATCGCTGGAAGAACGTAAAGTACCTAGCGACTGGAAGAAAGCGCAGGTCGTTCCCGTTTTCAAGAAGGGTCATAAATCAGATGCGAATAATTATAGGCCTATTTCGCTTACGTCAATCTGTTGTAGAATAATGGAACATGTCTTGTGTTCTCGTATTATGACGTTCTTAGATAATACAAATCTACTTCATCATAACCAACATGGATTCCGCAAACAGAGATCATGTGAAACTCAGCTCGCCCTATTTGCCCAAGAAATTCACAGTGCCGTAAGCACTGGCGAGCAGATTGATGCCGTATTCCTGGACTTCAGGAAGGCATTTGATACGGTTCCGCACTTACGTTTAGTGAAAAAAATACGAGCTTACGGAATATCGGACCAGGTTTGTGATTGGATTCAGGATTTCCTAGAAGAAAGAACACAACATGTCATTCTTAACGGTTCAAAATCTGCAGATGTAGAGGTAATTTCGGGAGTACCGCAAGGAAGCGTGATAGGACCTTTATTGTTTACAATATACATAAATGACTTAGTTGACAACATCGGTAGCTCCGTGAGGCTATTTGCAGATGACACGGTTGTCTACAAGAAAGTAGCAACATCAGAAGACTCGTACGTACTCCAGGAAGACCTGCAGAGGATTAATGCATAGTGCGACAGCTGGCAGCTTTCCCTAAACGTAGATAAATGTAATATAATGCGCATACATAGGGGCAGAAATCCATTCCAGTACGATTATGCCATAGGTGGTAAATCATTGGAAGCGGTAACGACCGTAAAATACTTAGGAGTTACTATCCGGAGCGATCTGAAGTGGAATGATCACATAAAACAAATAGTGGGAAAAGCAGGCGCCAGGTTGAGATTCATAGGAAGAATTCTAAGAAAATGTGACTCATCGACGAAAGAAGTAGCTTACAAAACGCTTGTTCGTCCGATTCTTGAGTATTGCTCATCAGTATGGGACCCTTACCAGGTTGGATTAATAGAAGAGATAGACATGATTCAGCGAAAAGCAGCGCGATTCGTCACGGGGACATTTAGTCAGCGCGAGAGCGTTACGGAGATGCTGAACAAGCTCCAGTGGCGGACACTTCAAGAAAGGCGTTACGCAATACGGAGAGGTTTATTATCGAAATTACGAGAGAGCACATTCCGGGAAGAGATGGGCAACATATTACTACCGCCCACATATATCTCGCGTAATGATCACAACGAAAAGATCCGAGAAATTAGAGCAAATACGGAGACTTACAAGCAGTCGTTCTTCCCACGCACAATTCGTGAATGGAACAGGGAAGGGGGGATCAGATAGTGGTACATAAGTACCCTCCGCCACACACCGTAAGGTGGCTCGCGGAGTATAGATGTAGATGTAGATGTAGAGGCATTGATTACAACTAGAAGACGTCAGGTTTTAGTTTGGACTGTTGGCTGAGATACAAGGCCAACTGACAACGGTATCACCATACTGGCGACTCATTTTTCAAATTTCTGTTGGTGGACTGATTGTCGAGGAGCAGACAGATGATACACCGCGTGACTAGTCTGGAACCACATACGCCCCCGAGTGCCTATAGCTGGCCCAGCCTAAATATCCTGGTGATGGGCGATGCGGAGAACCTGAGAACAGAAGTCTTCAAGGGATGTCGAGAGAAGTCCGTGAGTCGCAGGAGCAGCTAGGGTGAGCGGACCTGGTGGAGCGACTTCATCGTTCCGAGCGACAGCTTGCTTGCTCAGCCTATGTTTGGTTACTTCGGCGGTGGAAAGAAGGGCAAAAGGATAATGAACACCATTTACAATAGTAACACAGTTTATTTAACCTCCCGGCTTGCCGTACAACTAGGCCAACATTAACAATGCATTAGCAATGGGCATATGATGGAGTTCCAAACTATCACCTGATCACCTGTGGCATCTCGGGAGACTGGCCTCAAACCCCGACTACGCTCACTAGTCAGGATGCGCCTCAGTATACACTGGTCAGGTACCATCAATGCCGGGTATTTCTAAAGCAACTACATATGGTGCTTTAAGAAATATATTCCATATACGTAGAAGAAAACAAGGGTCGACTTACCCAGTGAAGGAACAATATAAGATAGAACAATTTACAAACTCTCAACTTTAAAACAACATAGCACAGTGCACTAAAGCTACAAACCCTTCAAATTTTGGAAACAGCCAATGACCAACCAGAAAATCTGCAAAAATTACAGATATAGGACAAGCTTTTAATATTAGGAATTTTGCTCACTAACAAGCCGGCATTACCATCAGAACAAATTGTTGATTGTGTAGAAGGTAAACTTCTCTGACAGAAAATTTAGAACCCCAAAAGTTCATTACCGAGTACAAGATCAATAACAAATACACTGATAAGCACCCAAAACAGTATCGCAGAGGGGACACTGTCTCTCTTATGTCCGTATGACCAGGACTGGAAAACAATGATTCCTCGGCGAGTGCCACTGTCACAGTAAAATCAGACTTTAACCAGCTCGAAACTGGTTCGCCCGGGGATATGCCGGCAGTAGTAGTCTCCTTAGGAATTTTGGGCGTCGTCTTATTGCTGACGGCTCTCTCTCACGTGAGCTGCTCCCCACACAGCGTCCTGTCGACCTCCGGACAAATGGAAAGTAGAGTGGGAACAGGCTGTACGTGTGTTGATCGGGCGGGTATCTTCCTGGAACCTGCATAGCAGAACGTCCCTAACTAAAGTCCACCCGACCAGGCCACGAAGGCTCAAAGGTACCGACCGGCCGCCGTGTCATCCTCACAGCCCACAGGCGTCATCGGATGCGGATATGGAGGGTCATGTGGTCAGCACACAGATCTCCCGGCCGTGCGCCGGTTTACGAGACCGGAGCTGCTATTTCTCAATCAACTAGCTTCTCAGTTTTCCTCACAAGTGCTGAGTGTATCCCGCTTGGGAACTGGAGTTACCACTGCTACAAGGCCGTTGGCCTCCGGCCCTTGGACCCTGGTCCTTGGACGTTGGTAGACACTTCTTTTTGAGCAAGTGGGTCCTGCCTTCAGCTACCTGCATGCTGAGTCCGGTAATGAGAAAAGGGTATTTGGGCTAGGGAGAGAGGTGTTGCTGTCCACGGCAGCGAGGAAACTATCGCACGAGCGAGCGATCGTCGGTGGGTGTCAGTTGCGGTCTGACGCACCTGGATCCTGTAGCCCGTCCACCATATCACGCCTGCTATCATATTCATCATCATCATACTCATCATCACTGCCATAACCACGTTTCAAAAAACTGGTGTTAAGTGGTGTAAGTCCACAGGTAGCGTTCCGGGTTAAAACCTCGCAACTGCTTAAGCGTGGAATAAAAATCATTTGAAATAGATGGTCGAAGACTTCTGGCATGGGAAGCCACCCACATTCTGAAAACGGCCTTGTCACAGAGTGCAGAGGAGCGGACAGAAATTCAACGAACTTTCTTGCCCTTGGGGTGCAAAATTGCCCCTAAAATACGATATTATCACCAATGTCGAAAGGCATGAGTATGTAGAAGGCAGCACAAACAAATGCAATAAAAACAAACAACGTACACCATGTGATCAAAAGTATCCTGGCACCTGGCTGAAAATGACTTACAAGTTCGTGGCGCCCTCCATCCGTAATGCTGGAATTCAATATGTTTTGGCCCACCCTTAGCCTTGATGACAGCTTCCACTCGCGCAGACATACGTTCAATCAGGTGCTGGAAGGTTTCTTATGGAATGGCAGCCTATTCTTCACGGAGTGCTGTACACAGGATAGGCATCAATGTTGGTCGGTGAGGCCTGTCACGAAGTCGGCGTTCCAAAACATACCAAAGGTGGTCTATAGGATTCAGGTCGAGACTCTGTGCAGGACAGTCCACTACAGGGATTTTATTATTGTGTAACCACTCCGCCACAGGCCGTGCATTATGAACAGGTGCTCGATGGTGCTGAAAGATGCAATCACCATCTCCAAATTTCTCGTCAACGGTGGGAAACAAGAAGGTGCTTAAAACATCAATGTAGGCCTGTGCTGTGATGGTGCCACGCAAAACAACAAGAGGTGCAAGCCCCCTCCATGGAAAACACGACCACACCATATGACCACCGCCTCCAAATTTTACTGTTGGCATTACAGACGCTGACAGATTACGTTCACTGGGCATTCACCATACCCTCACTCTGCCATCGGATCGCCACATTGCGTACCGTGATTCGTCACTCCACACAGTGTTTTTCCACTGTTCAATGGTCCAATGTTTACGCTCCTTACACCAAGCGAGGCGTTGTCTGGCATTTAACGGCTTATGAGCAGCCGCTCGACATGAAATCCAAGTTTCCTCACAGCTCGCCTAGCTGTCACAGTACTTGCAGTAGATCCTTATGCAGTTTGGAATGTGTGTGATGGTTTGGTTAGGTGTCCGCCTGTTAGACGTTACGACCTTCTTCAAGTGTCGGCGGTCTTTGTCGGTGAACAGAGGAGGTCGGCCTCTACGCTTTAGTGATGTACGTGTCCTGTCCCTTCACGTTTCCACTTCACTATCACATTGGGAACAGTGGACCTAGGGAAATCTCCCGTGAAGACGTATGACACAAGTGACACGCTATCACTTGACCTAATTCGAAGTTCATGAGTTCCGCGGAGCGCCCCATTCTGCTCTTTCACTATGTCTAGTGGCTACTGAAGTCGCTGATATGGAGTACCTGGCAGTAGGTGGCAGCACAATGCACCTAACATGAAAAACGTATGTTTTTGGGGTGTCCGGATACTACTGATCACATAGTGTAAGTCCTCAGGGCACGTGGCCTGTAGCTGAAAAGGTGTCATGATGTTAGATGATATCTCCACTGGACAAATATTACGGACTACTCCCCATTCTTATCTTCGGAAGGGGACTGCCAAGCGAAAAGTATCCATGAGAAAAAGATCGATAGAATAGCGTTCCACGCGTCGGGGCGAGTCAACGAATGTGATAGGGAAGCTGAAAAATAGACAGTGGGCAGGGACAGTGGACAGGGACAGTGAAATAAAATGGAAGGTAAACAAGAATTCCTGGTCAGATGAGTATAAGATGGCTGCAGAAAATGATAAAAGTGGAGTAAGATTCACTAGGAATAGGAAGGTAGGTCAGAGAGTGTGTTACTGTGAACAGTTCAGTGATAGCGTTGTTCTCATCGGAATCGACAGCGAAGCAGCACCGACAACGACAGTTCAGGTATACTTGCCGACGTCGCAAGAGGATGATGAAGAGATAGAGAAAGGGTATGGGGCTGTTCAAGGGATATTCAGTATGTAAAAGGAGACTGGAAAAGTCTAATAGTCGTGAAGGATTAGAATATGATTGTAGGAGAAGAAGAAATGGTTGCGGGATAATATGGGCTTGGTAGTAAGAATGAGGGAGGTGAAAGTGTAATTGAGTTCTGCAGTACATTTCAGTTAGTAACAGCGAATACACTGTCCAGGAATGACGAGGAAGTAGCTTGGAAAAGGCCAGGAGTTACTTGAAGACTTCAGTTAGATTACGTCATGATCAGACAGAGATTCCAAAATCAGATATTGGACTGTAAGGCGTACCCAGGTGCATATAAAAACACAGATAACAACTTTATAATGATGAAGAGCAGGCTGAAGTTTAAGAGTCCAGTCAGGAAGAAACAATGTATAATGAAATGGCTTACGGAAATACTAAGGCATGAAGAGATACGCTTGAAACTCTCTCATAATTGAAGATGAATGGGTATCTCTAAAACGAGCAAACACAGAAGTTTAAAAGAAAACCAGAGGTAAAACGAAGTTAATGGTCAGGAAAGCATGGGCAACAGAACAAATACTTCAGTTGATCGACGAAAGAATGAAGTTCAAGAATGTGGAAAGAAATTCAAGGACAGAGAAATGAAGGCTCTTAGAAAATAAATAAATAGGAACTGCTGGGAAGCTAAGGCGAAATGACCGCGTAAAAAATGTAAAGAAACCGCAATAAAAATGACTGTAAGAAGGGCTGACTGAGCATATAGAAAACTCAAAACAACTTTCCGTGCAATTAAAGCAAGGGTGGTAAAATAAACAGTGGAATAGGAATTCCACTGTTAAATGCAGAGTATAAAGTGGATAGGTGGAAATAATACACTGAAGACCTCTGTGATTGGGAAAACCTGTCTGATGACGTGGTCTGAGAAACGACGATTAGTTTGGCTTTAGGAAAGATAAAGGCACCAGAGAGACAGTCCTAGCGTTTCGGTTGATAATCGAAGCAAGACTGAAGAAAAATCAAGACACACTCATCGGATTTGTCGAACGTGTCTCGAATTTTTTATACTTTACCTTCCATTACAAACCGGAACGTCAGAGCTGCTTCTCAGATACCTTTACCTTTCCTAAGACCAAGATCGTCATCTTTCAGATCCTCAGTTTTCTTGTCCATTCTTCTGTATATTAATCTTGGCAGCTGGTTGGATGCTGAGCTGTTAAGCTGATTGTGCGATAATTCTTGCGCTTGTCAGCTCTTGCAATATTCGGAATTGTGTGGATGATATTTTTCCGAAAGTCGTGTGGTACATCGCCAGACTCATACATTCTTCACACCGACGTGAATAGTCACGTTGGTGCAACTTACCCCAGTGATTTTGGAAATTCTGACGGAATGTTAACTATCCCCCCTACTTTCTTTGATCTTAAGTCTTCCAGTACTCTTTTAATTTCTGATTTTAATACTGGATGCCCTATCTCTTCCCTATCGAAAGCTGTTTCTTCTTTAATCAGATCATACAAATCTTCCCCTCATAGAGGCTTTCAGTATACTCTTCCCCCTATCAGCTGTCTCCTCCGTATTTGACAGTGGAATTCAAATTGTACTCTTAATGTTACCACTCTTGCTTTTAATTTCTCTGAAGACTGTTTTGACATTTTTGTATGCTGAGTCGGTTGTTCCAACAATCATTCCTTTTTCGATTTCTTCACGTTTGTCATACAGCTATTTTGCCTTAGCTTCCCTGCAATTACTATTTATTTCATTCCTAGGAGACTAGTATTTGTGTATTCCTGAACTTCCTTGGCATTTTTATGTTTCCTTCTTTCATCGACCAATTGAACTATTCCTTCTGTTCCCATGGTATCTTCGCAGTTCCTTTCTGTAGCTCTGTTTTTCTCTCCAATTTCTGTGATTGCCCTATTCAGAGCAGACGGTTCCTTTTGAACTGAACTGCCTACTGAGGTATTCCTTATTGCGGTATCTACAACGTTACAGAACGACAAACGTACTTCTTCACTCCTCAGAACTTTCGTATCCGACTTTTATGCGTATTGGTTCGTCCTATCATCTTAAACTTCAGCTTACTCTTCATCTTTACTAAATTGTGATATGAGTTTATATCTGTTCCTGGAGACGCTAGCAATCCAGCAATTTATTTCGGAATCTTTCTCTACCTGAAATCTTCCCGTATCAGCCGGCCTCTTGCCAAGTATACCTCCTCTTCTTGCGATCCTTGAACAGAGTATTCGCTATTACTGGCAGTAATTTGCTGCATAACTCAATTAGTCTTTCTCCTCTTTCATTCCTTGTACCATGCCCGTACTCTCCTGTAACCTGTTCTTCTACTCCTTCCCCTACAACTGCTTTCCAGTCCCCCATTACTATTAGATTTTCTTCTCTCTTTACGTTCTGAATTACCCGTTCAATATTCTCACATATTTCCTCCGTCCCTTCATCTTCAGCTTGCGACGTCGTCATGTGTACCTGAACTATCGTTGTTGGAGTTGGTTTGCTGTCGATTCTAATAAGAAAAACACTATCACTGAACCGTTCACAGTAACGCACTGCCTGCCCTCCCTTCCTATTCATAACGAATCCTACTCCCTTTATACTATTCTCTGCTGCTGACTAGAAAAGCATTTCTTCCTTCCATTTGACTGAGCCTTTTCCTTTTTCTTTTCAGATATTCTAGGTCCCCTACCACTTTCGAACTTCTGACATTCCACGCCGCGACTCCTAAAACGTAATGCTTTCGTTAGTTATTCAGTTGTCTTCTTATTGTCACCTCCCCCTTGACAGCCCCACCCGGCGATTCGACTGAGGCGCTATTCCGGAATCTTTTGCCAATAGAGATCATTACGACATTTTTTCGATTATAGGCCACATTTCCTATGGATACACGTTATGTGTCTTTAATACAGTGGTTTCCAATGCCTTCTGCATCCTCATGTCGTTGATCATCGCTGATTCCTATGCCTTTAGGGGCAGTTTCCCATCCCCAAGGGCTAGAGAGTACCCTGAAACTCTGTCTGCTGCTCTGTCCTGTTTGACAAGGCCATTGTCAGAATGAGGGTTGCTTCTTACCCCGGAAGTCTTCGGTCAACCAAAAATGATGGTTTTCGTTGTAAATTCAAGAGGTGGCGAGTTTAGAACCGGGAAACAAAGACATTATCATTAAGAAATTAAAGACGTTATCGCTAGACAACGGGTTAACTACTGACGTTTAAAAATTCAAGTGGATGACACTGATTTTAAGCTGAATTTGGAAGGCGTAGTAAGTGAGGCTGTGAGTAAAAAGCATTTGATACAGAGTTTGTTAGGTAGACACTTGGACTACACTTGATATGGAAGGACTGTTAGAAGGGGCAGATGCGGAGAATAAAAAACCTCTAGGATATTGGCTTTATAAATAATTATGAAGATAGAGGGGCAGAAAAGTTGCTAGTAAAAGAAAAAAGATACTAAAGGGAATGTTGATGGAGGTTTTCTCCGACCAGACCGGTTGTATAAAAATTTGGAGTGTACATTATGGGTAAAAAACCATAAACTATTTTTTATTCGATCTATACAAGCAAGCAAAGCAGGGTGTTACAGCGACATGAACGTAGCGCTTCCCACCTTTGGAATACAGACAGTGAAAATGGCCGCGCCATGTGCTACTGAAGTTCATCATTCACGTGAGAAATTATGATTGAGCTCTGAGAGTGGGGTTACCACCTGTACAACTTCAGCGGGTCAGCGGGACGTGTCCAGCTTTTAAGGTCTTGTCCGGCCGTATATATATAATGTCCGCCTCATTTTAGGCTTTCTAACCATGGAGTAAGGAACGCACGATTAATATTTCCCGTTCCAAGCTAACGAGGTAAGCGCGAGGAACAATTATGGGGCCGAAAAAAGAGATATAACACAAGGATATGTAAATATACCAATCTCCGCTATTCTTAGGTCTGTGTCCTATGTTTCTCCTCACAGCCCGAACGAGTCTAACACACAGTGTCACCAACACGCCACGCGCAGAGCTGGCGAGGCAGAAGTGCCGACTTACCGACACTAGCCCGCCCCGCCACTCTCACTCGTCGGTCCTGTCAGTGTTGAGACACCTGTGTTAACATATATCTCATGAAGGAGTCTGAGAAACTAAGAAGGCTGAGCGCTTGGTTGCTATCGTTATTGCCAAATTATAAGCCTGTTTACTGATTCGTTTAGTCTAATTACGTTTATGGTTGATCCCGCAGAAGAGTAACTGTAATTTAATAATAATAAACGACTGAAAATAACCAACGGACTCTATTTTTATTTAAAACAGACATTCCGGCTTTTAGGGCAAAATGAACGAGTACATGAAACGCCATGTTAGGGATTTCTGTTTTTGGACGTGGCAGCCCTACCTGAGATGGATCGTACTAGGCGATTCTGAACGACGAGAGCTCACCAACATTTACTCGAAAAACTGAGACATTTTAGTTACCAAATATCCATTGTACAGGTCAAATTTTGGCATATTAACTGTTGGGGGCGCCTAAGTGTCATTAAAGCTTCGCCACTACAGTGTCACTGTGCGGTAAACTATTTATATCGGGAAACAGACGGCAATTATTATCCTGCTGAAACATACGATTGAATCCGAAGTAATACTAACTGTAGTAAAGACTTCTGTTGCGTGTCAGTCTCGACAATCGCTGTTAGGATGCATCCAGACAAGTTGATACAATCAAATTTCTGGGGAGGGCAACCACAGCTCACAAACTTTGTGAATAACAATAAAAAACACTCAGAACTCAACAAGCATTCAAATGTTCGTAAACGCCGTAACAGTTAAATTCTCAAGAGTCGCATAAGTGTATGAAGATACTTTATTCGCAACTATCGGTTATACGTAACAATAGACACATCTTCTGGTTTTATAATATTTCTGTTTTCAGAATGTAAATCGACAACAACGGTGTCCCAACATTCGGGAAATTATCCACATTAAGAGTCAACCCACATTCGTAGGTTGTCGTAATAAAACAGAGTACACTCAAGACATGTTTGTCAAAAATATACAAAGCATAACTGCTTAGTGACACAGGCCTGGTAACACCCCGTAGGATATACTACAGGAATCGATACACATCGGCCGTACAAAATCGATGCAAGTAAAACTTAAAATCCTGTATGCTGCCGGATATCTAGTAGTCCGATGTGGTGAAAGTAGCTGTTTTACTGTCAGTCATTCACTAGCGAGCGGCAGTAACTTTACATTTCTCTGTAGTACGGTATTTCGCCACTACGTGGCACACACATGCCGGGTCACACGTGACCCGAATGCTGCCGTGGTTTATACATGTATAGACGATTGTTTGCATCGATTTTTTCTCAATATATTAAAACAGTTCCGTGTAAAGGGTTTCCCGTGTTCCTATCGCTTGCTGTAGATGTGGAAACACCGCGAAAAATGCATGTACGAACGCAAACAAAGATGCGCTGCCCTATCTGACCACGAACAGCACGTTTCTCATGTCCTGAACATGTTGGCAGTGTCATCGGGGTCATAACAGTTATCTCGGAGGAAAACAAATTCAAACGTTGACAAATTATTGGTACTCCTATGGAGCTTCCGTAAGCAGGGTAGTCGAAGTGTGTGGTGTTTCAAGACTCATCGTTCCGAAGATTTATAAAGCATACTGAGAGAACGAAAAAACATCGTGCGCTAAGTCACAATGAGGACAAATGTGTGTGTTGACTGATAGTGACCCACCGTTATTGAAGAGGACTGCGTTGAAAACTAGACGACAGCTGCAGAAGTCACTGCTGAACTGAATGTCGCACTCACGAACCCTGTCAGCATCAAAACAACACGAAGAGAGCACCAAACTCCATAAGCAGTATACTACATGGCGAGCAGGAATTCAATGATCCAAATGGCCGTAACAGCAAAACGTGTACTGTATCCATAATACCTGGACTACAGAGCTATGGAATGAAGTCGTTTGATCAGATGAGTATTGTTTCATGTGTATGGACGAGTTTATGTTTCAATAATGAAACATGGAGCAGATTTGGTGACGGTTTGGACAGCCGTATAGGTGGTATTGCATGGGCCCCATGGATACTCTATATGGTCGCACTGCTGCCAAAGAGTGTGTGATCATTTTGGCCGATCAGGTGGATCGTATGGTATGACGGGATCCAGCTCACAGAGCTCGCACCGTCCAGAATTTATTTTGTGAGTACGAGGATTAATTGTGGCATCTCCTCTGGTCACCGAAATCACGAGATCTCAATTGAGCCTTTGTGTCGCGTTTGCAGAAAGGGTGCGTAATCGTTAACTTCCTCCATCATTGTCACCCCATCTTGCCACTGCTTTGCAGGAAGAAGGGTATACGGGTGCATTGGAAACCATAAAGGACATGTACTTATCCATTCCGAGATGAGTAGAAGGTATTTTGAAAGTCAGTGGGTTTCTTAGACAGTATTAGTTACGCGTGTATTTTTGATATTTACATATTTCTGTCCAGCCACCGTATGCGAATTCCTATTTTAAGTCACTCCCGGCATCGGAACATTATCAGAGGCGAAATAATATCTCCTTAATTGAGACTGATTCAGAGATCGTCCAGATGTTTCATCACCCGCCTCGAGACATTTACTTGTTACTACAGACGAACACTAGATGGTAAACAGTTCCGTGAACAGCAGAATTACCCTGTCTGCCAAACTAGGTTAAAAACATTGACAACAATTTCTTTAGTGTTTGCTGGCATTGAAATTCCACTCATCGTTGTTCTTCATCGTCTTCATTCTACCGAATCAATGATTCTGGTGGTAATTGTTGCAATAGATTCGGATATTATGCCCAGGCGAGTTTCCACAGTGGTGACCACACTGGACTCGCATTCAAGAGGACGAGGGTTGATATCCTTGTCCGGACCACCAGATTTAAGTTTTTCGTCATTTCCCCATATCCTTTAGGCAACTAGCGGAATGATTCCTTGGAAATTTCTTTCATCGTCATTCCATTTTCCGATTTTTTACTCCGTCCGGAATGACCTCGTTGACCAGAAGAGGTTCAACTCTAAATTTCCTTCATTCTTTCAAAACAACGTCTTGCTTCAGAAATACAGACATCCAGTTCTTGCACCAGCATGAACCGAATAGCTTCGACTTCCCTCTTTCAAGAATAGTTAACTGAAGTGATTCAATAACGCCTGTCACGGTGTGTAATACACTCCTGGAAATGGAAAAAAGAACACATTGACACCGGTGTGTCAGACCCACCATACTTGCTCCGGACACTGCGAGAGGGCTGTACAAGCAATGATCACACGCACGGCACAGCGGACACACCAGGAACCGCGGTGTTGGCCGTCGAATGGCGCTAGCTGCGCAGCATTTGTGCACCGCCGCCGTCAGTGTCAGCCAGTTTGCCGTGGCATACGGAGCTCCATCGCAGTCTTTAACACTGGTAGCATGCCGCGACAGCGTGGACGTGAACCGTATGTGCAGTTGACGGACTTTGAGCGAGGGCGTATAGTGGGCATGCGGGAGGCCGGGTGGACGTACCGCCTAATTGCTCAACACGTGGGACGTGAGGTCTCCACAGTACATCGATGTTGTCGCCAGTGGTCGGCGGAAGGTGCACGTGCCCGTCGACCTGGGACCGGACCGCAGCGACGCAAGGATGCACGCCAAGACCGTAGGATCCTACGCAGTGCCGTAGGGGACCGCACCGCCACTTCCCAGCAAATTAGGGACACTGTTGCTCCTGGGGTATCGGCGAGGACCATTCGCAACCGTCTCCATGAAGCTGGGCTACGGTCCCGCACACCGTTAGGCCGTCTTCCGCTCACGCCCCAACATCGTGCAGCCCGCCTCCAGTGGTGTCGCGACAGGCGTGAATGGAGGGACGAATGGAGACGTGTCGTCTTCAGCGATGAGAGTCGCTTCTGCCTTGGTGCCAATGATGGTCGTATGCGTGTTTGGCGCCGTGCAGGTGAGCGCCACAATCAGGACTGCATACGACCGAGGCACACAGGGCCAACACCCGGCATCATGGTGTGGGGAGCGATCTCCTACACTGGCCGTACACCACTGGTGATCGTCGAGGGGACACTGAATAGTGCACGGTACATCCAAACCGTCATCGAACCCATCGTTCTACCATTCCTAGACCGGCAAGGGAACTTGCTGTTCCAACAGGACAATGCACGTCCGCATGTATCCCGTGCCACCCAACGTGCTCTAGAAGGTGTAAGTCAACTACCCTGGCCAGCAAGATCTCCGGATCTGTCCCCCATTGAGCATGTTTGGGACTGGATGAAGCGTCGTCTCACGCGGTCTGCACGTCCAGCACGAACGCTGGTCCAACTGAGGCGCCAGGTGGAAATGGCATGGCAAGCCGTTCCACAGCACTACATCCAGCATCTCTACGATCGTCTCCATGGGAGAATAGCAGCCTGCATTGCTGCGAAAGGTGGATATACACTGTACTAGTGCCGACATTGTGCATGCTCTGTTGCCTGTGTCTATGTGCCTGTGGTTCTTTCAGTGTGATCATTTGATGTATCTGACCCCAGGAATGTGTCAATAAAGTTTCCCCTTCCTGGGACAATGAATTCACGGTGTTCTTATTTCAATTTCCAGGAGTGTAGCTCTTGTTCATTACGTAGCACCTTTCTGGCCAAGGCAGGTTAAGAGAAGAGTCTTCACTTGCAAAATGGTGCGTCTTAACGAGGTTCCGATGTTTGTTTTTCATTTGAATGAACTCCTTATCTGGTATGGTACTGAAGTGACCAATTACATCTCGCCGCGAAAACTGCTCTTGTTCCGTGGCGACTGTGTGAACTGGGTTCTACGGCAAAATCAAAAAAACTGAGGGAGCACAAGCTCTGATAAAAATATTATAACGCACTCAACTTTAGTACAAAAGATCCTTTATGAAATCCTTACACATATCCTTGCCAATGACAGAAAAAATTATGTGGTTCAGAATACAGAAATAAACGTAACTGATGTACTACTTTCGTAGAGAGAAATATAGAGCCAATTGATTGTGTAAGATTCTTGTAAAATTAACCAGGTTTTAATGTCACTGCGGATATCTTATTCAGGAGGAAAGTCACAGAAATTACGTGACGTTAAAATTAACATCATGTCAGTTATGAGACTTTCCTTCAGAAGAAGATACCAGTAGCGGTATTGAAATCTTGTCAAGGCTTTTACAATAAACTTATGCAACCTGCTGGTCCTATACTTCATTTATTGATAGTTTATTTGCGGTTGCTACTGTCAGCCATGATTAATACTGTTCGTGGAGAAACTTGCGACTGCACTCTGACAATCTTCGACTGTTGCTGACTGTCACTGCTGGGGAAGAACTGAGCAAGAAGTGGCTGAGGTGCAGTTGGGTTGTCTCCTGTCCATGTGATCCGTGGCGTCACTAACGCCTCCGCTCAAGGGGCGTGGCTCAAAAAAATGGTTCAAATGGCTCTGAGCTCTATGGGACTTAACACCTGAGGTCATCAGTCCCCTAGAACTTAGAACTACTTAAACCTAAATAAGGACATCACACACATCCATGCCAATGGCAGGATTCGAACCTGCAACAATAGCAGTCGCGTGGTTCCGGACTGAAGCACCTACAACCGGTCGGCCACCGCGGCCGGCTAAAGGGCGTGGCACTCGTGCGACCAGCAATTGGCATCGGTCGCTGTCGTTGCCGCTGTCAGACAATTGCGGAACCTCTATTGCCAATAACTGTACACTAAACGATTACCTCCGTATGGTATCGAATGGTTGAGGTTACGATACCACAATTATGAAGACTGAATCATGAGTGCCGCAACTGTTTATGTTACCAGCGCGATCCATTCGCTCTTGAACTATGACTCGATGCAGGTTAGCTTCATATCATCCAATACTCTCACTGACCACACATCCAAGTGACTACCTTTCTGTCAGTGATCTCTGTGGCACGTATATCAAAATGGATTAGCAAATCTGGAGACTAAATGGTTTCCGTTTCATCATCAGCAGGTTCGGTCGATTTGGTGGCAAGATGATTGAAGATAATCGCTCAGCAACGCCCCTACAGTAAGTCAGAGCGTGCTCTCTCTCTGTTTCTCAGAATACTTTTGTTTTAGCAAGGGACTGATGAAACACCGTCTGGTCCCTATCTCAGAACCAGATCGATTAAGGAGATGTTAATTCGCCCCTTATAATGTTACTCTACTGGGAGCTCTGGCTCCGAGCACTATGGGACTTAACATCTATGGTCATCAGTCCATTAGAACTTAGAACTACTTAAACCTAACTAACCTAAGGACATCACACAACACCCAGTCATCACGAGGCAGAGAAAATCCCTGACGCCGCCGGGATCGCAGACAAGGTTTGAACAAAAAAAAAAAAAAAAAAAAAAACCGGAAACACCAAGAACACAACGCATTATTAACACGGCGTAGGAATTGCTAAATCTACAGAGCAGGAAAACCCGTTTCCTTACTTTGTTTTTTTTTTTTATTTTTGTAAGGAAACTACAATAAACTACCAACAGTAACATACTCTTAGAAACCAAAAAACAATAAGGATCTATGCTGCGGATCAAGTGAATAACAACTAATTACTATGATCAGAACACCAACAAAAGCAAAACGAGGGTAATGGAATGTAGTCGAATTAAATCGCGTGATGCTGAGGGAATTAGATTAGGAAATGAGACACTTGAAGTAGTACACGAGTTCTGCTATTTGAGGAGCAAAATAACTGATGATGGTCGAGGATATAAAATGTAGACTGGCAATAACAAGAAGAGCGTTTCTGAAGAAGAGGAATTTGTTAACATCGAGTATAGATTTAAGTGCCAGGAAGCCTTTCCTGAAAGTGTTTGTATGGAGTGTAGCCATGTATGGAAGTGACACATGGACGATGAATAGTTTCGACACGAAGAGATCAGAAGCTTTCGAAATGTGGTGCTACAGAAGAGTGCTGAAGATTAGATGGGTAGATCACATAACTAATGAGGAGGTATTGAATATAGTAGGGGATAAGAGTAGTTTGTGGAACAACTTGACTAGAAGAAGGGATCGGTTGGTAGGACATGTTCTGAGGCATCAAGGGATCACCAATTTAGTATTGGAGGGCAGTGTCGAGATTAAAAATCGTAGAGCGAGACCAAGAGATGAATACACTAAGCAGTTTCAGAAGGATGTATGTTGCAGTAGGTACTGGGAGATGAAGAAGCTTGCACAGAATAGAGTAGCATGGAGAGATGCATCAAACCAGTCTCAGGACTGAAGACCACAATAACAACTGTAATCAGAGTTACCTTCTACTCTGTATCAATACAACTGTTCCAAGTCGGCTGTTAGCCGCTAGTACATAGCCCAACACGACGATAGCGACGTATCACAATCGTAGGGGAAGAGAGGAAAGTCGAGGTGGCACACCCGGAACCGGCCGACCTTTTCCTCACTCGGCGAATCGAGAAGTGCCAGCTGAACGGGCGCCAGCTTATCTAGCCCCACGCGGAACGATATTTTCGGGACTATATGCACACACGTGATCGCCAGGAAATAGTTTGTCGATCGACGCACCCCCTTCCTCTGCTGCTGGTTGCTGCCCTCTGATGGACTCTGGCCGCACCTACATGTTTGTTGACAACTGTGGTTGGCAACCCGCATCGCTGTTCTGTCTGCGGTGTTGCCGCTGCTGTAGGAGTCTGTGACGACCGCAGCATTTCTAACACGGCATGGGAAACAGTTTCGCATTCAAAACAACTTTTAGTCGTCCCGGCATCGATACAAGTCCTGTATGGTTTTCAAGGGAATCTTATACCATTATTCCTGCAAAACAGCGCAAGTTCAAGTGACTATGATGGAGGTGGAAAACGGTTACTCATCCTTCTCTCCTAAGGAGACACGGAGGCTCAATAATACTGGGATCTGGCGACTTTGGTGGCCAGGAAAGATGCGACAATTCACTTTACTGTTCACAGAACCACTCGTAGACGCTGCGAGCTCTGTGAGGTGGGTTCCTGTCGCCTTGAACTGTGGGATGGACCTGATCAGCCAAAATGGTCACATAATCATCGACAGTAATGCGACCTTGCAGGGTACCCACGGTGTCCGTTGAATATCACGATATTCATGGGACGTAAACTCGGTCAGAATTTGGAAACACTGTGGAGTAAGACTCATCCAACCTAATGACTTTCTCCTATTGTTCCACAGCTCAAGTATTATGGACGCAATACCACGTTCGCGGACTACAAGCATTTGTAACACTGATAAGTGGTTCTTGAATTCCATCTCGCCCTGGAGTTTCATACTTATGGAGCTTTGTTCTTTTCGTACTCTTTTGCTGCTGACAGATTTGGCGAGTGCGACGTTCATTTCTACTGTGACTTTCGCAGCTGTTGTTCTCTTACCAGGTGTACCGGTATGAAATGAGCGTTCTTTTGTGAAAATGAAACTAATTTTGAATTGAAAAGTACAAACATTTTATTCAAAGTACTGACCATTGCTTTCTGTACATTTTGACCACCTTTCTGGGAATTTGTGGACACCACGCCAATAGAAATGTTCGTCTTTTGAAGCAAACCAGACACCCAATTTTCGACTTCTTCGTAGGAATCGAAGTGTTCCTCAGCCAATGCGTGTCCCATTGATGAAAACAAGTGGTAGTTTAAAGGGGCCAAGTCTGGTGAATACGGCGGGTGGGGTAGCAGCTCCCAGCCAACTGTTTTGATTGTGTCATGAACCAGTTTTGCTTTGTGTGCAGGTGCATTGCCGTGTAAAAAAAAATTACTTTGCCATGTCACTGGCCCATTCTGGTTATTTTTCGATCAATGCATAGTTAAAATTGATCATTTGTTGTCTTTAGCGATTAGAATTCACAGTTTCACCGGGTTTTAGAAGCTCATGATACACCACAGCTTTCTGATCCCACCAAACACAAAGCATTATCTTCTTGTCGAATCGATCTGGTGTTGCAGTCGATGTTGGTTTTTCCGGATTAACCTATGATTTTTCCCGTTTAGGATTCTTAAAATAAGTCCATTTTTCATCGCCAGTGACAATTCGATGCAAAATTGATTTTCTTTCATGTCTTTGAAGCAAAATTTGACAAATTGTTTTTCGATTTTCCAACCGTCTTTCATTCAATTCATGTGGCACCCATTTTCCACACTTTTGGATCTTTCCCATAGCTTTCAAACGATCAGAAATTGTTTTTTGTGCAACATATAGCATTGCTGCCATTTGCTTCTGACTCAAAGTATCATCTTCATCCAATATTGCTTGCAATTCGGCATCTTCGATCTTTTTTGGTGGTCTTACACGTTCTTCATTTCTTATATCAAAATCATTATTTCTGAACCGTTGAAACCATCTTTTGCATGTTGCTTCTGATAGAGCATGATCACCATATGCCTCGACTATCACTCCATGCTTTGCGCAAATCATCACTTTCTGGTACAAAATTTGACATTGTTAACACGATGAAAACATATGATGTTGTTTGTTCCATGTCTTGATGTATACTAAATATATTTCACTTATGTCATACCAACTAAACAAAAAAAATTAAGGATCGTTCACAACAAACGTTCCCTATCGACACATTTGTATCTTAACGCTTATTTCATACCGGTCCACCTGGTACTTTTGTACACAATCCTGTTCAATGACGCTCTATCACTATCAGTCAGCACACATTCTCGTCCGCGTTGTAACTTAGCGGATGACGTTTTTTCGTTACACCCACCATACAAGCACCCACAATTTGCCTACGCCAAAGTTCACTTCGCTCCGACATAATGCATTCAGAACTACACTGAACACTTATGACCACTACTGACACAGCGACGTGTTGAGGACATGTGCCGTTCGTGGTAAATACAGCAGCGCCACTTGAAGACTTGTCCAGCACCTTCATTTATGTTGGAGGATGCATTTCTAGCTTTGTTTTCATACGTATGGGAAGCGATAGGAACTCGAGGAATCATTTACTCGTAACTGTTTCGAAATTTAGAGAAAAAACATTGCAAACCTTCGTCTGTGCGTTTATAAAACGTGACAGCGCTCTGAGTAGCTTGAGTTCCTCATGCAGTAAAGAATGGAGATCCGAATTACGTTATTCACATTGTAATCTCCGTAAAAACCTTAGAGGCATGACATAAGTAAGACGCTCTTGGTGGGCAGACCTGTAGAAAGCTTACGCAGTGTAATTTAGAGTAGGACACACTCAAAGCAGAAGCGAATACGGAACACTACAGTAATGTGCACATACCGGGTGATCAAAAAGTCAGTATAAATTTGAAAACTGAATAAATCACTGAATAATGTAGATAGAGAGGTACAAATTGACACATTGACCAACATGCTTGGAATGATATATGGTTTTATTAGAACCAAAAAAATACAAACGTTCAAAAATGTCCGACAGATGGCACTTGATCTTATCAGAAGAGCAATAATTAGCATAACAAAGTAAGTCAAAGCAAAGATGATGTTCTTTACAGGAAATGCTCAATATGTCCACCATCATTCCTCAACAATAGGAATAATATTGTGAAAAGCACTGTAAAGCATGTCCGGAGTTACGGTGAAGCATTGGCGTCGGATGTTGTCTTTCAACATCCCTAGAGATGTCGGTCGATCACGATACACTTGCGACTTCAGGTAACCCCAAAGCCAATAATAGCACGGACTGAGGTTGGGGACCTGGGAGGCCAAGCATGACGAAAGTGGCGGCTGAGCACACGATCATCACCAAACGACGCGCGCAAGAGATCTGTCACGCGTCTAGCGATACTTTATCTTTTTTTTGGTTCTAATAAAACGCCATGTCATTCCAAGCTTGTGTGTCAATTTTTACCTCTCTCTCTACATTAATCCATGGTTTATTAAGTTTTCAAATTTATACTGACTTTTTGATCACCCGGTATCTTCAGAAACATATGTAATGATGTAAATGGAAGGAAATGATGATACTCTCGTATTAATAATGGCGTAAGATATTTTTGCATTCTGACTACTTGAATGAACTGAGTACAACCTTTTGAGAGTGGGAATAAAAGTGGAATTAGTATATAACAATGTTCACCTTAGAACGGGTCATTACCGCACTGTCTATAACGACTGCAGTACAAAAGATATATAAAAATTAAACTGTTACTCTGCTTCAGAATAGAACAGTGAAGAATAAACGATAACCAAATTAACATTTGAGTTGAGGGAGACAATTTGTAAGCAGCGAAACCCCATGCTACATAGGAAGCAATATTTAACGACATGGAAGTACGGTAATTATCTGGTTCAAATGGCTCTGAGCACTATGGGGCTTAACTGCTGTGATCATCAGTCCCCTAGAACTTAGAACTACTTAAACCTAACTAACCTGAGGACATCACACACATCCATGCCCGAGGCAGGATTCGAACCTGCGACCGTAGCGGTCGCGCTCGGCCACTCCGGCCGGCTATTATCTGGAAAGTGGTCGTTCCGAACTTGAAATGGAATATCTATGACAAGCGATCGGAACGTGACTAGCCCTTTCCTTTGAACTGTTTGAAAATTATAAGGGAAACGCAGGTGTTCCTCTGTATGTTTATAAAACACAACAGCGCTCAGGTCTCGTCTACGCCGGCTTGTATGCGCCGTCTTGTGGTGAAATACCGCACTACGGAGACACGCGCTAGTGGATGACTGACGGCAAAACAGCCACTAGTTTTGTGTTTGTTTAGTGCGTATTGGAAATCAGAGTTACATGATACCAATGATGACGAAGTTTTAATCCGTTTCGTAGAAATAAACTTGTCTTGAGATAAATGTCCAGAATTTCTTCACACCTCATGCATAACGTTTATACTGTACTATAATGATCTCAAAACTGGAAAACTATTACGTTTTAAAGTTATTAGCCGGTTGCTAATTATTTTCTCGCGGAGCGTATTGTCCCTATTGGTGCAACGTGGACCTTCTAGAGTGGCAAGACGCTCAAACATTACGATGATATTAACCGACTAATAACTTCACTACATTATACGTTTCCAGTTTTGAGGTCGTCATCTTTCGTCAGTCTTGCTGTATCTGACAAGGGAATGGCTGCGTATTCCATCACTTGCCTTATACACATTTGATATGTGTTCACTAACGGAGAGCGACAGTGTCCGTGGTGGTACTATCCTTCTACAAGTCTTATCAGTTATTGTCTTTCATTCACTCTAAAAGACATATTTCTAGACTTCAGTTGTAGGAATTTAAGAAAATTCAGGACGAAAACGGTATGATACCTTGCCAAAATACATCAATAATAAATCTTTCACTCTGCAGCACAGTGTGCACTCTTGTCAAATTCCCTGCCGGATTGAAACTATGTGCGGGGCTGGTATTAGAATTTAGATATTTGCTTTCACGGACAGTCCTCTCGCCAAGGCAAGGCCTAGGATTCCAGTGGCTGTCGAGCATGGCGTTTTAATCTGTAAGGACATTCCACTCTTCGGTTAGTAAAATTTAAATTCTGTCCGTAGAGTAACGTAGTAAACAGCACAGAATGCGAGTTAATAGATACTGACCGTGTGTGGTTCTTTTGACATTGGACGCATACAAAATGAACAGTTAATTACCGTTATTTCATACACGGGACTCAGAAGCGTAATTAGCTGATTTCTTTTGTAACACTTGATATGTAAACACCAACTACTAATTTAGCACGGCAAACAGCTAGCTTTTGAATTCGTGCTTGATTACAGGACAGGTTCCGATGTGAATTACCCCTCTGTTGCGAAGACTTCTAGCATTAAGGGGCTTACATGTGCCATTTCAGTGTACTATCACTCCATTATTTCTCTCCCTCTCTCCCCCCTCGCTTCCACCACTATATCCGTCTCACTCTTCTTCCCTTCACTCTCGCACCCTCTCACCTTCTCCCCCTTTCCCCGTCTCTATCCTTCTTTCCTACTCGCTTCTTCTCACCCTCTCTCCCTCTGTCATTCTCTCTCTCCCTCTTTCCTTCCCTTTCTGCCTCTTTTCCTTACTATGAATTCCTGATATGGTCCTAGCCTTTACCTACGTTCGCTGAAGGGGAACATATGACGTTGACCAACATCTCGGGAATACTGTCAGACGTCCACAATTTGTTGAACGGCTTCTGAAAAATTTAGTGACTGCAGGCTATTGACAAGTTACACTTTTTCCGAAATTTGTGGATCAGAGAGCCGGAACATTTTGAATGTAAGATCACAGTCCAACTTGTTTCAATCAAGAGACTTGATACTCAAGAGTCCCAATGGAAACAGACCAGTAGTATTTTACGCATCTACATCCTGGGAACACTTTACATTTTCGTACGTATAGTCTCTTCTATACATTACTAACAACGCATCCAATGCTGCACAGATGATGATGATAATGACGATGACGATAATGAAAGAATGTTGGTGCAGGCACACGATACCATGGTCCTTAGCTCCTGTAATAAAATTATATGAGACCAGTGTGGATAAAAGTCGTGTAATAATACACACACACACACACACACACACACACACACACACACACACACACACACAAAGAAACATACAAAACTACAGAATTAAGGTAAAAGAGGGGAAATCACATTTGAGACTGAAAATGGTACAGCAGATAACTATGGCTGGGTGACTGCTACAATCAAAACCATGACCAGCCACTTTGCAAGACACTGAAGTCTCCAACACTCTCAGAGGTTAAGTTGGAAATCAGCCTCTTCACAAAAGTCGGCCGACGGCCGTATTATCCCCAGCCGATAGCAATCACTGGAAGCGGACATGAAGGGGCATGTGGTTAGCACACAGCTCTCGCTGCCGCTGTCAATTTTCGTGACTGTAGCCGCTACTTCTGGATCAAAGGTCTCCTCAATTGGCCTCACAAAGGGTGAGTGAATCTCGCTTGCCAACAGCAGTCGGTACACATGGATAGTCACCCATCCAAGTGCTTGTCAAGCCCGACAGTGCTTAACTTCGGTGTCCTGACGGGAAATGTATAAAATGCACTTAGTTAAAATGCCCTATTTGGAAGGGGGTCAGAGATAAAATAATAATAACAAATAACTTCAACCACCAAAATTTAACATTCAAAGAAGAAAAGAAATTAAAATAGCTTCCTATACACACGTGGAAAAAAGGTTTGCATCACGCTGGTTCCCAGAACTCCTGAGGACAGACGTTGACTGTGGATATTGTATCTCTGACACAGTCCCTTTGACTGTTCAGAGATGTCACTAAAACCGCCACCACGCATGAGCAGCGCCTATTACACGGATGGTGTCCGACAGGTGATCAATTCCAGTCATTCCACCAGGAAGGAGGTACACGGCTCGTGTTGTCTGTAGTTCAACCATGCCTAGACGGTCAATTCCGCGGTTCGATTGCGTCCGCATTGTTACTTTGTGTCAGGAAGGGCTCTCAACAAAGGAAGTGTCCAGGGGTCTCGGAGTGAACCAAAGCGATGTTGTTCGGACAGAGAGACAGGAACTGCCGATGACATGCCACGCTCAGGCCGCCCAAGGGCTACTACTGCAGTGGATGAGCGCTACCTACGGATTGTGGCTCGGAGAAAGCCTGACAGCGACGCCACCATGTGTTACGACTCAAACTGTGCGCAATAGGTTGCCTGATGCGCAACTTCACTCCCGACGTCCATCGCTAGGTCCATCTTTGCAACAACCATGCAACCATGCTGCACGGTACAGATGGACCCAACAACATGCCGAATAAACCGCTCAGGATTGGCGTCACGTTCTCTTCACCGATGAGTATCGTATATGCCTTCAACCACACGATCGTCGGAGACGAATTTGGAGGGAACCCTGTCAGACTAAACGCCTTAGACATACCGTCCAGCGAGTGCAGCAAGCTGGAGGTTCCCTGCTGTTTTGGGGTGTCATTATGTGGGGCTGACGTACTCCGCTGCCGATCATGGAGGGCGTCGTAACGGCTGTATAATACGTGAATGCCATCCTCAGACCGCCAGTGCAACCATATCGGCAGCATTGGTGAGGCATTCGTCTTCATGGACGACAATTCGCGCCCCCATCGTGTACCTCTTGTGAATGACTTCCTTCAGGATAACGACATTGCCCTACTAGAGTGGCCAGCATTTGCTCCAGATATTAACCCTGTCGAACATGCCGTGGATAAATTGAAAATGGCTATTTATGGGCGATGTGACCCACCAACCACTCTGAGGGATCTAGGTCTAATCGCCGTTGAGGTGTGGGACAATTTGGACCAACAGTGCCTTGATGTACTGGTGGACAGTACGCCACGACCAATACAGGCATGCATCAACGCAAGAGGACGTGCTACTGGGTATTAGGGTAAAGGTGTGTACAGCAATCTGGACCACCACCACTGAAGGTCTCGCTGTATGGAGGTACAACATGCAATGTGTGGTTTTCATGATCAATGAAAACGGCGGAAATGATGTTTATGTTGATCTCTATTGGAATTTTCTGTACAGGTTCCAGAATTCTCGCGACCGAGGTGACGCAAAACTTTTTTTGATCTGTGTATATTGTGGTGTATTTTCTTCTGGACATGTCCGAAACAATTAAAGCGAGGACAGTCAGTGATATCTTCAGTGCGAATGCATAGCAGGCTCAAACTCTTGTGGAAATTGGCGAAATTCTGTGAGTAGTGAGGATAATGGGCAAGGGGCCCTACATTCGTAGTGTGTGGATAGGTTGAGAGTCTGGGTTTGACAGGAAGTGTGTTAGGGCAGTCCGTGCAGCGGGTCCTGACGTTGCAGGGTCAGCGCATCTGACTGGTTAGCAGGTAACCCAGTTCGAAAACACGTCCCTGTTGATTGAAATCAATGTCCACCCACATCGTCACCTCACCAGAGTGACTGATTTGGAGAACACCACGACCCAGTGGTTGGCTATACCCACTGCAGTTAATTGCCTCTCTCTACCAGTCAAACCGTATCACATAGCTGCATGTCTAAAAAGAACAGGCCTGTGACAGGTCGAAGGGAACAACACTAGTGTCACATCACACGTTCCCTGTAGGCATCTTGGCTGCTTGGTCTGCTTCACAAATTCCCCTGAACCCAGCAAACTGATACCTGCTTCCACTGCTGTTGTGGAACAAGTAATGTTCTGAATTGTTTGTTTCAGTTTCTCCATTGCGTACATATGCTTGTAGGGCACTAAGGAAATCGGAACAGATAAACTTTTTGGTCTGAAGACGCCTCATTTGCACCAGTGCCTTTAGGTTTGCATGAAGTTCTGCAGTAAACCCATGGCATTCACTCGGAAGTTGAATCCTAAAGACACGGTCGGGATACGCTACTGAACAGTGAAGGAAGTGCCTTAGAACTACCTGTATACACTACTTTAAAAACATGAGGTCAGTAAAAAATATTGTGAGACAGTGTTAAATATAAACTCTAAGTACAATATCTTTAAAAAATTAAGTATAAAATAAATGTCGTATTTTGCTTGAACCAAATATCTAGAAAAGGGCGAGCTAAAGCGCATGACTAGAAAAAGCAATACTATAACCCTCGAATATGGTATTTGTAGTGTGATATGCACTCAAGAGCCAAAGAAACGAGTACACAAGCTTAATATCGTGTAGGGCCCCAGGGAACGCGCAGAAGTGTCGCAACCCGACGTGGCATGGATTGGACTAATGTCCGAAGTAGTGCTGGAGGGAACGGCCACCACGAATCCTGCAGGGCTGTTCCTAAATGTGTAAGAGTATGGGGGGGGGGGGGGCGGGGTGTGGAGATTTCTTCTGAATAGCACATTCCAAGGCATCCCAGATATGCTCAGTAATGTTCATGTCTGGGGAGTTTGGTGGCCAGTGGAAGTGTTTGAACTCAGAAGAGTGTTCCTGGAGCCACTCTATAGCAATTCTGGGCGGGTGGGGTGTTGTTGCATTGTCCTGCTGGAATTGCCCAAGTCCGTCGGGATGCACAATGGACATGGATGGATGCATATGATCATACTGGATGCTTACATACGTGCAACGTGTCAGAGTCATATATTTAGACGTATCATGGGTCCTGTATCACTCCAAATGCACAAGCCCCACACTATTACAATGTCTCCACCAGCTTGAACAGTCCTCTGCTGACAAGTGGAGTCCATGAACTCTTGAGGTTTTCTGCGCCCCTGTACATGTCCATCCGCTGGATAGAATTTGAAACGAGACTCGTCCGACCAGGCAACATGTTTCCACTCATCAACAGTACAATGTCGGTGTTGTCTGGCTCAGGAGAGGCGTAGAACTTTGCGCCGTGCAGTCATCAGGGTACACAAGTGGGCCTTCGGCTCCGAAACCGCATATCGATGATGTTTCGTTGAATGGCTCGCACGGTGACACTTGTTGATGGACAAGCACTGAAATCTGCTGCAATTTGTGGAAGGGCTACACTTCTGGCACGTTCAACGATTCTCTTCAGTCGTCTTTTGTCCCGTTCGTGCAGGATCTTTTACCGCCCTCAGCGATGTCGGAGACTGGATATTTTACCCGATTCGTGATATCCACGGTACACTTGTGAAATGTTCGGCTCTGAGATGCTGTGTGCCATCGCTCGTGCTCCAACTATAACACCGCGTTGAAACTCACTTAAATCTTGATAACTTGTCATTGTAGCAGTAGTAACCGATCCAACAACTGCACCAGACACTTGTCTCATATAGGCGTTGCCGACCGCAACGCCGTATATTGCCTTTTTATATATCCCTGTATTTGAATACGCCTTCCTATACCAGCTTCTTTGGCGCTCTAGTATAGCATTAGTAATGTGCTTCTTGACTCAGGAAACTTGATTAAATTTCTGGGAGTGACGATGCAACACTTTATTAAATGGAACGATCGCATGAGGTTGATAGTGGGAGAATGCGTGCAGAGCACTGGAATGTTTGTAAGCCTCACAAAGCTATAACAAAGGAAGATATCAAAGCATGCTGCTAGATTTTTGAATGGTCGGTTCGGTCTGCACGGAAGTACTACGGAGATGCTTCATGAATTAAAATTGGCAGTCCCTGGAGGGAAATGCGATGTTCTTTTCGCTAGGCACTATTAAGGAAATTTAGACAACCGGAATTTGATGCCGACAGCAGAACGATTTTACTGCCGCCAGAGTACATTTCGTGTAGGGAGCATCAAGGTAAGATAAATGAAATTCATCCTCGAACGGAGGCTTATAGAAAGTCGAGTTCCTCTGTCTCAGGAAAGGAAAGGAACGGAAAGGAAATGACTAGTAGTGGTAAGAGCTACGTTCTGCCATGTACCACACGACGGCTCCCGTATTATGTACAGGGTGGCAGTTACTGGACTACATGAAATCATCATAACTACTGAACGATTTGCTTCAGAAAGTTCAAACTGCATGGTTGGCCTCCAGGCATAATAAGAATTAGTATGCGCATGCATTGTTTGGTTTAGCGACGAACCCCGCTTTCATTTGGATGGGTTCGTCAATAAGAAAGCCGTGCGGGGTAGCCGAGCGGTTTGTGGCGCCTTGTCACGGTCCGCGCGGCTCCCCCCCTCCCTCCCCCATCGGAGGTTCGAGTCCTCCCTTGGGGATGGGCGTGTTTAAGTTAGATTAAGTAGTATTAAGTAGTATGTAAGCCTACGGACCGACGATCTCAGATCTCAGCAGTGTGGCCGCATAAGAATTTACCACATTTTTCCAAATCTCAATAAGCAAATTTGGCACATTTGGGGAACTGAGAATCCGCATTTCGGGGTTGAGAAGTCTCTTCACCCTCAACGGGTTACTATGCGTTGTGCATTCTCCTGTCACGGAATAATCGGTGCGATATTCCTTGATGGCACTGTGACTACCGAACGGTACATGAAGGTTTTGGAAGATGATTTCACCCCAGTTATCCAAAGTGACCCTGATTTAGACAAGATGTGGTTCATGCAAGAAAGAGCTCGACCCCATCGAAGTAAGATAGTGTTTGATGTCCTGGAGCACTTTGGGGACCGCATTTTTGCTTTGGGGCACCCAGACACCACTGCCATGGGTCTCCATTGGCCTTCGTATTCTTCGGATCTGAACATATGGTACTGTTTTTTGTGGGGCTATATTAAAGAAAAAGTGTACAGCAATAGTACCAAAATCATTTCTGGGCTGAAACAATTATTCAGGAGTTCATCGGCAGTATCGATGATCCTACACTTCAGCGGGGCATGCAGAATTTCGCTATTCATCTGCGCTACATCATCGCCAGTGATGGCACACACATCGAATATGTCATAACCTAAATCCGATTATCTATAGCGACGTTTACAAGTTGAATAAAGTGTGTGCACGCCGTAGTTTGTAGCTTATATAAGTTTTATTCATATAGTTCAATAGTTGGCACCCTGTATGTAGCTGTAGTAGTGAGAAACTTTAAAATCAGCCACACCCACATCTAAACGGCAACCCGTTACTGAATCACGTAGTGTCTCGTTACTTGCTGTTGATAATTAAAATCTCTTTCTTTTTGTGGTCGAGTGAGGTACAGTGTTGTATAAGGCACAGGTATTGGTCTTGGAAAATACGGTCATACACTGCATTTTCCAGGCAAAGAACTGAGCATTTGTGAGCCAGGGTGTAACAGCTCTGTCTCCGACAACTACTCTGCTGTGCAACTAGCGACTGCTTTACATAATGGCGACACGCTAGCCAGTATTAGTTTTCACGACTATGAAGTTGTTACGCCGTCGCCTCTCTTGATTTGGCGGTGGACTGAATTAGCAGAAAACGTCTCTGCAGTCTCAAGCAAGAAGCCTCACAGAGTGAAGTCGACAGGAGCCGGCTGGAAATCGCAAGAAACTACCTGGGGCGATGCTGACAGTGGAGGAATCATCGCCTGGGCCACGCCGTTGGTGAAGTTACAACACAGTCCAGCCCAGATGTTGTAGCCAGAAGTATAGCACCACTGACGCAGGGGAAAGACCGAAGCCAGATAGTGGGGATCGTGACCTGACTGACATGCAGTGCAGATGGTCACCTGATTGCCACGGGACAAAGCCTCACACCGCGGCTGTGTAGTGGTGTAGTTGATGGAAAGTAATGTCCTTTCACAACAGCGAGAATCCAAGTCAGCATAAATGTAGACTTAAACTCCGCCCACAGGTACCGCCCATCGGTACCGTCCGACCGCCACGTCATCCTCTGTCAATGGCATAAACGGATGAATAAGGAGAAGTGTGGAAAAAGCGCAATGCTGTACCGGTCGTTGTCAGTTTTCGTGGTCTGGAGCCGCTGCTACTTGAAATGTCGACTGTATGTTGATGGTAGCCATGATCGTGATACCCTGAGACTGAGCAGTGGAGAGTGCTGTCTGCCTGCCACACTTATGTGCTCACATACAAACGATATGCAAACTGGTGTAAGCTTTATCTTAACACATCAAATTGCCAATCACAGTATTTGACAATCCTCTGCAATTCAAAATCTGTTAAATATAAATGAGAGCAGTTCTCTTCAATCATTTGTCATATAAATTAATTAAATCTCCAACTAGATATAAATCGTTCGGAGTAGGGGCACCTGCTTTACAAGGAAACACCGCCTTTGTAAGTGCACAATTTAGTTGGTTAGAAGAAATGGGTTGTATTTATTGTTTAGGGGCGCTTTACCTAATTTGCTGTTGCACTAAAGGAAAGGGGAAATGCAAATCAGTCCTTTCAACTCAGTATTTATTTTCTCTAAATTAGTTTACAATTAAATTGAATTTATTTTCATAATTTCTACAAAAATTATTTGTTACTTGAAGGTCAGTGAAGGAACCATTACCTCTGAAAAATCTAACAAACTCTATTCCACGATGGAACGCAAATTGATTTGATCAAACGTAGAATAAATGATTACTAGAGTGAAGCTCACTTGGGACTGACCTGCTTTCCAAAATATGTGCAGCTCGCAAATACAAGTTAAATCCAGGTCCAAAATCCAAATACCTATAGACACTGGAACAGCAACACAAGTTGTGGAACTGACCTCTCAAATTGTTAACTGTTCAGAGGAAAGGCAACACTAGCGCTAAAAAGGGACATATACTCCAACGTTTCAGCAAGCAATTCGTCAGGCTGTGTCCAGGTGCCTCTCTCTGTCGATGTGACGTCATGGACATGCGTTACCGCACTGTCTCTCTTCGAACTTGTCTTTCTCTCTGCTCCCAAATAATTACGACTTGGATGTGATGATTCACAACTTTCGCCACAGTGACGACCAAGAATTACTTTCAACACACTGCAACGCAGGGGAAGCCTACGAAAACCTGTCCACTATCGCTTACAATGTTCCCAGTAACTGGCCAGAGATTGGTGCATGGTATATGCTGTGTCGCCATTGGTTCAGACATTCATGCCGCAGCGCTTATTCTAGTGACTATTCTGATTAGCGACCATCAACTGCACGGTTAGATTCTGTAACTTTTCCAGAATGGAAACTGCAAAGTATTGGTGTCGCGTATCTGCAACCGCCGACGGAACATGCAGATTCGTCGCGGCAGAAATACTCAAGGGACGTGCAGTCGTTTTACTATAAGTTCCAAGAACCGTGTGCCTTACAGGCAATGGAAACTGGCCTGTTTGCTGCCCCAGAATTTCTACGCACCATTAGCCCACCGGGCGTCTTGAACTGTGTCGTATTCATAGCGCTGAGGCCACCCAGGTCTCTTGCAAATCCTCTCAGGATTCTCTCAGAGAAGAGAAAATCATGAATCTTATTCCAGAAGCCACCGACTACGTATTTTCCTCCAGCACAGTTAAGAACATTAAGCTGCCAACTTTACTTATTATCACAAAGCGACATGTGACGGTTCAATCACAATATAGATCCTCGGTTATCATGACAAGGCTTAATGCAACCCATTAAGACCTCTCACCATGGAAAAATCCATGGCAGTACTGGGAATCTAATGGCAGACAGCGTACCAACCACTCAGCTGTGGAGGCAGTCCAAGCCGGCATAAATACGCTTACTTTAGCCATACAGTATCCGTCACATCCTACAGTCAGCTACTCGTCCTGAGATGGCAGTGCCTGTATGAAATGCCGTTGGGAGTTGAATAGTTGCCTTACAGCCAGGATGACCATATGTGGCTGACTGCTGTCAACTTCTGGGTGCCTACCTGGGCATCCATGGTTCTTCCCAGGTCTTACTAGCTTACTAGTTGCCAAGCCAGTGCTTACCTGGTCCAGGCATACTCTACTGCTGCTGGCTTGCCTTGTATGGGCAAACTGTAATGCTGCTGGTTGGCTTGTATCGTTGGTGCCTCCGATGGGGCCCCTCATCTACTCTAAGTCCTCAAGCGCCTTCAGCACTGAATCGTGGTTTTGCCCAGTTAACGAGACTGACTTTGCGGAGTCTGTCTGATGATTGGCTTGGATCTGTGCAGCCCTGGAAACTTAACCTCGCCTCAACTGCCACCATCTGGTCGAGTCGATGACGCACGCTGGTAGTGACTCGAGGCCACTTCCCTGAGCGAGACAAACTCAATGCCTCGTGATGCTGGCCGCCACCTAGCAACACCACAACTGCAGTATTTTCGCATTGGACACTCTCCTGGTTCCATCAACCCGCCACACTGCTAATCGACACACCACACCACGACAACCAGTAACGGGGTACGTGATTGCAAGCACTGTCTTCATAACCCGCAGCAAATGGTGACAGGGCGAAGAGCTGGATGCCATCCTGACAAAAACTGCTGTACCACTCACTGTAGAGGTCAACTCATTCCATACCTCTACAGGGTATTGGTATTGCGGTCTGCAAAGTTGTATTGGGTTTTTGCAGTGCATGCATTAGACCGTGGATAGACGGCTTCTAGGGTATGAGGTGAAAGGTGAAGTTGTCCTCAACCAAAATGTTGAACACTACACAGCTCAAATGAGCTTATTACTTTTGCAGGTAGTATGCCCCTGTCTTCTTCTAGTCTTTCAACTGACATACCCAAGAGTCAACAAAATTCTTCTGGACTCTTAACCGCGTTACCAATGTACAAAATTGTCTGACGATTCGGCCATTGTTGCAAATGGCCTTCCTCAGCGTTGAGCGGACAAGCTTATATATTGAGAATGCGGTCAACAGCGCAGAAGAATTTTATTGACAGTGAGGACGGCCGCGGAAGACTACGCTTACATTTGATAGACCCAAGTACCGGGTGATCAAAAAGTCAGTATAAATTTGAAAACTTAAGAAACCACGGGATAATGTAGATAGAGAGATAAAAATTGACACACATGCTTGGAATGAAATTGTGTTTTATTAGAACCAAATAAACAAAGTTCACAAAATGTCCGACAGATGGCGCTGGACAGCAAAACGTCAGTGCCGTGTATAAAAGGAGATCTAATGAGAGAGAGAATCAGATGCGCCAGCAGTCGCATTATGTTGACATTACCTGAATAGGCGCTTTTAGTGTAGCTGTATTATCAGAATGGGGAATGTGATAGTTCAGCGTTACGATCCTACCGCCATAGGAAGGGGATTCGAACGGGTAAAGGTCCGATGACAAATGCAGGTGTGGTGAGAATGATTCCGAAGTTCGAAGCCACGGGTTGTTTATACGATACACCCCGTAGTGGCCGACCGAGCACAAGGCGTAATGCTGCTGAGACAGTTCAGGAAGAGATGGAGGCTGTAGCGGGTTCGTCTATGTACGGGGAAGTCAGCGCTCGTGCAGCCGCACGTCGCACCGGAATTCCATACACTACTGTTTGGTTGACACTGAGGCGTACCCATCGGTGCTACCCGTACAAAATCCATCGGCATCATGAACTGTTGCGTGGCGAATTAGTGAAGCGGAGGGCATTTGCTGTGTGGGCGTTTCAGACGATGGCGGAAGATGACGATTGGTTGAGTAACGAGTTGTGGGCGACGAAGCTCATTTCACGCTCCGAGGGTCTGTCAACGCCCACAACTGCAGAATTTGGGCTACCGAAAATCCTAGAACTGTCGTGGAGACTCCATTGCACAACGAGAAAGTCACGGTATGGGTTTAATTTACCACATCTACCCTTATCGGGCTTTTCTTCTTCGAGTAAATGCGTGATTCTGGTTTTGTAACTACTACCGATATGTTATAGAATCGCATCGTCCCCAGACTGGCTGATAAACACCTGCTGGAATGTACGATGTTTATGCAGGATGGCGCTTCACCCCATATTGCTAGACGCGTGACAGGTCTCTTGCGCACGTCGTTTGGTGATGGTCGTGTGCTCAGCCTCCATTATCGTAATGTTTTTCCTCCAAGATCCCCAGACCTCACTGCGTGAGATCATTGTCTTTGGGGTTACCTGAATTCGCAAGTGTATCGTGATCGACAGACATCTCTAGGGATGCTGAAAGACGACATCCGACGCCAATGCCTCACCATAACTCCGGATATACACTCCTGGAAATTGAAATAAGAACACCGTGAATTCATTGTCCCAGGAAGGGAAAACTTTATTGACACATTCCTGGGGTCAGATACATCACATGATCACACTGACAGAACCACAGGCACATAGACACAGGCAACAGAGCATGCACAATGTCGGCACTAGTACAGTGTATATCCACCTTTCGCAGCAATGCAGGCTGCTATTCTCCCATGGAGACGACCGTAGAGATGCTGGATGTAGTCCTGTGGAACGGCTTGCCATGCCATTTCCACCTGGCGCTCAGTTGGACCAGCGTTCGTGCTGGACGTGCAGACCGCGTGAGACGACGCTTCATCCAGTCCCAAACATGCTCAATGGGGGACAGATCCGGAGATCTTGCTGGCCAGGGTAGTTGACTTACACCTTCTAGAGCACGTTGGGTGGCACGGGATACATGCGGACGTGCATTGTCCTGTTGGAACGGCAAGTTCCCTTGCCGGTCTAGGAATGGTAGAACGATGGGTTCGATGACGGTTTGGATGTACCGTGCACTATTCAGTGTCCCCTCGACGATCACCAGTGGTGTACGGCCAGTGTAGGAGATCGCTCCCCACACCATGATGCCGGGTGTTGGCCCTGTGTGCCTCGGTCGTATGCAGTCCTGATTGTGGCGCTCACCTGCACGGCGCCAAACACGCATACGACCATCATTGGCACCAAGGCAGAAGCGACTCTCATCGCTGAAGACGACACGTCTCCATTCGTCCCTCCATTCACGCCTGTCGCGACACCACTGGAGGCGGGCTGCATGATGTTGGGGCGTGAGCGGAAGACGGCCTAACGGTGTGCGGGATCGTAGCCCAGCTTCATGGAGACGGTTGCGAATGGTCCTCGCCGATACCCCAGGAGCAACAGTGTCCCTAATTTGCTGGGAAGTGGCGGTGCGCTCCCCTACGGCACTGCGTAGGATCCTACGGTCTTGGCGTGCATCCGTGCGTCGCTGCGGTCCGGTCCCAGGTCGACGGGCACGTGCACCTTCCGCCGACCACTGGCGACAACATCGATGTACTGTGGAGACCTCACGCCCCACGTGTTGAGCAATTCGGCGGTACGTCAACCCGGCCTCCCGCATGCCCACTATACGCCCTCGCTCAAAGTCCGTCAACTGCACATACGGTTCACGTCCACGCTGTCGCGGCATGCTACCAGTGTTAAAGACTGCGATGGAGCTCCGTATGCCACGGCAAACTGGCTGACACTGACGGCGGCGGTGCACAAATGCTGCGCAGCTAGCGCCATTCGACGGCCAACACCGCGGTTCCTGGTGTGTCCGCTGTGCCGTGCGTGTGATCATTGCTTGTACAGCCCTCTCGCAGTGTCCGGAGCAAGTATGGTGGGTCTGACACACCGGTGTCAATGTGTTCTTTTTTCCATTTCCAGGAGTGTACTTTACAGTGCTGTTCACAACATTATTCCTCGACTACAGCTATTGTTGAGGAATTATGGTGGACATATTATTTCCTGTAAAGAACATCATCTTTGCTTTGTCTTACTTTGTTATGCCAATTATTGTTGTTCTGATCAGATGAAGCGCCTTCTGTCAGACATTTTTTGAACTTTTGTATTTTTTCGGTGCTAATAAAGCCCCATGTCATTCGAAGCATGTGTGTCAATTTGTACCTCCCTATCTACATTATTCCGTGATTTATTCAGTTTTCAAATTTATACTGACTTTTTGATCACCTGGTGTATAAACGTGGATCTACAGTTTATCGAGGACTCCAAACCACAGGCTAACTGAAATTTTTCAAATTAATAAAATATTAAGAGGTGAAAGAAACCGTGACAGCAAAATACCTACAACTGAGGACTGAACTCTAGACATTTAATTCCGCACATGAAAGAAGAAATCGCAGACATTTAGCTGCAGGTGGGCACTGAGCGAACTCAACGGCGACAGATGAAAATTTGTGTCAGTCAGACCGGAAGACGAGCCCAGGTTTCCCACTTTACGCGAGTGGTCGCTTCAACCGCTTCGACTATCCGAGTAAGTCACCCACCTGACCCAAATCTCCATATGGCACACGCTGGAGAGTAGCGTCCCCTAAGTATTAATCCACTTTTAAATGTGTTATCTCAAGTGTTTGGATACTGTTGTGCACACAAACTGACACATAACAACGCCATTTGGCCGATATAAAGTATACACGCCATATCGAGTTACGATGTCCCAGTGCGGTTGCACAAAGTTCTTAAGCCATGTACTGAATAAAGTTGCTGATCGAACTAACAGTGTCTGTACGTATAAGTGGTGACTGACAGGCATGTCCGAAAGAACAGACACCGTTCCTACATAATTCAGATATGTATTCGAATCCTACACGACCTCTACCTGGATCCATGATTGGAAAATTTATTTCCTGAAAAAGTTAGTTGTAATACTAGTTATCTTGAGAAACCGGAATTTAGTGGTGTTATAGATCTATGGAGGCCATGAGCCATAGGCGATATCAGCATACATCTATGAACTTTGCTGAAGATTCCAAGCATGAATGGTCACATTTTGAGACAAGCAGTATTCGTACATGGCTTTTATCAGAGCTTTGCATTACTGGTCATATTAACGTACTGGATCAAAGATAAAGATAAGCACTGATTCGTTCACCACCATTTCGGAGAATTTCATACAACTGCTGCACCGTCAATTCCTACCAATACAGAAAATAATTATATCACTTTCCTGGAGTATATGATGAGGTATCCTTACCTACTTATCGTGTTTCAGCAAAGGAAATTAATTAAGCTGTAGTGGTTAGCAGTAAAACGCCTTTATCGCATATTATACATCAATTTTTATTTGTGCATGCAGACGGCTTCGTCCTTTTAACAAAGTATCTTTAGCGAATGTACTTGAATGTTACATTATCTGTAACCTAGAAAACTGTTCGTAAAACGCACATTATTGTGTAGTGTCACTATCTATCAGAAGTCCTGTGAAATATATGAATCAGAATCGACTTGTAGGCGTCCTTTTTCTAGGAATCGGATGGCTCAGGAAAGCGTGTCAGCATACAGCAGCGGTCGTCTTATTAGAACCTCTGTCATTTCGAAAAGCTTAAAAGTGACAACCAAAATCACTGTTGCCAAGTGAATCATTCCGGCAAGAGTTCTTTATAATACTGCACAGATGTGGGACAAAGTTCTGAAAGAAAAAGTCATACACCTTCGATTGAAGTCAACGTTAACAAACTATTTGACATAGTTTCTATATAACAGTAGGTACTAGCATAATGGAAACTACGACATGAAGCAAAATTTTGTAGAGAAGAAGTAGTAATTTTGTTAGGAAATCAGTTGAGTAAACATTTCAGAGAATTTGTGAACACAATATTTCATTCACTCAATGTTGGATTCCTAGAAAAAATCGAGCAAAATTCACTCTGTACCTAATGGTCTCGTCCCCAACGGGTATCGAACTCCCACCCTCATTTCCTTACGTAGTACTTCGAACATAGGTACTAGAACAAAATTATTAACATTACTACTCTGACAGAATAATGAATCGGCCACAAGAAAGGTTTATCCAGTATACTGCTAGCTACGTGCACTTGAATTTGATGTGCACATAAAAATATATGCCAGTGACCTCCCTTAATGGGTTCAGGGCCACCAAACATCATCGTTGTGATACCGTTGTAACGTGTGCTCCGGAGTAGCAGTAAAAAGGACTGATATCCAAAGAAACTAGCAGTAGAGTATATGTTATTTTCTGAAATGCTATTATTTGTCCATGACAATGCCGTCTCACGCACTTTCACTGACACGTTCTTAGTAAAGAATATGTGTAGGCGTTATTGGAATGGCAAGAAAATCATTATTTCAGGAAGAGAATCCAACATAGTCGGAAGGAGATGGACGCCTGGACCAATTACTCTATAAGGCATTCATCTATATCAGCATCTACATTTACGTACATACTCTGCCAGTCATGGTATGGTACTTGGCAGAGGGTACCTTATACCACTACTAGTCGCTTCCTTTCCTGTTCCACTCGCAAACTTAGCAAGGGAGAAACGACTGCTAGCACACCTTCCTACGAGGCCTAATTTCTCTTATTCTCGTAGCCCCTAAGCGAAATGTACGTTGAAGGCAGTAGAATCGTCCGGCAGTCAGCTTCAAATGCAGATTCTTTACATTTTCTCATTAGTGTTCCACCAAAAGAATGTCATCTTCCCTCACCGTAATACTCGCCTGCTGATCTGGCCTACCGGTAACAGCTCTAGCAGCCCGCTTCTGAACTGCCCCGATGCCTTCCCTTAATCTGACCTGGTGGAGATCCCAAACACTCTAGCAGTACTCAAGAATAAGTCTGCTTTACAAATGAACCACACATTAAATTTTTCCAACAAACCGAAGTCGACCATTCGTTTTCCCTATTACCGTCCTTGCGTGTTCGTTCTCTTTCAAGCCACTTTGCAACGTTACGCCCAGATATTTAGTCGATGTGATTGTGTCAAGTAGTACACTACTAATGCAGTATTTGAATATTACGAGATTGTTTTTCATACTCACCTGCATTAACTTAAATTTTTCTACAGTCAGAGAAAGCTGCTAGTCAACACAACAATTACAAATATTTTTCTGAGTCATCTTGCATCCTCCTACAGTGACTCAAACGACGACACCTTCGCGTGCACCATTGTCTCATCAGACTGCTGCTCACTCTCTCCGTCAGATCTCTTAAAGGACTTCAGTTTCTCAGAAAAAGCTGGTGTCAGACGAAATTATTTTAGGAAGATAAGAGCCTAGTTAGATATAAAGTTTCTCGAAATACTTTTTTTTTTGGACATCAGTCTTCTGACTATTTTGATGTGGCCCGTCAGGAATTCCTCTCCTATGCCAATCTTTTCATCTCAGAGAATCACATACAACTTAAGTCCTCTATTGTTTGCTGAATTTATTCCAATCTCCGTTTTCCTCTGCAGTTTTAGCACTCTACAGCTCCCTCTAGTGCCATGGAAATCAGTTTCTGATGTCTTAACAGATGTCCTATCACCCTGTCCCTTTTCCTTTTCAGTGTTTCCCTCACATTCCGTTCCTCTCCGATTCTACGCAGAAGCTTCTCATTCCTTACCTTACCAGACCACACAATTTTCAACATTCGTCTATAGCACCGCCTCTCAGATCCCTCGATTCTCTCGTTTTTCCCATAGTCCATGGTTCACTACCACACAATGCAATGCTCCAAACATACAATCTCAGAAATATTTTCCTCAAATTAAGGCTTATGATTGATACTAGTAGACTTCTCTTGGCCAGCAACGCCTTTTTGCCAGTGCTAGTCTGCTTTGTTACTTTGCTGCCAAGTTAGTAGAATTCCTTAACTTCATCTACTTTCGTGCCCATCAACCCCTATATTAAGTTTCCCATTATTCTCATTTCTGCTACTTTCCATTACTTTCGTCTTTCTTCGATTTACTCTCATTTCGTATTCTGTACTCATTAGACTGTTCATTCCATTCAACAAATCATGTAATTCTTTTTCACTTTTATTCAGGATAGCAATGTCATCCGTGAATCGTGTCATTGATATCCACTCACCTTGAATTTTAATTCCACTTCTCAATCTTGCTTTTATTCCCATCATTGATTCTTCGATGCACTGATTGAACAGCAGGGGCGAAAGATTGCATCTATGTCTTATATCCTTTTTAATCCGAGCACATCGTTCTTGGTCGTCCACGTTTTATTATTCCCTCTTGGCTCTTGTACATATTGTATATTACCCGTCTCTTCCTACAGGACACGTCAGTTTAGCCGATAGCGGTAATGCGCTGCTTCCTAGAATTGGCTAGGTGCGCCAGCCCTGGGTCGAATTCGCCTGGCGGATTAACGACGAAAGCCGGTATGCTGGCGAGCCTGGATGTTGTTTTTAGGCGGTTTTCCGTATCCCACTCGGTGAATACCTGGCTGGTCTCCACGTCCCGCCTCGTTTACACTGTTCGAAGGCATCTGGACACATTCGCACTGTTTCATGGACTACACTAGTCGCAGACAGTTCGGGTATGCTAATTCCATTCTGGTGGGTACGGGGTGGCGGCAGGAAGGGCATCCAGCCACTCCTTCAGCTAACCTTGCCAAATCCGATTAACCATGCTGACCCTGCCTCACCATAGGACTAAGGCGCAAGCAAAAGAAGAAGAACCTCTCCTTATAGCTTACCCCCATTTTTCCCAGAATTTCAAACGTCTTGCACAATTTTACATTGTCGAACACTTATTCCAGTTCGACAAATCCTACAAATTTGTCTTGAATTTTCTGTAGTCTTGCATCCATTATCAACCGCAACGTCAGAACTGCCACTCTGGTGCCTTTACCTTTCCTAAAGCCAAACTTATCGTGATCCAATACATCTTCAGTTTTTCCAGTCTTCTGTGTATTATTCTTGCCAGTAACTTGGATGTATCAACTATTAAGCTGATTGTGCGACAACTCTCGCACTTGTCAGCTCTTGCAGCCTTCGGAATTGTGTGGATTATATTTTTCCGAAAGTCAGATGGTATGTCGCCAGGCTCACATATTCTACACATCAATGTGAATAGTCGTTGTGTTGCCATTTCCTCTAATGATTTTAGAATTTCTGATGGAATGTTATCAATCCCTTCTGCCTTATTCGTTGTTAAGTCCTCCAAAGCTCTCTTAAATTCTAATCTAGTATTGGATCCCCTGTTGCTACTAAATCGACTCCTGTTTATTCTTCTATCATATCAGGAAAATCTTCCCTTTCTTAGAGACCTTCATCGTACATTTTCTATCTATCCGCTCTCAGCTCTGCATCTGACAGTGGAATTCCCGTTGCACTCTTAATGCTACCTCCCTTGCTTTTAATTTCACCGAAGGTTGTTTCGAGTTTCCTATGCGCTGAGTCATTCTTTCCGACAATCATTTCTTTTTCGATTTCTTTTTCATGCAACTATTTTGTCTTAGATTCACTGCACTTCCAATTTATTTCATTCCTTAGAGGTTTGTATTTCTGTATTCCTGGATTTCATTGAATATTTTTGTACTTCCTTCTTTCATCGATAAACCACTTTAAATAAATAATAGAACTAATACAACCTTCCACACCTCGTAGGTGATGGTAAAATATAGTATGAAAGGAACCATTACGTGATACCTTGCTTCAGTTGCCTGTTACATAGGCTTCCTACTAAGCAGTGGAGAAACGACTTGTTGATATTACACGAGAACAGAAAAAAATTGATTTTGTTACAATACATATTTTTCCATTTTTATCTATTTATTACTATCTGTTCACATGCGTGTAATACCAACTTGCCCATACACTTCCACTTCTTGATGGCTCTCAAAGAAAGCATTTATGGCAGTCAGGGAAATACGCCCATGCTTACAGAGAAATCTCATTAACTATGTGGGAGGCTCCATTTACTAAATAAATTCTACTGTTGTGTTACACTTGCATCGATAAATTTTTGTTCAGAAGGTTGCTGGTATGTGTATTGCAAATGTTAGTATTTGTAACCCTGGGTAGACGGCACGTATCAAAGTACCAAATACGCAGAACCATTTGTCTACTATGGTGATAAGTCGCACAATTTCTGATGAGTAAAAAAACAAATGACTTTTTTCACTCGGCTACTAATTGACAGCTGGTAAGAGAATCTCCTGCACGCCTCTACGGAATGTGAATGATAAATGTTGGCTACGTTTCTCTTTTGATAACTGCGTATACAATGTGTTCTGGTAAAATTAATTTCACGAAATTTAAAGTATGCAGAACACATTTTTCGTAATGGCAATCAGATGCAACGCAAAATGTTTCTGTTTCAGTGCTTTAAAGGACCACTCTATTATAAACGAGATTTTCTCAGCTTGATTGACTAGTGGCATATTTCCGGGTGTTCATTAGAATTGTTGTTTCCATTTTATGCATAAAAGAAACCACAAATGGAATGCACTGCTGGAAGTACACCATTAATAAAAGAGCCTGTTCGCCGCAATTGTAGATAAATAATCGTAATTCACAGCTGAAATACTGAAGGCAGAATGAGACAGCAGCTACAGTGACGTCCCTACGACTAGGCGGAATTTACACACACCCTCATTTGGTGATGATGTCCACATCCAGTCACCTAATGTCTCAACTTCAAGTACAATAGAGAAGAGATGAAAATGGAAACAGAAGATGTCAGGAAACACAACAAATAACATATATATCATACTCCGCAAGGCACCTGTGGTGTGTGGCGGAGGGTACTTTTTCTATCACTAACTGAGCCCTCCAAACCTGTTCCACTTGCGAATAGGGAGTGGGAGGAATGACTGTCGGTAAGCGTCTGTATTCGCTCTAATTTCTCGAATTTCCTCCTCGTTGTCATTACGCAAAACGTATTTTGTCCGACTCTTCCCGGAAAGTGCTCTCTTAGCATTTCAATGTTAAATCTCTCTGTGCTGCACAACGCCTCTCTTGTAACAAATGCCAGTGTAGTTTGCTGAAGATCTCCCTAACGTTCTGGCGCCGGCTAAACGATCCCCTGACTCAACATGCCGCTCTTCGTTGGATCTTCTGTATCTCTTCTATCACTCCTACCTGGTAGAGACCCCACACAGATGCGCAATACTCAGGAATCGGTCGAACAAGCGTCTTATAAGCTACTTCCTTCGTGGATGAGTCACATTTCCTTAAGATTATTCCTATGAATTTGAGTCCGGCATCCGATTACCATTTTCGACCATTTTTTAATTCAAAATATGAATCTGTGATAACCTCGCTAGAGTTTATAGAATTCTTTACTGCACTGAACACGCCGTCACCATTGACCTATCCTTACGATATACACTGCAATATGAACTTAGGATTTCGTTGTAATTAACGTCCGGTTTCAACCAACTTTCTGTTCCTAGTACAGTCTGTGCGTTATAACCGTGAGTAAGCGATACAATTTCTGGGACCTTTCCTTGGATGCTGCCGCAGTTTACTGAAATGATATTAACCTCTTCTACCTCTCATCTGCGACGACGAACATTCTGTGGGGACATTGTTGCTACTTTACTAGGCTAATCGTCTTTGATCCCAAGAAAGGGTTTCACTAACCTAAGAAAGACCCATGTGCACGCCACAAATATTCCGCTACCCTAGTAGCCGCTTTCTGCTTGTGGTGCACGCCTGACGTATCAAGTGGAACTCTACAGGTTTGCATCCGATAGCAGAGGTCAAGAAATTCGCATCCATGCAGTCGCAGAGTCGTATAAGCCTCTGATTTAGACCTTCCACTCTGCTACAAACCAGAGAACAGCGATCAGTCCTGCGTACGACTCTACTAATAGACAGTTTAGCCTGTAGCCCGAGTGCGATGCTAGTTGCCTACTCTTTCTTTTCTCACAGAAATAAATGGCGGTATTTTCATTGGAAAAAGTGCTTCCAGTCTGGTAAACAAGACTATGAAAAAACGTGGCACTAGACCCATATTGTCTACTGTGTCACACCTCATACATACGTATCAAGGCAACAGGTAATGTGTCATCTTCCGCTACACAGTTATTGTAAACATATTCGGTGAAGTCTTTGCGTACTTGACCGACCTTTTCATGAGAATTCAACAACGGAGAAGAAGGTGGTGGCATCTCCAGCGGCGTGACATTACAGAAATTAATTCGGTGCAAGTAAACATTCAAGCATTTAGCGAGCTAATGCTTGTCTACAAAATTCAGTAATAGATTTTCTAACTGCAAGACATATTAAAACTTTTTACACTATATTCGAACCAAAATCTTCGGCTGTTGGCTGTAACAATGAGTAAAAAGCTTTTTGGGAAATGGTACAGAAATGAGAATGAATTTTTCATTTTGCGACGACCGCTTCAAACTGAAGCCTGAAGTTTAGCCTGGAGATGTTCTCGGCTAGCTCAACTTGTAAAAGCGTCACAAAAGAAATGAACAGCTGTAGTTTCGAGTCAATACCTTTCACACGGTCTTAGCTTGACAGAGAGTTTGATTATAGGGAACACTTCGCTACATAGTGATGGCTCGGAAGTTTACGCACTGTTCACTATTTGCTACATAAACTGTTCAGGTATCTGCCTACTGTAATCACTTAGCATATACAACTTTGTTACAGAGCCTGTTAAAACAATGCCTCCACGTATCACTGCGCTGGATAAATAACGTAGCACAAAATAAACACTTGCGTTTTTAATACCTATTTAAATAAAAAACTGTTTAAAATAGCCCGTTTTTAAAACTGACAAAAAACCATCAAATTATTTCACTGCCTTGTTGCTAATCACAAACAGATAGTCCTGAAAATTTGTAGTTGTAAATTTTTAATAGCTGCAACGACATTTGTAAAATTTAACGAAAAACATGGGGGCCGTGCAATAGATAAATGATGCATGAATAATTCGAGAAAGTCACTAACAGTTTTATTTAACCGTAAATGATATAAACTGTTGTGTGATTTTTCTCTACAACAGCTATTTTCTACCATCCTTATTTTTTATTGCATGGGATCCAAGTTTTTCGTTTTAAAATTAATTGTTGTTGTAGCTATCAAAAATTTATAAGCACAAATTTTCAGCACAATCTGTATGGGCACTTCTTAGTCAGCTTTAAATTGTGATGTATTAAAAAGTATTTTATTTAAATGAATATTTTGTGCTTTTAGTCTTGTGTGTGCGAAATTTTTAATCTATTTGAAACGTTTTGATGAGATTACAACCGGGAAATATAAACTGCAGATTGATTTCAGTTTCTCTTCATCAGTGTCAACCAACATTTTACTTCCTCCTTCACATACGTCGTGAAAAGATCGTAAAGGCAAAAATCAGAGAGATTCGAGTTCTTACCGCGAACTATTCGCAGCTAGACCAGGAAACGGGGGAAATATCGGTGGTGGGCAAAATACACTCAGTTAAACAGCAGACGGAAAACGAATTAACTATTGAATTTTCATCCATTTGTGGTCGCCTCTAGCTACCCTCCAGAATTCAATGAGCGGTTACTGTTGACCGCATCGTCACACAAAGCTGGCAGAACGCGTACTGAACCAATACCAATACACTGGGAAATAAATCAGAAACAAACAAAAAAATGGATCAAATGCCTCTGAGCACTATGGGACTTAACATCTAAGGTCATCAGTCCCCTAGAACTTAGAACTACTTAAACCTAACTAACCTAAGGACATCACGTTACAATGCTCATGGCATAGCTACAGAACACATCCATGCCCGAGACAGGATTCGAACCTGCGACCGTAGCAGTCGCGCGGTTCCAGACTGAAGCGCCTAGAACCGCTCGGCCACAGCGGCCGGCCAGAAACAAACAATAAACGAAAACATTAAGATGAAACGAGAACTCCGACACGATTGCAATGTGGTGCAACAGCAATACTGTTCGGGTCCATATCGAGAGGAAGATGTTCCTCCAAGGGCATTCGAAGTGCAAAAGACGCTGATGTCAGTTGCTGCTGCGGACGTTAGTCTTGAGGAGCGTCCTCGGCTTCAGACACCGCAACAAGAGGGGCGCATCACCAGATCGTTAGGACAACACCGCGAATAGCAGGGAGGTCAATCAGAAAGCAACTACCAGAAGACTTAGTGCAGTCAAATCCCAATTCCAACATTAGACACATAATAGAATCAGGCGCTCTTCTAGTCTCTCTCATATGTATTGGGAGTGCTTCTCGCTTGTGACACGACCACGTTAGTGCAAAACAGCCCTGTTTAAGAAGGAATGCACGGAATTACAAGTTAATACCAGTGATACGCAAATACTGTTGATGCGAAATTATAATGTAATAAAGTTTTCAAATAATTCGGGATGTTGGATTTTTCTTAGGACTGAATACGAACATAAGATTGTAGTTTTGTGCCACTTCTTAGTATGTGAACGTTTATAGTCTTGTACTGAAAGGAAGCAGGAACTGAAAGAATAAGCCTTCTGACATAAAAAAGTACCTTAGTGTGAAATAATATCTGGAACACAACCAAACGAATAGTATTAGGTTCCAAACTGAATGTCACTGAAATCTAAATGTGCTGCTGAGTGACTCTCACTGTTCTGTAGCTATGCCATGAGCATTGTAACGTGCTAGCAAACTCACAGGTATGCCGTCCAGAACGTGATTCACAAAGATATGCAAATGTTTTAATATGTTATTCTACATGTAAAACTAAAGACAAAAGTTCATATAAACATCGGTCCGCAAATGGTTAGTTACGGAGTTACGCCTAACAAAATATTTTGCCTTAAATTTATTAACTTCGCTAATATGAAGCCTTCACAAAACTGTACGAGTTTCAGGTAAATTACGATTCCTATTTATTTTGTTCTCATTGATCTGGTGAATGTAATAAAACATGTCCCAGACGTGTATCTGCAGTAGTTTTCCAGAACATCCAGAGAAGCAAAGACGTAATTTGGTAAAATTTTTAATTTATAAACTTCTTGACCAAATTTGTATTTTAAATTTCAGACAACTGCACAAAGTTTTCAACAGAAGTTGTAGGGAATTTAATTTTGGAAAAATAATGGTAATAACGTTAACTGAAACTGTATGAATGTGTCAGATAATCTATGAACTGCAACAGTTACTACGTGGCGCCAGTTAAATACACTGTTATTAATGTGCAGTACATTAGGACATTGTTTTCATAAAACAGATCTGAAGATGGTTATTATAGACCGAAACCGGTAATCTTTTGACAAAATGTTTCTGACCATAGATGTAAAGTAAACGAAATTTATTCTATATTCGGGTAACTGATTTTTTTGCGACAATGTTGCAGCTTGTTAAAATTATTGTGTTCTTTCACTGAACAATACAAAAAACTAGCTCGTTTCAAGGTTAGGAAGCGACTGAAATAACTCACTAACGGTTGCCAACAATGACATAAGCGTTTTTATATTCTTAATGGAAAGTAAACAAATTTACTTGTATAATAATCTTTGTTCCTCTGGATTCTGGAAAACTACTGCAGATACACGTCTAGGACATGTTTTATTAAATTCACCAGACGAATGACAACAAAATAAGTGGAAATCTTGCTTTACTTTAACCTCGTACAATTTTGTGATGGCTTCAGTGTGAGGATAGTACCTGCAAGGAGGCACTACAATTTTCAACACGTACCAAGCATGTTCACTCGGGTTCATATGAATATTGCCTGCAAGCTATTCCATTCAACAGACTTCTTTCACCTGTAGGAATATTGACTGTCTACCTAGACAATAACTTCCTAACTGTTTTGACCAGACGAAACTACCATTGTTAGGCTGTAGCTGTGGGTTTTCTGATTGCTCTAGGAGAAGTCTCATCAAACTACAACAGATAAAATACACTCCTGGAAATGGAAAAAAGAACACATTGACACCGGTGTGTCAGACCCACCATACTTGCTCCGGACACTGCGAGAGGGCTGTACAAGCAATGATCACACGCACGGCACAGCGGACACACCAGGAACCGCGGTGTTGGCCGTCGAATGGCGCTAGCTGCGCAGCATTTGTGCACCGCCGCCGTCAGTGTCAGCCAGTTTGCCGTGGCATACGGAGCTCCATCGCAGTCTTTAACACTGGTAGCATGCCGCGACAGCGTGGACGTGAACCGTATGTGCAGTTGACGGACTTTGAGCGAGGGCGTATAGTGGGCATGCGGGAGGCCGGGTGGACGTACCGCCGAATTGCTCAACACGTGGGGCGTGAGGTCTCCACAGTACATCGATGTTGTCGCCAGTGGTCGGCGGAAGGTGCACGTGCCCGTCGACCTGGGACCGGACCGCAGCGACGCACGGATGCACGCCAAGACCGTAGGATCCTACGCAGTGCCGTAGGGGACCGCACCGCCACTTACCAGCAAATTAGGGACACTGTTCCTCCTGGGGTATCGGCGAGGATCATTCGCAACCGTCTCCATGAAGCTGGGCTACGGTCCCGCACACCGTTAGGCCGTCTTCCGCTCACGCACCAACATCGTGCAGCCCGCCTCCAGTGGTGTCGCGACAGGCGTGAATGGAGGGACGAATGGAGACGTGTCGTCTTCAGCGATGAGAGTCGCTTCTGCCTTGGTGGCAATGATGGTCGTATGCGTGTTTGGTGCCGTGCAGGTGAGCGCCACAATCAGGACTGCATACGACCGAGGCACACAGGGCCAACACCCGGCATCATGGTGTGGGGAGCGATCTCCTACACTGGCCGTACACCACTGGTGATCGTCGAGGGGACACTGAATAGTGCACGGTACATCCAAACCGTCATCGAAGCCATCGTTCTACCATTCCTAGACCGGCAAGGGAACTTGCTGTTCCAACAGGACAATGCACGTCCGCATGTATCCCGTGCCACCCAACGTGCTGTAGAAGGTGTAAGTCGACTGCCCTGGCCAGCAAAATCTCCGGATCTGTCCCCCATTGAGCATGTTTGGGACTGGATGAAGCGTCGTCTCACGCGGTCTGCACGTCCAGCACGAACGCTGGTCCAACTGAGGCGCCAGGTGGAAATGACATGGCAAGCCGTTCCACAGGACTACATCCAGCATCTCTACGATCGTCTCCATGGGAGAATAGCAGCCTGCATTGCTGCGAAAGGTGGATATACACTGTACTAGTGCCGACATTGTGCATCCTCTGTTGCCTGTGTCTATGTGCCTGTGGTTCTGTCAGTGTGATCATGTGATGTATCTGACCCCAGGAATGTGTCAATAAAGTTTCCCCTTCCTGGGACAATGAATTCACGGTGTTCTTATTTCAATTTCCAGGAGTGTATTAGTTCACTTTATTACACAAATGAATAAAAGATTTACTTAACTTTGAGACAGTTCTTTGTCACAGGAGTGCTAGATAATTTACAACTGTCATCGACTACGAAAGCATCAAGTGATGCACTAAGTTACCAACTGTTTGCTTGAAGTACAATATCGGACATTTACAATAGTATAAGTTCATCCGAAACTTTAACAGTTGTCACTGTCCTATACGGTGACGCTGAATGCTGTAGCTGAGGCCACAAACTAGACTGACTCTTGCATGCTCGACACTATATTGACCACAGAGCGAGGGTGCTGCTGTTACTCAGAGGGAGGTGTGGTCTTGTGGAGTGACTCCCACACTCCCTTCTGCTATCGATTCGCGTTGCCGTCTTTGGTGTGGCACCGCTGTCTCTGGACAATACTACACTGTCCATACTGCGCAAAATCCTCTAATTACTCTCGATGCCAAAGAGACATATATCCATTTACATTCTGTGGCAGAAACATGGCGACCCCCACATCTTGCTAGACTCCTATAATTTTGCTCACTTTATTGCCTTTACACTTCTTTAAAAACGCGTTCGTTGCCATTGGCAGTATTAATTTAAAAACATCCACATTTAATATACCCTCCAAATAACAAATATCTCTTACTACTTCCACAGCCTCATTTGTCGATCTACTTCGCTCAGTATCGTCTGATGTAATTGTAGTACATTCTATACTACTTGTTTAACGTTTGTTGACGTTGTCATAATAACCTCATTTGAAGCCCTATTCTTTCCATTCACCGAGCGAGTTGGCGCAATGGTTAGCACACTGGACTCGCATTCGGAGGACGACGGTTCAATCCCGTCTCCGGCCATCCTGATTTAGGTTTTCCGTGATTTCCCTAAATCGTTTCAGGAAAATGCCGGGATGGTTCCTTTGAAAGGGCACGGCCGATTTCCTTCCCAATCCTTCCCTAACCCGAGCTTGCGCTCCGTCTCTAATGACCTCGTTGTCGACGGGACGTTAAACACTAACCACCACCATTCCATTCAACCCACATCGCAAGTTCCTTGGCTTACTCTGATTAAAATGCCCTCTTCTACTGTTAACGTTTCTATTTCTCCTCCCTAAGCATTAATGCCTCTATAAATTTCTCTTTAGCTTCTGTTAATTCTTAATGTGGTTATGAAGGATAGGCCTCAGCCCCGTCTCATTCTCTTCTCAACTGCTGCTTACTTGTTATACCATTTGACTCTTACAACGGCGCTCTGATCTTTGTAGAAGTTGTAGATAGTTTTTCGCTCCCTATATCTTACTACTAGTACCTTAAGAATCTCAAAGATTAATTCCAGTAAACACTATAAAGAGATTTCTCTAATCTTGAAACGCTTTAAACTTAGGGTATCGCATTATCGTCTTAAAAGGCGAACCTAGTGCCAAAACTGTTTGGCTTGACAATAGATTGAAAAACAACGTCCCAAGTGTGCACCACCATCAAATTAGCGTTAACAGTGATGAGAGGCATCCGATATCCGTACGTACCGGCCATAGCCTAACTAGCTCATTTCCTTGCAGAAATCTTGAGATTACACCTCTGAGACGTGTCTTGTTTATCTGATCGCATCCACACTCTTTTAGCGCCCCCATTTTTCCGTGATAAAATTCGACGGCAATAAGCCAGGTATTCACTTCTTTTCATACGATGGATTTAGGCGAGGGAGGGGGGGGGGTCTGTAATGTTATTCGTAACGGGCGCCCAAAGGTCAATTCGTTTATATGTAGATGGTTGCTTATTGTCCTTGTCGACACAGACACCTCAAAACAGTAGTGTGCAGTTCACTCCCATTCTATTCGGACTGCTTGCGAACCACATTTTTCACATAGGGAAGCTGTTAACCGCAGGCATATCTTAGAAGTTATGTGTCTACCGACAGCAGGTGAACGATTACCCAACATAGCTGTGGTATTTGCTAATTCAGTAGGAATCTTCCCACACTAAAGAACGATGATTTCGAGGAGAGAACGATCTCAGCTTACAGTATTCCTTAGAGGAATATTGGTAGACGAACAGTGTAAACAGTACGTTATCAAAAAAATGGTTCAAATGGCTCTGAGCACTATGGGACTCAACTGCTGTCATCAGTCTCCTAGAACTTAGAACTACTTAAACCTAACTAACCTAAGGACATCACACACATCCATGCCCGAGGCAGGATTCGAAACTGCGACCGTAGCGCTACGTTATCCGGCTGACATTTGAAGACAACACTCTCTACGGAATTGCAGAGATGATCTTTTACGCAGTTGGCATACGTAGCAATTTCTTATGCTTAAAAAAATAGCAGGAAACAGATTTTCAATTCCAGAGTATCCACTGATGAGTCAAAACATTATGAGAACCTGCTTAATAGCTTGTTTGTCTGTGTTTGAAACGAAATACATCACTGCTTCTGCGTTTCATGGATCCGACAGTGTGTTGGTAGGTTTGTGGAGGTATGTGGCATTAGATGTCTACGCACACGACATGTGATTTGCGTTAAGTAACGGGCTACCGATTTGCGTACGCGGTGATGGCGCCCGATAGCGACCCAGATGGGTTCCTTAGGATTTACATCAGACGAATTAGGTCCCCGGGACATCACGTGAAATCACTATATTGCCTCCCAAACCACCGAAGCACGGTTGTGACTCCCAGACACGATTATGCAGCTGAAAGATGGCATCGCCGTCGGGGAAGCCATAAAGTATCTAGGGATGCAGCTGGTTCGCAGCTATCAGTGTGTCTTCGAATACTACACAGGTCCCACACAAGCACTGGTGAATGTCCCCGTAGCACAATACTGCTCCCACCAGCCTGCGTCCATGGCCCGCTTCACGTTTCGAGCCACCGTTCACCTCGATGGCGGCGTTTAGATCGGTGAAATAGCGTAGCAGAAACGTGATTCTCTCGAAGTGCTGACACGTTTCTATTGATCGAAGGTCGAGTCCCGACGGTCCTGTGCAAACGTAATTGACGATGTCGTTTGGTGAACAGGTGAACGCGTAGGTGTGGTCTAATGCGGAGCTCCATGACAGGTATTCCCCGAAACACTTGTGCGTGCACCATCATTACGCTCTTTGGCAGAGATGCCGCTAACCACCATCTATTCTACTTTACAGAGCAGACAAGCCTTCGAACACCACGTTCTATGATGCGTCGTGGACGTCCAACTATTTAGCTCCTAGGTTACATATGGGTGGGGGGGGGGGGGGCGGGGCACGCTCCCCTCTTGCTGGGCCGCCCGCTTTGCCACCCGCGCCGCCCACGCCAGTCAGCCCGCACGCTATTCGTTCTTTTCTTTTGTCAGTCAACTCGACTGAATCGAGTTATCGAGTAGTTGTATTTTCCTACGTAGCACGCGCGTCAGCGTCATCGTATTTTGTACGTCTCTGTCTGGCACATAGATAGCTAACACATACCTACGAGAAACGTCGTGGTCATTCTAGTGATCTCGATTCGTTACTCTGTCTGGCAATTGTTCGAGTAAAGTCGCGAATATTATATTGTTTTCTTGTACAGAGAACCCTCGATACGTAGCGTTATAAATACCGACTAATCGACGAACAGAAAGCTAGTTTACATTCAAAAGCAGAAATATTAAGACTGAAGAATGAATAAGTAAAAAGTCCTAGTTATAGCAAGTGCCAGTGTGAAGATTAGTCAAGAGTGAGAGTGATCAGCTGATTGTGAATTATTAATAATAGTAATTCATAGCAATTTCTCATTCATCGTTACGAGACTCGTAATAATATTTTTACTAATAACGTAACAATAGTTTCCCATGCCTAACTCGTAATAGGAAACTACTGATGGGTAATCTCCGGTAATACTGACTTTCGAGAAGATTCAAAAAACGCTTCGTTACTATATAGCCCCTGTGCTGAATGCAGTAGAAAGGTACGGAATCGACAGTGAAAGTTCCACACACATAAACTGGAGGATGACGTAATCATTGAAAACTTGTCGTTATAATATACGTCGTAAGGCACATATTGGCTTGTCGCTTTCATAGTAGGTATTTGTTCACACTACATGAAAGTCTGAAAGCGAACATTCTGGCAGCAAATGTTCTCGGAACAACCGAGCCACACATATAAGGGAAGCAGAGTCGCTGCCAGATAGTCAGTTTGAAAGCTACAATCGTCGCGAGAGCTTGGAAGCGATTAAAAGTGAACAACTGCGATTATTGGCTATTACCGCGGACTTCAGTCAGTGTTGTGCTTAGTGATATTAGAAATACGCTGATCCCGGGTTCGATTCCCGACGGGGTCAGGGATATTTTCTGCCTCGTGATGACTGGGTGTTGTGTGATGTCCTTAGGTTAGTTAGTTTTAAGTGGTTCTAAGTTCTAGGGGACTAATGACCATAGATGTTAAGTCTCATAATGCTCAGATCCATTTGAACCATTTTTGAAATACGCTGAGTGTGACCGTTTGTGTTTTAGTGCTAAGTGTACTAGTGTTGCTTTTTTCAATGCGAATAAAGTCTTTATTAGAGAATAATTGGCATCTAATTTACCTGCATCGTATCAATATAATAAAATGGATCGTTAGGTAGTAAGAAAAAGAAAAGCAGAAACATCTGAAAATTCCGGTCACCATTCAGCCACAAAAAGACCACCAAATGTACAAGCGGAGCCCAGCACTTCTTCGAAACTTCCGCAACTATGTTCATCGACTGATTCCTTCAACCCCGTGGATATTGACAATTATTTGGATATATTAACATCAGGAAATATTTGTGATGATATAAAACACAAGATTCTCACAGCTCCAAGGAAACCTAAAAAAGGTTATATCTTTCCTACATCGGAGCAAAAGAGGGGTGGGTTGAACGCAGACAAGTGCACAATAATCGCTTTGAACAGTATCCATGGCTTGTGGTCTCACAAGTTAGAAAGGGACTTCTTTGCATTAACTGTTCAATTTTTGTGAATAATAAAATGGTTGGAGGAAGGAAATCCATTATCGTCAAGAAATTTGTGACTGAACCACTAGCAAAGTTTGCCAAACTTACTGGCAAAAATTGTGACTTGAGACCCACTCTCAGCTCGAGTACCACGTTGAAGCGTCAAAAGATGCAAAATTATTTTTGGCGACACGAGACAACGGCGAACTTGGGGTCATAAATCAACTGTCAAGACAGAGAATGGAGAGCATTAGGGAAAGCAGAGACCGTCTTGTACCTATAATGAAAACAATCATATTTCATGAAAAGCAAAATATTCTTCTGCGGGGGCACAGAGATGATGGGAGTCTATTAGGATACGAAAATGATCGTGAAAGTATAGTGGGTAACGAAGGCGACTTTACAACTCTTCTAAGATTTAGAATTGACGCTGGAGACTTGCAACTAAAATATCACCTTGAGACCCCTCAAGCGAACGCCACTTACTTAATTAAAACAACGTGTAACGAAATTATTTCATGTATTGAAACAGTGATGTTACGAGAATACTGGAGGAAATCAAAGTTTCTCGTTATTACAGCACAACCGTCAATGAGACTACGGACACAGGGCACATCGCCCAATTGAGTTTAGCAGCGAGAGATGCTGATAGTGACGGTAAATTACTCGAAAGATTTTTGGGTTTTGTCGATATCCATAAAGACAATGATTGTGGAGGAAACATTGACGATGAACCTCAAGAGAGTCAAGATGAAGAGCGTAGCGTTACTGGTAAAGTATTAGGTACTGCGATTCTAAGGAGAATGGAAAGCCTTTCACTGTCACTGGAGAACAGTGTGGGCATAGGGCGTGATTGTTGCTCAGTTAAAATGTCAGAACTGAATGGAGCTGTGGCTACAATATAAAAGAAAGCTACCAACGCGCTCTAGAAGAGCGTAGCGTTCTAAAGGATTGGAAAAGGGCACAGGTCATCTCCGTTTTCAAGAAGGGACGTCGATCAGATGTGCAGAACTATAGACCTATATCTCTAACGTCGATCAGTTGTAGAATTTTGGAACACGTATTATGTTCGAGTATGATGACTTTTCTGGAGACTAGAAATCTACTCTGTAGGAATCAGCATGGGTTTCGAAAAAGACGATCATGTGAAACCTAGCTTGCGCTATTCGTCCTCGAGACTCAGAGGGCCATAGACATGGGTTCCCAGGTAGATGCCGTGTTTCTTGACTTCCGCAAGGCGTTCGATACAGTTCTCCACAGTCGTTTAATGAACAAAGTAAGAGCATATGGACTATCAGACCAATTGCGTGATTGGATTGAAGGGTTCCTGGATAACAGAACGCAGCATTTCATTCTCAATGGAGAGAAGTCTTCCGAAGGAAGAGTGATTTCAGGTGTGCCTCAGGGGAGTGTCGTAGGACCGTTGCTATCCACAATATACATAAATGATCTTGTGGACGACATCGGAAGTTCACTGAGGATTTTTGCGGATGATGCTGTGGTATATCGAGTGGTTGTAACAACGGAAAATTGTACTGAAATGCAGGAGGATCTGCAGCGAATTGACGCATGGTGCAGGGAATGGCAATTGAATCTCAATGTAGACAAGTGTAATGTGCTGCGAATACATAGAAAGAAAGATCCCTTATCATTTATCTACAATATAGCAGGTCAGCAACTGGAAGCAGTTAATTCCATAAATTATCTGGGAGTACGCATTACGAGTGATTTAAAATAGAATGATCATATAAAGTTGATCGTCGGTAAAGCAGATGCCAGACTGAGATTCATTGGAAGAATCCTAAGGAAATGCAATCCGAAAACAAAGGAAGTAGGTTACAGTACGCTTGTTCACCCACTGCTTGAATACTGCTCAGCAGTGTGGGATCCGTACCAGATAGGGTTGATAGAAGAGATAGAGAAGATCCAACTGAGAGCAGCGCGCTTCGTTACATGATCATTTAGTAATCGCGAAAGCGTTACGGAGATGATAGATAAACTCCAGTGGAAGACTCTGCAGGAGAGACACGTTCAGTAGCTCGGTACGAGCTTTTGTTGAAGTTTCGAGAACATACCATCACCGAGGAGTCAAGCAGTATATTGCTCCCTCCTACGTATATCTCACGAAGAGACCATGAGGATAAAATCAGAGAGATTAGAGGCCACACAGAGTCATACCGACAATCCTTCTTTCCACGAACAATACGAGACTGGAATAGAAGGGAGAACCGATAGAGGTACTCAAGGTGCCCTTCGCCACACGCCGTCGGGTGGCTTGCGGAGTGTGGGTGTGGATGTAGATGGATGTAGCAACATGTCGAAGTCATCAGCTCAACCTCGCTGTCTCTCGCGGTTGCATATTTGTAAGTGTGAGAAACTCACTTGGTACAATTTAAGAAATAGTATCGTTCTTTACAGCGCTTAGCAAGCGGTTCGTAACACTGAAGAGTTACCTAAAACACTCGCGGCAGTCACATTGTCAAACGAGATGGGATGAGCGACATGATGCTGTTATTCAATTCGCAGCTGATCTCGGAACAGTTTGCAAAGTTCTTAAAGAAATGAAATAGGGATAGAAGAAAGGCTGCAAAAGCCATTATACTCCTTCGAGCTCAATCTAATTGCGAGTGTATCATCACTGTGTTTACATTGGGTGACATTATGAACATAATATATCCAGTCAGCAAAATTTTGCAAGACCCTAGCTTGGACGTCGCGATGGCAAAAGAAAAATTAAATTCTTCGCTCATGGTGTACGACGGCATGAGAACTAACGCTGATAGCCACTTTGCTCGTATTGTTGAAGAGGCGAAGACAGATATGGAAGAGTTAGACGTGGAGATGAGTGTCTTACAGGCAGAAAAAGGCACAGGGAAAACTGCGATCATAATGATGATGCTATGACATACTGGAAAAGAATTGTTTTCATTCCAACACTGGACCATATTATGACTGACATGAGAAACGTTTTGCTGAAGAAAATGTTTATCATTTGAAATTCAACATACTTTTGCCCTCACAACAACTGAAACATGATGGCAATGATCTGGCACATAGATTGAATCGGTGCTTATCTGAACTACCGTTCTTTGAAAGAAGAATCAGTCTTTGTGAATAAGAAGAGACTAATAGGAGAGATTGTTAAATAAATGCAAACCCGCATAGACGCCCTTAATGATCGTGATTCTATTATGCAAGCATTGTCTGTTCGTCCTAGATCTGACTGTCCTACTTTACACAAATTGTAAAAAATATTTGCTTGTCTACCTGCATCTATTGCTACAGTAGAAAGAAGTTTTTCAATACTGCGGCGTACAAAGACATGGCTGAGGTCGACAATGAAGGAGGATCGACTTAATGGCTTAGCTCTGTTGAACACTCACCCTGACATTGATTGCCCCATTGACGATGTAATTAACCAATTTGCCCAGGAAGAATAGGCGCATAGAATTTATCATTTAAGGAATAGAACAACAACTGTAACTTTTTTTATATCATAAGATGACATTGCCTTGTGTATGTGTATAATTAGTTTAAATAAAACTTTCTTAAGCTTTGCATCTGACTTGATTATTTTTATTACGGTAAAAACAAAGGTCGCTCAAGATATCTTTAACGCCCCCTCTTTGAGGTTTTTCTGTATCAGCCGCTGCCCAAGGGGTAGTTTCAGTGTCCTTCTACATCTTTCTGTAGAAGTTCATGAGAGTAGCACGTGAGCATCCGAGATACTCGTTCACAAGATTGCGTAATAATAATCTGTCATTTGTGAAAGTCGCTTATCTCAATGGATTTTCCCATTTGCAGCCCATACCTTTGCTAGGGCGTCTCTGCTGTGCTTACGTACCTTTCATGCCGTGTCACATGCCCGCAAAGTCACCAGTCATCCTACCTTGCAGTGGGCAGTGGTCATAATTTCTTTGGCTTATCAGTGTCTTCTTAGCACAGAAAAATGTATTCAAAATAGCAGGTCGCACTGTTGTATTTGACTTGTGCAGTGTCCTTAGTACTTCGAGAGTGTCAGTCCTGGCCATAAAGGGGTTCCGGTGTTCTGCGTAGTTGTGAGTGAATTCGAACGTGGACGAGTAATTAGTACTCGTATGGTGGGTGGTTCCGTAACCAAGACAGCCAAGTTTTAAAGAATATTACTGCGTACTGTGTACCATGTTTCCCTTTACAAAATATGTGGAGACTGTGCACGATTCACCCAAACATTTCCATTCGGCCAAAGCCACCATACAACCCCACTACATTCATTTGCCTCTTGGCCACCATGTACTCGCCCTTGGCAGAGGGTACACATTGATTTTGCCGGGCCAGTCTTTCACGCCATGTTCTTGATAGTGGTTGAGGCTTACTACCGGTTTCCAAATATTTTCCGTTGCAATCACATCCCTAGAAAAATTTTTTGCGATTCAAGATCTGCCGAAATTGTTCGTAACGGTCAACAGTTCCTAATTCCGTAGCGAGGAGATTCGTGGGACCTGTGCCCAGCATGGAATTCGGCACATTCCAACGACCCCCTTCCATCCAAAGTCCAGAGGAGAAGCAGAGAGGATGTGTAACGCCATAGGTAAGATACCAAATACTTTTTACGATTAATTATGCTTTGTATAAAGTATGTTTTCTTTGATATGTAATCTTTGATATGCGGAAATATATAGAAAGGTGTATAATATGTTTTCTCTCCACCGTTTAAACACTTTGTCTCATTTGGAGGAGGATGACTTTAATAATATGTATTTTTGTAGAACTACTAATATGTAGATATGAAAAATTCTTGCAAAAGATATGAATATGTAACTATGTACATTCTGATCTACACTTAGGGCTTTTCGTATACATCGAGATAAAACCTGGTGTACTTCCCCTCTGCAACGAAAGTGAGATAGCGTGCGCAAAACGTGGTTTGTGCGAAGGAAAAGGTGAAACGATAGTCAGTCGGAGACTAGCAACCTGACAGTCAACAGCTAGTAACTGGAAAGTGCACAGCACAGGTGCCGAGTGGAGCCTTCAGTACTTGGAGTTATTATGGAAAAGCCTCGGGTGGATAAATGGCTCTAAAGTATTGATCTGTACTGGAAATTACCATAAAAGTTGATGATCATCCCCAACAAGTTAATAGCAGAGCAAATTACTAACAACGGAAAGTCCACCTGTTGTTATGTACTCACCACCAACATTGTGCAGTCACTTCAGCAGAGAGGGGAAGTCAAATATTTGTAAAGTGTATGGATCAGCACATGTACTAAAGTACTTTCAAATATAAGGTAACTCACGCTTATATTTGTGTAACAACCATGATTTGTTTTCTATCATTATACCTCTTAGGATCCATTCCTCTTAAAAGTGATACCCGAAGTCTATGGATCAGCACATTTACTAAAGTACTTTCAAATATAAGGTAACTCACGCTTATATTTGTGTAACAACCATGATTTGTTTTCTATCATTATACCTCTTAGGATCCATTCCTCTTAAAAGTGATACCCGAGTACCCCGATACCCTGATTATGAGAACTGCTGAAAAATCAAGTGTTTAATTACTTTTACTCCAATCTAAGTGCTAAAAAGGTGCCTAAAATTACTGTGGATTTTTTTGAAGTTAAGGGAGGAAGTAAATGATCCTTTTATGAAAGCCTCCCCAGTAAATGACCTGCTTTAGTTCAAAGTGCCAGTCTTATGAGAATTAAATGATTTAATTCTGTCTGAAAATAATAATGTTCGTGCTGATGACAAATGTTGTTGTTGTTGTGGTCTTCGGTCCTGAGACTGGTTTGATGCAGCTCTTCATGCTACCCTATCCTGTACAAGCTTCTTCATCTCCCAGTACTTACTGCAACCCACCTCCTTCTGAATCTGCTTAGTGTATTCATCTCTTGTTCTCGCTCTACGATTTTTACCCTACACGCTGCCCTCCAATGCTAAATTTGTGATCCCTTGATGCCTCAGAACATGTCCTACTAACCGGTCCCTTCTTTTTGTCAAGTTGTGCCACATACTCCTCTTCCCCCCAATTCTATTCAATACTTCATCATTAGTTATGTGATCTACCCATCTAATCTACAGCATTCTTCTGTAGCACCGGATTTCTAAAGCTTCTATTCTCTTCTTGTCCAAACTATTTATCGTCCATGTTTCACTTCCATACATGGCTACACTCCATACAAATACTTTCAGAAACGACTTCCTGACACTTAAATCTATACTAGATGTTAACAAATTTCTCTTCTTCAGAAATGCTTTCTTTGCCATTGCCAGTCTACATTTTATATCTTCTCTACTTCGACCGTCATCAGTTATTTTGCTCCCCAAATATCAAAACCCCCTCAGCATCATCCGACTTAATTCGACCACATTCCATTATCCTCGTTTTGCTTTTGTTGATGTTCCACTTATATCCTCCTCTCAAGACACTGTCCATTCCGTTCAACTGCTCTTTCAAGACCTTTGCTGTCTCTGATAGAATTACAATGTCATTTCTTCTCCGTGGATTTTAATACCTACCCGAATTTTCTTTTCTTTTCTTAACTGCTTGCTCAATATACAGATTGAGTAACATCGCGGAGAGGCTACAATCCTGTCTCACTCCCTTCCCAACCACTGCTTCCCTTTCATGCCCCTCGACTCTTATTACAGCCATCTTGTTTCTGTACAAATTGTAAATAGCCTTTCGCTCCCTGTATGCCACCTTTAGAATTTGAAAGAGAGTATTCCAGTCAACATTGTCAAGAGCTTCCTCTAAGTCTACAAATGCTAGAAATTTAGGTTTGCCTTTCCTTTTTTTCTAAGATACGACGTAAGGTCAGTATTGCCTCACGTGTTCCAACATTTCTACGGAATCCAAACTGATCTTCCCCGAGACCGGCTTCTACCAGTTTTTCCATTCGTCTGTAAAGAATTCGCGTTAGTTTTTTGCAGCTGTGACTTATTAAACTTACAGTTCGGTAATTTTCACATCTGTCAACACCTGCTTTCTTTGGGATTGGAATTATTACATTCTTCTTGAAGTATGAGGGTATTTTGCCTGTCTCATACATCTTGCTCACCAGATGGTAGAGTTTTGTCAGGACTGGCTCTCCCAAGGCCGTCAGTAGTTCTAATGGAATGTTGTCTACTCCCGGGGCCATCTTCGTCTACATCCTCTTCCATAATATTGTCCTCGAGTACATCGCCCTTGTATAGACCGTCTATATACTCCTTCCACCTTTCTGCTTTCCCTTCTTCGCATAGAACTGGGTTTCCATCTGAGCTCTTGATATTGATACAAGTGGTTCTCTTTTCTGCAAAGGTCTCTTTAATTTTCCTGTAGGCAGTATCTATCTTACCCCTAGTGAGATAAGCCTCTACATCCTTACATTTGTCCTCTAGCCATCCCTGCTTAGCCAATTTGCACTTCCTGTCGGTCTCATTTTTGAGACGTCTGTATTCCATTTTGCCTGCTTCATTTACTGCATATTTATATTTTCTCCTTTCATGAATTAAGTTCAATATTTCTTCTGTTACCCAAGGAGTTCTACTAGCCCTCGTCTTTTTACCGACTTGATCCTCTGCTGCCCTCACTACTTCATCCCTCAGAGCTACCCATTCTTCTTCTACTGTACTTCTTTCTACCATTCCTGTCAATTGTTCCCTTATTCTCTCCCTGAAACTCTGTACAACCTCTGGTTCTTTCAGTTTATCCAGGTCCCATCTCCTTAAATTCCCACCTTTTTGCAGTTTCTTCAGTTTTAATCTACAGTTCGTAACCAATAGATTGTGGTCAGAGTTCACATCTGCCCCTGGAAAAGCCTTACAATTTAAAACCTGATTCCTAAATCTCTGTCTTATATAATCTATATGATATCTTTTAGTATCTCCAGGGTTCTTCCATGTATACAACTTTCTTTCAATATTCTTGAACCAAATGTTAGCTATGATTAAGTTATGCTCTGTGCAAAATTCTACCAGACGGCTTCCTCTTTCATTTCTTACCCCCAATCCATATTCGCCTACTATGTTTCCTTCTCTCCCTTTTCCTACTCTCGAATTCCAATCACCCATGACTATTAAATTTTCGTCTCCCTTCACTACCTGAATAATTCCTTTTATCTCATCATACATTTGTACATCATAAACTTGTACTACTGTAGTAGGCGTGGGCTTCGTATCTTTCTTGGCCACAATAATGCGTTCACTATGCTGTTTGTAGTAGCTTACCCGCACTCCTATTTTTTTATTCATTATTAAACCTACTCCTGCATTACCCCTATTTGATTTTGTGTTTATAACCCTGTATTCACCGGACCAAAAGTCTTGTTCCTCCTGCCACCGGACTTCACTAATTGCCACTATATCTAACTTTAACCTATCGATTTCCCTTTTTAAATTTTCTAATCTACCTACCCGGTTAGGGGATCTGACATTCCACGCTCCGAACCGTAGAACGCCAGTTTTCTTTTTCCTGATAACGACGTCCTGCTGAGTAGTCCCCGCCCAGAGATCCGAATGGGGGACTACTTTACCTCCGGAATATTTTACGCAAGAAGACGCCATTATCATTTATCCATACAGTAAAGCTGCATGCCCTCAGGAAAAATTACGGCCGTAGTTTCCCCTTGCTTTCAGCCGTTCGCAGTACCAGCACAGCAAGGCCGTTTTGGTTAATGTTGCAAGGCCAGGTCAGTCAATCATCCAGACTGCTGCCCCTGCAACTACTGAAAAGGCTGCTGCTCCTCTTCAGGAACCACACGTTTGTCTGGCCTCTCAACAGATACCCCTCCGTTATGGTTGCACCTACGGTACGGCCATCTGTATCGCTGAGGCACGCAAGCCTCCCCACCAACGGCAAGGTCCATGGTTCATGGGGAAGGTGATGACAAATAGGCCACACGAATTTCAGAATAGTTAGAAATAATTGATCTTAAAGCCATATTTGAAAATCCTGTTGAAAAGATCTTCTGCACTGACTGTCATAAAAGTCATACAAGGTGAATGAAAGTTGTGAAAGAGAATTTCCAAAATTTGCTTTCTTTAGTTTGTTCATTAAAGTGTGTTTAGATTGTTTTAAGGAGATGGTCAAGAAAAAGGGCCCCCCATTTTAAGTTGGTCAAAATGCATAAATTTACTTGTTTAATGAATATACTAAATGCATTTGAAGTTAAGTTTTGTGCACATTGTGTGATGAAAAGTGTAATATCAGTTTGTGTGCCCCCATTTACTGTTTTTCTTACTCAAGGTAAAGTTACTGCGAGTGCCCATATTCATGAAAAAAGTTACAACATTGCTTATTAAGGAATGTGTAAATCTCACTGCAAGTGAATTTTAGTTACATTTGCGCTGTTTAGAAAGTATCTGATAAAATAGGACTAGGTCCATGTCCATTTTTAGTTTAACATTGATTTCCACTTTTATTGTTGATGCAATAACTAACTCCAGGTAAAGTATTTACTTATGATCAGTGCTAAGGTGTCAATTGTGTTTGTGAGAAATTGCATTTCCTATTGAAACTGGTTATATCCACTATACTACTTGTGTGCCAGTAAAAGGGTTCGTTGCACTTCTGGGAGAAAGAAGTACAGGTTGCGTTTTTCCATCAAAACTATTCACTGTTCATTTAAAAGAAATGTTTCACATTTCTGTGCCTAATTAGGCTGGCGACAGTATTTTAATTCAGTTGAATAAATGTGATTAGCTAAAACATTTTCCAAATTGGATCTGTCACTTTCTGTGTCCTTAAGTAACATTGGTGTTAAGTTCAATAAGCCGAAACCATTGTGTATTACTCGGTCACTTTTCTAAATTCCTCTCAGAGGGTAACATTTACTGCATGTTTAGGCCATATTTCGGAAATTTACTACCGCAGTAGAGATATACGTGGCTGCTTTGTGACAAAAATAAACCTTGTTGTCACTAAGTAAATTGCATGCCAGTACAACGAGCGGAGCAGTAGTGTTATAGATGGTGCGGACTTTCAAAACTCAGATGAAGAAATACTTCGAGAATCACTCCGCCAATGCATCACAAATTTTTTCTATGAGCAGTTACAGGTCCACACTCCTCGGAGACAAAGGTCCTTTCGAGATTCTCCACTGACGTCAGATCTGGACCCTCTTCAGCCTACTGATACCAATGCCACGGCCAGCACCACCATTGCCTGCTTCCAAGTTTCGCCCTGGGACCTTAGTGTGGGCGAAAGGATTTGGCTGGCAACGAGCCTGGATTCCACGGTGAATCGTCCGGCACCGAGCTGGAAGGTTTTCCGGGTGCAGCTTCCGGACCGGGAGGTTTCGCGACACGCCAATCAGCTTCGTCCCTGTCTAGTTTCCCAACAGTTTTTTTCCGTCCCCCTCTCTGCACCACCGTTACCAGTCACCTAGATCCCATCCTACCCCAAGCCACCTAGCTAATGTAACACCAGACTTAGGCATGCCTTTTGTCCACAGCCAGCTGACCAACACCTCAACAAGAGCGACTTACCACTAACGTCGCCCAGCCCCAGGGGTTGCCCTTCCTGGACTATTAGGTGTCACTCGGTCACCAACCACGAGGAATTCCGCATGAAGATGAAGGCATGCCACTGGCTCCTCCTGCTCCGCTGCCGAGGCCAACACCATACAACGTTCGTCACCGGTCGGAGAATTTTCGTCCATATGTCCCTGTGCCCTGAGTAATTAACGCCACTGAGAACTCGGAGGACCCCCATGGATGTGGCGTTCATTCGCACCAGATGCTTATCCGCTTCCCCAAGGGGGAACGGTTGTGGTATTTACTAATATTAAAGCTACGTGCTGAGCAGCGGCGCGCTACGTTATTTGCGGCCGAGAAACAATTCGTTGGTCGCACTTCTCGGTGTGCTGCCCACTGATAATACCGCATGCCGACGTCACGCGTGCGCGCCTCAAACCATAGCACACAGTGACTAGCCGCCCAGAGTATACAGATACTCCAGCCACCGGCTCCATTAACTATGGAGCCATATGTAACATCGTTACTGACGTCTACAAGCCAGTTCTCATGGTGCTATGTCCTACTCCACAACTTGGGTGTGCTTTGTTGAGGTGGATCTGCTGTCCGATGTTGAATCGGCTGCTCTCTGACTTGGAATCCGAATGCTATACTGGAACTTGGGCTTCAACGTCCACCAGGCGTAGTATGTCAACAGACTGGATATTCCGCTGAAATTCTTCATTTCACTTGCACCTCCTGCACTTTATCATGACTGTTCAATCCTGCCTAGTCTTCAGCTGTGGAGTGTCTAGCAAACCTGCTTTCTCGGGTCGTTAGTCAACAATTCAAGCAAATCTTATTAATGAACAATCGTTCCCGACTGAGGTGACGGCTGTTGACTTTACGCCGTAACAATAACCACCATCAATTTTTATAATTTCCCGTGGAGTGTTCATCTACAACTCGGCACTTGGCAACAGAATTATTTGTATCAGTGTTGTGCCAATAAAATGTAGAACGGTGCTATATTTATTGTGTTATTCCTGGTTATAAGAAAAAGGAAGCAATGTTACGTTGACGACCAGATTATTAGGTAGTGAGTGACATCTCAGACTAGACCACATTTGTGGCTTAACGGCTCTGCAACTGCCACAAAACTATTTCAACAGACGAGACTGTTTCAGCGATTTTAAAAATCTAACTAGATATGAAATTTCTTGAAATACTTCATGTAAATGATAAAACTAATGCAAGCTCGCATATCATGCAGTTGATGGTAGCAACGAGTAACAACGTAGTCATTAAATGATGCTTCAGTTTAGTTATCCACTGTATGTGGCTTTCACTATGAACGATTTGCTGCTATTATGTTTCAACAGAAAAAACATGATTTTATTTCTGTAGATGCTATATTTTTTTATTTAACAATATTCTGTTCAGTAACAATTCAAAACTATTCCCCTACGCACTTCGGCTTCGTGATGGGTCACTGCAATGGCTGTGATGGTTGATGGGTAATGGCAGTCAGAGAAATACGTTCATACTTTCAGAGAAAACTCGGTACTTATTTAGGATGCTTCTTTCACTGACGCAATTCTACAGTTACGTAACATCTACAACGAAGAAGTTTGGTCCTAAGTTTTCGAATTGATTGTTGGGAATATTAGTTTTGTTAACGCCGGCTAAAGGGTTATCTATCAATGTTGTATATATACAACACTACACATCTGCGGTGGTGACAGGACGGAGATTTTAGGATAAAGAAATACACCTGTAAATTTTTCGTCTGCTGTAGATTTAGAACTTGAAGAAGGAGAAGAATTTAAATTCAACAACTTCTCTGTCGGTAACTGCATGTGTATTGTGTCCTGATAAAATTAATTTGACGCCATTTAGTGTACACAGAATTCGTTGCTGGTATCGGAAATCAGGTGGAACTCAACATGCCCTTCTTTAGAATGCATTATGAATGAAGCGTGTTCGTGCCAACTCTCGTTAAATGAAATATGATTCAGCGTTAAAAATTTAACTTTTTTTTTCATAAGCAGGAAGACTAGTGGCGCTTGAGCTTGTTGGAATTCATGTGTAGCATGTCTGGTGTCGATGCATTTCGCTTTTGAAACAGAATCGGAATTCTACATAGTGTTAATTCTTTGTTACATGAAAGACTCGAATTTCTGTTGGTTGCAATAAATCGCACATACAACTCTGTATAAGTATTCCAACTTGAGTTACAGAGACAGTTAAAATAAATTATGCATTAACGGTAAACTTGATTCTTCCGATCGATTTGCATTTCTACAGAACGAGCGATAGTCTACATAAAGTGTAAAAAGTAAACTGATTGCATTACTAGCACGAAAGTCCCAATGGTGACTTAGGGTGCCGAGTATACTTGGCAGGGAAAGGAAAAAATCCATTTCGGTGTACAGACTTGGCAAAATCAAATCCGTAAACATTTAAGCACATTACATATTGTCAAACGAAAGACGACGTTGGAATATTTTTAAAACTCCTCTTTTAGCTTGTACTGTACATTTCATCTATCTCAGTTGCAACTTCAAGAAACTGCGCACGATATCCCAGGCCTGTGTGCACTATGACTCAGGGAACACAATGACCGTTTTGTAACGAAGTTGTTATGTAATGTTTTACAGCCTCGTCTCACACGAGCAATTTCTTCAGCACGAACGCTTAGCATGTCAGAATCAAATGTCTGGTAACCTGCGAAGAAGTGAAAACCGGCGATGAAACTATTCCTGTGTACCCAAGTTGCAAAATTAATCTTTTTTTAAGATATTTTTCCCAACTCTTGAAATTAATTTTTAATTTCACAATGCAAGACTGAAAAGTTTCCGGAGCTTACGGCATATGTTTTTATGATACCAAATGTTTTAAAAACTGCAAATAAAAAGTTATATCACGCTAAATAAATTGATAAAATAATTATCTTTTTGCTTGGTCTTATACTCCGTGTCAAAAACAGAGCGTTAACACTTATGTTTTCCCGGAAGGTACTTAGCAATGTAGTGTATACCCTCCACTGCTCACAGGAGATTTGTTTGTAGGTGCTCCCTCTGAAGCACTCAGACCCAATAGCACGGTTCTAATTCTGCTGTAAACAACATTAAGTTGTGTTGTTGAAACTGCTGAAGTCGTTTAACACGACGGTTTAACGAAAGTACGTCTGTTAAATTGGCTAATGTAAGTGCGGTTATATGGTTTTTTGGCTGTTTTCCACGCTTGATTAAGCAAAGGTTGGTGTGATCTCTATCTGTACCTCAGTCAATATAATACACAGACAGTTAAAATACGGTATCATACAGAACAAAATGTTTGTTATGTAAAAAATTTTAAAGGCATACACCACCTCCTTATCTTCTCCATAACTACCCCTTCACTATCCCTTTTTGGTATAGTCCAATGCTAAGGAAATCGTGTGTTGCCTCGTATTTTTGTACATAGTGTCTTTGTCTCAGCGAAAGTATTACTCAAAAAGAGCTTTCAAGACGTTCCCATGTCAGTATTCCACGCCATACATCAAGCACTGCTTGGGGCTCCATACTACGAATTTTTGCATCACATTTATTCACCAGGTACCCGTGGTAGCTACCCGTGGTAGCGTCTTTGCTTCATATTCAAAAAGTTTTCGGTCCCGGGTTCGATCCTCGCCACTGCCTAAATTTTGATAAATAATCAGCATTGGCGGCCGAAGACTTCCGGCATAAGAATTCAGCCTCATTCTGCCAACGGCCTTGTCAAAGAGGGCGGAGGAGCCGATAGAGGTTCAGGGCACTCCCTTCTCCTAGGAGTGGGAAATTGCCCCTAAATGCGGAATATCAGCAATGATCAACGACATGAGGATGCAGAAGGCAATGGAAACCACTGCATTAAAGATACGTAACGTGTATCCACAGGGCATGTGGCCTGTAATTGAAGAAGTGTCATGATGATCTCTCCATTGGCAAAAGATTCCGGAATAGTCCCCCATTCGGATCTCCGGGAGGGGACTGCCAAGGGGGAGGTTACCATGAGAAAAATATTGAATAATCAACGAAAGGATAACGTTCTACGAGTCGGGGCATGGAATGTCAGAAGCTTGAACGTGGTAGGGAAACTAGAAAATCTAGAAAGGGAAATGCAAAGGCTCAATCTAGATATAGTAGGGGGCAGTGAAGTAAAGTGGAAGGAAGACAAGCATTTCTGGTCAGATGAGTATCGGGTAATATCAACTGCAGCAGACAATGGTATAACAGGTGTAGGATTCGTTATGAATAGGAAGGTAGGGCAGAGGGTGTGTTACTGTGAACAGTTCAGTGACCGGGTTGTTCTAATCAGAATCGACAGCAGACCAACACCGACAACGATAGTTCAGGTATACATGCGCGTCGCAAGCTGAAGATCGACAGATAGAGAAAGTGTATGAGGATATTGAAAGGGTAATGCAGTATGTAAAGGGGGACGAGAGTCTAATAGTCATGGGCGACTGGAATGCAGTTGTAGGGGAAGGAGTAGAAGAAAATGTTACAGGAGAATATGGGCTTGGGACAAGGAATGAAAGAGGAGAAAGACTAATTGAGTTCTATAACAAGTTGTAACGGAACTGAAATGATGGTGGGCTGACAGTAATTTGGAGCCCGCACGTCGGAAACGGGCGCGCTTGTGTGAGACTGCCAGGGAGTGCACCCTGATGCCATCTATTGGCGAAACTGGGAATTAGCGCTGCCTGTCAGACAATGCACTAAGCTCTCAGAGTCAAATGTATTCTTTTTCTTGGTAATTATAAGTTATTACTGTATAATTTAATGTTGTAAAGCGCTAGTAGTAAATTATTATGACTGGTATGAACTCCAGGGTAGTAAATATAAATATTCTTAAATACTAAATCATTTTGGTAAAAAGGTGGTAGGGGAACGCCCCCACTCTTGGTGATACGAGCGTAGCTAGGGGTAGCTGGAGACACAGGGACTGAACAATGGAATGGCCTGGGGAGTGTTGACGTGATCGGACGTGCGTAACTGTGCTCACGCAAAAGTGATTGTGCAACAGCGAAGAGGCGAATATCGTCGCCGGTTTTGGAGTAAAACGCGACGAATGGTTGTTGAAGCCGCCTCTATGCCACTGGGGCTGATTGTAAGAGTTCCTGCGCCCAGATTTTATGGCGGACGTGCAGTAGCTTATACGAGTGCTACAGCTCGTAGTTCCAGCCGCCATTAAGGGCATGAGGTGTGAAGAGCTGCGTTAGCCACATGCCTTGGGTAGACGTGTCGGTGCTGGTGGTGAGATGCAAGACTGCTTGCAATTGTTAAGTCTAACTTTGTATACATGTAAAAGGAGAATACCAGTTTTCTTTTATGCAAGTGCAGAGGACAGAATATAGTAATGAGTAAAATTACGACGCATGTTGTTCATTGTAACGTGTAGTAACCTCAAACATAGTATAGTGAAATCAGACTGATGCCACCATCGCCTCTTTCATTTACAATTCTTTTGGTTGTAGAATACTTTAGCGTATAAGAATGTTGAAAAGAGCAATGGTCACACCAGAATGAGTCGCCTATTTATAGTTACTTAAATTTTTCTGAGCAACCTTTCAAGTAAAGTCACTTAACTAATTCTGTATCAATGGTCCAAAGAGTAATATCCAAAATCATTAAATAAGTTGAAGGATAGAATTTTGTTAACCGAAGTTGCATAACCTGTCTTGGTAGTAATTACCAAGCCAACTCACAGAAATTGGGAGAGTATTTGCTTTGTAGAATCATCTAGAATGATCAGAAATAGTAATATTCAGAATTAAGTTTAAATTCAACTCAAGCCATTTCACTTTGAAACGAGCCCAAAAATTGATTTATTCTTTTGCTCCTTCAGAGCTGGCGACCGTAGTTATAAGTATTTTCAGGAGGATTCGACGTTAAGTCTGCTGCTCTCGTCGTGCTGATAGGATTATCCACTGCTGCTAGCAGTGGTGATTGGATACATAAGCTCACTACCAAGTTAAGTGGGTCAGGTAGGCAGTGTTACCGTGTGAACTGTAGGGCACTGTAGGCCGTGGATCGAACCCTTTCAATCATCACAGCTCTTAGGGAAATAGTCCGGTTAGGAGTGTACTAATCATTAGGTAAATACTGGCGAGTAACGGTCAAAAATGTATACGCAAGTGAATTTAGCAAGGTCCACGTAGCACCTAGTTAATGTGCTGCAATGGCGAGGGTAGGAGTGGAGTAAAAGTGAGCTGAGCTTGTGGCAGCTGTGCTGGATTCAAATATTAACTACGTGAATTCACTACTGCCTCTTACCATTGGGACTGAGCTATTTACAGTTAAAATACGTAGCAGTAAGCGCAAAGGCGTGACAGCTACAAGTCCGTATTGGTTTTATACATACGGAATTGGGAAGTGGGTCATTCCGTCAGTGGAGGGGGTTAAAACAACCGAGTCAGTGGAGAACATACCCCATTTACTGATGGAAAGATTCAGCGGTTCGGTCGCAAAGTTTCAACTAGTAATTGCGAATACCCTGTTCAAGAACCACAAGAGGAGGAGGTATACTTGGAAAAGGCCGGTAGATACGGAAAGATTTCAATTACATTACATCACGGTCAGACAGAGATTCCGAAATCAGATACTGGATTGTAAGGCGTACCCAGGAGCAGATATAGACTCAGATCACAATATAGTAGTGATGAAGAGTAGGCTGAAGTTGAAGACATTAGTCAGGAAGAATCAATACGCAAAGAAGTGGGATACGAAAGTACTAAGGAATGACGAGATACGTTTGAAGTTCTCTAACGCTATAGATACAGCAATAAGGAATAGTGCAGTAGGCAGTACAGTTGAAGAGGAATGGACATTTCTAAAAAGGACCATCACAGAAGTTGGGAAGGAAAACATAGGTCCAAAGAAGGTAGCTGCGAAGAAACCACGGGTAACAGAAGAAATACTTCAGTTGATTGATGAAAGGAGGAAGTACAAACATGTTCCGGGAAAATCAGGAATACAGAAATACAAGTCGCTGAGGAATGAAATAAATAGGAAGTGCAAGGAAGCTAAGACGAAATGGCTGCAGGAAAAATGTGAAGACACCGGAAAAGATATGATTGTTTGAAGGACAGGCTCAGGATACAGGAAAGTCGAAACAACCTTTGGTAACATTAAAAGCAACGGTGGTAACATTAAGAGTGCAACGGGAATTCCACTGTTAAATTCAGAGGAGAGAGCAGATAGGTGGAAAGAATACATTGAAAGCCTCTATGAGGGTGAAGATTTGTCTGATGTGAAAGAAGAAGAAACAGGAGTCGATTTAGAAGAAATAGGGGATCCAGTATTAGAATCGGAATTTAAAAGAGCTTTGGAGGACTTATGGTCAAATAAGGCAGAAGGGATAGATAACATTCCATCAGAATTTCTAAAATCATTGGGGGAAGTGGCAACAAAACGACTATTCACGTTGGTGTGTAGAATATATGAGTCTGGCGATATGCCATCTGACTTTCGGAAAAGCATCATCCACACAATTCCGAAGACGGCAAGAGCTGATAAGTGCGACAATTATCGCACAATCAGCTTAACAGCTCATGCATCGAAGCTGCTTATAAGACTAATATACAGAAGAATGGAAAAGAAAATTGAGAATGCGCTAGGTGACGATCAGTTTGGCTTTAGGAAAAGTAGAGGGACGAGAGAGGCAATTCTGACGTTACGGCTAATAATGGAAGCAAGGCTAAAGAAAAATCAAGATACTTTCATAGGATTTGTCGACCTGGAAAAAGCGTTCAACAATATAAAATGGTGCAAGCTGTTCGAGTTTCTGAAAAAAGTAGGTGTAAGCTATAGGGAGAGACGGGTCATATACAATATGTACAACAACCAAGAGGGAATAATAAGAGTGGACGATCAAGAACGAAGTGCTCGTATTAAGAAGGGAGTAAGACAAGGCTGTAGCCTTTCGCCCCTACTCTTCAATCTATACATCGAGGAAGCAATGATGGAAATAAAAGAAAGGTTCAGGAGTGGAATTAAAATACAAGGTGAAAGGATATCAATGATACGATTCGCTGTTGACATTGCTATCTTGAGTGAAAGTGAAGAAGAATTAAATGATCTGCTGAACGGAATGAACAGTCTAATGAGTACACAGTATGGTTTGAGAGTAAATCGGAGAAATACGAAGGTAATAAGAAGTAGTAGAAATGAAAACAGCGAGAAACTGAACATCAGGATTGATGGTCACGAAGTCAATGAAGTTAAGGAATTCTGCTACCTAGGCAGTAAAATAACCAATGACGGACGGAGCAAGGAGGACATCAAAAGCAGACTCGCTATGGCAAAAAAGGCATTTCTGGCCAAGAGAAGTCTACTAATATCAAATACCGGCCTTAATTTGAGGAAGAAATTTCTGAGGATGTACGTCTGGAGTACAGCATTGTATGGTAGTGAAACATGGACTGTGGGAAAACCGGAACAGAAGAGAATCGAAGCATTCGAGATGTGGTGCTATAGACGAATGTTGAAAATTAGGTGGACTGATAACGTAAGGAATGAGGAGGTTCTACGCAGAATCGGAGAGGAAAGGAATATGTGGAAAACACTGATAAGGAGAAGGGACAGGATGATAGGACATCTGCTAAGACATGAGGGAATGACTTCCATGGTACTAGAGGGAGCTGTAGAGGGCAAAAACTGTAGAGGAAGACAGATATTGGAATACGTCAAGCAAATAATTGAGGACGTAGGTTGCAAGTGCTACTCTGAGATGAAGAGGTTAGCACAGGAAAGGAATTCGTTTCGGGCCGCATCAAAACAGTCAGTAGACTGATGACCAAAAAGAAAGAATTATCACTTAACACCTATACAAGTACTAAATCGTCGAGAGCGATGGCACTCCTCTGCATGGTAACTGTAACCTTTAATTGACTGTGGAAAATATATAAACTGCTTTCGTTAAACTCTCATTATTACTTTATTTACTACAAACAGTCGATGGTATTGCTATTAATGTATTCATAACAGTTTCTGTGATAAGTATGAATACCATTACTATGTTTCCAAGGCGGTTGGCTTGAGATGTCACCGAAAAAGTGAATAATGGTATGAGTACTTATGGCCTTCGAGACAGCCGTCTTCAGAGCTGGTTTGTGTTCAGTTAGCATTTGTCACCTGTGGATTTACTCTTCTAATAACCTCTGATATAAACGACGCTACCTTCAACTAACAGTGCCATTTCCTACATTACAGAGTATAAACTCAATACGGGAGTCGTTCATAAGCATATCTGCAGATAGTTTTATCCCGCGCAGTATCTGTGAACAAATAGATTGTCGTGAAAACAGTTCATAGCTACATCAAATTTTGCTCATTATATGCTTTGATATATTCTTCTAATGAAGAATGACTGTTACATATAAATATTGTTTCACAAATTTGCTAGAGAATGTTACCACTGACATAATGTAAATTATTTCTGCTGACAGTTCAGACGTAGGACGATGACTTAAATTATTTACTGTGAAGAAAACAGTTCATGCCCACACTTGAAAATGATAGGCATATTACTTCCTTATTTTTGTTTGGTTTTTGTAGTTAGAGACATCACACTGATATTTACGAATATTTCTTTTCAATCTGTAAGAATGACTTCAAGAGGGTGGCAGAGTTCCATGACAGATGACGTTCTGGCCGATCGTGTAATAAACTGCTGGGAAACGACTACAGAAGAACACGCAGAAGGTTCAGAACTTGGAGGAGAGACTGTAGCAGATGACGTAATTCTTTGCCTATACTTTCAAACAGTGCTCGAATAACTGGCGGTAGTCTGGATAACACAGTGTCAACTGGACCTGCTGTTGAAATGTCTGGTACAGAAGCGGTAGGCAGGCTATACTGTTTGCCCCTGCTTGAAGAAACACTTCACAAAATCGTGGTACCGAAACTGAAACTGAAGTCGCTGCAAACGTGAATCGATATGCATGCCTGAAGTTAGTTGTGAACCCCAATCTTTTGGAAAATGTCTTCCTCCTGTATGCAAACTTTTACTAACAGAAGTTCGTACTACCAATTTCATGCACATTTCTCAAACTTTATCAACACAGACTTTGTGCCCCTGATTCAATGGTATGAATATTCACGAATCCGTAACTCATATTGACCTTAAAAATAGGTAATAAATTGAGCAGTTTTATTGATTACTGTTTCCAAAGAGTACATCTTGACATGTAACTCATTGTTATGCTGAATAAACCATTCTGCTTCATAAACGGTTACATTTGGTTAAAATTTTCGCCGTGGTCTACAGTCCCTGACTTACCATACTATTCAGTAGTTGACAGTCACAATTCAGTTCAAAGATTGACTGTCAGCTACACAAATCTCTGACTAAAATTAAGTACCTTTGGAGCGTTGGTACTGGTTATATAGCCACGTTACTTGGCGTTTTATCAGTTGACACTGTTCACCCGCATCTAGATTAAAGCTGATATTTAGAACAAAACTTTTTTCATTGGGAACGGCACTATCTACTAACAGTACTCTGACTGATGCGTATTTTTTATCAGAGCTTAAAAATTGAAGTTTGTTGCCTGTGATGAATTAACTGAAATATGCTGATTAAGTATGACTAAAACATCAATGAGCCTCCTGAGAAAGACTGACTGGATAATCCTCAGTGATGCGTGTGACGTGAAGTTCGTGCAAGGGATTACGCACGTGCTGACAGATAACAACTGGCTCAAGTTCTTTAAAGGTAGCGTGAACAACATTTCACAGTGTGGTATCACGTTGGTCTTCCGATCCTCCCTATGGAAGTCGCCTCAGCGTGGTGTAAGGTCTTTCACAATCTGATCCCAATCAGCGAACGCCTCTATCGCATTGGTCTTTGTCCTACTGGCCTTTGCGCCACATAACGTGAACCTGATACATTACAACACAGGCTTATCTCTTGCGGACGAGAACACTGGCATTGTGAACCTAACACATTAAATATTTTTATTATACACTGACCAACTGAATTTCGACGACAAAGACAAACTCAAACTTAACCTATTCATTTATTACCCACGGTATACAAGCCCAACACAATCTGACCGCTGTACATTGACAACGTGACTTCCAATAATGAACACAAATGAATGGTCCTGAATTGCAAAAAATCCTAACAATAATACAAATAAAAAATATGAAATGAAAGAAATATGAAACTACTTCCAACTCTGTTAATTGCCTAAAATTTCAATCACGAATCCCGATAGTGGAAACTCCATTCCTTTTCATAAGTCACTTACCTCACAGACAATCTTCATAACACGAACTACAGCAGTTACAGCAAGCTAAATAAAAAGATTCGACTATAGACTAACTACTAGGAGGCATATGGTTAGCAAAAGAAAAATTTTGTTGAAGAGCAGACAAAGTATTTGGAAAATTTTACCTTAATCATGTGACATCCAGTTCCAAAAATTATATAGTTGTCAATAGTTCCACTACCTAAACATTATCAACCATGCATCCATTACCATACATTTCTTTCCGTTTCACTTTACAATGCATGGCCTATCACCACAGAGTCTCAACTACGAGTATCATGTCCACAAATTTCCCTCTCTGCTCGCTAACTGCTCGTCCGTCCAACCACAGAGCTTCTTGCCGAGGGCGCAGAGTGCTGCCAGCGATATGAACACAGACTATAGCGCAGCCAACATGCAAACAGGCTACATGCGACTGGATTGACCGATAAATGGCTTTCCTTTCCCGATCAGTTGAAACTGCTTTCGCGGTTCTTCTGTGTCCGCATTTTTCTGTCTTCGCTCTCGACCAGCTGAAACTGCTTTCTCTGTTGAACTTCTTCTGTGTCCGGATTTTTCTGTCTTCCCTCGGACGAAGACTAAACCGATCGTATAGCTCCGTGGGCACTACCTTCCCCCCCCCCCTCCCCACACCACGTGGTCGAGTGTGACAGCAGTCCCGCCCCCCGTACTTTTCTCCAATATATGATGAACGATCATTGGAAGTGGAAGTAGCTTTTACGTTATCGTACTTTATTTGCAAATATGTTGCACCTTGTCGAGAATCGTGAAGGTATTATACAGATTTGTTTTCGTTTTTTTTTTAGAAAAAATAAAAAAAACTAGTACCATGCCCATGTGAGAGACCAACACAGAGACAATCGAGGGAGGCGGGAGGGGGTGGCAGGTATATAGTGGCCAGGGCTCGGGATTCGACTCCTGCCCACTTTACCTCCACCCAGCTCGAAACTGTGTCCGTTATTTCCTGTAATGTAACATCAAAAAGACAACGAGAAAGAGACACGGGAAAAAAGAGGCAATGTTCTACTTTTCGCCTTCTGCTTCCGGGCAGTTCCTGCAGTCCAGGTCTGGCAGTTAACTAGAGAGGCCCATTAAGAAGGAAGTTTGCGTAAGTTGATCAATTTTATGCACACTATATGTAGCGCTATGAAACTGTTGCTCTGAGACTATCAAAGAGGAAAAAAGATTATTTGGTGAGGGCTTTATACTAAAACTGTTTCTGCGGATCTCACCGGAAAGTTGGCACTGAACGTTCACTTTCTGCTGCTTGAATGGTTAATATTTCTTGTGTGTGTTTATCAATTTTATTTATTGTCGGTGAAGACGTTTTTCTTATCTTTCACTGGTTCGGATGATAACAGTTGAATTTAGTACTAAGCCCTTTAAATTTTTGTTTCAGCTAGGGACTTTTAACAATGATTATGTTTTTCTTAAGTTAGTCGATAATACTGGGAGTCTCAGTGCACAACATAGTTTCCGCAGCCCTTGACCGTAATTCTATTGCTTTCTAAGTTAGGTAATTGGCACCTCCTGCATTTTAGTAATCAAATACCACTTTTATGTACTGGCGTTGAAATGTGCTAAATACTAATTTTAATCGTGTTTCTTTCTCTCTGTTATAGTTCTATGTTATCTCTTAATTGCTTTTACAAGTCCAAAGCTCTAGTGGGCTAGTTACGCAAAAATCAGTGCACCGTAAATGTGGTATCGTGCCACATGGAAGTCGGCAACGCACATGTACACGACAGGCATTACCGATGTCTCAGTGCAATCCGCAACAATGAATAGGAGGGCCTAAAGAAGACACACCCTTTCTCTATGCACACCAGCACCGTCGCACAAATGTCTATATACAGACGAGCATGCAAGTGAAAGCAGTTAACATCACTGAGTAGGAGTAAAGAGTTATTAAAGTCGCAGACGGAAACGTGCTTTTGGAAATGTTGAACATTGTGCTTTAAGAACAGAGTGTTGGATTGTACGCATAAAGCGATATTTTGACAGTCAATGGTAGCTGTAAATAGTCAAACACTTCTGTGGTGAAGGATTGTGTCAACTTGAGTACAGACCATTCTCCGTGCGATAGTGAAAAAAAAAAAACGGTTTGCAGACTAGTTTGGAAAAAAACATTTTAAGTAAAAAAATTCTTTTCATTTTATTCTACTCACGAGTCTGGTGCAAGTCTTTCAAATGGACGCCACTACGGCGACTAGCCTTAGTAATCAATCATTATGGAAGATGCTTCTTAAGAAAGGTTTCACTTTCTTTACGTATTTCGATTTTCAGATTTTCCTTGCCTCTTTGAATTCAAACTTTGAATTGTCCCACATCTACTAGTACAGAGCATAAAACACGAAAAAACTCGTGAGACACTGGCAACATAGACACAATCACGCAACAGAACTATCAAATATATGTTCTGGCTTTGCTACTCGCTACAAGACTCCATAACTAAACTTATTGTTGCACCGCTTGAAATAACAATGCGTTGACATACTCTACCTCTGTTACGTCTTGTAGTAATAGTGTAGCTAACAATGATTTTGAGGTTTCGTTAACTTTGCATGACGCTTTCGTGAAGAATGTGCAGTGACATACTGTTTTGTCAGTCAAATTCACCAGAAGTAAATATGCCAGAAATTCGGTCAGGTACGTCCACCAATCAAAATTATGTAATTAAATAAAAATCGCAGTTCGTTTCAGTGCTAGCTATTCCCAGAACCTTAGATTTTTGCGATTTCATCTTTCCTTTATACATTACGGTGATCATGGAGTGCTAGGGTTCTTTAATCCCACTAGGTAGATCTTGGCCCTTATGACTTCGTGGAGGAATCGATGTGGCCCGCAGATTAAAATGTTTGGTGACCTCTGGTTTAACTAATCAGTTAGACTTAACTCCAATGAAGTAAATGTCCTTTTTTGGTTCAATGTGTGCAAGTGCTTGTCAAGAAAGTGTATATTTATGATTTTGGGTAGAAGATAACAACCGATCACCTACCTACTTTTTTTTTTACGTGTGTCAAAGTCGCTAAGACCCAACAAAGATAACATCATTATCCCCTATGAAAGAAGTGTGCAAATTTAATATACTGATCAAATATCTTGCAACTAGACTGACGAAAACATAAAATATTGAAGCATGAACACCTTGAGCGAATGCTTCTGCACTTATACTTCAGTACTTCCACGCTTAGAAGCAACCTAAGCTCATTTCCATTTATTTCTGCACAAAGAAAACTAGTCCTACAGATGAAGAATGATGTTGGTTCATGCTGGCTTTTGGATATATCTAACATTAACGTTTCAGTTGGAGATTGCTAGGCTGCATGCTCAGAGTACGCGCACCTGCAATTTGTTACTAGCTTTCGGACTTAGAGAATGGTCGAATTATTGTAATGAGGGACAAAGGAGCATCATACCGACATATAATAATTTTTTCATAATTCGGGGCCACAGTCATAATATATTTCTTTAAAGTCAGTGGCGCCATTAGACTGTTGTTTGTTTGCAGTGTTACATTTCCACTTACGCGATCATGATTTCGGCTTCAAAGTGCCATTATCAAGTGTTTTCTGAAGGCATATTAGACAATAACAGTGAAATACATAACAAGTGATATAACCATATAAAAATCCATATATATAATGCTCACTTACAGGTATTATACAGTGCCTAAGATGGCATACGGTCGTATTTAAAATACATTATTAGACACATTGTCTAAGGGTTCATATTTCTGGTAAAGCCTATTGCTTTGTTTCATCACTGAGTATACCATCTTTACTGAATGACAGTTGACTAGGTGTCAAATTGTCTTGGTCAAAGAAATTCTTGTTATAAGCGGGTGACTTTTTCGTTTAATCTTTGGACTCAGTGTCCGATAGGATAGGAAAGGTTAGGAGCAATTTATTTTCTTTGGTATTTGTTACATCTTTGCAGTACCTGTTTATCTTAGTATACAATAAAGTTCTCTGCCCATAAGCGTAAACGTTAACAAACCTCTCGATAATATCCGCTGCATCCATAAATATAAAAATTTTATTAAAAATGCAATACCTTCAGCTGTACTTAAGATTTTTTATTTACTTCGGTACTAGTTTCGGAGTTGCATCAACGCCATCTTCAGGCCCGTACCCTGCTGAAATCAGTTGTGTGTGGCTCAGTCTAGAAGTCCGTGGTGAGATCAACACGTGATCCACATGGATGGCGGGAAATAACTAGTATGATGTTTAAACCAGTGGGTCAAAGACCTGAAATGGTTTGTTTCTTTTATTTGCATAAATGCTTTTATGTACAAGACATGGTTCACATACCTGTGTTATTTGCACTTATTCCTGAGTAATGTTCTACCACATACAAAAGCACTTACATGCCTGATGATACGTACATCATAAATATCGCATCAAAACTCACTGGTTAATTAATGAGTGAGTAGAATAAGTAATTGCACTGTATTATATTAATTCTGAATTGAGGCAAACTTACAGTACTTAGAGTTGGGCATGTGTTAATTTCACATAAAAAGCTGTATATTTACCTACCAAAATGTACTTTAAACAATGTCAATGATTATCTGGACTGTTTATGGATGCAGTGAATATTATCGAGAGGTTTGTTACTGTTTACGTTTATCGGCAGAGAACTTTTTTGTATACTAAGACAAACAGGTACTGCAAAGAAGTAACAACTACCAAAGAAAATAAATTGCTCCTAATCTTACCTATCCTACCGGATACTGAGTCCAAAGATTAAAAGAAAAGTCACCTGCTTGTAACAAGAATTTATTTGACAAACACAATTTGGCACTTAACCAACTGTCATTCAGTCAAGATGGTATACTTAGTGATGAAACAAAACAATAGGCTTTACCAGAAATATCGACCGTTAGACAATGTGTCTATTTGTGTATTTTAAATACGACAGTATGCCATCTTAGGCACTGTATAAAAATTGTAAGGAAGCATTATAAATATCGATTTTTATATGGTTATTTCATTTGTTATGTATTTCACTGTCATTGTGTAATATGATTTCAGAAAACACGTGATAATGGCACTTTGAAGGCGAAATCATGATCGTGTAAGTGTAAATGTAACACTGCAAATAAACAACAGTCTAATGGCGGTAATGACTTTCAAGAAATACCTACATGTCTTCAAGAAAGTTGGTAGTATTGCAGTGACTGCAAATCGATTGTCGATGGGATGGACTCATGACAACTGTATGGCTAGAAGGAGGACGATTAGGGTTTTAACATCCCGTCGGCAATGAGTTCATTACGAACGGAGCACAAGCTCGGAATTTGTCAAGGATAAGGAAGGAAATCGGCTGTGCGCATTCAAAGGAACCACCCGGCATTTGAGAGTAGCGATTTTGGAAAATCGTGGGCATTCTATATCTAAATGTCCGCACACGGATTTGAACCATCGTCCTCCACAATGCAAATCCATTGTGCTAACTACTGTACCACCTCGGTCGGTGTGGCCAGAGGAGTCGGCGTTAGTTCATGCTGAATGACTACACCCTTAGAAGAGTGGTCGTGACGTATAGATGACGGCAGCTGATTCTGGGGAGAGTTTACAGACAACGGTGCCTGAACTGTCGGGAATATGTTATTGGATGTATAGATGCAGACTGAAGCGACGAATGAAAATTTGTACCAAGGCTGGGATTAGGACCCACGTCTCCTACTCTCTCGGCAGATACGAGAACCACTACTTCACCCCGGCGCAGTGACTTTGCACAACTGCGCAGACTACCTACCACGCCTTTCTCCTCAGTCCAAATTCCCACCCACACCGCAGCCTACTTAGTACTCCCCTAAGCTCCAACAGCATTTCAGAGGTTCTCCAACTGTATTTGAATAGCACCTCATCAGCGAACGAACTGAGGATCCTGCCTGAAAACCAGGCATATATTTTTAATCAAATGAAAATATATGCTTCCAGAAACATTTTCAACTCTCAGACATCTGTGATGTATACACGCAGACTGAAACGACGAATGAAAATTGTGCTGGGATTCGAACCCAGGTCTTCTGCTCACTCAGCATATGCCCTAACTACAACGCCACCTTGGCTCATCCAGTTCGATGCTGAGGTGATATTCCATCACAGTTAGAGAGCGTCTGCAATACTGTCCTAATTTAGTGGGAATACCAAGTGGACTGAGGCATGAACGGAAATTTTGATTGAGAAGGGAGGGATACGTGCTAGCATAGTCCGCCCAGTTCTGCAAAGTCAGTGCTTCAAGGTGGCGTAGAGCATAGCGCACCTGACAATAAAGCAGAGACGCGGGTTCGAATCAAGGCTTTGGTAGAACTTTTCATTCGTCGCTTCGGTCTGCATATATACTTGATACTTAGAAAGTTCTCTGGAATGATATAATTTGATTTTATATTACTGAATCGTGGGTTGAGTGGCCATGCGTCATTTGCCAATGTCGACGTACGACATACAACAGAGTCTTGCGTAGCATACAATTAGAGACGCTTGGGGTATCGTTTGGCATTGTGAGGTGTTATGATACGGGAATCCTTCCTATCTGGTAACGTGTCTATAGACGACCTCATAAAACGTCACAGGAAGCAGAAACTCTTGAGACCCCTGCTGCTCCAAGTACTGTTATCAGTGATGGGAACCTAGTGGAAGTGACAACAAGACTGCCTTGGTAACTATTGGAAGGAGATCGAATATTGGCCAGTATATGGCAGGAATAGTAACCTACCAGGTTAGTCGAGGGTGCTAATGCGCTGCTTCTTGGACTCGGATAAGCGCGCCGGCCCCAGATCGAATCCGCCCAGCAGATTAATGACGAGGGCCGTTGTGCTGGGCAGCCTGGATGTGGTTTTAAGGCGTTTTTCCACACCCCTCTAGGTGAATTCCCGACTGGTCCCCATGTCCCGCCTCAGTTCCACGACTCGCAGACATTAGGAAAACGTTACTATTTCATGGCTTACACTAGACACATACAGCTGGGGTACACTAATTGCATCCTGGGGGCATGGGATGGCGACAGGAACGGCAACTGGCCACCCTCCGACACTAACATTGCCAAATGCATAGTAACAGGGCCGACCCAGGGTTGAAGTGGGACTAAGGCCCAAGTAAATGAATAAATATGGCAAGAATAGTTAATTCCATTTTCATACTGAGCAGGTTACCAAATGGTGTACTCTTCACGACCAGGATACCAAATGTCATATTCCAGCTGGGTAGTAGAAGTCCTCACACTGTATTTCATACCAAAACTGCCTAAAATAACGTATGGTACCTTAATGGACCTGCCTGGTCTGATATCCACAGAACCCATCTCAGTTGCTAATGGAAGATGTGTACATTCAATCTAACCTGCAGCCAGGCCCCTTCACGAAGTGACACAACACATGTTGCAGATATTGCAAGAAACTACTTAGAATGACATGCTGAGGTTGTCTGCTTTGATGTCACCACGAGTACAAGGGCATATTCGTGTACAAGCGGATCACACTTCACACTGATATTGAAAACTGCCGTCAGTATGGAACGATAGTAATGTTTAATCATATATAACCATTTGTATGACCAACATCTCTAAACTAAAGTAAGCTCCATTAGAACAGGCGTCGGAAGGCCCAACAAAGCCGACCGACCGCCTTGTCGTCCTCAACCGATAGGTTCAAATGGTTCAAATGGCTCTGAGCACTATTGGACTTAACATCTGAGGTCATCAGTCCCCTAGACTTACAACTACTTAAACCTAACTAACCTAAGGACATCACACACTTCCATGTCCGAGGGAGGATTCGAACCTGCGACCGTAGCGGTCGCGCGGTTCCAGACTGTAGCGCCTAGAACCGCACGGCCACTCCGGCCCCAACCGATAGGTTCAAATGGCTCGGAGCACTATGGGACTTAACATCTGAGGTCATCAGTCCCCTAGACTTACAACTACTTAAATCTAACTAACCTAAGGACATCACACACACACACATGTCCGAGGCAGGATTAGAACCTGCGACCGTAGCGGTCGCGCGGTTCCAGACTGCAGCGCCTAGACCGCTCGGCCACTACGGCCACAACCGATATGCGACGGAGGATACGGAAACGGAGGGGCATGTGGTTAGCACACCGCTCTCCTTGGTGTTGTCAGCTTTCGTGAGCAGAGCTGCTATTTTTCAATCAAGTTGCTCCTCAAATGGCCTCACAAGCACTGAGTGCACCCATCCTGCCGACAGCACTCGGCAGGCCTGAGTGGTCACCCATCCAAGCCCAACAGCCCAACTTCAATGATAACCTGTGTTACCACTGCTGCAAGACCAACTGCGATGAACGTCTCTCCAACGATAAATATTGACCTGGTCCTTCACGGTGTAACATTTCCTATTTTCGTCAATGTGTAAACCAAAGTTCTCACTATTTTTATGCTGTAGTATCAGCAGTCTCACTAAACCCACATTTATGAGCCCATGCCTCTCAGATAAATCTATCCTTTACGTTCCTTTCTCTTGACTATTCCTACCATTACTGTTATAATCTTAATGTTTGTGGTGGCCTGGTCGGTAAATGGAAGGCTACAAACAAGAAGTTCCTGTATTAAATCCTCAGTTTGTCCCAGAAATTTTTCTGCCATTCACCGTTCATGTGGTACATCAGTTACTCGTATATCTCTGTTTATTTGCACAACTGAATATAGTGTGTTTTCTCAGAGTTAAGGTAGAATCCATTTACAGACAATCACTTAATTATTCATTGAAAAGAATAAGTATTCAGTTCTAAATGACGGGATTTTTCTTCTCTACATGAGAAACGTAACACAAATGTAATTATGGATGTGAATTTTGTACGAGCAGAGATACGTTTCTTCCAGGGTGTTCACTAGATTGCTTTAGACGTATCCACGAGGTAAAAATTTATTTTGTCAAATGAAAGTGTCTGTTCCAATTAAGACGACATTACTAGGCGAGCAGCTGTATAGTTACCTGTGTGCTACTTTTCTGTCTTTGAATAAATGGACGAGAGAGTAGTTTCTGTGGCTGAAGGGTCAGGTGACTACGTAAATGGAGGGAAGTTGTTGTGTGTATGGTATCAAGTGGAGCAGAATGTGGGTAAAGTCAGAGGTCAGCCGCCGCTCATAGCCTGGGGCAAGTCGGGCGTAAACTCATTAGCAAATGTAAGGACTCGCGTTACATGCCGTGCCTCCAGCAAAGAGCGTTCCCAGATCGGTGTTTTGCTTTATAATTAATCACATCTAAGACAACATCTACCATTTAGCAATTTCCATTTCGTTATATACTGAATGTTTGTGTTTCGGGATCACTGTACACAGACGTATAATCATCGTGGTCATAATTGCGTTGCCCAGCCAATACACATTTTCCAGAAAGATACGGCAGTAAAGAAATAAAACATAAAGGAGATCCTCATTTGTATCAAATGACTGAAATCTCTGTTCGTGATATTCAAAGGTATATACATAGAGTAAATTAATTAAAGTATTGTAAGAAAATATTATATTGAACCATAGATGGTCAAATTTACTTTCGACTGTGTAGTAGAATCGCTGCTCAACAGCGACCGCTGATCCTAGATGTTATGGGTAATGTGTTAGTGTAACTTTATATCGAGAGATGTATCGAGGACTCTCAAGCATAAAGACGTGTTTTCTCTGATGTTTGCTAGATTTATACATATCCTCTGAGGGCAGTAATGTTTTTTATTTGCAAGATACTATGATTTCTGTAAAAGGAATCTCAACAGAAGTTGGAAATAATTAAGGTAAAGAAACTTGATTTATTACTAATGCAGGGCACGTATTCATAAGTGATGATTGATACAATGTATTGCACTCACATCCAATTATTTTGTAAACCGAGTTATTAATTGTGAAGATTAATAAGTTTCAAAGGGTCAAAATACAAGTTTTAAACTTAGTGCCATATTGTTATCTATCCCAAGTCAGTACTAGTTCCCAGATCCATGTCATTTTTGTTCACTATTTTTCTGAAGAAAATATTGTCTCAGTCATATTCGATTTAATTAATGTGTGTGCTAAACAACAGCCTTGCACAACTGCTTTTTGGTAATTATACAACTTAAAGTACTAACAGAGAGCAGTGCGAAGAGCGTTAGCATTGCAGAGATGAAGGTAAGCAATTTTATTATTTCAGGGCTATTTATTTTTAAACTGATCAAGTTTTGTTTTATTACCAGGGCTGATTTCAAATCAATAGTGTTGCATCACATTCAGTTTTTGTATTACGCAAATTCATGCAGTTTCGGTTTGATTCAAACTTATTGACAGTTTACATTCTTTCAGCTGAATTAAATATACATTCTCACAGTCAGAAATGTTCAGTACAGGGCAAAGCGCATATGTGACGAGATAAAATACACGTTCACATGCCGTTCCCATTCAAACGGTTGGGTTTCAGAATACTGTCTGTTACGTAATTTCAATCATATTTCAAACGTACATGTTTCAGTTATTTCAAACGATCGTGTTTCAACTTAATCTGCTCATACTGTAAAAGCATTGGTTTCCGTGGCTGGATGACATTTCCGTAAAATCCTTCTGGGTGTGTGTCAGCGTTATGTGGTACAAAGCCACCAACGTTTCTGCTGAAACTGCAGACAGCTTGCATCATAGTGACTTCATATTATCTTTATAATTAACATAACTCGACCAAATAACGCCACGTACACCTTTAAGATCACTAAATCAATTTCGTGTAATCGTACGAGGCAATGTGCAGTGTGCTGTATGGGTCTCTATTATGGTACCAAGTAACAACAGAAAAAGTTATTACAACTTCCCCATAATCGTTCATCTCGACGTTACACACGCATTGAGTCTTGTGTCACTCAGACGGACGGCTACTTTTATATTAAGGTAAGCATTATTGGTTGTTTTTGGCGCTGTATTAATAAATAACTATATGAAAGGATACTTTTTCGTGATTCTTCAAGGTTCTTCTTTAAGATTACAAACCTTAATTTTTAATCATATTTGTAATATTAGAGAAACTAATCTATATTCTTATGAAGTTCGTGGTAGCACTTTAATGCCATGGTGGCGTTATAGGTCTACATACAACGGTATAATGGTGTTATAGGTCTACATAAAAAAGATTTTTGTCTTTACATTTACGCTATACGACCTGTTTAATTACATTTATTTTATTAGTAGAGAGAATGTAAAAATTAGACTGGCAATGGCAAGGAAAGCATTTCTGAAGAATAAAAATTTGTTAACATCGAGCATAGATTTAAATGTCAGGAAGTTTGTCCTGAGAGTAATTGTGTGGAGTGTAACCATGTATGGAAGTGAAATATGGACCATAAATAGTTTATACAACAAGAGAATAGAAGCTTCCGCAATGTGGTGCTACATAAGAATGCTGAAGATTAGATGGATAGATCACGTAATTAATGAGGAGGTACTGAATGGCTTTGGAGAGAAGAGAAATTTTTGGCACAACTAGATTAGAAAAAGGAATAGTTTGGTAGGCCACTTCTGAGGCATCAAGGGATCACCAATTTAGTACTGGAGGGAAGCGCGGAGGGAAAAAATCTCAGAGGATGACCAAGGCATGAATACACTAAACAGATTCAGAGGGATGTAGGTTACAGTAGTTACTCGAAGATGAAGAAGCTTGCACAGGATAGAGTAGTATGGAGGGCTGCATCAACCCAGTCTCTGGACTGGAGACCACAACAACAAAAACATATTATTAAAACAATCGTGTTGCGTTAAACTACTGTAGGACCTCTAAATGGAAGTTCCTTTAACTTTATGTGCCTAAAAGAGCTCTGTGGTCGGAAGAACAGTTTAAGCTTCAATGAATGCAGTAAATGAAGGAGTGAGTGTGAAAGGAGCTTCAGATGTATATAAAATTTCTTGGAGGGCATACACAATCTACACAATCATATCAGACTGGATCACGTGCCAGGAATATTGGCCATAATCCTTACCTTAGTGAAGAAATGAACGAAAAACTATGGTATCGTATTTTTCGATTCAGTAAGATTGGTAAACCAATAACTGTGAAAGTTTTGCGCGTCTCTGTCTTGATATTCTGCCCGCTTAACAGTTTACTACACCCTTTTGAGATGTCACAATGGTCTGCCGCCAGGAAGTGGTTGAGACTTTTCCTGAAACCTCACAGGGAGATAGCTGGAAGAAAAACCGAAATAATGACCACAGATTTTGCAATAAAATGAAATAAATTTATTGTGAGAGGTCACTTTTCAAAGCTATGTGGTCTTGTGATCGGAAAAGATCTAATGATGAAGGCAGAGAGGATATATAATATCCATGAGAAAGGGTGGATCACGTAACTAATGAGGAGGTACTGAATAGAGTAGGGGAGGAGTTTGTGGCACAACTTGATAAGAAGAAGGGACCGGTTGGTAGGGCATGTTCTGAGGCATCAAGGGATCACTACAAATAATCACCAAATGGTTTGGTTAAGCAGAGGCTCCAAAATAGTGCTTATACTTGCACCAGAGAATGCTGAAAACGTTGCAGATATTGCGTGTGCAAATGCTGTTGGTACTTCAATCCCACCAATGGTAATTTTCAATTGCCAGCGTTTGAATCCTGAGTGAAAAAAGGACGTGCCTCCTGGAGCTGTGATTGTCATGGGTTGATAGTGTTCAGTGATAATTGTTTTATTCATCAGGTGGCTTGACTCCTTTGAACGATATGAGGTAGCTGGAGAAGTGGTGTTGATATTTGGTGGAGCGTTATCCCATCTGGGCATGAACATCGTAGCCGCTGCAGATAAACATGGCATCATATTGTACCGCGTCCCTAGAAATACAACATATTAACTGCAGCCAGTGCATAAAGCAGTTTTCAAACATTTCGAGACCTGGGACGAAGAAGTAATGTTGTTGTTCGACAGGGCATGTCATGTGAGTTCGGAACATTTTTCAACACAGTATGGATAAGAACTCTTACACCGATCAACGTAATGAGTGGCTTTAGGGTCACTGGGATCAATCCATCCAAACCTAACGTCATTTCTCAAGAGGTATTTGCTCCGTCAGTTGTATCTGGAACAAGCAGAACTAGCATCTGCGAATCAAGCTGCGCCTACACCAGCACGTTTATATCGCAATAGTACTCAGGACGTCCCATCAAGAGTGCCTCCTTCATTGGGAACAGCTTCACAACGTTCTCGCACCTCAATTTACAGTTTACAATGGAAACGAAGAAGTGGCAGAAACATCACGAACAAATACACCTCCAACTCCATTTTCTGCTGATTACCCACGCCTAAACAAAAACGCACTGAGAGGTTGGCACGTAAATCGTTGAACTACTCCTACAAAGGAATTGTAATTAAGGCCTCTCTGTTTAATGACGTGGAAAAGAACTGTAAGAAGACCAGTTCTAAAGAATTTCCTGCCACAAGTGATCCCCAACACAGCATGAGCTCAGGCATAGGCATACAAAAGTTGAAGCATTGAAGAAACACAAACCTCGCAAAGTACGAGTACAAGTGTCCAGAATGTACAGAATGATGACTTTGATGTGTGAATATTCATATGCTACATAAGCTCAAAATAAGTTGACACTGTGACATTTCAGTTAATTAACGATACAGTTAACGTTACTACTTATTTTGAGTTTAAAGTACGTGGCGTTAATTGTGCCATGTGTTCCTAATAACGCCGCCATACAATATTTTTCCAATTCGTAGTAAAAGAGTTTTGCTATTTGGGGAGCAAAATAACTGATGATGGTCGAAGTAGAGAGGATATAAAATGTAGACTGGCAATGGCAAGGAAAGCGATTCTGAAGATGAGAAATTTGTTAACATCGAGTATAGATTTAAGTGTCAGGAAGTCGTTTCTGAAAGTGTTTGTATGGAGTGTAGCCATGTATGGAAGTGAAACAACGACGATAAATAGTTTGGACAAGAAGAGAATAGACGCTTTCGAAATGTGGTGCTACTGAAGAATGTTGAAGGTTAGATGGGTGGATCACGTAACTAATGAGGAGGTATTGAATAGAGTAGGGGAGGAGTTTGTGGCACAACTTGATAAGAAGAAGGGGCCGGTTGGTAGGGCATGTTCTGAGGCATCAAGGGATCACAAATTTAGCATTGGAGGGCAGCGTGGAGGATACAAAATCGTAGAGGGAGACCAAGAGATGAATACACTAAGCAGATCCAGAAGGATGTGGGTTGCAGTAAGTACTGGGAGATGAAGAAGCTTTCACGGGATAGAGTAGCATGGAAAGCTGCATCAAACAAGTCTCAGGACTGTAGACCACAACAAAAACAACAACAGTTTATGCACCTTCCGAAATAGGTATCAACTGTTTTTTGTTGTTGTTGAAAAGAGATTAAAGAGCAGTTTTCATAAGTTTTGTCGTGTACTATGACTTACTAACCAAACTAAAACATTTAATGTACTATGGTGGCGTTATTTGGCCCCCGTACCTTGTACGTTGCTCATGGAATTATCGTAATTTGAATTCATACTATTTATCTCCACTGCTGTCTACACTTTGCCATACTGTGTACTTTCATACGCCGTTGTTGAGGGCAAAGAACACTAAGTGCGCCTTTTTCACCTTTCAACAACATTATTAAAAACATACAAGGTGGGCGCCTAGTGCATCGATAACACTTCGGAAGTTGTTCAGAGATATCACATAAATATTTTGGTATAAGAGACAACTGGAATCCACTGTCTCGTTATAGACTAATAATGTAGTTATGATCTGTTCTATTTATTTCCCGTATGACCTTCGTTTCTGGGGAGTCTGTAATATGCAATCAACAGAACGTATACCACAGAAAAGAAAATTAACGCAAGTCTCTGACGAACACTTGATAAGTTTGCTTTGCTGGATAGTGCTTTTGTTTCGTTTCATTCAGTGAGTCCATACAGGGAGTCCTCGTCAGCTAACGTCAGTAAGCATATCCATCCTGCTGTGCGTCACCGTTAACGTAGAACTAATACTGCTGGACAAACAACCCGAGACAGGACTAAACACTACTGAATGCAAGTGTGAAGACGGAGAACAAAGTGGGCATTACTGTTCGATAGCAGCGAGCGAATGGAACAAGTTTGATTCCAGATAAGACACACAGCACATAGCGTTGACATTCATGTTGTTGTGCTGATATCTTCAAAGCAACACAGATACATACTGTACTTATTCTATAACTAGCCACTGGAGACCACAGATTCATGTACAAAAATACTCGGATAATATCCATGAACAACATTTGAAATTTTGTCGGTTAATATCTGAGTCAACTTATACATAGAGTGACGGAAGGAACTCGCAAAAACACAGTGTGGAGTAATGAAATTTCGGGAATACATTCGTCCAGGTAACATATTTTAGTGATTAATAAATTCAAGATCACGCATTAATGTAAACGCGAGATGAGCCACTGCAAATGTGAAATGCTGTTATATTTATAATCGGTGTAACCGTCAGAATGTTGAATGTAAGCATGCAGACTTGCACACATTGTGTTGTACAGGTGCCGGATGTCAGTTTGTGGGATGGAGTTTCATGTCTGTTTTCTTGGTCGGTCAATACAGGGACGGTTAGTGCAGGAGGATGCCGGAGTTGTCTCTCCTATGTGCTCGACTGGAGGCAGATTTGATGACCGAGCAGATGAAGACGACATGTGGACACTCTGTAGAGCATACTGTAACGCCTCCAAACTAACTTACAAATTTCTCTATAAAACCGTGGTTTATGAACAGTGCTTTAATCTACCACTGTAATTTCATTAGTTGAATAATAATTAGTTCATACAATAACTTGTTTTATTTCAAGGGGTATGACACTGTATCCTGTTGATCAGGGGCGGCGACTTATAAAAAATATTGGGTGGCCTATACTGGGGGTCTTGGCCCGGGAAATTTTCGACATTTTAGATGAAAAATAGTGAGTTTTAAAGTTTTTTAAGCATTTTAGAGTCATATCATCAACATTATAACCCCAAAAACTGAACTCTCGATAACTCGAATCTCCGGGAAACTCGACAAGCATGACAGATTTTTTGGCTTTGGAAAACGAAGAAAAAAACATAAACAGGCACGGTATTTTCGTAAAAAGTTAATTTACCGTAATAATCATCCTTATAGACTATTACAGAGCAGTGAATATATGGCTCTGAAAAGACTGAAATTATATTTAAATAAAACTTAACTGTCATTAATGGTGTGGGTTCCTGTAGTCATGTCCTAGTTCATGAACCACGGGCAACGTATGAGTGGCCAAGTAAGTGGCACTGAAAGTCGGGATACCAGTTACTGTGGAATAAGGCTGGGCACCTCGGACATATTCTGAGTCGTGGTCACCTTTGTGCTCATACGGCAAAGACTACCAAATCCACCGGTTAGTTCCTCAACCGTTAGGTGTAAAACTCAATGGGACTCGGGGCAAGTAAGGCTAGCAACCTGCTTCCCTGGTACTTTAAATATGATGCTGGCAACAATCAGAGCAAAATGCCTCGGACCTTTGGAGGTGATGGAGTCCCACCTCTAACTGACAAACCAGGGACTCCTAAGATAAGACTTGGCAAACAAATGGTAATGAGATGGGGAGCTATTAATATCAATGGGGGCTACTCTGGGAAGAAGGTAGAGCTGGCAGAGGCTGCAAGTAAGATGGCATTGGACGTTTTAGCTGTTAGTGAGATTCGGGTAAGGGGTGAGAAAGAAGAGGAAGTGAGAGAATACAAGTTCTACCTGTCAGGAGTCAAAGCAGGAATAGCACAATGGGGTGTAGGGCTTTACATCAGGAAAGAAATGGAACCCAACATAGTTGCAATAAGGTATGTAAACGAACGACTGATGTGGATAGATTTGACAGTGTCTAGCAAGAAAATTAGGATTGTGCCAGTATATTCGCATTGTGAAGGGACAGATAAAGATAAGATGGATAGTTTTTATGAGGCACTCAGTGATGTAGTTGTTAGGGTAAAGGACAAGGACAGTGTTCTGCTCATGGGTGATTTTAATGCCAGGATTGGAAGTCGAACAGAAGGGTATGAACAGATTATGGGTAAATTTGGAGAGGATATGGAGGCCAACAGGAACAGGAAACAACTCTTGGATTTTTGTGCCAGTATGTCCTTAGTAATCACAAACTCCTTTTTTAAACATAAGAACATTCACCGGTATACTTGGGAAGGCAGGGGAATCAGATCTGACATTGACTATATAATAACAGAGCAGGAACTCAGGAAGGCTGTGAGGGACACACGTGTATTCAGGGGATTCTTTGACACTGATCATTATTTAATCTGTGGTGAAATTGGATTTTGTGAGGCCGAAAGTGCAGGAGGTCAGGTCCATATGTAGGAGGATAAGTGTGGTGGAACTTCAGGATAAGGAAATCAGGCACAAGTACATAACAGCGATATCAGAAAGGTACCAGTTAGTTGAATGTAGTCAATTACAGTCATTGGAAAAGGAATGGACAAGGTACAGGGACACAGTACTAGAAGTGGCTAAAGAATGTCTTGGAACAGTAGTGTGTAAATGTAGGAGGAAGCTAACAGCTTGGTGGAATGACACAGTCAAGGCAGCCTGTAAAAGGAAAAAGAAGGCGTATCAAAAATGGCTATATACTAGAACTCAGGTAGACAGAGAAAGTTATGTTGAAGAAAGAAACAAAGCCAAACAGATAATTGCAGCATCCAAGAAGAAATCTTGAGAAGACTTTGGAAACAGGTTGGAGACTATGGGTCAAGCTGCTGGAAAACCATTCTGGAGTGTACTTAGCAGTCTTCGAAAGGGAGGTAAGAAGGAAATGACAAGTATTTTGGACAGGTCAGGAAAACTGCTGGTGAATCCTGTGGATGCCTTGGGCAGATGGAGGGAATATTTTGAAGAGTTGCTCAATGTAGGTGAAAATACGATCAGTACTGTTTCAGATTTCGAGGTAGAATGGGATAGGAATGATGATGGAAATAGGATCACATTTGAGGAAGTGGAGAAAATCGTCAATAGATTGCAGTGCAATAAAGCAGCTGGGGTGGATGAAATAAAGGCGGAACTCATCAAATACAGTGGAATGTCAGGTCTAAATGGCTACACAGGATAACTGAAATGGCCTGAGAGTCGGGACAGGTTCCATCAGACTGGACAAATGCAGTAATCACACCAATCTTTAAACATGGGAAAAGAAAAGATTGTAACAACTTTAATCAGCGTTGTGGGTAAAATCTTCTCAGGTATTGTTGAAAGGAAAGTGCGAGTATTAGTTGAGGACCAATTGGATAAAAATCAGTGTGGGTTTAGGCCTCTTAGAGGTTGTCAGGACCAGATCTTTAGCTTGCGGCAAATAATGGAGAAGTGTTATGAGTGGAACAGGGAATTGTATCTATGCTTTATAGATCTAGAAAAGGCATATGACCGGGTTCCTAGGAGGAAGTTATTGTCTGTTCTACGAGATTATGGAATAGGAGGCAAACTTTTGCAAGCAATTAAAGGTCTTTACATGGATAGTCAGGCAGCAGTTAGAGTTGACGGTAAATTGAGTTCATGGTTCAGAGTAGTTTCAGGGGTAAGACAAGGCTGCAACCTGTCTCCACTGTTGTTCATATTATTTATGGATCATGTGTTGAAAACCATAGACTGGCTGGGTGAGGTTAAGATATGTGAACACAAAATAAGCAGTCTTGCATATGCGGATGGCTTAGTTGTGATGGCAAATTCAATTGAAAGTTTGCAAAGTAATATTTCAGAGCTAGATCAGAAATGTAAGGACAATGGTATGAAGATTAGCATCTCCAAAATGAAAGTAATGTCAGTGAGAAAGAAATATAAACGGATTGAGTGCCAAATAGGAGGAACAAAGTTAGAACAGGTGGACGGTTTCAAGTATTTAGGATGCATATTCTCACAGGATGGCAACATAGTGAAAGAACTGGAAGCGAGGTGTAGCAAAGCTAATGCAGTGAGCGCTCAGCTGCGATTTATTCTCTTCTGCAAGAAGGAAGTCAGTACCAAGAATAAGTTATCTGTGCACCGTTCTATCTTTCGACCAACTTTGTTGTATGGGAGCGAAAGCTAGGTGGATTCAGGTTACCTTATCAACAAGGTTGAGGTTACGGATATGAAAGTAGCTAGGATGATTACAGGTACTAGTAGATGGGAACAATGGCAAGAGGGTGTCCACAATGAGGAAATCAAAGAAAATCTGTGAATGAACTCTATAGATGTAGCAGTCAGGGCGAACAGGCTTAGATGGTGGGGTCATGTTACACGCATGGGAGAAGCAAGGTTACCCAAGAGACTCATGGGCTCAGCAGTAGAGGGTAGGAGGAGTCGGGGCAGACCCAGGAGAAGGTACCTGGATTCGGTTAAGAATGATTTTGAAGTAATAGGTTTAAATTCAGAAGAGGCACCAATGTTAGCACAGAATAGGGGATCATGGAGGAATTTTATAAGGGGGCTATGCTCCAGACTGAACGCTGAAAGGCATAATCAGTCTTAAATGATGATGATGATGTCATTAAAAGAATAAAACATAAAATATTGCTGTTGCACAGTAATAGCACTTTGATTAATAAGTGAAATAGATAGTTTAAGCCAACTTTGAATAAGTCTCAGGATTCATTAAATAAAAACAACATCTCAAAGTGAATGCTTTATTACAGTTAATAAAGTTAATACAGTATGCCTAATACTTCCAATCAAAAAGTATGTAACTAGCAGGTTTCAATTGAGTCTTACACTCAAAATATTTGAGTATTTGAAAATAACGAAGACAGTACTATAGCAATATAGTAATGCAGTACTAAACTAGTAATAATACCTCGAAACTGAAAATTTCACATTATGTACGTATTTAATTCTCCATTTTATAAAGATTTTTAATATTGCTCCAAATGCCATTATTAGGTCTGTAGCGTATTTAGAAAGGTGCAAATGCCGACCGTCGGACTGAATTACTGAATATAAAGTCGTTGATGACTGGTCGGATATCCAGTTCATCCGAAACATCTCGGTGGGCATGAAGAACAGCCAAGTTGTTCTATCGCTTCTGTCCCGTTGTTGATGGATATATGACTTCAGACGTCTAAGGGCGCTAAATGACCGTTCTGCTGTTGCTGTCGTGATTGGAGCTACTTAGAGAAGGTTAATGCATTTCACTACTTCACATAACTTTTCTCCAACTGCAGGCTCTAATGTAATGTACTTCTTACATCACGCATGTTTTTAAGTCCAGTTGTTTTTTATTAGCGATATCGGCTAACTTATTTAAGTGTAAGCGCAGTCTCTCAATGTCTAGGTCATTTTTGAAAAAATCAGTTGATTTTTCCAAATTTGTTTCACCTCTGTTTACTAAAAGCAAGCAGTTATGTTCATCTGCAATGGCCTGTGTGAGTCCAGTCGAAGCAACCCGCTCAGTGATGCAAGATTCCACCGATTCACAAACTTAAATGTAAATATCTTTGTAGTATTCCTTTGGGGTTTTGAAGATGTGCAGTGAGCTGGATTCATTGTTTTCATACTTCTTTGGTATACTTCGATTCCGAGGAAGCGAAGGATCATCAACTTGTGAAGGTGTTCTTTTAAACACAATTCCCAAAAGTCTTGTAAACTATTACGTCTTCCATTCAATATACAAATCAAGCTCTCATAAATATTTTCTAGATCAGCAAAACTTAGATGAAGGCAATGAACTTTTTCATTGACATCCTCTACTGGGTTCATTGCATGGCAATAAAAACGTAAAATGAAGTAAGTCTTGCAATGTAACATTGACTGAAGCTAGCCTGTACATTTGTAACCTGCGTCTGTTTTGTCCCCTGCAGAAAAGTTTGAAAAAACTGTACAAGTTCTTCAAAGTTTCTCGATATTCTCAAGATACTAGAAGCTCGCATAGTCTATCGAGTAGGGCAAAGGGGTCGTAGACCAGCTTGGTCGTTGGCGCTCTCACAGCTTATACTTCAGAAAAGTCCCATTCTTTTTTTGGATTCCCTTACGGTGTTTATTAAGTCCTTGGCTAAAGCCGTAATATCCACATAGACCTAAGATGGCAGAGACTGTCAACAACTCCCAAGTTTAATCTGTGAGCAGTGCAGTGCACGTAACGTGCTTGTGGGCGCACATTCAAAACTAACTTTTTCAGTCGTTTGAACTTACCTCTCTTACTTTAGGCCCATCGTAGCACTGTCTTCTTCAATTATCCATTTACAAATCAAGACGAGCAAAAATGTCTTTTAAAATACTAAACAAAGTTTGTGTTTCAGTGTTGGGGGTCTCATATAAGCCAATAAAGTCTTTGTTGATGATCAAGGAATCATTGACAGTACGAATACAAAATTACACTTATTCGTGAATCGAAGAATCACTTGTTTCGTTAACCATAATAGAAAAATGTTCAGTCTTCTTGATTAAAGCTAATACGTTTCTCAACACTGGCTTTCCTAGTAGATTAATGATCTCGTTTTGAACATCGTGGGTCGTCCACTTATACACCGAAGGCCCTAACCAATCTTTAAACTAATGCATTTCATTCATTCGGAGTTCCAACAACCGAAAAAAAAATTTGAGTTTTCATCTTCGTGCCCTGTAATTGCTAGTCCTTGTCGGCAAAGAAATTGCACGGCACTAAAAATTGTTTCAAGAGCTAAACGGCTTTTCTTCGTATCACCATCTAAATGTTCATTCAATTAGAGAGGCCACACTTTGGTTAGGGATAGAATTTAGTTTCAGAGCACCTTCTTTATGCATAAAGGTATTTTCATGAAGATGGAATTTTTCCAAAGCCTTTTTCCAGTTAGAAAACCCTACAGAAGTAAATGCATGTTCTTTTTTTGAAGAAAATGGTAACAGATTTTTAGTATCTGCTTCTTTGCAGGTTTCGCAAAAAACTTTTTCGGTAGCTTCCTCATACTCCAGTCATGTATATTTGATCAACCAAGACTTCTGAAATGATCTTCCCTTACCGGATTGTCCAGGTTTCGGCTGTGAACAGTTCTCGTCTGAAGAGGAGAAAGCAAAATTGACGACACACTAATTGTCGTAGGCTGACTTGCAGTATTATCAACTTCCAAGAGCGCCTTTTTGGAAACAAATTTATCCATTGGTAACTGAATTCACAATACACTAAGAGAATATAGTAAACGGATAAGATATAGTCATATAAAATAGTCCACTAGACACTTAAGTCGGAACACTGAACACGTCTGCAGCATGCACTGAACGAAACTATCCACACTGAATGACTGCGACAGCAGGGAGGGCTTTATGTAGCCGCGGAGTCGTAATGTCTAGAGCTGTCAAAGCGACGCGAGGCAGAGGGTTCCAGGCGCTACTGCTCCAGTCCTTTTGATGTCACCGTGGCCGCAGCGCTGACCCGCCGGCGCCAGACTTTACCCAAAGGTTCGTGCACCGGGACAAATTCTAAGTTTGCCTACAGCACCATTACCCTATCATGATTCACACCACTCGTTTTCAGTTAACCTGCTTACTACCATAATAATTATTAGTTGTAACTCATTATTGAATGTATTTTAAAACGTAACTATCGTCAAACAAGGAAAGTAAAATAAATTCCAACATAATTTTGTGAATATAACTAATAATTTTCTTCAATTTTTGAGGTGGCTCCAATCCCCTCAGGCCCCATGGAGTCGGCGCCTGTGCTGTTGATAAATATTAACAAGACTCTCTTTGTAGCTCATCAGTATTTGGTAGCATTAAGTTGACTAGAACATTCAGTCAGATGACAACAGCCACGAGACCGAATCTTCTTAAAATATAAATCTTGTTCAAAAAGTAACTCCACCTTTTATGTAGCAGATAATGATATATTTCCTAAGTCAATGTTCATTCAATGGGACAGTTTAAATTTTCCGCTCGTAGTCAATGACTGACGTACTGCAAACCGTGTATTTTACGTCCGGGCAGGCATAACTGAGTAAAATATGCAAAATTTTCAGTCTAACTCTCAATTAAAATAACCAGTTAAGGAATCATTTTAAATTTTATGTTCTGTGCCTAATTGAAGCCAATTTAGGTACTTTAAACTTATGTAACAGGACTGCTAATTATAACGTTTCCGCCATCCTGTATCCTAAATACAAATTCAAACGTTACTTAATGTTTCCACAGTCTCCTACTTACAGAAACGTTATATGCTGTCTTACAAAACGCATTCCGGACGACAACTCCAGATGTACGTCGAGCGTGTCTGGCACACAGATAGGTTGGCTGAAGGCCCTACTTGTAACCAAACACTTGCACCCAGACAGATTCAGCTTGCATCAGAAATCACAGCAGCCCTGCTCTCTCGCTTGACACCAGCAAACTAGCAAACGGCGGTGGTTTGGGGTCAGTGGAAAGCTCTCCAGGTTGCGTCTTGCTCGGAGCTTTCCTTCGAGTAACCAATTTGTAAGAGCTCGTTGTGTCTTAGTGGTGCCATCAGCTGCTCAAATTGCTGCTGCAGATTTAGCACATGCCACGTGGTCGTCCGGAGACCAGTCTCCTTGCAAACGAACATTCATGTTATCACCACTGCCAGCACTCACGCACAGTGGTTACATTCCTACCAAGTCTTTCACTAGTATCGCAGGAGGAACACCCATCTTCTTGTAGCCCTGTTACACGACCTAGTTCAAATTCAGTGAGATGCTGATAATGACGTCTTTGTGCTTTAAAGGAGTTCTTGACTAATATGAACTTATCACCTCAAACTTCAAATGTAACAAACGCTCTCAACCGTTACAGTTTGTGTTTGAAGCAAACTTGTTTTACATCCTCATAGTAGCACTACCGGAGCTTCTCTTATGCTACTAGTGCGAAATTTAGGTTTAGAAATACGTCGACCAATTTGCTTTTATGTCGCACAACTCCTTCTTGATATTGCGATTTTTTTTCCCGTCAGCCTATTAGTGGAGCGTTCAAACACCGTTACACAGAATGTAAACGATAATTGTTTACAAAGTACCACAGTGGTATGGAGGAAGTCCAGACAAATAGTTTGTTATAGAGCACTTTCCATCTAGCAATAAAACTAGGACAAACTGGCCTCCGTAAATCACCTATGCTACAGCGGAAGCACGGGACGCGAGATTTTTAATATTCTCTCGCTGTTTGAGGGGAAACTAAACGTCCTAACGAGAAAATAACTGCAATTTCTTTTGTAGGAATTTTAATTTAGTTTAATTTTTACTGGGATACTTCATGCTACCTGTCGCAGTTTTCGAATTATTCAAGAAAAAATACAATAGTGGTCTTAAAACATATGCAGACATTATCACACGCACCTCTACCAGTCAGAACTATTGGTGTGTTGTTCATGGGACTCCCTCCTACCACTACAGAAATAATTTGCAACTACAAGAATTATTTCTCATATTCCACCTATTTTAGTCTTCGTTTCCTAGGCTAGGCTAATAGCCGCCCGTATGTGGTATACGACAGATCTACCAACGACGGACCTATAATACTACAGTCTGTCGACGATTTTCTTAGAACAGATGGAAACCGTCGTTTAAGATTCCTAGCACATGGAAATCATACAGCCACAGTCGATTCTGCGAATATCACAAACTATGAGTTGTGCTTTCACACGGAGAGCAATGTACAAGCAACCATAATGTCACCACAGTTTAATAAAATGTCTCCATGATGAGTTTCCGCATGTAGCACAAAATACTAATGATGCACAGTGAATACTACCGCGAATTCTTTACAGACGAATGGAAAAAACTGGTAGAAGCCGACCTGGGGTAAGATCAGTTTGGACTCCATAGAAATGTTGGAACACGTGAGGCAATACTGACCCTACGACTTTTCTTAGAAAATAGATTAAGGAAAGGCAAACATACGTTTCTAGCATTTGTAGACTTAGAGAAAGCTTTTGACAATGTTGACTGGAATACTCTCTTTCAAATTCTGAACGTGGCAGGAGTAAAATACAGGGAGCGAAAGGCTATTTACAATTTATACAGAGACCAGATGGCAGTTATAAGAGTCGAGGGGCATGAAAGGGAAGCAGTGGTTGGGAAGGGAGTGAGACAGGGTTGTAGCCTCTCCCCGATGTTATTCAATCTGTGTATTGAGCAAGCAGTAAAGGAAACAAAATAAAAATTCGGAGTTGGTATTAAAATCCATGGTGAAGAAATAAAAACCATGAGGTTCGCCGATGACATTGTAATTCTGTCAGAGACAGCAAAGGACTTGGAAGAGCAGTTAAACGGAATGGACATTGTCTTGAAAGGGTGATATAAGATGAACATCAACAAAAGCAAAACGAGGATAATGGAATGTAGTCGAATTAAGTCGGGTGATGCTGAGGGAATTAGATTAGGAAATGAGACACTTAAAGTAGTAAAGGAGTTTTGCTATTTGGGGAGCAAAATAACTGATGATGGTCGAAGTAGAGAGGATATAATATGTAGAATGGAAATGGCAAGGAAAGCGTTTCTGAAGAAGAGAAATTTGTTGACATCGAGTATAGATTCAAGTGTCAGGAAGTCGTTTCTGAAAGTATTTGTATGGAGTGGAACCATGCATGGAAGTGAAACATGGACGATAAACAGTTTGGACAAGAAGAGAATAGAAGCTGTCGAAATGTGGTGCTACAGAAGAATGCTGAAGATTAGATGGGTAGATTGCATAACTAATGAGGAGGTATTGAACAGAATTGGGGAGAAGAGGAGTTTGTGGCACTACTTGACGAGGAGAAGGGACCGGTTGGTAGGAGGTAGGACATGTTCTGAGCCATGAAGGGATCACAAATTTAGCATTGGAGGGCAGCGTGGAGGGTAAAAATCGTAGAGGGCGACCAAGAGATGAATACACTAAGCAGTTTCAGAAGGATGTAGGTTGCAGTAGGTACTGGGAGATGAAGAGGCTTGCACAAGATAGAGTAGCATGGAGAGCTGCATCAAACCAATCTCAGAACTGAAGACCACAACAACAACACAGTGAAACAGTGCGATTTGTGATATTACCTAAAATATGTCACAGCCTGATATCAGATAAGGCGTCATGCACTACCCTGTGTCGGAGTGACGTGAAGAAGGAAATTACGAATGGACGCATCTAGGACACTGTGGTACCGTCATAGGGCGAAATACGAGGGTTGCCCAGAAAGTAATGTACCGTAGCTTTTTTCTTAGTCGAAAACAAAGCTAAGTGCGCGAAACGTTACGTATCTATTATTTGAAGCCTCCTGAATGAGGGCGCCAAATTTACGTCACTTACGACAGATCGCATAGCTACAGGACAGTTTCAAAATGGCGTCTGTAGATGATGGACATTACAAGCAACGTGCAGTAATTTAATTTCTCACTGTAAAGAAAGAAACTGTGGGTAATATTCACAAACGCTTGAGCACAGTCTATGGAGCATCTGCTATCGACAGAAGTACAGTTAGTCGCTGGGCATTGAGGGTGTGGTCATCAGAAGGTGACTTGGTGGAGCTCCTCAATTTGCAGCGGTCGGGGAGACCATCCACGGCTGTCACACCTGATATGTTGCTTTGAGCTGATGCTGTCATTCGCGAGGACAGACGCATTACGACTCGGCACTGGAAGACTTTCCGAGGACGATGAGGAGGTGATTGGCACAGTGAAGCACTGGCTCCGCCACCAGGAGAAGGACTGACAGCGACAGGGCAGACACGTCCTTGTTTCGCGCTGGAGTAAGGCTAAAGTACGGGGTGGAAAAATAGGGTGTGTACATAAATCATTATTCTTTCTGTGTGTAATTCTCATTGTGTTCAATAGAGAACTGTTGAAGAAAAAAAAATGCTGTGAATTACTTTCTGGGCAACCCTCGTACATTTCCAAGATTCTAATCACCGTCCGGTTTGCCAGTGTAATGTATATACAAAGTCACATTTTGAGTAATACACGCGGAATATAGTTCATAAAATGATCTTGAAACAGATAATATCCCAGTATTCTCCATTACATCGTCAAGAGATAAAAGCCTACGATTTTGGCGACTAATTTTAGGCTTAATATCCCTTTGAAAACAATTAATTTTCATCGTTTTCCTTTCTGCGTGGGTTGATTGACATAATGAAGGCTGTATTCTTTGAACGACATTAGGCGTCATTATAATTTTCAAATGGACACCGTATCTGGAAAGTCGATAGCCACAATTTAGTATGTTTTGATGGCTGTATGGTACATATTCAAAATGACAACGTCGTTATAATCAAGCGGCCGTGATGTAAAAACATTTTTTTACAGTAAAATGCAGTCCTAAAGCAATCATTTCCGAATCACATCTAGTTCCCCAGCAGCGTTTTTCTTAGGTGTCATGGACCGAAAAGTCTGTTCAGATATTTTTTGGTTTCGGACTACAATAACCCATCGTTTGGCGAGAAAATGCGTAACTAAAAAAAAAAAAAGCAGCTTAGTTATGGACGAACACCATACTACAAAATACATCAGCCCACTCTACATTAGCAAGATTTATCAGAGAAATGCCAATGTATTTGGGAAAGCTAGAATTGGGCGGATAGCATTCTACACTAATGAAAAACAGAAGTGCAGTTAATACGATGATGATGTTTGGTTTATGGGGCGCTAAACTGCGCGGTCTTCAGCGCCTGTACAAAGTCCCACTTTTTACACAGCCCTATTTTTACACAGTCCAGTCTATCCACTGTCACGATTGGTGATGATGATGATGAAATAATGAGGACAACACAAACATCCAGTTCCCCGGGCAGAGAAAAATCTGCAACCTGGACGGGAATCAAACCCAGGACCCTGTGATCCAGAGGCAGGCCTACAGTTAATAAGAACACGTGAACACACAAAGACAAAAAAAAAGAAGGCTCAAGACAGTGGCCTAAGGTACGAAGGACACACTGTGAGAAGTTCTAAGAAACGTTTTCAAATACATTTTGGCAAATTTAGACTTTACCACCGCAAAAAACCATTCACACGAAGAACATAGTTTACAAGAATCTTGAAATTTTTGACATCCACGTATTCTTCATGAGACAGTCAAGAGAAAAGGAGTCAAACTTATCAGCAGCTGTAAATTTATTTAAATACATTTAATACGCTAGCAAATTTTCTGATTGTGGAAAATAACACATACAGCTTCAGCTCTTTCAGGAACTTTGTATATGCACTTCTGCTAAGTACTAACCTGTTTTGTAAAATTCCTGACAACTGAATAGATGTACACCAACCATCCTAAAAGTTCTAGGAATGATTTTGTTTATGGCCTACAAGTGACACCACCATTGGAACTATGGTGGCAGCTTGTACTAACAACTGTAAACAGCAGATGAGCTTCGGCCATTCAGCTGTGAACAGGCAGGGTCAAGTAGAGGGTGTGTGGCAGTCGTGTGTGTCAGCCTTGTGTCACAAACTGCAATAGAGTATTTTTTTCTAAATCAAGTCCACAGAAAAATCTCGGAAATGTTTTGACAAAGAAAAAAGTGTCTGAAGCTTGTCTCTCTTATCTTGACACCCGAACAGAAACAACGATGCGTGGATGCCTGTGGTGACATGATTGACATGAAAAACATGGACTGTTCATTTATTGAAGAAAAAAAAATCACAAAGGTGATGAGGCTTGATATTTGTTTAGGTAGTGCGGGTTGTCAACATCAGGGACAGACGTTCACTCAGGGGCAAACCTATTGTTCTCCTTCGATTGACAGGTCATTAACGTATTATTCTCCTTTGACTGACAAGTCCATAACGTATTGCTTTGCTAAAAGGATCTTTCCTTTTGACTGACAGGTCCTAAACCTATTGTTCTACCCCCCCCCCCCTTAACCCTTCAGGGAATCTCCAATCCATCACCTCCTCCTTGCTGCTACAGGTACACATCTAGGTCTGAGTTATTGAAACAGCCTCAGTCTTATACATTTGATTGACTGCATCAAATGTCTGGCCCTGATGTAGGAAACCTGCACTAACCGAATGCGCTGAAATGAAGCTTGCCCCACAACTCACGATACTATTGCATGATACATAACACATGCATGAGGACGCAGAATGTCCATGACATACTGTTGTCATGCCACAATTCGTTCAATCACTACCAGCTATGACATGAAGTCATACCTAACGACTCTCAATACAGTGAGGACAAGAATAACTTCGCTGTGCCACTGAAAACAATGGAAGAATGGGATACCTCCACAGTAGTCGCCATAGCCGCCAACGAGGGTCATCTGGGGTAGCTCAGAGCTGTGGTTCATAGTTTCGACCTCGTTAATCACCGTCCATGATTGTCGGTCTCGGCACCACTCCAAACGTAGCAGGTCGTAGTGTGGTGTTAATGGCAGCCTACATGGGGAACGTTACTACTCTAGTCCAGCTGCTGCTAGTCTACAGCGGATAGTGCAGGATGGTACACTGCATGATTCGACCAGGCGGCGGAATGGAGCTCCCCAATAAGCACCGTTTCCTGCTCTTGTCAAGTGTTAATAACGCTCTGTCATGTGAGTATGCACCATCTCACTGACAGTGGTCATTGCACTTCTGATGCTGATCACGTCCCCCTATATACCCTATCAGGACATGTAACAATACTACACGTGACCAATAACAATTCACTCCAGCTGTCGTTCTACCTGTCTGAGAGAATTGCAGCTCTAACTTTTTACTACTCAACGACGCTGTGTAAATGTACGATGTTACTCCGACATCTACCGAGTCTTCCCGAGAATCACTTTTTGCCTGGCAGATTCTACACACTGGTGGCCAAAATTAAAGCAACAAACGGAAACTTTGCAAGGTTGTGTTCATTTTGCCATTCTTCCTACAGAGCTGCTCACAAGTCTTAGAGAGTGGTTGGTGGATATTGACGTGATGCAACCCGTCTTAATAGTGCGTCATTGACGTGCTCTGTGAGATTCAAATCGGGTGAGCGAGCAGGTCTCGCCATGCGTGCAAAATCTTCCGTTTCAAAATAAAGTCATCCACCCGTGCTCTATGATTTCGATCATTTTCATCCATCATTAAGAAGTCTGGGCCCACAGCACTTGGCTACAACTGCGCGTGAGATCCCGAGATTTCTTCACGGTACCTGACAGCAGCTGAATATTCACCCATACAGTTTCGTGAAGAAGTCTTCAGTTGTCAACATAATCCCTGCACACACCATTAAGGATCCTCCTCGATATCGGTCTTTTTCCACAATGTGTGGGACCCGAAATCGTGTTCCACGTGCCCTCCAGATGCGAAACAGTCGGGAATCACTCCCCAGAGCAAATCGGGACTCTCCTGTGAAAAGAATATTGGCTCCACTCTTGTCCCCTTCTGCGAAGACACGCCAGAGGTAAATAGACACCGGCTGGAGTGGCCGGGCGGTTCTTGGCGCTACAGTCTGGAACCACGCCACCGCTACGGTCGCAGGTTCGAATCTTGCCTCGGGCGGGCATGGATGTGTGTTCTGTCCTTAGGTTAGTTAGGTTTAAGTAGTTCTAAGTTCTAGGGGACTGATGACCTCAGAAGTTAAGTCGCATAGTGCTCAGAGCCATTTGAACCATTTTTGGTAAACAGACAACAAGTCTCCAACAATAAAGGCCACTCTGCTGAAGCCTTCTGTACACCGTTTGCCTCGATACGATAGGTTGCAGTGCAATACTAAGGCGATTCCGTCGTTTCCTTACAGCCATGTAACGGTCCACTCTTTCTGATGTCACACTTAGTCGGCCCTGTCCTGGACTCCCGGATACAGTGTCGGTCTCTATAAACTGTTGCCTCATCCGAGAAACAACACAACGATTCACATTACACAGTCGTGCCACATCACTTTGTGAATCTCCTGCTTCCTTTCGTCCTGTGGACCTCCATAGCAGAGGGTCTGTAGGCTTCTCTGTGCTATACTGAACCGTCTGTGACACAGCGATTGTGGATGTGGGACTATCCTGCAAACACTACCGTGCTTTACAGATGCCCTGATGTCATTGCTGGCGTGGTTGCCTGTTGATCGAAATGCTATCTTCCATGCAGAACACGATCGTAACGACATCTGTTGACAGTTTGTATGATTGTATCGAGAATTAATCACAGGCAAGCGAAATAGCAGTTCGTTGCTTTAATTTTGGATTCCAGTGTATACTGAGTCGTACTGGTCCTATATCTTCATCTTCATCTATACAGATACTCCACGGCCAAAAATCTGTGGGCACTGTAGTACTACTTCGTATTTCCTTTCCTCTTACAGCCGCAAATAGACCGAGGAAAAAACGACTGTTAATATGCCTCCGTATGAGCCCTGATTTCTCGAATCCTATCTTCGTGGTCGTTACGCGCAACATACCTTGGCGACAGTAGAAACGCTCCAGAATCGGCCTAAAATTCCAGCTAAACAATCCATTGAGGTACACTCGAGCTACTTTTATGTCAACAGAGCCACGCGGGATTAGCCGAGCGGTCTCAGGCGCTGCAGTCGTGGACTGTGCTGCTGGTCCCGGCGGAGGTTAGAGTCCTCCCTCGGGCATGGACGTGTGTGTTTGTCCTTAGGATAATTTAGGTTAAGTAGTGTGTAAGCTTAGGGACTGATGACCTTAGTAATTAAGTCCCATAAGATTTCACTGATGACCTTAGCAGTTAAGTCCCATAAGATTTCACACACATCTGAACATTTTTTTATGTCAACAGACTTCTCTAGATTAACAACGCCACGCTGTGACCTATATGTTAAGGACTCTGCAAGCTATTCGTGAAGCTGGTCTTATTTTGTTAAACAGGCGATCGTGGAAAACAGTATCGAAGGCCTTCTAGAAGTGATGGAATACGCATCAGTCGATACGATTGAAGGTGGGTTTTGCAAATTATCAGTTTCCTTAAGGATTCGTAAAATGAATCTCTACCACTTTTGCTTCCCCTAAACGTATTTGAAGACGGAGTGCTTTTAACACGAAGCGGCTAGTATATGATATACCCTGCGATGTCTAATAAACAAAAAGTTGCAATCGACACAGTTTGCGGGCGATTATCCAAACGATACAAATAAGTTCAAGTTTTGAAGTCTTATGATTGAGCGATCAAATGAAAGCTTTTCAGAAAATGTGTGCCACTCATTTACATCATTTAAAATACCGTCTCTGTCGGCTAGCTGACCTTTTTTCCCTTCTTCTCAGCGTAAGGGGAAAATTTACTGAAGTAGAGAAAGTCTTACTTCGCTGCTCCAACACAGTGCCAGCACAGGCGATGTAGGCGTCAAATGAAATTTTTGAAGTACCTTCGTTGGCGATGTGCGTCGCTTAATGACGCCGTCGAAGTCGCCGTAGCCGCTGCAGGAGATTGCGGGGCAGGTTCTGAGACCCTTCTCCAGATCTCCAGCCCCACCCCCTCCCTGCTCCTCCAGCAAATCTGGCTAGACATTTTAATATACTACGCCTTTTCCTTGAAAATTGCTTTCATAAAGATCAAAGGCTGGGTCTTACTAAAACAATTCGCAACGGTGGACGAGCGAACGCCTTTTAATTAGACTCTCGTCGGTTCTTCTCATAAATATTCATCGCGCTGACCTGGTGTTAATCGCGCAGCTAATTAGCTGGGAGGGGCTGCCGGGGTGGGGAGGTGATGAACGGAATGGTGACTGCCCGGAGCGGCTAGCACGGCACGGCACGCCCACGCATGCCACGCGCACAGTCACACACACACACACAACACGCACTCTCACCTGAGCACGTGCCAGCTACTAATTTGGGAGCGCGCACGCTCCGTTGGGTCGGAGGCCGTAATTTAGGCACTCTGACCCCGTAATGGCCGGACAGGTAACTGCCCCGCTATGCTTGGCAGTCGGTGCCACCCCCGTAACCAGCTGCACCGATACACGGTGCATACTTCTGTATACAAAGTACGCTGCCAGCCCGAAAAAGTTGTGAGGCTGGATCAACCGAAAGCAAAGAAAAGGTGAGATGGTGTTTTTAATAGTGCAGGTTGTGGGCTTTCTAATACGATGTAAAATGATGGTGTGGTGTGGCCCTCAGCAACCTACCCTCCGACTCAGAGTTGAGATATTAAAAGTTTTGGGTGGTTTCGTTGTCTAGGGCTGGGATACGTAGTAGCCACATTACAGGCCAAATACTGTTGAGGCTACAGAATACAGTAAGAATACACACATGAATCGAATGGTCGAAGTTTTATATCACTCGGCAATTGCGAATTATGAATGTAACATATAAATTTATAAATGAAATATTGCAATTAAATAAAATCTACAGGTGCTATCTTAACGACTTTAAATGATGAGTACAATAGTAGAAGTACTTTTGAGAATGCGGTATATTTCTGCAAAACCCTTATTGGTGTCGATGGTCCAGCAATTAAATGAAATATAAGTTGAATAGCAGGGAAACAATGTATTCCTACTTCACGTACTTAGTTATGAACAAAAATATAGTTTGCGAGAAATTCACTTTTGAACGCATACTACGTCTGACATGGGTGTTAAGATTAATCAAGGAAAACCCCCAGTTGGGAAACGGGGCCAAAATTAGTTGGTTACTGTCGAGTTGCAATTTACAATTTCTTTATTGATTACTTCAACCATTAAAAGTCATTTCTTTATCATTTGACCAGGAACAGATCCAAAAGCTAGTAGGCATGAGTGCCTTTTCAAAACAATTTACTTTACAGTTAACAGCCAAACCATTTTACTTAAAACCGACTTTGATAAAACATTTGATAACAAATCAAAATTTTCCAGGTAATGAAATTAAAAACTTTACTTTACCGTTAATAGCCAAGCCATTTTACTTAAAACAGACTTTGATAAAGCATTTAATAACAGAATTAAAACTTTCCAAGTAATGAAACTAAAAAAACACCAATTTGCATACAATTTCGCTACCGAACGTGTAGGGAGCCAATTTCTTTTAAACTTTAGCACATCAAGATATTAAATTACAAGGGCTCGCTAACAGGGAGGCAGAACTAGCATTTTCAAAGGATGGAAGGTAGATTAAAACAATCAAAGTAAATATACAGTCATTCACCTTTTACAGTAACTAACAATTTTAAAGCCACGTAATTTTAAAAACCCTCCAATGAAAGGCAAACTTAACCTTTGTAAACAGTGACCAGCCCGCATCTCGTGGTCGTGCGGTAGCGTTCTCGCCTCCCACGCCTGGGTACCCGGGTTCGATTCCCGGCGGGGTCAGGGATTTTCTCTGCCTCGTGATCGCTGGGTGTTGTGTGCTGTCCTTAGGTTAGTTAGGTTTAAGTAGTTCTAAGTTCTAGGGGACTGATGACCATAGGTGTTAAGTCCCATAGTGCTCAGAGCCATTTTGAACCATTTTTGAAACAGTGACCAAAAACAATCACAGTAAAATACAACCATTTAACATTTTACAATAACTAATAACTTAAGTACCGCCACTAAAATGTCCTTGGATAGAAATAATTAAACGACCGGGTGTAAGGGCGGCCACAATTGTCTCCCGAAGGATGCTCAGGTTAGAAGCGGGCTAACTGACCCACAACGCCTCACATTCAGCAATCACATCGACCTCACGCGAGGCCAGGGGAGGGGGAGAAATCAAATCAGGAACCATAATCCCTACCCAAAAATACACTTCCTCCCAGGCAGTACTAATAAGAAGCAAAAAATCACTGTCAATAATTACACCGACGACAGTGAAAGGAAATCCGAACGCAGGAGGCCACAAGGCAGAAATGACGCAGGTTGCACAAACCAGAATTCTTCAATTATCATCTAAACCTTTAACCAACTTAACTTGCAGTTTATCTGAGAAACAGCAGATGAACTCCGATGCAAAGGTTCCTCACACCCGACCGTGTACACGTCGCCAGCGTACCCAACTGGGCACAGTCACGCAGCCACGTGCTCTGTCACCGGAGCCCTCGTCTTCTCTGCACCCACGGCGGCGAAATACCACTCCTCAGTTTAGGCGAGTTACTAGTGCATCATTCCCGCCTCCAGACTGAAAATTTAATGACATCTGTTGCCGCTCCCACCAAGCAGTGACTCGCAACCACAGCCGTGGGCCCCGGGTGCTCACAGCAAGAGCTTACACCCTTGTCCCGTCAACTCGTCCCACTCGTCTCGCACCGCCAGGATAGACCACGCGGCTTCTCGGAACAACAGCCAACTCTCCACCGCCCCGCCACGCCGCGGTCTCATTGTACGACATTCTCTAATTCCCGGTTTTAAAAACCGACCGACTGACTCGTCACCGCTAGGCAACCAACCGGCCATCCCCCCAAAGATTTTATTCCCTTACACAAGGGTAACAGGAAGCGACGGCTCGAAGATCGATAAGACGAGACACGCCGCCATAGGGGAATCTCAACAGAATCGTACGCAGCATAACGATAAATATGAAAGAATCAATAAAGGATGGAATGGAAGGACTCAGAACAACCTTTACAGAGCGATATATGTTGAGAGCCGACACACGGCTCAACGTCTTCACTGCAGAAGCTACGGAAATCACACAAGAGCACAGGTCGGCACTCCGAAATATTTCTATCCTCCGCGACCACGCGCATACCGCTCCACACTCTACTTGTCTCTCTTGCGACCATGCGTCCGTCGCGCTGTCGACGTGTCCTGTCCCTTTCTGTTCTCCCTCTTCCATCGAGTCTCCTCATTCAAGAGTGCTGTAATTGTCTAGAGCGCTCCCGCCATGTCTTCAAGTCAATGTACACTCACAAACATAAAACACTTTCGAAATACTCGATTTACATTTAAATAACTTGAAACTAAATAAATATTCCTACGTCTGGACCATATACACGCTCCAACACACATTATAAAATACATATATAAATTAAGGAGACATATGTCAAAGGAACAGCAAGCAAAAGTAGTCCAGTAGCCTAATGTCTCTGCGCTTTCTGAAACAAATAATTGACCAATTTCTTCATCAATAGCATATATCGGATATAAACAAGGACATAGACGAATAAATATATTTATAAGCATGCTGCTACCGATTTTTCGTGTAACTGTGGAGTACTTATGGCCTGACGCGATCAATAGTAATCGGCCACTTTGACCTCCAATAACTCATGTACTATTCAAGTTACATGCTCGTAATTCATACCAATTTAGGTTTACACTAATAGCTTTCAGAAGACACGTCGATCAACAAAATCGGGTGAATCGTTAGATTTTGGAAATCGTTGCTGGCTGTTATTCGTATAATTTACTGTCAGATACTAACCTTTAAACTAATAAAGATATTGAAAATCTGATTGCACCATGAGAATCGTCGTGCAAATAATGGTAATGTACATGTTTCTTTTTGAGGTATCATGATTCATCTGACTACTATTAATTTCCATACAAACTGTGAAATGTCTGCCATTAAGGTTTCACAAAGTCCACCATCTTTGTCACTCCCGGCGTACAAGTGTCTTTCATCGACACAGCGTCACCAAGGAATTCCCCGCCACATACTCGCTGGACCACGTGCTGGGGCTACCCCTGTTGCTCAGCTAACGTTCGGCACCACGTGGCCGCTGCCGGGTACCGGCTTACCGAGTGGCCCGTGCGGCCATGCCAACTCCGAACTCAGATTATTTCCAGGGCACCACAACTCGCCCGTTAAAGAAAATGGCTCTGAGCACTATGGGACTTAACATCTGAGGTCATCAGTTCCCTAGAACTTAGAACTACTCAAACCCAACTAACCTAAGGACATCACGCATATCCATGCCCGAGGCAGGATGCGAACCTGCGATTGTAGCGGTCGCGCGGTTCCAGACTGAAGCGCCTAGAACCGCTCGGCCACACCGGCCGACAACTCGCCCATTACCTCACAAGGTGTCCTACATAATCTCCCCCCACCCCCCTCCAACCACACTTGAGAACAACACACAGGAAGTTCCTACAAATGTGAAAAATTGTGGTCTGTTGTGCCTCACAATAACTTGAATGTCGGACGTGTCGTTAAAGCATTCACCCTTTACGTACAGTTTCTGCGTTGTCTCTTTCTGGAAGGTTCGTGTTGATAACAGAAGTTTCGTCAGCCGTGATGACTTTTTCCAGAAAATAACTGTTCGCGCTTTTATTTCAATAATGTTGCAGCAGGCATTCACTCAATGATGTTTTTGTTCGGGAGTGAAGGTGTGCAGGACAAACTTTGCACACGCTATTCGCTTCTTCAAAACGTTCTGGAGAGGTCTTGAACACTTGATTTAGAGTGTAGCGGCAGTCAACGAGCCGAGAGGAGGCACCTGTAGCTGTAGCAGCTGTAGAAATTTGTTAAATATGGAGTAAACTGGGGACATATGCGGAAGTTTTAAATGATGAATAAGTTTAGTCGTTGGTATAAGCCTAGTTGTGGGAATGAAGAGAAAAGATCTGTGAAAACGTATAGAACGACGTGAAATAATGAACATAAATTTATGACACATCCTTGTAAATACAGGGTGTACATGAAGTCCGGGAACACTTTCAATTATTTATTGCACAAGAACCAAACATTGTTCAGATATTATACATACGTCATTTTGGAGAGAAACCCTGAAAGTTTTTTAACATATATACCACCACAGCTTAGTTTGGTAATCTGCACATAGTCAGCGCTAGTCGCGAACATGGCGTGTTCAGGCGCGGAGCGAGCTTTCCGTGTGTTGGAGTTCGACAAAAACAAGAGTGTTACAGCTGTTCAACGAATGTTTAGAACCAAGTACTGCAAGAAACCACAACAAATTCTTTAGGACGGCGTGCTTGTGCCCGGCAAAGAGAAGCAGACGTCCCATGTGACTGAAGTGAATGTTTCATGAAATAGCCTCCCCGATCACCAGATCTCACTCCATGTGGCTTTTTTTCTGTGGGGAGACATTAACGATCCGGTGTAAATAGCGCCTCTACCATGTGATGTAGCAGAGCTCCAGGAGAGAATAGGGGAAGCGACTGCCACAGTCGACGATCCCATGCTGGGACGGGTATGCCAACAATTCGACTGCCGTATTGAGTCTGCCGGGTCACTCATGGTTCACATATCGAATGCTCGTAAAAAAAAAAAAAAAGAGTTTCTCTTCAAAATACAATGTTTAGTTTTTGTATAATAAATAATTCAAAGTATTACCGGACTTATGTACACCCTGTATATTCTCATGCATTAGTGCTTGTAATTCCTGACTTTCGACCATTATATGAACATTTACCTGTCGCTAAAGAGAATTCCAGTGAGAAATACAAATATAAAATACAAAGAAATAAATAAATCCTAAATGTATAAATTAGTATGTAGTGTTCATTTCTTGCATGGTATATCACTAAGGACACTATATTCTCTAAATTTATTGTAAGATTGTAATTGCACTTCGTACTTCATATAAGCACTTTAGACAGTAGCAATAATAGGTAAATCACGATTCAAGGTAACACTGGTGAAAATATTTGTCGTGTCGGAAAGAATATTTGTTTAGAAAAGTCAACTTGTACAAAGGACAGAGATAATGGACTACCGCAGTGGTCATGGTTATTATCTATGACAATGCTGTACAAAAATTATCCAGTTAATAAGTACTTTAAATCAAATCAAATGCTATTTGGATTAAGGCAGGATGCAAAAGGAGTCTCTTGTTCGTGCTTAATACAGAGGCGTCAGAAAAATGCAGACACTCTTTGATAATCAGTATTAATGGAACAAAATGACATACCGTTACAGTTCTTGCACCGGGAGGCTATTGTATGTGTTCAAAGTGACCCCCATTAGCAGCCAAGCAACGTCGATACCGCTGTACTCTTGGCCGGACTACGTCTATCAGTGTTCCTGGTTCGATAGCCGCACAGGACAGCTCAATGGTTTCTCGTAGAGCGTTCCGTGTAGCTGGCTTCCGTTGATAAACCTCATTTTTCAAGGTCCCCTATAGGTAGAAGTAAAGAGATGTTTGGTCTGGAGACAGTGGTGGTTTCTCAACAGCTCCTCTTTGACCTGTCCATCGTCCAGGTAGATTTTCATCAAGTAGCCTCTGACATGTGGTAGTGAGGCGGAGCGCCATTTTGTTGCATGTAAAATCTTCTTTCATTTCCAAACACCTCTCAGATGGCATGTAAAATCGACGATTATGGCATATGGAGGTACACCTCACCAGCTACGGTGCCGTCAAAGATGAATGGACCACTCAAACCGCGCGATGACAGACCACACCACACATTAACACCCCGTAGATGAACATGTTTATCCACTTGAACGAGAGGGTTTTCAGATTATCAGTACTCGCAGCTGCGGACGTTTACAGTACCGTTCAGTTTGAACTGCGCCTCGTCAGGCCAGATAATCATCCCTGCAAATCATTCATCCTCGTGAGGTATGCCTTCAACCCCTCGCTGTGCTCCATCCTTCAACCTGCTCCATTCTCGTTCATAGCGTGCAACGATCTTGGAATGTACACTTTACACTTTGCATCCTTCAGAGCTCTTCGAACATGTCATCGACTCACCCTGCTTTCACGTGCATCCTGCTTAATAGTTTTACAGGTGACCTAGTAAAATGGAAGACTGCAGTGCCGGAAACTGGACATGTTGATGTTTTTGGTCGGTCCTGATCAATACCGTCGGCTTCAAATTTATCTCAAACGAGATAAACCTCTGTATATAGAAGGCAACGTTCTGACTGACTGACTCATCATCGCCAAGACCAAAGCGCTAAGAACAGGAACTTGACATTTGGAGAAGATGTGAATCTTATAGTGTAGGCGTAGTTTAAGAAGGGATTTTTCAAAATTACGAGCCTAAGGTGATAAAATAGGGAATGAATTTTTTTTAAATGTCGTTATTAGGACTAATTTGAAGGTAAACCTACGAAAATTGGTATTTGGTTTCTCGGTCAGAAATAAAGAAATACATGGTTAAACATTTTAGGGAATGTGACCCTACAGGTGGGAAACAGTGGGTGAAAGTTTTTTTTTTTAAACATATCATTTTCAAAGAACTACTAAAGTATCTGTAGAACTACATCTAAGAACATTGTTATTTAACTTCTAGATTGCATATAGAAAAGTGTGTGTTTCAACGTTTTTTGAAAACGCAACTCTCAGTGGGTGAAATAGGAGATGGGATTTTTTATGAAAATATTTTATTAAGAAAGTATTTTTAAAGCTAAATGTATGAAAATCTGAATTTGGCTTCTCAGTAAGAAATTAAAAAAAATATGTGTTTCACTGTTTTTGAGAATTCAACCCGTAAGGAGGTGAAATAGGGTGTGAAAAGTTATATGAAAGTATTTCACTGCGAAAGTATTTTTAAAGCTAAATCTTTGAAAATTGGTGTTTGGTTCCTTGATCAGAAATGAGAAAAAACGTGTTTCACTGTATTTGGAAATCCAATCCCTATGGGGGTTAAACAGGGTCAGACTGATTCACTGACTCATCGTCGCCCAGTCTGAACCACTAAGGATAGATACTTGAAGTTTGGAGAGGGTGGGGATCTTATACTGTAGGTATCGTTTAAGAAATCATTGTCCAAAATTTCATTCCTAAGGGGGTGAAATAGTCGTTGAAAGTCATTTTGAATGTATGTCGCCATTAAGGGAATTTTGAAGCTAGAAGTACAGATGTTTCAGCATTTCTGGAAATTCAGCCACTAAGGGGGTTAAACAGTGTGTGGAAGTTTTTAGATAATAAATAATTACTAAAGAACTACTAAATGATTTTTAAGGTTATATGTATGACAACCGACACTTGGCTTCTCGGTTAGAAATGAAAAAAAAAGTAAGTGTTCCAGCGTTTCTGGAAATTCAGCCCCTAAGCAAGTGCAACAGGTGATGAAAATTTCTACGAAACTATTTCACTACATAAAAAAAATTTGAAGCTAAATTTATAAAAGCCGGCCGGAGTGGCCGCGCGATTAAAGGCGCTACAGTTTGGAACCACACGACCGCTACGGTCGCAGGTTCGAATCCTGCCTCGGGCATGGATGTGTGTGATGTCCTTAGGTTAGTTAGGTTTAAGTAGTTCTAAGTTCTAGGGGACTTATGACCACAGCAGTTGAGTCCCATAGTGCTAAGAGCCATTTGAATTTTAAATTTATAAAAATTGGCATTTCACTCCTCGGTTATATATAAAGAAATATTCGTTAGGGGATGAAAGTTGCTATGGAAACATCTCCACAAGAACACAAAAAGCATGATTAACAAAAGCTTTGGATTCCAGCTACCAGATTCGCGTTGTGGTCAGAAGTGCATCCGGAAAATACCATGCTTATATGGCCTCAATTAGCGGGAAAAACTTAGGTGATGCAGTTTGTGAACAAAAAAAAAAAATTCGATTAAATAAAAACAAAAAAAGTCTCTGGACGCCATAGTGTCTACGCAAGTAAAGCACCGGGTGTTAAGCTGGTTGTTGTATATGTTGACGGCTGAGTTTTTTACACATTACGCCATTGATGTTCTACATCCATTGTGTTTTCGTACTTCCAGAGCCATTTCAATATGGCCTTGCGTCGCTGAAACGACAATCTTACTTCATTCATTGCTGTCCTGTCATTTGCTGCAAAGGCACACCAAGATATGTAAAAAAAATCTATGAACTAATTTTGCTAACTATCAAAGGTCCCCTGCATTAGTCTGGACCGATATGTATGTTAGCTCCTTAAAATATAGGTATGAAGCTGACCATCCATGATGCCCTTTTGCATGTGATAGTTACAAGTCTCTTTTACATTAAAATTTTCCATATACACTGCGTTTTAACACAAAATCGGTGATCAACGTCTGAAGTCGCCACCCCTAACCTCCACCTCCCTCCCTCCTCCCCCGGGGAGGAAAATGTGTACTCCATCAGACTGCACCTAGTGTTATTCCTTGTGAAAGTGTGAGACAGTTTTCGAAATGTTTGCGAATCGTGACACTAAGCCGTGATTTTTTCTGTCGGTACCTTACAGGTATTCATCTCATCGGGTATGGGAAACTGCATAAAAACCACATCCAGGTTGGATGCACACTGCCGATATCGTCACACCTCCTAATAGCGAAAGCGACGCGCTAACTACCGCCTACCCAGAGGTATCCTTATCTGACTTTGACTGTTCATAATTTAATTTTCTGGTAATGCCGCTTTGTAGCCTGACAGGTATTAGTTATGGGAAGGAATGCACACACTTCAGCGTCCTTGCCGCTGATTGGTCGTCGTTTTACGATTATCCACCCAAGGGAACTGGTGGTCTAGGGGTAGCGTCTTTGATTCATAACCAAAACGTCTTCGGTCCCGGGTTCGATGCTCGCCACTGCCTACATTTTGATAAATAATCAGCATTGGCGGCCGAAGAAGTTGGCATAAGAAGTCAGCCTCATTCTGCCAACGGCCTTGTCAAAGAGGGCGGAGGAGCGGATAGAGGTTCAGGGCACTCTCTTGTCCTAGGGGTGGGAAATTGCCCCTAAAGGCGGAAGAATCAGCAATGATCAACGACATGAGGATGCAGAAGGCAATGGAAACCACTGCATTAAAGACACGTAACGTGTATCCACAGGACATGCGGCCTGTAACTGAAGAAGTGTCATGATGATCTCTCCATTGGCAAAAGATTCCGGAATAGTCCCCCATTCGGATCTCCGGGAGGGGGACTGCCAAGGGGGAGGTTACCATGAGAAAAAGATTGAATAATCAACGAAAGGATAACGTTGTACGAGTCGGGGCGTGGAATGTCAGAAGCTTGAACGTGGTAGGGAAACTATAAAATCTGAAAAGGGAAATGCAAAGGCTCAATCTAGATATAGTAGGGGTCGGTGAAGTGAAGTGGAAGGAAGACAAGGATTTCTGGTCAGATGAGTATCGGATAATATCAACAGCAGCAGAAAATGGTATAACAGGTGTAGGATTCGTTATGAAAAGGAAGGTAGAGCAGAGGGTGTGTTAATGTGAACAGTTCAATGACCGGGTTGTTCTAATCAGAATCGACAGCAGACCAACGCCGACAACATTAGTTCAGGTATACATGCCGACGTCGCAAGCTGAAGATGAACAGATAGAGAAAGTGTGTAAGGATATTGAAAGGGTAATGCAGTATGTAAAGGGGGACCAAAATCTAATAGTCATGGTCGACTGGAATGCAGTTGCAGGGGAAGGAGTAGAAGAAAAGGTTACAGGAGAATATGGGCTTGGCACAAGGAATGAAAGAGGAGAAAGACTAATTGAGTTCTGTAATAAGTTTCAGCTAGTAATGGCGAATACGCTGTTCAAAAATCACAAGAGGAGGAGGTATACTTGGAAAAGGCCGGGAGTTACGGGAAGATTTCAATTAGATTACGTCATGGTCAGACAGAGATTCCGAAATCAGATACTGGATTGTAAGGCGTACCCAGGAGCAGATATAGACTCAGATCACAATATAGTAGTGATGAAGAGTAGGCTGAAGTTGAAGACATTAGTCAGGAAGAATCAATACGCAAAGAAGTTGGATACGGAAGTACTAAGGAATGACGAGATACGTTTGAAGTTCTTTAACGCTATAGATACAGCAATAAGGAATAGCGCAGTAGGCAGTACAGTTGAAGAGGAATGGACATTTCTAAAAACGGCCATCACAGAAATTGGGAAGGAAAACATAGGTACAAAGAAGGTAGCTGCGAAGAAACCATGGGTAACAGAAGAAATACTTCAGTTGATTGATGAAAGGAGGAAGTACAAACATGTTCCGGGAAAATCAGGAATACAGAAATACAAGTCGCTGAGGAATGAAATAAATAGGAAGTGCAGGGAAGCTAAGACGAAATGGCTGCAGGAAAAATGTGAAGACATCGGAAAAGATATGATTGTCGGAAGGACAGGCTCAGCATACAGGAAAGTCAAAACAACCTTTGGTGACATTAAAAGCAACGGTGGTAACATTAAGAGTGCAACAGGAATTCCACTGTTAAATGCAGAGGAGAGAGCAGACAGGTGGAAAGAATACATTGAAAGCTTCTATGAGGGTGAAGATTTGTCTGATGTGATAGAAGAAGAAACAGGAGTCGATATAGAAGAAATAGGGGATCCAGTATTAGAATCGGAATTTAAAACAGCTTTGGAGGACTTACGGTCAAAGGCAGAAGGGATAGATAACATTCCATCAGAATTTCTAAAATCATTGGGGGAAGTGGCAACAAAACGACTATTCATGTTGGTGTGTAGAATATATGAGTCTGGCGATATATCATCTGACTTTCGGAAAAGCATCATCCACACATTTCCGAAGACGACAAGAACTGACACTTGCGAGAATTATCGCACAATCAGCTTAACAGCTCATGCATCGAAACTGCTTACAAGAATAATATACAGAAGAATGGAAAAGAAAATTGAGAATGCGCTAAGTGACGATCAGTTTGGCTTTAGGAAAGTAAACGGACGAGAGAGGCAATTCTGACGTTACGGCTAGCAATGGATGCAAGGCTAAAGAAAAATCAAGACACTTTCATAGGATTTGTCGACCTGGAAAAAGCGTTCGACAATATAAAATGGTGCAAGCTGTTCGAGATTCTGAAAAAAGTAGGGGTAAGCTATGGGGAGAGACGTTTCATATACAATATGTACAACAACCAAGAGGGTATAATAAGAGTGGACGATCAAGAACAAAGTGCTCGTATTAAGATGGGTGTAAGACAAGGCTGTAGATTCGCCCCTACTCTTCAATCTGTACATCGAGGAAACAATGATGGAAATAAAAGAGAGGTTCAGGAGTGGAATTAAAATACAAGGTGAAAGGATATCAATGATACGATTCGCTGATGACATTGCTATCCTGAGTGAAAGTGAAGAAGAATTAAATGATCTGCTGAACGGAATGAACAGTCTAATGAGTACACAGTATGGTTTGAGAGTAAATCGGAGAAAGACGAGGGTAATGAGATGTAGTAGAAATGAGAACAGCGATAAACTTAACATCAGGATTGATGGTCACGAAGTCAATGAAGTTAAGGAATTCTGCTACCTAGGCAGTAAAATAACCAATGACGGACGGAGCAAGGAGGACATCAAAAGCAGACTAGCTATGGCAAAAAAGGCATTTCTGGCCAAGAGAAGTCTACTAATATCAAATACCGGCCTTAATTTGAGGAAGAAATTTCTGAGGATGTACGTCTGGAGTACAGCATTGTATGGTAGTGAAACATGGACCGTGGGAAAACCGGAACAGAAGAGAATCGAAGCATTTGAGATGTGCTGCTATAGACGAATGTTGAAAATTAGGTGGACTGATAACGTAAGGAATGAGGAGGTTCTACGCAGAATCGGAGAGGAAAGGAATACGTGGAAAACACTGATAAGGAGAAGGGACAGGATGATAGGACATCTGATAAGACATGAGGGAATGACTTCCGTGGTACTAGAGGGAGCTGTAGAGGGCAAAAACTGTAGAGGAAGACAGAGATTGGAATACGTCAAGCAAATAATTGAGGACGTAGGTTGCAAGTGCTACTCTGAGATGAAGAGGTTAGCACAGGAAAGGAATTTGTGGCGGGCCGCATCAAACCAGTCAGTAGACTGGTGACAAAAAAAAAAAAAAACCCAATGGTTTGTTTACCTGGAACACTGCGCTCAACTCAGATGACAACTGTCCTTGTCTGACCCTGTCATCCTGTGTAAGAACGTTATACGAAGAAACATGTAGATCCCATTATAGAAACGGAAGTGAAAGTAGAAGAACAGATGAAGTCAGTGCGATACTATGAGAAGAATTTGACAGAACACTGAAAGACGTAAGTCGAAACGAGGCACATGGTGTGGAGAACATTACTTCTGTGATATTAAGCTGTTCCATCTTTTAATTCCCATTCTGTTACAGGACTGTAAGTTTAATAAGTTTAATGAACAGCCAGTTTAATGCCTACATAACATTAAGACGAACTATCTACAGAAGAATTGACCAATTGACAGAAGCCACCGAGGCGGAAGGTCAATTTCATATCCAGAGAAATTTGGAATACGCAAGTCAATACTGTCGGTACTACTCATCTTAGAAGGGAATTGACGATGGACAAAGGTGGGAGGCTGAGAAGGGTGAGAGACACTTATCCTCCATATTATTTAATGCGTAATAACTTACTATTGAAGGAAACCAAGGAGATATTTTGAAATGAAATTAAAGTTCAGGAAGATGAAACAAAAATACAAGATGTGCTGATGACGTTTGAATGCGTTAGAGACGGCAAAAGACTTGGAATATTGGTTCAACTGAATGGATATACATATATATTTTAGGGTGTACCATCTATGTCTGCCAGCTCTTATATTTCCGAAGCGAAACCAAATGTGAAAAATGCAATTGCCCAGGGATGCACCTATGTCAGGGGCTCACACAATGGTCAGAAATGCACAGTCTACAAATGTAAACAAATCACTTTCAACACGAAGATACATTTTTAAAATGGCACACGTATGTTTTTTTTCTGTAGAAATTAAAGCAGAGGTACAATTAGTGGTGGTAGACTTAAAACTCATTTCTGAAATACGTAGGATGACAAGGGTGTCAGAGTTTCTGTCGTAACGCGAAGAGAAAGGGTTGCCTACAGGACGCTTCAGGACGGTGTATGTAACTCGCATTATATCTTCACTGCAGGGCAGCCGAAACGGTGGCAACTTTTACTTTATTTTAAGACTAAGTATGCCAGAAAGTATAAGGTTTAGAGCAGTAAAACCAAATCTGCCATCATCAACTGAACCTCTAGTTTTCATTTTGGCAGGGAAAAAAGGACATGTGCCATTTAAGAATAAACTTTGTGTGGAAAGTGTTGTATTTTTACTTGTAGGGACTGTGCATTCGTGCTCATTGTGAGCCCCTGACTACATTTTGTTACATTTCGGAAATACATGAGGCGGAAATTTAGGTTGGTCACCATGTATATAGGGCTGCATCATGGACGATCAGTTGTGTTCTGTCTGCTGCAAATGGTGAATAAAATCACATAGCTCTTCTGACATTCCGTGTGTTCATGATACATGTACATGGCGAGGCTGCAGAACGGTATGGAATGCCTTCTCATAAAACAAGTGAAAGGTTTTAGCGAGAGCTACCGATTATAGCACACTTGGAGCTTTTGTGCAGCTCGAATTAGCTTACAGGGTATGTCGAAACAGAGTAAATCAATTTTGAAAGACTTTATCTTATACATGCATAAAGACTTGGATTAAACTTTAATTTACATGTATTACTACGTATTTTTTGTATTCAAAATTACCATATAAATTTAAGAGGACGTGTTTCTCACTGTCATGCACATCCAGTCTTGGAGAAATTTTTAGAATTACATCTAAAAGCAAAGTTTTCATTTCCCTTTCATAAATGTTCAGTGTGCCCTCCAACATACTCACGAAAAACATCCGTACGACAGTGAACCTCGCCCTGTACTTTTGAGGGCATCTCTGGAGTTACTACGTACATTACTGTTGCTGTGCGACACGGCAGTCCACCTGAAGCTGTCGGAAGGGAAGGCGAACACACTGTCTGTCACAAAAATCCACAAAAAAAAGATAAAATAATTTTTGAGTTCAAGTGGCCTTGGAAACCAGTGGTGTAGTGTGAGATATGTACGCTCCTTATGCTCGAAATGCAGTGCCGTACTGTCGACGAAAGTTACTCCACACATCTGTCATTCAACTCAAACTGCTGAAACGGAGAACGTAAATCCATTTTGTTACTTTGTTATCGCCACATCAACACGACGTCCAGTGGGTAGTGGACGAGCGCAGGGACGAATACGCTAGATTTATAAAAATAGGGAGACTATCGGCAGTTGCTTGGCATTAACAAGCAAAGTATAAAAGCCATTTAGGTAAACATTTGGAATCGATGCTCAAGTTACAACGGACTCCAAGCTCTATGTCCATCAATGGAAAAGATACAACCTTGTGAAATCAGATGAATCCTTCAGAAACGTTGTGGTGTTCATTCCGAAGGCTGGTTCGATGTAGGCCTCCACGCTACTCCAGCCTGCGAAAAAGTCTTTTCATATTCGAACAAATACTGCAACCTCCATCCATTTTAACTTACTTACAGTGTTCATCTCTAGTTCTCTCTCTACAAATTTCACCCCCACGCTTCCCTCCATAACCAAATAAACCATTTCTTGATGCCTCTGAATGTGTCCTATCAATCTTATTTTTGTTCGTTTTTCTTTTTTCTCGTAATTTTTTTCCCCAACACGATTCGGTCTCCACACTAGTTACTCGATCATCTCATCTCGTCTGTAACACCACATTTTACAATATTCTGTTCCCTTCTTGTGTGAACTGCTTACTGTCAACGTTTCCCTTCTGAATAAGCCTACACTCCAGACTAATTTATTCAGAAAATATGTCATAGCATAATAATATTCTGTGTTAATACATTCCTCTCTATTAGAAACGCTTGTCTTGCTATTGTTAGTCTGCATTTTATATCATCCCTGCTACAGGCATCATCAGCTGACTCGCTCCTCGAATAGAAAAACTTATCTACTACATTTAGTGTCTGATCTCCCAGTCTAATTCCTTTAGCATCATCTAATTTAATTCGACTACATTCCGTTGCCGTTCTTTTCCTTTTGTTCATCTTCTACAGTATCCGTTTTTCTCGACTAGCTATTCCGTTCAGTTTCTCTTCCAAATCTTTCGCTGTCCCTGGCATAATTATATTATCGTCAAAGCTGAAAATTTTGTTTCCTTCTCCCCGCTTCTTGTCCAACGTGTAGATTAAATAACATCAGGGGTAGCCTCCCTTTTCACGTCCTTCGATTCTTATAACCGCAGCCAGGTTTCTGCACAAGTTGTAAATTATCTTTACTTCCTGCATTTTTTATCCTTTCTACCTTAAGAATTTCAAAGCGTGCATTGCAGTCTATATTGTCAAAAGCATTTTTCTAAATGTACACAGTCTGAAAACGTAGGTTTGCCTTTCTTATGCCTGGCTTCTAAGATGAGTCGTAGTTTCTGTATTTTATTTACGAGGGCTAATCGGAAAGTAACGAACGATCGTTCACGAAATGTAAACCACAGTGAAAATCCGATGAAGCTTTGCACAGATGTGTTGGGCAGTATCTCTGATATGCTCATAGAGCTTCACGTAGCTCTTCTGAGTGCACAGCAAGCACGCAAAGAGAATAATGTCTGCTGCCACGTGTGGGTGCCTGCCGAGAGATTTCACCTTATTTCATGCATCCCTACATAACGCATCCATCATGCATTTCCTTCTTCATAATAGTTCTCGACCGCACATTGCGGGAGCAATGGGGATGCCCTTGCAGTGTTTTCGATGGGGAGTGTTTGTTCACCACACAGCCTCTGATTTTCATTTCTGCTCAAATAAACTACTGGCTGTGAACAGAACTTTTTGACAGAGACAATGAGCCGCAGTCCAGCGTATGAAATTGTTGGAAAGTACAGGAGACTGCTTTCTCTGACGAGGATATTGGAAAGTACGTTCAACGCTATCACGGATTTCTAAGTCGGAGCAGCAACTATGTAGAGAAGTAGCTGGAAGGTGTGCCTACCTGTTTCAAATTAAACTGTTTTGGTTTTCACTGTTATTTACGTTCGCTACCGACAGTTCCTTACTTTCCGAATAACCCTCGTAGAATCTACATGATACAAGTAGCGTATTAAAAAAAACAGCGTCGTATTTATCTCTTCGCTCAACAGCCTTAGGGTGTACTTCTGAATGATCTCTCAAAGCTCCATTTTGCCTGTCTCCGGGTGCTTGTCCACCCCTTATAGGTTCGACGTGGACAAAAAAAAAGCACGTCGGAGCCACTGCTGGTAATGCCGTGCGAGGGAAGAAGGAGAACGGCCGGCGGTCAGGGCTGCAGCACAAAGCGGAGGCGAAGAGGTCGCCGCCAAGCCGCTGACAAAAGCGGCTGACCAGCGCAGTCCTCGATGGCGGGCGGCCACCGCGTGCCGCACTTCCGAATGGGACAGGGAGAGACAGGTGAACGGGACTGAGGCAGCACCAACACTGTCGGCTCAAAGACCCTATTAAGCGAACGACTTTCCTGTCCAATTGACTGCTCGTCTTGGGTGTGAGCCATACGAGAACATGTCGACCAGGGGGACACTGTAGTGGTTAGCCTACTTGGCTAGTGGTCAGGAGACCCAGGTTCGAATCCCAGCCTTGAAACAAATTTTCATGCGTCGCTTCAGTCTCCACACATACATGATACATGTTTGAGACTAGAAAAGGTCGCTGGAATCATATGGTTTCCTTTGATTAATTCACCTATGCCCGAGTTTCAGGTAGGATCCCCCGTTTCGTTCAATATTGAGGTGCTATTCCAATATAGTTGGAGAGCGCCGGAAGTGCTGTTCCAGTGTAGGAGGAATACGACGTGGGCTGTGAAGTGAACAGTAATTTGGATTGAGGAGAGGGTGTGCCAGGGTAGTCCGTACAGTTGAGCAAAACAATACTGCCAGGGTGGAGCAGTGGTTATCAATCTGGCGAGTGAGCAGGAGACCTGAGTTCGAATCTCGACTTTGGTACCAATTTTCATTCCACCTCACTTCAGACTGTGAGCTGCGTCTGGCTCATGCTATGCGTTATAATCCTTGGTTGCTATTCTGTGTTTAGTCTCCCGCGGTTATCGCGATTGTGCTGTTAAGCCGGCCGGTGTGGCCGAGCGGTTGTAGGCGCTTCAGTCTGGAATCGTGCTACCGCTACAATCGCAGGTTCGAATCCTGCCTCGGGCATGGATGTGTGTTATGTCCTTAGGTCAGATAGGTTTAAGTAGTTCTAAGTTCTAGGGGACTGATGACCTCAGATGTTAAGTCCCATAGTGCTCAGAGCCATTTTTGAACTTGTATGATTTCTAGCCGATTTTTAGATTACGGTTGTTTTGCCCTTAAGGCGTCAGATGGTTTGGGCTTTCAGCCTAATTTAAGAACTGTCTTATGTAATTTTAACTGTCTTATGTAATTTTTAAAATTAATGTTATTGAGTGTTGAGTGTTGGCCCTTCAGCCGATTTTAAATTTAAGATGTTTTGCTCTTAAATTGCCAGATTCTTTTGGCCTTCAGCCTAATTAAGGAACTGTTCTGAGATAAGGCTTTGTCTTTTAAATTTCTGATTTTGATTGACCTTTAAGTTATGGGCTTTCCGTCGTTTTTAAGCTAAAGTGGTCTTGGCCTTAAGGCATGTGGTTGTACGGCGTATTCAGTCGCTAATTAAGTTCCAAAACTAAAGCTCTGCTTATTTTTTATTTTAATTTCTTGGCTCTTGTAATGTTTGATCAAATAAAAGGTTGTATGTTCGAGTGTAACTGACAGCCGCTTGTTTTGGCCCCTTTCCACAACTTAAACTACCTGCCCTGTCCTGCAGGTTTAGCAGGGCGTCTCCCTGGTAGCAGAGCGTGGTTGCCCCTGTGCTTGCCATTCTAGTTGCTGTCAGTTTCACTCTTGTTTCGTTTGTGTTCTGTGGTACCATATTGTTTTGGCTGTTACTTCTTTCAGGTGCTTATCGTCATGGCAGTCAGACAGAGTCCGGGGATCGGCCTGCTGAGAAAGGACCACTGTTCGAGAATTGGTAACCCATTTGCATGTTGCCGTTCTTCAGCCGTTTGATGTCACGTCGGCGGTGGTGGGTGAGACAGGAGCGGCAATTGAATTTTTGTTTGAGGTTGTTGCAGGCCTTGAGGACACTATTTGTCTTTTGGAGGGAACCCAATCTAATGACAGTAAGCTGGATAGGGTACGGGCATAGTTAATGTATTTAAGTAATCGGATAGCGGATTTAAGCATGTTAGAATTGGAAGATCATCACAAAAAATTAACCATTGAATTGGGAACTTTGGTGAGCGCATTACAATTTGCGCTTACGTGTTTGGAGTCGGATGGTGGTACTGTTACATGCTCTGTAAAAAAAAAAAAAAAAAAAAAATAAAATAAAAAAAAAAAAATATAAAAAAGGGTGCGAAATCTTATTGGACTTAACTGCTAAGGTCATCAGTCGCTAAGGTTACCCACTACTTAACCTAAATTATCCTAAGGACAAACACACACACCTATGCCCGAGGGAGGACTCGAAGCTCCGCCGGGACCAGCCGCACTGTCCGTGACTGCAGATCCTCTGTCAAGTTAGATGCTATGTTTGCCAAGTTGCCTAATCCTCTGGCCTATTTCTTCCGAGATATTACTGAATTGGTTGTGGAGCGACTTGATCAGGTTGAAAAATTATTGTGGTTACTGCAAGGTTGTGTTAATTTTATCACAAAACAGTGTAAACAGCCTATACTAAAGTAGAAACAATGTAAAGAGCACAGAGCGTAAACAGCTACAACACGCGTAAAGGTAAACAAAACTGTTCTTCGTTTTTTCCATCTTAACGGATCTCCACACACATTCCAACGATGGTTAACGTGTTCAGCATGGAATGTTACAACCTCTATCAGCAATACAGGCCTGACAACGATGGGGTGGGGCGTGCTGCAACTGATATCGTCAGTCTCATGTTGAGGCAATAACGCCAGTTCTTCCTGCCGAGCTGCTCGCAAGTCCTGGAGAGTGATTGGTGGATGCAGACGTGATGCATCCTGTCTCCCTATCGCATGCTCTATGGGATTCAAATCGAGAGAGCGAGCAGGTCTCGCCATGCATGCAGTATTCTCCGTTTCCAAGAAAACATCAACCACCCGATCTCTATGAGGTCGAGCATTATCGTCCATCATTACGGAGTCTGGGACCACACCATGTCGCAACCACCGCATATGAGGTCTCAAGATCTCATCGCGATACCTGACGGCAGTTAAACCTTGCCGATTCACCATACAATTTCATGAAGAGGTGTTCGAGTGGACAACATAATCCCTGTCCCCACCATTCAGGATCCTCTTCGATATCGGTCTCTTTCCACGATGTTTGGATTCAAAAATCGTGTTCCACTTTAGCTACAGAAGCGAATACATCGGGAATCACTCTCCAGACCAAATCTGGACTCCGCCGCGAAAAGAACATCGGCTCACTCTTCGATAGCCCAGGTGGCATATTGATATCTCCACTCTAGACATTCCTTTCTGTAAAGGCGCATCAGAAGTAGACGTACAGAAGCTCACCGATAATAAAGGCTACTCTGCCGAAGCCTACTGTACACAGTTTGTCTCGATGAAACGTTTCCAGTGCAGGCAGCAAGGTCATATGACAGTTGCCGTGCGGTACTAACGCTGTACCGTCGTCCCCTTACGGTCAAATAATTATCTTCTCTTTCTGATATCACGCGTGGTCGGCCACGTTTCGGTTTCTATGAATTGTCGGTACGTCCGGGAAACAACAGAATGCTTCACATTAAGCCTTCGGGTCACATTAATTCGCGACTGTCCTGCTTCGATTCTTCTTGTGGCCCTCCACCGCAGGGAGTCTGGTAGGCGTCTCCTTTGTGCCATATGCAGCGTCTGTGACTGTGTACAGGGCGACTGTGGATCTGAGACTCCTCTGACAGGTCTCCTGACGTTATCGTTGACGTGGTTGTGCGTTGGACGAAATGCCATCTTCCATGCAGAAACGATTGTACGGGCATCTGTTGACATTTTGTATGATTCTACCGTCAACTAGACACAACACAGGGAACTAACGGCTTTTTGCTTTACTTTTGGACACCAGTGTATGTCTATGAATTGTCTGCTTGATGTTGAGAACTCTGTGGCCAGAAAGATCCCCATGTCTTTCCCCAACAGAACATGTGTGCAACAAGTCAACAGGGCCAGTATCCTGGATATCAAGGACCAGTTATAAAAGGTGTGGGTCAGCTTGCCTCACGACAGAATAAACGTCTCTATGGCATGCTTACCAACCGAATCAGTGCATGCATCAAGGATAGAAAGAGTACAGCGACATACTGATAAGTGTAATCACATTGCCACGTTCTATGTAAATTTGAATCCACTTTGTAATAAATGAGATAATTTCAGATACCCTCGTAACCTCTGACGGTTCTTTTCGTTTCCTTCTCTCCGTTGTGGATGTTTCGTGTTGTTTGTCACGCAGATGATGTGTACCTTCGCATCCAAACATGTTTTCTGGCTGGTTCAATTGTTGCCAAACATCATAGTTTTCAACATTCTTCTGAAGCACAACAATTCAATCCTTCTGTCATCTTCTTGTCTAAACTGCGTGTCGTCCATGTTTCGCTTACATACAAGAGTACTCATGACAGAAGTCGTCTTGCTGCCAGCAGTGCCGGTCACGGAAAAGAGCTCCCAGTTCAAGAACCGACTGCTCTGAAGCTCTCAGCAGCTTGCATGGCCCTGTCCCTCACTGATCCATGTTAGCAGCGAGGTTGCAGGGAAGTAGGCCAGGGTTAAGAGCAAATCCCACAACAGGGTAGCTAGAGAACTCGGTTCTGTAAAGAATAGAAAAGAAAAGTGGCTTCGCCCTCTTGAAAGAAATATGTGATTTAAAGAATTCCTTGAAAACCTAAATTTGGATGGCTTCTTGGAGGTTTGAACTGCCATCTTCAAGAAAGTGAATCATTGTGCCTAACTACTACACCACCTCACATAGTAATTCTACTTTCAAGCCTTATTCAAGAAATCATTTGGTGTAGTGATGATGATGATGATGATGATAAGATCCTATACTCCGACGAGCGTAGGGGACGGTGCAGGAGAACTGCACCGCCGTACTAGGCAAGGTCCTAGCGGAGGTGGTTTGCCATTGCCTTCCTCCGACTGTAATGGGGATGCATGATGATGATGAAGAGAGGAGATTAATCGCATTCATAGACAAGGCCAAACCGAGAGCGTCGCAGGACAGGGCACAAGCACAGAAGAAATACTAAACCTGACTAGAGGAGAGAGAGAGAGAGAGAGAGAGAGAGAGAGAGAAAGAGAGAGATACAGAAACAGGAGGATTAAACCAGAGCAAGACGATTTTAGGATTAGAAATTAACTGTTTGGTGTACCATAATTCTCTTACCCCCATATGTTGCTATCTTCTGCCTACCTGATGACGCTTTTGACTTGGCCTGTGATTGTAAACACACACTTTTGTCGCAGTGTCATTTCATCCAGATATCAGCTTAAACACTCGACTACTATCAAACATACTTCTATCACTAACATAGTTCATGTAGCAACAGTGTTCGCGGTTCACACAGCTGCTGGCTACAAAACTCACTCATGTTCAACAGTGGAGTTCTTGATGCCACTTCGCTACGGTATTGAAGGCTCCCGAAGGTCGGCGAGCGGGTTCTGACGTAAATTTACTATTTCACCTATAGTTCTTGATTTTTACCTAATTATGTCGACTGAAAACTAAAGTGCTTCAAAGTATTTGATATAAGTCAAATGGAAAACAGACCTCCCATATATCATAACATACAGGGTGACAATTATTGAACTACGTGAATAAACGTGAATTAGTTACAAACGACGGAGTGCACACACTTTATACAACATATAAACGTCACTACAGACGTCACTACAGATATTCGGATATAGGTTATAATATGTTCGATATGCCTGCCATCATTGACGATGAAGTGGGCCGGACGAATAGCGAAATTCTGGATGACCCGCTGAAGTGTCGGAACATTGATGCTGTCGATGACCTCTTGAAGAGCAGTTTTCAGCCCAGCAATGGTTTTGGGGTTATTGCTGCACACCTTGTCTTTAATATAGCACCAGAAAAAGAAGTGTCATCTGTTCAAATTCCGAGAATATGGCGACAAATCGAGGCCCATGCCAGTGGCCTCCGGATACCCCAAAACCAGAATGCGGTCTCCAGTGTGCTCCTCCATGACATCAAACACTCTCCTGCTTCGATGGAGTGGAGCTCCGTCTAGCACGAACCACATCTTGTCCGAATCAGTGTCAATTTTGATAATGGCGATAAAATCATCTTCCAAAACCTTCACGTACCGTACGGTAGTCGCCGTGCCAAACAGGAATATCGCGCCGATTATTCCTTGACTGGACGCTGCACACCACACAGTCAGCCGCTGAGGGTGAAGAGACTTCTCGATCGCGAAATGCGGATTCTCAGTCCCCCAAACGCACGAATTTTGCTTATCGACGAACCCATCCGAATGAAAGGAGCTTCATCGCTAAACCTAACGATATTCACATCACACTAATTTCCATCATGCACGGCGACCAACCGTGCAGTTTGGACGTCCTAACGCAAGCAGTTCAGAAGTATGACTATTTTATTTCAAATAGTTCAATAATTGTCACACTGTATGTCGGGAAACACTTAAATGAAAGATCTGTATGTGATTTTGGAAAGAAAGACCCTCAATTGATATTGGTGTTAAATGTAAAGGAGTCATTGGAACAGCAGAGTAAGTTATTGAAATATCTGCTTTCAAGCACCAGGTTAAAGAACTTATGAAGAGCATTCTCACTGTTCCCGATTTGGATATTTTGAAGGTTTTTGACTGGAGTAAGAGAAGCTTCTCAAAAAAATAAAAAAAAAGGAAATAGTATCAAGGATATTTCTTGTGGGATCCTGCCAAGTCGTCGCGTATATGGTGGCTAGGGATGCTGCGTTATCGGAATGCTATACAACAATTCAAGCAAATAACATTAATAGTTATTATTACAAATAAGAAGAAAGAAAGCAGGTGAAAGAAAGCAGGTGTTGACAGATGTGAAAATTACCGAACTATCAGTTTAATAAGTCACCACTGCAAAATACTAACGCGAATTCTTTACAGACGAATGGAAAAACTAGTAGAAGCCGACTTCGGGGAAGATCAGTTTGGATTCCGTATAAATACTGGAACACGTAAGGCAATACTGACCCTACGACTTATCTTACAAGCTAGATTAAGGAAAGATAAACCTAGGTTTCTAGCATTTGTAGACTTAGTGAAAGCTTTTTACAATGTTGACTGGAATACTTTCTTTCAAATTCTGAAGGTGGCAGGGGTAAAATACAGGGAGCGAAAGGCTATTTACAATTTGTATAGAAACCAAATGGCCGTTATAAGGGTGGAGGGGCTTGAAATGGAAGCAGTAGCTGGGAAGGGAGTGAGACAGGGTTGTAGCCTCTCTCCGATGTTATTCAATCTGTATATTGAGCAAGCAGTAAGGGAAACAAAAGAAAAATTCGTAGTTGGTATTAAAATTCATGGAGAAGAAATAAAAACTTTAAGGTTCGCCGATGACATTGTAATTATGTCAGAGACAGCAAAGGACTTGGAAGAGCAGTTGAAGGGAATGGACAGTGTCTTGAAAGGAGGATATAAGATGAACATCAACAAAAGCAAAACGAGGACAATGGAATGTAGTCGAGTTAAGTCGGGTGATTCTGAGTGTATTAGATTAGGGAATGAGGCACTTAAAGTAGTAAAGGAGTTTTGCTATTTGGGGAGCAAAATAACTGAAGATGGTCGAAGTAGAGAGGATATAAAATGTAGACTGTCAATGGCAAGGAAAGCGTTTCTGAAGAAGAGAAATTTGTTAACATCGAGTATAGATTTTAGTGTCAGGAAGTCGCTTCTGAAAGTATTTGTATGGAGTGTAGCCACATATGGAAGTGAAACATGGACGATTAACAGCTTAGACGAAAAGAGAATAGAAGCAATCGAAATGTGGTTCCTAATGAAGAATGCTGAAGATTAGATGGGTAAATCACATAATTAATAAGGAGATATTGAACAGCATTGGGGAGAAGGGAAGTTTGTGGCACATCTTGATTAGATGAAGGGATCGATTGGTAGGTCACGTTCTGAGGCATCAAGGGATCACCTATTTAGTATTGGAGGGCAGCGTGGAGGGTAAAAATCGTAGAGGGAGACTAAGAGATGAATACACTAAGCAGACTCAGAAGTATGTAGGTTACAGTAGGTACTGGAAGATGAAGAAGCTTGCACAGGATAGAGTAGCATGGAGAGCTGCATCAAACCAGTCTCAGGATTGAAGACCACAACAACAACAACAACAACAACAACTAGACTGACAATACTTAACTGAGTGTTTACAGTGGTGTCGCAAACAACATAAATCCGAGTCCTTTGCTGTGTACGAAGATCATGCAAATTTGACACACGGTTTATGGACCACTAATAACTGTTATCGTAGCGTTCTCTACTGGGCCTGGCCGTATACTGTCCGAATACTGAGCGGCCGAGGCTGGCAGGAGCGGCCCTTATATTCTCCTCTTGTAGAGGCGCTCTTATCGTGATGCGGTTCGAATCAGTGCACCATTGGCCGACGTCGTTTCACTGCCTTCTCTTTTCTTGCGTTCTTCATCTTCGTTCTGGCGCTTGTGATTACTCCAGAACATGTTTAATAACGCCAGTGACTGTAGCAGCTGGTGAATGACGTTTCACCAAATTAAAGTAGATATAAAACTACACTAGTGGTCATTAAAATTGCTACACCAAGAAGGAATGCAGATGATAAACGGGTATTCATGGGACGAATATATTATACTACAACTGACATGTGATTACATTTTCACGCAATTTGGGAGCATAGATCCTGAGAAATCAGTACCCAGAACAACCACCTCTGGCCGTAATAACGCCTGGGCATTGAGTCAAACAGAGCTTGGATGGCGTGTACAAGTACAGCAGCCCATGCAGCTTCAACACGATACCACAGTTCATCAAGAGTAGTGACTGGCGTATTGTGACGAGCCAGTTGCCCAGCCACCATTGACCAGAAGTTTTCAATTGCTGACAGATCTGGAGAATGTGCTGTGTACCCAGAAAGGCCCGTACAGGACCTGCAACACGCGGTCGTGCATTATCCTGCTGAAATGTAGGGTTTTGATGGGATCGACTGAAGGATAGAGCCACGAGTCGTAACACATCTGAAATGTAACGTCCACTGCTCAAAGTGCCGTCAATGCGAACAAGAGGTGACCGAGACGTTTAACGAATGGCACCCCATACCATCACGTCGGGTGATACGCCAGTATGGCGATGACGAATACACGCTTCCAATGTACGTTCACCGCGATATCGACAAACACAGATGCGACCATCATAGTGCCGTAAGCAGAAACTGGATTCATCCGAATAAATTACGTTTTGCCATTAGTGCACCCAGATTCGTCGTTGAGTACACCATCGCAGGCGATCCTGACTGAGATGCAGCGTCAAGGGTAACCGCAGCCATGGTCTCCGAGCTGATAGTCCATGCTGCTGCAAACGTCGTCGAACTGTTCGTGCAGAGGTTGTAGTCTTGCAAACGTCCCCATCTGTTGACTCAGTGACCGAGACGTGGCTGCACGATCCGTTACAGCCATGCGGATAAAATGCCTGTCATCTCGACTGCTAGTGATACGAGGCCGTTGGGATCCAGCACGGCGTTCCGTATTACCCTCCTGAACCCACCGATTCCATATGCTGCAAACTGTCATTGGATCTCGATCAACGCTAGCAGTAATGTCGCGATACGATAAACCGCAATCGCGATAAGCTACAATCCGACCTTTATCAAATTCGGAAACACGATGTTACTGATTTCTCCTCCTTACACGAGACAACACAACAACGTTTCACCAGGCAACGCCGGGCAACTGCTGTTTGTTTATGAGAAATCGGTGGAAACTTTCCTCACGTCAGCACGTTGTAGGTGTCGCCACAGGCCACAAGCGCCTCTGGAAAGCTAATCATTTGCATATCACGGCATCTTCTTCCCGTCGGTTAAATTTCGCGTCTGTAGCTCTTCGTCTTTGTGTGTGGTGTAACAATGTTAATGGCCAGTAGTGTACTTAATATCGAGTATGCGTGAAATCATTCTGCCATATTTAATTATCTCTTGGATACAACACAACACGGTTGGTTAATTGAACTTCAATAACAAAATTAATGAGTTACGTCCTCTCAAAGCAAGAAAATGCCTAGTAAAACTATAATAAAACACAATTCCTGGAGCCGGACGAGGTGGCCGAGCGGTTCTAGGCACTACAGTCTGGAACGGCGCGACCGCTACGTTCGCAGGCTTGAATCCTGCCTCGGGCATGGATGTGTGTGATGCCCTTAGGTTAGTTAGGTTTAATTAGTTCTAAGTACTAGGGGACTGATGACCTCAGAAGTTAAGTCCCATAGTGCTCAGAGCCATTTTTGATCAATTCCTGGAAAGACGTACTTTCTCATCTCTTAGGTGTAGTCCCTTTTTCGTTTATAACTATCTAAGTACCCAGCATTGCCCGGTCATATATTTATTCCAAGGTTTTATTAGTCCATCGTCGCCTTTCCGCTGTCTCTGTCCACGTCTTCCTCCACCCCATCTCTGTCCACCTCCTCTCATCGCCACTATCTCTCTCTTCCTGCGCTTCTCTCTGTCCATCTCTTTCTCCCTCCTCTCTCTGTCCGTCTCTTCCTCCCCCTCTCTTTGTCAATCTCCTACTCCCCCAACGCCCAACCTGTGCCTGTATCGTCTTTCCCGCTGTCCGTCCATCTCTTCTTGCCCCTTCTCTCCTTTATCACACTCACTCGAATAGAATTCTTGTGGGTTTTAGCAACACAGTGTTTTTCTTCAGATTGTAATAAATATCTGTACCGAATTCGGTTAAAATTCTTCCATGGTTTTAGGATCGGCTTTTTACCTGTGGCTTTGCCCGCTGACGCACGTCTCAAATATATTTCACATATATTTATTATATTTCACCCGTATTTGTACACATATTCCATATAAAGTTCTAGCGAATTTTATCCTACAGTTTCATTTTCATGCGGGCCAGTGTGTATGATATGGTATCTCCCGAACTATGTGCTGCACAAGTGATATAATTTTGCAGGTACGTACAACCAGTGCTATATGTGGCTACTACCTACGAAGTGTGTTGTGTATAGAGTTTGTGGTAACGAAGTAATAAATTAAAGAGTCATGTACGATACGGTAGTTTCTGATGCATTTCAGTGGTTATGAACTATCTATCGTTTCTAGGTAAATTGAGCGGCATATGTGTAGATACTGTCTACAAATGTGTTGCGAATATAGTTAATAGTAAAGAAGTAATAAATTGAAATGTCATGCATGATGTGGCAGCTTTTCACGCATTTGCGTATTTGACGTCACATGCTCTGAACTATATGTTGTACAATGAAATATTTCCGCAAGTTACACTCCACGAAAAGTGTTTCGAATAGAGTTAGTAGCAGCGAAATAACAAATTTAATTGTCTTGCATGATTTGACAGTTTTTCATGCGTCTTACTGTTTATGACATCATATCTCCTAAATTCTGTGTTGTACAATGATGTAATTTTGTGCTACGTTCAGCGGCATATGTGAACATCATCTGCAAAGTGCATTGCGAAAAAAATTGCTAGTAAAGAAGTAATAAATTAAAACTTCGTGCTTCATGTCGCAGTTTTTCTGCGCCAACAGTGAAAATGTAAACGACAAACTTGATTCCTTTCATCATTTTCTGGAGTTGTCAGCGAGAAAAAGCTTCTTAAAGGTTAGAAATTATGTGTGAACTTTGTTGCAAGTGTGTATATGCGCTCATTCTGAGATACTGGATGACTAAGGTGTGGGTATTCAGGCGTCATGGGCTACATTTCTTTTTCAACCCTGTCCTTTCGATAGGTGATTCATAGCCCACAGCCTTGATTTGCATACGGTAAGTGACATTTGCACCAAGTATGGTTGAGATCGATCCAGTAGTTTGGGAGGAAAAGTCTAACATATGTACTCAAACACATATATACATACATATATGTACATACATTTTTATAATATGTATATATTAGTAATTTGTGCACTATTAATAATTTATTAGAGACAGAATTTTATTTAATATACATCACACTTAAACCATTGTATAGAAGCTGCACTAAACAATAAGATATGGATTTTGGTTTACTGTCAATTTTCTTAGAACGTTTATGTAACTTGTAATTTTACTACTACGATAATACAGTTAATCTTTTATGAAAGAACTTGTAAATCTGTATAATACTTGTTAGTTTTATAGGTGGAAAGAGTGGGGGGGACGGGGGGGATGGGGCTCAGCTTTGGTAGGTATGCCAGTAGCGCAGGATTATATCATTACGACCCAAAAATTTGACTAGACGATTGCAAGACAACGTTCTTGAAAACGATGCATCCCATTTTGCAAGAATGTATCTTTTGTGTGAATGAAATAGGATAGAAATTTGGGGTAGAATTTTAATGGTTCATATCTAGGTTGGACGAACTGTACAGTTATAAAGTGATAGAGAGGCAGGAGGGAGCGTACTTCCGTTACCTCGACAAACAGACAGTAATCGAGGAAGTTGTGTTTCAGTCGACTGAAGGTGTTGCAATTAGAAATGGTGCCAAACTTTGAGAAAGTAGACTCGACAGAGGAAGGGCTGTGTGGCAATTACCGGTGGGAGAAAGACTTGGGCAATTAGGGAAACTCTCGAAGTGTAATTACTCGAGAAAAAAATAAAGTTTGAGCCTCGAGTTAAAAAAGTACAATCGGAGAAGGGAGTTTTTGTGGAGGAGACTGTGTACTCCTTAAATTTTCTTTTTTATTCAGGTGTAGTTATCGCGCACAATAAGAGTGCATCATATCACATCTTACTGTAAGCCGGATAATAAATAGTATTACACAGATGTGAACAGGACCATCCGAAGATACAGAGTAAAACGACGGGTCAGTGTTACTTCTGCCATATAATGAGACTGTGACACAAAAGTAAAGAAGATTTACTTCTGGTACGTAGATTATAGGATGATTTTGGGAAATATAGAATATACAGAAAATGTTATGCAGAGAGAGTCATCTAAAACTTGCACCGCAAACTTTGTGGAAATGGAATGTGCTATTGATATGCAGTTTTCGCAGAATGGATTGGTAGTCAGGGTCTCGTATTGTTAGCCAATCAATAGATTGTAACAATACTTAGAAAGTGTACATTTGTGCAAACATTCACTTTTTTAAAGGGAACAATGCCTATTCACATTAACGAACAAAAAGTAGGGAAAATAAGAGTGCCTGTGATGTTTGTTGTAGGACTCTATAGTGAGCCATTTACAAGATATAGAATTTCGAGTAGTTTCCACACTGAAACTTGTTTGTGTCATTCAGTAGCCTATGAGTGAACGATGGGGTTTATCTGTGCAGAAAGAGCCGACATTCTCATAGTGTATAGAGAGGGTAGGAAGAATGCAGTTCGTTATTGTACAGGGTACGCGGCAAGATATCCCAACAGACGACAACCCTCTGGGAATCTGTTTGTCAACCTCTTCAGTCAGTTACGTGAAATCGGTAGAGTAATACCTGGACAATGTAATAGGAGGAAACAAGTGACGACAGAAGAGGCGGGAATTAACGTTCTTGCTGCTGTTGCAGTTGGTCCACAAGTTAACTCCTGCGCAGTCGCACGAGAAACGAGGAAGTGACATGATTTGGGCAAGTATCCTAGGCATTCTCCATCAACATAGGTTCTATCCCTATCAAATCTCTTTCTATCAAGAGTTGTACGGAAATGAGTATGAGAATCGTGTAAACTTCTGTATGTGGGCATTAAGACAGGATACTCCAGATGTATCACGTACCTTTGAAGCTATATTTAGCCATCATGGACACGTAAACCGTCGATACATAAACCACTGCTCTGTTGATAATCCCCATTGGCTTTGTCGGGTGAACGTCAGCGTTAGTGGATAGTAAACGTGTGGTGTTGGATAGTAAACTATTAGCTCATAGGCCCATTTTTCATAGACGGAACGCACACAAGTATTGAAGCCTTGTAACCGACCATCTTCCGCGGATGCTATAAAACGTTCCTCTGCAGGCTAGAAGGAACATGCGGTACCAACAGGATGGCTGTCCAGCCCATATGCACGAAGTAGTATAATATATCTTCAAGAATTGTTTGTAGATCGTTGGATTGGACGAAGGGGACCTGTACCTTGGCCACCCTGTTCGCCAGATTTTATCTATAGGAAAGACTGAAAGATACTGTCTACAACGACATACCATCTACACCCCATGGTATACAACGACGCTTTACTGCAGCCTGCTTTGACATCTCAGCTGAAATACTAGCGCGTGTGCAGCAGTCGATTGGAAGGATGCACTGTCGCTGCCGGTGGTCATTTTGAACACAACCTGTGACGATCAGTTGTCTTGTTATTCCTCAGAATCCACATAACTAGTGTTTGCGCTTGAGTCTCTTTAGACAGTGCTTCCAAAGGTATTGTATAAGTATTGGTGTGGGAACTTTTCAAAATACGATATCTCGTATACGACTAGCAATAGAATCCTGCAACAAATATCACTGACATTCTGATTTACCCTACTTTCAATCTATAAATGTAAACTGGAATTGTTCCATTCAAAAAAGTGTACGTTTGTACAGAAATACAGTTTCTAAGTATTATTATAGACTATTGGTTGGCTAACAATCCAGTATGTGAAAGCCACCTATCAACAGCACTATTTGCACGCGATATTTGCGGTGCATATTTTAAGCTATTCGCACTGCTAGTAATGTACTTTTCTCCATGGAGAGGAGTGTTCGATAACTTTGAAAACCTCTGACAGCTTTAAATTATGAACTGGTATGACACTTGAATACGGAGTCTTTTCTTCGCGTGCATTTGTTACCGACCGCGCCACCATTTTTATTTTTATTTTGCTGTCTTGCAACCTCGACTTATAGCCCAGATACCTTGCCAAAGTCTCTTTCGTCGGTGTTAGAACTCTGCTAATTCTCTTGTCAAAAGGATCCACGAGAGTGTTATTGAATGTTGTAATTCCTTTTCTAACTCGTTACTCAAACTGAAACTCTTATAGGAATATGAACTTCTTCTTCAAAACCAAAATCTTTCCAAAAATGAAACTGTTTAGCCAACTACACTGACTCGAGACCCAACTTTCTGTAGACATAAAATCGTATGCAGAACTAAACGAGCTATTCAACCACGACTCACGGACCATCTTTAGAACTTCAGGTTTTCCAGTGCCTATTGTGTGAGTCAGTCCGTGTATGTCTATTAAAAATACTGTGATTACAATTTCGACACTTCGTCAGTTTCAAGCTTACTGAAAAGAAATATTATCATCAAATTAAATACTCTGGCATTAAAAATAACGTAGAACATGTTGTAGCTGAAAACGTAACTAGTTCTTACGCGGAATGGTGTAACCCACTCTACAACATTATGCTGTAACATGCTGCAATATTAATTCCATCAGTACCTATGCCTTTTTTATTTATTGTAATTTCACTTTCTCACCCAGATAGCGAGAATGGGTTGGTAGAGGAAAATGCTTAAAATAAACAAAGAGCGATGATATTTTTAAAAGGATGAATTATATACAGGCGTTTTAAAACACATACAAGGACTCTTTTCGCTGACGTCATTTAAAACAACACGCAGCAAAACGTTTTAGGATATTAAAAAAGAAGGTCTTGCTGAAAAACAGACACTGCTTTCTAGTACACGCGATAGGAGGGATCTGCATTGACGGAGGGTAATGAGAAGAGAGAAGGTGGATTAGCCCTTTTGAGTGGTTAAATTGTGTATGAGATAAGAGGGTTCAGATGGATTATGTTATGGGGAAGCGTATAAGGTGGAACGACGGTTGTTAATGCAACATCTGACTCGGCGTACAAGTATCCAGGATAGGGGCAGAGCCAAGGTGAAGAGAAGGAAAGAGAGTAGAGGGATGAGGAGGGAGAGGAGCCCTTGGGAAGGGAGGGTAGCCCTGAAATCGGAAAGGGGTAGGGAGGATAGAATAAAATATGACAGGAAGGACAGATGTTCGGAGTATTGTGAGGACTGTGACGGCTTAGAAAAGAGTTTCTAAGCTGTTAAAAGTGGAAACAAAGTGCAAGGAAGATTTTTGGGTGTGTGGTCTTTGGAGGAGGAGTACATTTTGTAAAACGATGGTTACATATCTGAATATGTCATCTGCAATGGGAGATGGGTAGAGGGAATTGTGTGGATAGAGGCTATCAGTGGGATAAATACGAGTACAAACTATTGAAACAAATAAAGGAAATGAAAAAAAAGATACTACTAAACCATACATTCTGCGAAGTAATTAAATTGATGTGAGGATGTTTTGTAATTACAGGGGAGGCTGAAAATTCGTCAGTTACAATTGGAGTGGAAGGAGGGAAGATATAGGATGGTGGTCAGGAGGACGAACCCGTCATGTGATAATGGGGTAGTAGAAAGGGATGAATAAATGTAAGTTGTATTTGGGAGTTCCATTGGACAGCAGGAGATCCATAGGCAGACTTGAAAAGGGGAGGCTGTAGTTGGTGATAAGACAGATGGCGGAAAACTGCAGCTCGCCCACGCGTGACCAGGACACAACGGAATGCGGCGAGACATCCAGCAAGGAGGCGTGCAGGACGGACACGGAGACGGGCAGTTACGTCACACAGCTGCGATGAGGATACGTCTCAATGTAAATATCTGTGCAGTTATAACTGTACCCTCATTTACACCCATCCAGAGACCACGAGCCGTGTGATGAGAACGAGAAAAACATTCCACTTACATAGAAATAGAAAATCCATCCATAATGTACACAGAAACAAACAGCTAGTGTAGCCAACGTGGTCGTCGTGCTACAACAGTGATACAATGGTAAGGACGTAAACGCACAGTGTGTGAGGCAGGGAATACTCAACTATTAATATCTGGATTAGATATCATACGGCTTGTAATATCAAAGTATGTATATTTATGTAAAGGGCTAATATGAGTAAAAATACGAATGTATATTAAAAGTAGGCAACACCTCCATACAAAAGCACAGGTTGATCTGATCGCAACTGACACGCCATCTGATAAAAATGAAGTGACTTGCCTAGTCAAAGTAAACAGTATCGTTAAAAAATGTGTGTAACCGTGTCAGAACTGTAAATGCAAACTGATGGCAAGTAAATTCCACATTCGTGAAGCAAGTACGTACAATCACACTTAGAACGCCATATTATGTACGTGATCTGGTAACGCGAACATATTTATCGAAGTTTAAAAGCAAGTACTATTTAACAACAAGTATAGCATGGCCGGTACTCCCTGCTGCTTTGCAAACTTCACACAAACTGCCCTGAGTAGCACATTATACAAGACCTCATGGAAGAAATATTGTTGCTGTTGTGGTCTTCAGTCCGAAGACTGTTTTGATACAGCTCTCATTGCTACTCTATCCTGTGCAAGCCTCGTCATCTCCGAATAACTAGTGCAACCTACACGCCTTGAACCTGCGTGCTGTATTCATCTCTTGGTGTCCCTCTCAAATTCCCTACACCCCCCCCCCCGCCCCTCCAACACACACATCCCTCCAATACTACGCTGATGATATCTTCATGTCTCGGGATGTGTCCTATCAGCTGATCCCTTCTTCAAATCAGGTTGTGCAAAAATTTCTTGTCTCCCCAATTCTGTTTAGTATTTCCTCATCAGTTACGTGATCTACCCTTCTGATGTTCATTATTCTTCTGTAGCACGACATTTCAAAGCTTGTATTCGCTTCTTATCTGAACTGTTTATCGTCCAGGTTTCACTTCCACACAAGGTTGCGTCTACTCCTCTTCAGAAAGACTTCCTAACACTTAAATCTATATTCAATGCTAACAAATTTCTCTTCTCCAGAAACGCTTTTTTGCCATTGCCAGTCTACATTTTATATCCTCTCTACTTCCACCATCACCAGTTATTTTGCAGCCCAAACCGTATATCTCAGCTGCTACTTTTAGTATCTGTTTTCTAATCTAATTCCCTCAGCATTGCCTGATTATTTCGACAATATTTCGTTATAATGGCCTTGCTTTTGTTGATGTTTACCTTATATCCTACTTTGAAGACACTGGCCATTCCATTTAACTGCTCTTCCACGTCCTTAGTGTCATCGGCAACGTCAATGTTTTTATTTCTTCACCCTGGGCTTTAATTCATTTACCACTTTCTATTTTGCTGCATGGTCAGTGTACGGATGGAATAACATCGGGAGAGGCTACACCCTATGTCACTCTCTTCTCAACCACTGCTTCCCTTTCTTGCTTCTCGACCTTTGTAACAGAATTTCAAATAGCTTATTCCAGTCAACATCGTCACAAGCGTTCTGTAAGTGCTATAAAGGCAGGTTTACCTTTCCTTAATCTATCTTATAAAAGAAGTCGTAGGGTCAGACTGCCTCTCATGTTCCTAAATTTCTCCGAAATCCAATCTGATCTCCCACCAGACTGGCTTCTATAATTTTTTTCCATTGTTCCGTAAAGGATTCGTGTTAGTATTTTGCAACTATAACTGTGAACACCTGCTTTCTTTGGTATAATACTGAGGAGAGATGTGTTAGCTATAGAACAGGTGATTGTTCCCACAATGAATCGTTCACTCTCTGACGGAGTATTGTCTGTGTTGAAGTTTACTGATAGATTAAAACTGTCCTTACGTGCATAGATCGTTGGCTAAGAGATAAAATGTTCCAGGTTCGAATACCAGTCCGACAAACAGCTATAATCCTTCAAGAAGCTTCAATGATATATGTGTTTAAAACTGATTAGAAACTGTAACTGACAGTGAGGGGGACACGACGGTATTCTCATACAGAGAAATGTTGAATAATAAATTACATGGTCTGACCAACGGCAGCACTTTGAGGAGTGTATTTTTTCAGTCTTAATCCTCCATTCTCACTTAGTCAATGTCTGTTTTCATTTCGCTGAGCTATAGCCATTTCATGGAACTAATTTGTGTGTGAGTAGTTTCTCTGGGGTTAAATTTTCTCCCATGGAATACATGAAGGGTTGCTACCTTATTTTCATTTGCTGTTATTGATGGCTGCAGATATATTGGCATTTCCCCTCACTAGGGTATAAAAAATGCCACATTGCGTATTTAAGCTTTTTACTCTTTTGCTTATCGTCATAACGCACAGACAGAAGACAACGGAGGTTATCTGGTAGCCACTTACTGTCTCTCAGTGGACGGTAAGAGACAGAAGTCATAGAGCATTGTATATCGGAATGCATTTGATATTGTTGTGTGCTAAACAAAGTAGTCATCAGAGCCCTTTCACTAGATCGTGTTACTCGTGTTGGAACACTCGGCCGAGATCGTACTGCGCATGTACAATGCTTGCCAGCGACAATAGTGCACTTGCATAGCTATATAAATGTTTAGATTAGTCTTTAATTATCCGCACCAGCTGCAAGTCACACTTTCCGGTATATTGCCATCATTACAATGAAGAAGACAACAGTAATCAATCCATAAGGTCTACTCAAATTTTTGTACGGAACCCTACCATGTACAAAAATTTGACAGTGTATTGTATATTGATTATTGCACTCCTCTTCTGTCTGATGTTGGACTTTTGCGGATATGTGTAATTTACAGCTGATATAGACGATTAAAGATCGATCTACGCCGTTCTTTCAGTGTATTTACCTTCTGCGTAGGTATATCGCACTGAATCCAACTGGACATCAGCTGATACGTGTAATTTACAGCTGATATGGAAGATTAGAGAGCGATATAGACAGGTTTTTCACTGTATTTGAAATGGGTTACCCATGTATGGGTATGTCGTGCTGACGTCATCTGGAAAACACTTGCAATAAAAATTCACCGGGCACAATGAACTTCAACGGAGCTATATATATATCAGTATTTAGTAGCTGATACCCCTGTCACTATGGAAAACATAAAAAGAGAAATCATATGAAGCTCACTAGAGCAGTATCAGGAACTTTATTTGACCAATGTAGATAAATTAATAACAGTGAAAAAGAAACCAGAGCGATAAAGTCAATTCCATTTTACCGTGCAGGTAAGTTTAATTGCGTGGTACAGATTTAAAAAAGCAAATTTTCGCAAATTTATCAAAGCGGTACTATAATTCCAACTATACAATGATTCATCAGAATGAAAACGTCCCAGTCAACGTCATTTTCAGCATTAGCACCAATGGCGCTCGCATTGCTTTTACACCCATTACCGACAAACTCTTCGTTCACACACGCAGATAAAAAGGTACAGGAAAAAATGTCATAATACCTATTTGCTTTACCTCTCTGATAGTACCTTTAGTAACAGCCTTGTATAACTTTATGTTGTTCGGACATGACAATCGCTTTTCCCTTTAAATTGGAATATAATACAGGTTGAGTCAGTCAAGTCTCTGACAAACTCACTTATTCAGACAGCCGTTCAAAAGAAACAATATTCCCTACTGTAATATTTCCTGAAATTAATCGAGAGAAGTTTCGCTCCTGCTATCCTACTGATTGTGAGTCGTCAGAATTAAATCTCCACACCGTTTTCTTGACAAAGCAGCACTGAAAACACGCCTGGAAACCGCAGCCTTCTCCCATGTCTGTAAAGTTTTCCAAAACTATATTCATATTTTTCAACGGTAATCACCTTAGTCACAATACGGCTGATGTATTTGGAAGAATAAGGAAACGATTGTCTTCTCACTGCTACTTCATCACATGTCACGTAACGCACTGTATGACGCAAAATTTAAAACCATTTTTGATGAAAAAATTAGGAAGTGTAGCTTATGAAACTTTTCACATTGAAGGTCCAATACTAAATATTACACACTGATGTCTACAGTTAAATATCTCAACGAAGAAAACAATGCTCACGAAATATATTCCACTGGGTAATTGGGCTAACTTTAAACATTCCGGTGAAAGGAATGGAGAGGAGACGGGATGGGAAAGAGATGGAAAGGAAATAGTGACTTCTAGCCAGACACAACATTGGGGAAATGCAGTGGCGAGAGTTGAAAATTTGTAGCGGTCCAGTTTCCGGGTACTCTACTACTCTAGAACGACTTGAAATATGTACTTTTGAAATTTAGCTGAAATTACGTAACTGACAGTAGTCTGAAACACAATGGAAATGGCATACGAATGTATGTACTTAACTTTTCTGACTGCGAGAGTGTAATTTTAATTTAGCAGTGAGAATGTAAACTGTCAATAACTTTAAACCAAACCAAAACTGTATAAATTTACGTAACAGAAAAACTGAATCTGACACAAGATTATTGATTTGAAACTGGCCCAGGTAATGAAACAAAACTTTATCAATTTGAAAAATAATGGCCTCTGTTCTTAATGAATGCCACCCCTAAAATAATAAAATTTCTTACCTTTATCTGTCAAATGGTAATGCTCTTTGCACTGCTCTCTGTTGTTGTTTTGTTGTGGTCTTCACTGCAGATACTGGTTTTATGCGGCTCTCAGTGCTACACTATCCTTTGCAAGCTGCCTCATCTCGTAAGTACTTACTGCAAGCTACATCCTTCTGAATCTGCTTAGTGTATTCGTCTCTTGGTCTCCCTCTACGATTTTTACTCTTCACGCTGCCTCTAATACTAAAGTGGTGATTCCTTGACGCCTCAGAACATATTCCTATCAACCGATCCCCTCTTCTAGTCGAGTTGTGCCACAAATTCCTCTTCTCCCCAATTCTATTCTGTACCTCCTCATTAGTTACGTGATCTATCCATGTAATCTTCAGCATTCGTCTGTAGCACCAAATAGCTCTCTGTTAGTATTTTAAATTGTATAGTTAGCAAACAGCTATCGTGCATGGATGTTGCTTAGCATACATTTTAATTAAATCGTATATGACAGAGACAACAACTTCTTGAGAAAAATCGTTAATCAAAAATGACGTGACATGGGAACTGGTATTGACATGGGGTACGTAACAATATGGCACTAACTTTAAAACTTGTATTTTGACTCTTTGAAAACTAATAATGCTCACAATTAACACACTCAATAAACTCATTATACGTTAACAATTACTTTACGAAAGCATTGGATGTGAGCTCTGTACATTGTCCCAATCATCACTTATGAATACGCGCATTGCAATAGTAACAAAACAACTTTCTTTACCTTATTTCCAAATTCTGTTGAGATTCCTTTTACAGTTAGCAAACATCATAGTATCTTGGAATTACAAAAGTCATTAATGCCCGTAGTGAGTAAGTATATATCCGGCAAACACTAGATACGACACGTCTTTACACTTGAGAGTCCTCCATACATCTTTCGATCTAAAGTTACTCTAACACAATACCCATAACACCTTGAATCACGATGGATGCTACATTTGACCATCCTGGTTCAATATAATGTTTTCTTACAAAACTTGAATTAATTTAACCTGTGTATATACCTTTCACGTTGCTTTAATCGCCACCAAGCTTTTTACATTTTATTCTTTATTGGTGTCGGCATTTGGTCTGGGTGGACGTCACTTGACACTGCTCTTTGAATACTTTCTTTTGTTAGCCATCTGATCGAACACGCTGAGGTAGGCCTACCGTGCCGGCTTCGGGAATCTGGACCCAAATTCCCAACTTCCCGAACGCCGTACCGCAACTACCACTGCCCAGTAACCTCATACTCGTAGAGTTTTGATTCCCGTAGGAGTTTGCACAGCCGTCACGTCCATAGACACTACTCAAATCTACAAATGAACAATCTGTACATTTCAGACATTTTTGAAATCGTTTAAGATATAATAGTTCTCCTTTCAACCAGATGAATCTTGAGAAAGTCCTCAGTAAACGTTCTTAGTCTCCTTTGTAGCTGTATTGTTTACTGAGAGATCGGTATCAACTTCGCTATTTTGATGAAACTGTAGCAGATCTGTTTTCTGCTGTTAGCATCGCAGTTCTAAAAGTGAAGACGACGTTTCATTCTTCAAAGTCTGATTAGTAATTCCTTAAGGACTGTGGTATCTATAACTCAGGTTTTATCTGTTTTGAGAATGAAACAGATTGGTGTCTTATGCAGAAGTTCTTATTCGTACCCACATGAAGACATCGGATAAGGAAGAACTGTTGCTCCGTCACGATAGCGGTGTAAAAGGGGCATGGAGAAGATCTAGCTATTATTCGGCCTGAGTCGTTCAAGTGTGAAACTAACAGAAAATTCATTCTTTGGGATATTGTTCCACTCATCACTTGAATGTTGGTTATGTCGCCAGAGCGCTGACCCTTCATCTAAATTTCTGTTCTTTATCGTTTTGTGGTAGGTCTCGTCAACTCTGATAGTTTTTACAGAAAACATCAGGGAAAATGGGACAAACTTTGGACACACATTTCTCTTTTTCATTTCATGCTCGTTTCTTGCTCTATTGCAACTGGTGACACAATAACGTTGACACACTGTGGTAGCACGTTCACTGCTTAGTACTGCCTTCTCATAATTAGACTGGTGGAATGCATGTCTCTTTTGTGAATGGATTTTCAATCTGCAGTGGAGTAAGCGCTGATATGAAACTTACGCGCAGATGAAAAGTGTGTGCTGGAGCCGGCCGCCGTGGCTGAGCGGCTCTAGGCGCTTTATTCCGGAACCGTATGACTGCTACGGTCGCAGGTTCGAATCCTGCCTCGGGCATGGATGTGTGTTATGGCCTTAGGTTGGTTAGGTTTAAGCTGTTCTAAGTCCTAGGGGATTGATGACCTTAGATGTTAAGTCCCATAGTGGTCAGAGCCATTTAAACCATTTGTGTGCTGAACTGAGACTCAAACACGGGACGTTTGCCTTGCGCGTGCAAGTTCTTTAGCGACTGAGCTACCCGTCCTCACAGCTTCACTTTTACTTATAGCTCATTTTCTACCTTACATACTTTACGGAAGCTGTGCTACGAAACTTGTAGGACTAGCACCCCTCAGGTAATGGATCCTGTGGAGACACGCCTAGCCACAGCCTGGGGAATGTGTCTAGAATGAAATTTCGCTGTGCAACAAAGTGTGCATTGATAGGAAACTTTTTTGGCGGATGGTGTATTTCTTTGCGGGGTATGAAAGAGGGACGTGAAAAGAACAGTTGCTCTGTACGCACAAAGGTATCAACGAATGTCGAACAAAAAAAACGAAAACAATAGGTTACCTTTGTGCAGAGCTGAGGGAGCGAAACACAGGTACTGGAAACTGTTGCTCGTAATTCCCACGTTATATCTAGTGAAATTGCTAGTACCTCTGGGATAAATCAGCCCAGCTTTGTTCGTATTTTGCTTACAAACTGCTACTGTTCACATAATACGTCACTTCATTATGACAGCAATCAGTAGGACTGCAGAGGACACTTGGAATTCTGTCGCTCAGTTCAGATGCGTTATCAGATCGGAAGGCTCTTTATTCAAAGAATTCTCTTTAGCGATGAAGCTACCTCTTCCGGCCTGGGAAGTTTGTATGTGACACAACTTCCGGAAGGCGAAAGCAACATTTCGGAAAGCGTTCTCTGCTACTGTGTTTGCACCTTAAAGACTGAAGTGGTTTTCCTTCGCCGGACAAATATAGGTTTTTCGATCGTCAGTTATTTTACACAAATAGCCTGTGGAGAACAGCTATTGTGGTATCTGACTGAGTCAATACAATACCTCTTAACGTAAATGGCGGCGGTTGTCAGTTTCATGCTCAGTCTAATATTTCTTCTTGTCCTTCACTGCACAAAACGTCACTAGGTCCATATTATGCAATTTTTTTAAAAACGCAAAATGTAGTCTAACATCGTCAGGAATGCTCCAGAGAAGTATGATAGGACCGCTGTCATTTTCTATGGCGGACAGAATAAGCAGCAGTTTGCGGCTGTTTTCCGATGACGCTGTAGTATTATGGGAAGGTGTGGTAGTAAAGAGACTGTAGGAGGATACGCGACCACTCAGAAGAAATTTCTAGTTTTTTGTAAAGATTGGCAGCTAGCTCTAAATGTAGAAAAATATAAGATAATGCAGATGAGCAGGAATACAAACCGTTAATGTACAAATACAGTATTAGTAGTGTTCTGCTTGACACAGTCATGCCGATGAAATATCGAGGCGTAAGGTTGCAAAGCTGTATGAAATGGAACGAGCATAGAAGGACAGTAGTAGCAAAGTCGAATGGTCGACTTCGGTTTATCGGGAGAATTTTAGGGAAGTGTGGTTCATCTGTAAAGGAGATTGCATGTAGTACACCATTGCGACCCATTGATGAGTACTGCTCGAGTGCTTTGGATCCGCACCAGATCGGATTAAAGGAAGACGTCGAAGCAATTGAGAGGCGAGCTGCTAGATTTCTTATCGTTAGATTCGAACAACACGCAAGTATTACGTGGGTGCTTCACGAATTGAAATGCTGGCATTTGAGGCTCACTGCAGTACGATTCTACAGCCGCTAACGTACATTTCGCGCCAGGATCATGAAGAGAAGATTAGAGTGATTAGGTTTCGTACAGAGGTATACAGACAGTCGTTTTCCTCTCGGTCTGCTTGTTAATTGAACAGAAAAAAAGGAAATTAGTGGTGGTAAAGGACACCCGCCGCCACACACCATACGGTGGCGTGCGGAGCAAGTATGTACGTAGATTAGATGTTTATGAATAAAACACATTGTAAAACATGATGTCAGATGAAAACACCTTTCAGCCGTCTAAAAATGGTTCAAATGGCTCTGAGCACTATGGGACGTAACTGCTGTGGTCATCAGTCCCCTAGAACTTAGAACTGCTTAAACCTAACTAACCTAAGGACATCACATACATCCATGCCCGAGACAGGATTCGAACCTGCGACCGTAGCGGTTGCGCGGTTCCAGACTGTAGCGCCTAGAACCGCTCGGCCACTCAGGCCGGCATTCAGCCGTCTAAATTTCCAAATTGGTATTTTATTGAGTAACCACTTTCGACGTTATATAATGCCTGCCATCTTAAGGTCCACTGACTGACGTGTAGGAAGATTCCCTCGTCTGACCCAGTCAAAATGGGGGCCAGTATTCAATGGCTGATATCCGTAGAATTTTGACACAGCGCTAACTTCAGTCATCACCTGCCTATCGGTCGGCAGGCGACTAGTATCCGTAAATTTTTGGCAAAGCGATCACTTCAGCTATCACCTGCCGACCGGTCGGTAGGTAGCGATTAAAGTGACCGCTGTGTCAAAAGTATACGGATACCAGTTATTGAATGCTGGCCCTTATTTTGAATCGAAAAGAGGTGTGAATCTTTCTACAAGTCTACATATACATCTGCATCCATATTCCGCAAGCCACCTGACGGTATGTGACGTACCTTGAGTACCTCTATCGGTTCTCCCTTCTATTGCAGTCTCGTATTGTTCGTGGAAAGCAAGACTGTCGGTATGCCTCTGTGTGGGCTCTAATCTCTCTGATTTTATCCTCGTGGTCTCTTCGCGAGATATACGTAGGAGGGAGCAATATACTGCTTGACTCCTCGGTGAAGGTATGTTCTCGAAACATCAACAAAAGTCCGTACCGAGCTCCTGAGCGTCTGTCTTGCAGAGTCTTCCACTGGAGTTTCTCTATCATCTCCGTAACGCCTTTGCGATTACTAAATTATCCTGTAACGATGCGCGCTGCTCTTCTCTTCTCTTTTCTCTTTTCTCTTCTCTTCTCTCTCAGTCAGGGGGTCTGAAGATGGCGCAACATATCGTCGAAACTAATTGCTCAATAAAATAGCAATATGAAAATTTAGACGGTTGAAAGGTGTTTCGGTATTTTGACCTGACATTCTGTACTGAACAGCCGAGATCCCGCAAGCAGCTGCATAAAGAAGGACGTACAGACATTTGAGAAACGGTTATGAGTTTACACGGGAGCGAAAATCGATCGCGGAAGGGGAAGTCTGGCAGCTGAAAACTGCATTTCCAGAATCGAAATTAAGAGTGTTTAGTGACAAGCCAAAAGGGGTATTTTGAAATCGGTTTACGATATCGAGTTTTGGTAGCCTCATGTAAACGTAGTAATTGAAACTTTCGGTATGAGCCTCAGCTCGTAATCTGTCGCTCGTTGTGCACCCAGCAAACGTAGCTAATGGTGTAGGGTGTGTTGAGGCTGTGGACGCAGCAAGGCGGAGACAGGGGAAGCAGAGTAGGCCGCGCTTCTCGCAGACACGCGAGGTGTTTATGCCGGCGCCTGTGAGCGGCACGGCGCGGCGCGGCGCGGCGGTCGATAGAGGGGCGGGAATCTCGGCGGCTCAGCCGCTCTGCGTGGGGCTTCCGGAGGCGCCGGGCGGCCCGTTCTGAAGGGGGGCGCGCGACGCGCCGGCCCGACATCTTTCCCCGCAAAGTGAGCAGCTGCAACGTCTGTACACCTATCACCTCTCTTAACCTTGACAGTTGTTTCCTTATGTTCCGGTTCTAGGCGCTACAGTCTGGAACCGCGCGACCGCTACGGTCGCAGGTTCGAATCCTGCCTCGGGCATGGATGTGTGTGATGTCCTTAGGTTAGTTAGTTCCAAGTTCTAGGGGACTGATGACAAGTTAAGTCCCCTAGTGCTCAGAGCCATTTGAGCCATCCATATGTTCCTTTCTTTGCGCTCCTCTGTGGAAGAAATGCCTCATTCCTTACCTCATTATTTCAACTAATTTTCAACAACCATTTGTAGCACCACGTCCAAGACGGTTCGATTCACATCTGTCCCGTTCATGATTCACTATCATACAGTGCTGTGCTGCAAACGTAAATTCTCAGAAATTTCTTCTTCAAATTAATGCCTATGTTTGATACTAGTAGACATACTGAAACGTCCCCTTTGAACAATTATACATGACTGTGCTTAAACTGACACACAAATTTTTTTTAGCGCGACGCAATCTGACTTTCAATAATCCCTACAAAAGAATGGCCCTGACTAACATTAACCTATACCTTTCACAAATCACTTACCTCACAAAAAATCTTCGTTACTCGAACTACTGCAATACGGCGAGCGCCACTACTGCCAGCTAAATAAAAGATTCAAACTACTGAAGGCACTAACTACTGATAGGCATAGTTAGCAAATGAAAGATTTTAATAGAGAACAAACAATGTATTTACCTTAATAGTCACAATATATAGCAGTTCATGACATCCATTCTGTACTAAAAAATCCGCCATCTCATTTCCCACATCCACCACTACTGGCGGCTCACCTCCAACTGCGCAACGCTACGCGCTGTTCACGTCCAGCTGCCCAACACTACAATGGCAGACAACAATGCAAACTAGCCACAGACTGCACACAACACAGCCAGTGATTTTCATACAGAGCACTACGTAACGTTGCCAATAGGAAAACATAAACAGCTTACTTACAATACCTTGGTAAGGTCCACTCCGACAGCTGAATGGTCAGAGTGACGGATTGCCGTCCTAAGAGGACTTGGTTATATTCCCAGCTGGGTCCGGGATTTCCTCCCCTAAGGGACTGGGTGTTGTGTTGTTGTCATCATCATTTCATCCCCATCCGGCGCGCAGGTCACCGAATGTTGCGTCGAAAGTAATAAGACATGCACCGTTAGGGGCTTCTCGGCCAATGACGCCAAACGGTCATTTCCATTTCCATCTCTTGGTGAGGAGTGCCCTTTATGTCTATGCTGCCCTGCTGTTTATATCCTTGCTTCGCCCGCCATAGGTTATTTTGCTTCCAAGGCAGAAGAATTCCAGACTTCGTCTACTTCGTGACCAGTTTTGATATGCGTTTCTCGCTATACTCATTACTGCTGCGCCTCATTACTTCTGTCTCTTTCCGGTTTCACCGTATTTTGCACTCATTAGACCGTTCATTCAACACTTGTTGCAATTCATCACATTCACTAGCGATAGCAGAGACATCAGCGAAACTGATCATTTATACTTCCCCCACTCGTTACCCTTTCTTTTATTTCGGTCATTGCTTCTTCGATGTATAGATTCAACAACAGGGCGAAAACCACATCCTCATCTTACTGCCTTTTGAATTCGAGCGCTTCTTTCTTAGTCGTCCTTTCTTATCATTCACTCTTGGTTACTGTGCTTATTGTGTATTATTCGTCTTTCCCCATACATTACTCTTGTTGCGGCACTTTATATTGTCAAGCCCACCACATATTCTAACTGAATCAGGATAGAAATTTCTGGTTAAATTTGACATACGCGTGGGACTAAAAGAATTTTACTTTCAGAAGAACTACTCCATTTCGGAAGGATAAACGTTTACGTGCAAGTAGATATTTGGGGTACGTCTTACATTTAAGACAGAGTTTTCTCTTACATTAAATTAACATTCTATCTATCCTCCTCCAGACGTAAGACAAACATCCAGACGATGTCAAATTTGTCCCACACTTTTGCGAGCAATTTGTGGGAAGCAGACGTATATGCGGGATGTTTCACAAGCCTCCACGAGATTACATGACATGAGAAATAGTAGCCCTGTAAGGCAGTCGCTCACTCAGCGATCTATACGACCTTAACGGTATAGGGTACTATCGTCTCGAAGGTAATGACGCTGCCCAGCTGTAAATGTATTATATTTGTGGAAACAATAAAGTAAAACGTCTTTTCTTCCTGCCTATGTTTCCTCCACGAAGAAGAAGTCACTTCAGCAGTTTCACTGCCCAAGTCTAGATGACTGACTGATGTCGCCTTGTAACATGGCCAGGAGCTGTTCATAGGAAATCACGAGAAATTAGGACACTGGTGACGGCATGTGCGTCACATGACAGGAATATGTTGTCGACCCACTAACTTGTACACTTGGCGAATGGGTAAAAAGATTCTTCTACCTTGCCCGATTTAGGTTTTCTTGTAGATATGATAATCACTCCAAAAAAGTGATGAAAACATAAGAGTTTGTCACATAAACTGCAACAAATGAATGCAACAGTTTCACAGTCGCACAGTTTTCCCCGTGCTCTGCCAAAACATATGTTTTTAACGTTACAAATTTTTCCGTGTGTAGACCGTGAAATCTTGCATATGTCCAACCATATCTGAACATGTCCTGGAATTTTGGAGAGCGAAGTTGATTATGTGTGAGTGCCTCAACTTTGATAATTGTCTGAAAATAAAAAATTAAACTTTTCACTCTGGGGATGATTTGAACCAAGGACCTCTCGTTCCGCAGCTGCTCACGCTAACCACGGGACCACGGCTCTCCTCCGCTCGCAGTGTCCTTGACGTTGCTTATCTTGCACATGGACTACTCAGTTTGTATATTTTGATTATATTTTTCATAGTTCCACACAACTTCTTCCTGTTTTCTCGGTTGATCTGTGTTCAGTTTTTCAAGGCCTATCCTCACTAAATGTGAGGGGGGTGCGATGGGAAGGTTCACTTGTAAGCAACACACGGCCATCATTGGCACCGAGGCAGAACCAGCTGAGACGTGCGTGGCTCATCTTCCCGCCATCATGTATTTTACACCCTGTCTTTAACGTACTTCCACCTCACTATGTTAATTTAAATTACTGGTATCACTGAGTCGCTGCTTTGCCTGACCGTGAGCACTGCGTATCAATATATCCCCTCTCGTAGTATCTTTGCTCGACTGCTATTACTTCCCCGTCGTTGTCTGTCGGAAGCCAATTCGGGTCCCGAGTTCGGGCTGCCAGTCGGGGATTTGCAATGCGGCACTAGTGCAGTCGGGTTGAAGCAGTGAAGTCTGCGTCGACATGGCTCGCCCGACCATTGCCGCCTGCATCACTTGAGCCGGGCCACGGTCTTGGTGGATCGTCGGTCGGTCGTCCTACCGGACGACGCGTTTTGGTTCGCCGATCCTTCATTAGTCGGCTGTGTGTGTGTTTGTGTGTGTGTGTGTGTGTGTGTGTGTGTGTGTGTTTGTGCATCGACCTATCGACTCCCGATTTGTCTTCGTGCGTGCTTAGCTACTGTTCGGTATCATTCACGTCTTCGTGCAAGTGTTTCTCAGGCTGTGTGTGTAGTTGGCGTTATTTCCAGTGACGACTATTTTAGATGTTGTAGGCATTCTGAGAGGAGTCGGTCGGTTGATACGGACCAGGGAGGATATCTCCGTGCAGTGCAGTCGGCTGGGTCCGCTGGCGGTCCCTGCGCGGTGTTGGAGCGTGTGTCGAGCTGTCCGATCGCTGCGAGCTTCGTGGTTCACCGACCCAGGCCGTCAAAGTTGAGTGGTTTATAAGTACCCAAGCCACATCCATTCATGTTGTGTGGTTCGTTTGCCACTCCGGCCGGCTGAGTGTTTGTATTGATGGTGCGATTAACGAATTGGTAAGCTACAATTAAAGTGCTCAATTTTCTGCCCTGTGGCCGTTAGTGTTCCGGTTACCTGCCCTGGCCACTAACGTAACTTCAGGAAGTGTCCTTTTCTCACCTGTTGTCGCTGGTCGCTTTCGAAAACGGTGTGTAGTTTCAACAGCTTAATACATATACATATTTGATTGTGGATTATTACGTCCGTAACATTTTGGTGTTTGAGTACTCATGTACCGATTGTTGGCAAGCAAGTTCTTTTGTCAGTCGGTCCGTGGCTGTCCCTTGGTTGGCTTACCGACGGATCAAGTGTAGTTCGGCTCACCACCTGTCTCACCTAAGTGAACGAGGGCAAACCGACCCCCTGGAGGCTTCTGAGTGCGGTTGTCTTTAATGTCTTTCTCACGGGTGTTTAATTGTCTGTTTGTAATCTAGCATAGCTAATGATTTAGGAAATTTATGGTTTTATTGTGTTTCATGTAAGTCAAAGGCCTTCAGCTGCGTATAAGTAAATTTGAATTCCGGCAAGTGGATATTTGCTGGAAGGTTATTGTCGTTGTGCTGTCTTTTCTTTTAGTGAGCTTTTAGCCACTTGAAACTCGAGGCTTATGGTTATATATATATTTTTTAAAATTGTTGAAATTTAACTGAGGGCCATCAGCCGCGTGGGGCCTTATTCTTAAAATTACCTTTCAGGCTTAAACATTGTGGCCTCCTGCCCTTAAAGGTTTATGGTAATTTTGAATTTTGGAAACTCAATTGTGGGCCTTCAACCGCTTAAAGCCTTATTCTTAAAATTCCCCCTTAAGCGAAAATATTGCGACCTTCTGCCTTTGAAAGGTTATGGTAAATTATTTTAAAATCTTGAAAATTTTATTATGGGCCTTACGCCGTTTGTATTGCATCTTCTTTGTGTTTGTCTAACCACTTTTTGCCTTGAGGCTTTCAGCCTAGCTGTGATATATATATTTTCATTATTTTATTTGTAATTTTAACCGTGTGTCTTCAGTCAGTTGAAACTTACGTTGTTGATTTTTAAGATTTCTTGTTTGGAGGCCTTCAGCCGTGAAAGATTTGAAGTTTGAAATTCGTAGTTGTATAAGTTCGGCTATGTGCCGCTTTGGTTCTAAATGTGTTATTAAGTTATAATTAATTACAAATTTTCAAGTGAAACTGACAGACACCTTATTTGGCCCTTCCCACAATCCTAAGCACCTGAACGCCCAGCAGGTGTAGCGGGCGACTTACCAGCTTTCATCAGAAAACACAACAGACTTCCACCCTGCGTGCCAGTGAGCTCGCCAGTGAACTCGCAAATGGCGGTGGTTTGGGGTCAGCGGAGTGCACGCGACAGGGCGTCTCATTCGCAGCTGTCCTTGAAGTAACCGATTCGTTAACAGTTAGTTGTGTCACTGTGGTGGCAACTGTTGCTCTAATTGCTGCTGCAGATGCACTACGATGCGCCAGAGCCACGCGCCGATCACGACGGTCTCCCCTCTCGGTAGTGTCGCGTGGCTGTCCGGTGCCAGGCATTCCTGCGACCGTACATTCTCGTGACCACGGCTGCTAGTAGTAATGTACAATGGCTACATTCCTGACAAATTTTTCTGCAGTATCGCAGAAAGAAATTCCAACTTCTCGTAGCCCTACCACGCCACCTCTTTTAGACTCAATGAGGTGCTGATTATGGTGTCTTTGTCGTCTTAAAGACATTCTTGACTAACATCAACTCACCACCTCCAATCTTAAAGGTAACTAACGCTCACAACAGTTACACTGTGTACTTAAAGCAAACCGGATTTGTATCCTCATAGTGGAGGTAAAAGTGACAGTCTTACGCGATTAGTGAGGAATTCGAATAGGCATCATCTTTCAAGTGTAGAAATACGCCAACGAACTTTCGTTTATGTCACACAACTCCTTCTTGTTGTCGCAATTTTTTCGTCAGTGTACTTAAGTCTATTTAAGTTAGTTGCTTAATAACATATTGGAATAACGTTATTACCTCTTCCATAGCTGAAATTTTCTACAAATCATTTTGGATACGTTTCACCTTGAAAATATACTATTTTCCCTTGTTTTTGTCAAGACATATTCCGACGAAGTTACAACATCACTAGTGAAATTGCTCTCCACTATCCGTACGTTCAGAAAGCTCAGTTTTTAAAAACAGTATTAAAAAATTTGAAGACAGACAATTTTTGGTATATAATACACCTTAATATCATATGCCGTGGTTTTTATTTGACAGTTTGTAATCTGCGAGCGTAGAGAGTTTAATGCAGAAAAAATAATCTTTCAAGTGTAGAAATACGCCAACGAACTTTCTTTTATTTCACACAACTCCTTATTGCTGTCGCGATTTTTTCGTCAGTGTACTTAAGTGTATTTAAGTTAGTTGCTTAATAACATATTGGAATAACGTTATTACCTCTTCCATAGCTGAAATTTTCTACAAATCATTTTGGATACGTTTCACATTGAAAATATACTATTTTCCCTTGTTTTTGTCAGGACACATTCCGACAAAGTTACAACATCACTAGTGAAATTGCTCTCTACTATCCGCACGTACAGAAAGCTCAGTTTTTAAAAACAGTATTAAAAAATTTGAAGACAGACAATTTTTTGTACATAATACACCTTAATATCATATGCCGTGGTTTTTATTTCAGTTTGTAATTTGCGAGCGTAGAGAGCTTAATGCAGAAAATTATTTACATTGAAAATTCTCTCTCTCTCTCTCTCTCTCTCTCTTGGTCCTAATTGCTCTGAGCACTATGCGACTTAACTTCTGAGGTCGTCAGTCGCCTAGAACTTAGAACTAATTAAACCTAACTAACCTAAGGATACGAACCTGCGACCGTAACGGTCTCTCGGTTCCAGACTGTAGCGCCTAGAACCGCACGGCCATTCCAGCCGTCTCTCTCTCTCTCTCTCTCTCTCTCTCTCTCTCTCTCTCTCTGTGTGTGTGTGTGTGTGTGTGTGTGTGTGTGTGTGTGTGTGTATCTGTGTACATAGTGAGTTTCCCCGTATTTCTTCTGGTTTCCCTGTTATCTTCACTGTAAAAACCGCATTTTTCGCTTGCACTATGTCAGGTAGCAAAGAGCAAGTTTCATTTTATTTAATGTAAAACCCACTGATGACGGTACAACGTCAACAGAACATGTCTGGGTAAAAAGAAGTAAAATATTGTGTTTGCTGAAGGGGGAATATAGCCACAAACAAAATTAACTGCAAGCAAACGTGGATACAAGACTGAACTCCTACTTGAACATAATTTTTTTTATGTTTACTTTCTCAAGATCTGCTTTATTTCCAAATGAATTGTCAATGCCTTGAGGTAACCTTAAAATTATCAATGGATTGTATTTTGGAAATATCTTATTTACTGTCAGCATTTATGACCTTTTTAACTGCCAAGCCAAATAAATATGTTAAAGCGCAGTAACGAAAAAAATTAAGTAAAGCATTAAATATCACGTTATTTTTTAATTATTAATTGGCTTCGGGCTACAGAAGATACTCTTCGAATCGTTCGATGCGTATCAAAGGTACAGACACAATACATTTAACTTTCACAGATGCAGATACTATATATCCAGCAAGCATCAAATAAGATATCGTGATATGACGTTAAAGAACCAATACATAACAGCAAGTGGATCAATTACCAATGGCATGACGGTGACAGCTGTTGATAAATGAGCTACGATCGTATATCAGTCCAATACCTGTCTGCTACGCTGTTAAGTCAAACATTTTCTGTTAGTAGTGTTACACAGCTTGAGTGCATTTAAAGACATTGTATTACGTTAAAAGCTGCTGTGTTCTTTATCTGTGAAACAGGTTAAGATAACCAGAAGGTTGCGTCATTGTCACAAATACTCGCGAGGTTTCACTTTAGCAACGAACTTTGCAAGATGAAAGCACTGGAAGAAAAAAAAATCTGTCTGTTAATCTAGTACAGCCTATCACGTCAGTCGTACGAACTGCTTGTGTCCTGCACGCGATATTGCTATTACCAAGTGTGTGCTGACACGAGTGACTTAACACAAAGCCTAGGATCTGAATCTACCGATGTCTGTTTATAGATGGCACCAGCGATTGTTATTCTAGAATACTGGAACCTTAGGAGACTCAGTCATACGCATAGGCAAAGCAAAACTGTACACGTTCTGTCTTTGTACAGGTCTGTAAACGTCTCATAAATAGTGTTTGTTACTTCCTCCAGTCTTCCCCTGGAGTATTACCATTTTACATATCCAGATAAACGCTAAATGTATATAAATGTACATCAATACAGACACTATCCTCCTCATATTACGACGAAACGATGTATATGAAATTGTATCACGTAGAAAAAATTATTAAAAAGCAGTTTCAGTACGCACTTCCGTGTTACAACCATAATGGTAAACACAATATAAAGTTCTTCCTACATATTGCTTGAAATATAACTTATACACAGAAGCACATGCTGACATAATTTATCATTTGAAAGCCACCTGATAGAAACGTCTTACACATAATGTATCACTCAGCAGGTGGCGAGTCACTCGAATGGGGCAAAGACTAACTTGTCCATCTGCCAGCACAGTCTTATCTTTGGTTATGCAGCGCACCCTAAACAATACTTTGAAGGCAGGCTGTTGTCTACCAATCAGGTCGGTAGGCCGTTACGTTGGAGTTCGCCTGACCCAGGCGTGTGGGAACAAAGAACTCTTGACTTATACTCCCTTACTCGCAACACCGGGAGGTGGAGGCACTGGTAACATCGCGCTGTACTCCGACGATTTAGAAAAGTATAGACAAGTACCCTTGTGAGTGATTTGAGATGGGCATTACGCAGGTGAAGCTTGCAGGAATTTTCCTGAGAATGAAGAAAGCACTGTATTGGCATGATTACATTTTATGTAGTTATTTAGGTACAGTTGTGTATCCGTGTGTGTAAGCCTAGGATTTATTTTCCGTCACGAGGTTACCCGAATATACAGGGACCAATATCGGTCTTTCATTTGGTCACCCGTGGATACTGATCGAATTCCACCTTAGTTTACCCACTCATTTAATAGCATTACAGGGATCTGAATGTATATGGGATTCTTTTCTGCTTTTGTGAATGTGTGATATATGAACATTCACGTGGACGTAGTCTGATTGTGAATCAGGAATTTCCATATTTAATTTGAATGAAAAAGGAAACTAACTTAAAATCTCTCATGTAATTTTACTCAAATCATACTTTAAGAGTAGAACTTTTGGAATGGGCGGCACATGTTCTCATTTAGATTTTATCTTGAGTAGTAATTGCAGGTGCGAACTGCAAACACAAGATATTGTAAACGATCTACTTTCAGGGTAGTCTATACAATTTTCAGCCCATTTAAGTAAGTAGCAAATTCCAGACAACTTCGAGATATTACTTTTCAGCAATTCATGCTGTTGTTATTTGCATTTTGGACATGTAAGAAGCATTTCTGTAAGGAAAGACGCATTGCATTCACACTGGTAATTTTTAATAGGACATAATTACATAGCTATAAATTTGTCTTACTTTAACAAATATAGATACTTTTAAACATTCCGTTGCACTTTGGAGGTCAGCACACCACTTAACAATAGTCAGGTTGTTTTGCATCAAATTTTTGTAAGCGTGGGAATATTTTCGGGGCACTAATACCGGAGCCAAAGCTTATGTACACTATCAGCTGAAATCGGATTTTAGTGAAGAATCCACGTTTTGAAAAAAATCCATTTTTCTAATTACCGTCGTAGATAATGGAAGAATCCATGTATCGCAATATGAAAGTACAGCAGGAAAATCAGTTTGCCTTCTTCTCTTTTTTGTTACAGTTAAAATTGGTAAAACAATTAAAAGTAATGTCTTAACATTTACTTAATAAATAAAAATGTATGACAGGAATGTATAACCCTTGAAAAACCACATTGTATTTACCTTATTGGAATTTAAGCCCTGTTCCCATGCTTATAGAAAATAATAATGAATTGAATGAATTGAGTCATATACACAGAAAATTTTAGGCGAATTAAGAATACATTAGGTGTATACTGAAATCATAAATTTTTGATTTATTGTTTAGATCACGTATGCAATTGAATTTAACCATTTGATACAGAATGTATCTCCTGTGACTGTCAAATAAAAGCAGCCATGTCATGTAATCCGCCATACAGAAATGTTACAGTAATGTCAGTATTAATTTCTTTTGCCGACTATATGATCTCGGAACTCTATCTTAATGTAAAGAAGTTGGCCTGTTCCCCATTTTTTGTTGCTACATTAGTATATGGGTGTTGAATGTGTTGTTGCTACGTTTGTGTTTGACGTAAACTGTGGGTGTTGGTAAAATCTCATTGCATTTGTTGTGGAAAACTGTCTGCTGTGATACATAAGAGTACATTGTAAATTCTGTTTTAAATTTGTAACAGCGATTACTTGTGTTGTCGCGTATTAGTTGACGAATTCTGATTGTTATTTCACTGCTGTGGCTTACACACACTTATTGGGACACAGTTCCTCTAGAGATGTACAATTATCAATAATTTTTATCGCTGTTTTGTTTGTAATAGTCGATCAGAATTTTAGATTGTTCAGTTGTGTTTTCACTTTGTTTGTTTGTTTCTCTGTCTGTGTCTGAGTTCATTGTGTGTTGTTTGATAGTCCACTTAGTGTTGAACAACGTTCTGTAGCATAGTATGGTCTGGGCACTGATGAGTTTTTTTCTCCTGTAAGAAGTGTTGGATATTGAAGGTTCGCTCAGTTGTTAGGAAATATTACTGACAGTCACTGCGCATTGGGATCTGGACTTCTGGTTCAGAGCTACTACGATGGTGACTGTTTTCAGTGATGTGGTATGCAAATGTGTACCGATGATTTTCAGTGCTCTTGTGTCTTCGGCGTATGTCATCCTAAAATTTCCACTTGTCTACCTCACATATACTGATTCAAGCTAACTGATGTATAATTGTTTTGCTGCAATTATTTGGTTCAACGAACACACTACACGACCACAAGTGGGCGTATGTATTCCATGCAGGCGCAGGTTGATTAAAGATGATTATGTCATTGAAACTTTTGGTGAGTTAAAACGACTTTTTAAAAAATTTTGTATCATTTTCTTGATATATTGGCTTGTTACCGTACTATGGTTCCACGTGAAAGTTAAAGACGTGCCTTACCTTCTATAATGCTTCCTTCAATATTTGTTTTTTAAATTTAACAGTTTAAGACGTCGTGTTTTGCGAACGAAATTCAATAAAGTTGTCCACACGGTTTCTTTGCGGACGTCAACTCTCGATGAACATTCTTTACTGAACAACATAAATGCGCTGTGTTCAATGCTTATCACTCCATATGCCGCTGTCATTTGATTTATTTATAAACATTAAGAGATATGATTGTTTCAACGAGATGATACAAATGGATAGTAGAGGAGAGCTATAGTATGTGACATAGTGGGATGAATCAGTAATATCCACTTTATCGTACCCCATTTCCTTTCTAGTATACGAGACAGATAACACAAGTCGTCTGTCCCTGTTGACTTGGAAAGGTATAATGACTTCACCCTGTTTTCAGCGCGACTGTTACTGAAATGTACATTACTTGTCTCTGTGTTTCAGCAGTTAAATTGTGGGCAATTTTCTTGATCTTGCTTTGACAGAGCTGTTGATAACAGAATCTAAATTGGCCTTATATTCAGGTGCCTCGTCATTAAATTACCCGATAAATACCAACCTCTGCGGTCTAGTAGAACATAGTTTGCTATTCCAGTGAAACATTCTCCAGAAATTCGCCTGATTGAAATAACAATACATGTAGATGCTCTTTTTCCCTCCTTTCCGATCAAGACAACCTTCAACTGTTAGAAAACCCCTTGTATTATACACCTTTTTAGCTCTTTGTACTATCAAAGAGGCACACTTATTACTTGTAAATTCAACATCAACTCTCCCTTCAACCCAGACATATACAAAACTGTTTTTTTTTTTTTAATTTGTTTCCTTGATCAGAAATTGTTGACGTGTTAGTGGTGCCAGTACACTGTTTAATAGCTTCCGATAAGAGAATGACCTCGTCTGGGTCGTACATTTCGAATCCTTCAATCCTGTATCAACTACTACTCAGTTCGAAAGGGAAGAAGTTATACGGTAGACCTACAATGCCTGCGACTGGATTAAGAGTATTTCGAGGAACAGGAATCAGTGTATCATTCGGGACAGAACGTCAGAACTGATATACAGAAAAACTTATCTTTGGCCTGGAGCAGATCGTTAAGACAAAAGTGAAAACGGTCATAGTTCACAATAGTATCACTTGTTAAATGACGATAAGTGTCCGTACGAATTACAGCGTACCACAGTACAAGTAATGTACTATGACGTCTTCCAATAAAGAAACACCAATACAACTTGGTGTAATGCATGAAACTTATACATCACCAACAAATCCAGACTTACACTTACACGTGTGGCAAAGCTTGCTCATCGTTTAAATGTCATGACACCATCTCCGTTAGAAACAATAGACAATACAGCATGTAAAGCCGACATCGCTCTTACATTTAACACGTAAAACGATGTAAATTCACTTCCAAATACCTTTTTTTAATATTCTGTTTTGAATAATTATTCCATTATCAGGACAACATTTTTTTGGCGTCAGTCTACAGACTGGTCTGATGCGGCCTGCCGCTAATTGTTTTGTAGTGCCAAGCTTTTAATCTCAGAGTAGCACTTGCACCCTATTTTCTCAGTTATTTGTTGTGTGCATTCCAATCCCTGCTTTGCCCTAGAGTTCTTGCTTTCTAAAATTCCCTCTAGTAACATGGAAATTATTCCCTGATGTCTCAGCACGAGTTCCATCATGTCGTCCCATCTTCTCGTCGGTGTTTTCTATATTTTGACTTCGACGATCCTACCGCGAGAACCTAATTTTATGTTATCAGTACTCGTAATTTTCAGCATTCTTATGTAACCCGGGGACAAACTCATCTATACTTTTCCTTTCGGTTTTCCCACAGTTCGTGATTAACTACCATTCGATTTTATGTTCCAAAAGTACATTCTCCGGAATTTCTTCCTAAAATTAGGTCTATGTTTGATACCAGCAGACTCTTCTTGACGTGGAATGCTCTCTTTGCTAGAGCTAATCTGCTTTGCATGTCCTCCTCGCTTCGCCAGTCATTGAGTTATTTTGCTTCCTAGGCAGCAGATAGCTTTAAATTTGTCTATTTCGTAGTCCTCAATGTTGACGTTAACTTTATCGCTACTCTCATTTCTGCTACGCGTCTTTACTTTCAACTTTACTTAGTTTACTCTAAATCCACATTCTGTAGTTATTAGACCATTCCATTCGACACGTCCTCTAACCCATCTTCACTGTCACTGAGGATGGCAATTGCATGAACGAATCTTAACATTGAAGTTCTTTCAGCTTGAATTTTAATCCCCAAACGAGACTTTCTTTTAATTGAGTCATTGCTCCTTCGATGTTCAGAGTGGGCGAAAGACTAAACCCCTCTTTTACACACTTTTGAACCCGAGAACTTTGTTTTTAGTCTCCGTTCCTATGGATCATTCTTGTTTCTGTATATATTGGGCACTCTCCTATTTTTCCCAGAATTTCGAATGTCTTTCACAATATTACGTTGTCAAGCGCTTTTACAAGTCCCACAAATAATTTGAAAGTACAGATAGATCTCGTTAACGCGATTGTTACATTCTACGGGATCGACGAATGTACAGATTTCACGTAAATCGGGAGTCAATTTATACGTAAAGTATGTGGTTAGGTTCTTCTTCGCGCACATATTATGTTTAAAATAGAGTTTTTTAGTACTTTTACAGAAACTAATCATTATCATACCTGTGAAAGGAATTGTAATGCAAAATTTATGCATTTAAAAATTTAACAACGAAACACAAGGATATCCCAAGATAACTTTTCCCTATCCAATGAACTCCTACCCTTCTCTTGTCACAACCCTTTACAGCTCTAGGATTGTAAGTGCGGTAGATTGTAAGAGGTTTTAATTTGCAATGTCCTACAACATTCCCTCTAAAAAGATGGGTGCGTCAGGTCTTGGCAGCCTTAAATCCAAGTGATATTTTTATCTCAATTGAAATGAACAGTCGTTTCCAAAATAAGCCCGTTTCATCAAGGTTAAAACCTGCTTCGTAATAAAACCTTTTTGTGTTAAAATTTCTTTAAAGCTATTTTTAAATTCCTCGGTTTCAACTACGCAGATCGCTCTCCTGTCATTTTAATGTTGTGAGCGTCAAAACGATGCTTGAAGCGATCAAAGCAACCTGAGCTGGCCGCCATTTGTGCTCGATCTTCCTCTTCTTTCGTTAAATCTACAAGCTCTTAACTTTAGCTTTAATAGCAGCTCTATAGTTAGGCATGTGCTGTTGTCTGAGGTGTTCAGTCAAATATCTTAATACTTTTTTCATTCATTCCATCGCCCCCGACCGAGATTGAGTCACTATAGTCACACTTAGGTCAGGTGAATAGTGTGCAGTTTTTCGAATTGATTCGTCATTGTAACGAGCAGTTTTCACATTGTATTCAACAAGTCTCAGTGCACACTGTCAACAATACGCTCACCATTCTCATAGCCATTTTCCTAAGTCGTGCTTTTACCATCAGTCGCAACGTCAGATGTGATACTCTGGTGTTTTTACTTTTCCGAAAGCGAGACTAATTGTCATCCAACAGACCCTCAATTTTCTTTTCCATTCCTGTGTATATTACTTTTGTCAACAGGTTGGATACATGAGATGTTCAGATAACTATGCAAAATTTGTTGTCCTTGTTTGTTCTTGCAACTTCAGAATTGTGTGAATCAATTTTTTATGGAAGAGTGATGGTATGTCTCCAGTCTCATAGGCTCTAACACCAACTTGAATAGTTGTTCGATTGTTTCTTCACATAACGGTTATAGAGATTCCGAATGAATGTTTTCTATGCCTTATGTCCTATTTAATTTCTCCAGACCTCTATTAAATTCTGACTTTAGTACTGGATTCCCTATGTCTTCCGTATCGACTCCCATTTCTTCTTCTTTCAAGTCATCAGATAAGTCGTTCACCTCGCAGACGCTATTTCCACCTCTCCGCTTTCCCCTTTGCGTTGAACAGTGAGATAACCATCGCACTGTTAACGTTGCAACTCTTGCTGTTCATTTCAACTAAGGTTGTTTTGACGTTTCTGTCAACTGAATCAGTCCTGCATCTGCTCGAGGGTATGCCCTGCAATCCAGTATCTGATTTCGGAAGTTATTTTTAGCGCATTCGTTTAGTCTTTTTCTCGTCTCATTCCAGCTACCAAGCTTATATTCTCTCTTGATATTTTCTTCTGTTCCTTCCAATACGACAGCATTCAAATTCTACGTTATTATTACATTTTTCTCTCCATTTACACACTGAATTACCCACTCAGTATTTTCATACATTTTCTCCATCTCTTCATCTTCTGCTTGCGAGTCGGCATGTGTTCCTCAGCTGTCGTTGTCATTGTTTGCTATCAAATCTGATGAGAAAAACCCAACCACTGAACTGTTGATAGTACCTCGCTCTCGGTTCTACTTTCCTATTCGTAACGAATCCTACTCCCATTATACCATATACTACTGCTGTTGATCTTACCGTAAATCCGTCTGACCAAGAATGCTTATCTTCCTTCTATTTCACTTCACTGAACCCCTCTGTATCTAGACTGAGTCTTTGCATTTGTTTTTTTTTTTCAGATTTTCTAGCTTTTTTACTATGTTCAAACACCTGACATTCCATGCTCCGTCCAATAGAGTTTTACCCTTCGTTGGTTATTCCATCTTTTTCTTATGGTCACCTCCCTCTAGGTAGTTCCCTCCCAGAGAGCCGATGTGGACTGATCCGTAATCTTTTGCAAATGGAGAGGTCAGCATTACACATTTTCCAGTTACAGGTCACGTGTCCTGTGGATACAGATTGTGTGTCTTTAATTTAGTGTTTTCCACTGCGTTCTCAAACCCCATGCCGTTAATCATTACTGATTCTTCCGTCTTTTTGGGGGCTGTTTCCCATTCCAATGGCAAGAGAGTAACCTGAACGTCTGTCCTCTCCTCCTCCCTCTTTGACAAGGCGTTTGGCAGAACGAGGGTGACTTGTTACGCCGAATCTTCAGACGCCATTGCTGGCGATTTTTATTCAGTATTTAACCAGCGACTGGGAGTGAATCCTGCATTCTGGACATTTTGATAACTACTCATAAACGGTATCAGTAGCAACAGGTACGTTGATGTCTAATTCGTTGTATGTGAAGATAGCAACTAAACCTGTGATACGGTCGCAATATTTTCACTTTTAAATTAATTTTATGTGTGAGATACTTGTGCCCTAATCTACTAAGATTGATTGAATCCACTGTTAGGGACGTCATCATATATCGCTTCTTCCATACAGTTGCTATGTACATTGCAATCCTTTACTGAGATGTTGGATGATAACCCCCAAGGCGGCGAATTTAACTAACTGTTAAATAAAGAAAGAATGTATTTATTTCGAAAGATAAGAGGAGCCTACTTGGGAAAATTACTTCCCTAAAAAACAATCTGTATTGCATCCTCAGTTATCCATTCATCCTGGAGCAGTATAAGCAGTTTTATATAGTTTCCTCGCAGTTTACATCTGTGTGCTGGACTGGTACCTGAAGTCGAAAGGCTTGGCAAGGGCACTGGGCCTGTGGGGAAATGGTCAAGCATGCAGTCTGCCTGTTAGCATGGTTCGAAGCTTTACTTGCAGTTAAAGCACGTCGGCTGTTGTAGCACACCGTGTTTCACGTTCGATGTCCAGTATTCTGGGAGGACCAGTACCGGGAAAGCATCCTCAGACCGGCAGCTGGTGTGTCGTATACAACAGATCTAGACGAGTTAGGTGTAGCCCCGGAAAGAAGACCAAGAAATAATCGCGTCCTTCCCTTTACGCTGGTATGTTATTAGGTTACATATCTCATAGTATCTGCGCTCTGTGTGCGACGTGCCATAGCAGATGGTTGGAATAGACCGACCATACACATGAAGCTTGTCGTTGGAGACATGTAAAATCACGCAAACTCAGCAGTTTCATCTTGTGTTTGCACACAGCTCTCCATTCAGAGGCTACTGATACATTAGTCTGAAGAGCTAAATGACTCAACAGTATTCTGATATTTCTTTCCAGAGGCGCTCCTGTCGGCTGAAACCAATATGCCAGTTGTCAGAGTCCGAGAAACGAAGCGCGGTGTATGTGGTGATGGGTGTCTGCATTCCCGGCAGTGGTTCCTACCATGTGCTGATTCTCAGTTCACTTCTAATGTGGGAGGAAGTCACATTTTGATACTGTCTGTCTACCAGCTACTGCACCATCCTTCGTGTTAAGTACATTACTTTAACATAATTTACAAGAAATTGCAATACAGAGAAATCAAGCACTTGAAAACCATCAGTGCAAAAATTGTTCATGCTATTGATTTAACAACAAAAATAACACCAACAAGCTCTCACATACCTAGATATCATTACAATTTATACTATATAAAATGCTGCCCCGTAATAACAGCTGAAATATTGATATTCTTATAACATATTAGATGGTGAGAAAACCAGAAAGATTTTATTGATATACTAATATTGGTTCACCTTTGTATACATCTTGTCCACCCCCATCCTTGTCCATCTCCTCTGTTTCCCTTCTCTGCCCATCCCCTCCTCTGTTTCCTTCTCATCCCTTTATCTCTGACACCTCATCCTCTCCCCTCTCACTACCCATCAACTCCCCTGCCTCTCTCTGCACTCAACTGTGTCGATCCTCATGATTACCCACTGGAAAACCTATCGATATTACCTGCAAAACAGCCTGTCTTTCCAGGCAGTCTAAATGTCACGCATTACCAACCCCTTTCATTTCCAATCCACAGCACTTTCCAGACAATAATTAGAATATCATCCAAATTTGGTATATACTACCAAATTTGGTTTAAATTCTAATTATTGTCTGGAAAGTGCTGTGGGTTGGAAATGAAAGTAGTTGGTAATACTTGACATCTAGGCTGCCTGGCAAGACAGGTAGTTTTGCAGGTAATGTTGATAGGTTTCCCAGTGGGTAAGCATATATATATATATATATATATATATATATATATATGTGATGAACTCGATGAACTCGAACTGTGCACTACGATGATCAGTATGTAACTTGACACTGCAACTGTGAACAGCAATCTTAGCACTACAGCTGAGAACATTAATGTCTATGTGGGAATTTAAATAATGAGAATGTGTTTGGGAACTCAGTATCTCTGTTTGTTTTTTCTTATTTTGGAAGCTGGTTTTCCCTTTGTGTGTTGGCTTACGCATCGTCTTGTGGTTATGGGAATCCTACCTCTAGTGTGTGAGATTTTTTTCGCCAGCATGTATGGTCAGCCTGTGACTGGGCACCTTTAACTGAAAGAAATGTTCTTCTCATGTGGTCAGGACAAAGCCTGTCTCTGTGGGTAAAAATCTGAAAGCCACACCCAGTGACAATTCTCTAGTATCCTTTGCCTTTACTGACAGACTTAGTTTTCACACTCCTTTATTCTTTGAAAGTTAGCTGAGAAAGTTGGAAATTCGCATATCGCATATATGTAAAAAAATAACATTTTCACTAAAATATTTTTGAGGGAAGGGGAGCGAAGTTACTTCATCAAACGGTGGTTTGGGAGACGCTTTGCCGCATATCTACGGTCGCAGGTTCGAATCCTGTCTCGGGCAAGAATGTGTGTGATGTCCTTAGGTTAGTTAGGTTTAAGTAGTTCTAAGTTCTAGGGGACTGATGACCACAGCTGTTAAGTCCCATAGTGCTCAGAGCCATTTGACCCATTTTTTGCCGTATATCCTACAGTAACTACACACATAAAAAAAGCTTTGCATCATCTCGGTTCCGAGAGTTCCGGAACCTGTGCAGAAAATTGGAGTTGAGGTCAAGAAAAACATCATTTCCGCCCTTTTTATCGATATGAAAACTACACATTGTATATTGTAACACCATACAGCGAGACCTTCAGAGGTCGTGGTCCACGTTACTGTACACACCGGTATCTATAATACGTCCTCTTGCACTGATGCATGCCTGTATTCATCTTGGAATACTATCCACAATTCAACAAGCCACTGTTGGTCCAGATTGTCCCACTACTCAACGGCGATTAAGCGTAGATCCCTCAGAGTAGTTGGTGGGTCACATCGTCCATAAACAGCCCTTTTCAATCTATCTCAGGCATGGTCTATAGGGTTCATGTCTGGAGTACACGCTGGCCATACTAGTCGAGACATGTCATTATCCTGAAGGAAGTCATTCAGAAGATATACACGATGCGCGCGCGAATTGTCGTCCATGAAGACGAATGCCTCGCTAATATGCTGCCGATATGGTTGCATTATCGGTCGGAGGATGGCATCACGTATCGTACAGCTGTTACGGCGCCTTCCATGACCACCAGCGGCGTACGTCGGCCCCAAAACAGCAGAGAATCTCCACCTTGCTGCTCTCGCTGGACTGTGTGTCTAAGGCGTTCAGCCTGACCAGATTGTCTCCAAAGACGTCTCCGACAATTGTCTGGTTGAAGACATATGCGTCACTCATCGGTGAAGAGAAGGTGATGCGAATCGTGAGCGGTTCACTCCGCATGTTATTGGGATCATCTGTACCGCGCTGCATGGTGTCGTGTTTGCAAAGATGGTCCTCGCCATGGACGTCGGGAGTGAAGTTGCGCAACGTGCAGCCTATTGCTTACAGTTTGAGTCGTAACACGACGTCCTGTGGCTGCGCAAAAAGCATTATTCAACATGGTGGCGTTGCTGTCAGAGTTCCTCCGAGCTATAATCCGTAGGTAGCGGTCATCCACTGCAGTAGTGGCTCTTGGGCTGTCTATGCGAGGCATGTCATCTATAGCTCCTGCCTCTTTGTATCTCCTCCATGTCCGGACAACATCACTTTGTTTCGCTCAGGGACGCTCTTGTTAAGAGACCTTTCCTGTCACAAACAATGCGGACTCGATCGAATCGCGGTGTTGACCTTCTAGGCATGGTTGGACTACAGGCAACATGAGCCGTGTACCTCCTTCCTGGTGGAATGACTGGAACTGATCTTTCGTCTCATGCATGAATGTTTACGTCTTTGGGCGAGTTTATCGACATTTCTGAACTGCAAAAGGGACTGTGTCTGTGATACAATATACACATTCAACGTCTGTCTTCAGGAGCTCTGGGAACTCGGGTGATACAAAATTTTTTTGAAGTGTGTATATGGTAAAAGCCATGTAGCACTGTTTCATGCAACACTGTTAATTTAGTGCTTCTTTGCTGCGATACACTCACAGTCCTTTGCTACACGTAATACTTAGTCGACCTATTAGCTCCTAGCACACTAATGTGACACCGCTTAGTCCTATGACTCCCTGAGGGATTACTAGTATGTTCAACTTCTGCTAACTGTAACTTGTAGTTACGCGTGCCTAATATGTTAGGCCCAAGTGTGCCTACTTCACTGTGAGTTGGATCCTGTAATATAATCAATTTATACTGAGGTGACAAGATTCATAGGATGTGTCCTCATATCGCGTCAGAACTCCTTTTGCTCGGTGTAGTGCAGAAAACGGACGCGACATGGACTCGACAAGGCGTTGAAAGGCCCCTGCAGAAATACTGAACCAAGTTGCCTCTATGGCTGCGCATAGTTGCGAAAGTGTTACTGGTGCAGCATTTTGTGCACTAATTGACCTCTCGGTTCTATTCCACAAATGTTCCATGGGATTCACGTAGCCACTCAAATTGTCCAGAATGTTTTTCGAACCAGTGCGAACAACTGAGGCCCAGTGAGAAGGTGTAAGCAATCCATAAAAAGTCCATTGTTTTTAGGGAACATTAAGTCCATGAATGGCTCAAAACGATCTCCAAGTAGCCTAAGATAACCGTTTCCAGCCAATGATTGTTTCAGTTTGACCGAAGGAGCCTGTAGATTCCAAGTAAACACAGCCCACTCCAATATGGTTTACATGACTCTGGGCACTATGGGACTTAACATGTGAGGTCATCAGCCCCGTAGAACCTAGAACTACTTAAACCTAACAAACCTAAGGACATCACACACATCCATGCCCGAAGCAGGATTCGAATCTGCGACCATAGCAGTCGCGCGGTTCCAGACTGAAGCTCCTAGAACCTCTCGACCACAACGGCCGGCCGACTTCTTTATGGAGCCACCACCAGCTTGCACACTGCCTTCCTTACAAGTAGGGTCCATGGCTTCCTTGGGTCTGGGTCAAATCTCACCATCAGCTCTTACAAAGTGAAATCGGAAGTCGTCTAACAACCAGGCTACGGTTTTCCAGTCGTCTAGGGTCCAACAGAGAGGCGCTGCAGGTGAAATCGTGATGTTAGTAAAACTACTCGTCTGCTGCCATAGCCTATTAATGCCAAATTTCGCCGCACTGTGCTAACGGATACGTTCGTCGTATGTCCCACACTGATTTCTGTGGTTATTTATGCAGAGTTTCTTGTTTGTTGTGCTTACAACTCTACGGAAACGCCGCTGCTCTCGGTCGTGAAGTAAAGGCAGCCGGCCACAGAGTTGCCTTAGGTGAGAGGTAATGCCTGAAATTTGGTATTCTCGGCGCATCCTTTACACTCTGTAACTGAAAATATTGAATTCCCCAATGAAATCCGAAATCGTATGTTCCATGTACCATTCCGCATTCAGAATCGTGTGACGAGAATCACATCGGAAACCTTTTCAAATGATCAATGCACTGCCCTTGTACACCTTGTGTACGCGATACTGCCAGTATTGTATATTCACATATCGCCGTCTCCTCAGCACACATACTCGCGAACATAATTTCCTAATATTCTTGTACCCTTTCTAACATTTGCGCTGTGCCGATGTTGTCTTGGAAGACTGTATACGGGGTACCGAGAGGTCGCCGTCTTCCAATGGGTGGCGCCTCGGCACCAACAGTGGACACCGTCTTTAGGGAAATAACGGAAAACCTAAATCAGGATGGCCGGAGGCGGGATTGAACCGCCGTCCTCCCGAATGCGAGCCCAGCGTGACGCCGTCTTCGCTTCGACTCACTGCACACCAATTTAACCTTCTTCCAATATTTTTAAGACAGCAGACGCTGAGCTCCCTCAAATCTCGGAAGAATCGCAGTGGGCCAGGAAGGACATAGCACGATGCTAACATCTAGCCTGTGATCCACATTACGAAAGTGAGGCAGAGCGGAAGAGTTATGCATAAATACGTAAATACTGAAAACAGAAAGAAAGTTTCTGATAGAAATTTTTTTATTGGCTTGACCGCGGTTATATACATTGGGTTACCAGATTACACAGTACTAAGCCGCCATTTTCAGATCCAGAGAGTGTATGTTATGAAATCATGCTGTTCGATAAGCCACACGTTTTTATTCCTACCATCGTGACGGACTCATAAAACGAGAGTAGAAAATTAAAAGAAATAGCAGTGTCTTCATATTCGAACAGCCATACACACTTGGCACATGAAGGAACGCCGCAAGTGTCTTGGTTGGACGCCTGCTATATGCAGTATTACACTGTGAGTGGCTTATGTTTTGTTTGTATGTGTTCCATTTTGTCGTGAGTCAACCACAACGACGATAGTTCAATAACAGGCCCACTGTGTGGAATGATTTATTCAATCCGGATCGGTCTCACAGTTTCAAAGTAACTTCCAACATGGTATAGTAACGACCCTCGTGGTCGTCGATACGACGTTGGTACAGGAATTTTATGCAGGTATGAAGCGCTTACCTGAAGTATCATACTGACGACCTGGAACAAGTGAAGCTGACACAGAACTGATACTTTTGACAGGGATGGTTCATTTCCATGGTCTCCTTGATCGCCTGACGTTACACCAAATGGAGTTCTCTCTATAGCAGTATGTGAAGGACAAAGTCTACGAGACGCTTATGAAGCACATCTGTGATTTAAAGAACGGGATAGTTGCTGCCATTAATACAACAGATGTGGATATGTTGCTCCGAGTGAGGATAGAGCTTGAGTATGGACCGGATGTTGTGCAGGGCACCGCAGGTGCACATGCTGAAATTGGTTAAAAGACATAAAACTTTGTGAGATAGTGTGTCACGTAATCCTAAAATCGTCCGAATTTAATTAGCAAGGATGCAGTGACATATTGAAGTTTTTAATTTACGTTTTGACAAACCCTGTATATAAGTGTTCGACTTGTAATCTTCTTTCAAGACACTGTCCATCCATTAAAATCATAATCCAAATCTTCTTACAGTCTTTAAAGAATTAAATGGTTATCTTTGAACTTCAAATTTTTTTATTTCGTCGCCCCGAACTATTATTAGCTTTCCGAATTTGTTTCGTTCCCTTTACTGTTTTCTCAAGGTTCCCTACTGAGCAACATGGAAATGCCACAACACCGTTTTATTTTCTTCTCAACTACTGTGTTCTTTTCATGCTATTCCACTTAGAATTGCCGTCTGGTTTCTGTACTGTGCTGTGGATAATGTTTCATACACTGTATTGTAACCCGCTACCGTATAATGCATTAGTGACCAAATAATATATGTATTTAACAGAATTTGTTATATTAGTATAAAAGTAAATAAAGTGTTTGTACCTGAATTTCAGAAGAAACTTCATTATTACTTGTGTCACACTGGTAAACACAATGGATTACTAAACATTACTCAGACTTCAACGTAAACAATACACACAAATTTTTCTTAAGAAAAATTTCCCGCAAAAGTATGTTAAAACAGATCAGATCAGTTCGTAGATTTTATACACTTATTTTGGGAAAATTTTATATCTTATACCAATAGGTTTAGCGCTTATTAAAAATAATTGTTACAGTACGCTCTCAACATAACAAAATATTGAAATATTTAAGAATAGAACAGTTGCTAGGAGGAAAATACGAATTAATGTTCATTCATTGTGCTTGAAACTTTCAGGCGATTAATCTATACCAGCACATGCTAGAAATTAGCGTACGAAAATCTTGTGAACTGTTTTAGTAAGGTAAGGAAGGAGAATAAAGGAGACATTTCCTTTTTATTGATATGATGCATATGCTTCTGTACATTTATTTATGCGTATACGCTGGTTAGTACTTTTCCAATAGCTTTGGTCCAACATAAGATTTTAGGCATTCTACAACATGTAACAAAACGGAATAAATATAGACAACTCTGATTTTTGCACGGTAAATGCTTTAGTCGCGCTTATCTACACATATTTATTCGTTCAGATTATGTTCGCTGACATTATTTTGCTTCAATCGAAACAGTCACTTACGTCCTGATGTTCCTGAAGTGGCACTTCTATCACTTTGTCGTAGATATCAGTCGTTTCACACTCCAGTCGAAGTAGTAACAAGACAACTGAACGTCGAAACTGCTATTCATTAAATGCGAAAGTATAATTTCGAAACAAACACATCCTCGTCGGAGTGTTCTGCTGTTCGTAAACTCTGTGAGGAAATTAATAAATCGATGAACGGATTATCAGTATCTGCTAACATGAATGAAGGGAAGACTAATTCACTTTTGTGAGCATGGAAAACAATCAGAACATTGTGCTGCCTGAACTGTCCAGGAAAAGTCTGTAAGTTGTTGCATGGTAGCCCTCCACAATGGATATTAGAACTGTCGGTAGAACTCGGTGATGAATTTGCTGATTTCCACAACAGTGGAGCTCGTTGAGTACTGAAACCCCCGAAGCAGAGGACAGTAGCCCATTGCAGTCAGGTCGACGCACACAGAGGCTGCTCCTCTGTGTGTTAACTTGGAGGAGCGTGTGGAGTCTCCCGGTGATGGACTGCTCCCGATCCTCACCTACCGAGACAGCCAGCTGCGTCCTTGCCCTCGAGTTCCGCTGGGGGAACCACATCCTCGTACGGTTCAATGGCCAGGAGACGCATTTCTTCCTTTACCTGCAACATAAGGTGTTCGGTCTCTGTATCAATCACGATTCGTTGAAAACTCTAGAAAGTTGTAATTGCAAATACATGTGACGCCACCTTCAAATACAGTAACCAATTAGAAACACACACCTCTTTCGATTCTGAGAGACTAGATTTAATTACAATGTGCATTCCGTAGACCTATATTGAGATGACACTTCGGAGTGCCATTAAATATTATATGTGGAGACTGACTGAAAGAAATATCCATCCCAGCATAAGCCGTAAGCGGTCAGCGGAAACACGGAAATCCTAAATCCTAGCCAAAGCAGGCATTACTTGCAGGGGTCTAAAGGTTAGCATCACTACCTGTAGATCCCAGGATTATGGATTCCGTTCCCGACCAGATGGGAAATTTTCTGTGTGTTATCATTTCCTCTCATCTTCACTGACGCGCAACGCGCCGAAGTACATGTATCAGGTGGCCGAAATACCCAAGACTGTGTCTGTCGGCCAGTGCCATACCATTATTTCATTGAGAGCGGCCCGTTAGAAACTGATTGAAAGACAAAGCTCCACAGATCGCGAATTGAATGCTTTTTTAAAGACAAGTTTTACACTACCAATAATAACATCTCCTGTCATTCACCAACGACGGAAACACGCCAAGAACTCATAGCTACGCCCAATACCATCGTCAAACAAAATGTGCCAACAACACGATACGGCAGCTGACGATTGAGATGGACGCAATATTGAATTTTTGAAATGGTATTGTAACACTATAACTCAGTGCCTCACGTATTTTTCATTTACTGAGTTTCTTGAATCTATAACCATTTTTTGTTAATGTTGTTGTTGTTGTTGTTGTTGTTGTTGTGGTCTTCAGTCCTGAGACTTGTTTGATGCAGCTCTCCATGTTGCTATATCCTGTGCAAGCTGCTTCGTCTCCCAGTACGTACTGCAGCCTACATCCTTCTGAATCTGCTTATTGTATTCAGCTCTTGGTTTCCCTCTACGATTTTTACCCTCCACGCTGCCCTCCAATACTAAATTGGTGATCCCTTGATGCCTCAGAACATGTCCTACCAACCGATCCCTTCTTCAAGTCAAGTTGTGCCACAAACTCCTCTTCTCCCCAATTCTATTCAATACCTCCTCATTAGTTATGTGATCCACCCATCTAATCTTCAGCGTTCTTCTGTAGCACTACATTTCGGAAGCATCTGTTCTCTTCCTGTCCGAACTATTTATCGTCCACGTTTCACTTCCATACATGGCTACACTCCATACAAATACTCGCAGAAACGGCTTCCTGACACTTAAATCTGCACTAGAATTAACAAATTTTTCTTCTTCAGAAACGCTTTCCTTGCCATCGCCAGTCTACATTTTATATCCTCTCTACTTCGACCATCATCAGTTATTTTTCTCCACGAATAGCAAAACTCCTTTACTACTTCAAGTGTCTCATTCCCTAATCTAACTCCCTCAGCATCACCCGAGTGAACTCGACTACATTACATTATCCTCGTTTTGCTTTTGTTGATGTTCATCTAATATCCTTCTTTCAAGACACTGTCCATTCCGTTCATCTGCTCTTCCAAGTCCTTTGCTGTCTCTGACAGAATTACAGTGTCATAGGCGAACCTTAAAATATTTATTTCTTCTCCATGGATTTTAATACCTACTCCAAATTTTTCTTTTGTTTCCTTTATTGCTTGCTCATTTTGTTAATGAATATATTAAGAAGTTTTGTCATTAATTAGTGTTTGTGAGAAAGTAATTTATGTTTATAGGATAGGTAAGAATTATTTATCGTCCGCAGCTCGTGGTCGTGCGGTAGCGTTCTCGCTTCCCGCGCCCGGGTTCCCGGGTTCGATTCCCGGCGGGGTCAGGGATTTTCTCTGCCTCGTGATGACTGGGTGTTGTGTGATGTCCTTAGGTTAGTTAGGTTTAAGTAGTTCTAAGTTCTAGGAGACTGATGACCATAGACGTTAAGTCCCATAGTGCTCAGAGCCATTTGAACCAATTATTTATCTCACATCATTACGGTAAACACGCTGACCATATCAGGGATGTTGTGATTATATAAAGTACAGAGAATATCTTTCGTGTAACAAAATGAAGTTGGCGTGAGTGCGCGCAGTCATAGAGGTGAAGGCAGAGATGTAGTTGAGAAACATCTGTGATGTGGAGCATACATGTGTTGGGCGTAAATTCTGCAGTTGGGTCTAAAATGTTTTAATACGTGCCCCTGGAAAATTATAAGTTCGCGAGCAAGTGTGTGGGTACAGTGCAGAGTGTTTCAAAAAGGACTTTACAATTTTGAAAATTCATGGAAATTAATTCATAGTACCTACAGATGTGACTGTAGCGTCAATTTGTAGGGAAATACATCACGTTTTGTCTCGCGTAGTTCTATAGTGCCGAATCGCACCAAAATGAGCGCTAGCGGTAGTTGCTTTCAAGATGGTTGCCTTCACTGGACCCGAGCGTGCGAGCTGTGTGTTTTGGTCGATGTCGGCGACAACAGTTCAGCGTAATTTCTGTATCAAGTACGCTAAATATCCTCTTGGTAGGCCTACAATTTATGAGTTGCATAAATGTTTTGTAGAAACAGGGTGCTTGGTAGGACAGGAGAAAGCATCACGTCGTCCAAGCACATCTGACGACGTCTTTGAGCAAGTGAGATAACGTTTTGCCAACAGCCCTACTAAATAAATCCTGCGTGCATCTCGCGAACTGCTAATATCACATAGTAAAGTTTGGCGTATGTTGAGAAACCGTTTGCATTTGAAGCCGTACAGATTGACGATCGTACAAGCAATAAAAGACACTGAGAAAATTGCTCGCAAGAACTTCTGTGCAGATAAGTTAAATCGATTACACGAGGATGAAAAGTTCTTGGACAAAATCATCTTTTCTGCGGAATGACCGCGTGGTTTGAGACGCCATGTCACGGATTACGCGGCCCCTCCCGCCGGAGGCTTGACTCCTTCCTCGGGCATGGGTGTGTGTCTTGTTCTCAGCCCGCATCTCGTGGTCGTGCGGTAGCGTTCTCGCTTCCCACGCCCGGGTTCCCGGGTTCGATTCCCGGCGGGGTCAGGGATTTTCTTTGCCTCGTGATGGCTGGGAGTTGTGTGCTGTCCTTAGGTTAGTTAGGTTTAAGTAGTTCTAAGTTTCTAGGGGACTGATGACCATAGATATTAAGTCCCATAGTGCTCAGAGCCATTTCAACCATTTTCATTTCTTGTTCTCAGCATAAGTTAGTTTAAGTAATGTGTAAGTCTGGGGACCGATGACTTCAGCAGTTTGGTCCCTTACGAATTCATCCACATTTCAACATCTGAACATCTTTCCAGACGGGTCGAAGTGTTTAGGGTAACATACATAACTGTAGGATTTGCGGCAGTAAAAATCCACTTCAAACATTGCAACATGTTCGTGATAGCCGTAAACTGAACTTTTCTTGTGCATTGAGCAAGTACAAAGTGAACTGCCGCTTTTTTTCCGTGAGAGAACCATCAACGGGATAGTGTACCTCGATATGTTACAACAATTATTGATACCACAGATCGATGCGGATGACCAAGAACGAACTATTTACATCACGCAAGACGGTACACCAACCCGCTACCTGTCCAGGATTTTCTCAATGACCGCCTCCAGGCCAATGGATTGGCCGTGGTGCGCCAGTTGCATGCCCCCCACGTTCCCCAGGCCTGACACCACTCGATTTTTTTTACGGGGTTTCATCAAAGTTATCGTGTTTGTACCTTCTGTGCTGGCTTCTCTACCCGAACGTACAGCAAGATTTACGCCGCCACTGAGCAAGTAACACTGCAGTGCTACAGCGAGATTGGGAAGAAATTGACCTCCGGTTCGATGTGTGCAGGATAACCAACGGAAGCCACATACGACATCTTTAGCTTAAGGTAAAAAAAGTTTGTGTGTTTCCATACAAAATAACACTAAACCCAGCTGTACATTTTCTTTCAATAAATTTATATGAATTTTAAAGATGTAAACTCCTTTTTGAAACACCCTGTATACGGTCGCAAATACATTTTCGAAGTATTGAAGAATACTGTCTGGCCCAAAAGTATTTAAGCTGATCACTAACCAAGAGGAGCCTGTTGCCAATAACAGGTCTTATAATAAGCACTACATTGCACTACAAGCATCACATCGGAAAGTAAGATCGATCTAGTGTTTTTGTAGTTGTGTAATAGGCATTCCAGCATCTTAGTAACGTTTTGGAACATTATAGTGTGATTAGGCAAAGAACAAACTTGTTGTTCACTAACCAGAGTCGCCAACCATCAGTAGCGTTCTGTCCTTCTACCATAATTTCCAAGAAAGCAAAAAAAAAAAAAAAAGACAAAGTCGAAAATAGATACATCTAGTAAATTTACAGTTAACTATCAATCGAAGCAGTAGTAACAGTAGTGGTTCGAAAATAACACGAGTATTTTACAACTACCGTAGACAGTTTAAAGTAAAAGTGACAAACAATGAGCCACTGCCCTGTAATGCACATCACTTTTTTCTCTTGTATTGTGAATATTTCTTCTCTCGAATGATATTCCAGCAATAATCTGCTAACATAGAAGGTACCCACTTCCCTTCATAGCGCCTTTCTATGGTAGAAATGTCTTTATGGAATCTTTCCCCATGTTCATCCGATACGTCACTACAACTCTCTGTGAAGTAGTCCAGATGAGAGTCCATCATATGTACCTTCAAAGACATATTGCACCCCAAATCCTGATATGCTTTGATCATATCCTTCACCATTGCTTTGTAGTTAGTAGCTTTTCTTCTTCCGAGGAAGTTTTCCGACACCATCTTGAAACAATCCCATGCGGTTTTTTCTTTATCAGCTAAACATGCTTCAAAATTTGCATCTTTCTGCAGCTCCCTGATTTGTGGGCCCACAAATACACCTTCCTTTATTTTTGCAGCTGAAAGACGGGGGAATTTGGTAGCTAGATATGCAAACCTACAGCATGTTGGATCCATGGCCTTCACGAATTGTTTCATCAGGCCAAGTTTGACGTAAAGCAGTGGAAGTAGTATATATTCAGGAGCTACCAGACTTTCATGTTGTACATTCTTTTCGCCAACTTTCCATCTTCGCCTAGGCCATTTCTTTTTCACGTAGTGAGAATTTTGGTCACGACTATCCCACTCGCAAAGAAAACAGGCATACTTTGTTTAGCCTTGTTGCATACCCAGTACCATAGCAATTACCTTGAAATCTGCACATATTTTCCATTTGTGTTCATTGTATTTTAATGAATTTAGCATCCTTCGTACGAATTCGTAATTCTCTTTTGTCAAACTAGCGTAAGCTACTGGAACAGAGGATATTTTATTTCCGTTATGGAGCAAAACATCCTTCAGACTTGTTTTCGATGCATCTATGAAAAGTCTCCACCCCTGTGAAATATAAGTGAAGTTCAGCACTTTCATCAGGCCAGCAACGTCATTGCAAAATGTCAGTGTTTCGTCAGTTGAAAAATAAGAAATAAAGGCATTTTCTCTGTTCCTGAACACACTGATTTTAGTACTTTGGTGCAGTAGATTATACTCTTGTAATCTTGAACCAAGCAGCTGCGCCTTTTGTTTACTTAGTCCTAGATCACGTACTAAATCATTTAAATCTGCCTGTGTTAACAAATGTGGCGATGACTCACTTGTGCAGTGATATAAAGAATCATCATCTGTGATTTCTTCAGTACTACTTATTTCACTGTCACTCGGAATTTGACCTCGAGCTCTTGAAGGTACTGGAAGGTTGTCGGAATGCTGCACTGGCATTCTCGCTGAAGGTAGATCTGGGTAAACAATGTGCCTCTTCGACTTTTTGTTTGTAAAAACCCTGAATTTTTGTTAGACAGAAATAACAATCAGTAACATGGTCCTTAGGCTCCCTCCACACCATGGGAGCAGCAAACAACGCCACATTCTCATTACCTTTCCACCACTGAATTAGTTTGCAGTAACATGTAGGGCAACAGAAATGTGGTGCCCATTCTTTATCTTGGTCTCCTACCTCTACTCCAAAGTAATATTTGTACGCTTTCTTTATGATTAAAGAAATTTTCTTCCTATTTCTGGCAAAAGTGAACTTCCCACAGATGTAGCAGAAGTTGTCTGGCTTATATCGACATCCACGACGACGTGGCATTTCTGCAAATTTAAAAATACCGTTTTGGTAATACACCTGTGTTAAATTAATAGTAGGGAACTAGAGGAACGCTGATGTGTAAAAACAAGCAGTCGTTTTACCTTCAGCACCAGGCTCAATCAGTTTACACACAGGAAATAAAAAATTCAACCATGCTCGGAAATATGACAGACAGTTACTTGTCAGCCAAAACACCCACTCGTTAAGACTGACACAAATTGCGGCTAACACCACTGTTGTAAACTCGATGCACCGGCCCTTGGAGGCGTGAAGCTTTACTGCCGAGGCAGCGACCGGCTGTCGCCGTTCGAGTTAATGAGATGTTTCAGGTGGTCTTAATGATATAGGTGTGGCGGGGAGTAACCTAATGATGACTGATTCTTCCCACCTGATGTTGCACAAGAAATTATCACGTTCTATCACTACTGGATTCGGCAACATACCCGTATTTGTTTATAACGTCTCTGTGTTTGCCATGAATTGTGAATATACATATATATATATATACATATTACATAAAAAGTATCCCTGACAACGCTATTTTGTTTACATATTTGAATTTCCTACGGAAAAATGGTCTAGAAGCACATATTTAATATCAGAAATAGAACCCATGTCGAACAGTGTAATCAAAGCAGTTTTAGAAATTAGTTGTATTGTGTAAGGAATATTATGTGCACACGTCTACGTAATATTATTACTGAAAAAAGTCTTTACTGCATTAACCTGAAACACAATCATTTACAAAGTAATTGTAAAGAATGAGAAACAGTTTGTGTCACGACTCAGCATATTTTCTATTAGACAGGATTATCGTGAGTTACGTAACACAATTCAGTTTTCCGTAAAGGGCTGCTAGTCATTATTATTGACGATAATTATGGTAAGTAACACCACTGAGTTATAAATAAAGGTCTTTTGTGTACATGTTACACGAGCCTGTTACAGTTCGTTAGCACGTGTTCATTTTTTCCAGTTGCTGCATTGTCTTTCCAACGCGATATTTATATAATTTCTATATATTTACTATCATTTACCACATTTAACTTCTGTCGTTTTGGAGCTGGCAACCGTTTTATTCTACAGTTTATATTATTTTGAGATAAATTCTGTCATTCACAATTATGACAAATTATACGGAAACTTTAATGTTGTCTTTTTTATTTTATTTGATTTCTTTTTTACATTTAGATCGTTTTTGTACGTATTACTAAACAGTTGTGTGATAGCGATCAGGTTGTAGCTACATGAATTCTGTCGCTGAACATTGGTCTTTGGATTCGATACTAGTCTCCGTTAACAGCGGAACTTTAGGTACACGTGTGTCAATAAAAACCTTACATACACCGTAGAGTGCAGGTAACTATGAATACCTAAGGGTGTTCTACGACGATCTTCAGGCGTCACAAAAAATCTTGCACCTGTCGATAAAAAGATGATCAAAGTTGTATTCCAGACGTTCCGTTACCCATGTGCTTTGCGTAGCACGGTGCTCGTGGGTTTGAATTACAGTTCGTAATGGACTCCTAGAGATCGAAATTATGTGTGGAGACTGCTGCGTACCTTCTACCTGTATGTCGATATAGTCCTGCTAGTTTCCACCGAGATGGAAGCGCACAATATTTTTGCATTCTCCTTGAGGTAGGTACAAGCCATGTCTTGAACGAAGCCGTCTACATCAGTAAGTCTTGAACATGGGTGATCTCTATGTTGTAAACAACAGATCTACATTGTTCTCTCTATCAAAACGTCGGTTGCATGTAAGAATGGCGGCTCTTCTGTACGCGAATCATGAGGGAAACTTTCCTTCTCGGTAACCTTCCTTGCGAAAAGAGACTTTTCCTTTCCTTTTTTTTTTTGTATGGTTTCGCAGAAGCACTACCACCTCGTAGTTGGACTTCCTAGGTGCAAAAGGTTAAGGTGTAATTTTCTGTTTATTTCAGAGTGAGACACTCCTAAGGTGTTGGTTACTTTATTACATTTTATTTAATATTGCAATCTGTACCAGCTGACTTTTACATTTCTGTCACACAACGTTACATTACTTTTTCTCCTATTTTCGTTAATAAATGTACATTACTTCCTTACGTCATTGTGATGCCTCAACGAAGGAGCGGGGAACTCTGTTGCGGTGCCACTCCCAGGGGCGACAAATCCCTCGTAGTCAACATATCTCATAGTGGCTCTTAGCGCTTCAATGGTAGCGAGCTGTTTTTGCATGGATGACACGATTACTTCACTAGTGCTCTCCAGGTGCAGTTCTTTCTGGAGTTCCTCTACGCTTGCCCATCTAGATGCTCCAACGATTAACCATAAGCATCGGTTTTGTAAGGTTTGCGGCGGTTTGAGAATGCTGTTACAGATGATTCACCAGAAGGAGCATCCATATAAGTGACGGCAGAATCGTTGCTCTTTTCCTCGCGTTCAGATGTTGACAGCAGTGGGTATAACTGGTGAAACTGGTGCATGGTCGTGTGGCGTTTTCACTGAAGATGGTCCATGGAGAGGAGTTTCCAGTCCAATACCACTCCCAGGTATTTCACCTGATTTGTCCAGGGGAGTGCGACGTTGTGCAATTTGAGATGATCTGAGTGTTCAGGCCGACGGCTCGTGATGATAATGGTGTGGGTCTTCCCTGCATTCAGGGTAACGCGATTCTCTGCTGTCCATAATTCAAGAAGTGTAAGCGGACGTTGGAGGTGCCGCATCGCTGCATCGACTCTGGCCTCTGTGGCTGCCGGTAAGGATCTCTTATCATCTGAGAATTGTGTAAGGACTACTTGTGGAAGTAACGGCAATAGAATCGGGACAGAACAGAGACTCCGGTAGTTGCCGAATGCTGGACCGCTGACCATCATTTAGAACAAAGCAGCTATTACTTTGAAGATAGCTGTTACTAATCCTTGTGTAATAGTTCGGGATGCTGAGGATGTCATGCAGTTTCGTGAGCAGCCTACTTTTCCTTACTCTATCAGATTCCTTTTCGACAATGAGAGAGGCCGCCGCTGTATAGTTCCCGTGGGTCACATTACATACTACATACTGCGTGACCCAGAGGAGCAGGAGTTCGGCCGAGAGACGTGGCTGAAAGGCAAACTTGCCTAGGTGTATCACATTCCCCTTCGGTGATTTCTGGGCAAAGTCGTCGGCGAATGATCCGTCCTAGTACTTTTAAGAGTGTTGGCAGGAAGCTGACGGGCCGATGGTTTTTCGGTTGGTGATGATCCTTACCCGGCTTTGGTAGTGGTACTGTGCGAGCAATCTTCCAGTCGGACGGGAAGTATCCTAGCAGAAAGCAACTGTTAAAAATGCGGGTTATCAACACCAGTCGTTTGTGAGGCAACTTTTACAGCCGTTCGTCTGTTATACTGTCTAGTCCGAGAGCTCAGTAGCTGCCGAGTCGTCGTATAATATCGCGGACCTCCACCGGTGTCGTTAGGAGTGGTTACGTTTGTCATGCCATTCGTCTGGTATCTTCTGCCTGGCATGTGAGCAAATCCCACGCTACGAACTATCAAAAAGTATTGTCGTGATTAACTTTCTCAAACAAAGGAATGTGTTGGTTTGGATACTTTTTGGATACTTTTCAATAAGAAAATGGTTCAAATGGCTCTGAGCACTATGGGACTTAACATCTGAGATCATCAGTCCCCTAGAACTTAGAACTACTAAAACCTAACTAACCTAAGGATGTCACACACAGCCATGCCCGAGGCAGGATTCGAACCTGCGACCGTAGAGGTCGCGCGGTTACACACTGTAGCGCGTAGAACCGCTCGGCCACCCCGGCCGGCTTCAATAAGAGTGTTGCACATTGTTTACCTGGGCTGTGTTCACAATGTGCCTCAAATGGCGCGAGACTTATCACGCTCTCATTTTGAAATGTGACAGAAGCTGCATCTCCGTTCAGAACTGCGGGTTCAACGCTCTTAAGGACGTCCTTTACACAAATGGTTGTACATAGAAATTTCTCGCTGTCAGTAGAGTACTGGAAGAATAAAATACATACAGGGTGTTAGAAAAAGTATTTCATATTTTGAGTGGTGGTAGTATGGATCGAAAATAGTGAAAAGTGTCGAGTGAAAATGGCCCCTAAAATTCGTACTTACAGAGCTGTGAGCACCTGTTCACCTACGCTGCTGTGAAACCCTTAGCTTTTACTGCAGGCTCTTTGCTACTACTAACTACATGCAGAATGCAATTAAGAAATCAGGACCAACCTCTGTTATTGTCCGTGGATACAGCATGCAGTAAACTGGAGTACAACAGTAATAATGAGGAAAAAAAACATTTATACTTTTGGAAACTTCTGCATTTATTTAGGATAACGAAACAAATCGTTAGTAATTCTGGAAAAGTAATTAAGGCAAATGAATCGTAGAATACAAAACAATTAAAAGTACGCAACACAAAACGTGAAAACCCTGCAAAAAGAAATGTATCTACAGTGGTCAAAATAAGTGTTACGTATTGCCGAAACTTTAACAGTGATTTTTTTGATCCAGAAATACGTTATGATGTCAATAAATAGATCTGTTTGTGATATTATATCAGAAAAAGTCCAAATTTAAACTGTGAGGAGGCTGTATATGCGGCCTGCGGTAACCGTATTGCATGTAAAAATGGCAGTACTTGTGCAGTATGTAATTACGAATGTTGTGTTGCTTCAGGATGCTATGCTCCGCATAGTCACTCCAGTGGAGCAGCGAATGAGTCAGGTGGATGTTGCAGCGAATGTCGCTGTGAGTCAGAGTGATATGTCTAAAATCTGGAACAAGTTCCTAGCGTAGGATCAGCCGAGAATCGTAACAGTAATGGCCGCAGAAGGAATACATCAGGTGTGCACGACCGAAAGCTGCATCTGATAGCAGGTAGAAACCCTCAACATTGCTACACGTCTACGGCAGCAGATCCAAATAGATACAGGAGTGCAGGTATCAATGGTATAGACTCCATGTCCAGGAATTAACTGGGAGGACCTCTCAGGGCGCTTTCTCTAAACCGGCGACGGAGAGGGACTCGTATAACAGGGGCACGAAACGAGTTTTTGTGGAATAGGCAGCAGTGGGACGCAACGTTCTTTTCTGGTGAGACCCTGACAAACTGATATTCGTGTGTGGAGATAACGAGGACTATGTTTACACCCTAACTGTATTGTAGAGCCCCACTCTTATCAAGGCCTTTGAGTAATGTTTATGCGACCCAGTCATGTATGGCTGCCTTAAACCCCTGTGCCAATACATGTGTGAATGACTGATGTTGCGTATCGGGAAGACATACTTGCTCGCATTGTGACTCCATTTGGTGAACATATTGGAGTGGGATTCACACCGCTGGACGACAGTTCACGCCCCCATCGTCAAAGTCTTGTAAACTACTTCGTAGTGGAGCACTGAATCAGTCGGACGGAGTAGCCTCTATACTCTCCCGATCTGAGTTGCATTGAGAATGCAGGGGATGCGGTAAAACGGGCGATTTGAAACCGTCTTGTTCCACGAGAAGCACTATAGGGTGTCCCACAGGTAGAGGTGGGCGATTGGGACAATATCCTGTAGGCTTATCTGGACAGTTTGATGAGGATTAAGCCTACCGGCATTAAAATGTGTCCCTAGTTACGAGGAGGACGAACTGGTTCATAATGTGTTACCCTACATGACAACAGAAATGACTGCAGTAGTATCTTTAAGTTTTCGTGGAAATGTGTTTTATTTTCTTACGTATATACGTGACAACAGTTTTGTCTATTAGATGCGGTATTGCCATATAGCAATATAGTAACATTTATTTTGGCACATGATCATAATGGGAAAATATCAAAGGAAAATATCTTCAAGACGTAAGGAGTAAAAGAACTGTAGTCTCAGGAAAGAGAAAAAGATGGCGAAAAATATGAACAACGAAGGAAGTTCAATAAGTAATGCAGCACGTTGTTTTGTTAAAGCGGATTGGTTTTAATAAATATTCCAATATACCAAATTACTCCCTACTCTTTTGGCCACAAAACCCCATTTTTCAACTTAATCTCCGTTCAATGAGACGGTCTTATGCCACCTTCCTGGAAAGGGACGGGGGCGGTGTAACCTCATGGTATTACTCTACTGGTCGATGTCGGAGGCAAGGTTTTGCTTCGTCAATAACTTCCCCATCATCCATGCATTGCTTCACGGTCGAAACAGATTGAAGTTGCGAGAGTCCAATGAAGTTTTGTGAGCTCCTCTCGGGTGGACAGACTTGTGTGAGGCCTTGCGTTGTCATGGAGAAGGAGAAGTGCGATTGCATTTTTGTGGCAACCAACATGCTGAAGTCGTTTCTTCAATTTCCTGAGGGTAGCATAATATACTTCAGAGTTGATCGTTGCACCGTGATGGAGAACATGATACAGAATAACTCGTTCAGAGGCCGTGGAGTCCGTCGTCAGGACTTTGTCGGCTCAGGGTGCGACTTTGAACTTCTCTTCGTTGAACATCGCAGGGGAGACAGCTGTGTGTGACGGGCACGCGCGAGATCGGACAGGTTTGCACGACCTTGTTCTGATTGGGACAAGGCCTCGCCCAACGACTCGCTGTGCTTTTGTTCACTGTCAGGTCTACATAAACATTCTGCAAGCGCCTATGGGTATCTGCGATGCTCTGGTTTTCCGCCAAAAAGAGTTCAGTGAAAGCTTTCTGTTTGGAACGCACCTACACTACAAACACAATTTTGAAGGTTGTGTAGAGTGCTGTTACCTATTGGAACCCGATGAAAGTACAGGGGCTGAAGCAAGAATATTCCACGATGTCCTACAGCAAATTCTGCATTTCCCAACCCAAACTGGTTTAGAAAAAAAATTGTTGCATTACTTACTGAACGGCCCTCGCAGTGTTAGATCAACATGAAGCAGAAAATTGGAACTGAATTATAGAAAAATGGAGAGACAGGAAAATGTGATAGGTCGTGGTCTCACCTTCTCAACTCCCCTAAGGACCCTGAGGATGTTCCTGCCAGCCAGCTTCTGCAGCTGCTCCATGGTCCAGCCCCGACTCCTGTGCAGCTCCGCCAGCAGGAAGGGATAGCGCGACACGTCCTCCAGGCCCAGGGGCGTCCTGCAAGCAGTGAGCAGTGGCAGTGCTTCGGCTATAACGCTCTGTCGGAGCACTATCACGTTTCTAATTAATTTATGCATCCACCAAGTACGACTGGGCTTTCCCTTAGACCTGTAGGGAGTTGACTTTTATATCTGCACAGTAATCAGCTGTTCATAACTATGATAATAATAATAATTATTATTATTAGTATTATTATTATTAGTATACTGTAAACAATATGCTTAAAGTAAGGGTCCCATATTCGTACAGTAGACAGGATACTAGCAATTATTATTATTATCATTATCATCAGTAGTAGTATACTATAAACAGGATGCTTAAAAAATGTGTCCCATATTCTTAAAGTAGACAGTATTGGCCAATACTAGAGAATGCTAGAAGTAAACTTGTTATCAGTGAGATACAAGAAATAGCATATAAATTAATGACACATCTCAGCAAAGAAAACAGAGACATTGTAAATCTCAATGTAATACAACCATGAGACTGGATTACACATTATGAAGAACAATGGTAAAATCCAGAAATCAAAGAAGCAGATGAAGAACGACTGCAAGGAATAGACTACGCTGGACTGACGGAATTGAAGACAAATTAAAAAAACACACGACGAAAACCGAAAATTGCCGGGAATAAAGGGAATAAACGCCTAACTGATTTAACACGGAGGGATTATCTTACAATTAAAAATATTACATCTCTTTAACATGTGCTGCGTAGACTATGAGATACCGGAGGAACAGAAAATAACAAATATCATTTCAGTATATAAGAAAGATGAAAGAAGTAATACTTGCAGCTAGGCATAAGTATTCTGAATAGTGCTTACAAAAGCTATTGCAATTATAATAGTAAACGAAAGATTGCGAAATACATCGGATGTAATTTGAATGGAGGAACAAGCAGGTTTTCGAAAGGGAAGCTCATGCATAGGTTATGTTTTTGCACTGAAAAAGATAATTGAAAAGAGACGACAATTTTATCTGGAAACTCAGATATCATTGTGGATTACGGAAAAGTATTTGATGGAATTCACAAAGAGAAGTTATGCGCAAGAGAGGGAAAGAGCGGAATTCCAAAACATCTGATTCAAGTTGCTAAAATCGTACATACAAACACCAGATTTAGAACTGACACAGGGATAGAGATAGCACCAGAAATACATATCAAGGAGTAAAGCGAGGGTGTAGCTTATCACCAATGTTATTCAGTATTTATATAGACGACATCATCAGGTAATCGAAAAGAGATAGAACACAATAAGGCATAAACACTAGGAGGAAATATTAACACGATATTATTCGCGGATGATCAAATTATCATACAAGATAGCAAAGATGAATCACAAATCCCCTTATACAAAACCAAATGGAGTAAATATAAGCTACAGTCTGACTCTATAAATGTAAACAGATATTCATCCAGTACAAATAAAAATAGTCCTTCATAATAATAAACCAGTGGAACAGGTAACCCATTTCAAGTGTGTAGGATGTGACATATCAAATGATCAAGATATGGATACACAGAAAAGAAACTAACACTTACCAGTCTATGTGCGGCACAATAACAAGAACACTTAAAGGTAAAACAATGAAAGAGATACAACTGAAATTTTGTTAAGTCCATGGCAATTCCTGCTGTACTGTATGACGTAGAAAGTTGGATGCCGAGAAAGATAAATTTATAGCAACTAGAAGCATCGGCAATGAAATTTCTGAGATCTGTGAAAAGCTGTACTAGGAAAAACAAATTTAGAAATGAAGTAATGAGGGGAGAATTAGAATTCAACCAACTACTCAAAAGGCAATCTAAAACAGAGGAAAACGAAGAAAACATATACTTCAATTGTCGCCACAAAGACTTCCCATACCAGCAATGGATTAGGAAAACAATGGAGTAAGAGAAGTGTGGGATGACCGAGGACGAGATGATGACAGCGGAACATGGCTTAGGCCCAACCTGGAGTGGCAGAAGAAGATTAGAAACAGCCCTGTAAGCATGCGATTGGAAACAAGCACTGTTCCACAAAGAAACCGCTCTGTCCTTTGATATCATATGTTGTGCTCCAATAACCATTTGACTGGACGTCAAATCCGAATATACCTCTTTCTTTTCTCCTATCGCCACTGTTAATTAACTTATATATTAGGTACTGATATACAATGGTGAACCAAAACATAATGAAGACCGGCATAACGTCGTGTAGGTCCATATTTGGGACGAAATTCAGCAGCAATTCGGCGTGGTACTGATTCAATAGGTACTTGGTAGGTTACTCGTGGTATGTGGCACCAGATGTTAGCCACAGACCACAAAATTCCCGCAAAGTACCAGCCGCTGCCTTACGGCCGCACAGCTGCCAACCTATAACGTCCCAAATGTGTTTTATCGGGTTCAGTTTATCCAAAACTGTTGTCGGAGGCATCAGTGTAAGTTCATTATTATGCTCCTACGGTACAGTTTTGGCCTTGTGAGACCAACAGTTATCCTTATGGAATATGCAGTCGTAGTGGCTTCGACTACTAACTTCACAAAACTGCCACCACTGGCAATCACTCTTAGTGGGTCGTGTTTCGAGCAGCCGTTTGCCTGTGTGAAGGCGTATCCGGAAACAACAATCGCCCTGGTGTAGCCAGGAACGTGATTCATCCGAACAGGCGACGCGTCTCCGACGTTCAGTGTCGATGATTCCGCGCTCTCTGCAGTCGTAATTGACGATGTGGGGACAGGTACTATTCATATGCTGCAGAGACCCTTATTCAACAATGAGAGCAGTTACAGTGAGGTCCGAAACATTGCTACCTGTACCATTATTGTACTCTAGCGTCAGGTCTTCCACAAATTGTTGTCAATCCCGATTTACAGAACTCCACATTCTTTGAGGAGGTGTGGACATCCAACATCCATTCAACATCTTGATGCTTACTCGTGGCTTCAACGATATTCTACAACTAGCTCGAGCTAGTACCACGTAGAAAACAGCAGGCCACCTTCATCGTTCCAAAAATGTTTGTTCTCTGTAGTAATATCCTCTTTTTGAAACTCTCTTGTATCAGCAAAATCCCCATTTTCGGCCTTTGCTCCACTCATATGCTATCCTTGCCGTATCACGTGCATGAAAGGCCGTCACGCGATATTCAGCCTCACGGTGGGTAGTAGTTATTACGCTGTGGACTGTCATTGACCCACTGAGTGATAACCAATGAATCAACCAATAACCAACTAACGGCAGGACGGGACCGATCATGAAGAGCATATGGGATAAAAAAAGCATCATACTTTTTGAAGACTAGCGGCAATTTATGCAGAAAAAATAGTAATTCATTTATTTTCGCCAGCTAATTACCAGCCTAAGATCGATATTGTAGCTGTTTTGATATCGGTACGCTCGCTCCTTCCTCGGAAGACTTGTCAGTGTTTAACGTCTGACTATTTCTGTGGCATGACTGAATAAAACCTTATCACGTTTCAAGCCACGTCCTTCCGAATAAAACTCAAGTTTTCGTAAACTTTCTTCACCATAGTTACCAGAAATAAAAACTTGCCTGTGGAGCCCGCACGATATTGCGGTGAGATAATATTAGCGCGGCACAGCTGTTGAAAGAACGAGATTATTCGAAATGATAACCGAAGAAATTTTATTCACACCAGGTCAAAGTAGATTTAAGTGTCAGGAAGTCATTTCTGAAAGTATTTGTATGGAGTGTAGCCATGTATGGAAGTGAAACATGGAAGATAAATAGTTTGGACAAGAAGAGAATAGAAGCTTTCGAAATGTGGTGCTACAGAAGAATACTGAAGATTAGATGGGTATATCACATAACTAATGAGGAAGTATTGAATAGGATTGGGGAGAAGAGAAGTTTGTGGCATAACTTGACCAGAGGAAGGGATCGATTGGTAGGACATGTTCTGAGGCATCAAGGGATGACCAATTTAGTATTGGAGGGCAGCGTGGAGGGTAAAAATCGTAGGGGGAGACCAAGAGATGAATACACTAAGCAGATTCAGAAGGATGTAGGTTGCAGTAGGTACTGGGAGATGAAGAAGCTTGCACAGGATAGAGTAGCATGGAGAGCTGCATCAAACCAGTCTCAGGACTGAAGACCACAACAACAACAACAACAGGTCAAAGATATAGAACTACAATTACGCACTTGCTTGTCGCACAATATGTATTAGTACTTCTCTGTCGTAAGGACTTCCACTGTTTAACAAAGGTTTTCACGTCGTGGTCGTCGATTTGCTTTGTATGAAGATTTGCACGCCAATGCACAATCACGTTCTGTAGACAACCGGAAACGTTCCTCCATGAAGGCATTGACTGTCCTGTCTCTCAGTGGGAAAAAAAGTATTAACAGTTATGACGATTACTTTTGAAACAATTAACACTTTACCTTTTTAGATCTGTTTCGTTCTTATTTGACTGCCTGTTTTAGCTTCTTTATTGCATTCCACAAGCAACAAGTGATGCGGAAATTAGAACGAGCAGATTCTACTCAATAAAAGAAATTAGCTAGTGTTAGATGTTGATTAGGAAATGTAAATGATGTTCCTGATAATTCACATCCGGAGCATAGCAGAAGTTGGAAGTGATGCTTGGAAATACGGGGGAGACAAGAAATAGAGAATTTTATATATTGTACTGTAGAGCGTTGTTAAAAAATTATTTCGAGAGGCTCATGTGAAGCATCTCTGGAAACCGATTACCAGAAGAAACAAGAGTTTGGAGCGACATTCGCTGGGGTATCCAGAAAAATGGCATTGGGAAGGGCTGTGGTAGAGAAAAGTGCTGGGAAAGACTAGAGTATGGAAAACTAGTTATAGAAGACATTGGTTGAAATAGACAGACACGAAGATTTTGGTAAAAGACAGGACAAGATGGAAACCAATATGAAACAATGTTAGGAAAGGAGGTAGAGAGGAAGGGTTTTCCTTTGGCAGTGCTGAAACAGGAAGTCACAGACGCAGCGGTCACAGATAATTACTGCAGTTTAACTGACAGAGAAAATTCTCTGAGTTACTTGGTTTCAACTGGAGACTGTAGCAACTGAAATTACACTAACGAAGTTGATAAGAAAGAATAATTAGTGTCGTATCTACAATTTCCTTTCAACTGCATTAAACTCAATAGCAATTACCTGTTAAATGTTGGGGCTCCGGGAGACTTGCTGGGGGGTGGGGGGGCGGAGGGAGGAAAGGGTGGTGGTAGCAGAACCTTGTGACTGGACAGACCGGATGACTTTCTCTCTGGAGCAACAAGGAAGATTGTTCCAACTTCTGATCGTTCACTTGCTATCTGGAATTGAAGACAATAAAGGGAGGAATCAACGACAAGGTCTTAGACTTGGACCACAATGTAGGATTGGGAAAAGACTTGGAAGAATGTTGGCCACGGCTTTTTAGAAGGAACCAATGTATTAAGCGATTGTGCACCACGTGCAACCTAAAACTGTATGGCTTGAAAAGGGTTTGTACTGCCATCCACCCAAACACGAGTCTACTCTCTTAACCTTGCGTCACCTCGCTCGACAGACTGAGTACCGGTAGCTTATTTGATATGACTTGTTGAATCTTTGAAGTATATATGTGTTTTCCGTGGCATGCTGAAGCCACAATGCTTACGCAATAATGTTATGATATTTATTGCAGTTTTTTGTCACTTCTGGGAGGTGTCCTGTAGGTGGGCGTATGTAGTAGGTTCTTTTTGTGGCGGCGTTCGTAGCGACAAACACTTCGCTGTAGAAACGGCTTACGAAGTCACCGCCACACTTTTAATAGCGGGCCGACCGGTCCGCTGGAACAGTGAACAGAAAGATGAAAACCCAAACACTCTGATTAAATAAGAGTCGGTACTTATCTTTATTAACGAAGATACAGAAACACAGTAGTGAACTCCGTGTCTACAGAAATCTGTCTAGTTCGAGTCGGAGCGGCTAGGTCAGCGTCGGCTGACGACAAACAACAACTCTGCTGCGATGAACACACAACTGACTAGCAAGTACACAAATCGGTGCCGAGTATACAACTGAGCGGCGAATACAGAACTGTCCTAGCGCTCGCGACTCCAGCGCTTAAGAAGCCAGAAGCCAGCGGTGGCGCGCGCAGACTTGCGACGATTTCCTGTATCGCTGGCGCTGCTTATGCGGACGGCGTCCGGACTTTGATGCTGCCAACCTTTTGGCAGCGGGCTCGGTTGGCATTACTGGCTAGGATATAACAGTTCTTCGTCATCGTGTCGTCCTATATTATTAGCAGTGACTACATCCATAGTAGATCTTTAAAGACACCACCGGTGGCATGAATTACTCACTCCTTCCAAGGTGACTTGTTCCCCATCTCTAATCACACCTATAGTGAAAGTAGCACAACTGAGTCCTCATCCTAGCATCTCCTAACTTCCGTGGACGTATCTCTACGGACCTCCTGGGGTCAATTGTTAGTGGCCACTTACCCAACCAGCTAGCTATCCACTACTCATCACCTCTCTTCTATTTACCCCATCTCAACATCCTCCTCAAACTTAACCAAGACTACTCTCGCGCCAACTGGAATGCCTTCTGCAAATCCATCGATACTCATATGGAAAGCTAGCCGCGAAACATCCGCCAGCCGCGGTGGTCGAGCGGTTCTAGGCGCTTCAGTCCGGAACCACGCGGCTGCTACGGTCGCGCAGGTTCGAATCCTGCCTCGGGCATGGATGTGTGTGATGTCCTTAGGTTAGTTAGGTTTAAGTAGTTCTAAGCCTAGGGGATTTATGACTTCAGATGTTACGCCCCATGGTCCTTAGAGCCAAGTGAACCATTTTTTTGCAAAACACCAAACTGGCGATATACCTCGTGCAGCGTCATTCCTGCAGCAGGCCTCCTCAGAGCCTACAGCCCTACTGAACACATTTATCCAGACTGCTCTACACTTTCTCCACAAGCTCTACTGCTCCTACGTGACTCCTGTCGCGTCTACCGCTTGTTCCTGTGGTACAGACTCATGACCGCCTTACACTCAACCGCCACCGGCAGTTACAGAGACGTCTCGGAAACTGACTCAAGGCCAAAAAACACCGATTTGGCGCAAAACATGCACAAAACAAACACTCCCTAATAACTACTCTGAGTACCGGAAAGCTTTTCATTGACTCACAGACAGCAACTCCATTCCTCATTCTCCACTTCTACACAATAACAAACCCTACCTGACGCCCTGAGCAAATCTGATCACGATGAATTCTATCTGACACCACTATACCACTACTTGCTCCCAGATTATATCCCACCACAGACAGATCTAACTACATCCATTAAAAAAATATGGCATAAAACAACACTGCTCCCGGTCACAACTACAGGCTAGTATCCTGAGCTTCAGAAAACCTCCAGGATCCTACCCGAACAGATCCCCTAGCAATACTTCCTCCAACCGATCCATAGCCTCAGCTCAGTATTTAGCAAGTCTACCAATCCATTGTCTCCCGGCACTTTCATAAACATCTGAACCAGCACCTAGCCATTTCTGTGAACCAGTCAGGCTTCTGTCGTAATTCCCATACCTCAAAAATCTCCTAACCCTTCGCCTTAACAACAGAAAATCCTCAGTTTTCGAACCCTTTAAACTCTAAATAGCCTATGGCCGTTTGTCTCATCTTTAGACTCCAGACATATGCATTAACACCTGACTATGTTCGCGAAATGGTTTCCTTACTGTTTAAGCTACTATTGTTTGTCACTATTAACAATAGCTACAATTATTGTAGCTTGTATCCTATTGTGGGTGTGCCACAACGTTCTATCCTCTCTCCTCTCCTCTATCTTGTCAACACTGCTGATAAGACAAAGCCACTCACCCCAGACCACCTCCTTTGTATGCTGATGACACTGCAGTCCTAGCCCTCTACCTCATATGCTGCGAACACCAATAATTCCGCCGACTTCATCTTAAACAGTTTTCCTTCCGATGTAAGCAACTGACGATAAAACTTTCGAAAACGCTACAAAAGATAATAGGACTAACCACCTGAAGCTTCCGTACCTACTGGTTTTACTTCACCTTTTACAACCATTCTATTCAGTTAAATAACGCAATAAAATATTTTCCACCAATCCTCGACCGGTAACTAACAAGGAAACCTCGTCCTGTGCCTGAGTTGCCTGTATATCCACTCAACCCAGGTTCTATCATTACCTCTAAACGCTTGAGTGCCAAGCACTGCGTTTTACTGTACTTTCTGCATCCGTTTCCCTTCCCCCACGCGTATTCTGTACAGTCACAGTTTCCCACCACTTGTAAACCACAGCGAACACCACCACGTTTCTTAAATTATCCACAAACCACATTACTATGATCCCATTGTTTCCTCCCCTGTCACCAATTTCAGTGTGCTGACAACTGTACCAACACGTGCCCACCGCCCCTACTATCATATCTGAAAGTCACTTCAACCGTCTTCTTCCCCAGACAACGAAAACTGCGCCGCTATTTATCTGAACTATCAACTATAATGCTACAGACGAATGTTGAAAATTTGGTGGACTGATGAGGTATGGAATGAGGAGGTTCCGTGAAGAATCGGAAGAGGAAAATAAGATGTTAAAACACTGACAAGAACTAGGGACAAGGTTATAAGACATCTGTTAAGTCATGAGGTAATAACTTCCACGGTACTAGAGGGAGCTGCAGATGGCAAAAACCGTGGAGAAAGACAGAGACTGGAATACATCCAGCAAATAATTGAGGACGTGGGCTGCAAGTGCTACTCTGAGAGGAAGAGGTTGGCACAGGAGAGAAATTCGTGGCCGGCTGGATCAAACTAGTCAGAAGACTGGTGACACAGGAAAAAAAGAATCAGCTATAACTATCTCTTCCATCCCACTCAACATCACAGCTTGCCTCTTCACCTTCCATCTTTCCTCACCTCTTCTCCCTTCGCTATTACAGCCAAGCACCAGACTCCTTGTCTCTTTCTCCCCACTATCCACTCCCAAAATCTGCCTTGGTTTGCACGGATATTGCCCCAGGAACCTTTACATTTATACCACCATTCCTCAACACTACATGACATATTCTCCTTCCTAATACTTTTTTCCTTTTTTCCAGTGCAAGTCCTTCAGCTTTTTAGTGAAAGTGCAGAGTTTATTTGTAAAATAACGTCACCGTTGCTGCAAAATATATATATATATATAGACTATAAAACATATGTACAATTTGCAACGATTATTATTTTTAATCTATATTATTGTTTTTATAGCCTTTGGATGAAGAGCATAACTCTGTACTACAGATAGCCCGCCTAGCGCCACTTTGGGACGAGTAGTATGAAATACCAATTAAAAAAGAAAAGTCGTCATCGTGTGGCTACTAGTAAGCCCGTTTATCAGAAATGCAGCGTGTTAAAAAAATGTCCATCCGATTTCGCAAGACTATATCATCTACAAGAATAAAAATAGAAATCTGGGAGGGGGGGGGGGGGGGGGAATTTTAACTTACTCATGAATCTAAAAGATCTCTTAGCACCAGCTGTAAGTTGCGGCTTCATTTGATTGGGCGCAGGGATCTGTCTGATGCTTGTAGCTGGCTCGCTCGTCCACTAGCCATTACTGCACAATTACGATAATCTGCTGGAAATTTCATTTTTCAACAGAATCGAGAGCTACCGGACTGGCGCCTGGATCTAGTAGGGTGTCTTAACAATGATTTGCTTTAACGATGGAGAGGCTGCAATAAGCATATGTGTCTTGCATTTCACCACTGGCCACCAACGTCTTCTGATCCTTTTTTTTTTTTCTTTTTTTGACTTTCTGAAAGTTCCCGTATATGAACCTGCCTTTCTAACAGCTTTGCTTGGACTGTAAGATCACATATCAACAGCAGTAATTGCAGTAAACCCAGAAGCTTTCTCAGAAGTAAGGGACGAGTTTGATATCGTCTGGATGTCTTTACAGCCGATGGAGGCCGTATTAACTATTGGTAAAACATAAATGAATGCTTTTAATCCAAATGTAAATGTAAAAAGTAGCCGAAAGCTATATATGGATGCCTGTTTGTAAAATCCGATGGTTGTTTATAAAATAAAAACTGTGTAGTGTTGTGTGTAAGTTAACACCTACCACAAATTTCTTTATTCACGTAGATGATATTGTCGTGTGAAAGAGGATGAGGCGTTTTGAAACACCTTGTACTATGTGAATTAATTGTAACATCCTCCCTCCCCCTGCCAGCAGAGAATTTCCAATATAGAACGGTGCTTTCAATTGTACAATTACTGACCACAAAATTCTAATAGTACTTTGGCGCCCTTGTGAAGGAAAAGTTCATACAGCTTCATTTAATTAAAGTACCTACACCTGGGTTTCAGGCAAGATACCCCATTTCTTTAGATACTGAGGTGGTATTCTAACACCGTTGGAGAGCCTCTGCAGTGTTGTTCGAGTTTTGGGGGAACACCAAGTGGGCTGAACTGTGAGTGGGAAGTTGGATTGAGGAGGGAGATGTGCTAGGATGGTCTCTGCACTAGTGCAAAGCCACTGTGCCACGGTGGCATAGTGGTTAGCGCATCTGCCTGGTTAGGAGGAGACCTGGATTCGAGCCCTTGATATAAAATTTCAATCGTCGCTTCAGTCTGCATGTATACATTATAGATATTTGAAACCTGAAAAGGCCTCTAGGGATCATTTAGTTTCATTTGATCCACTATCTTTGCCTGAAATTGACACTATTTTGCAGGAGGAATGGTTGAAGATCCCCTTGGAAACCATGCAGGACGTGTATTTATCCATTCCGAGACGAGTGGAAAGTGTTTTGAGAGACACCGGTTTTCCTGCCCCCTATAAGACATGGTGCAGTGTCGTGCTTTTGGTGTTCCCACATTGTCGTCCACCCCCTGTAGACCCATAGGCTACTGAAAATCATTTTCAAATTGCAACTTTAACATCAATAGAGATTCATATCCACTTCTTTAGGTGATGTGTTAAACTCAATTAGGAGAGCCTTGTTACTCGTTACAAATTTATTTTACTGCGATAAACTATGTTATCGTAAAGTTATCTGCTTGTTGCTGTCCGCTTAGCGCGACAGCCATCAATTGAATACCTGCCGCCAAAAACGTTGTAACCCTCAGAATACAAATTGTACAGGAGGCGCGAAAAACCATTACGTATGCAACAGGCTTACGAACGGCAGAAATAGCATTCACAATCACTTGAAATGAGTCCATTACTGATTAATTTGTACAAGTTGTGGCAGTACGTGACCTGAAAAGCAAGATATTACATATTTTCGTCCGGCATCCATGCAAAAACGTTGTAACTCTAACGTGAGTAGCACACTTTTGTGGGTTACAACGTTTATACCACTGGTATTATTTAACCTCTAATACTGTTTGTTGGTTTTATTCTGATTAGGAGTAAATACCATTCGCATTATACAATATCGGAACTTCTGGGTGTTTGACTGAAGGTGGAAATATTGTTACAAAAGAAGGGTTTGCAGTGACAAAGGTTCACATTTTCATTTCACAAGAATATAACGAAACAGAATCGATACTGCACGCGCAATTTAAACGGAACATTATTAATAGTTCCCACTGTGTGACACGATTATTCACGGCACAGAAGACGTATTGTTGCAAACGTACGTTTTGCGTGACTGACCATGACACTGTCACTTTACTTTATCTTTAGGTTCTCATAAAACTTTCAGGAATATATCTACACATGTCTAGTAGATTAGCTTTCTTTTCCTCAGAGACAGGCAATGGCTCACTATAAAGTCTAGGTAGGTCATTCAAGCTAAACGCCACCGGCGGAACTGTAGTACTATTTTTTACCCCTGGAGCCTTTTGTTAAGTTTGCTGAGTACCAAGGCTGGAAGTAGTTATGGCTCTTGCGGCATTTAAGTACTGTTGAGGAGTCTGAAGATATCTTCACCCAAACATAATCCGTTATTTTGCATTTTGGATCTTTGCGGGCGTACTTTTCAATATCGCTTAAATCAATAATATCGTCCTGCTCCATGTAACAAACCAGAAACTAGTTGTTTGGTCGTGCAGTAGCTATTACCTGAACCGATTCAGATGGTTCATACACAGAGTAGATTTTCTTATTTCTCTCAATTAATGTGAAATCCCTGTCACAAGGCAAAATGCTGTCTCCTGTAATAAGAAACTTTTGCTCCACAGAGGTGAAATACAGGGTTATTACAAATGATTGAAGCGATTTCACAGCTCTACAATAACTTTATTATTCGAGATATTTTCAAAATGCTTTGCACACACATACAAAAACTCAAAAAATTTTTTAGGCATTCACAAATGTTCGATATGTGCCCCTTTAGTGATTCGGCAGAGATCAAGCCGATAATCAAGTTCCTCCCACACTCGGCGCAAAATGTCCCCATCAATGAGTTCGAAAGCATCGTTGATGCGAGCTCGCAGTTCTGGCACGTTTCTTGGTAGAGGAGGTTTAAACACTGAATCTTTCACATAACCCCACAGAAAGAAATCGCATGGGGTTAAGTCGGGAGAGCGTGGAGGCAATGACATGAATTGCAGATCATGTTCTCCACCACGACCGATCCATCGGTTTTCCAATCTCCTGTTTAAGAAATGCCGAACATCATGATGGAAGTGCGGTGGAGCACCATCCTGTTGAAAGATGAAGTCGGCGCTGTCGGTCTCCAGTTGAGAGCCAATTTTCCGCGGGCTACGCGTGAAACTTGCCCGCACGCGTTCAACCGTTTCTTCGCTCACTGCAGGCCGACCCGTTGATATCCCCTTACAGAGGCATCCAGAAGCTTTAAACTGCGCATACCATCGCCGAATGGAGTTAGCAGTTGGTGGATCTTTGTTTAACTTCGTCCTGAAGTGTCGTTGCACTGTTATGACTGACTGATGTGAGCGCATTTCAAGCACGACATACGCCATTTTGTCTCACTGCGCTCTCGAGCGCTCTGACGGCAGAAACCTGAAGTGCGGCTTCAACCGAACAAAACTTTATGAGTTTTTCTACGTATCTGTAGTGTGTCGCGACCATATGTCAATGAATGGAGCTACAGTGAATTTATGAAATCGCTTCAATCATTTGTAATAGCCCTGTACTTCATGTTCAGAAGATATTGACACAAAACAATAGTTTTCCAGTTATTGTTCTGTCCTGTACATCGATCGGACCACTAAAGTTCTTTCTTCACATGGGTTTAGTACTGAAAATGCAGATGTTACGTACTTCAGAAAGCACGAAGTAATTTCCGCTGACCCCGCTTAGCAACAGTTTCAGGCCGTACACACATCCATACCTAATTGTCACCTACGTTATGTATTGCCTGATTGTAGGTTGATAGCTGACGCTGATAGAAAACCACATAATGGGTAAGGGTAGGACGATACAGCACCTGTTGGAGGTCTGTTCATATCACAACATAGGTTTCGTTTGCTTTAGCTTTTGCTGTATCCTTCTCCAGCATTGAATACGATGCTTCCACATGTAAATGGTGCAGTTTGCTTTCTTCGTCGATTTTCTTTCTCTCTGTTTCATTTTTACTGTTAACTAACTGCAGGAACAGTCTGTCACAATACCCACAGGAATACGCTCGTTTTACTCCAAAGCTAAAATTATATTGTCCCCTGAAAATATCTCTGAAATCTCTTTCACTGCACTGTACTGTCGGATTATCTTCTTTAAAGAGTCGGAAAAGTTTAGAAATGTTCAAATCGAATCTCAGGCAGAGCTTTTCATTTTTATGTCTTGAGTAGTGGCTTTCTTGTTTTGGTAGCTTGTCAATGTGGTTTCTTATCACGTCCTTCAAGCTGTCCTGCAGCTTATTTGGACGATTCACATGCTTACACTTTCTGTCTTCTAACGGCACGCCACATTTCATCTTTCCTTGGAGCATTTGCACACGTCTAGCTGTAATCCTATATACCATGTACAACGTTTTTTGACATACCTGAATTTTTTCTGCTCCTCTTGTTAAAAAATTTTTGAATGTGCAGTGTCTGCGCCAAATGGTCTCCTCAGTTTCCCTACGTTCGATGTCTACTATTTCAATGCGCGACGAAGCCAAATGTCTGGTTTGTGCATTATAGTCTAAATCGTAGAATTATTGAAACAGCTCTCTGTTGTCTTCCATTTTTAGTGCTTTACACTGGTATCTGCATTTGCAGGTAACAATCTATAAAGGGAGCACGACGTATTTGCAGATAACAATCTATAAAGTGAGCACGACGTAATGATCAGTACAGTTAACCACATTAACGTCAAGGGTAAAGGCTATGACAGCGCGTTACAATATAATGTTTGCGAATAACGTATGGAATCTCCCATTTCACAGAAATATTGTGTTAGATTGTCATACAACGTTTATGGACCTACCTGTTAAGCAGTGATTTTCCCAGGTACTAGTTTGCTATTGTGGGCCAAAAATGGTTGCCCCGAATTCCGTTTGTGTTTCTTCGCATTTCTCTTCCAGTCACTATACTTAATTCTCTGTTTCCGACCCCTGTTTATATCTTCGCACTTGCTCTGACTTGACGTCACACAACGTTCCTGCTCCATGCTTACAACGTTTCTGCATCCGAGCGCCTCGCGACGAATAGGAAACAAACGAAAAATGGCGCTTAATGTACATGTTTGCCAACATAACTTCATACACGCCTTTCTCTTGGCATATACAGCGTTTATACGTTGAAAGGGTCCTGTAGCCACCTTTCATTAGTCCGGTAGCCCATTTTCACTAGCATTTCTCTTTCCTTTCCTTTTTTATCTTTTATCATAACTCTCATAGTGGTGTGATTGAAGGAATGTGGTTGTGTGTCACGCTGCTAGACGGTGGCGTAGTCTGCTGCAGAAAGTCTGCGATAGTGATACAGATTCAGCAGCAGTTGTACAGAGTAACCAACTCTCGTAGTGGTCAAGTAGGCAAAGAGGTTTGCGCTACTGGTGAGAAATCCACCTGCGTTAGGTTGGTGGCGGAAATGGCATCTTTGGGTTTTCCGCGCCACGCGGAGCGTGGAGGAGGTTGGAGAGGAAAAAGGGAGGAGTCTGCCGCCGGTACGGGAAGCGTCTACAGCTGTGCTCCAGTCGAAGAAGGGTGAGTTAGACTGACCGCGTGGCGCGCTGTTACTTGGCGAGGGGAGAGCTGTTAGCCTTTGGTCTCGCTTTTCAGCTCTGAAAAATTGCTTTGCCCTGTCGCAGCAAGGAATGCAAAACTTTGGCAGATTTTTCTTTTAGTAAATTTCCACCAGATGAGCACCACACAAAGGTGTCGATAAGAAGTGAGCACTCGCTTCTGTATAAATGTCTGTCTGCCTTCAGCTGTGCCTGTATAAGCTTTCATCTTTCTAAATATTTATAGCTTTGCCTTCTCGTAAATTTTCCTTGCTTTATGTAACTTTCGTCCGTGGGGAGCCGACCACGTGGTTGAACATTAGAGTTCTTGGGCTACCGTCATCACTAACTGTCCGGTCTCATGTTTAAATTGCGTCTCCACAAACCACATGGGCACGTGGGTGCACTGCGAAACCTGTACCGTTTCACGAGTTATTGCGATCAGTTATCAGGCAACAACAGTTGTATGAATGATTCACACCAATGATTTTAGGTGTAGATTATAACGGTGTATGTATCGATGCTTTTCTTTAATGTTTTAGGAATTAATGTTATCAGGAATTTTTTACATGCCTCACATCCATATCTTAGGAATAAATGACTTTATATACAATATCCTCTTGCATTCCGAGGTTACGTTTTTGCACCGAAGCCACTCACCTCGTGGCTTTCCTGTCAGAACATCCAACGCGTTTCCTTACGCACAGGTCCAGTGATTAGTTTCCCCTTTTATTTTAAAACATATGCTTTAGATTAAGTCTTATTTTCAGGTGTGTTGCTGGGAGCTGATCTTCTGCACAGTGTTCATGCATGTACTATTTTATTTTAAATAGTTGATTCTCATGGACAGTGCACGAGAAATACTATTAATTACATCGCATCCCCTATGAGCGATATCACGACGTACGTTTTTTTATGAGTTTTTGGTCTGTGATCAAATTAATTTATTCTCCTGCTCGGCCAAACCTTTGATTAGTTGTATGGTTAGAGTCGGTGGCGACCCTAATCTTCTCACGTTAATTTCACAATCAATAAGCATTTCCATTCCCACTCTCAACGTAATAGCCCGTAGAAACAGGTTAGTTACAAAGTGACAAACCGGTTTCTTAGAAAAGTGAGGGATACAACGTTTTTGCCGACAGGTATTCAATTTCGTGAAGATTAGTGTCCAAGTGCGTGTTAGTAAGCACTTGGCTCTCCACTGTGGCTCTACAAAAGCGAATCGTCGGTAACAACGTTATTCAGTGCGCACTGTGGACGAACGGCTACGATAAAATGTACTGTCAGCACGCGGTGGGGCGTGGTGACAGCATGCCGCTATCGCGTGGCGAGCATCCCCTGGGAGACATTGGCAGCGCCGCAGGCTAACGTATGGCCGAAGTGCGCGGTGATGACGCGGCGGCGCCGGGCTGGCCGTGTTTGGGGTTTGTTACCCACCTGTTGATGCCGTCGTAGCCGGCGCCCAGGCCCACGTGGTCGTCCCCCGCCACGTCGCGGATGTGCGTCAGGTGACCTGCGGGCACACAGCAAGCAGACCGCGCAGTCAGCAGGGCGGGGAACACACTCGAGGAAATGGATTTTGGTTCAGATACTTCAAATGACTATGAGCACTATGAGGCTTAACATCTGAGGTCATCAGTCCCCGAGAACTTAGAACTAATTAAACCTAACTAACCTAAGCACATCACACAAATCCATGCCCGAGGCAGGACTCGAAAGTGCGACAGTAGCGGTCGCGCGGTTCCAGACTGAAGCGCCTAGAACCGCTCGGCTGCTCCGGCCGGCTCACATATTGGACTTATTATCTGAGGTCGTCAGTCTCCTAGAACTTAGAACTACTTAAACCTAACTAACCTAAAGACATCACAGACATTCATGCCCGAGGCAGGATTCGAACCTGAGAACGTAGCAGCAGCGCGGTTCTGGACTGAAGCGCCGAGAACCGCTCGGCCACCGTGGCGGACATAGATTTGGGAAAAACACAATAAGCGAGGGGAAGCTTTTATAAAAAACTTTCGTTACTTTGGATTTTTGTTGGTAAAAACACAGCCATTTAAAAATTATTTTTTTAATGTTAGCGAACACAGATAAATGTTCAGTACACAATTATTTTACAGATGTAAGTGGCAAGTCACCCACAGTACTTACCGCTTTTATTTCGCGACCGGTTCCATATATCGAAAGAGATTTTCAGCAAATGACAGTACGCAAAAGGGCGCTTACTTTACTCAACTCTTGTACCAACAGAGATACTGATGATGGTGAGGTCCCATACTCCGAGGAGAGTAGGCAACGATGCGGGAGATCCGCACCGCTGACTAGGCAAGGTCGTAGTGGAGGTGGTTTGCCATTGCCTTCCTCCGACCGTAATGGGGATCAATGATGATGATGAAGACAACACAGCAACACCATCTCGAGGCAAGGAAAAGTCCTGACCCCGCCGGGAATCGAACCCGGTACCCCGTGCGCGGAAAGCGAGAACGCTACCGCAAGACCACGAGCTGCGGACGAGAGACTTTTTTTAATGGAACGTCGTACATTTTTAGCGTCGTTCTAAATTCCTTGGAAACAAGACCGGAGTGATATAACGCTTGTCGAAACTGTATTATTCGAATAAGAGAGAAACAAATATTGAAGTGTTTCTTTTTGTAAAATAATATAACTTCATTGATGTGATGAAGAACCAGTCTCCTTGGACATGTTCTTTTCTTTTACAGCCTCTCCGTATGGAATGACAACAGACCTCACACAATGTCTTGTTGTTTAATGAAAATCCACAGTGGAAATTTATCGATGGTCAGCGATGTTTAAATGGCCTGTCGATAAAAAAATTATTAAAGAATTCTCTGTTGTTTTTATATAATATTGTACACTCTCTCACTCTTGTTCTGTCTTTCTTTGGTGGTCTGAGTAGCGAACAGACATGCTACGCAAGTTGTTGCGTTTAAAACCCATTGTTTTGTGGCTTAAAATCATTAAATGTGAAACCCACTTAAAATATTGCAATTATTTTAAATCTGTCTACTCCTAGTACACATAAATACATGACATATGTGTAAAATGATTCAAATCGGGAACTGCGAAGTCGGTAGCTCATTGTGAAGAGACGTAATGACCGAACACGTATTGCGTTCAGTAATTAATATGCCTTTGCACATAGCAGTAATTAGATTGCTGATACACAGAGACGACAGGAAGGTGGCAGGAATGTGAAACCGTGGCGACGTACTGAATTCGTGAACAGGATGGGAAAATAGAAAAATGAGTAGCTAGGGAAGTATTTCATGCACCGTAACATAGCACACCCCAGCTTACATCGACTCCACCCATGGCAGATGATGTAAATTGGGTTGCCCATTTTATGGTTCAAATGGATCTGAGCACTATTGGACTTAACTGTTGAGGTCATCAGTCCCCTAGAACGTACAACTACTTAAACCTAACTAACCTAAGGACGTCACACACATCCATGCCCGAGGAAGGATTCAAGCCTGCGACCGTAGCGGGAGCGCGGTTCCAGACTGTAGCGCCTAGAACCGCTCGGCCACTCCGGCAGGCCCCATTTTATGGTGCATGAATTATTTAACAGGCCACTCTTCTATTTCCTGTCCAGCGTAACGGAGACTACCAAAAAGTGACAAGTAAAAGCAACGTCTTAGGTCAATTAAACACAACATAAGAATGAGTTAAGACTAAAACTCCCTTTACAAGTAGCGTAAAATGGACACCTGTTTACTTACAAGGTCCATGCAACATATTACACCGAGCGTCTGAGCGGTGTAAAATTTCTGCCTCCTTCCAATATTCTGTTCAGCGGAACGTTCGTGAAGTACAAAGACGGATGCGCATTTGTGCGCTTATAGAAAAAAAGGGGAGAGAGAGCAAGTTTTGTCTATGAAAGAGAGGTGTTTCATCGCAGCACCCAGTGATTGCCATGCTATGTCGCAAAGCAAGTATTACATCACGTTTAATTCAGCTGACCCAGGATGATACCGAATTTTTCAGTTATTTCAGTGAAAAAAGTTTGGTATCAAAGCATGCGTACAGAATAACATCCAGATCACATGCAAAGACACGGTTATGAGACTGTGTTATTCCGGTACAAATGTCAGGTGTTAGTGGGATATAGAAAATTAATTTCGGAGTAGTTGGTTGTTTGGTTTTGGGGAGGGGACCAAATAGCGAGCTCTTCGGATTAGGGAAGATTATCAGCCGTGCCCATTCAAAGGAACCATCACTGGAGTGATTCAGAGAAATCACGGAAAACCTAAATCAGGATGGCTGCACGCGGGTTTGAACCGTCGTCCTCCCGAATGTCAGTCCAGTGTGCTAACCACTGCGCCAACTCGTTCTGTGAATTTCAGAGTGTATTTATAGTAACGAAATATATTTTCTGAAAGACCGGATCCCAGAAATCAAATGTTTTTGCATTTTTCTGCGAGAAGTCTTCCAGCAAGCCAATGCTTCGGAGGCGTTTTCATCTCTACGTAACTACGGCAACCTACATGAATCTGAAATTGTATAGTTTGCCTACGCAAATTAATAGTCTCGCACTTCCATCCATTACTAACCTCACAATACGATGATGCTTCAGGATGTGACCTATTGACTGATCTTTCCCTGTAGTCAATGTGTGACATAAATTTTTGTTTCTCCTTGATACGATTTCAAGCCTCTTCATTAGTACTCCGATCTCCTCATCGAACATTCAGCATTCCTTATTTCAGAAACATCGATACTCCTCTTCTCTTAACTGTTTACCGCCCACATTTCATTTCCGTACAGGGTTACGCTCCATGCAAATACATTCAGAAAGACCCACTCATGTAATGTTCAGCATTCGTCTGTTACACCATGTTTCAAAAGTGTAGCCTGAACCTTTTGCCGTCAATATTTATTTACTCTACAAGGCTTTACTCTTTACAATTACCTTCGGAGGACTTCTTGCCATTTCAACTTACACAAATACCTCTGTTTCAGAAACGCTTTTGCGGTGAATGTCAGTCTGCAAGTTGTACTCTCTATGCTTCTCTATCGCTAAAATTTTGTTGCATAAATAGCAAAACTCATATGCTACTTTTACTGTCTATTCCCAATTTATTACCACTCTCCTTGTAACACCTTCGTTAATATTCATCTAATAACCTGTTGAAAGTTCCGTCAGTCTGCTGCCGTGATACACCTTGTGTACGCAATTCTACCGCCATCTGTAGATGTGCATATCGGGATCCCATGACTTATGTCACCTCAGTGTGTTGATATGATTATGATGATTTGAAAACAGGATCCGATTCCATCGCCACATAGATAAGTTCCTTTTCTTTGTTTCAAAGCGTAGCACAAATTTGTCGCGGCCTTGTCTCGTATCTACACGAGGCCGGAATATTTATCTGGATTACGCATTGCTAGCGATAGAGGGTGGCCAGATACACTTCCTGTCGGAAACCCTTTCTCCCCCACCTTTCGGTACGAAGTTTGTGTATCCCATTGTCTACGTCAAGTGTTAGCTTATATGAGTATATGAGAATGTTTTCGAAGTGTTTGAAAATAATGTAACTGAGGCAGGACGTGGGAACCAGCTCAGTATTCATTTAGTCGGATGAGGGAAACTACCTAAAGACAACATCCAGCGTGGCCAACGTCGCCAGGGGGGGGGCGGAGGGGGGGGGGATTACATCAGGAGCCGGCGCTTCTTCCCGAAAGCCGTGGGAAAACGCGCGGAGCTATCAAGCTGAGTTTCAAACAATAGTATAATGACATTAAACTGTCAATAGTGCATATAGAACTAGCTTTTCTCTGTCAACACGTATTTGACACGTTCCACAGCCTTCAGTGTTCCTTGTTGTGAGCGAAATCTAAGGGAAGTGGGTAATATAATACGTCTACTGACAGTCATCGTTACGAGAACATCGAGTACCAAGATGAGATGGATACACATGCTTTCGGGGAAGAATTAGAGCGCAGCATTAACTTTTGGAGTACTCTATTGTTCATAGTATTTAGATTGTCAGTTCATGAGTTGTCGGCACGTATCTGATCAGTTTTGTCTTCTTTTGAGTGCAATCTTGCAAGATATCCCTATTAGCTAGTGTCTCTGAAATATTCTAGCCAAACATCTTTCATATTAGTTTTTGCAGATTTTCAGCACGGCGGAAATGATCAATACTGTGAAAAAAATTATCTGGAGCAGTTTTTAACATATAGCACAAAACTATATTTGGTATGGAACTATTTTAAGTAATATTTCCGGTACAGATGTCACTTATTCATTCTCGCACACCTCTTGGAGCATGAGGGGAAAAAAATATAACTTTTGCACTAATTACACGCAAACTGTCGTTACAGCTTTTTATGTAAATTACAAGATATTTTCTGGTGTAAATTTCGCATGAACATACACAAGAGCTACTACGGAATGTCTGTCAGATTGAGATCAATAAGAAATGAAATTTATAGGACGGCCCGGCGGATATGGGAGCTGGATGCTATGAATATTGCATGGGACCACGCTTTCGGTATGCTGAATGTTTTATTACTTCATTAGGTGCTGCGGATAACCTCTGCGGGCGTTTCCGCTCAAACTTCCGGTAAGACATATCTCACGTTATGTCGAATTCAATGCTTTACTCAGATTAAATTCTGCCTCTTCCTTTCTCTATAAAAGTGCGTATGAGTACGTGTGTAGGTGGGACTGGATTGAATGAGAGGGGATATTCTCTTTTATAATGACCTGATCTGCAATTTCATTGATTTACATGTATAAGTGTGGTGAAAAACTTCAAATCACAATGCAATTTTACGCGATGTCTTGCACATTGCCTCATGTGTGTATATTACGCTTCCAGGTATGGAAAAAGATTTGGACTTTGAAGACAATCGTATTTCAAACGAAATGATTGAGGCTGGATGTAATCAAAAGCTCCCAGCTTCAGGCAGTGTTGGCTTCGGTCACACAGCTTGAGGCTGTTGCCAATTGCCATCACTGTTGGGGTCCGGATGGGGGTTTGTCGGGGACGGCCAGCTCGTCCCACGCATCCCCCGATCGGACTACGACTGTGGCTGCCCGGCATACTGCCCACATTGAGGCTGATCCCTCACCTGTGGTAGAGTGGCAGGTCGTCTCGAGGTGTGGCAGGGGGCGAAGGACATTCCGGAGGGCTGAACCGAAGGACTCTCCAGTTTGTCTGACGAACTGGTTTCAGGCTCTGTCTCAGGCTGATACTGATCTTCGGCCGGACATGGCTGCTTGTCCGGTTCCTGAGGTTGCCCCTCAGTCTGCAAGATCCGGGCGGTCGCAGAGGGTGGGCTTCCTGGTAGTTGGGAGCTCCAACGTCAGGCGCGTAATGGGGCTCCTTAGGGATATGGCAGCAAGAGAGGGGAAGAAAACCAATGTGCACTGCGTGTGCTTACCGGGGGGAGTCAATCCAGATGTGGAAAGGGTCCTTCCAGATGCCATGAAGGGTAGAGGGTGCATCCATCTGCAGGTGGTCGCTCATGTCGGCACCAGTGATGTGTGTCGCTATGGATCGGAGGAAATCCTCTCTGGCTTCCGGCGGCTATCTGATTTGGTGAAGACTGCCAGTCTCGCTAGCGGGATGAAAGCAGAGCTCACCATCTGCAGCATCGTCGACAGGACTGACTGCGGATCTTTGGTACAGAGCCGAGTGGAGGGTCTGAATCAGAGGCTGAGACAGTTCTGCGACCGTGTGGGCTGCAGATTCCTCGACTTGCGCCATAGGGTGGTGGTGTTTCGGGCTCCGATGGATAGGTCAGGAGTCCACTACACGCAGCAAGCGGCTACACGGGTAGCAGGGGTTGTGTGGCGTGGACTGGGCGTTTTTTTAGGTTAGATGGCCTCGGGCAACTTCAGAAAGGGCAACAGCCTCAACGGGTGAGGGGCAAAGTCAGGACATGCAGGGACCAAGCAGCAATCGGTATTGTAATTGTAAACTGTCGAAGCTGCATTGGTGAAGTACCGGAACTTCAAGCGCTGATAGAAAGCACCGAAACTGATATCGTTATAGGTACAGAAAGCTGGCTGAAGCCAGAGATAAATTCTGCCGAAATTTTTCAAACGCACAGATGGTGTTTAGAAAGGATAGATTGCATGCAACTGGTGGTGGCGTGTTTATCGCTGTTAGTAGTAGTTTAAAATGGTTCAAATGACTCTGAGCACTATGGGACTCAACTGCTGTGGTCAACTTAGAACTACTTAAACCTAACTAACCTAAGGACAGCACACAACACCCAGCCATCACGAGGCAGAGAAAATCCCTGACCCCGCCGGGAATCGAACCCGGGAACCCGGGCGTGGGAAGCGAGAACGCTACCGCACGACCACGAGATGCGGGCAGTAGTAGTTTATCCTGTACTGAAGTAGAAGTGGATAGTTCCTGTGAATTATTATGGGTGGAGGTTACACTCAACAACCGAGCTAGGTTAATAATTGGCTCCTTTTACCGACCTCCCGACTCAGCAGCATTAGTGGCAGAACAACTGAGAGAAAATTTGGAGTACATTTCACATAAAATTTCTCAGCATGTTATTCAAATTATGAAGGTGGCAGGGGTAAAAACAGGGAGCGAAAGGCTTTTTACCATTTGTACAGAAAGCAGATGGCAGTTACAAGAGTCGAGGGACATGAAAGGGAAGAAGTGGTTGGGAAGGGAGTGAGACAGGGTTGTAGCCTCTCCCCGAAGCAATTCAATCTGTATATTGAGCAAGCAGTAAAGGAAACAAAATAAAAGATCGGAGTAGGTATTAAAATCCATGGAGAAGAAATAAAAGCCTTAAGGTTCGCCGATGACATTGTAATTCTGTCAGAGACAGCAAAGAGCAGTTGAACGCAATGGACAGTGTCTTGAAAGGAGGGCATAAGATGAACATTAACAGAAGCAAAACGAGGATAATGGAATGTAGTCGAATTAAGTCGGGTGATGCTGAGGGAATTGGATTAGGAAATGAGACACTTGAAGTAGTAAAGGAGTTTTGCTATTTGGGGAGCAAAATAACTGATGATGGTCAAAGTAGACAGGATATAAAATGTAGACTGGCAATGGCAAGCAAATCGTTTCTGAAGAAGAGAAATTTTGTTAACATCGAGTATAGATTTAAGTGTCAGGAAGTCGTTTCTGAAAGTATTTGTGTGGACTGTAGTGGAAGTGAAACATGCACGATAAATAGTTTAGACAAGAAGAGAATAAAAGCTTTCGAAATGTGGTGCTACAGAAGAATGCTGAAGATTAGATGGGTAGATCTCATAACTCAAAAAAATGGCTCTGAGCACTATGGGACTTAACATCTGTGGTCATCAGTCCCATAGAACTTAGAACTACTTAAACCTAAGGACATCACACACATCCATGCCCGAGGCAGGATTCGAACCTGCGACCGTAGCAGTCACGCGGTTCCGGACTGCGCGCCTAGAACCGCTAGACCACCGCGGCCGGCAGATCACATAACTAATGAGGAGGTATTGAATAGAATTGGGGAGAAGAAGAGTTTGTAGCACAACTTGACTAGAAGAAGGGATCGGTTGGAAAGACATGTTCTGAGCCATCAAGGGGTCACCAATTTAGTATAGGGAGACCAAGGGATGAGTACACTAAGCAGTTCCAGAAGGATGTAGGCTGTAGTAGGTACTGGGAGATGAAGAAGCTGGCACAGGATAGAGTAGCATGGAGAGCTGCGTCAAACCAGTCTCAGGACTGAAGACCACAACAACAACCTTATTCAAATTCAAAATAAAGTGTTCCATCAAAGTACCAGAGAAAGAGTTCGGTAATCTTTGCCCTAGACAATCAAGAGCCAAACAGTTTAGCAGCTGCTGTGCCACCGGCTGTCGCCTACGGCCTGGCCACCAACCACACGCTGGAGTACCACGGGTTGCCGCTTTCCAGTACACCAGCAACACCACTGCGAGGGATCACCCCTCCAGCTGCATGACGGTACTAGGTGTTGCTACGCTCTCCGAATGAAGCGGTGCCGACATCGGCACTATATCGCCTCTATCACGTGCCACAACTACGCCTTCCTGTCATTCTTCTGCTGGACAGCTTTATGCGAGGGATATTCGGAAAGTAAGTTCCGATCGGTCAAGAAATGGAAGCCACTGTGAAAATATAATAAAGCTTTGCACATTTATGTGTTCGACAGTGTCTCTAGTACGCCTGTCGGTTACACCACTTCGCTCTTTTCAGTTCTGAGCGCATAAAGATGAGTAGAAAACAGTGTCTCCCGGCAAGTATGACGTCCTGGTAAAGATTTCGCCTGATGTTATGCAGCCTACATTACAGATTTGTCATACAGTTCCTACTTTGCGACAATTCTCGGTCGCAAGATGCAGGGCCAATGAAAAAGCTCGTGCAGCGGTTTCGGTGGGAAGTGTTTGATCATCCACACTATAGCCCGTTAGTTGCTCCCTCTGTATTTCATCTCTGCTGACATTAACTACTGGCTATGAAGACAACATTTTTGCACAGACAACGAGCTATATATGAGCGTAGAGAATTGGCGGGAAGCGTAGGCGGGTGCCTTCTATGTTGAAGGTTATTGGAAAGTTGGTACAAATGTCTAAGTTGAAGTGGTGACTATGTAGAGCAGTGACTGGAAGCTGCAGCTAACTGTTTCAGATAAAATATTTCTGATTTTCAAAGTGGTTTCCATTTTACGATCAATCGGAACTTATTTTTTAAATAGCCATAATTGAAGGCCGCCCGGCCGCTTTCCAGGCAGTCGATATCGGGAGTTCACAGTTAAGGGTTGTCTGGGCTTAACGCCGACAGTGCCTAAGATCCCTGAATCGGAGCTCTATTGGCTGAGCATGCAGTTTACTTCAGGGTCCACGCTGGCCATGACCGTGATCCACAAGTCGAAACCTGCTGCCTCAAATACCGCATTCAGACCATCGAGTCATCGTGAGAACATCGATCACAGACTGTGTCCACGTACGAACATTTTCCGGCTATGTCAGTGACATCCTATTAGGAGAGACTAGGTGATACCCCATTAGAAGAGATTACGCAATGTCAGCGACTACGTTAGCATACACGGTGTGGGTCGTGTGTTCTAAGAAACTGTTATTAATTCAGAAGATTAATAAATTTACATTATTCCCTGGCTACCTGGCAAAATCCCTTCGTTATTAGCTTGTATCACCCTACAAAGAATAGATCAGCAGTCACACATCATTTCCGTGGTATTGGTGCTGATAGGAAACTGGTATTAACTGTGGCGTCGCTGAGTATCAAAACAAAGCCTTTGTTGTACCTGTAAGGGAAAGCTTACAGTCAATATGTTTTATTAGTTCTGATTTAACTCTTGATTCATCAGTTTTTATAAACGTCCATTAATAATTATTGTCATGTACAGTATTGGTAGGAATACAGGAAAAATTTAGTAAAAGGTTGTTAAAAATGTATTTTATGACTTTGCGTGCCTGCAAAACTGTGCGCTTGTGGTCACATTTACCAATACTGGTATAGAGCTGGGCCAATTCAAATAGGCAAAGAAATCGGTACTGTTAAACTCCGATTGACAGCAGAAAAAATCCATTTCAAGCTCTGCTGCTCAGGTGCGCTAATCATCACTGATGAGAGAGTAGTTCCGTAACTCCAAATTGCACTGCAGTGCCCTGCTGCTGGAGCAGCTGACAGGCTTCGCGAGAGCGACATCCCGTTCTGGAGTGACTTTTGCAGCTGTCGTCCTCTTATTTTTGCGAATCCTCTTCCATGGTCACTCAACACAATTTATTCCCAATGTAAAAGGATGATAATTGCCGGACTGAATTCTTTGTTTGATTGCAAGAGGTAGGAAAAGAGTGAGACGGCGAAATTCTGGAAAATGGATGACATTGAAAAACAAGCAAAAGCAAACTGAAATTGTTGACTGCAATGCGTGGGAAACTAGAGGGGGTCGATATCAAGCAGAGTACGATGGAAAGGTTACGTACTTGTGTCTCAAGTGAAGCTGAGGTGCAGCTGAACCTTTGGTTAAATAAATTCAAATGTCAAAAACAAGAATTACATGCTGCGAAATTGTTAACATTTTTACTGCCCTCTAACTATTGTTTCCTAAATGAAACCTGGTATATGCGACATTTATATTAGTTTAGGAAAAAAATTTATATGTTCCCTAGTTTCGTTCCTGCAAAATTTCCATGCATTTATTAATTAATATTTGCACTGTGGTGGTTAATTTTCATTCTCGGATGGTTTTTGAAGAGCAAGAGGAAGAAATATGGGTCTAATTACACGCCAAATACATTTTCTGGGAAATATATCCCGACAGATATAAATAATGCAGATGAAGGTTAAAATAAACTAACTGTGGATGTTGTGACTGACAATTCACAAGTTGCAAGTACTTTTAACTGTCTTTTTCTAGTCATAGCGAATATAGGAATAAACGTTACAGTTCAAGAAGCAGGTGTATATGTTGAAAATGTCATTCCATAAGACTTTTAGCAGCTGGAAGTAGCACCAACATCATTTCTTGAAATTAAAACAATTATAAAAACTGTAAAACACATAAGCTCTTACGGGGTCCGTGAAATTTCAAACGGACTTTTGAAATGGTGTTAATAACCAATATCCTTCGCCATACACGAAATGCATGTCTCGAAAATGGAATTTTTCCAGACAGGTTAAAATATGCAGTTATTAAACCACTTCATAAGAAAGATGACAAGACTAACAATTATCGTTGAGTTTCCTGATTGACTTCGTTTTCCAAAATATTCGAAAAAGTAATGTACTCACGAGCAGTTTAACACTTTATTGGAAACAATTTACTTAGCACATCACGGTTTGGATTCCACATAGGTTGCTTGACTGAGAATGCTATTTATACACCAGATCATCAAATAGTACAAGCCTTAAATAATAATATATAGCCAGCTAGTATTTTCTGTGATCTGTCCAAGTCCTTCTATTGATCATACCATAACACTCTCTTACAAAAACTCAAGTTTTAGGGAATCGATGGCTTTACATACAACTGGTCTGAATCATACCTGACAAACAGAATGTCAAAGTAGTGCTGAACATTCCAATGTCGGAAAGGTATAAAAATGTAGCGACTGTGGTAAAACCACAAAGGGAGTTCCAAATGGTATAATTTTGAGTCCACTCCTATTCTTTATATATATGAATGTCGTTCCACTTGACATACGACGAAAAAAATTGGTACTTTTTGCCGACGATACAAGCGCTGTAATAAATCCCATTAGAGAGAAAGCAACAGAAGAGCTACTAAATGATATTTTCCAAATACTTATTTAGTGGTTCTCTGAAAATGGACTCTAACTAAATTTTGAAAATTTTTGAAAAATGCGATATGTAGCACATCAGCAGAAGTCAGTAAGTAGTGTAGAATGCTGCAGATTTTGGGGCACACATGTTAATGAAAACTTGATCTGGAAGAAGCATGTTACTGAGCTTTTCAGACAATTAATTTCAGTGACTGTTGAGCTTAGTGTAGTTGCTAATCATGGAAATAAGCTTAACCTCCTGACATATTTTGCTCTTCAAGGAGTTAAGCTTTCTAACTGTGCCATCACAATACACATTTTCGCTAGTGAAATTCGTGAAATAATCTATGGCAGTCCGAGAAAAACACTGATTTACATACTCACATGGCCCCGCAGGCGTTAGCTGTGATAGATACCCGGGAAAACATCAGACAACGCCCGAAGGCCAAGGGAAAGATTTTCCACTAAGTTAACAGAGCGCAACCAACTTATACATATTGCATATTGGGATTATACGTCGATATGGATGCGGCTCGCAAATCTTAAAACGGGCGAGGGGGTAGATACTGTACTACTGAACACTTCCACTATACTGCACCGCACTAAACAGCAGTACGGTAGGGCAGAAACGAGAAATCAACAATTGTTGCAAGGCAACCTCAGTAAAGGCAGCAAGAAAATATTTGGGACTTTAAACTCTTGGGAGGGCCGCACCAAACCACAGAACGACGTCCCAAGCTAAATTACGGAAATGCTATATACGATTTCGCCACGCCAAGTAGAACCATAAAATACCATAAGAAGTGAACTGCAATTAACAAGATTCATATGTGTCCGACTGAAAAGCTCCACAGTCATTCTTTCGATTACTACAAAGGGGGTGGACCCTACCAGAGTGTCAAATTACTCGTTATAGCTGTAGATAATAGGGTTTAGCACGCTGAGGGCCGACTTAAGTTACTTAATAAGACAAGCAATGATTCGGTCCCTCCCTTAGATCCACCTACGATCCAAAACAGTCATTTACTTTAAATCAGCTAAAGAGACGACAATGCCGATATCAACGCTCTCCTCCAAAGCAGCGCTCTAACTGGAGACTGCAGTACCGAAGCAAAACTCACACCACCCACAAGTCTGATATACGCGCCACCAATGTGCGCCATTTCAGAATTCTTAGGTTCACCTCATACACTAAACTTGCCGTAATTCTTCGTCGGGATCCAAGGGCAGAACCAAGAAATCGCTTTTCAGCTCTTGAATGACCAGACGATGAGCGCCATCGGGACAACACCGGCCCTGCACACTACGTCCTTCAAGCTCACGGCGTCCCGTCCCCAACCGAATGCTTCCGCGGGGTCCACCGACCAAGCGGCCTTGCCCTCCGACACCGACATCGCTTCTCACACACAGTCCAGAGCTAACGTACAGCAACCCCCTTCTTCCTCGTTGAGTCGCCTCGCGGCGCGCGATAGCCAACCCGCCAAAGATATGCGGCGACCAGAGACTCCAATCCGATCTCCATACTGACATCGCGGCGAGTAATGAGGAGGAGGGTGTTTAAAAAAAAATTGAATAGCGAGGCGTACCGGCTCAAACACCTTCAACACTAGAGGGAAAAATGATCTTTATTACCCATTGTTAACAATGACAGTGACTTAGAGAGAGGTTCAATATGCAGTAATATATATTTTTGATCATTTGCCCAATAAAAAAAATTGTCTGACAGGTAACGAAGCAAGGTATTAAACTAATTTAAAATAATTTCTCAAGGAAAATTTCTGTTTCATTTACGAATTTCTACTTAAAAACTTGTAGGCAGAAAAAAAAACAAGTTTTTACTCGTATTTTCTTGAGTGGGAATAATATAATTATGTGTTCATTAATGTTAATATTAATTATGTATACATATCCTGTAAGCTCACCCAACCCACATCATTTCGACAAAAGAATCACTCAAATGATCTACGGACCTTGTAATTAATTTATTAATGTGACCAACGATCAGGTACCATACCGAACCTCTGAAATCTCTAAAGTGTTAACCACCATCAAAAGCAAAAATGTTGTTTTGTTTTGTTTGGGCACGTACTTCGAACTAAAGAGCACAACTTCACGCAAATCATCGCTGGAGGACAGAGAGCAAGAAAACATAGACATGGTACGAGAAGAGTTCCATCGTCGCAGAACCTACACGAGTGGTTCGATATCCTACGTATTCCCTCACTGATTAACAAAGCAGATAACAGAGAATTATACTCCATGATACCCTATGCCCCTAATCTTCTATATGCTGCCATTCAGCTTATCTTTTTGGCACTGATTATCAGTGTTTAACCATCTATTAACTGCTACGTAATTTCACGAGCGTGCACAAGCGCACGCAGGCCCACACACACACTCACACCCACACACACACACACACACACACACACACACACACACACACACACACACACACACACACATGTATGAGCATTTTTATAAGTTCTGATTTTGTGTTTGTATGATTACGCTCTAGCACTCGTCAATTCCACATTTAAAATCCAAAGCCACTGAATGATACCTGTCGTCTTTTACTAGTACAAAGTACTAGTAGGTTCAGCTTCGCAAAATATCTCTTTTCTGATTTACTAAATTCCAAGAAAGACTACGTAAATAGAGCCTACGGTCGCTTACCTCGAACAAGTACCAAACCCTAAATTTCTGATTAGTGTGCCAAATTTATTTGTATATTAATTAATGAAACTGATAAATGTGTGCCACCTCACAGATCATTTGATGATCTAATAAAATACCAGTTCATATGTTGAATATACGATAATCATGATAAATTTCATTGGAGCATTATTATGGGGAGGTGCTTACTGACTGAATTTATAGGTCCTGCCTCGGAAGCTGAATGGCAGTGTGAGATGCTGTAGCAACGAATTTAGCAATAATTACCGTTTATTTCCTCATTAAGCGTAATACACACACACACGCACACATACTGATGTTACGTTAAATTACTCCAAGTTACATTCCAAGTTACTCTAAATTATTGGTTATAGTTTATCAGGATCATACACACCACGTTCACACTGATCAGTCACGCAACAAAAGATAGCATTTAGAAGAAAGTTTCCCTACTCCACATGAAACTCACTGGGTCAGATGACGCCTGGCTTTAACGGTCAATTTCAGAGAACAAAGTCCACTTTTGAAATTCTTCACTTCCGAAATTCCACACAACTCAGGAATTTCGTAAATAAATGTATCAAACGTGAGCATATAATTCGCCATGAAACTGAGGATTCAGTTCGAAGACGAGAGGTGTTTACGTCGAATGGGAGTCTCATGTTTTACAAAGAAACGTACATCGTGCAGCAGAGTACGGGCTACTAAGTCCATCGGATAGAAGCACACCTCGGACGGCAAATTAAAATGAAATTTACCACAAGCGTTGCACAAAGCACACGACACCTTCTCATATGAAACTAGCCAAAACTGCACATCAAGTGGTTGCACAAAAAGATCTCATCGAATAAACGAAATATTAATGAAATGAATACCGTTCCCTGACTGAATTAGTTGGTGTGGCATGACTATCAACGGAACTCAAACCGAGCTAGCCCTCACATATTTAAGCTTAGTACACAGAGCATCCACAGTCACCGGCGTCCAAGGGAAGACTAAAACTAACCTGCTGCATCACCAGGGTATATACAACAACCCTGAAGGTCTCAGAGAGCTTAAGTGGCTTCTACCTGCACCAACCTCATAATAGATGCTGACCAGTGGCCACTAATGCCTCTCTGATCAAGCGTAACCGTATTAAAAGCTCTACATAAAGGTTGGCTGGACTGCCCTTAACATTTAAGAAAACCTCCTGGAAACTAAGAAAACCTGAAGTGGCAGCTACAGACAAATAACACGTTCATACTAGAAGATGACAGTGGGGTCAGGAAAGATATGACATGGTTACATGATAAAAGATTCCACTGACGCGTACAGGACACATTTATGAATTTGAAATTGAAAAAGATATTCTCTTTTGGCGTTGAACGTTGCTGAGAAATGCCGCTTAATATCACGCACTCCCTCGTCCATCGTTCTTTGATTCGTTAAGAATTTTTGCAAAACGGAAGGTTGCTCTCCAAGATAAGTGGAGCGGCTCACGTGGAGACGTTTCACCCTATGCAGATAGCGATGTTTACGATCGACTCTGGCCAACACCGACTCAAAGGAAGTCCTCGGCGCTTGTTGGTGACGTCACGTCAGCTAGGCACGGCGAACGCCAGGTCTATTGCAGGCATACTCATAATGGTCGTGTCTCCCTCTCTGACACAGGAAAATGTGAAACTATTGGCGGTAGTTGACCAACACACATAGTTCTGAAAGATTTCTGCAATCAATTAATTGTGCAATTCATTACACTTCTTAACAAATAGTGTACTCCTGAACTTAAATTTCCACATCTTTTAAGGATTGACATACAAAAACAACTTGATTGTCCAGCAGCAACAGAATTCGTGCTTCTTTACCTTATTTGTAAATCTGAGGAAGTTACGTTTGTACTGGGTTGCTTTTACAAGAAACTGTGAACATATTGGTACTCTTCTTTAGGTATCTTGGTTGACTATGGGGTGAGGAGCACTGAATGTTAATGAAATATCTTGCGATTGTACACGTTGGGGGAGCGGGTGGGGGACAGAAGAAGAGGCAAAAGAGAGATACTCTTTTCATCAAATAAAATTTTTTTATCTTATAAAGTATCTCCTTTCAGTTGCACGAGGGGAATATTTATCTTTTCTAATCTGCATGTTTCAAAAAGTTTATCTCAGCAGTATTTTCGATGTATAAAGCTATTTTGTTTCCTGTTTAGAATTTCTTTCGTCGAAAACGACTGTAATCTAATGACTGGCAACAGTTGGACATTTACACATGTAAATTAGTTCACATTTCCAGTGACGATGTCAAACGAAAATAAATAAATAAATAAAAGGAACGAGTTCATTGTAAGGGGGTTGGGGTAAGTTTCGATAACAAAATGGATCAAGCAAATATAGTTTCTTGAATGTAAAATTTCCAAAGCTTGCGATGGGGCAAAGCATGTTCTCATATTGATCTGCGTTTGTTTCGACAGGATTCAGTAATACAGAACTATGATCTTCATTTGTAGCTTTACGATAGTAAGAAAATCTTTCATCTAAATAAAACTGCAGAATCCAAAACAATACCAAACAGTTTGTCCAACAATAAGAGATTTATAGTGATAAGCACGCCCGGACGTTTCTGCCTGCAAGAGACCTGGCGTTCGCCGTGCCTAGCAGACGTGACGTCACCAACAAGCGCCGAGGCCTTCCTTTGAGTCGGTGTTGCTCTGGCCCTCCTTCATAGCGTACTCTGTTTTGTTCTCCGTAACTGCTTGTTGATCCGCAGCTTTATTTAAACAGCATTTAACTATCAGTGGCAAGAAGCTATGATTTTAGGATATCTCTATAACCGAAGAAAGAATTTTGGTCATAGATACGTAGTATGTCAGAGCTAGATCCGCATATTCGTTAAGCATTGCAGACATTGACTCTGCAAGTAGTATTGAACTTGTTAGTGTCGAAGTCATTCTCTCTCTCTGCACCCTCCCTTGGTCGCTCTGCTACTCTGCAAAGACAACTAATTTATCCTGACGACTCGAAGGGAGCGAACCTAATTACGTTGTGTAAAGAGAGATTTCCTTTAGTACCTCATTCGCGAAACGTAATTACGTGTCTGGAAGTCGACGGGAAGCTTTTAACTTATTGTCTATATTAAAAACTCCTCGAGGCTGGTCTCCTTTGGAGATTTTTTCAGTGAATGACATGCAGAAAATGATGATGATTCTAACTTTATGAGACCTAAGTGAAACACAAAAGTGACAAAACTTATGAATGTAAAGCGATGGTTCCAACGTTGTGCCCTGACATTACCATGACACGATTGAGGTAAAGTACGTCACTTACAATATGCGCAGCTATCGACGGTTAACACACTGATCGTTCATTAATAATAATGGTATGCAAAATAATAACAATATTAATATTGTGTGCTAACTCTTTTTGGGCTTGGAAAGGGATATAAAACATATAAAAACAGCTGCATGGGTACCTCCTTATTCCGAGTCACAGGCAGATTCCTATCGAAAATCATACTTAACAGACCTGAAGCGCAGACAGACCAAATACTTCTCCGGATATTAGGCAGCTAACAAAACAAAATGTTGTACTCTGAAAAAAATGCTTAGGGTAGCAAACATACGTACTTTACAGAGCAGTAAACCCAGATGATGGTAATATCATTCCTGTGGTCCAGGCATCATAAATTTAACAACACACTCACAATATTCGACACATTAGAAAATAAGAGTCAAGTTAAGCTTCAACATTCCGTCGACGGTGTGGTAATTAGGGACGGAGTACGAGCTCGAATTGAGGAAGAATGTGGACGCATACCGATCGTGGCACTTCAAAGGAACGTTGTGATATTTTTCTTGAGCGATTTAAGGAAATCAGAGGAAATGTACACTACTGACCATTAAAATTGCTACACCACGAAGATGACGTGCTACAGACGCGAAATTTAACAGACAGGAAGAAGATGCTGTTATATGCAAATGATTAGCTTTTCAGAGCATTCACACAAGTTTGGCGCCAGTGGCGACACCTACAACGTGCTGACATGAGGAAAGTTTCAAACCGATTTCTCATACACAAACAGCAGCTGACTGGCGTTGCCTGGTGAAACGTTGTTGTGATGTATCGAGTAGGAGGAGAAATGCGTACCATCACGTTTCCGACTTTCATAATGGTCGGATTGTAGCCTATCGCGATTGCGCTTTATCGTATCGCGACATTGCTACTCGCGTTGGTCGAGATGCAATGACTGTTAGCAGAATATGGAATCAGTGGGTTTTGGAGGATAATACGGAAGGCCGTGCTGGATCTCAACGGCCTCGTATCACTAGCAGTCGAGATGACAGGCATCTTATCCGCATGACTGTAACGGATCGTGCAGTCACGTCTCGATCCCTGAGTCAACATGTGGGGACATTCGCAAGACAACAACCATCTGCACGAACAGTTCCACGACGTTTGCAGCAGCATGGACTATCAGCTCGGAGATCGTGGTTGCGGTTACCCTTGACGCTGCATCACAGAGAGGAGCGCCTGCGATGGTGTACCCAATGACGAATCTGGGTGCACGAATGGCAAAACGTCATTTTCTTCGGATGAATCCAGGTTCTGTTTACAGCATCATGATGGTCGCATCCGTGTTTGGCGACATCGCGGTGATCGCACATTGGAAGCGTGTTTTCGTCATCGCCATACTGGCGTATCACCCGGCGTGGTGGTATGAGGTGCCATTGTTTACATGTCTCGGTCACCTCTTGTTCCCACTGACGGCACTTTGAACAGTGGACATAACATTTCAGATGTGTTACGACCCGTGGCTCTGCTCTTCACTCGATCCCTGCGAAATCCTACATTTCAACAGGATAATGCACGATCGCATGTTTCTGGATACAGAAAATGTTCGCCTGCTGCTCTGGCCAGCGCGTTCTCCAGATCTCTCACCAATTGAAAACGTCTGGTCAATGGTGGCCGAGCAACTGGCTCGTCACAATACGCTAGTCACTACTCTTGATGAACTGTGGTATCGTGTTTAAGTTGCATGGGCAGCTGTACCTGTACATGCCATCCAAGCTCTGTTTGACTCAATGCCCAGGCGTATCAAGGCCGTTATTACGGCTAGAGGTGGTTGTTGTGGGTACTTATTTCTCAGGATCTATGGATGCAAATTGCGTGAAAATGTAATCACATGTCCGTTCTAGTATAACATATTTGTCCAATGAATACCCGTTTATCATCTGCATTTCTTCTTGATGTAGCACTTTTAATGGACAGTAGTGTAAATTACAGAATCCAGTCGAGAATTTGAGTCGTTGTACGTCAGAATTAAAAATTACTGAGCTGATGTTGGGTATTTGTGGTCCTCATAAAGGTAGAAGGAGTAAAGGAAATCGACAATAGCAATTGATTTTTTCCTCTGGTTCGCAGTATGGTATCACTTTTTTTTGAGCAATCAATCGTTTGACTGGTTTTACGCGGCCAACAGCGAACTTCGCTCGTCTACCAAACTTTTTTTCTCAGAGTAGCACTTGCTAAGTCTCAAATTATTTGCTATATGTATGCCAGTCTCCGTCATCCTGCACAGTTTTACCCTCTACAGCTACCTCTAGTACCATGGGAGTTACTCCCTCGATATCTTAACAGGTGTCCTGTCATCCTGACTCGTCTGCTTGTCAGTGTTCTCTGTACTTCCCTTTCCTCGCCGATTCTGCGGGAACTTCTTCATTCCTTACCCTACCAGTCCACCTAACTTTCAACATCCGTCTGTGGCTCGGCTCTGAGCACTATGGGACTCAACTGCTGTGGTCATAAGTCCCCTAGAACTTAGAACAACTTAAACCTAACTAACCTAAGGACATCACACACATCCATGCCCGAGGCAGGATTCGAACTGCGACCGTAGCGGTCATGCGGTTCCAGACTGTAGCGCCTTTAACCGCTCGGCCACCCCGGCCGGCCATCCGTCTGTAGCAGCACACCTCACATGGTTCGATTCTCTTCTCTTCTGGTTTTGCTACAGTCCAGGTCTCACTGCCATCTGCGCTCGAAACTTCCATTCTGAGAAATTTCTTCCTCAAATTAAGAGCTGCGTTTGATAATGTTATACTCCTCTTAGCCAGGAATGCCCTTTCTGGCAGTGCTAGTCAATTTTCTGTCTTCCTTGCTCTGCCGTCGTAAGTTATTCTCCTGTCCAGTTAGCGGACTTCTTTTACTTCATCTTCTTCGTATTAGCTACTACGATGTTAAGTTTTTATCGATGTTCTCATTTTTGCTACTGATCATTACTTCCGTCTTTCTTAGATTAAGTCTCGATCCATGTACTGTAATTACTAGGCTGTTCATTTCATTCAGCAGATCCTGTAATCCATCTACACATTCACTGAGGATAGCAATGTCATCAGCGAATCCTACCATTGACATCTTTTCACCTAGAAGTTTAATCCCATTCTTGACGCATTATTTTATTTCCGTCAGGGCTTCTTTCTCTTACAGACTGAACAGGAGGGGCGAAAGACTACGCCATCGTCTTATACACTTTTTAATCCGCGCACTTCGCTACTGGTGTTCCACTCTTACTGTTTTCTTTTCGATCTTGTACATATTGTTAATTACCCTTCTTTCCCTATAGGGGTACCTATTTTCCTCTGAATTTCGTTTCGAGGTCGAGAAAACCTATGAATGTGTCTTGAGAAAGCGCATTAATCGTCGCAATTTTCGCCTCTTGCTATTTTCATGATTGTGTGGAAGATATTTTTCGAGAGTCTGATAGTATTTCGCCAGTCGCAAACATTCTCCTTAGCAACGTGAATAATAATTTTCTTCACTAGTTGAAATTTCCGAGCTAAGAGGCCGTGGTCGACATGACTTCTTCTTCCTAATGTTTTATTGCTAACTGCGGGCAACATCTTCCGAAGTGAGCCGTTGAGTCACCTCGGAAAATGTTGCCCGCAGTTGGCAACGAAACGTCAGGAAGAAGAAGTCTTACAGATCGACCACGGCCTCTCAGCTCTGAAATTTTATTTAATGAAGACGCATGCCGTTGAAAGCCTACACGTTATGAATAATTTTGTTACCCCTTCCCCCAATTATGTTAGGAATTTTGACGGACTGTTATCCATCCCTTCTGCCGATTTGGAAACTCTGTTTCTAATACTAGATCCCCTATCTCTTCCCTGTAGACTCCTGTTTCTTCTTCTTCTATCACATCATCAGCGAAATCCTCCGCTGACAAAGGCCGTCACTGTACTCTTTCCACCTATCCGCTCTCTCCTTTGCATTTAATAGTGGAATTCAAATTGTAATCATGGTATTACTACCCCTGCATTTACTTTCACCGAAGGCTGTTTTGATTTTCTTGTATTTTAAGTCAGTGCTTCCGACCAACATTTCTTTCCGATTCCTTCACATTTTTCATGGAGCCACTTCATCTTAGCTTCCTTGCACTTTCTAATTATTTCGTTCCTAAGTGACTTGGATTTCTGTATTCCTGAATATCACTGCACATTTTTGTATTTCCTTATTTCATCTATTAGCTCAAGTATTTTTGTCACCCATGGTGTCTTCTCAATTACCTTCCTTGTACGTGAGATTCTCTCTAACTTCTGTGATTGCCCTTTTTAGAGATACCCATCCCTCCTCAACTGAACTACCTGCTGAGCTTTTGATATTTGGAATATATATAGCCTCAGAGATCTTCAAGCGTCACTACAACACTACAGTTTTTAAACATAGCTAATTCAACAGAAAATAATTTTATTAGATGTTGTAGCGAGGTAGGTGGGTGGGGCGGAGACTGAAACGAAGCTTATATGAAATTTCATAAGTTCCTCGTAATGTCTAATATTTTTTCTAATTATATAGAACAGCGTAATACTGATAGCGGCAGCCACTCGTCACGATTGCTTGCTCTAAAAGGACGCTGTTCATCAGTGTTGCTTTTGTTAGGAGTACGTTTAGCAGACTTACCCCAAGCAAATGTGGATGGACGGCAGTGCTCTGATCCTACTGTCGGTGTTATACTCAAGCGTGAGTCTACAAAATCCATACTAAAAATGTACTGGCGATAACTAGCAGTCAACAATTAATAGAAAATTTCAGTTCAAAGAGAGAAACGAATTTGGATTTCCATCAGTGAGAAAGCTTATTCATATTAGTGAAAGCATATCGTTATATGACACTTATCTTTAATCAGTAATAAAGCAATAACAATCTTCTGCATCGACGCACACCATTTCGCGGTGTCGAGGTAGATGTATGCAAAATATGTTTGAAAGCAAACACTAATTTCACCTAAGACGTTTCAAAGGAAGGAAGATTAGAGCAAGTGGGATTCGTATTCGTATGTAGAGTCTCAATATTGTGCTCCAATATCAACAACTGCTAAATTAATAGGAGCTGTTTGTGATGCCATCTAGTTGGGACTTCCAAAACACATGAAAATAACGCACAATACAGCTCCATCATTTGTTTAATCTAGAATCTCAAAGTAAAGAACAAACAAATACTTACAACTGAAGTAAGAAATGTATTTACAACGTTATAATTTAAGGTGTCGTCGTAATATATGCCAATGTTTTGAAAATGTGACGCCGACTCGGCGGGTGATGTTTAAAGAGGTCACAGTAGAAAGTAGATATCTTGAAAAAAGAGACAGCATTGGTCATATATTTTTTACTTTCGCAAAATCGATTTTCTGTCACTGAGTGACCATCTTCAGTGCTAGAAGTTAAAAAATTTTCACATTACGATCAGAGAGTATAAAATAGAAAATCACAATTACATCTGCATATGAACATAACACTTGTTAGGAACAAACCTATATTGTATAACTTAAATTAGGATGCACTGTTGTCAATAAGCTTACGGCAATCACATAGACTGAGGTCGCCGTTTACATGTACTTGTTCAGCAGACCTCGGTGTGACGGGGCTTGACACGCCCTCTATGTGACATGTGTCACGTGAAGACATAGTATTACTGGTTTTGCGAAATATTAACACTAAATAACTCTTGTGCTTTTGTGAATGGTGTAGTAATTCAAATTTAAAATGTACGTACAACACATAGCAGACGCAGGGGGAAGGAAATATCTAAAATACATTGGCGTATTGTTTCTATAAACTATAAAACATAAAACAGATCGATGATAAGTTGTTAAAGTGCAGGACATATAAAAAGCAAAAGACAATGCAAAAGAATAATAAATGAATAACATGAAATGAGGTGTAGCACAGGTTTTTAAAAAACATAATACCCACCATCTGGCGTGGGAAGTCAGAAGTACAACGTTCGTAATTTATGTAACAAACGTGAAGACTAAGGAGTCAAATATATAAAAATAATAACAGTACGAAACTGCCATTACTTAATAATTAAAATGCCGTGAAACCCAATGTTCATTACAAAATGTTGATAAACAATTTTGTTAGCATATTTAACGGCGTGGTAATGTAACTATCATTCGTCCCACTATTGGTTGTACGCTTCCGCATAAGCACTGGGTCAGAACCAATATGTACATTCACAGGTTGATAAAACAGTAATGAAGTTGCAAGCAACCGGTTTTGAGTATTAATAAACTAATTTGATTTTACGTAACTTATAGTAGTAGTGTGCCCCATATGAAAAACAAGCAGACTTAAGAAATGGCTATAATTCTAATTGTGTATTTGAAATACATTTGAAAATATAAGGTGCGAACAAGTAGTATACATCAATCATCGAGAAACCATCATGAGGAAGGACAAGTAATAGTGTCACTTATACCAAAATATACATCGTACTTTAGATAAATTAAACATAGACTATGCACGATATCCAGCACTTATTCAAATAGCAAAGGAATTGTTACCATACATTAAAAATAATTACGTAAAGTGATAACCGGTTCGTATTACTTTGTGTCAACGCCTACAAGATGTCGACTGCAGTAAAATTATGTTCAGTAGGCGTCCATGAGTTCAGCAAATTACAGAACCAAAAAAGAAGCATCTTTTTAAAAACCGAAATTAGTAATGTTATTAAAACAAACTGAAAACATGTGTGTCTATTTGTTTAGATAGTTGAAATAGCGGCCATTGTAAGTGTTCTCGTAGCGACTATGACTGAGGCGTTGTATATCAGGGATAACAAGCAACTGACTATGAATTGCTAATTGTGATATTTGGCCACAAGTTGACTTTATTTCATAGGAAATCGGAGAAGCATTCCCAAAAATGTGTGCTTCTCGATATCGTTTGCTCGTTAAGTAGCGCGATATCTGGAGCTTTATTATGACAAAAGATCTCCATCTCTTCCATAAGGTCGAGGAGGCGACCTTTTTTACCCTTTTGCAACAACTTCAATTGCGATGTCAAATCTGGAGTTGTATGACCAGTTGCTACCAGATGGGCTGCGAAATTCGATTTTTCAGCAATATCTTTCCTCTCAAGTGCAACGTGCTCACGGAACCTTGTTTCTAATTTTCGTCCGGTTTGCCCTATGTAACCTGCATTACACGTGGCACACATAAGTTTGTAAACACCTGATTCATGTAAGACTTTGCGTTCATGAATGTTATTCCTTAAAAGCACGCCCTGTCTGTTCGCCGTCGAGAAACCTACATTAATATTTCTCTTCTTGAATACACTGGCAATTTTATTGCTAATGGGACCATAGAAAGGCAATGTGATAAATTTTTGATTTTTAGTTTCGCTTGTCTCCTTCTGCCTTAAATTGTCTTTACTATATTTTTTGGATGTCATCTCATAAATGTTCATGAGGTATTTCAACGGGTAATTATTATTTCCTGCAATTTGTTTAACTACGTTTAACTCTTTCTCATGGTTTTCATTAGATAATGGTAATCGGAACATACAATGAAATGCAAAGTGGAAAAACGCTTTTTTGTGTTGGTCTGGGTGTTGTGAACCATAATCTATGATGATATCTGTGAATGTTGATTTTCTGTAAATGTCAAATGTATGTTTTCCATTTTCCCTTCCAATGGTTAGGTCTAAAAAATTAATGACTCCATTCTGTTCTTTTTCAACTGTGAAAGCAATTTTGTTGTGTAAGCTATTAAATGTACTGACGACTTCGTCAATATCAGATTGACTACCATTAATAAGCAATAGCGTGTCGTCTACATATCTATAGTAGTATACGATCTTTTTAGCTAATGTTGGAAAATCTTTTAGTAATTTCAATTCAAGATAGTTAATAAAGATGTCTGCCATAATCCCTGATACAGAGTTTCCCATGCTGAGTCCGTCCTTTTGGACATAAATTTTGTCGTTAAATGTGAAGTAGTTATACTTTAAGCAGAATGATAATAATTCTATGAACTCATTTATTTCCACGCTGGACATATTACTGTGGTTTCTGAGATTAGCGTCAATAATTTGTATTGTTTCCTCAATCGGGATATTCGTATATAAATTGACAATGTCCAGCGAAAGAAACGTCCTAGTGTCTGTAATAGGTATATCTTTTATTTTCTCTACTAATTGGGTACTATTTTTAATCGAGAACTGTTGCACAAATTTATAATGCTTATTCAAAATAGTTAGGCATTTTTTCGCAATATTCACCAACGGGCCCCCTCTCCCATCAACTATCGGTCTAACGGGATTAGATTGCTTATGAACCTTGAATTGTGATCGTAGCTTAGGAATTTTTGGATTAATTATCTTGAGATACTGTATCTCACGAGGGGTTATTATATTTGAAAGTGATTTAAGTTTTTCATTTAACTTTCTTTGGATCTCATTTGTTGGGTCTCTCGCAATTGATGTAATACCGTTTCCTTGAAAAAATTGTAAAGTTTTTTCTACATACATTTCTTTTGTAACAATAATAACAGAATTCCCTTTGTCTGCCTTTGTGACAATTGCATTACTTTCTTGTAATTTATTATTCAAGCTTTTCACTGTCAAATGGTCCCTCCTGTTTTGGTTATTTTCTTTGTCTACCTCGTTCTTTAATAGCTTTTCTACCACTACAGCCATTTTATTCTGTTCTACCTTATTTATTTTACAACTGTCCATCGAGAATTTTACCTGCACTAGTGTATTCTTAATTGCCCTACTAAATAATTGTTTATGTATGTTGAACTTTAAACCCTTATTCAAAAGTTCATTTTCTTCCTGATTACATACTATATCCGTTAAATTTTTAACTCTAGGACAGAAGTTATATTTATGTTCGCCATTTAACATTTGTGTTTTCCCTTGTCCCATTAGCTTAGCTATTTTTTTTTTTGACATGTTTAGCTCTTACTTTACTAACTACATTATACACAATCTCATTTACTCTTGAGAGTAGCAAATCTAAGGTTAAAGGAGAGACAAGTTCACCCAAATTGGCGTGTGCTTCGAACAGTTGAGAATTAATAACGTTTTTTTTAAAAAACAGTTTCCTAATTTCACTTCTCATCAAAACCAGTTAGCATTTTTTCATTGTCACTGCGCACATTTGCCTTCGTACAGTATCTCAAGATAATTAATCCAAAAATTCCTAAGCTACGATCACAATGCAAGGTTCATAAGCAATCTAATCCCGTTAGACCGATAGTTGATGGGAGAGGGGGCCCGTTGGTGAATATTGCGAAAAAATGCCTAACTATTTTGAATAAGCATTATAAATTTGTGCAACAGTTCTCGATTAAAAATAGTACCCAATTAGTAGAGAAAATAAAAGATATACCTATTACAGACACTAGGACGTTTCTTTCGCTGGACATTGTCAATTTATATACGAATATCCCGATTGAGGAAACAATACAAATTATTGACGCTAATCTCAGAAACCACAGTAATATGTCCAGCGTGGAAATAAATGAGTTCATAGACTTATTATCATTCTGCTTAAAGTATAACTACTTCACATTTAACGACAAAATTTATGTCCAAAAGGACGGACTCAGCATGGGAAACTCTGTATCAGGGATTATGGCAGACATCTTTATTAACTATCTTGAATTGAAATTACTAAAAGATTTTCCAACATTAGCTAAAAAGATCGTATACTACTATAGATATGTAGACGACACGCTATTGCTTATTAATGGTAGTCAATCTGATATTGACGAAGTCGTCAGTACATTTAATAGCTTACACAACAAAATTGCTTTCACAGTTGAAAAAGAACAGAATGGAGTCATTAATTTTTTAGACCTAACCATTGGAAGGGAAAATGGAAAACATACATTTGACATTTACAGAAAATCAACATTCACAGATATCATCATAGATTATGGTTCACAACACCCAGACCAACACAAAAAAGCGTTTTTCCACTTTGCATTTCATTGTATGTTCCGATTACCATTATCTAATGAAAACCATGAGAAAGAGTTAAACATAGTTAAACAAATTGCAGGAAATAATAATTACCCGTTGAAATACCTCATGAACATTTATGAGATGACATCCAAAAAATATAGTAAAGACAATTTAAGGCAGAAGGGGACAAGCGAAACTAAAAATCAAAAATTTATCACATTGCCTTTCTATGGTCCCATTAGCAATAAAATTGCCAGTGTATTCAAGAAGAGAAATATTAATGTAGGTTTCTCGACGGCGAACAGACAGGGCGTGCTTTTAAGGAATAACATTCATGAACGCAAAGTCTTACATGAATCAGGTGTTTACAAAATTATGTGTGCCACGTGTAATGCAGGTTACGTAGGGCAAACCGGACGAAAATTAGAAACAAGGTTCCGTGAGCACGTTGCACTTGAGAGGAAAGATATTGCTGAAAAATCGAATTTCGCAGCCCATCTGGTAGCAACTGGTCATACAACTCCAGATTTGACATCGCAATTGAAGTTGTTGCACAAGGGTAAAAAAGGTCGCCTCCTCGACCTTATGGAAGAGATGGAGATCTTTTGTCATAATAAAGCTCCAGATATCGCGCTACTTAACGAGCAAACGATATCGAGAAGCACACATTTTTGGGAATGCTTCTCCGATTTCCTATGAAATAAAGTCAACTTGTGGCCAATTATCACAATTAGCAATTCATAGTCAGTTTTTTTCTTCTTTATTGAATTTCAATTCCCCCAGAAAGGGGCGGGCTGGCAGCAGCTTAGCATGCCGCTCTTCAGCGTACAGACTGTGTGTGAGAAAGATTTAAAGAATAAAGAATAAAAAACAGGCGATAAAATCGGAGACTTAAAGAGTAACATGGCGTAAAGAAATCGTGGAACTTAAAACAAAGAACAGAGGGATGATGATGCTAATAAAATACATACGAAGGAGACAGAGAAAACAATAGACAGACAATTACAAAACACGACGACAGTCTGGATTCTGTTCGCAAAAGACATAAAATTCACACCTAGCGACAGCATGGTTTCTGTTCGCAACACGAGAAAGACAAACAACACTGAATAGTCACTAGAACACTGCACTAAAATGTTGGCAAATGTGACGTACCACAGTCGAGAGCAGGTGGGGGGAAACTGGACAGAAGATGGGAAAACAAAAAAGGGGGGAAAGGAGAATAAAAGCGAAGGGGGGAACTGGGAAAGGAGCTGATGGAGGATGAGGACCCATGAGAGGGGTGGGGGGCAGACGCGACAGGGAGTGGGGTTCATAGTCAGTGGCTTGTTATCCCTTATATACAACGCCTCAGTCATAGTCGCTACGAGAACACATACAATGGCCGCTATTTCAACTATCTCAACACATAGGCACACGTGTTTTCAGTTTGTTTTAATAACATTACTAATTTCGGTTTTTTAAAAAAAGCTGCTTCTTTTTTGGTTCTGTAATTTGCAGAACTCATGGACGCCACTGAACATATTTTTCCTACAGTCGACATCTCGTAGGCGTTGACACAAAGTAATACAAACCGGTTATCACTTTACGTAATCATTTTTAATGTATGTTAACAATTCCTTTGCTATTTGAATAAGTGCTGGATATCGTGCATAGTCTATGTTTAATTTATCTAAAGTACGATGTATATTTTGGTATAAGTGACACTATTACTTGTCCTTCCTCATGATGGTTTCTCGATGATTGATGTATACTACTTGTTCGCACCTTATATTTTCAAATGTATTTCAAATACACAATTAGAATTATAGCCATTTCTTAAGTCTGCTTGTTTTTCATATGGGGCGCACTACTACTATAAGTTACGTAAAATCAAATTAGTTTATTAATATTCAAAACCGGTTGCTTGCAACTTCATTACTGTTTTATCAACCTGTGAATGTACATATTGGTTCTGACCCAGTGCTTATGCGGAAGCGTACAACCAATAATGGGACGAATGATAGTTACATTACCACGCCGTTAAAAATGCTAATAAAATTGTTTATCAACATTTTGTAATGAACATTGGGTTTCACGGCATTTTAATTATTAAGTAATGGCAGTTTCGTACTGTTATTATTTTTATATATTTGACTCCTTAGTCTTCACGTTTGTTACATAAATTACGAACGTTGTACTTCTGACTTCCCACGCCAGATGGTGGGTATTATGTTTTTTAAAAACCTGTGTTACACCTCGTTTCATGTTATTCATTTATTATTCTTTTGCATTATCTTTTGCTTTTTATATGTCCTGCACTCTAACAACTTATCATCGATCTGTTTTATGTTTTATAGTTTATAGAAACAATACGCCAATGTATTTTAGATATTTCCTTCCCCCTGCGTCTGCTATGTGTTGTACGTACATTTTAAATTTGAATTACTACACCATTCACAAAAGCACAAGAGTTATTTAGTGTTAATATTTCGCAAAACCAGTAATACTATGTCTTCACGTGACACATGTCACATAGAGGGCGTGTCAAGCCCCGTCACACCGAGGTCTGCTGAACAAGTGCATGTAAACAGCGACCTCAGTCTATGTGATTGCCGTAAGCTTATTGACAACAGTGCATCCTAATTTAAGTTATACAATATAGGTTTGTTCCTAACAAGTGTTATGTTCATATGCAGATGTAATTGTGATTTTCTATTTTATACTCTCTGATCGTAATGTGAAAATTTTTTAACTTCTAGCACTGAAGATGGTCACTCAGTGACAGAAAATCGATTTTGCGATAGTAAAAAATATACGACCAATGCTGTCTCTTTTTTCAAGTATACCTGTTATCTTGTCGTAGTGCATAGGACGACATGGAGTCGCCAATCAATAAAGTAGATATCTACTAATGCCAGTATTTATGGCACCTGCTTCAATCACAAGCGACGTAGATTATTCCCACACGTCGGTCAGGGGCCTGGAGATAGCGAAATAAAGCACCGAAACTGGGTGCCTAGTAAAATACGGTTGAAAATTGAAGGCTGAAAGCTGTTTAATTTGATATCATCAATCAAACAGCCGAGTCCCGCGAGCATCGCTAAAAAAAGATGGACATACAAAGACTTCTTTTAGTTAGGTCATACCACTAATTTCTCTTCTCCCGAATTCTGGTCGGTACCTGCTCTTTAGTTACGTGATCTATCCATCTAATCTTCTGCATTCTTCTGTAACAGCATATTTCAAAAGCTTCTATTCTCTGCTTGTCTAAACAGTTTATCGCCCCCTCCCGTGTCTCAATCTCCGGCCAGTTGTTGGAAACAATGTAAAACAAGACTCATTCGATCAAATGATTTTCTCCGTTGCTGCATAGTCCAGGTATTATGGCTCCGGCATCACGATTTCCTGTTACGGGAATTTGCATTTTCGATGAGTGGTTTTGCAATTCGAGCTAGTCCCGCAGTTCGCAGCTTATGAAGCAGCCTTCTGCTGACACGGTTCGCGAATGCGACATTCGTTTGTGCAGTGACTTTTACAGCTGTCGTTCTATTATCCGTATGTTAAGGTGACTCAACACACACTTTAGTCTGCGCTGTGTTTTTTTATTTCATTTTTTAATGAGCACTATGGGACTTAACTTCTGAGGTCATCTGTCCCCTAGAAATTAGAACTACTTAAACCTAACCTACCTAAGGACATCACACACACCCATGCCCGAGACAGGATTCGAACCTGCGACCGTAGTGGTCACGCGGTTCCAGACTGTAGCGCCTATAATCACTCGGCCACTCCGGCCGGCTGTGTTTTTAAGCTCTCCTTGGGTGCAGTATAGATCTTCGATATGGTTCCTCTTGAAACAGCAAACGCTTTGGCTACTTTGGTTAGTAAAGCATATACTGGACGAGCGCCAACAATTTGCCCAAGTCTGAAATCACTTAGCTCTGACATAGTGCATCCATAACTACACAGAACACTATTCAACCACAACTGACACTTGGAATGTATTGAGGACAATATGTAGGTGTCGTTCGTGGTCAAATACTACAGCGCAAGTTTCAGGCGTGGTTAGCATCTAATTTGTGTTCAGTCAAGGTTTTCTCATGATGTTTTAGTGTTTCCGTTCAATCCATTTATGAACAGCAGTGCATAGCAATAATTCAGGTCCGCCAACAAACGTTTCGGAGCGAGCCCCAAACCAGTACGTTGCGTCCCCTAATTTGGTCCAAGCACTGCACACTGCTGCCAGCACGTTCGTTCCCGGCGGCAGTGCGAACAGGCTTTCACCCAAGTCTGGGGAAACCCCGAAGTCAGGACATGAAGGAGTGTTTCTATGGTCACGGACAAGAGAAAGATAGTTTTCTGGGGGTAGTATCGCGTTATATTTAAAACAACTGTCACTCAATGAAACCGATGTTTCGCACACATTTGCAATGGGCCTCTTACGGGTCAGGGGACCCACGAGAAGGACACTGAAGCCGAAACCGAAACGTCGGTTCATTCAGTGACAGTTACCCTACAACATCCAGGAAGCTTTGCGTTAAGTGCCTCTTGCCGTGGACTTTCGCGCTTTTACAATAATAGATACTCAACAACTTGTTGAAACTCTTTAGTGCGTGAATGATACTTCCTCACGGGTTTTCCAATAAATATGAGTCCAAAATTTACCTTACTTATGGCTAGATTTACGTGGGCATTGAATCATAAATCGTGCAGCACCGAAGCTCCTTGGCACTGTGTGATACAATTATCCACAACTGACTGCTCATTCCATAAATCCGAGATCGATTAGGACCACTCAGTCTTTTCCAAATCAGCTGCCTTACTGTTAAAATATCATCTCAGCTAGCTATTTACCCTAGAAGCTAGGCGCTTCTAAGGTCAAGCCTTCATCTTCAGAATAGATGCACCAGAAACCTCAAACGTGGACCGATACAAAACATAAACGAGAGCAATAAAAATAGTAAAATAACGTGGCCGTGTCTTCTTAAGTTATGCACTCACACTGCTGTCACCTATTAAAATAGATTAAAATGGAGCGTCATATGTTGTCCACAGGTATTGACAGCGTCACAGTAACTGGTACAATACGTGCGTAGTCCGTGTATCCTTTTGAAAGCCACATCCTGCATACGAAAAGAGGTGGTTGAGAAGACACATAAACATTGATTTTTGCACCAACGGCCACATATCTGTTCTACATCTACATCTACATCTACATTTATACTCCACTAACCACCCAACGGTGCGTGGCGGAGGGCAGTTAACATGCCACTGTCATTACCTCCCTTTCCCGTTCCAGTCGCGTATGGTTCGCGGGAAGAACAACTGCCGGAAAACCTCCGTGCGTGCTCGAATCTCTCTAATTTTACGTTCGTGATCTCCTCTGGAGGTATAAGTAGGGGGAAGCAATATATTCGATACTTCATCCAGAAACGCACCCTGGACAGCAAGCTACACCGCGATGCAGAGCGCCTCACTTGCAGGGTCTGCCACTTCAGTTTGCTAAAGATTTCCGTAACGCTATCACGCATACCAAATAACCCTGTGACGAAACGCGCCGCTCTTCTTTGGATCTTCTCTATCTCCTCTGTCAACCCGACCTGGTATGGATCCCACACTGATGAACAATACTCAAGTACAGGTCGAACGAGTGTTTCGTAAGCCACCTCCTTTGTTGATGGACTACATTTTCTAAGGACTCACCCAATGAATCTCAGCCTGGCACCCGCCTTACCAACAATTAATTTTATATGATCATTCCACTTCAAATCGTTCCGTACGCATACTCCCAGATATTTTACAGAAGTAACTGCTACCAGTGTTTGTTCCGCTATCATATAATCATACTGTAAAGGATCCTTCTTTCTAAGTATTCGCAATACATTACATTTCTGTATGTTAAGGGTTAGTTGCCACTTAATGCACCAAGTGCCTATCCGCTGCAGATCTTCCCGCATTTCGCTACGATTTTCTAATGCTGCAACTTCTCTGTATAGTACAGCACCCTCCGCGAAAAGCCGCATGGAACTTCCGACACTATCTACTACTATATATATATATATATATATATATATATATATATATATATATATATATATATATTGTAAAAAGCAATGGTCCCATAACACACCCCTGTGGCACGCCAGAGGTTACTTTAACGTCTGTAGACGTCTCTCCATTGATAACAACATGCTGTGTTCTGTTTGGTAAAAACTCTTCAATCCAGCCACACAGCTGGTCTGATATTCCGTAGGCTCTTACTTTGTTTATCAGGCGACAGTGCGGAACTATATCGAACGCCTGCCGGAAGTAATGGAAAATGGCATCTACCTGGGAGCCTGTATCTAATATTTTCTGGGTCTTATGAACAAATAAAGCGAGTTGGGTCTCACACGATCGCTGTTCCCGATATCCATGTTGATCCTACAGAGTAGATTCTGGGTTTCCAGAAATGACATGATACGCGAGCAAAAAATATGTTCTAAAATTCTACAACAGATCGATGTCAGGGATATAAGCCTATAGTTTTGCGCATCTTCTCGACGACCATTCTTGAAAACTGGAACTACCTGTGCTCTTTTCCAATCATTTGGAACCTTCTGTTCCTCTGTTAGAAGGGGGGCAAGTTCTTCCGCGCACTCTGTGTAAAATCGAATAGGCATCCCGTCAGGTCCAGTGAACTTTCATCTGTTGAGTGTTTTCAGTTCCTTTTCTATTCCTTGGACACTTATTTCGATGTCAGCCATTTTTTAGTTCGTGCGGTGATTTAGAGATTTAACTGCAGTGCGGTCTTCCTCTGTGAAACAGCTTTAAAAAGGTGTTTAGTATTTCAGCTTTACGGGTGTCATCCTATGTTTCAATGCTATTATCATCATAGAGTGTCGGATATGCTGTTTCGATGAACTGACTAAAATGGCTCTGAGCACTATTGGACATAATTTCTGAGGTCATCAGTCCCCTAGAACATAGAACTACTTAAACCTAAGAAACCTAAGGACATCACACACACCCACGCCCGAGGCAGGAATTAAACCTGCGACCAATGCGGTCGCGCAGTTCCAGACCGTAGCGCCTAGAACCGCTCGGCCACCGCGGCCGGCGATCCACTTACTGATTTAACGTAAGACCAGAACTTCCTAGGATTTTCTGTCAAATTGGTACATAGAATTTTACTTTCGAGTTCACTGAACGCTTCACGCATAGCTCTCCTTACGCCAACTTTGACACCGTTTAGCTTCTGTTTGTCTGAGAGGTTTTGGCTGCGTTTATATTTGCAGTGAAGCTCTCTTTGCTTTTGCAGTAGTTTCCTAACTTTGTTGTTGAACCACGGTGGGCCGGCCGCAGTGGCCGTACGGTTCTAGGCGCTACAGTCTGGAGCCGGGCTACCGCTACGGTCGCTGGATCGAATCCTGCCTCGGGCATGGATGTTTGTGATGTCTTTAGGTTAGTTAGGTTTAATTAGTTCTAAGTTCTAGGCGACTGATGACCTCAGAAGTTAAGTTGCATAGTGCTCAGAGCCATTTGAACCATTTTTGAACCACGGTGGGTTTTTCCCGTCACTCACAGTTTTACTCGGCACGCACCTGTCTAAAAAGCATTTTACGATTGTCTAGAACTTTTTCCATAAACACTCAACATTGTCCGAGGCAGAAATTTTGCTCTTGATCTGTTAGGTAGTCTGAAATCTGCTTCCTATTACTCTTGCTAAACAGATAAACCTTCCTCCCTTTTTTTATATTCCAATTTACTTCCATATTCAGGGATACTGCAATGGCCTTATGATCACTGATTCCCTGTTTTCCACTTACAGAGTCGGAAAGTTCGGGTTTGTTTGTTATCAGTAGGTCCAAGATGTTATCTCCACGAGTCGGTTCTCTGTTTAATTGCTCGAGGTAATTTTCGGATAGTGGACTCAGTATAATGTCACTCGATGCTCTGTCCCTACCACCCGTCTTAAACATCTGAATGTCCCAGTCAATATCTGGTAAATTGAAATCTCCTCCTAAGACTATAACATGGTGAGGAAATTTATGTGAAATGTATTCCAGATTTTCTCTCAGATGTTCTGCCACTAATGCTGCTGAGTCGGGAGGTCGGTAAAAGGAGCCAATTATTAACCTAGCTCGGTTGTTGAGTATAACCTCCACCCATAATAATTCACTACAGGATAAAAAAAATGGTTAAAATGTCTCTGAGCACTATGGGACTTAACTTCTGAGGTCATCAGCCCCCTAGATCCTAGAACTACTTAAACCTAACTAACCTAAGGACATCACACACATCTATGCCCGAGGCAGGATTCGAACCTGCGACTGGAGCGGTCCTGCGGTTCCAGACTGTAGCGTCTAGAACCGCTAGGCCACCCCGGCCAGCACACTACAGGATAAACTACTACTAACAGCGACAAACAGGCCACCACCGGTTGTATGCAATCTATCCTTTCTAAGCATCGTCTGTGCCCTTGCAAAAATTTCGGCAGAATTTATCTCTGGCTTCAGCCAGCTTTCCAATCTTATAACGATTTCAGCTTTGGTGCTTTCTATCAGCGCTTGACGTTTCGGTAATTTACCAACACAGCTTCGACAGTTTACAATTACAATACCGATTGCTGCTTGGTCCCCGTATGTCCTGACTTTTCCCCGCACCCTTTGAGGCTGTTGCCTTTCTGTACTTGCCAGAGGCCATCTAACCTGAAAAACCGCCCAGTCCGCCCCACACAACCCCTGCTACCCATTTAGCCGCATGCTGTGTGTAGTGGACTCCTTACGTATTCAGCGGAACACGAAACCCGCATCACCCTATGGCGCAAGTCGAGAAATCTGCAGCCCACATGGTCGCAGAACTGTCTCAGCCTCTGATTCAGACCCTCCTCTCGACTCTGTACCAAAGGTCCACAGTCAGTCCTGTCGACGATGCTGCAGAAGGTGAGCTCTGCTTTCATCCCGCTAGCGAGACTGGCAGTCGTCACCAAATCAGGTAGCCACCGGAAGCCAGAGAGGATTTCCTCCGATCCATAGCGACACACATCATTGGTGCCGACGTGAGCGACCACCTGCAGATGGGTGCACCCTGTAACCTTCATGGTATCCGGAAGGACCTTTCTACATCTGAAATGACTCCTGCTGGTATGCACACGGAGTGCAGCCATATCCCTAAGGGGCCCCATAACGCGCCTGACACGGAGTTCCCAACTACCAGTAAGCCCACCCTCTGCTACCGCCTGGATCTTGCAGACTGAGGGGCAACATGTGGAACAGGACAAGCAGCCATGCCCAGCCAAAGATCGGTATCAGCCGGAGACAGAGTCTGAAACCGGTTCGTCAGACAAACTGGAGAGGCCTTCCGTTCAGCCCTCCGGAATGTCTTTCACCCCCTGCCACACCTCGAGAAGACCTCCCACTCTACTATGGGTGAGTTGTCAGCCTCAATGTGGGCATTATCCCGGCCCCCCAGTGATGCCCATTGGCTACAGGCTTAAGCTGTGTGACCGAAGGCAACACTGCCTGAAGCTGGGAGTGAAGGGATGCCAACTTACCCCTCATCTGAACACAGCAGTCGCAGTCCCTATCCATGCTAAATACTGTTATGCAAAGAAGTTTTGAACTAATCTACAGAGAGCACAAACTATTCGAGACAAAATTTAAACGGTTATTAAAATACAAGACTGCCTAGTAAATGCAGTAATGCTGCTACTTGCGCACTGCTGACACACTGCTCAGTGGCAGAAGGCTAACTGTACTGTCAGTAATGTACAAAGACTATTAGAAAGAAATAAACAAATGACAGACGACTACGTGACTTTGCACATCACAGATATTAAAATGCAAATCTGCCCCTGCTAATTACGAAACTACACAATGATTTGACGGATTTAACTAAACAAGTGCGCTAAGAACACTCAAACAAATTTTCAACTTGCCTACTGCACTTATAAGAACGCTAAATAAGCCACTTGCTTCTACTTGTGCACTGCTATGGACGAAATTAAAGAAAACCGCTTTGTTCGTCATAATTGAAATTCTACATAGTATAAGTTTCTTCTGTTTTAACATCATAGATACTGTCGGGTATAACATAGAATTGATTGAAATTAATCGTCCACATCCATATCGTGATATATTTAATCAACTCTCTTCGTCTGATTAAAACTTTCGTACTTGGTTTCTCTTTTAGAGATTATCCTCATCTGATAACTAGTGTTACGAAAGAAAGTGTGTTAACTGCTACCAGTTAATTATAAACATGCATCAATAACTTTCGTAACACTTTACCAAAACGAAACGCAATTTCAGTTTCACAATACTATGACGAAAGTGAATCGTTTGATATACAGCACGATAAAAATTTTTCGGTTTATACAGGTTGTCTCAGGAGGAATGGCCAATATTCAGCGGTAGACAGGAACGATTATCCGAAGCAAAAAGTCTGGTAAACATGGAATCAACAATGCATACCTTAAAAGTATTATGAGTGCTTCATGTTAGATGCTGTGAAACAAATCTCTTTTACTGCAAACTCTTTGATTTCCAGAATTTTTGGGAGGAGGTAGTACAAACCAAAGCAAGAGAATTTTTCTAGTAATGATCGGCCATAAAGCGTATATTTTAAAAATTATCAGCACTTGTACAGTAACGAAGATGAAGAATTGCTCGTGCCTCTTAACGCATTCACTTTAGAGCCTACGTTTATTCGACTTTTTTGTTTCTTTTGATACATAACACTACGTGTCTAAATACGGAAAGCAAGGAGGTTGAAGCAGAAGCGATTTGTTACTTACTATCGAGAATGAAGAAGTGTCCATGTCTCTTAAGGACTGCATTATAGACCCCGTGCGTATAGACCTTTTTGGTTCGAGTGATAGTTCCTGACGTACCACCGAATAAAAAGATATTTTAACTTTTATTTTTTGAATACTTATTTTAATTATATTATTTTATGTATTACGTATTACAGCGATGCTTGGGGAACTGAAATGATTATCCCTGGAGGGAAGAAGATCTTTCCGCGAGGCACTACTGATAAATTTCGAGAACCAGCATAGGAAACTAATTGCAGAATGATTATAGTGACCTCAACTACATATGACGTTAAGACCACGAAGACAAAATTAGAGAAATTACTGCTCGAATGGAGGCATATACATGGACGTTTTTCCCTCGCTGTGTTTGAGAGTGGAACAGGAAAGAAACTGACTGGTGGTGGTACAACGTACACTCCATCATGGACCATATGGTGGCTTGCGGAGTATCTATGTAGATGTAGATGTAGACTGATCATTTTTTCAGGGACACCCTATGTTTTGATATATTCTAGTGATTTTTTGCAGTTGCACTCCGTCTCAATCCGATCGAATCATGTATTATCAGCACGATTTAGGTGTGTATTGAACCGTTTATTTATGAGGGCTCACAGTGCAATTTGTGTGCATTAAATTATTTGTGTAACTGATCATCACTATAGCTTAAAATGATATTAAAATTAAGTCGATTCACAAGACACGTCTTAATTCTGACGTTGGGCTTGGGTATATCGTAAGAAGGTACTTAAACAGAAGCAGAAGCCGCGTTTGAACGAGGCAGATCCGTATTCACCGTTCTTTGGCAACTGCAGGCGTACAACTTTCAAGACGGCGATGTATTGTTTTCACTTAGGGTGAAGGTGGCAACAATGTAGCCGCAAGACATTTCAGTCCGTTTTTCTGCTGTTATTGTCTGTGTTCTAAACGGTAATAAACAAACACCATTTGAAGTTTATTTTTTTTTTTTTTTTATTTTTTTTATTTATAAATATACGGGATGGTTAGCTTGTAAGGGTTTGCGTGGTAGATTGCACTAAGAAATATCTGTGAAGAAAAAAATTCGATATATTTCGCCGGAGTTAACTAGCAATGAAATTGGCCTATCAGGCCGATGCTCGTGCAGATTCAAGATCTTCGACTGGTTTCCTGAAGCAGAACATGTGAGCAATTCAAAACTACGAGACGGGACAGTAGTGGGAGTCGTACCCGAACCAAAGGCTGAGCTGTCGCTATTCTTTACGCTATGAGAACGGTTCAAATGGCTCTAAGCGCTATGGGACTTAACGTTTGAGTTCATCAGTCCAGTAGGCTTAGAAGTACTTAAACCTAACTAACCTAAGGCCATCACACACATCCATGTCCGAGGCAGGATTCGAACCTGCGACCGTAGCGGGCCCGCGGTTCCGGACTGAAGCGCCTAGAACCGCTCGGCCACAGTGTCCGGCGATATGAGAACAACTGACACTAATTGTATATGGTGGGCCGCTTCAATCTGTGCGCGGAACGTCCTGATTGGCTAACTTCAATGCCCATTAACTCGGAAATTGCGCAACCTATCGAATATTTTCTTATGAATTATTTATCAGCACGTCCTACCGTGCAACACCCACATAGCCTCTTCAGACTGTTCCTGACCACCCTGTACAGCAGAACCGTGGGCCTCCAACACTGGACAATAACCAACTACAAAATAAGTATTTCCAAGGGAGTTGTGTTTTTGGGAATCTACATTATTAGTCGGGGCTTGCAACACTGATATTTATAATCAACTATAAATGAAGCTCAAGTAGTAGCGATAACTGTAAGCAAAGTAAATTCATTCCCTCAGAGGATATATGTTACATTACCACACAAGTAGCCACAGGACCTCAGTCTGTTCCTTTAATGGCTAGTAAGTAGATGAGGAGGCACATAAACATCGCCGTTTTCCGGTGCGCCTACTAATTGTGGCTGCCAATTAGAGAGATGGCTACGCGACTCCCCATGGCGTCCCGTAATCTCAGATGTATGGTAGGCAGCAAGCAGAGACCAGATCGCAGGGGCGCCTGGTATCGATTGGGGAATGGAGTGGTCGCGCTGACAGCCGTAATTTGCGTCCAGCCCAGGTTACTCCGCACGTGGCCTCCGGGGATACGAGACCCACTCTGGTAATTGGCAAACACGACCCCTGGGGCCGTTCTTTCATATTTAGGCCGAGGCTACCCGTGCTGGCTCTTAGGCACGCCTGTATGAACGGGTCCCACGGCTGCCGTCCATGTGCCGGAGGGCGTTGTATCCACCGAAACCCTGTGGTCCAGCGTCTTCTGCATTACAAGTGTTCCCCACACAGACGGCTACAACTTGACGCAGCTCTGAAGCAATTAATGATTTGTCAACAAATCAGAGACTATGGGTATCTGACAAAACGGGTCCCCACTAATTCCTTAATATCGTAACTTTGAGGACTACGTTGCACTTAAAGATGAAAAGTGGATCACGTGCAACAGTCCTACATTTTATGGTGCACTCAGTGTGGTGCTCTTCTCAATATCCTAACATCATCTGTAAGGTGTTTGCAATAAGTGGACTATTTTCTTAAATGAACAAAAATAACTTTTTGTGTAACAACCATTACAAAACACACTAAGGTGACAAAATTCATGGGATCGTGATATTTACATACACAGACAGTGTTAGTATCGCGTACACGAGGTATAAAAGGGCAGTGCTTTGACGGAGCTGACATTTGTATTTTGCTCATACACGAGAAAAGGTGTCCGACGTGATTATGGCCGCTCGACGGGAATTAACAGACTTTGAACGTGGAATAGTCGTTATAGCTAGACGCGTGGGACATTACATTTCGGAAATCGTTCGGGAATTCATTACTCTGAGCTCCACAGTGTCAAAAGTGTACCGAGAATGCCAAATATCAGGCATTTCTCACCACGAACAATGCAGACGAGGGTGCCCTTGACTTAATAATCGAGAACAGCGAAGTGTGCGTAGAGCTGTCTGTACCAACAGGCAAGCAGTACTGCGTCAAATAACTTTAGAAATCAATGTGGGACGTACGTTTCATTAGGAAAGTGCCGCAAAATTTGGTGTTCATGGGCTATTCCAGCAGGCGACCAACTCAGCTGCCTTTGCTAATAGCACGGTATCGCCTGCAGTGCCTCTCCTGGACTCGTGAGCACATCGGTTGGACCCTAGATGATTGGAAAACCGTGGCCTGGTCACATGAGACACGATTTCAGTTGGTGAAAGGTGGTGGTAGGGTTTGAGTGTGGCGCAGACCCCACGAACTCACGTACGCAAGTTGTCAACAAAGCATTGTGAAAGCTGCTGGTGGCTCCATTTGGTGTGGGCACTGTTTACACGAGACGGACTAGGTACTTTGGTCCACCCGGAACGATCATTGAACATTTGCAGCCATTCATGGACTTCACGACGCCAAACTCCGATGGAATTTATATTGCTCGCTATTGGTTTGAAGAACATTCTGGGCAATTCGAGCGAATGATTTGGCCCCCGAGATCACCTGACATGGGTTCCATCGAACATATATGGGACATACCCGACAGGTCGGTTCGTGCACAAAATCTTGGTCCGGCAACCCTTCCGCGTTTAAGGATGACTATCGAGCCAGCATAGCTCGATATTTCTACATGGGACTTCTAACGACTTGCTGAGACCATGCCACGTCCAGTTACTGCACTGTGCAGGGAAAACGGGGGTCCGACACGAAATTAGGAGTATCCCACGACCTTCGTCACCTGAGTGTAGTTGACTACTGCACAAAATGAGAAGAATTGTTAATGGAATGTAAACACCTGTTGTGAGGTGACTCAGATTCGATTCGAACCAGCAGATTGACGACTATTTATTTCGATCTCTGATTAGCCAGGACGTCATTTTTAGGTGTTCCCCCCGTAGTTTTGGCTTATCTTCCATGTTAACCCTAGAGGGCATCATACGCAATATACAGTCATACGCTCAGAACGATAATTACCCAATTCATAGACACGTGGCGCACACGAGTTTCTCCTTTACGATGGAGGCGAGAATATGACCAAATCATGCATTAGCTGACTCTACTACGGGTGAAATTATAATTTAAAACCATAACTACAAGACAAAGACCCTAGCAAGAAGCAGGGGGGAAGAAGAATAACTAGTAAATGAAAATATAGGAAACACATTACGATGGTTTTTGCGGAACACAGCTTTCAAGTCCACATCTGAACATCGCAACGGATTCAATCCCGAAAAGTAATAATTTTTGATTCGGCTGTTAGCTCTGTTACGTGCCAGTGTGGGTAAACGTTTTGTGTCATAGAGACAACTGATTAATATTGAGTATAATCGCTACGTGTTTTCGGTTGTGAATCCGGTTGTGTTACTAGACTACTTCTTAAGTTACACTGATTGACAAAAATGTGAAGAACTCAAAAGACGTTGTCGGATGCCAACGTTACTTCGTACAAATACGCACCTTCGGTGCGTATGTAAATGATTAGAGCTGTGCTTCTCTGTGACAGGTAGTACGGGCAGCAGGTGCACTGGTGTTGTTCATGTTTAGTGTTGTTATCAGGCCTGGTAGGGCATGTAAACAGCGTCACATGTTGAGTGATCACTGAAGCACAAGGAGACGCCGCGTACTCTTCTGAGACAGCGTAATCAGTACCTAAGGGGGATGATCGCCATACTGCGAAACAAGCGGATTGTAATCCCGTCACATTTGCGTCTGCCGTCAGAGAACAAGTAATGGAGCCCTTGAAACATCCTGTGTCATCCCGCACCATTGGTCGGAGACTAAAGCAACCGGACCAGGAAATTACCATCCCACGCGTAGGTTGCCGCTAATACCACAATAGAAAGGGCTGTGTTAGGAGCGGTCCCGTGATCGAGAAGAATTAGCTGTGCGTTTTCTTTGACAATGAATAGAGGTACTGAGCTACCCCATCGCCAGCGAGTTTGAAGGTAACCCTGGGAAAGGCAACATCCATCCAATGTTTTGGAGACGCACGACGGTGTTAGTCCTGACATTATGGCATGGTAATTTTCGTTTCTGATTTCCGATTGTGGTTGGTAGCAATTGAGGGAACACTGAAATCACAACGGTACGTTACGGGCATCTTACATTCCCTATTTTCCAATAGGTCAGTGCCTCCCCACACATGGCAGGCTCTATGTGAACTATCTGTAAAAGCTGAGGAACTCTCTGGGCTAGGGATATCACCAGATCTGTCCTAGATAGAACATATGTGGGACCAGGTCTGGCGTCAAATGTGTCCCATTGCCAGTTGTAATAAAACTGGGTAAGATGAGATAAATGTACTAACTGGTCTTGGACCATATGAAATGACCGACTCGCAAGCTGAAAACTAAAAATCCAGAAAACCAGTACCATATAATTATAGGAAAATGTGTAAACGTCAACATATGTAAACACTTTATCTAATTACTATGATTATTACTGATGATAAAGATTTATTTCCACTTTAGTTTTGCAACGTATGGTTCCAAAGATACAATAGCGCTATGTTTGCTTTATGTTGTGTGAGATAGACCTTTGTTCTTGTTTAGTACGACTTTTAGTACGAGTTGGGAGTACGAGCTACATACGAGTTGAGTTAGCATGGAGGTTGGTCTTCGTTGTATTGTGAAGTGATATGACTAAAAATACACCTATTTATCAACGGAAAATCCACCAGTGCCCAAGTAATGCAAGAAAATGAAGCTGGGCACCTTCTAGGCCAGTACACAAAGTTGCATTTCAGAATCTGCCGTGGACGTGGACTACAGGCCTACGACTCTCGACAACTACGAAGAGGAACAACAATAGATGAGTACTGTAAAAACAGCTTATTTAAATTGTTCCGTTCCTACCTCTCTCTGCAGTGTGTCACTGTTTCAGCGTGCGAATTGTGCAATTGTGACCAGCCGCCCAAATTTAAACTTATTTCAGTATTAATGATTCAACATTGCGTTAAAAGAGGGTGGTGACGTTACACAGTATACGTGATATAAAGGGCCAGTTACAACAATTGTTTCCCACATTGCCTCAGGAGACGGTACAACCGCTTCATGACACCCCCCCAACCGAATCAGTGCGTGCATCCAGGGCAGACGGGGTGCATCAACATTCTGGTCAGTGTGCTAATACTGCCTAATTCATTTAACTTTATTTTGTAATAACCAAAATAAAATCACGTACCTTCTCAATCCACGAAGTTTCGTCGTCTCCTTCTTTTCTCAGTACTTTTCTTTTTGTTTTTAGTCAGTTTTTTTACAGTAAAATGTCAATGGAAAATTCTGGAACAAAGCCTGCCCGCTAACTTTTCATTAGCGTGTTCTGTTCAATAATGTGAATTTTGATGCAAAGATTAATCTTTAGATGTTTAGTGAGCTATCCGAGAAACTTCATCGGGTCGTCGGCGTGGCAAAACCGTGTTGCCTTGGTAATATAGTGCTTTTATAATTGGAAATAAGTAATAGTAATACACCAACGGTAAAAAAAAATTGCAACACCAAAAAGGAGTTGGTAGGAGTGTTTCTACATCCAAAAGGGGGTGTGTATTCAAATTTCACTTAAGTTGTATATGCGTAGCGTCACTATGAGAATGCAAATCAGGTTTGCTATCATTTTCAAGCCTTTAAAAACCACGAGCTCTGCTCTTTAAAGAGCTGAAAATGACAGATGAATTAGAAACATTGTGCCTGTCACGACTGACATTATGCTTTGCCATGAAAAGCAACGAAAAGCATTTTTTAATGACAATGCAGCCAAGTAAATATGTTAGCAAAAGTAAAATAAAAATTTTGTCTATGGCAACAGAAAAAAATGATTAGTCCTGGGTAGTTATATTAATACTTAATAAGCCTGTCATTATTTTAGAAGTAACTTATAAGTAATCATAATTTAATCCCATAAATAACAAATTTAGTTCCGCTCCTTGTTGAAGAAAGTAGTCGTTCAGTTTTTGCTTTTCGCAGCTCGTGGTCTAGCAGGTAGCGTGTTCAACATACATATACCCAACACACTCTTTCACCACAAACACCTCTTATAGAGTATAGCAACCTTCAGTTAATGTAACTTGGACAGTTTTCGATGAAATTAACTGCTATCATATTTCAGAGCTAGTGGCTCTTTTCTCCTTCAATTCTACCATTCGTATGTAGTTTGTCGTGGTTCAGAAGACTGGAAGTCTCACAACATGGACCCGATAGAATAGATCCTCTGTTATCAGAGGAAATTGCCGCCATAAAAGTGTAGCCCAGTCCGCGGATCGCAGGTTGCCATTATCGTTTCCCCAGTCCACTCTGCAGAAGGGATGAGGAACACTCATTCCTTTCTCGAAGTAAACCTGGATTTTCTCACAAAATCTCTTTTAGCCAGATAAGGGATGTCTAGCCAGGTGTGTTTTTCTCTGGGCGCGTGAATTTTAGTTACGACTACTCAGAAATATGTCTAGTTCAAACTTCAGAACACCACCTCCTGACTGGCTCACTCTGTAAATTTCGGCAGTGTGCCCGCTTTTCTGCTGTACCTACGTGCAGAGCTTCCCATTTCTCCAATTCAGAATCATGTCACGGGGCAGGAGAAATCTCCTGGCGCTAGATGCCCGCCCCTGAGCTGTTGGCTGAGGTACACCATAACAGAAAACAGTAGGAGACTCTTTAACGTTGTTCGCATTTTTTCATTCGGCGTAATTCGGAATATCAACGCTCATTGTGGAGCGATTGCCACGTCTGACAGTAGAGCAGACGAGTCTGAGACGGTCTTAGAGCAAACATTCGGTTTTAGGTCTTCGTAATGTAAACAGTAGGACTTTCAATCTACATCCTCAAGCAACTTAGAGAAGAAAATAACTAGCTCCCATCTGTGGTCGAGCCCTCCATGTGTGAACGAACGCTTCGAACTCGAAACTCGGTTACAGTACGATTGGTTCAAATGGCAATGAACACTATGGGACTTAACATCTGAGGTTATCAGTCCCCTAGAACTTAGAACTACTTAAACCTAAGTAACCTAGGGATATCACACACATCCATGCCCGAGGCAGAACTAGAACCTGCGACCGTCGCAGTGGGGCGGTTCCGGTCTGAAGCGCCTAGAACCGCTTGGCAACCGCGGTCGGCTTCGGTTACAGTAGGCTGTTCCTCATGCACCAACGTAAATACCTTGCACACCACATGTTACTCGCTACAATTTAGAGCTCGCTAGTGGCAGAGGACTACAATATGTGCGCGTGAAGAATGAAAATGTAGAATGTTACTAACGTTTGTTTTATTTATTTAAAAGGCTCTGACAGTCTTCACAGAAGAAATTCGGAGGCATTACTTTTTGACACGCCCTCTTAAACTGAAATCGCAGTAGTATATAAGCGCAATTTTCTAGTGTGCATTAAAGAGCAAAACAATTTTTATAATCTGTTACTCAACGTAATTGTAAATTGTATATAGAAACAAACAGCTACACACGTCTTTACAATAGCCTAAAAAGACGCTGCAGCCTGTTGATAGAAAATTACCTCGTCAACAAATTAACATGATCCAGTGTACGTAACATTTCAATACAAAATTTCCCAACATACACACTGTATCTTTTTGAAAATGTTACACTAGATAGAAAACGTTACATTAGGTAAGAAACTACGATTTTCCGTTTGTGTTAACGGTGATTGACTTACTGTAAGGTATAATTTTTACATTTTTACTGTTACTTTTTTACGATACAATCATAGCTGCTTTCGGCCTTCAAAGACCATCTTCAGATGCTATGGAGCGGCACTTGTTCGTGAAATACCGCCCTAGCATCTGAATATTGTATTTGCAAGCCGAAGCCTCTAATGATTTTATCATAAAAATGTGACTGTGTCAAAAATATAAAAATAATACCCTACAAAAGAAGTTTCAGGTCTGTAACATTATTCTAGCAACTGTGATATTTTTTAAAACATGTATGCGCTAGAATTGTATCCCTCATAGCTAATTAAGAAAGCATAACAATTTTCGTTTCACTAAATATAAAGCAGTGGTTGTGGAAAAGTTTTTCATGTGATTTGTTACGTACATAACATTAACCGTGTATTGTAATATATTTAATTCTTTTATTTATAAAGTGTAAAAAATGTTTCCGAAAATTATTTTCAGTTGTTGGGTGCTGTTTAAATAATTCACTGGAAACAATAAAAGAGCTTAGAAACCTAACTTGTATCAAAATATCATACACTAAAATTCATTCATGTTTCTCCATTTTACTTGAATGAATCTTTATCAGTTGTTTTTCAATACATACATAAATTGTACATTATTACGCTGTGAAGTACTGTAAAATTTAAAAAATTATACGTTTCGGCTTTTGTTATGATGGACAGGAAGACGAAATCTATTGCATTTCAAAATTTCTACTCCGGTTTCCGTTTACATGGAATATCCCCTCAGTGCCTTTGTTGGCCTCCTGTGCAGGACCTATTAGCACCACACAATTACGGCGCAGTGAGAGCAAGTAATCGGCAGCCATGGACCGGTCAAAGACGCTTAGTTAGCCTTGAGCACACGCAGGGCGCTCGCCAGCCGCCGCGCCTGGGAGTTATGTGAACTTGGCCGCTGGTGAATGGCCCAAGTTGCGCTCTGTGCCAGGGGTGGGGGCGGTCGTGCGGTAGAACGCGCTTCGGGAAACAGGGGGACGGAACTGTCGCAGCCAGTGCCGATAACAAACCAGCTTCCTCGATACAGTGACAGAGTGTTTAAATGCTCTAGAGCTTCATAATTTATTTACAATTTCACGTTTTTTGTCAACAAATTATGCAAATAACACGCTTTGTTACTGGAGGCTAAGTAGCTGTTATTTCAGTAACAACAAATACACTACTCACCCACAAACTAAATTACAAACACTGAATATTTGAAACTGGCCATGAAATCCAGTCTCGGGTTGTTGGGTCACCATCTGCAAGTGTTTTCATTTGACACCACTGTGGCGACTTGCTTGTAGATGAAGATGGAATTATAGGGACAACACAAACGCCCAGTCCCCAAGAGAAGAAACCCTCCAGTCCGGCCGGGAATCGAACCCGGGTCTCCACAGTCTACAGGTAGTGACGTTGACCAATGGACTATAAGCTGCCGACATTTTACAGCTTTATATTGCGATATTTTATAGGGAAGAACTTTAATTCATTTGTCAAATGTTTAGGGGAGAGTTTTCCAAAACTGGGTAGTTTAATAAAATGGGATATCGTCCCTGTTCCTCCAGTAGTTGCTGCTATCTACAGTTGGTTGTACGCTACCGCATCCTTCCTTTGGTCCGCAGCTCGTGGTCTAGTGGCTAGAGTTGCTGCTGCTGGAGCACAGGGTCCCGGATTCGATTCCCGACCGAGATGGGACGTTTCTCTGCCCGGGAACTGGATGTTTGTGTTGTCCTCATCGTTTCATCATTATCATCAGTATTTGCGACAGTGCTTCGATTGGACTGCGTGAAAAATTGGACTACGTAAAAACTGGAACTTGGTACGGGCGCTGATGATCGCGCAATTGAGCGCCCCACAAACTAAACATTATCATCATCATCATCATGGTCCCATTGGTAACCTCAGTATTAAGTAAACAGATGTTTTTTGTGCTTAGCTTAATGGCTTGTGTGCTTCAAAACTAATAAATAGCAAGTTATACTGAATTGTTTCTGTCCAATGTAAGTGCTGTTCGTGCCTACTTATAATGAAGAACGGGAAAAGGTAATTTGATGGTAACAACAAATTATTTTCAGCCTTTTATCATGTTTCATAACCTTGGAACGGTCGGTACTGGCGCGAATATGTACTTTATAATGCAGAGTGCCCTCATAGGATACTGCGTGGTTGGAAAAAATCAGTGTGCCATTTTAACCGAATACATTCCATAATTTGCACAGCTTACAAGTAAAGCATTTCCTTATATTTTCATCCGTTCGGAGCAGGGAAAGGAAATAAACTACACTCTAACTTTTATGTTATAATTTTTACTTATTTTATTTTTCTATGGGAAGGTCAAAAATGGCAAAAGTTCGTTAGTATATGACCAGAAAATATGTAGTTGTATTACGCTCTGTTGGTTCGTAAAGAATGAAGAAATGTGTATTTATTGAAATGGACCAAAATAGATATCTTCTTTTTTTTTTAAAAAAAAGGTCAAATCAAGGGAAAAATGTGAAGCTGCTTACAACAATTATTTGATAGTCCGCAGGTGGAATATTGTCTCATTTCTTATTCAGATTTATCCGTGAAGAAATAGAAAAATCAAGTAGATTGTGACATATTCAACCAACGAATAACGTCCTTTTTATTTTCCTTAGTTGAGATTTGTACTACACAACTAAAATAATCCTATTCATTAATTTTTTTCGGATTCATTGGTGATGTGGGAAAATGTGCGAGAACAACCGAACAACAATCATGAAGTGTGGAAAGTGTGAATAACGCCGTTAAGGATATTTTAGGAGGCAAGATGAGTTACCTGAAGGCATCCGAGGAATACAGAGTTCGCCGGCCGCGGTGGGCCAGCGATTCTAGGCGCTTCTGTCCGGAACCGTGCAAGTGCTAGGGTCGTAGGTTCGAATCCTGCCTCGGGCATGGATGTGTGTGATGACCTTAGGTTAGTTAGGTTTAAGTAGTTCTACGTTCTAGGGAACTGATGACCTCAGATGTTAAGTCCCATAGAACTCAGAATCATTTGAAGCATTTGAATTCAGAGTTCCACGTAATACTCTACAAGCAAGTGTTTCGAAAGTGGAATAAAGCGCTGCTATCTGTCTAAAGATACTCCTGTCTCTTAATTGCGATGACCTTCAATTACTTTCCTTATGCAGTTATTGCCCATGATTACTTCTTCAATAGGAAATAACATTATGGCCTGTAAAAGCAAAACAGCGGGGAGTACATAAAATATTTGACACATTTCGACTTTAGTAACTTTAATAATATGCTAGATAATAACAAGTGGTTTTCGACATAGGACAAGGTAAGTCAAAGATTCTTGTGAGTTATCTGGTCACATTTTGAAAAAGTCAAAGATTCTTATGAGTTACCTGGCCTCATTTTGAAACAATCAGTTGCTATTACTTAACGAACACTTCACCACGCCGTTATGGCCTATAGGATGTCTACCGGCTGGTGTGTCATCCCCCGCCTTGCGGCGTCATGTCGATGCGGTATGAAGGGGCATTTGGTCCCTGCACCGCTCTCTCGGCTGTTTTGCAGACATTACAGATCGTGGAGACATTACTTCTCTCTAAAGTAGCTGCTCAGTTGGCATCTAGAGACTGAGTGCAGCCCGTACCAGCTGTCCCACCAAGCAAAAATCCTTGACAGTACTGGAAATCGAACCCTGGTCATCCTCATGGGTGCCATCTATGCTGACCGTTGAGCTACGGAGGCGGAGTTGTTACTGTCCGCTATAGCTTTAAAGTTACTAAAGCCAAAAGTTGTAAAGACAATTGCACTGAAATTAATGTGTCTCCCATCTCGTATATGATTACTTGCGCAATTTACAATCACAGATGTAAGAATCAGATAACTGTTGATTGACATTGAATATAGTGCCATCTTCCGATTACCAAAACTAACGGCATAGGCCACTAAACTAGGAAAACGAAAAAAAAAAAATTGTCAATGAAATGTATAGGAATTGGCGTCGTTTAGCTCCACTTGCCTCTGCTGAAGATAAACTTCATTCTTAAACGATTGGAAGACCTCAGTCGATTACTTTTCATAGTAGACGTAAAATGCAGTTATAATGACTAAAACCTTTTGTAAACAACAATCAAACAGAAAATAAAACAAGTTACTAATGAGAACCAGTGAATGACATTTATACTTGGGACAGTCGAAGAAAATGAACGGATTAAGCGGGGAATAAATAAATAAGAGGTAAACTTGCCTGTAATATTTCTAGGAAACTAAATTTGGTTTTCAAAACAAAAAAAAGTTTCAAATGGCTCCGAGCACTATGGGACTTAACGTCTTAGGTCAGTCCCCTAGAACTTAGAACTACTTAAACCTAACTAACCTAAGGACATCACACACATCCATGCCCGAGGCAGGATTCGAACCCACGTCCGTAGCGGTCGCGCGGTCCAGACTGAAGCGCCTAGATCCGCTCGGCCACACCGACCGGCGGTTTTCAAACCAAATCTCTTTAAGTATCCGTAACCTATGTCTCAAACGCACGACTGTTCATCGTATCTCTAGTCCTAGGCAATCGGATCGAAGCAGCTGATGAATGAAAATTTCGCCGCAATTTGGTAGGCGAGATAGGAGCGTAAAGTGGCGTAAAGTTCCTGATCACTTGAATTTCCGCCATGCTCCGGATTAAATTCCAAACTTCTCTGCAATGAATCACGGACTGAGGGCATGTGACACTGTTGGCGGAAATCAATCCGTCAGATGGACACCTTAGTTAAATTCTCTCAGCTTCATTCTCGACGGCCCCGTTGCTGCTATTCGAGAGGAATAAGCAATGTCCTGGCTTTGCGTTTTACCCTCTCCCTTGTCTCATACAACGCAAACATGACACCTCAGTGCACAGTCATACGTTGAAACTTACTGGCAGATTAAAACTGTGTGCTGGACGGAGACTCGAAATCGGGACCTTTGCCCTTCGTGGGCAACTGCTCTACCATCTGAGCTACCCAAGCACGACTCACGGCCCGTCCTCACAGCTTCACTTCTGCCAGTACCTCGTCTCCTAACTTCCAAACTTTACAGAAGCTCTTCTGTGAACCTTGCAGAACTAGCACTCCTGATATTAAGGATATTGCGGAGACATGGCTTAGCCACAGCCTGGGGATGTTTCCAGAATGAGATTTTCACTCCGCAGTGGAGTGTGCGCTGATATGAAACTTCCTGGCAGATTAAAACTGTGTGTCGGGCAGAGACTCGAACTCGGGACCTTTGCCTTTCGCGGGCAAGTGCTCTACCAGTTGCACTTGCCCGCAAAAGGCAAAGGTCCCGAGTTCGATTTTCGGTCCGGCACACAGTTTTAATCTGCCAGGAAGTTTCACATCAGCGCACACTCCGCTGCAGAGTGAAAATCTCATTTTGGATGCTTACGTTACAGTCATCTGCATTCAACAGATGCGCTTATGACACAAATCTCGTACAGCGCGAGGAAATGAGCCATTGTTCTACGTTGTTGCGGGGAGGGAAGGGGATGGAGCGAGTGGTGGATGGAAAACCTTTCCCGATTAGGCGGATGGACTTGCCCCTCCTGGTCTCCCACCCACCAATGCCATACAATTTTTTCTCTTTCCAATGTCCCTGCAACAGAAATTTATTTTTATTTTTGTGATTCTTGTGCGGCAAGACTGTACCTGCTCTGATGGCGAAAACTCGTGTCTCCCATAGATAATATTCACGACACTGTGTGGATAATAATCATACACTTTAGCATGATGTGGAACTGTCAGGAGGTTTACAAACGGAGATGCATTGTTTTCTGTTGAAATATGGCTATAAGCTGTCCATTTATAAAGCTGAACATGTTTCTTTTAAAAAAGTCTTGATCTCAATCGAAATTTGGTAAGACACTGACATACATATTACCTTCTCATGGGCCGGCCGCTGTGGCCGAGCTGTTCTAGGCGCTTCAGTCTAGAACCGCGCTGCTGCTACGGTCGCAGGTTCGAATCCTGCCTCGGGCATGGATGTGTGTAATGTCCTTAGGTTAGTTAGGTTTAAGTAGTTCTAAGTTCTAGGGGAGTGGTGACCCCAGATGTTAAGTCTCATAGTGCTCAGAGCCATTTATTTACCTTTTCATGAATTCAGGAATTAAATATAAATTATATAAGTCCGTTTTTAAAACCTTCGCTTTCTGTCAGAATCATTGTTCCAAAAAGCATGTAATTAAATCTTCTTATGATTATGTACTTTGCTCTTTCAGTACATCAGAAATCTTGAGTTTTAAGTGTGAAAGATTTGGTTGTACTTAGCGCTACTATTCTTTACTAATTCTGCTTGATTTTGCACAACAAACTTCGTAACACACAAATGTCTTGTGGATTCATTTTTTAAATAAATGCCCATATGAGCTTCGAGAACACATGCTAGATATTATCCCTATAGTATGTTTCTGTATAATAAACACTTTGTGTATTTGGAATTGTCATATAATACTTTCCCGTATGACATTAATAACTAGAAGTATGTTAATTCTCTAACACTTTCATTACCAAAATCGGCCGTTAGACATTGAGAGCTTCAGAAAATCTATAAAATGTAATTTGCAATTCATTTTAGATAAATATACATAACATGAATTTAGAACATTCGGCTTTACTGTTTTCTCCTGTGGTCTATTATATTGTTGTTGATGATGTTAACCACGAGGTATGCCCTATAGAACAGACCTTCGTTATAGCAGCGCATTAAATACTCCCAGAGGATGAATGCGTTTACCGAGAGATGAGATATTGGTATTGCCAGTTCCACAAGTGAAGTTAGCGGTTTCGCAGCAATTTCCCCACTTCTGGAGAGTTCCACAGTTGATCACATGATGGGTTTCTCCCGATCTACACAAAGAGCGGCTATCCAGTTTTTTTTTTCCTTGCAAAAGCCGAGCACGCTTCACGAATTCATCTCATGAAACGAGCACAGAGAGTGGTGTCCTCACACAGTGCACAGTAGTGCGGTGGTGGGATCTCTGGCCAAGAAGACATACTAGTCCCATCAAAAATTTCAATGGAAGGTCCTGGAACATCTTCCTCGTAACCACGATATCCCCCCATGTGACCCTCGTACCTTCGGCCCCTTAAAGCAGCATCTGAAATGTCCGATGTTAATTTGCGACAAGGAAGTGCAAAACTGGAGAACTGGATGTGTCAGAAACCCAGGAGTTTCTGCACTGAAGCCGTATTTCCCTCCCTTCGCGTTGGAATCAGTCTATCATAGTCATTGGCAACTATGTGTAGTTGTTATGTTCCACAGAAACTGTAATTATACTAATGCTATTAAAATTTCTTTACATGTAACTCTAGTTCGTTTTTCATTTGGGCTCACGTTATATATCTTACCCTGTATAAAATTAAAGGAACTGTGTTTTTCTTCTAGGTTAAGTGAAGTACCATTTCCCAGATCAACTTAATACTAATTTTGAGTATTTCATTTATTGCCCCTTTCCATTTGTAGCTGTCTCATATCCTGACATGGATCACCCATGACAGCAGCGTTTGACTTTTGACGCTACCCTGGCGGCAAAAGCTAAAAAAAGATAATAGTCAATGTGAACACCGATCTCCACAAGCTGCGTACTGTGGTCTATACAGTAGTCGGTCATTAGAAGGAAATGAAGTCTACTCGTCCCAGCGCATAAAACTGTACACTGGTGTCAGCCTAGAGCTAGTCAGTTCTGGCAAACTTACCTGTCCTCTGTGGCTGCCACACTACCAGCCGGAATCTATTTGTCAACAAGGTGGCCTCTGGGGTCCTAACAAGCCGCGTCGTGCGTCCGCCTACTGCTGCCGCGGTCCACCCACAAAGCGCCGAGTTTGTCGTGTGGGCGGACTCCGCCCCCACGGGCGCAGTGAATACTCGAATTTAATTCCATTACGGCCATTTTCTCGGAATGTTCTCCGAGGCAGCGGCAATTATTTTAACGCGCGCAGTCTAGGGGCTGTAATCTAGAGAATTACGGCCTCGTGTCTCTGCGCCGTCGGAACTCTTGCGTGACTAAGGCCTCCTTTTAGTTCCGAATCAGACAGCAGGCGCCGCCACCTGCCACAGGTATTTAACGTTTAACGAGCTTCAGATCCTTTGCCTCTCCCCTTTGTACAGAATGCTTATCATTAGCAGCTATGCAGTTGAAGTATGGCACTACAATCTTGTCTCACTCCGAGAGTACGTCTGATGTCACTTCAGTACGCAATTTGTCAATTAAGTATCCGCTGATCCACTGTTATCACCATCAGTGAGAGAATATGCAGTTATGGGCCAGCGATGGCGTCCAAGGTGTCTCTCTTTCGAAGCATTTATTCTGAAGCGCTATTTTCGTTGTTTCTCGTTATTTCGAAATTTTTTTAAATTTAATTTAGTGGCCGAATGCCCTTAGTGTCACCAGACTCTTGGGTTAACCAAAGGGCAGGAAGCTGTGTGCGCCATCTGTTTGTATATCACGTACACTTTCTTCTGTGTGTCACCGTATTTTAAATGTTCTTGTATTTAATTTTCAGAGAACGAGATTGCGTAACAGCAAAACATATGCCTAGGTCAAAGCCGGTGTACGAGAAAACTGATCAATATTTGACCACTGGGACTCAGTCCAGGTTTTGCTCTTATCTCGCAATATTTTCTGAGGTCTGCACGTCACTTCACGCCAAATTAAGACACCGACTTCCTTTTTTTTACTTGGATATGTGCACTATTTTCTAGGACACTGGAAAAGTGGAGAAACATTTCAGAGGCGTCGATTGTCTCTATCGACATGACAATGCATCCAGTCACGAAGCAACCTCTGCGGTGCACTGGTTTGTGGAAAGTACAATTTATGAAACAGACTGGGCCGGCCAGAGTCCCGATCTGAACCCAATGGAACACCTTTGGGTTGAGTCAAGAGTTGACTTCGCTCCGGACTCCAGCGTCCTACTTTACTACCTTCTCGGATTACGGCTGCCAAGGAAGGAGGGCCTGTCATTCCGCCAGAGACATTCAGACACCTCTATGAAAATGTGCCCAGAAGAGGTGAAGGCGTCATAGAGGCCAAGGGTGAACAAACCCCATTTCACGTATTCACTAACGGGTGTCCATTCTTTCATGATTAATTCCCTGGCGCTTTTAGTCTCGTGCCGTATCTGCAAAGCAGCAGGATTCTCATAAATTTACTTGGCATTTCCGCCACTCAAGCATCAGCAGTACCCTAAGGTAGAACTCTTTCGCCCACAGTTGTTGGTTCTCCGTGTGAGAATAAACTGACACGTCCGCCTTCTTTAGCGTTCGGATTAACATAAAAGGCGATCAAAGAGTTTGCATTCAAAGACCGTCCCGTCCAGAATCAGCCAAAATCTCCGTGAGCATTGAGACAGTCAATGCAACGAGGCAACACTTTGAAGATACGCGTTTGGTGTAAAAGATGATCTGCTGCGTGAAAACGTTCGTGACTGCCTGCTGTAAATCCTCGTCCGACGTAATCGTCGGCCCTCCAAGGCCTTTTCAAGGGATGACAATCGGATAGTGAGAGAACTATACGGCGGTGCTCGAGTACTCCCACTTGATAATGGATAAGACCGACATTCCAGATCGACTAGTGTCTTGTGCCGAATCGCGACCAGCACGGAGCTTGGCGCACCATACTACAAAGGTGGCTTTCGACAGACATGCTGCCCCATCCACTTGCTTCAGTGTTCGATTGATGTCTGCTGGTGTTTGTTATGCGGCAGCTGAGAAACCAATAAAAGCTCGTTGGTTCTGTTTGGACGAACCTTAGTTTATGTTTTTGCATTTACCGCAGGCACGTCGGAAACACACGAATGTCGTGCTCATCTCTCGCTTACATGTCGGTGCATCGGAGTCGCGTTATGTTGCATATATGCTACAGTAACATCCCCAAGAGGAAACTTCTTGATCATCCCTTATATCTTCACTCGTCTCTCAAGGTGTTGGTCTTGTTCACCTCCCCTCCCACGTTTCTGACTACTTTACCTTCGTCTCACCTTTTACTAAACGTCTAGATCTTAGAAGTAGACAGTCCCGCATTGGTTATCTGTTTCACTTAGTACTGAGTCCCCACATCAAGTCAAAGCTTAGCCCCTCGGAGGGACCATAGGCAAATCTCCAAGTGCAGGTTAAGTGAATGCTGAAATGGTAAAGGCAGCAGGCGCAGAGGGCCTACAGTGGCTTTAGAGAGCACTCAGTGCAGCGTGGAAAGACCGGTTGCCTGCAGACTGGAGGAAGGGTATTATAATTCCCCTGTTTAAGAAAGGCAGTAGACTGAAGCCCATTAATTATGGAGAAATAATCCTCTTGCACCATGGTATTAAAATTCTAGAGGAGCTCATAGACCCAATGTTGATAACGATCATAGCACCCTACAGAGGATCTAATTTTCAGCACTATCCTGACGGGAAAATACTGAGACAAAGACTAGAACCTATTAACTGTGTTCTTAGATATAAAAAGGGCATACGATGGTGTTACAAGGATGAATATCTGGGAGTGCCTGAGAAAGGGGAATCTACCAGAAGTACTGTAAGGAAAATCCATAAGCTATACCAGGACTGTACTAACTGTGCACAAGTTGGAGAAGATAATCTTCAGGGTTTCAGACGAAGAGTGGAGTTCAGTAAGGCACTAACGTGCTTTACTACTGTTATGGATGACATAATAAAGAATTTTAAGAAAGGTGTCGATGAACTCAATGTAGCTGCCTTTACTAATGATGTCATGACCTAGAGTGAAACAGAAGAGGAAGTTCACATCAGATTAAACTCATGGAAATGCAAGTCCAGGAGTACAACCTCCATAACAATAAGGCCAAGACTGTGGCGATGGCAGTCAACATAGATAGGCATCCCGAAAGTGTGAAACTAGGCGACTATTAGATAGAGTGCGTGGACAGTCTTCCGTATTTTTGAAGTTTACTCTCCAGGGATAATTCTATTAGGGAAGACATTACCATCAGAGCACAGAAGAGTGATGAACTCTATAAGAAAGTAAGATTCCTTTTGTGCGATGACAATATTCCAGAGAAAGCAAAATTAGTGATGTTCGGCAGTTACGTCGTACCAATATTGATCTACAATATTGTCACGTAGAGGAAGGTGTAAGTAGATGAATGACGAACACTAACTTCACTTAACGAAGATTTATTCAGCACTTGCACATACAACAGCACGGAGCGAACTGCCTCCGGCCAGAACACATACAGTATATATGTGGCTACAGAATATTCCAGTGCAATGATTCTTGCCATTTGTGGATACTTCTAGAATGTAGTCGAACTTAAGATATAAATTAAATTGTTTCAGTTCAGAACTCAAAACCCTCCATGGAAGGATTTAGTATCATAACCACTACACTACGGGGGTTGCGCTAATTCTTCTGCGACATTGCTCCCTCCTTAAGAGAACAGCGTCTCGGGGTTACGTCCTCCTAGTCCGGGAACGAGTCATCGGTTCTGCATACTCCGACTCCCGATGACTGATGTTCGCCCTGGCGGTGATCTTCTTAGAACTTCCCTTACCGCTACGTTCTTCGTTGCCTTTCCGCTTGTTGCCTGTCGCTGGAGCTTCGAATTTACCCTGGGTTGCAGGATCCTTACAGGGCTTCATTCGAAGGACGGGGACCGTATCTCTGATCTTTCGTCGTCTTGTGTAGGGGTCGAAATCTTCAACTTCATAAGTAACATCAGACAACTGTCTTACAACCTTATAAGATCCAAAGTGACGCCTGAGGAGCTCCTCAGAGAGACCAACCTTCTGAACAGGAGTGAAGATCCAGACGAGGTCACCAGGCTGGTAGACAACAGGGCGGTGGCTTGCGTCATACTTTCGGCGATCGTTTTCTTGAGTCTGCAGTCTGCGGAGTCGAGCTAACTGCCGAGCTTCCTCAGCTCTGGTTAACACTTGGCCGATGTAGTCGTCGTCCACGTCATCAGGATGCAACGGAAACACAGTGTCCATCGTCGTCGTTGCCTCACGCCCATGCATCAGGAAAAATGGCGTAAGTCCTGTGGTGTCCTGTTTGTCAGTGTTGTAGGCAAATGTCACGAAAGGTAGCACCTCATCCCAGTTGTTCTGCTCAACATTGACGAATATTGATAGCATGTCATCCAAGGTCTTATTGAGACGTTCAGTAAGCCCCTTAGTTTGCGGATGATAGGCAGTCATCATGTGATGAATAATGTTGCACCGACGGTTTATCTCTGTCGCAAGATTAGATTGAAAAACTTTCCCTTTTAGACTGAATCATCACATCCAGACTACGGTGGTACAGGCTTGTATCGAAGCTGGGGACTATAAGAACAGCCTGATAAATTTCGAGAGACAGGTGGGAGGAAAACGGCCAGAAGGACGACACAGAGCCCGTGGTTGGACATGATCAAGGAATACCTCGCTGCTAGAGAAAGTACAATGAACGATGTTCTCTGCGACAGACTATACATGGACACAAGAATGTGGAAGAGACTTGTTAACAGTACCTGGGAAACTGGACCTAGACATGACCATGATAATGATGATGAATAGATATCGGGATACATCTGATCAGATGGTGTATATGTAAGAGCAGTATGGCTTAAAGTCTTGAAATTGTAGGAATTTTTCTTTCAGTTGGTGATTCTTCACAACCTTGTCCAACAAAGTGGTGCGCGGTAGCCTCTCTATAATCCAAGGTGGAAAAGATGGCTGTAAGTCTGAGGCTAGATGTGAAACAAAGCGGAGCCAGTGTAGGTTGGGTGGGCATTATAGTGAGAACTTACGACAGATTTATATTTCTGTGCAGCATTGTGGCTCGGGACATGTGATACTTTCGCTAGACATCATTTCAGGCTCTAATAATTTTATTAATGCTCAGCAAAAGGACGAAGATGAAATACAACAGTAATTCGAGGACTGACTATTCTGCTGTGACGAATAGTCTTTACACGGTGAACAGTCCTCTCATTTTCATGCTCGTTTGAATATAGAGCGGCTAGAGCTAACTGTCACATATATTGTCTCGGCGTAAGAGTCCAAGAACTATGAGAATAGTTCACAAAATTTTAGTGCACTTGTACGGGGCGTTAACTATGTTTAAATTCAGTTGATCTACATGAATTTTCATTATTATTTACTGGAAGGACATCTGTGGAAATTGTGATTCCTGCCTTATGGTGCCGATTATTACATTTCAGACTCTTCGGTGCTGTCATAAAGAGACGGCTAAATTATGCTTCGTATCGAAGAGCCCTTAATAATTTTTCGTGATACGTTACTAGAGACTATCTGACCGATACTTGATTTCGTTATTCTGACTTTATAATTAAAAGAAGAATTCCGGTGCATGAGTACTGTATCCCTTAATTGTTAGTGTGAAACTATTAAATAAAATAGTAATCATCACGAATATCACGGATCAGAGTGACACTGTATTGCAACATCGTCCATTACCCTGCAGTAGCATTGCCGTCAACATTACTGTAATGTGGCTGTGAGACAAGGCAACGTTATCATAGCTCGTATGGCCTTGCCACATCTAACTCTGTCGCTGTCTATAAATGCCTCCCACTCGCTCTCACCCTTGCCTCCTCTTCCTCTCCCCTACAGCGCAAGAGGGCCAGGTCACTTAGTCTCAATAAAGACTGTTTCGCTTCAGTTCAAAAGTTGATGCCCGCTCGTACAAGCACTTTATTTCTTTGTTGCTAATAGTAACGTAGAATTGGACAAGCATGAGAACCGGAGTACTCCATAAACGTGATCAATTATTTCTTTGTTGCTAACAGTAACGTAGAAGTGGACAAGCATGAGAACCGGAGTACTCCATAAACGTGATCAATCCACAAGCAAAGCTGTGGAACATAAAAAGGACGTGATATGTACAAAGGTCGCATCCTAAAAAATCATTTTTTCTCTGCTGTCGTCGTATTATTGAATATCTGAAACTATGAACCATAATTGTATTCTGAATAGGTTCGTAATACTTTAAAGTTCCTTTGAACTTCATCACGTGAGTTTACATGTTAATGAGCAGCAACTATTGAAATGTCCTCCTTCTAATTGCGATCAATGTACAGAGTACTTTGCTTGTCCCATAACTGTAGCCGTAGATGTATAGTATTTATGAGATTGAGTTTCTGTGGCAGTACTGGTAAACCATAATAACATATTAACATAAACATTTGATCTTAATGAATATCTTGAGTCCTTCTCCAAAGTAATGAAAACTACTTGTTCCAAGTGGCACTGCGGTGAGTAGTGGACTTTAGAAGTACATAAAACTCCTCTAAAAATCATCAGTTCCCAAAAGCTGAAGAGTGACCGCCGGTTGGCTGTTTCTGTTATACAGTCTTTTATAATGGCAGCTTTCGTACCATTTCTGGGGCATATTACTGTCACGATGTATGCAAAATCGTGTTTCGACAGCTGATGAAATTATAAAAAGTTATACGTATTCAGCATTAGTTCACGAGTTAAATTTTTGGAAGCAGTTAGATTACTTGAAAAATAACGAATCTATAAAATTGCTGTTTCTCGATCTTTTTTCCCCTTGTTTAACGCAATGTCAGGAGAGTTCGTTTTCGACCATTTCGCGACAGAACCGTGGCCGGGAAATGGATTGTTGTTGCAAACATTGCGGGGAAGCGGTCGCCGATAATGTTGCTGGACATGTAATTACAATTCGTGACCAGAAACGTTGCCTGACATATAGTAGGCAGTATGCAATTTCTATGGCTCACGGAAAGGCGTGGTAGTACTGTGTCACATTAGAATCTAGAAATACGATTACAGATACAATGGCCCCTGAACATATAGATATCAAAGTCCTTAGCGTGTTGCATGTTCTGTGACAGCAAATAACATTCTGTGGTAACAAATGCATCTAAAATCAAATAATATGTTAACGCAAAATTCCAATCCCGACCACGGAGGTTACGACTAGTGAGTTCACAGACCGCGCCTCATGGAGCTGAACGGGGCCCCAGCGATGCGAAACGGAAACTTCCCTATAAACTCATTACAACAAGTAAATTGAATCTCTATTCAACTGTGCGCAAGAAGAGGGGGGGGGGGGCAGGGAAACAACCAAAAGAGCGAATAGTTCACAGAGGCCACGTCTCTGGTACACAAGTTTTAGAACGAGAATACCGAACTACTGAGATAACCGTCGCTGCGACTATCTAGAGCCGATCGAATACGATTTGAAATATTTACCACTGTGCCACAACGTTCATAAAATATGAGCATTTTACATAGTATTGAAGGATTTTTTAGGTACTATTTCAGATAGTGTGTACTGAAAGGATGTTACCACAATTCTCACTTTTCAATCATTTGCAGAATTGAGAGGAATTCGTAACTACAGGCACTGGTGAGTAAAGCAGTTAGCCAAAGGACAGTACTGGAGACCGGATTTTTTGTTAATATTTTAGACGATTTACTTCGTTTACTCATACTCGCTGAACAATGTGAAACTTTAATTGCATTGCAGGCATCAAGGTCTCACTGAGTTAATGACTTGGATTTATATTGAGAAGAAATATGTCTGACATGTTAATGTGACAAAATCAGCAATTTCTCTAGTATTTAAGAACTAGTTATCATTTTGCCAAACTGAGTGACAGAGCTGAGCTAATTATGCATTACTTCTCGCTTTTAATCTACAAGGGGCAATCAAGAAGTTTCCATTCGGAACCCCTTGCTTACATGTCGGTGCTGATACACGAGCATGGGGAGTCACAATGGGTTGCAGCAACGCCCCCGAACGAAAATTTTTTGACCGCTCCTTATACTTTCCTAGTTGGCAGGTATTCGTAAGAGAAGACGTAAGAGTGATCAAACTGTTTGGTAACCTAGAAAATATATTTATGTATAAAATATTATGCTTTCATTCAACGGTCAACAGTTTTCTTACTTTTCGGGCGCAGATGGTCGCAGTAAGTTGATGAGTTAGTATTAACATGTCAGTTTCAAACGCCTGCTACTATAGTTCCTTGATAGATCCTCTTAGAACTTGTCTAAGAAACGTTATTACTACCTCTTCAACGCAAAGAATCACGTAAGTTGGTTGTTAATTTGGGGCAGGGAACCAAACAGCGAGTTCAGCTGTCCCATCGGGTTTAGGAAAGACGGGGAAGGAAGTCGGCTGTGCAGTTTCAAAGGAACCATCCCGGTATTTGCCTGAAGCGATTTAGGAAAATCATGGGAAACCTAATACACGATCGCCGGAGACGGGTTTGATCCGTCGTTCTCCCGTGCGAGTCCGGTGTGCTAATATTTGCACCATCTCGGTCGGTCACACATTAATCTGCACACGGAACAAAATCATTCCACCTCAACATATGCGGAATCTGCCTTCATTCAGCGTTCCGTATCTCAATAGCATCCATCAGACGCCGGTTAAACCACTTTGCCAATGCAAGGGCGCATTCTGCATGCCATCAAATCTACAAAAGTTGTTCTTCAGCTGTCACATCTATCAAATGGTTTGATTCTGACAGCGTCTCCCGACAAGACGTTGATTTCTTTAGATCATTGATCTCTATCACATTGATGGCTACAACATTACAAATAGTTACACTTGTTTAACGTTACTAACACTCTGGTGTGGGAAAACGTTATGACTACTTGCTCAACAGAATGTTGGCATGCCTCTGGAACGCAATATAGCAGCGATTCTGCGTAGGATAAAGCTCTTGATACGAGTCCGGAAGTATATGTGGTGGATAAAAATTTGGAAACACATTATCATTCCCAATGCGGTGTAGGAAAACCGTTGGCTTTAAAGCAGCACTCATTAGCCTCAGAATGGATAAATACAGACCCTGCATGGTTTTCACGGGAATCTTGAACCACTTATCCCTCAAAACAATGGCAATTGCACATCAAAAATGCTACACCAAGAAGAAATGCAGATGATAAACGGGTATTCATTGCACAAATATATTATACTAGAACTGACATGTGATTACATTGTCACGCAATTTGGAAGCATAGATCCTGAGAAATAAGTACCCACAACAACAACCTCTAGCCGTAATAACGGCCTTGATACGCCTGGGCATTGAGTCAAACAGAGCTTGGATGGCGTGTAAAGGTACAGCTGCCCGTGCAGCTTCAACACGATACCACAGTTCATCAAGAGTAGTGACTGGCGTATTGTTACGAGCTAGTTGCTCGGCCTCCATTGACCAGACGTTTTCAATTGTTGAGAGATCTGGAGAATGTGCTGGCCAGGGCAGCAGTCGAACATTTTCTGTATTCAGAAAAGCCCGTACAGTATCTGCAACATGCGGTCGCGCTTTATCGTAAAACATCTTAAATGTAGCGCCCACTGTTCAAAGTGCCGTCAATGCGAACAAGAGGTGACCGAGACGTGTAACCAATGGCACCATATACCTTCACGCCGCGTGATACGCCAGTATGGCGATGACGAATCCACGCTTCAAATGTGCGTTCACCGCGATGTTACCAAACACGGATGCGACCATCATAATGCTGTAAACAGAACCTGGATTCATCCGAAATAATGACGTTTTGCCATTCGTGCACCCAGGTTCGTCGTTGAGTACACCATCGCAGGCGCTCCTGTCTGTGATACAGCGTCAAGGGTACCGCAGCCGTGGTCTCCGAGCTGATAGTCCATGCTGCTGCAAACGTCGTCGAACTGTTCATGGAGATGGTTGTTGTCTTGCAAACGCCCCCATCTGTTGACTTAGGGATCGAGATGTGGCTGCACGATGCGTTACAGCCATGCGGATAAGATGCCTGTCATCTCGACTGCTAGTGATACGAGGGCGTTGGGATCCAGCACGGCGTTCCGTATTACTGATCCCACCGATTCCATTTTCTGCTAACAGTCATTGGATCTCGACCAACGTGAGCAGCAATGTGACGATACGATAAAGCGCAATTGCGATAGGCTACAATCCGACCTTTATCGAAGTCAGAAACGTGATGGTACGCATTTCTCCTCCTCACACGAGGCATCACAACAACATTCACCAGGCAACGCCGGTCAACTGCTGTTTGTGCATGAGAAATCGGTTAGAAACTTGCCTCATGTCAGCACGTTGTAGGTGTCGTCACCGGCGCCAATCTTGTGTGAACGCTCTGAAAAGCTAATGATTTGGATATCACAGCATCTTCTTCCTGTCGGTTAAATTTCGCGTCTGTAGCACTTCATCATCGTGGTGTAGCGAATTTAATGGCCAGTAGTGTACATATAACAGTGATGGAGGTGGATAGCGATCCTGCACGATACTTCTCCAATAGCAATGAGATTCGACAATTCATCCTCGTCCTCAGAAAATCAGTCCACGACAATGCGAGCTGTCTAAACAGGGGCTATATCGTGTTGGAACAAAGCGTCACCATTGGGTAACAATGATAATAGCATGGGATGGACCTGATCAGCTGAAATTGTTACATCATCCTTGGCAGTAATTCTACCTTGCACGGTAACCCTGAGGCCCATGGAATACATGAATATTTCTGCGCAAATCATAATCGAAACCCCGCCACGCTTCATTTCTGGGACGTAAATTGGGCCAGAAGTTGGAAAGAGTGTGACGCAAGACTCACCCGATCAAATTACTTTCTTCCATTACTTCGCAATCCAGGACTTATGACTTTGGTACCACGTTTTCCTGTTACGATCACTTGCATCACTGAAGAGTACTTTTGGAATGCCAGCTTGCCCTGCAATCCCGGGCTTCTGGAGCTTCCTTCGTAGTGTTTTGGTGCTGACGGGGTTCGCTAGTGCGACATTCAGTTTTTCAGTGAGATCTGCAGCTGTCGTCTTCCTATTTTTCGTTTAGTGGATGATGTTTTCCCGATTCTCCTGTATGCGGGCCGGCCGGAGTAGCCGCGCGGTTCTAGGCGCTACAGTCTGGAGCCGAGCGACCGCTACGGTCGCAGGTTCGAATCCTGCCTCGGGCATGGATGTGTGTGATGTCCTTAGGTTAGTTAGGTTTAATTAGTTCTAAGTTCTAGGTGACTGATGACCTCAGAAGTTAAGTCGCATAGTGCTCAGAGCCATTTCAACCTGTATGCGGTACCTCTTTACACATCAAACACTTTGGTTACCTCGGTTACGGAAGCACCCACCATACTAGAACCAAAAGTACGTCCCTCTGACAGAAAGGGCTCAGAATTACCCAGAACACCGTTCTGACCACGACTGACACTTGCAACATACTGACATTACAGAGCCGCCGTTCGTGGTCAGATATAATAGCACCACCTTAATGGGTGGCTAGTATCTTCATTGATGTTCAAGCGTGCGTGTCCCGCGTTGTTTACATATTTTTGTGCAACCCCTGTACATGGCAGCAGCTGCCTACTCACAGTTCACGAATTTCTTGTAAATTATAGGCTTGTGGCTGAGGGGCAGGTGCCCGATCGGGTCCCAGAAGTTATCCATTGCGTTCGGGCTAGGCGAATTTGTTAGCCAAGACATCAACTTGAGTACACCGCCGTGCTCATCAAACCATTATAGTACAATACTGCTCATCCTGCATCAGGACCGGAGATTTCATCGCCGTCTGGGAATACATCGAGGACGAAGTGATGCAGGTGGCCAGCAATATTGTTCACATTATCCGCAGCTGTCAGTGTGTGTTCTTTTGTTACCACAGCTACAACGGGAGCCCACGTGAATGCCCCCATAGCATAATACTGCCTCATTTTTCTTCTTCTATGCTGCAGGATGTTTCGAACAGCTGTTCACCTCTCGTCGGGGTATCCAAGAACAATCATCAGCTTGATATAACAAGAAACGTGATTCAACTGACCGGTCCACATGTTTCCATAGATTCACTTTCTATTCTTGAGAAACCGGTGCAGACTGCAGTCCCAATTAATGGTGCCATTGGTTCAACAAGGGAACACTGGGGACTAACCTCCAGCGGAAACGCATGTTCAGCTGTGTCTGTTCAACGATATGTCCCGAAATCTGCCAGAGATAGCAGCCTATGCAGCTTTACAGAGCGGGCAGTCTTCCGACTTCCACGTTCTATGATGAGGCTTGGATGTCAGGAGCCTTCTCACACATTCCTGGTTTCATGTTCCTGCAACCACTTTTTATGGATGCACGCGACCGTAGCACGCCAGCAACCAACAGGCCTGATCTCCCAGTTTTACCACATTCTAATGCACGCCGAGCTGTGCCACTCCTTGGAGAAACACTTTTGAGGAGGAACGGTTTAGCAATAGGTCAGAGAAATGTTTCTGGAATGGACCTCTCACTCTGCAGCAAGGTTTGAGCTGCTTTGAAACTTTTTGCTGCATCGAAACTGTGGGCTGGTCCTTCAATCGAACTATAAACTTCACCATTCAGGCGTGTAATTCGCACAAGGTGTCTACGCCTACACCTACACGATTATTCTGCAATTCACAACTAAGTGCCTGGCAGAGGGGACATCAGCCTTCAAATTATCTCTACCGTTCCACTCTTGAACGGCGCGCTGGAAAACCGAGCTCTTTTTTACCATATTTTACCATTATGATCATTTCTGCCTGTGTAGGTGGCCGCCAAGAGAATATTTTCGCAATCAGAGGAGAAAGTTGGTGATTGAAATTTCACGCGAAGAACTTACCGCAAGGAGAAACGCCTTTGTTTTAATGACTGGCACCCCAATTTAAGTATTATCTCTGCACTCACCCATTTAGTGATAATTTAAAACGAGTTGAACTCCTGTAAGCTTTTTCATGTCCTCGATTGGTCCCATCGGATGAGGATCCGACACCGCACAGCAGTACGCGAGAAGAGGGCGGACAAGCGTGGTGGAAACGATATCTTTAGTAGTACTTTAGGACTTTCTGTGTTCTGCCATTAAATCGGAGTATTTGGTTCGCTCTTCCCACAACATTATTTATGTGATCGGCCCAATTTAAGTTATTCGTAATCGTAATCCCTAAGTATTTATTAAAATTTACAGCCCTTACATTTGTGCGGTTTATCGTGTTACTGAGATTTAGCTGATTTATTTTACTATTCATGTGGATTACTTCACAATTTTAATTATTTAAAGTCAACTGACATCTTTCGCACCTTGCAGATGTCTCCTTTGAATCATTTTGCAATTGGTTTTGGTCATTTGATGACTAGACGATAAATGGTAGCATCATCTGCAAACAATAGAAGAGTGCTACTCATATGGGCTCCTACGTTGTTTCTGTAGATGAGGAACAGCAGGGGTCTGTAACACTTCCAACACTTCCTTCGGGAAAGCCAGATATTACTTCTGTTTTACTCGATGACTTCCATCAACAACTACGAACTGTGACCCTTCTGACAAGAAATCACGATTCCAGTCGCACGACTGAAACTATACTCCACTGACACGCATTTTGAAGTTGCTTGTAAGGAACAGTGTCAAGTCTTCTGTAAATATGAAAATATGGACTAAATTTGACATCGTCTGTCGATAGCATTCATTATTTCGTGAGAATAAGGAGCTTGTTGTGTTTCGCAGGTGCTATATTTTCTGAATCCACGCTATTTGTCAGCAAATCGTTTCCTTCGAGGTATTTCATAATGCTGTAACGCAGTACATGTTGCAAAACACTACTACAAATTGACGTTAGTGATATGGGTCTGTAATTCTGTGGATTGCTCCCATTTCCTTTTTTGGGTATTGCTGTAACTTGCGCATCGTCCCGTCTTTAGGTACGGATCTTTCGACAAGAGAGCGGTTGTATACGACTGAGAAGTATAGACGTATTGTATCAGCATACCCTGAAAGGATACATGAGAATATCGTTGATGTTGGTAAGTAGGAGACAGGAGATGCCAGTAGTAAAGCTATGAGTGCTTTTCATGAGACATGCGGGGTAGATAAGAAAGCTAAGTTTCTGGGATTGAGTCTCAGTTAGGCGAACAATTTAAATTTGGCAAGGAATGTCAAAACAGTGCACAGTTCTCTGCAGAGTACAAGATTCGTTCTGGAAACAGACACGTGTTCCACCGAACGTTTATGAAACATGGTAGACACATTGTAATCACCGGATACCACCTCTGAGCGACAAAATAGCAGCCAACGAGTGCGGTCCAAAGTGGTGGCCGAGGGCTCAGCCCGTGGCCATCACGCAGTGGATGCGGAACCTGCTCCAGTGCGGCTGGAGTCGGACTGCGTAACGCAGCGTTTATCGCCGTGCAGGCCGACCAGGCACGTGCGCTCCTCAGGCCATAAAACCCCGTGTGTGGCCGCCGGCGGTGTAGCCTCATCAGCGGAGTAAATCAAGTTGTCCTGCGTTTTTAATGCGATGTAAATGCGTGGCCTTTTGTGGCGTGCGTAGTCCGCGCTGCATTTAGCTTTCGGCCGCAACTTGCCGGCAGTTTAGTGGCCGTGGGCACGCGCAGCTCGCAGCGACGTGGGCGGACAAACAACACACCCGCCGGCTGCGCCACTTTGTAGTTGCCTTTGCTGACTGGCTGCACGTTTCGCTAAAACTGCGCTTTCGCGGATGTTTAGCAACGGCGTGTGGGGCACGCTCTCACATGATTGGCGCGGGTAGCTGAAAGAGAAATTGGATTGACCGCCTATTCGGCTTCGAATAACGTCTGTTGGTAATGTTGTGGAAAGTGACGACAAAAGAGAGGATGCAGTCATTTTACGAAAGACAGTGAACGTACGCCATCAACGTTCGTTCTATTACACTTTACGTGCCTTATAGAGGAGGATTTTCTCTGAGAATATTTTCTTACAGAAAACATTCGGCTGTAGGTCTTCGCAATGTAAAAACTCCTTGTCAGGCTTTGGAAAGTACAGACCTCAGGAGAAAGGATCAGACGAGCCCTGCTCCCGCTGGGACGATGTCTGTACTCAAGCACTAACTACATAAAGCGGTCTGAAAGCACATCTTCCAGCCGTTGCCGGCGCCAGCCCTTTTATGAACTCACCTGCCTAATGGTAAGATGATACACCGTAGCGTCCGCCGAAGCAGCTTAATAACGGATGTAAGTAGCTCCCATCGGGACCGAGTCCGCGATCTTAAAAAGCAACGCAACCTGCTTCTTCCTCTCAGGGAACATTGCGGCCATCTCATGGTATTTACTTCTAATCTCTCCGTGTACTTTCTACACTTAATTAACAACTTATGCAGTCACTATCGGTGCTCACGAGTTATTGACGAAACTGTGTTTTATCCTCCCTACCCACCTGCACCAAGGCTATACTTCGAGTAGTATTCCCTTATCCGATCATTTATCACCTTTTTAAGCCGTCAGTGGGCAACTTTCGTGTTCAGTTAATAAATCTGTTTGGTGTAGTGTACATTTGTTTCCCTTCATGTATAGAAGATCCTTCCTCCTATTGATAATCGTACGTCTACGTTAGTGTTGTTGTATCTATCTGTTTCATGCTTACATCTACATGTACTACTACATAAACAATCCGCTAGCCGACGTACGGTGCGTGGCGGGGCGTACACTGTAACAGTGCTAGTCATTTCCTCTCCAGCTCCACTCGCAAACAGAGCGAGGGAAAATGATTATCTACATGCCTCTGTGTGAGCCCTCATTTCTCGAATCTTATCTGCGTCGTCCTTACGCCCAATGTATGTTGGCGGCTGTATAATCATTTCGCAGTGAGCTTCAAATGTCGGTTAATTGGGACACCCTCAATAAAATTCATTTAAATAAGGCGTTTTCTGTTGCACGCCAGTATCTTTTTTTCATTTAATTTGCATTAACATTTGGGTTGGTTCCTGTTTACGTTGGGCACCAAAATTTGGTTTTGTGTATCCTAGGGGTATGCTCCAACCACAACAGACACCGCACACTAACAATTCCAGAAATGGCGAGGAGCAGAGGAAAAGACTATGCATTAACCTAATGGAAGGCAACGATAGCAAAATAATTGAACAGTTATACCCAAGTTTTGATTTGCCTTCAGTTTGGAAAGACATCAACAACTGTGACCTGTCATCTACAGATAAATCTTCTTGCATTTATCGGTTAACAGGTACATAGCTATCAACTCAAAACTGATGATTATACATTTATTGGATTCACCGAAGTGTTACGTATCTAATTTAATAGATACTGAAGAATACAGATTTGTAAGCAAAATAGTGGATGACACTGCAAAAGGCAAAAAAATCGCCTGCATCAACAGACCGTCCCCAAATGTAAAGCCGGCAGCTTTCTTGAACACAAACAAGATGCCTTTCCCAGCAGCAAAAGAGACTGCAACTAATTGAATTCAATAACAAATGTCTTACTTTATATTAAAAGAGAGAAACGAAACGGAAGATAATTACTGGATCTAACTCACTACACAGCTTCAGATATTACTAAACAGCACAAAGAAAAGTACACAAATTTCCGATAAGGACAGGTAAATAGTTCAACAACAATACTGAACGTGCTGCGACGAAGTACAGAATATAGGCTTCTCTTACGTCATGTAATTATCAGCCTTATCATTCTAGAAAATGACATTTTTCTATAATCTTCTTCTAATCTCTTATCTAGTACAAATAACGTCCCTTACTCTAATCGAAGAGAAGAAGATTTTGTTTTACTCGTATTACTGACGAAGAAAAAAAATTTCTCTTATGATAAAACTGTCGCTCCAAAAATGAGACGGATTTAAATCAGAAAATGTTACTTTTACTCAAAAAATCGTATCATTTCTTTTTCTAAAATGTGTTTAAAAATGGACTCTAGAAATTTGGTAAAATATTAAGCACTAAAGGAACGTATAATGAAAAAAGGATGACAACTGATAAACTCGACGATGAAGGCATAATTGGAGAGCGTTAAGGACAGTGGAGAAGACATGGAGTAAGGACGCGAGAAAAGTAGGTAGTGTCACTCCTCTAGCTCGCTGGGGACCCTGTCGGAGACTTCCCTTGCATGAGGAGTGAGTGACTGTCTCGTCCTCATCATTTCATCTCATCTTCATCGACAGGAAAGTCATTGAAATGGTGTCAAATAGAAATATTTGCACCAGGTGCCTGAACAACTCCAGGCAAGGCCTCCCGGCCAATAATACCATACGATCATTTCATTTCATTTCTTTAGACAACAAAATTCAAGATATTCTTACACAGAGAGGGTGGAAAAGCATATTTAGTGTTTTGACGCCCGTCTACGACGAGATCATTAGAGATGGAGTACGAATTAAGTTTGGACGAGGAAGTGAATGAGTGCAGTGAACCTACAGAGAATCTGGATGAACACCTCCAGATTGTGAATGCAGTGCCTCGCCTACGTCAGTGTCAACGAGAGACGATACATAGTTAGTGTGACATGAAACGTAAATACTGTAGGTTTCTGCATCCTTTAGCACAAGCTGTTGTTATGTTGTGCGGTGTTAAGTTGTATTGGGTTGGGAGGGTTTTGTCCGAATGAAATTGTGTTACCTTATGTGTTCGGTTAGGAATGGTTGGTTCCGAATGGTTTCACTTTGCTTGGGTTCTGCTATGTTAGATTGGGTTGTGTGATGTTCGGTTAGGTTGACACCGAGTGTGTGTCGGTACCCATAAATACTGTATGTTTTTTATACCTTAACATCGACGGTTTCAGGTTGGTTATAAAAGTACTAATTACAGGAATTCCGGACGTTTGCTGTCGAAGTTTCACTCTAGAGTGAAAGAGGATTGATATTGTTTCTAATACAAACTCACTGACTAAGAATTTAGCCACCATAATTAAACTGAATGTGTGAGAGGTTATGTGGTTATATTTAGGTGATACTCCACTGTTTTACCTGTCACTCAATACAACAGAAATTGGTACATGGACGAAATTTACATCAGAGTGGGGCTTTTTCTGTCTTTCGGTGAGATACGGGATCTTGCGTGCCAAGAAGTAGCTCAAAATCACTTAGATAGTTCATACAGGGGCGCGAAGTGTGTGAGGGAGCATTCTCCTGTTAAAAGATGGATTCTGTCAGTAACATTACGAACGGTGTAACCATTATGCATGAATTAATCAAAGAACGGAAGATTTATTTGAGCATCACGTAGCTGGTAAGCTGACGTGAGGCGTCGGGATCAGGTAGCTGGTTGAGCGCTTGAAAGTGCTCCGAGATGCTGTTGTGAGCCGAAAGAAAAGTTGGAGCCGCCGAGCGAATGTAACTTGGAATTTCCCGCCCCGGTTAGGCACATGCCTGTGAACGCCAGGCAAATATGGTCAACGTATGACTGGGCTAAAACTAACGCATCTTATATTTTACCGAAAACACTAAAATTACTTCTAGACAAACTGCAGAAAATGTAATGACATCGTTGTAACCGCAATAAAGAGAAAAATTCAATAAAAGTATCACCATATTTATGCGACAAATGTTGACAAAGTCATTAAAATTTATGTGTGAAACTGTTTATAACAGCGTAACAAGAGCTACATTGTGCTACTACACACTATCTGGTAGGGCTGGAAGTGAGCTAAAAATGTCCCTATTTACCTTAATATTAAACAAACTAAATATTAAAAATTATTTAATAGATAATAACTGTAGGCAAAACAAAGAGTTTTCTGATTCCGTGGTTTTGCTAACTGCACGTGGCGATAAAATTGATGAATTGTTATGGAGGGACGTAAGCGAAAGCGGCTAAAACTGTGAATTTTTTTTATTGTATCTTCATTTACTAGATGAAATTGACATGCCAATTCCTGAATATTGTGTCCCAATCCACTTCTACGCTTAGTTAAAATAATAGTTAACAAAACCTTGTGATTTCTTCAGGTTTAATGCAGTTACAATGTGAGGAATAATTTGGTGTTTTGCAGATTCAGAACTTCTGCAAAAGTGCGTTAATGGAAAAACTCAATATCTTAATGATAGTTACAACTCTCTGATAGGAAAACCACGCCCGAAGACACCATTTATTTCTCCAACTTCTGATGAAGTTGTAGCGTATGATACTTGTTTAGTTTTTAACTGTGACAATCTTGGCAGACTACGCACTCTTCAGAGGCTAGAATTTGATCCATGCATGATAGTTACAACTCTCTGATAGGAAAACCACGCCCGAAGACACCATTTATTTCTCCAACTTCTGATGAAGTTGTAGCGTATGATACTTGTTTAGTTTTTAACTGTGACAATCTTGGCAGACTACGCACTCTTCAGAGGCTAGAATTTGATCCATGCTCTTTGAGACTGTCGATATTGAAGAAAACGGATAACAGGAGAATTGCTGTAGCCGAAATTATTGTTACTCAGTTTGAAAATCAGATTAACCTAAGAGGATAAGCAAAGAAAAGATTACTTAAAGATGTAGAGGCGAATGAATGTGGTTTAAACTATTTCGCCCAGGTAAGGTAAGCACCAATACAAACGCTGTAAAATTTTTGATTCAGGTTTCCCGCAACTTTCATGTTGACAACTTTATGTACCCTCTCCTCACTAATAACTTTTTTTTTTGAGATGGGAATGTCTTGCAAAAGAAGATACCAATGTTCTTTTCCTTGTATGTTTCCAATAATGGCAATCAAACTCGATAAAAATACATTAATTTCGTTCCTACAGATTTTTCAAAAAGAACATGTGTATTACCTTGTTGAAAAAAATTCAATTGTTTATAATTAAAAATATAGAACTTCAATAAGTATGAAAACGTATGTGTGTGTCCATACGCCATTCCTTAACAACTGTACCAAGCTTAGATACAATGCCTGGAAAAGTTTGGACTGAATAAGGTTTTTTTCAAGGTATTGCAACTTCGCATACATTCTCTCTTAAAGCTATGTGCTTCCTGATTCCCAATTAACTGGAACGTTGGTCTCACCTCTTAATTTGCTGTTATCTTTATCATGGCCGACAAAGGACTCTGTTTCGTCTAAGAGAGGTTTCTGATAGCAACAAAGAAGGTTCATTGGAGACAACAGGAGAATGCTACCCACCACAAGACAGACCGATGTGGTAAAAATATAAATGTATTTTTCCAAAGTCACAACTGAAAGGCAAGGTAGCCTGTTACAATATAAAAACGGTTACTCCACCCATAATTATATCAAACCTGGCATGGAAATACCTTGCTGCAAGTGAAAACAGTTAAAACAAGATACTGAAACATAACGAGAGTCTAAATAACTCGTCCCGTCCTTGTTTACAAAGAGAGAACACTGACAGTCACGTTCAGATTATTAGCCACTAGAATAAATGGAATAAATGAGATGCACATGAAACGTATTCGGAACTGCGAACGGGTTTCCCGCTTTACGCCAATGGTCGTATTAACAACTTTGGCTATCCGTGCATGACTCACAGCCAGACCTACACTTCCATATTCCGTCGTTCCTGCGTCACAACTTGTACTAGTACACACTTTGTGTAATTCCTGGACAGGTGATAAATACAGTATTGCAGTGCCTGCGTTGTTTGGAAGAACAATGGAATGTTTCTTTGCACAAGCATGCATCTCCGAAGTAACATTGCTTCGTTCTTCTTGAGTTCGCAGGCACTGTAGTATCGTATGGAACTGAAATGACTGAAACACCAGGCAGGGGCAGCACAAATTACAAGGGCGTGTTGGAAAGTAATGCCTAGGATTTTTTTGTGATAACTCTTAAGGGTTTTTAAGTGAAACAAACTTTATTAACATTTTACATCGTTATTCTTCTGCCTACAAATGTATTTCTCAACACAGTGTATCTAGTGATGAACGCATTTCTCCCAACGAGAGACCGATCTGTTGACACTGTCACTGTTAGCGTTTGACTTTTTGACGGAAACCTAACTTCACTTCTTGCTCTCATCGCTTCGAAGATGTTCTTAAAGTTTTGGAAGCATCTGACGATCGGTTAGGGCCATATCGGGACTGTATGGAAGACGATCAATGGCAGTGAACCCAAAGGGTCCGATTGTTTGCAGATGTCGCAGCGCTCGTGTGTGGTCTGGCATCGGCATGCTGAAGGAGAGGTTGATCCATGTGTGAACAAACTCTTCGAATTAGAAACCTGGTTACAGCACACTGTTTCTCATTCACAAGAGTTTAAGTAACTCATCCCGTCCTTGTTTAGAAAGAGAGCACAGTGAGAGATACGTTGAGATTATTAGCCGCCAGAAGAACTGAGATGCACATGAAACGTAATCGGAATGGCGAACGGATTTCCCGCCAAATTCAGAAAAACGCAAAATCCCCAAGACTGGCTCAGTTTCACGGAAGCTCGAAATTTAGTGCGGACGTCAATGCGAGTTGCTTTTAATAGTTCCCACAATGAAACATTGTCTCAAAATGTGGTAGAAAACCCAAAGAGATTCTGGTCGTATGTAAAGTACACCGGTGGCAAGAAACAGTCAATACCATCACTACGCGATAGCGATGGAAATGTTGCCGATGGTGGTGCCACTAAAGCGGAGTTACTAAATAGAGTTTTCCGTAATTCCTTCAGGAAAGCAGATGAAGTAAATATTCCAGAATTCGAAACCAGAACAGCTGTTAGCATGAGTGACATTAAGTTAGATATCTTAGGTGTTGCTAAACAACTCAAATCACTTAAGAAAGGCAAGTCTTCCGGTCCAGATGGTATACCAGTCAGGTTTTTTCAGAGTATGCAGACACAATAGCGCCTTTCTTAGCAATCATATTCAATCGCTCACTTGATGAAAGGTCTGTTCCTAAAGACTGGAAAGTAACACAGGTCACACCAATATTCAAGAAAGGAATTAGGAGTAACCCAATGAATTACAGACCCTTATCACAGACCTCAATTTGCAGTAGGATTTTGGAGCATATACTGTACTCCAACATTATGAATCACCTTGAAGAAAATTACTATTGATACATTACCAACACGGATTCAGAAAATATCGTTCTTGTGCAACACAGTTAGCTCTTTATTCCCATGAAGTAATGAGTGCTGTCGACAAGGAATCGCTGATCGATTCCATATTCCTAGATTTCCAGAAGGCTTTTCATACCGTTCCTCACATGCGACTATTAATCAAATTGCGTGCATATGGAGTATAGTCTCAGTTGTGTGACTGGATTCGTGATTTCCTCTCAGAGAAGTCACAGTTCGTTGTGACAGACGGTAAATCATCGAGTAGAACAGAAGTGATATCTGACGTTCCGCAAGGTAGTGTCGTAGGCCCTCTGCTGTTCCTGATTTACGTAAATGATCTGAGCAGCCCCCTTGGATTGTTTGCAGACGATGCTGTAATTTACTGTCTAGTAAAATCATCAGACGATCAATTCCAATTACAAAATCATTTAGAGAGTATTTCTGTATGGTGCGAAAAGTGGCAATTGGCACTAAACAAAGAAAAGTGCAAGGTCATCCACATGGGTACTAAAAGAAATCCGATAAATTTTGGGTATACGATAAACCGCACAATCTAAGGGCTGTCAATGCGACTAAATACCTAGGAGTTACAATTACGAGCAACTTAAATTGGAAAGACCACATAGATACCGTAATACGCGCAATTACCTGTCATCTGAAGTCACCAGTGCAGTTATAAGTCTGGTGAGAGGTAACACACTGGGGAAGCAGGATGTCTTTAAGGTACTGCTCTGTCACCAGATTTCCCTCCAGGGTGACCAATAAGTGGAGTACTGTTGTATGCCCTGCATCGAGAGCTGTAGCGTAGAAGCAGGGCTTCGACATCTGTACCACCATTAGGAAGAGCGTACGGAGAACCTCCGGAGTGATTTATTTGGAAGCGTCATATCGTGATATAGCAGACGACGCGTTAAGGGGAGCGTGTCGCCGCGCCGTGGAGCGCCAGTAATGGCCGACGGCGGGCGGGGATTGGGTGCGTCCGCCAGCTTCCGGTCTTTTGTTGGCTTCCGGCGCCGTCGGCCGTGACAGCCGCCCGTACAGCCGAGTCCCAATCCGTAGCTCAATTCAACCGCCAGCTGACGCTCGTCCGCGTATTGATTCCCGCCACCGCCGCTCTCGCCACTTGAACACGCATCAAACCCGCTTACGGCCGCGATGCCGCCGCGACTTTGTACCGCCTCGGACTGGCTGCTATAGATCGCTCTCTTACACGGCACTTTTAGCTGAGAGCATTTTACAGTCTCTGAGAGCTACGTGTGACACATCACGTGATTGGTGGAGTGAGATTTTTGTCTTGAGGCAACGAAATATATCAACAAGTACGATTCAGATAAGAAAAAAGAAAAATAAGTGCGCAATGTTTTTAAAAATACTATCCGACGATGCCAAAGTTGACTCCCACCACCAACGCCAGAGGGTGAGGATGGGGTGGAAATGGGGGGGGGGCTACTTCTTTATCATCATCATCTACGTCAAGGATTAGGCTGTTTGGTCCATTCCATTTCCTTCAAAATTGGACAAGCCATCTCTCCACTGGCCTGCCTAAAGATCTTTTGTATCTAGGTGTATATTGTTTTGCGTTTGGTATACGGCCTGTATGTTCTTTCCATCCTAACTGATAGTTTTTTGATCTGATGGAACAACATTTTTCTGGAGACATCTGAGTCTCAACTTTATATTCAATAAGGGTAGAAGCTGAAGTAATGTCTTAAAACCTATGTAATGGAGGGGACTTGAACCTGTGTGTCTCGCTTGGTAGGCGGTAGTGGTAGCCTTTACACCATTACAGCATTGTAGCTACCCCCCCTTTCTGCATGAACTACGTAAGTCCAATGACTTTTCTAACATAAACTTTATTTCAGACGTTCAGCCCATTTTCCCCTTCTCACATTGTCACTATTGTCGAGGCTCTCTGACATTGGAAAGCACCTTAGATTTGTACGTAATAGGGAAATCCTTGCCTGTATCCCAGATATCGGTGATCTATTGATCTGCTGGAGTAACATTTTCTAGAGGCATATGAGTCTCAACTTTGTCTTCGATAAGAACAGAAGCTGACGCTATGAATTAAAATTTGTACCACAGCTGGGACTTCAACACGAGTCTCCTGCTTATTAGGTAGATGTGCTAGCCGTAACGACTTGGTGGTGTAACGGCTAGCAGAATTGCCTAGAAAACAGGAGACCTAGATTCAAGTCCCGGCTATGGCACAAATCTTAATTCATTGCTTTAGCTTCTATTCTAATCGATGATACTGTTTTATTATTCCGTTCAGCCCGGATATCATTTCTCATTTGATCCGAAGTATATCTAGCCATGTATCTAATGAAATTCATTGCACATGCTCCTATTCTCTTGTCATTTTTCTTCTTAAGGGATTAGATTTCGCATCCATGGAACAGTGCTGATACAACCATAGCCTCATAGGACTTTATTAGAACATCCCTGGGGCTTTCCATAAAGTTCCAGATAAGTAGTTAAAAAGATCTAACTTATTTTGTATTTCATTGTTTGCCTTGTGTGTAATAGTGCACCGTAGATATCTACACTGAGAAGCCAAAACATTATGACCACTTGCTTCATAAATTGTTTGTCCGTCTTTGGAAAGAAATACATCACTAATTCCGCGTATCGGGGATCCGAAAGTTCGTTGGTGGGTTTGTGGAGGTCTGTGGCATTAAATGTCTTTGCAGAGGTCATGTAATTCGCTCAAATAATGGTCTGCTTATTTGTGCACCCGGTGATGGCGCCCGATAGCGACCCAAATGGGTTCCATAGAATTCACGTCAGGCGAATTACCTCGCCGAGACACCAACGTGAGTTCACTACAATGCTCCTCAAACCACTGGAGCAAGTTTCTGGCTCTGAGACGCGGACGGTTCTAGTGCATAAAGGTGACATCGCGGTCCGGGAGTTACAAGTCCCACGCAAGCGCAGAACACTGGTCCCACCTGCCTGTGTGGGTGGAACGCTGCACGTTTCGAGCCGCCGTTCAACTCGATGACGGCGTTTGTGGAAACGACCCTCGACGTAGTGTACCAAAAATGTGATTCGCGCGAAGAGCCGACGCAGTTCCGTTGATCGACGGTCGAACCCTCACTGCAATCGTATTTGACGCTGTCGTTGGTCAAAATGTGAACACGTAGGGGTGGTCTGCTACGGAACTCCGTGTTCGACAATGTACGATGCACGTTTTGCTCCGAAACAGTTGTGCGTGCACCAGCAATGTTCTCTGCCAGAGGCCACCATCAATCCTACTTTACAGAGCAGACAATGCTCCCAGCCCCACGTTCTGTAATGAGTAGTCGCCATCCAACCATTTAGCGCTTAGTAGTAGTTTCACTATCCTTCTACCTCTTTCCGTGGAGGTTCAGCACAAAAGCACGTGAACATTAGACCAGATTCACCGTTGTCGACGTACTCGTTCACAGGTTCTGCGTGATGATAATCAGGCCTTTGGCAAAGTCGCTTAGTTCAATGGATTTCCCCATTTGCAAGCCACATCATCGCTAGGGTGTTCCCCAGCCGCGTCTGCTCAGCTGGCATTTTTTATTTTATTTTATTTTTTATTTATTTATTTATTTATTTATTTATTTGCTCATAGCGTGCCCGCAACGCCACCAGGCGGAATCCAACGTCGCGGATGTCAGTGGTCATAATGTTTTGGCCTATCAGTGTAAATGTATTACCTTGCTCTATGTTCTTCTTGGCGGTTTGAATCTTGACGCGCATGGGCTGCTGTCCCAGAATTTCACTGATTTCGTCTTCGTGCTGGAGACGTTCAGCACGTGTTTTCCTGGATATTTTACTTAAGTTTAAGACAGCTTCTTATAACAAATGGCTCTGAGCAATATGGGACTCAACTGCTGTGGTCATAAGTCCCCTAGAACTTAGAACTACTTAAACCTAACTAACCTAAGGACAGCACACAACACCCAGCCATCACGAGGCAGAGAAAATCCCTCACCCCGCCGGGAATCGAACCCGGGAACCCGGGCGTGGGAAGCGAGAACGCTACCGCACGACCACGAGATGCGTCTTATAACACATTTTCATTCTAACAGTTACATGGTTGGCAGCAAAAAATAGTGTACTAACATACACGTCATCAGTTGCGAAACGTTTTATTGCCCGTATCCAAGTTTTGGCTAAATCGTCGATATATATATTAAGAAGAGTAGGTGAGAGTGCACACCCTTGCCTAATTCCTTGGTTTATTTCAGCCATGTTACGTCTGCTGGCTGCTACTTTTACTTGCATTTGGTTATTTATATATAATCGATCTATCGCTCGTACAAGATTACATGGGATCCCTCTGTTTCTTAAAATTGACACAGTTTGTTGCCATTTGCTTTATCATACGGTTTTTAGTAGTTAACGCAGGCAATAAAGGTTGGTAAATGGGATTCACGATGTTTTTGTATTAGTGGTGAAACGGTGAACTGCAGCTCGAGTATGATCTGCCGTTTCTAAAATCATGATGGGCATCAAATGACACAGTTTCAATCTGCCAGGAAGATTCATATCAGCGCACACTCCGCTGCAGAATGAAAATCTCATTCTGGAAACATCCCCCAGCCTGTGGCTAAGCCATGTCTCCGCAATATCCCTTCTTCCAGGAGCGCTAGTTCTGCAAGGTTCGCAGGAGAGCTTCTGTGAAGTTTGGAAGGTAGGAGACGAAGTACTGGCGGAATTAAGGCTGTGAGGACAGGTCGTGAGTCGTGCTTGGGTAGCTCAGTTGGTAGAGCACTTGCCCGTGAAAGACAAAAGTCCCGTTTCGAGTCTCGGTCCGGCACACAGTTTTCATCTGCCAGGAAGTTCCATCAGATGACACAGTTTCTGCGATTGGTGATAGTCGTTTTGTTAAAATTCTAGAATACATTTTATTACATGAATTCGTCTGTAGTTCTGACATTCGTGTCTGTTTCCTCTCTTATAAAATTGGCATATCTGGGCTATATTCAATTTTTCAGGTACATAACCACTTTGAAAGTATATATTTGTAAAATATAGTATAACTTTTGCAATATTTGACTGACATTTGACTTTGTCACACCCACGAGCGAGAGGTAACTTAGAAATCTTAACTAGGAACATCCAGCTGTTATTATATAGTCGGACTCTACGGGCGAAAATGCCTAATTTTTGTATAACATTTTTGTCTTTGAACGATAGGTGGTACTGCATATATATATATATATATATATATATATATATATATTGTTTGTAAGAAATATTTCACAGGAATAGCTCAAATATGTCGCTTCTCACTTCGATGCACTTACTTATCCGCACATGCAATGATTCGTCACAACTGAGGAGTAATTCCTGTTTCATCTGATGACATGCATTGATGATACGCTGAAGCATGTTATCACGAGTTCATTATAAACTTCACTTTTCAAGTAATCCCACAAACAAAAGTCATGCTGACCAAGACACTGAACGGCCTCTTCCGATTCAGTGACGATTGCACACGCGATCTAATACTTCCTGTGCTGCTGAAAAATAATGTGCTGTAAAATCGTCGTGGGAACCACAATGTTTGTCAGAATCCCAAGGGACGGTCTGAAAACAGTACTGGACGATCGTCCTCCAGAAATTTGTGATATATATCACCACCCAAGGTGCCCTCGTTAAGGAATGGACCAATGACTCTGTCGCCAATTATTCAACATCAGATATTAATCTCACGTACGCTGGTGTTCTGCCTCACGTAACTAGTGTGGGTGTTCCACATTCCAATTATACATGTAGCATCTATTAATCTTACCGTGGCTCGAGAAGGTCGAATCTTCAGACGACATTACTCAAGCAAAGAAATAGGGGTCTCTTGTGTTTCCTGAAGTAACACTACCAAAGTGTTACTCGGGTCTGGAAGGCATTGGCATGAAGTTCCTGATAAGAGGGAAATATGAAACGAATGATATTTTCAACGATTCAAAATTGGGCAAACGGTTGCCTGAGTAGTTCCCGAGTCACGGCTTTAATGCCGTGTGCTAATGTGAGGGCTATGATTTACTGCAGCTTTTATTGAAATTTCGTTACTGTCTCCAACAATTGTTCTTCAACAATTCCTTTTTCGTTGTTGTACAGCTCCTTCAGTGAAGACCGAATAATCAGACAAAAAAGAAGCACGGGAATTTTGATTTTGTCCATACTGGATGAGAGGTCGTGGTTTTGACTGTCAATGTTCAAAAATATATCGGCTGAACCATTTGTTTACAGTGTAAAACACTAAGATTGACGCGTTTCGGAAGTCAAGCTTCCATCATCAGAATAATAAAAGTTTGTCGGTTGCAGCGCCATCTACATGCAATAAAAAAAAGTGTTACAGAAAAAAGTCACATATTTTTCTCGTAGAATCCGATTCTACAGTAAAAATGGGATTTTCCTATGTAAGGCGCGGCGGTGGGGATCAACAATGGTATCACCGGATAGAGCTTTTAAAATTATTGAACACGTACTTTTCAATTTCTTATTTCGACGCCTAGTTTTTGAGATAGTTCGTTGCCTAAGGATATAAAACTCACACCGCATATCACTTTGCACAGTGACTGATCTACAGTTTTATGGATTATGTATTAGTTGGTTATTTAATTAGTAATTTTCATGTTCCCTGACTATACTTGCTTTCTCGCGGTGTTATGTGAAACCAGTGAGTTAATATACGACTGTAATACAATTCCTTAGTGATACAGTTTCCTGATCATTTGTGTGACTGCCTTCCACAGGACGGTGGTACAGAAGGCAATGTCGTTGCTTGCTTAGTACAACCCAGGGGTAACGTGAAAGGTATTTCAAGGTTACACCTACGGACGCGAAGAAACATCTGTATGGTGCGAAAATTGGCAATTGACCCTAAATAACGAAAGTGTGAGGTCATCCACATGAGTGCTAAAAGGAATTCGCTAAAATTCGGTTACACGATAAATCAGTCAAATCTAACGACCGTAAATTCAACTGCCGTTAATTCAGCTAAATACGTAAAAAATACAATTTTGAACAACACACAGAAAATGTTGTGGGGAAGGCTAACCAAAGACTGCATTTTATTGGCAGGGCACTTGGAAAATGTAACAGATCTGCTAAGGAGACTCCCTACACTACGCTTGTCCGTCCTCTTTTAGAATACTGCTACGTGGTGTGGGATCCTTGCCAGACAGGACTGTCGGAGTAGATCGAAAGAGTTGAAAGAAGGGCAGCACGTTTTGTATTATTGCGAAGTAGGGGAGAGAGTTTCACTGAAATGATGAAGGATTTGGGATGGACATCATTAAAACCAAGGAGCTTCTCGTTACGTCGGAATCTTATCACGAAATTCCAATCACCAACTTTTTCCTCCGAATCCGAAAATATTTGTTTGACACCGCGCTACATAGGGAGAAACGATCACCACTGTAAAATGAGGGAAATTAGAGCTCGTACGGAAATATGAAAGTGTTCGTTATTTCCGAGCGCTATACGTGATTTGAATAACAGAGAATTGTGAAGGTGGTTCGATGAACCCTCTGCCAGACACTTAAATGTGATTTGCAGTGTATTCATGTAGGTGTAGATGTAGATGTAGAAAACGTTGTTATTGTTTCTAATGATTTCTTCAGCCACATTCCGTAACTGTATTAAATTTTTCAGCGAAAATTAACTTACAGTAAAACTTAACTTTTGACAACAAATTTCATATTTACATTTTTAGGTCCAAGATCCTTCTTACACATAAGCAGTTCTCTAAAATGTAAGGTATAAATAAAAGTCAACGAAAACTAACTAAATTTGTGTTTTTTTGCGATGACCATAAAGTATTGCACTTCGGTTTTGTGTAATTTGTTGGTATTACTAAGATTATTCTAAAAGAGATTTTAGGATTCTGAACCCTACTTACACATCAGTGGCCATTTAAAAAATGTGCTGTCAATAAATGTCCAAGACAGTTAATAAAATTTTATTTTTATTTATGTTTTGCTGCTGGGAATAATGCCCCTCCACATCCTCCACCTTGGGAGTACACATTTTGGAAAATACACTGGTATTTCTGGGATTAGTGTTTGAGTGAAGGAATATTAAGTATACTATTTGGGTGTATAAACCTTTGTTCATTATAATTCGTGACAGGAAGTATTTCACTGTGGTCACTTACCATCATTATTACTGCGCTGCATATAGATGTTTTTGATTCATTCATGATCCTGTTAATTATCATATTAAGTAATTCAAACTTTAGTGATTCTGAACTTTGACAAAAATATCCCCTGAGCACAAGATTTACATCACACATAGTGAATGACGTCAGCAATACAAGCATAAAAGATTGTTGTATGGAATCTATCATCACCAGTTAGTTCTAAAGTTATTCATCTGCTGTAGAGCGAGGGACCATATCTTTTATAATAGTAATAGTATATCACTGAAATAGGAATGTGAACAACCATACTTCTAGTTAAACAATTTAAACCAAGCTTTACTTGCGGTTTCTTTAATGAAGTCATGATTCTACCGAGCTGATATTCTCATTTTTAGCTGTAAATCTTCATATTTTCAGGGCGAATTACTTGATCAATAAAACTGCGCTATTTCAATTATAACCAAACCGTAACAAAAGTTTCTGTGGCTTCCAGCCGTGTCAAGTGGTTTAAAATCCACGAGCTGTCGGCCGAGTACTCCTCGGCCACTGTCAAGTGGTGACTGTCTTCTGGTTGCTGCTGCCATCCTTATACAGGCGCGCTGCCTTCCGTGACCTGACTGGTACCCGCTCCGGCACCATATATGGTAATGTTTGCGTTATGCGGCCGCCGTACCCGCTTCAACCTTCCGATGGCCTGGTCCCACGCTGTGCGTAGCTGCAGGCCACCGTCTTTATTGAGCGTGTTGTCACAAATTTTTATTTCGGTCGCTTCCTTTACTATGCTAGCCCTAAAACTGTTAGTCCGTGTGATAATAGATGTGTCGTCGAATGCAATACGATCACCGTTTTCTAGTGCATGCTCTGCTAGCGTTGATTTCTCTGGGTACCGTAGACGAAAACATATCTCGTGTTCTACAAAGCATTGTTTAATGGTACGCACAGTCTGTCCGATATAGAACTGTCGACACCCACATGGTATTTTATATACTCCTCGAGTTCAGAGGCCTACGTCGTCTTCCACAGGCCTCAAGAGTTGTCGAATTTTTGCTCGAGCCCTTAAAAATGAATCGATTTTATGCACCTTTAGTAGTCGGCTCATCTTCCCTGTTATAGAGCCACAGAACGGGAAGAACGCTATCTTCTTCGAGTCCTCCTCGGAGTCTTTCTGCTTACGTATTTTCGGAAAGACAGCTCGCGAAATATGGCGGTTGTTGTAGCCGGTTTCCTTGAATACTTTCCACTAGTAGCTCAGTTCCTTCGGCAAGTTTTCAGAATCTGAGATGGCTTCGGCTCGATGCACTAAGGTCTCCGGAACAGAAGGTTTCTGCCACGGATGGTGGTAGCTGTTAGCGTGCAGATATCGGTCTGTGTGGGTGGGTTTCCGGTAAAATCTGTGGCTGAGACACCCATTTGTCTTGCGGCTAACGAGGACATCAAGAAACGGCAAGGTACCATCTATCTCTGCCTCTGTGAACTTGATGTCATGGATGTTCTTGATGTGGTCCAAGAATTCTCCCAGATTTTCACGTCCATGAGACCAGACAACGAACGTCTCGTCGAATTAACGATAAAAGTAACTAGGCTATTCAGGAGCCGTACCCAGGGCGATGTTTTCGAGGTATTCCACTAACAGATTGGCTACAACTGGAGCTGATGGGCTTCCTATCGCAACACCATCCGTCTTGATGAAATATTCTCCATCAGAACAGAAATACGATGACATCAGGGTATGCTTAAGTAAATCCACAACACTGTCGTCAAATAACTGGGAGAGCAGGTCTACAGAGTCTTCAATGGCAACGCGCGTGAACAGTGACACTACATCAGAGTTGACCATAATATCCCTTTCTCCAAGACGCAGGCATTTAATTGGACTGATACAGTCGGCTGTATTCTGGATGTGGTGCACACAGTGGCCAACGTGCGGTGTAAGGAGGTTGGTCAGATGTTTCACGAGTCTGTAATTTGGTGATGCAATGGTACTCACGGTGGGACATAGAGGAGTGTTCTTGTGAACCTTTGGAAGGCCATACAATTTAGGTGGCCGAGGTGCCCGAAGGACGAGATTTTTGATAACATTCTCTTCCAGCGAAGACCTTTTGAGAAGCTCTGACGTCTTCCTCATTTTCTTGAATTTGGGTCCTTTGACTGTTTTTGATATGTCTCCTCCTCCAGCATCAACCGAATCTTTGGGTTATAGTCGGCTCGTAAAATAAGCGCCGTGAAACTATGCACTCCTATATAACTAAACCGTGTTTTCAATTACTATTTCGGCCGTAAACCGATCAGCAAAGTTTGGAGCGAATCATAAGGAGTGATGATAGAGAGGGGCAGTAGGGTAGCTCACTGCCGCCTGTGTGGCTCTTTGTGTATGCCTGCGCATTTGGGTTAATCGCATCTTTGAGGCCGGCTCCGAAGGAAGACATGACTTATAAACGAAATATTGGCAGGAGTCTTGGTCTGGCTGCGACTGAATTGCACTTTTACAAGTGCGATTAGTTGTTTCCCATAACGTTTTGGTTAAAGTACTTCGTAGCAAATACCGTACCGATTTATAGGGGACACGTAATTATGGTGCAAATGACTAAGCAGAACGAAGTGCGAGAGTTACAGTAACAGGAATGTAAAATTTAATTTCAATGAGTGCATCTCTGGTAACACATACATGCGGAAATCTGTAACATATACAGGGTTATTACAAATGATTGAAGCGATTTCACAGCTCTACAATAACTTTATTGTTTGAGATATTTTCACAATGCTTTGCACACACATACAAAAACTCAAAAAGTTTTTTTAGGCATTCACAAATGTTCGATATGAGCCCCTTCAGTGATTCGGCAGACATCAAGCCGATAATCAAGTTCCTCCCACACTCGGCGCAGGATGTCCCCATCAATGAGTTCGAAAGCATCGTTGATGCGAGCTCGCAGTTCTGGCACATTTCTTGGTAGAGGAGGTTTAAACACTGAATCTTTCACATAACCCCACAGAAAGAAATCGCATGGGGTTAAGTCGGGACAGCGTGGAGGCCATGACATGAATTGCTGATCATGATCTCCACCGCGACCGATCGATCGGTTTTCCAATCTCCTGTTTAAGAACTGCGGAACATCATGATGGAAGTGCGGTGGAGCACCATCCTGTTGAAAGATGAAGTCGGTGCTGTCGGTCTCCAGTTGTGGCACGAGCCAATTTTCCAGCATGTCCAGATACACGTGTTCAACCGTTTCTTCGCTCACTGAAGGCCGACCCGTTGATTTCCACTTACAGAGGCATCCAGAAGCTTTAAACTGCGCATACCATCGCCGAATGGAGTTAACAGTTGGTGGATCTTTGTTGAACATCGTTCTGAAGTGTCGTTGCACTGTTATGACTGACTGATGTGAGTGCATTTCAAGCACGACATACGCTTTCTCGGCTCCTGTCGCCATTTTGTCTCACTGCGCTCTCGAGCGGTCTGGCGGCAGAAACCTGAAGTGCGGCTTCAGCCGAACAAAACTTTATGAGTTTTTCTACGTATCTGTAGTGTGTCGTGAACATATGTCAATGAATGGAGCTACAGTGAATTTATGAAATCGCTTCAATCATTTGTAATAGCCCTGTAGTTCCAAATTCTAATTCTATACTGCAACAAAGGTGTTCCATACTCTCAGGAAGGGACTAGCCTCGCTCAGAACGTTCGCAAGAAACACGTCCGCCTCTTCATCGAGCTATTGGTGGAGGTTGCAGGATGGGTTTTTGTTCAGGACGGAACAAGAGCCGGGGTGAGCTAATTAGGGCAGCACGGCATGGGTTGGCCGCCCGGCCCGGGGCGCTGGCTAATTTGCGTCACGTGTTCCATTTTACCCCATCAGGGCCGGCGTCCTCACGGAGACGAGCGACCGGCGAAGGGGCTAGGAAGGCCGAAACCCAGCGGGTGGAGAGTGGCACTGTAGTGCGGGACAGCCTACTTGCAGGGGCGTACGTCTGCGGTAACAAGCCCACTGCAGGAGGCACTTGCCAGGCAGCAAATTCTATCGCCCGCTCACGGTTATAAAAAATTTCTTGTTGTGCGCCAAAATCTGAAAAGCATATATTTGAGCTTTTATACCACTTGCTTTACTGTTTCATAATGTTACTCAGTCCATTAAACATCTATGTTTATACTCTTAGATATCTACGTAGTTTTTTCTATGAATCACTCCGAAATGAGTAGCAGCAGTGTGTATGTATGTGTGTGTGTGTGTGTGTGTGTGTGTGAAGGTGCGTGCACGCAAAGAAGGCACGAGTTGAAAGACTATCTCACGATTAGTCTAGTAAGTCATGCATGTAACTGATGAAGAATCAGGTACTCTTGCGGCCCACGGTTCACAACCCTATATTTTAGTAATACGCATCTATTAACAAACAGCCAAAGCCAATAATTTCGACTAACATTAACAAATTGTTAAGAGTAATTTCTCTTATCAATAACAAAATGTGGCCGTGCTGTTCTAGGCGCTTCAGTCCGGAACCGCGCGACTGCTGGTTCGAATCCTGCCTCGGGCATGGATGTGTGTGATGTCCTTAGGTTAGTTAGGTTTAAGTAGTTGTAAGATCTAGGGGACTGATGACTTCAGAAGTTAAGTCCCATAGTGCTCAGAGCCATTTGAACCAATAAGAAATAAAAATACTTACAAATACAGTAATATTTTAAGAAGTCCTTAAATTTAATTGACGTTGGTGAATTTAGACATAAGATAAGTTGGTAGCTTACCTCAGGGGCTAAGGGATAAAGTAGATTGGCCACTGCAGCTATAGGGGATGTTAGAAGGCGAATATTTTATTGTCCGTCTTCCAGTACTTACAACATACGGACATACGCAAAATATGACGCAAATTTAGACACGAAAGTGAGATGAATGAGTGAAAGCACATCATCTTCAAATGTAGTTTTAGGCCTATTTGTATAAAGGTTCATTAAATTAACTATTGATGTTGTAATACAGCAGAATGAGTAGAAGAATGACATTCAAAACACCTCTGATTGTGTTCCATGTGTTTCGTACTGCACAATGCATGTTAATAAAACTACAGTTGCCATTATCAATCAATTAATCATCTGCTCAAACAGAGACCGCAACAACACTTCGTCAGGCAGTTACAGTGGTACTGCTTTGGGGTCGCTGGTTGTGGCAGCAATTTTAAACCGAACAGTAGAAACGAAATGTTTCAAATGCTGAAGACTTCCAATGATCATCACTTGGGGGACAGCGGCCAAGCTATCGCGCCCTTACTATAGATAGCGTATTGGATTCTCATGACATACCAATTTATGTAGGTTGCCAACTAGTAATAAGATCGTTACATATGCGGCGCGAGATACCCCCCACAAGTCAGTATTAGGGCTTGAACAGAACCTTTTGACCACCTGGAGGGAGATCCATATGAGTTCCGAAAAGGAAATGATACAAGGGTAGCAATGCTGCCATTGACTATTGAAATTAACCTTTTACTGAAGAACAACCAGGATACCTTCCCACATTTTGTAGAGCTAGATAAGTCCTTCGACTATTTAAGGTGGACCAAGGTGTTTACAATATTCAGAGGATTGATGCTTAACTACAAGGACAGTGTATTAATCTACAGCCGCTACCAATTCCAAGCAGGAGTTTTAAAAGTTTTTCAATAAAACTCTTGCTAAGAATGGTGTAAATCTGAGTTGCAGTTTACAACAGTGTCGTTAGACTAGTACTTGAAAAAGCAATGAAGAAAGTGAAAGATAACTTCACAAGTGAAATAAAAATTAAGGAGAACATGTGAACCGGTCGAAGTGGCCGAGCGGTTCAAGGCGCTACCGTCTGGAACCGCGCGACCGCTACGGTCGCAGGTTCGAGTCCTGCCTCGGGCATGGATGTGTATGATGTCCTTAGGTTAGTTAGGTTTAAGTAGTTCTAAGTTCTAGGGGACTGATGACCTAAGAAGTTAAGTCCCGTAGTACTCAGAGCCAGCCAGAACATGTGGTCTTTATGTCTCACTGCGGGCCATGATTTATTATATCGCACTAACCGCATACGCTGGTATAGCTATGCAAATCAGTATAAAAGGTAGGTTACCCACTCCAGTAGTAACATGTGATCATCTCGCACGTACCGAGAGTGTGGGAAAGCGATACGAATAGGGTGAGTTGCCCTGAGCGACGACAGATAGTGTAGTGAATGCCATATCAGATAATTCACAAATTCAAGAGCAAAAATTCTATGTTTAAAATGTTAAGAGACCAATCGGAAAATGATTAAGACTTTACGCACTCCCATCCCTGTACAACTAAAACTGAAAACATGGTCTAAATAGTTTAGTAAAGGAATTTATGTATTACAAATGACTGGCGGACGTAACCGACCAATCACACCTGCACGGGTATGTGCGGAACAGTGAGGATAGCCCAGCTGGGAGTGTAAGACTTGTCTTCACACAGGCAATATGTGTGCACCAAGTGTGACTATTTTGTTTAATTAAAAGTGTGTTAATTTTAGCTTTGACTTAGGAAACGTTTGTGCCCAGTCTAATTTTGGCATCCAGACTGTGAACACGTATAGAACAAGAGTGCCACATTTCAGTTAAGAAAACCACTTAAAGTTTGATTCTGAATGTTGCGACGATTTGGAATGGAGAAACATAGAAACAGATAAAGTGCGTTGCTATGTGATTATTATGGTGCTCGAAGGATCTAACAAGCTTCAGCGATTGTTACTGTGATTAATGAGTTCGAACTGGATCTCATATTGGGTTGACTATGATTATTTATTTTCCTCATTTGTATTAATAAATGAGGTGACATCCCTTGTGTCAATACTTCATTGTGGCATTGTAGCAATATCCCAGAAAGCTATTACAGAATCGAATGTCTTTAAAGAACATGTTATGCGCCGCAGCCTACGGAGAAGAGATTCAATGAGGTCACTGAGACACCTTCAGAAAAGATGAGGTAAACAAGGCTCCACTTCACAATCAAGAAAGAATCAAGTGTAATCTGCTTCACAGTTCATTCAGAGTAGCCCTCCACATGCACCCGATCGCGAACTACAACTAGAGCGGTTAGTGTGTTCGATGTAGTAACGTGTCACGGCAGGAAAATCTTCTCATTTTAAAGGTTCGTTTAAATCTGACAGTTACTGCATGATGTTTATGTCAGGCAGAAGCCGTATCTCACGTAAAAAGTGAAGAATTTATGTCGGAGGTACATATTTCTACCTCGAGTGATATGTGTCCACACATCTGTACCAACACACGTCATCGCTATTAATTTTCAAGTTAAAACTCGTCCGAAAGAACTGTGGAACATTATACACAAAAGTTATAAAGACAGGGCGAAGAAACATAATACCTCAAAAAAACGCCAGAAGAATTTAGGTGAAATTCAAAGAAAAATTCCTAACTTCATAAATTAATTTAAAAGCGTATGTACAAAACGCACGAAGCCAAATTCTGGCCAGGGAAATGTAGAATTGTATGTAACAAAGCGGCCGTACTATAATTTGCTGTTATTCCTGCTAGGAGTCTCAGTGCCTAAGATTCATCTTTAAACATGTAAGTTTATATTTGAAATAATATACTTTTAATAAGCGTTATTTGAAATAAAATGGTATTTTATTCAGTAGTGTTGCTACTCACTTACTTGATGCTAAAAGTTGCAGGGTAACAACGAATCGTTCTGTTACTCTAACAGCTTTTCCGAAATGGGTTTCTTGCTTTGATATAAGTGAACCAGTTTTACAATCACGATTTTCGAAATCAGCTAGTTTTATTCTTGAATATTCGAAAACGGCGCTGGATCGTCAATACAGAGCTCAGATATTAATTGACGCAGCACTGAAATTTTAACGTCTCCAAGATCCAGTCTTTTGTAACATCTGTAGAACAACTGCTCTGTCCGTGATTTAGCGTTTCGATGCTTTCATCGCGGGAAGCAGAATGAAACAGGTATACGATACAGGAAACACTTTTACGTATCGTGCAATAACTATCATATGTAGACGTACTTACAAATTGTGACATTCGGGGAACTTTCAGATACATATCCATGACATGAATTTCTAGTGGTTTCTGCCAGTCTCTACATCAAATGGTTCAAATGGCTATGAGCACTATGGGACTTAACATCTATGGTCATCAGTCCCCTAGAACTTAGAACTACTTAAACCTAACTAACCTAAAGACATCACACAACACCCAGTCATCACGAGGCAGAGAAATTCCCTGACCCCGCCGGCAATCGATCCCGGGAACCCGGGCGTGGGAAGCGAGAACGCTACCGCACGACCACGAGCTGCGGACCCAGTATCTACATCGTCAAAGCGATTTTCTGTCCCACACTCAAGATACATTTTAGGAGAGAAGTGTCAGATGTAAAAGCACCATAAGAGAGGAAACGCTGCAAACAGATGCTGATGATAAGGTTCGTACCACTTCTGAAATAATTCAATTAATTAATGGGTTAGTTAATTAATGGCTTAATGAAGAACAATATATGGGTGAAGACGATGAAGTGTGGCAGAAACGAGAGCAAAGCCTTGCTTGGGAACAACATCAGAAGCGACCAAGTAGTGGAAGAAGAGAAAGAATTCTCCTGTCATGAAGTAAGATTACAAACAATTACATATGTAATGAAGATATCAGTAAACTGATATAACGTATTCTTGTTGAAATGAGGGAGCTGCTCGTGAAAATGTACGTCTGGAGTACGGCACTGTAGGGAAGTAAAACGTGAGCTATCAAAAATTCGGAAGGAAGAAACTGCAATCATTTCGAATGTGATATGATGCAAGAATGTTAAATTATAGGTGCACGCAGAAAGTACGAAATGAAGAGGTACTAGAATGTACAAACGACGGAAGGATGTGTAAGACGCGTATCAGATGATTCACGTGTCATCACGCAGAGTTTCAGCATATTTCCAGCAGACTGCTGTTTACAACATAGTGACATACTGAGCTACAACTGTTCGTGCAAGAATCACTTGGATTCCGAGATGAAGTAACTGAAGTAGTTTGTTTATAAATTACAGATTGCAGCAATCAGTCACCTTTTTTTTTTGTAGGTTTTATCTAGTAGATCTAGATTTCGGCTAGTGCCTAGCCATTACCAATGCACTATTTTCTAGTCTCGATACATGTCAGTTTCCTGTTGTTCGGGCGCCAGTCACAGTTCTTTGAATAGTACTGTATACAGAACAGAATTCAGCTAGTGCCTAGTCATTATCAATGCCGTATTTTCTACTCTCGATACATGTCAGTTTCCTGTCTTTCGGGCGTCAGTCACAGTTCTTTGAATACTACCGTATGCATTACACAGTACAGGAAACTGACTGACTAGAAAATAATGCATTGATAATGGTTAGGCACTAGCGGAAATCTGGATTTCCCAAGTAAAACCTACAAAAAAAGGACGACTGAGTGCTGCTCTCCATAATTTATAAATTATATTACAATAGATCAGTGCACCAACTTTCCTAATGGAAAGTAACCCGATGAAGAAGTATGTATTCCGAAACTATAGCTATGGTGCCCGAGATATAAAGTTAACGCTCCCCAAGCAACGAAATCGTGAAAATGTTGATCAGTTACGTGGTGATTTATTGTGTGACTTATTTTCTATCTTACTACCCCCAGCAAAATGGGCAAAGCCCTGCGTAGACTCATGACTTATTTTTGACCACCTAAAGAGTGAAGCCGACCGGAGTGACCGAGCGGTTGTAGGCGCTACAGTCTGAAACCGCGCGACCGCTACGGTCGCAGGTTCGAATCCTACCTCGGGCATGGATGTGTGTGATGTCTTTAGGTTAGTTAGGTTTAAGTAGTTCTGAGTCCTAGGGGACTGATGACCTCAGCAGTTAAGTCTCATAGTGCTCAGAGCCATTTGAACCAACCTAAGGAGATAAAGTCTATGCACCCGGCTACGGGCAGTCTCGATCTCGGGTCTACAGAATTCAGAAGATATGTTGTGATTTCAGACGCAACTACAAAGTATTTGAAGCTTAAGGACTAAAGTGACTTTCGCACGATGTGTAACTGCCAAATATCACAGCTCTATGAAGCCTAAATCATATTTATAAAGAACTAGTACACAATACTACGGAAGGTAACTGAAAGAAATCGCCAATGCGGTGGTCGGAAATGACGCTCTTATTCAAGGACAATAATTTCACTGAAATCATTGCCATTAATGATATTTTCCTAGACATTACAAAAGGCGTGACATGGTTCTTAATAGGGCGTGGGATCTCCACAGACGCAATTGTTCCACCGGCCGGGTACATAACTGCTGGATGGTCGTTGGTCCGTGTGGACGAGCTGCAATACTTCTCTCCAATGCATCCAGTAAGTCCTCGACGGAATTTAAGATTGGAGAGTGGGAGGCTCGTCCATTCATTGATTAACCTCTCATTCCAAAAACTCCTCCACCTGCACTGTTCGAAGCGGTCGCGCATTGTCATCCACACAAAAGAAGTGTCGGCCGAATGTACCTATGAGAAGATGTACATGGGAAAGGAATTTAGTTCACAACTCGTTGACCGGTAAGAGCATCGTGTTAAAAAATTTTTTTGCCATTCACCATTATGCATCCCAAGACCATAATACCTGGACCGCCAGAACGTTCATGATCGTCAACTCTGGACGCATCGTCATATGGAAAGAGGTGGCCCTGTATTTCCATTCATGGAACTATATTAAGAAACACGAACCGCATTTTCTAATGGCAAGGGGAACATAATGAACTGCGGTGACTTCAGAGAAATTATTTTCACTGAATAAAAGAGTCATTTCTGTTCGTCTTATTTAGTAATTATATCAGTTATCTTCTGTTTTATAGCGTAATAGTTCTTTCCTTGTTTAGGACTCATCAAGGTATGTTACTCGACAGTGACGTCGTGCGAAGGTTACTTTAGTCCTTAAGTTTTGCACAATGGTGTGTTTTGATGAGTGTATACGCGCCATGTCCATCCGACATGCAGACCACGAACGGTACAAGGAAAATCTGGAACTTAGAAAAGCAGCCGTTTATTAACACCGCTCCACAAAAAACACAGAATTACGGTTGTTTTTTGAAACAAAAATCTTGTCCTATGTTTCCACATGCTGAGATTCTATTATTAAACAGGCAATAGAAATTTGAATGTGCGAGAAGAGCTTCTACCAGGATATTGGCTATATTCCCTATTAATGCGTGGAACTGAGCTCTCGATGCTGAGGAGATCCAGAGTAATTCCCAAATTGTCTACTTTTCTAAGAGATCGGTGGTGACCACAGAGCAGAAATTGTCAGAATTTCTGGCAGCAAGATGAAATGACGTTCTACACATACTAATCCCAAGATGTCTATGGGCTATAAAAAGCCACCACAGCAGCAACTGTGACGGTTAGTTGCTCCTCACAAATACGACAGACATGACTGTTAGAGGCTAGAGTTCTTACAATTTAACCTGCAAGAAATCCGAGAATGTCTTACATAAGGCTGTAGTACTCAGAAAATTCGCTTCATAGTGTGCACCAGATTCGCTGTTAGAATCTCGTTAATTTTCATTGAGAGAGCAGTCAAGTTTGAGTGTACACTTGTTTTGTATTCCGGGCTAAAGCTACTACGCTAACAAATATTTTATACAGTTGTTTGTGACGTACAACCTTTTAACTAGGGTGCAGTCGATTTTTCCTTCGCTAAAGCTGCTTCTGAATCTCGAAGACTTTAACAACCGACTTTGTTATTGATATGAAAGATTCTTCTTCCTTTCGTAACCACGTTGCACTTTTAATTATTTTTTAAACTTTGTGTGAGTCGATCCGTGGATCAGAGATAATTTCTCTATCAACAGAAACGAATCTAGAAGTTCTCGGGAGGAAACACTTCAGGAAGAAAAATTCTCGAGTTCTGTATCAAGCTCAAAAATCATGTACAAGAAGTGGATACGTCCACTTACTTTAGAACAGGCGTTTAATTAGGTTGAATTTGGTGCTTCGAAGCCCAGAAATATTTGCCTCCACTACCGCATGAGTGACGTATTATTACTTTCAGAACATGCAATAATGTTTAACGATTTACAATTAGAAAGAAAACTAATATTTATCATGCTATTCTGAATATCAGAATTCCAGAATGAACAAAATGTGTTTTTAGATAAATTGATCTTAATTCTTTAGCAGCCGAGCGGGTTCATGTAACACTGATTTAAATAGTGTTATTTATTGCAAAGAGGTTTGTGTAACATTTCAAAGTTACATTTTTACTCTCGTAAGTGCGTGTAATGAAAAATAGAAGGGGGACATAACATTGTGTCTGAATCATTGTGTTAAATTTTTTGAAACTGGCTTTCTGTAACATTTACTTACATACTCTCTGAGGTCTTAATACAATATCGTGTGTCTGAGGATTATAAATATGAATAAAATTATTCCTCAATATATTATCTTGTAAACAATCAACAAACTTATTAAAAGAATTTTTTCTTTGAATGGCTTCATAAATTCAGCTTCGGAACTCTGCAGGATTTGACGTTAAGAGACGGCTTAAATTTGCGCCAATTGAGGCACTAATATCGCTTTAGCTATCAGACGGTGACACTCACAGCGGCGAGCGTCGCGAGGGTACAGTCGTGCTCAAAAGTATCCGAACGACCAGAATTGCATTTCACCTGATTCGAATGTAACCCACGTAGCGCAGCTGTCTAGCAGGTCCTCTAATCGCCCCTCAGTAGAGTCGTTTGACTATTGAAAATGGTACGAACAAGTCGCCACTAGAATACACTGCTCTGTATCGCAATAACTCAAGATGTAAAGTAATACCAAGGTACTACAAATGTCAGGGAACATCTTATCACAGATTAAACGGTTCTTAAGGCTTGTAAGCTCACATTTATTACAACATGTGACATACATGAAACGTTACCGCTCTCATTATTACGTCAGATAGGTAATTCACGTAGTAAGTTCGTCGTATTCATGATTTCCTCTTCAAAATAACATACCGTACTTATTATTTAACACAAAATGACATTAAAAATTCAAGTTATTCACGAGCAGCTAGTTCAGAATATGTATGAACTTCAAATGACACGACGAACCGTCTCGTTCTGCATATGGATTCAAACCCAGGTCACACAGACTAAGCAAAGACTTCGTGACTGACGGAAACTAACAGTCATTCCTGACTAGGCATACAGAGAGTGATATACCTCGATTTTAGACACTATCAGTTAGCAAACATAAACTTTAAATTACATAACGTAAACATTATTAACGGACGCGAATTCCTACCCAGCATCTATTGCCCTTGTTAACGAACTACGAGAGATATTAAATATTGCTTCTTCGCAAGTAACTTACTTGAAATGCCATGAGCTAAAGCTTAGTGTTGGACAGGGATTCGAACCCAGAACCTAATTGGATTGTCATCAAAGCACAATCAACTGTGGCATATCGGATTCTCTCGGCAGTAGCTAGATGTTTTAATTGAAATGACGAGATGAAACATTATTTTTTTATTTCCCAGGACTCCAACCTGGCACCTATCGCTACTATATTCTAGAGAAAACGAACGTTAAAAGTGGGTTTGTTACACCAGGAGCGACATGTGAGCATGCTTGAACTAGAAATAATATGACTGAGAGTTCAGTGCTGACTGGGAATCGAACCCCACACATATCGTTGTTGACTGCACACAAAGAGACGTCAGCTACCGAATTTTTCTCCACCAGCAGCTCGGAACACCATCCTTGAATTTACAATGATTTCGCAAACAGTTCTGTGTCTCACTGGGACTCAAAAACGTCAGATATCGTTAGTGTTGAAGATACATTAAAAATCAAAATTATTACCCACCAGCAGGTAGGTGTTCTCATGCTAGAGCTTGATAATACATAATGAAAGCTTTAGTGCCGGGCCAGAATTAGAACCCTTTCACGCGCAATATGTGGACATGTTGAGGAATCTGCAGTTTTGAACAAACACCAAATTGCAGTCGAGCTATATTGTCATGAAGGGATCAAATTCCGCGTTAAGGGCGGTCTGAGTTGCATTCACAGTTCAGAACCAATTTTTATCGACATACAGAAGCTCAAATAAAATATGGAATAAGTGTTCTGTGACCCTACATAGGGTTTGTTTCGTCACTAGAAATAAATAACTGGTATAAGAGAGGTTACTGTTGATAGAGTTTCTACGGGTCGCAACTCCTGACTTTATTGTGGTTTAACCTAACGTCTACTTGGTAGAGAAGGAATATAATGTTCAACATGAATGTCAGACCACAATGCCATTATATCTTCTTCATTGGGCGTAGCCAGAAGAGAACAGAATCTGTCTCTCCTTATCAAAAATCGTCAACAGAAGTTGGAATCGAACCCAGACCATAAGTATATGAACCTAGCATCAGTCCAAGAGACCAGCAAATTCTCTTCTCGAGGACTCATTTTTCTATCATAACAGTGTTGCGCCACTCTGGATGAGAATTCTGACAGACTCCTTGTAGTGGTTTGCAGCATGTTCAGTACATTCATTTACTTGGTTGACCGAATCGTCATGAACTAGCTGCCTTGGCAACCCTGTGCATACATTCAGCTCTATTTTGTAAACGACGAAATAAAATCACGTAACTGACACCTACACAGAACTGCCAACAGTGTAGGATGCAGAAAATTAAATAGGAAGTGTTTGTTTCGCCTTGAGCTACTCTATTGCGCTATGTGTTTGTTAAAAACGTCGTGCAGTGCAAAACAAAAGCTGTAACTGCCTGTCCCTCAGAAGTCTAGATCCTTCTATATGCATTATCTCACAGCACTGGAGACATTGTTGTTGAGTTCTGCAGGTGTTTTATCTTTGTGCTAGCTAGTAGCGTAACTGTAAGCGTCGCGCACTGTTGATAACGTCGCGAGTTTTGGTACATTCACTGCTACATTTTTTAAAACGCCAACCTGCTGTCTGCTGGAGCTATCGATCTAATAGAACTTTGAACATAATCCGCTTCACTTCCCATCCCAAAATAGTCGCATGTGGAAAAAGGGCTAACTTCTGCGACATTTTGTTCTTTTCAGGTTTAATAGATGGCCAGGCTGCAGATGCATGTAGTAACTTTTGTATTATGTATGGGGAGTGCGCATCGTGCCAAAATACGTCAGAAAAGTATCTTCTACATTAGATGTATGTGGCAGTGGCAATTTATTCTTCATCAAACCTTGTTTAACAGCTTTAACTCAGAATAAGTTTTCTACGTGCATGTAATCAATAAACTGCATGTGCATTGTCAGACTGTTACAGATAACATCAGAGAATTCGCATATATCGTTGATCATTAATTTCCCCCTTATGTTAACTAATGTTTTAACAACACTAAAAGAAACCGTACGAAAATAGTGCACTGTATTATAATAAATGAAATAAAAGTACCCACGATAACCTTACGACGAAAGACTGTTTCAATAAAACTGAGTATCTGTACAGTCAGCAGGACTGGAACCGCAAACCATAGCAGCCGCTTTTTCACAGGTTGGCACGCTTCCAGAAAGCTCGGGAGGAGGCACGCGTCTTGGTTTCCTCTTACGAGAGGAGTAGGGGCTAGAACTCGTAAACCGCTATTTAAGGGATGAGTTTAGATGCGATTTTCACGTGCAACGACATTCCTGGGCTGAAAACCGTAAATTTACAGTCTTTTGTTACAGCTCCAGCGTTAATAATAACTCAGATTATTCAAATGAAATGACAGGAAAAATCAAGTGAACTTTGAGGCTTAATTCCGTGCACACCAGGAAGTAACTCGTCGATCACAGAGTTGCCAAATACACCTTGACTTGTTGATAAATCTCAGTTACGTTACTAGCACGAAGCGATCCTACAGTGGGCTCGCAAGTGACCATAGGTGACGTCTCAAAGACGCGGAAAATAAAACACGACAATTTTGTTATGAACCGGGACTCCTGTAAAGACCCTTTCGTCCCTGTTAACTAACCACGAAAGATGTGTGATATACCTCCATTCAGAAGGAACAAAGTGTTCATGCGTTTAAAGATGAAGCGCATTATGTGAGGTTCTGTGATGGAGATACGAACTCAACAGGCAATAGGATTGTTAACTAAGTATAATAAAATGTTACGTATCGGGTTTTCTTACCGGCTGCTTGATGTTTGATTCTAAAATAAGGATAAAAATTTTTGTGCCTGAGCGACAATCGAACCGCACACCTACCGTACTTATTTATCATCCGCGAACATAGCTTAAGTAACACTTGCTTACACACCAACAGTAAAATGTGTGCGTGTTTGACCAGTAATAACGACACCTATTGCGATTGTTGGCAAACATGAACAGACATTAAAAATGCACGTTAATTTTTACTAGCAGACTGGTATGCACGTGATAGGGCTTGAAATGATATTATGAATATTTTTGTACTGGATCAGGATTCGGACCCACGTACTTACCTTCGGAGGAGACCTAGAGAAGATTGCAGTCTTCGGAAAAGAAACGAAATGATTGAATTATACTGTCCCGAGAGATTCAGATCCTCGAAAGATGGGATACGAATTCGAATCACAGTCCAGCACCAAATTTTTCAACGTCTCTAGTTGAATCAAGTACAAGACAAATAAGAGCCTCGTTCCTTTAAATGGCTATCGTTTCATCAAATAAAATAAAATTTTCTAGTGTAAGTAAGTTTACTAGAGACAGTATTTCTGTTTACCATGACTTCCGCCTATGTCATTTCCAAACGGAAACCGGCTCTGTCCAATTGGTAATGAAGGAACGAGATTTTTATGCGGATTCTGGATTATAACGTCTCTCTCTTGAGGTTACCAGAGGTAAAGTAAATCTGTTTGTGCCTCTTAAAAGTAGACGGTTTTGTGCCTCCGTTGCAGTACTATGAAACGCAAATCGTAAGACAGATTTTATGGGTCACCACTCAACAACTTTAAAGCATTTCACATCGTCGAGAGTGAGGAGTGGAACAGACGTTGCCGGCAGAAGGCAGCGCAGTGCCTCAGCCCCCGCCGGTAGACAGAAAACGGGTCACAGAGAGCTCAGACGCGTGCGGTGTTCAGAGGCGGATGGTTGGCCAAGACATCTCTCGCTAAAATATTGTTGAACCAAACTTTTATTACCAATGTGACAGAAAGCGAATTATTTTGTAGATTCGCTTGAAATACACTCACAGCTTCAGTACTGAGAGGAAAGGGGCGATAAAAATTATGTCGACGTGTTGCCAGATGCCAGATGTCGTAGTAGCTAGTCCTGCGTTTTACCTCAAGACTACAGTCGCAGTGGAAAATGACGCACTCAGACTGCACTCAGGACATCCTCCAGGAAGTGACGCAGTCTACAACGAAGCCAGATCGAGCTTATGGCCGGACATAGAATTCTGATGGCAGCACGATTGTATTGTCCACCTTACGGACAATTTTTTTGCTTATGACTGTATTGACAACACGTATTACACACTGAGCACCCAGAAAAATTAACAAAACAAAATTATTTTATGGGAGCAACGTTAGCTACAGCGTTCGCGGTATTCATAGTAATGCATACGTGGATACAAGGATACACAGTCTAGCTACAGTATTATAAATACGCCTCACTTTGTGGATGAAGTCAGACTTAGGTTGATAATCATTTAGAATATTTGGCAGTAGTGTACCCATTGGTGATAAACTCGTTTTCAACGAATGATTCCCACAGCTACATGAAGACTACTAGTGATACCTCTTAGACAAAATACATATGTAGTGCTTTCAGACGAAAAGATCAACCTGACACAAACTGTGGGAAGTTTGTCTCACAACCATCCTACCTGGATAAAAAACTTTTCCTATTTGAAATATCTGTGAACGTTGCTGCATAAGACGATTTAAGAGAAACTAAATTCCTTCAGCTACGACAATGTTTAAAAAATCGTCTTAACGGCACTAAATCGTGGCATGTGAATCGTTTACTGGCCGTTTCCTGCCGCATTTCGCTGGTTGGAAGGCAAAAAGCTTACTGACAAATTTCACACAAAAAAGGGGGACGAAATGACTTCCACTGGAAGGTGATGTTGTTTTATTTAAATGATTGCAAAATCAACTAAAACGAACAGTGAGGCTGTCAGTATAAGCACATTAATGTTGTCAGAATAATGTTGCAACTGTGAAATACTTACCTACATTATAGAAATGAATATTAAATTTGAACTAATAATGCGAAAATTTCGAACTTGGATAGCTTACAATGAAAATCCTTCTGTTTATTGCAAAGGAAAACAATTGATTTTCTAAAACATTCTCTGCCATACACAAACTGAAACAGGTCACGTCGACCAAACCATGTGGAAGAATTGACAGCGACGTATAACGGAAGGCAGTAAGATCCCTTGGCTTTTTGTTTGGCAGTATTCGACAGCCATTTCTAAGCGCAAGTAAATTAAGAAAGGCAGCGCGTTTTTGTTATCAAGTAACGTGTCCATCAATTACTTTAGTTTAAATGTAATCTACGAGTAATTGCTATTGTTTGATGTTAACACGAAAAGGACTCCGTAATCAGGGAAAGAATCTCTTCTTGGGCAACTACTTCTATAATGACCAAAAGGCATTAAATGACCTTCAAGCACATGTGTTCTAGCTTCAGTATGAAGAAAATGATAGTAACAATGATGGTAATAATCGAATTATCTGGTAACTTCACACTTCCCAGTGGATTTTCTCGAACTAACAAATTTGCTGAATTAGTGAATATTTCAAAATGGCTTCCCATCGAGGCTATGATACCTAGAAGAGTCTTTACATCCTGCTGACATGAGAATAGCATAATCTCCGCGTCAGAAGATTGCTTCTACTTAACCATTTAATAGACTCGCATTTTCTCCACCGTCACTAATTTTGTAAGTTAAGCACATCATTCGTTACAGCACAGTTCTGGGGCTGGGAAATGCGGTCACAGTGGTCTGTTGGAACGAATTATCATAGGTGCAATGCTTGGGTTAAAGCATTTACATTTAAGGGGCACAAACAGATTTACTTTACCTCTGGTAACCTCAAGAGAAAGACGTTATAATCCAGAATCCGCATAAAAATCTCGTTCCTTCATTACCAATTGGACAGAGCCGGTTTCCGTTGGGAAATGACAAAGGCGGAAGTCATGGTAATTAGAAATACTGTCTCTGGTTGGTTGCTTCTGAGCACTATGGGACTTAACATCTATGGTCATCAGTCCCGGAGAACTTAGAACTACTTAAACCTAACTAACCTAAGGACACCACACAACACCCAGTCATCACGAGGCAGAAAAAATCCCTGACCCCGCCGGGAATCGAACCCGGAAACGCGGGCGCGTGAAGCGAGAACGCTACCGCACGACCACGAGCTGCGGACAATACAGTCTCCAGTAAAATTACTTACATCAGAAAATTTTATTTTATTTGATGAAACGATAGCCATTTAAAGGAACGGGGCTCTTATTTGTCTTGTACTTGATTCAACTAGAGACGTTGAAAAATTTGGTGCTGGACTGTGATTCGATTTCGTATCCCATCTTTCGAGGATGTGTATCTCTCGGAACAGTATAGTTCAATCATTTCGTTCCTTTTCCGAAGACTGCATCTTCTCTAGGTCTCCTCCGAAGATAAGTACGTGGGTCCTAAATCTTGATCCAGTACAAAAATATTCATAATATCATTTCAAGCCCTATCACGTGCAAACCAGTCTGCTCGTGAAAATTAACGTGCATTTTTAATGTCTGTTCATGTGTTGCCAACAATCGCAATAGGTGTCGTTATTATTGGTCAAACACACACACATTTTACAGTTGGTGTGTAAGCAAGTGTTACTTAAGCTATGTTCGCGGATGATAAAGAAGTACGGTAGGTGTGCGGTTCGATTGTCGCTCAGGCACAAAAATTTTTATCCTTATTTTAGAATCAAACATCTAGCAGCCTGTAAGAAAACCCGGTACGTAACATTTTATTATACTTAGTTAACAATCCTATGGCGTGTTGAGTTCGTATCTCCATCACAGAACCTGACATAATGCGCTTCATCTTTAAAAGCATGAAAACTTTGTTCCTTCTGAATGGAGGTATATCACACATCTTTCGTGGTTAGTTAACAGGGACGAAAGGGTCTTTACAGGAGTCCCGGTTGATAACAAAATTGTCGTGTTTTATTTTCCGCGTCTTTGAGACGTCAGCTATGGTAACTTCCGAACCCACTGTAGGATCAGTTCCTGCTAGTAATGTAACTGAGATTTGGCAACAAGACAAGGTAAATTTGGCAACTCTGTGATCGACGAGTTACTTCCTGGTGTGCACGGAATTAAGCCTCAAAGTTCACTTGATTTTTCCTGTCATTTCAATTGAATAATCTGAGTTATTATTAACGCTGGAGCTGTAACAAAAGACTGTAAATTTACGGTTTTCAGCCCAGGAAAGTCGTTGCACGTGAAAATCGCATCTAATCTCGTCCTTTAAATAGCGGTTTAAGAGTTCTAGCCATTACTCCTCTCGTAAGAGGAAGCCAAGACGCGTGCCTCCTCCCGAGCTTTCTGGAAGCGTGCTAACCTGTGAAAAAGCGGCTGCGATGGTTTGCTGACTGTAACGTTTTTATCCCTTCTGTGAAAGAGCTACAAGGAGTCAGATCCCACATCGATAAGGAAATCGCAATAAAGTACTTTCGGTTCATTGAGCAATGGTGAAAAACTTACAATGCTGCACAGCGGGTAACGCCTCTTTCCGCTGCTGACAAGCAAATTTTGGGTTTCCAGGAACATATAACTTTATTTATGAAATGCCACATTTTCATACCACATGAGTATGACACAGCATACCAATCAAACACAGACCCAATCGAAATCTAATTGATTAGTATTTTACTAATTCTTGCCGACAGAGGCACGCTTGTGTACAGATACTCAGTTTTATTGAAACAGTCTTTCGTCGTAAGGTTATCGTGGGTACTTTTATTACATTTCTTATAATACAGTGCACAATTTTCGTACGGTTTCTTTTAGTGTTGTTAAAACAATAGTTAACATGAGGGAGAAATTAATGATCAACGATATATGCGAATTCTCTGATGTTATCTATAACAGTCTGTCAATGCACATGCAGTTTATTGATTACAAAAATGGATCAAATGGCTCTGAGCACTATGGGACTTAACTGCTACGGTCATCAGTCCCCTAGATCTTAGAACTACCTAAAACTTACTAACCTAAGGACAGCACACAACACCCAACCATCACGAGGCAGAGAAAATCCCTGACCCCCCGGGAATCGAACCCGAGAACCCGGGCGTGGGAAGCGAGAACACTACCGCACGACCACGAGATGCGGGCTATTGATTACAAGCATGTAGAAAACTTATTCTGAGTTAAAGCTGTTAAACAAGGTTTGATGAAGAATAAAATGCCATTCCACACGACAGCTAATGTAGAAAATACTTTTCTGGCATATTTTGGCACGATGCGCTCTCCCCATACATAATTCAAAAGTTTCAGGATGCATCTGCAGCCTGGCCATCTATTAAACCTGAAAAGAACAAAATGTCGCAGAAGATAGCCCTTTTTCCACATGCGACTATTTTGGGTTGAAAAGTGAAGGGAATTATGTTCATAGTTCCATTAGATCGATAGCTCCAGCAGACAGCAGTATGGCGTTTTAAAAAATGTAGCAGTGAATGTACCCAAATGCGCGACGTCTTATCAACAGTGCGCGACGCTTACAGTTACGCTACTAGCTGACACATAGATACAACACCTGCAGAACTCAACAACAATGTCTCCAGTGCTGTGAGATAATGCATATTGCCGGATCTAGACATCAAAGGGACAGGCAGTTACAGCCTCTCTTTTGCACTGCACGTCGTTTTTAACAAACAGATATCGCAATAGAGTAGCTCAATTTGAAAGGAACACTTCCTATTTAAATTTGTGCATTCTACACTGTTGGCAGTTCTGTGTAGGTGTCAGTTACGTGATTTAATTTCGTTGTTTACAAAATAGAGTGGAATGTATGCACAGGGTTGCCGAGGCAGCTAGTTCATGGCGATTCGGTCAACTAAGTAAACGAATGTACTGAACATGGTGCAAACCACGACAGGGAGTCTGTCAGAATTCTCATCCAGTGTGGCGGGTTCGATTCCAACTTCTGTTAATAATTTTTGATAAGGAGAGACAGATTCTGTTCTCTTCTGGCTACGACCAGTGAAGAAGGTATAATGGCATTGTGGCCTGACATTCATGTTGAACATGATATTCCTTCTCTACCAAGTAGATAGACGTTAGGTTAAACCACAATAAAGTCAGGAGTCGCGACCTGTAGAAACTCTATCAACAGTAACCTCTCTTATACTAGTTATTTATTTCCAGTGACGAAACAAACCCTATGTAGGGTCACAGAACACTTATTCCATATTTTATTTGAGCTTCTGTATGTCGATAAAATTGGTTCTGAACTGGGAATGCAACTCAAACCTCCCTTAACGCGGAATTTGATACCTTCACGACAATATAGCTCGACTGCAATTTGGTGTTTGTTCAAAACTGCAGATTCCTCAAAATGTCCACATATTGCGCGTGAAAGGGTTCTAATTCTGGCCCGGCACTAAAGCTTTCATTGTGTATTATCAAGCTCTAGCATGAGAACACCTACCTGCTGGTGGGTAATAATTTTGATTTTTAATGTATTTTCATTCGTTGTCAACACTAACGATATCAAATATTTTTGAGTCCCAGTGAGACACAGAACTGTTTGCGAAATCATTGTGAATTGAAGGATGGTGTTCCGAGCTGCTGGTGGAGAAAAATTCGATAGCTGACGTCTCTTTGTGTGCAGTCAACAACGATATGTGTGGGGTTCGATTCCCAGTCAGCACTGAACTCTCAGTCATATTATTTCTAGTTCAAGCATGCTCACATGTCGCTCCTGGTGTAACAAACCCATTTTTAACGTTCGTTTTCTCTAGAATATAGCAGCAATAGGTGCCAGGTTGGAGTCCTGGGAAATAAAAAAAATAATGTTTCGTCTCGTCATTTCAGTTAAAACGTCTAGCTACTGCCGAGAAAATCCGATATGTCACAGTTGATTGTGTTTCGATGACAATCCAATTAGGTCTTGGGTTCGAATCCCTGTCCAACACAAAGCTTTAGCTCACGGCATTTCAAGTAAGTTACTTGCGAAGAAGCAATATTTAACATCTCTCGTAGTTCGTTAACAAGGGCAATAGATGCTGGGTAGGAATTCGCGTCCGTTAAAAATGTTTACGTTATGTAATTTAAAGTTGATATTTGCTAACTGATAGTGTCTAAAATCGAGGTATATCACTCTCTGTATGCCTAGTCAGGAATGACTGTTAGTTTCCGTCAGTCACGAAGTCTTTGCTTAGTCTGCATGACCTGGGTTTGAATCAATATGCAAAACGAGACGGTTCGTCGTGTCATTTGAAGTTCATACATATTCTGAACTAGCTGCTCGGGAATAACTCGAGTTTTATGTAATTTGTGTTAAATAACAAGTACGGTATGTTATTTTGAAAAGGAAATCATGAATACGACGAACTTACTATGTGAATTACCTATCTGAATTAATAATGAGAGTGGTAACATTTCATGTATGTCACATGTTGTAATAAATGTGAGCTTACAAGCCTTAAGAACCGTCTTATCTGTGATAAGATGTTCCCTGATATTTGTAGTACCTTGGTGTTACTTTACATCTTGAGTTATTGCGATACAGAGCAGTGTACTGTAGTGGTAAGTTGTTCGAACCATTTTTAATAGTCATACGACTGTGCCGAGGGGCGATTAGAGGACCTGCTAGACAGCTGCGCTATGTGGGTTGCATTCGAATCAGGCGAAATGCAATTCAGGTTGTTCGGATACTTTTGAGCACGACTGTACATGTGAGACTGTGGCGTAACTTAAGTACGGATCGTTGGTCGGCGAGCCGTAGCTTGCAGCGAGCTGTTCCCCCTGTCTGCACAGTGCAGCTGTGTATACATCTTGCTGGCAACGGAACTGCACGACCGACTTACCTGTAGCTGAGAGTGCTCGTGCGTTGCATCGCTGAAACATCGAGCGCCATCGCAGCCCGCCCCATCCACCCCGGCAGAGTGCACTTCTCACGGGTCTGCACGTCCGCTCACTCGACACGTAGACTTTTGGCGCGGTTCCTCTGAATACTGACGCCCACAGGCGGATGCCTTTCCGTAAGACCGCCTTTGTATTACACTTGTGCCTCGATGTCACCTCATCGACAAAAGTAAACACGTAAGCAATGTAATGCTAAGCTCACTTGATGCAGTCTCGTTAGGTGTCAGCGTCAATTTGAATTACCATTCTCGAACCGTCAAAGATCGATAGTAAGCAGCTGATCATTAAAGAGCGCAAAGATAAAATGCAAAGTATAGGACTTTGACAATGGCAAAAAGAGACGTTTTTCCCTCCCTGTACTTACGAGGGGAACAAGAGTGAGAATGAGTACCAACGGTTCATCATGTCCTCCGCCAAACACTGTACAGTCGCTGGTGCAATATACAGTGCGTTTAAAAGAATTTTGTCAAACGTTTAGGTGATGAGGAACAACTTTTGTCAGAGGCTAAATAGAAGCTGACACTCCTGTAGAAGTCCTTCAGTATTCGTTGGTCGTGGGGCGACGACATTTCACCAAACTTGCAGGGGCTACTAATCAGGTGTACTGCATACTACCTAGCCCAGCAAATTAATAGAGTGTTTTTCAAAAAGCATATCTTAAGAATCAAAGTCTCTAAGGGAGGTAATATTTTAGAAGTAAATGAGAATCTTTAACTGTAACGGTGAGCCGTTCCGCCTCTTAGGACTATAACCAATGCAAACGGACGCGTAGCGTCGCCGGGAACATCAGCGAACAATTAGTCTCTAACAAACATATTTCCCAATGACACGACTTATCATCTCTTCATATTAAAAGCAAAGCTTTTTAAACACACTGTATAACGGTATGTCCAAGGAACACCGACAACAGTTACTACGTTATACATTATGACAGACAGATTAGTTTTCAAGAGGTATTTCTGTACGAAGATTAGGTATTTGTGTACTTGCATTAGGGAAGAAATTTTAGTGTTACTGTGAATGTTCTCTGCATTTGTATCGTAAAGTATCGAAATCATTAATGTATCATCCAAAGCCTAACCAATCTACTATCTGTTGTATTCACCAAATGCACTTGGCTTCAAACGCCCGCAGCTCGTTGTTTAGTAGCTAACGTTGCTGCCTCTGGATCACGGGTCCTGTGTTCGATTCCTGGCCGGGTTGGGGATTTTCCCCGCTCGGGGACTGTGTGTTTGTATTGTCGTCATCATTTAATCATCATTCATTAAAGTGGAGACATTGGGCTGAGTAAAGATTGGGTATTTGTACCTGCGCTGATAGCCATGTAGTTGAGTCCCCCATAAACCAAACATCATCATCAATATCATTGGCTTCAGACACATAAATATGGTAGGAAGACGACCCTCCACCAACGGAAGTCATAGAGGTTATGAGGTGGCGTATTTTCACGCAGTTACTATGCGGCCTCCTCACAGGGCCAAACAGGTTGTGGCAACAGCTTTGGGAACTACTTTGGCAAAAGTAGATGCCAACTATTTACAATGACTTATTGAAAAAATCTTTCTTCTAATTTACTTAAGTACGAGGATTGAGCATGGCTAAGTAACTCAGTGTTCACTTTCACTGATATCCCTTTAAAACCCAGCGTAGTTCCAGATCCAGTAAACGCTGACTAACGTCACTTTCATAATGTTCAGTTGGCTCTTCTTGCCATTGACTGTTCAAAATGGGTTCAAATGGCTCTGAGCACTATGCGACTTAACTTCTGAGGTCATCAGTCTCCTAGAACGTAGAACTAATTAAACCTAACTAACCTAAGGACATCACGCAGATCCATGCCCGAGGCAGGATTCGAACCTGCGACCGTAGCGGTCACGCGGTTCCAGACTGAAACGCCTAGAACCGCTTGGTCACCAGCGGCCGGCGCCATTGACTGTACACGACTCCTGTGACATTCTCTGAGCCCTGTTCTGCAGTAATAAAAAAGCGGCTAACTGCTATGTGGAGCTGTGTGTCAGCTTATATTAACGTTTGGTGGATGGCTATCCACTTGGGAACTTTTTGTGTGGCGTGTGGCAGATGCATAACGTAGGCCTTATTGCTGCGCTTGCTTTTGGCGCTTAACATTACTAAGTTTTGTCTGAGTCATAGGCAGCTTCGCCGTCCCATGAAGACTGTGACCCGGACCCTATGGAGTGCACAACACTGTCCAGCTATGTAAGCACGTGAATAATAAATAAACTGTAATAAAAGATTATTTTGCGATTTATACGAGAAGGTGGGCATTTTGGTTGAGTTTCGATGAAGGAAATTGTCTCTATTACCATGGACATTATGGTGACGGACAGGAAACGCTAAAATATTAGCTTCATGAAGACGTGTCATTTTTTTTTCAACCACCCATTAACATTCTTGCACACTTCGCCCCTTCCTTGTCAATTGGCATCGGAAAATTTTCCTTTTAAATGTGGAGGAGGCCTCATTTCTGTTTCCTATCCTGGAATGTCATTGAAGTGAGTGGGACCAATACCAAATAAGATTAACATGGGATGTTGTTGTTGTTGTCTTCAGTCAAGAGACTGGTTTGATGCAGCTCTCCATGCCACTCTATCGTGTGCAAGCTTCTTCATCTCCCAGTACCTATTGCAACCTACATTTTTCTGAATCTGCTTCGTGTATTCATCTCTTGGTCTCCCTCTACGATTTTTACCCTCCACGCTGCCCTCCAATACTAAATTGATGATCCCTTGATGCCTCAGAACATGTCCTAGCAACCGATCCTCTCTTCTAGTCAAGTTGTGCCACAAACTCCTCTTCTCCCAAATTCTATTCAATACCTCTTTGTTAGTTATGTTATCTGCCCATCTAATCTTCAGCATTCTTCTGTAGCACCACATTTCGAATGCTTCTGTTCTCTTCTTGTCCAAACTATTTATCGTCCATGTTTCACTTCCATACATGGCTACAATCCATACAAATACTTTCAGAAACGACTTCCTGACACTTAAATCTATACTCGATGTTAACAAATTTCTATTCTTCAGAAACGCTTTCCTTGCCATTACCAGTCTGCTTTTTATATTTTACGAATGGTGAGAGGTTTGCTTGACCAGTTGTAGATCCTGCTATGTTGACAGACATGAAGACTGATGCCAGCTATCCCACGAAAACTCCTTATTAAATCTGAAGGAACGCCGTGAAGTGAGGACCATGGCAACCACTTATATAAAGTGATTCAGCTGCAAATACAGCTGGTTTTCATGCAGCCCGCAACGCCTTCAAATACCACGTAAAAGTTTTCATTTCTCTCACTCGCTACATGCAAACTACTACTCCTGGACAAAAAAATGAACCAGATGTATTTGTAGGAACGTTTATGTAGTTAAATTTTGTAATGGAATGTGTTATCCCTAGAGGCCATAAGTTTCGAATTATTCAAGAAAATTTCTGAACTGACATTCACACAAGTTTTTCTTGAATAACTCGTAAACTGTGACCGCCACCAAAAAGATACACCAGTACAATATAAAGTACATTAAATTTCCTACAAAAAGGTTCTGTTCATTTGTTCTGTAGGACTTATAGTTAGCACATAGCGAGCAACAGAATATGAAAATCTTGCGTATGGTATTTCAAGTCGCTGCGGGCTGCATAAAACTCAGCGTTAGGGGCAGCTGACTCACCCTGTATATCACCTCTTAAGGATCGCAAAAAGCAAGACAAGACTAATTACAGCTCCCACAGAGACAATTAAGCAATCATTCTTGCCACTCTCCATATCCGAATGGAACACGATGAAACTTTAACACACGGTACTCGGGAAGTACCCTGTGCCATTCACTGCACAGTTGTTAGCGGATTGTAGATGTGGATGACACCTACAATTAATTGCGTGACAGTGGACATAAGTCCCACTGACGCTAACGTGGAAGTGATCTGCTCTCCGTTAAAACACGTATGAGTTTGCGAGGGGACTGAATGGGAGCGGCAATTCGTAAATGACAGGTTGAAGCAGTTTTACAATTTTTCTGGTAAGCTATCATCACTATGTGTCACATCTGAAGTACATGCAAAACCATAAAATAAATAACTGCTCAAAATATAACTAAACACTAGTTTAACAATTCAGTGCATATACCTGGTCCTAGTGGATCAAAAATTGACTTCCCGCACAATTACACGTGACCAGTGTGAAAGTAAACTAGTCAAACCCAGGTAAATATTGGATTCACTTGGTTCACATAAGAGCTGACAACAGCAGCTCTGCATTGCTGTCCTTCTTACGTGACTTGCATTGAACTGTTTCCATAGACACTATTTGCTGTCTCGCTTCCCACGCCCGGGTTCCCGGGTTCGATTCCCGGCGGGGTCAGGGATTTTCTCTGCCTCGTGATGGCTGGGTGTTGTGTGCTATCCTTAGGTTAGTTAGGTTTAAGTAGTTCTAAGTTCTAGGCTACTGATGACCATAGATGTTAAGTCCCATAGTGCTCAGAGCCATTTTAACCATTTGAACTATTGGCTGTCAGGGATATCTTGGGACAAATGAAAAGGGAAACATGTGTACAACATAGTGTCTAGAGTGAATTTTGGTAATTGGTGCCTAACTCTGTTTATTTTTAATATTTCATCCAGTAATAAATGATAAACTGCTGGCGTCAAAACAGCAAGAAGTGGGATACAGGCAAACGTTCACGAGACATGTACCTACGCAACATATCATTATGGGGACTGCACCCCTTTCTTACATAAGAAGTACTTCGGAATATTGTGTTGCCTGGAACTTGGGAAACGCCGAAATCAAGCAAATATAAGGCTCAGCACGCACAAAGTAACGAAAATTAGGTCTTCATATTAGCTGCTAGCACACACCGTTAATCCAAACGTCACATTTTCAAATAAAATGTTTTCGGTTTTCAAGCAGCGTTAATTCGAATTGACGCGGCTTAGAATACGAGAAAATTTGATTCAGACTTGCCGACGCGGAAGACCCCGAGTGTAAAATTATTATGTGGTTACCTTGTTGGTAGGCAACACACACTCCTGCTGTGCATGCTGTGTGAACCGATATTGTGGCTTACGTGCCACTTCCTTAAAGCAACTGGCAGAGAGAGCCGACAACTGCACGAATGAAACGACTATCGGTAGTGTGAGTTACCAATATCTCCGGAGGCGACTGATTTACTTTCCATCCAAAAATGTAATATTTGCTTTGACAGGGCATTGTACGAAGTCAACCATTTTATACCTTTCGCATTGTGCTTCGCAACACGTCGCGAATACTTGTTTCAAGTCCAAAGCTACACAGAACAGCTACAGGGCTTCACTTTTTGTACGTAGTACAAAGATTTTCTGTAGTTACGGGTTTTCTGCAATCGTGTCATGTGCATGATTGCTAGACTTCTATTTTTCTTTGCTTTTGTTCACCCGATTCCAACTCATTTTTTTTAATATTAAATTGCAAATCATCACCTTTTGTGATCATCGAACCTCTTAACATTTCTTTACCTTGAGTGCGAGATACCAAACAATAATGGAACATTATGCGTATATTCGCCAGCACGCCCGTTCGCGATGGTGCTGCGTACTGTTCTTACGGTTTCCTTTGCGTTTTCAATGTTGAATTTAAATTGACATTGGGTGGAAAGGAATAAAATATATTGCAGAAGTTAACAAAACTGTATTTTCACAATATTACATATCGTTTTCAGTGTGAAATATTTTAAAACAAGTTGCTGCACACAAGGAAACTTCGCATTCTGCGCACCAGTATGAAGTCTCTTTGCGAAGGCCTTTTCTCGAACACACCACACACCTCCTTGTTGGTCTTTTCTTCGCTGTGGGTGGCAGAAGGTCTGGAAAATGCCTGGCTCTAAGGCATGTTGCTTTTGGTGTGCGAGGTGGGCGTCCTACTTATGTCCCTTGATGTGGTGAAGATATGGTCAACTGTTCACCGAGACTAATCAGGAAGCTCATTCTACTTTGTTCGCCACCATGCTTCTTGTGCAGAATGTATGCATCGTAGCATGCAGTGTCCAACAAGTGGCGGAAAAGCTTCCGATAATATTTTTTCAGCCTGCTTCTGGCCATCTGGTAGCTTTGTAACTGAGAATCGCACCTATCCACGCGCCCCATATTCTTGTTGTAGTCAGCGACAACTTGTGGCTTTTGAACGATTCCCTTCTTCGAGTTTACATTTGTACCCTGTTATGTACACCCCTTTCTTCAGATTTTCCTTTTTCACGAAGTCAGGAAATCCCTTCATGTCTTGCCGCATTGTGCCGACAACATCGATGTTATTGCTGGTTAGTTTGTCCACCAAATCTCTATTGGTGTTCCAGTTGTCAAGATAAATACAGTGGCATTTCCCGAGTAGATCGTGTTCAAGCTCCAAAACAGTTCGAGAGGTTATTTTTTCGACTGGATAGTGGCTACCATAATTAGTGTCCCTTACAGTGTAAACAATAAAGTCCCATACATACCCGGAACTGCTTTCACAGAGTTCGTACGATTTGATGCCAAATCTGCTACGCTTTGATAGAATATATTGCTTCCATCCAAGCCGTCATTTCCAGAGCAACAACGATTCGTCGACGGTGATGTTCTTTTCTGGCATGTACACTGATCTGAATTTACGCCGCAGATGCTCCTTAATGGGGTGAATTTTGAACAGTTTCCTGCTGATAGAGCCTAGTGGATCATATGAGGTATTGTCAGCAAAGTGGAGGAATTTCAATAAAAGATGAAACCGCTTTTAACTCATCACTTTCCTGAAGAAAGGTGTGTCAACTGATTCCCTCTATGAAAAGTACGTGTCTTGGTCTGGTTTGTGAAGAATTCCTTGAAGTACCACCATTCCAGTAAGTGTTTTTACCTCGTCGCTTGTAGTATTCTGCCAACTGTAAACCCTGGAGCGTGTTGCTAAATTGGGATGAGAAGCTATGAACTGTTCTGCATATAAGTTCGTCTTTTCAGCTATCATTGTGCACAAAGAATCATCCACACAACACATAAAACAACTCATCACGTCGTTTTGTTTTAGAGGCACAACTGTACCACTATTACCACTGAACAAATATTGAATACGAACTGAACTAGCACGCACAAATTTACTAAGTACCGTCTGCTGCAGTAGTGTCTGGTTGTCAGATGTTTCTTCACAGGACGCATTATCTCGACGCGCTCGGGTGGACAATGTTATAACTAGCCTAGAACACGCTTTGTTGCATGAGAAGAGTTGCCATCTAGTGGACGAAGCTCAACTAATACCACAGTGTCAACGGCAGGCCGGTAACTCGCCATTCCCACTAGCTACTAGCCACAGAACGCAGTGGACGGATGTATCCGTCGAACCCACTGTGCAATAGCAGAGCATGGATGGATACATCAGTCATGCCCACTTAAAAGGTTAATATTAAGTCCAGCCAGACACCACACTTGCTTGGTGGTAGCCTTTAAATCGGCCGCGGTCCGTTGGTATACGTCGGGCCCGCGTGTCGCCACTATCAGTGATTGCAGACCGAGCGCCGCCACACGGCAGGTCTAGAGTGACTTCCTAGCACTCGCCCCAGTCGTACAACCGACTTTGCTAGCGATGGTTCACTGACAAAATACGCTCTCATTTGCCGAGACGATAGTTAGCATAGCCTTCAGCTACGTCATTTGCTACGACCTAGCAAGGCGCCATTACCAGTTACTACTGAGATTATGAATAATGTACCCTCAAGAGTGATGTTCACCATTTATGGATTAAAGTTAAGTATTCCACCAGCTACGTCAGTTTTTTCTAAGTCTAATTTCCTTGTCCTGTTCCAGACCTCGCGCCAGCCTGCGTGAGCTTAAACGCGTGCCTTTCGGCTTCCTCTAGTAGTACCGGGTTGGCTCTCTTGCCAACCCACAACATCCATCACTAATGCTTTACAGTTACACCAGTAATTTTTTTCTCTCTTCCTGTATGTAACGGACGAAGGTTTCCAATGAGCTCTGGAATGGCACCAACTACAATAATGATAGGTTCCTCTGTTAGATTCCCGATTATTGTCATGGAGAAAATAACTGAACGAGTACCCAGAAGTCGGCCACGTTAGCAATCTGTAAGGTCCCCCATGACATCGAAAGATGAAGATCACACTTTCAGATGTTGTTGTCTTCAGTCCGGAAACTGGTTTGATTTTTGATTTCCATACTACTCTATCCTGTACAAGTTTGTTTATCTCCGAATAACAGCTACAATCTACATCCTTCTCGATCTTCGTTCTACATTCATCTCTCGGTCTTCCCTTCCATTCTAAACTGGTAATTCCTCGAAGTCTCAGGACGTGTTCTGTTAACCGATCCTCTCTTTTAGTCAAGTAGTGCTGCGAATTTCTTGTCTCCCCAGTTCTACTCAGAACCTCCTCAGCGGCATTGGAATTTATAAAATGTAAAGATGGTTCAAATGGTTCTGAGTACTATGCGACTTAACTTCTGAGGTCATCAGTCGCCTAGAACTTAGAACTAATTAAACCTAACTAACCTAAGGACATCACACACATCCATGCCCGAGGCAGGATTCGAACCTGCGACCGTAGCGGTCGCTCGGCTCCAGACTGTAGCGCCCTGAACCGCACGGCCACTCCGGCCGGCTAAATGTAAAGATCTATGGACTTTTAATCCAGTTTCTCGTCTCTCTGGAGCCGCCGACTTTTACTCCTTTTCCCGCAGGAAACTACCTTCTCTGTACCTGACCACTTCACAATTCTCATCATTCCCAAGAGATGCCACTATTAACGCCAGTTCAACAGGGAACATATTACAACAAATACACTGGCGGAAAAAAATTGCAACACCAAAAAATAATTAATGTGGAGTAACGAAACTTCGAGAATGCATTTCTCTGAGTGTCATACTTAAGTGATTAATATTTGAAGATCACAGGCTAATGTAAAACCCGCCAGGGTAGACGAGAGCGCTAACGCGCTGCTTCCTGTAATCGGGAGGCGCGCCGGTCCTGGGTCGAATCCGCCCGGCGGATTAAGGACGAGGGCCGATGTGCCGGCGAGCCTGGATGTGGTTTTTAGGTGGTTTTGCACATCTCACTAGATGAATACCAGACTGGTCCCCATGTTCTGCCTCAGTTACATGGCTCGCAGATATCTAAACACTTTCGCACTATTCCATGGATTACACTCGGTGCAGACAGTTGGGATACACTAATTCCGTCCTGGGGGTTACGGGGTGGCGGCAGGAAGGACATCCGGCCACCCCTTAACCATTAACAACATGCCAAATCCGATTAACGATGGCTTACCCTGCATAAATGCGGGACAAGGCTCAAGCGATAGATAGAATCACAGGCTAATGTAAGGGTGAGATAAGCCACTGCAAATGTGAAATGCTGATGCATTAATAACCAGAATGTTGAGCGTAAGCATGCTAAAGCGCACGCCGTGTGTTGCACAGGTGTCAGTTTGTGGGATGGCATTCCGTGCCTATCGCACTCGGTCGATTGATACACGGACGGTTAATGATGTTTGTGGATGGCACTGCAGTTGTCATCCGATAATGTCCCATATGTGCTCCATTGGAGATAGATCTGGTGATCGAGAAGGCAAAGGCAACATTACACACTCTGTAGAAGATGTTGGGTTTCGGCAGCGATTATTGGGCGAGCGTTATCCTTTAGGAAAACACCGTCCGGAATGCTGTTCACGAATGGCAATACAGCAGGTCGAATCTTTAGACTGACGAACAAATTTGTAGTCAGTGTGCGTGGGATAACCACGAGAGTGCTCCTACAGCCGTACACACCTCAGACCACAACTTCAGGTGTAGGTCCAGCGTGTCTAGCATGCAGACGGGTTTGTTGCAGGCTCTCAACTTTCCTCCTTCTAACAAACACACGGCCATCACAAGCACCGAGGCAGAATCAGATTTCACACAAAACACAAAATACCTCCATCCTTCACTCCAATGAGCTCTCGTTTGACACCACTCAAGTCAAAAATGGCGGTTGGTGAGGGCAGTGGACTACACACTGCAGGACGTCTGGCTCGGAGCTGCCTTGAAGTAACCAATTTGCAGCAGTTCATTACGTCACTGTGGTGCCAACTGCTACTCAGAATGCTCCTTGAGATGATGCATTACGACGCGGTAGTACCATATGTCGAACACGATGATCTCTCTCGGTAGTGCCACGAGACCGTCCGGAGCCCGGTCTTCTTGCGATCGTGCATTCTCGTTACCACCACTGGCAACAATCGTGTACGGTGACTACATTCCTGCAATATCGCGGAAGGAACATCCAGCTTCCCGTAGCCCTATTACACGACCTCATTCAACTTAACGAGGGGCTGATAATGGCGAATTTGTTGCCTTAAAAGCATTCATGACTAACACAACTAAGCACGTCCAGTCTCAATGGTAACTAACGCTCACAACCATTGCAGCTGGTATTTAAAGTAGACCTCATTGACGAACTCATGAAGGCGCTACTAGCGCTACTTTTATGCGACTGGAGCGAAATCTGAACAGACATCATCTTTCTGGTGACGGAACACGCCTACCGACTTTCGTTTATGTCGCACAACTCCTTCTTGGTGTTACGATTTCTTTCCCCTTCAGTGTATATTACACAATCGTCACTGTAATTGTATACACAGAACTTTCTGCTGAATTAGTCTGTCGATTAGTGCAACCCGTATCATAGTTCCTTCAGTAGTAACTGAGATTATCCGTCACGTACAGACAGACAAACGCAGCTGAAGACTTCAATGACGACTTGACTGTCGTATCGTATTTCGTTTGCGTGCCACGAATGAAATTATTCAGAGAACAGCGTTAAGTAAGTGAATATCGTTAGCTTCATTTACCTTACATAATGTAGGCAGTACATGACACGAAAGTTATCTGGAGGCATGAATGTTATGTGTTCCGTGTAGAACTGGCACTTGGAGTTACATCTCATGGCAATGATGTACGTAATATGTCTATAGCGACTGTAAATATTGTATGCGAAACATGGGTGAATGATTGAGTACGCATCGCAGGCTGGTTGAGATGACACAAATAAAAGAAAAAATAACAGAAAAAACACATAATGTACGCGTTTAGGTGGTGTCACAGCACACTTCTTGTGAAGTTCACTAAGCACTGTGTTGCATTGTTGGGATTCGCTAGTACAATTGTTTGTCAAAATTGTCTCTGAGCACTATGGGACTTAACTTCTGGGGTCATCAGTCCCCTACAACTTAGAACTACTTAAACCTAACTAACCTAAGCACATCGCACACATCCATGCCGGAGGCAGGATTCAAACCTGCGACCGAAGCGGTCGCGCGGTTCCAGAATGTAGCGCCTAGAACCTTTGTCGTGAAACCTTTGTCGTGGACTGTTTATGGCAGAATTCTTCGCCGTCCCACGCAGAGAATCGTGTCCATATCTAAGTTTGAACGAAGTAAAGCAGAAATCTGGAAGTTGTGTCATCTGCGTTGCTGAAAAGGTACTGCATGTAAACGAAGCACAGTTTCTGAAATAGTTTTCCGGGAAACGTTTTACTTGAATCATAAAAAATTAAACACCACATATTTTGTATTCATATGTTTCCTCCTTACGTAATGGTTTTCAAACGATTGCAAAGCAACTATTGGTTAAAATGTTTAATTGTTTGAAATTACAAGTCCAACAACACGTGATAAAGTGGTTGCATTTCCGTTACTGGTCAAATTTATCTGAGTACTGCAAAGTTCAGTAACTCACTGACCACTGTTAGAAGGATTTGCAGCAAACTAGGAATGGGAAGTGCGATGTATAATGTGAAGTAAGCAGAAACTGGCTCTCTGAAATCGTCGTAATATTTGGAAATGCGTTCCTCAACCATCTGTAGAAGTATTTCAAAACCTTGCGTGTTCAACTGCAAGGAATTTCTAAATCGCATTCAAGAACATTGTGCCCATTTTTTTCTGGCCTTCAAATGATTTAAGTCCCTTACTCGCCAGTGGCGATCCGTATAGCAGTCTTCTGCATAAATTGAAGGTGTCCAAAAAAATAATATCTTTAGCTCCATCTATGTTAGAATCAGAAAATTGAAAATTGAGTTATATGGTGAGCTGCTGCACAACTTTCTCACGTAAGCGAAGCAAAGATGCATGCCCATGCTGCGTTATACTTTACGCATAAAGAATTGAAATCCACAGGTTTGCGATAAGCATGTTATTTTCACTATGCAGTTTTCCGAAACGATTACAATCAACTAGATTTCACCTAGGTGACTTGCATGTCCCTAACAGGGAGTAATGGAACCTACAATGTGACGTGCAATGCGACCCACATTTCGTTTCTGGCGAATTGCCACATCAATGAGAAATGAATACTTGGTTAGAAAGGCAAAGGGGAGGAAAGAGATCTAGTCGGAATTCGATAACACAACCTTCCTGTTTGTAGCCAGAACTTTACCGCTAATCCAATATAACAGATGCAAATTGTGTAACGCTTCCCTTTCTCTCAAGTAGCTGCTCCTCTCTTGAGTTACGACAGCTGCTCGCTAGCTGGCAACGGCGTCGCTTTCAAAAATGCAATTTATTTCATGATAATTCAGAAAATTTATATGAAATGTTTAGACAATACAGAAAAAAAACCTTCCTCGTGAATCAGTGTGTCTATCGATCAAACGGGATCAAAATTCATTCAGCATTTCCTGAGTTTAGCCTACACGTACGGATGGATGCAGTTTAAATTCAGGAAATTTTATACATATATACTTGAGGAACTGATTGAACTAGGCGTGCCGCAGTGCAATTATTAGGTAACAATTAGAAAGGGAAGATAGCGGAACACCCATTTATCACTTAAGTATATTTTTTTGTATTAACACTTAAACATTAGGTGTTTACATTATTCTAAAATAAGAAAAACCAACCTGCTGTACATACAGGACCGTACTCGTGCATTACAACAGCGGCTCGATGTGGCGACCTTCATCGTTTTCACAGACGTTGTACTTACGGTGCATTTTCCATACGACTGGATAACCCTTCAGTTTCTAGTCCAGCGGTCAGAACTCGTTCCAGCATATATACCTCAATCTCTACAAGAGACTGGTAAATTAAACTCTGCATACGACCCCACTAGAAGTAGTCCACAGGAGCTAAATCCTACGCAACTGGACAACCTCGGCCTATCCATTTTTCATCATATCGTCTGTTGAGATGTGTCAAACAGCACGTGAGAAGTGCGGTGGTGCTCCATCATGCTGAAGCATCATTTTCTGACAGACCTTAAGTGGTGCGCCTTCCAAGAACGGGTCCAATACGTTTTGTAAGAAGGCCAAGTTCCAAATGGTTCAAATGGCTCTGAGCACTATGGGACTTAACTGCTGTGGTAATCAGTCCCCTAGAACTTAGAACTACTTAAACCTAACTAACCTAAGGACATCACACACATCCATGCCCGAGACAGGATTCGAACCTGCGACCGTAGCGGTCGCGCGGTTCCAGACTGTAGCGGAGGGCCAAGTATGCATAAACCGTTAGCTTAGGTGAAAGGAGGTATGGTCCAATTACATGACTGTCTAGAATGCGGAAACGGTACGTTCAGACATGGGTTCCTTTTGCAAATATAGTGTACTCTCTCTTCTCTGCAAGACCTGGAAGTTTGTAATGGGAATTTCCGAACACAGTATATACAGTGCTCGGATGTTCCCATTATAAACGGCATATATACCGGTGAGCGGGAGAGCGGTGTGCTGACCCCACGCCCCTCCTATCCGCATCGTCCACTGAGGATGACACGGCAGTCGGATGGTCCCGGTAGGCAACTCGTGGCCTGAAGCTGGAGTGCTTTTTATTATTGTTATTATTATTACTATTATTATAATTATTATTATATAGTATATGTATATACCGTCTCGATCGGTTTATACGTTCTTAGCCAGTGGCATGGAATTTTCCAGGTACGACTTCAGCATAAGAAAAATTGAGTTGCGAGCAAAATAAGTGCAGATACGGATAAGGCACTTGCGACTACGGTGTGGATGTCGGTCTTATTTCTCTTATTCCCGTGGACCTCTGGTGGTGGCAGGCAGCTCCTGTGTATCCTGAACAACTGCCGTCGCTTCCCACCTGGCGAGGGCGGGAAAAGACTGTGCTGCAGTGGTTGCCGTGTTGTCGAGGGGAAGCGAGTCGTGCTTCACTGTCCTGCCGCCTTTTAGGAGCGGCGCGGCCCACCAGCCACTTCCCACGCTCCTCGCCTCCCCCCGGTGCAAAGTGGGACTCGGAAGAAACAATGAATCAGACAGCGTTGTGGTGCGCTGTCGCAGTATTTTTCCGGCGACGCCGCCCTGATACACCCGTTGATAGCGGCTGCCTCTTTGCTCTGCTCCGCTCCGCCCGCTGGATAAAATCTCCGCACGGAAACTCCGAGCCGCTACAAACAGATTCGACTTTTTTCCAGGTCTGGGTTCCTCCGACGCTGACTGCTACGCTGGCGTCCGCGCCAACATCGTCCACAAATACTTCACGGTGTTTGAGGTGGCTCATCTAAACCTCCAAACAGTTTCTCTAAAAACGGAAACCCGATGCAAGAGATTCAGTTTCATGCAGCCTCTCAACTATTGGACTCAATATTTTTCAGGGTTGGGTATCTCAGTGGGTGAAAACGGAATCCTTATAGTATCAATGTGCTGACTGTATGTCGGTCTGGCTGTTGAAAACCCTATTTCTCAGGAACGGGTGGACGTATCAAGTAGAAATGTACGTCACATATTAAAGTCTACGGTTCCTCGACGACAGAAAATTAGGAGCTTCTTAGTCAATGCAGTCGTATGATACAGCGTACTTTCCCTTGAACTAGAATTATGCAATTTAACAAGAAGCAAAAGTTCACAGTACACGTAAAGGGAAAGAGAAAAAAATCGTATTCTGCAACTACATCACACGAAACAAAAATTTTTTCTCACTTCGCGTCTATAGTTGAAATTTATGTCAAATACTAAGGTCGACGGTTTCTTGGCAGTGTAACACTTTTCACCTTGTAAGGAAATGCAGTTGAAAATAAGGCTATTTGTGTCACAGATTTCGATACTTGCACACTCACTCATCAAAACTTATTGGGTACTTCCCGTTGAATATCTTCAACATTTCACGGCCTTGTCAGCAACTGTGTAAATATTAATTTCATTTTAATAATTAACAGCCTCAGTTGCACCGTTTACCTAGATTTTACCCAGGTTTCAGTCGGGATAACCCAACCTTCTTCAGAATAACAGTAACTACCGCTATCGACAAACGGCAGTTACTGTTATTCTGAAGAAGTTTGGGTTATCTCGTCTGAAACCTAGGTAAATTCTAGGAAACGGTGCAACTGAGGCTGTTAATTATTAAAATTAAATTAATACTTCCCGTTGACCTAAAATCATGAAATTCTATAAGAAGAAAAGTCTTACGGTACAAGTACTGCAATTATATCAGACGAAAATTTTTTTAACATATGTTATCTGACTGTGTTGAATGTCCTTCTGTTAAGACCTCTTACTCTCTGAAATGGGTAAATGTTCTCTGTATCGATATCAACAGCATAAACTGTCGATATCATCTATTCCCGGTATGGATGAACTATCTATAAACATAATTAAGTTTGTACGAAACCCTCAATGCGTGAATCAAACTCGTACTTCTCCGAAATATTATCCCACCAAATGCCTTCAGTTACTTCTTGGATGTACTCCAATCTCTACCCTTCCAAATAGTGTTGACCTCTACAGCGTTCTCTAGTACATGTAATTAATTCCTTGGATACCTTAAGACATCTCTGCATCTTTCCTCTCTTTGTGGTAGTGTTTTCTACACGTTTCCTTGTTCTCCTACACTGTACGGAACCCTCTCATTTATTATGTTCTTAGTCCACCTACTTTTCAATTTTCTACTGTAATGCCACACATCAAACTATTCTCTTCCTTTTACAGTTGTACCACTGTCTATGATTCACTACCACACAATGTTGTGCTCCAAACGTACTTTCCCAGAAACTTGTTCCTCGAGGAAAGACTGATGTTTGATACTACTTCATAATCAGCTTTTTATTCTCCTTGCTGTTACTCCCCAGACAGTAAAGTTTCTTGTCTAAATCTACTTCGTGCTCCTCAATTTTGATGAAGTTAATATCCGATGACGTTTCTGCTAATTCTTATTACTTTCTCGGTTCTTTGGTTTACACCCAGTCCATATTCTGTGATCTTCAGTACAGGAATGGATCACACTATCAGTCGATGCATTCATTAATCAAACTAAACCTTGGAGACGATGGTGAACAGGGAGGGTCATACTACAGCCATAACACCGGGAAATGAGAAATTTTGAATACATGACTAAAAGAGTGTTGTCCAACAAAGTTCGCAAGTACTTAAAGTAACAATTATTTTTCACAGAAGTCGCACAAAGATGTTTCAACAGTTAACAATAATATCAACTAAAATATCTAAAAAAGAGATTTTCTGATGTTAAGAGTGATGGAGCTGTTATGGTAGGTTGTAAGGAATGGGAAAGACCCACCATAGTTTAACAGCAGTGGTAGGAAACTGGCTGCATAAACAAATATAGCTCCTTTCTAGCCACCTTACCCATCGTATCAGCAAAGATATGTTTTCCAGCACCGGAGGCAGGATAACGATCAGGAACTGCAGATTTGCCTCGCCTGTGATTGTTGTTCAGGCTTGACTACTCCCACGAGGCGGTCGACAATAATCCCCGCCCACACATTGAGTCTGAATTGGCGCTAATGTTTCGCTGACACCAAACCACAGGTGCGTGCTGTGAAGGTTTACTATATAGTTTGTCGTAAGGGTAGTTTCACCTGTGAATAGGATGGATGACAAAAATCCCAGCACCGTCAGGGCCTGTGCTACGAAACCAGTGTCCATCTGTCGGTGCAGATGCAAGTCCGTTTGTATTAACGCCTGGACATGTTTAAGTGATTCGGATAGTGAAGATTATTCTTCACAGTCGTCGGGCTAACCCTATGAAGGTGGGCCACCTGCCTATTGCTGACACCTTCCTCATATGGTTGAACTTTCCTTGGAACGCATTTCCATACGACTGTCTTTGCTCCTTTACCTCTCAGGGATGGTTTTCTGTAATTCGTACCCATTTAGCAAAATCAGGCTGTATATACTGATAAATAATAGTCCAACAACAGTTTCTTGGAGTACGCCTGAAGTTACTACCATGTTGAAGATCTATCTCGATCAAGAACATCATGCTGCGTTCTGTTTATGAGGAAATTTTCAGTCCAGTCATAAAGCTTTTTTGAAAAGTTCGTATCTGAATATTATGTGACAGTGTGGGACTGTATCTAATGTCTTCTGTACATCAAGAGGAACATAGATGGCTTCCACATGACACATGACAGTAGTTTGTGGATCCAAGTTGATTTAATACCGGAGCATGAAACATGATCCAAAAACTATACAACAAAAGGAAGTCAGCGATATAGGCTCTCACATTCAATGACTTACTTTGTGAGAAACCATTTTTACTGATCTGAAAAAAAGTTAGCAAAAATAATAAGAAAAATGTAAATGGTTTCTTATTGACGACTGTATCTCTCTCAATAGCGACTTCTGTCCGTAGTATGGTAAATGTTATCGTGTTTGAAAGACGGCAAATCCTGAGAGATTACCCCCTTTCATTTTAATTAATTCAGGTCATGTGTATGTGCACATTTAATACTCTGTAATCTAATTGAGAAGGCACAATATGTTTAATAAATTGGGCTGGCAGGGATTGCGTATTGCTTGCTGGTACTGGGTAATTAGAGGTGACAAATCTTTCTCCTGTAGAGTAAAACCTTTTGAACTGTTTGTGTCGCCATTCTGTGGAGAGGCAGAGATAATGCTTGAGGAGTTACTGTGGGGTCACGTTAATAGCAGCAGTTCTGTTAAGATGGAAGCACCTGACTACAGTTACACTGCCAACGATCATGAGAGGCCCGGTCGCCGTTTTCGCGTCACTGGGGAGGCTTTCGGAAGGCATGTGCCACCAGGAGTCGCCTAACCATGAGGAATCTCCAGCTGTTAACGCTCTACAGTGTATTGTTCACAACGCTAGCCGTAGGGCTTCTTCAATTTTTTTACAGCTTTCAGGCCTGCCTAAACGATGAGCTAGCGGCCAGGAAATACACTACTGGCCATAAAAAGTGCTACGCCAAGAGGAAATGCAGATCATAAACGGGTATTCATTGGACAAATATATTATACTAGAACTGACATGTGATTTCATTTTCACGCAGTTTGAGTATAGATCCTGAGAAATCAGTACCCAGAACAACCACCTCTGGCTGTAATAACGGCCCTGATCCGCCAGGGTATTGAGTCAAACAGAGCTTGGATGGCGTGTACAGGTACAGCTGCCCATGCAGCTTCAACACGATACGACAGCTCATCAAGAGTAGTGACTGGCGTATTGTGACGAGCCAGTTGCTCGGCCACCATTGACCAGACTTTTTAAATTGGTGAGAGATCTGGAGAAAGTGCTAGCCAGGGCAGCAGTCGAACATTTTCTGTATCCAGAAAGGCCCATACCGGACCTGCAACATGCGGTCGTGCATTATCCTGCTGAAATGTAGGGTCTCGCAGGGATCGAATGAAGGGTAGAGCCACGGGTCGCAACACATCAGAAATGTAACGTCCACTGTTCAAAGTGCCGTCAGTACGAACAAGAGGTGACCGAGATGTGTAACCAATGGCACCCCATAAAATCACGCCGGGTGATACGCCAGTATGGTGATGACGAATACACGCTTCCAATGTGCGTTACCGCGATGTCGCCAAACACGGATGCGACCATTATATTGCTGTAAACAGAACCTGGATTCATCCGAAAAAATTACGTTTTGCCATTCGTGCACCCAGGTTCGTCGTTGAGTACACCTTCGCAGGCGCTCCTGTCTGTGATGTAGCGTCAAGGGTAACCGCAGCCATGATCTCCGAGCTAATAGTCCACGCTGCTGCAAACGTCGTCGAACTGTTCGTGCAGATAGTTGTTGTCTTGCAAACGTCTCCATCTATTGACTCAGGGATCGAGACGTGGCTGCACGATCCGTTACAGCCATGCGGATAAAATGCCTGTCATCTCGACTGCTAGTGATACGAGGCCGTTAGGATCCAGAACTGCGTTCCGTATTACCATCCTGATCCCATTGATTCCATATTCTGCTAACAGTCATTGGATGTCGACCAGCGCGAGCAGCGATGTCGCGATACGATAAACCGCAATCGCGATAGGCTGAAATACGATCTTTACCAAAGTCGTAAACGTGATGGTATGCGTTTCTCCTCCTTATACAAGGCATCACAACAACGTTTCACCAGGCAACGTCGGTCATCTGCTGCCTGTGTATGAGAAATCGGTTTGAAAGTTTTCTCATGTCAGCACGTTGTAGGTGTCACCACCGGCGCCAGCCTTGTGCGAATGCTCTGAAAAGCTAATCATTTGCATATCACAGCATCTTCTTCCTGTCGGTTAAATTTCGCGTGTGTAGCACGTCATCTTCGTGGTGTAGCAATTTTAATGGCCTGTGGTGTAGTTCCTTATCCGGAGAGAAACTTCTTTGGAATGCGCATGTATTTGCAGACCGGCTCTCAGATGACCTTTGTTTGAGAGACTGGTATCTCTTAGTATTATGAAACGTTTCTCCTCAGAGTCTGAAACAGCCATGAGCTCCTGGGTGCCTGACAGTTTCTCGCCAGCACAGCCGGTGTATTTTTTGAGCTGTTTAGTATTCCACGCTAAGCGATTTCCCAAGCACACTGAAACTAAGCGTCAGGACTGGGAATCAGACGGTCACGTCAGAAGATGTACCGAGTTGCTTTTATCATTTTTAGCGGAAAGCTTCTCTATGAGGGGAGTGATTCTTGCCCATTTCACTGAGGAAGACGATGTGATTAGATATGGTTGCGTGATTGGGTAGAAGAAATTCTGCCGAATGTTATCTGGTTGTTAGATATCCAGGGCGGTCCCTGTGGAGCGTTTCTTGGAGGCGTAGTTTTCTGGAGAGGATTTCGAGTATTTGGTCTAGAGACGGCGTGATAAGAAGATAGGAGAGTTCGTCTGTGGACTGCATGTTATGAAGATCACAGAGGTCGTCCAGGAACGTCGTAGAGCGAAGATCTAAGTGGTCGCCCAGGGATCTTCAGTAGAGGCAGATTCCAACATTCGAGTCGAGGCAAGGGAGCGCTGATCGCGTAGTTACAGATCTGCAGTGCAGAGCACTGGTTTACTCGAGATGAGAAGCTGTGTGTGTGAGCATCTTTGCAGATGTGGCACATCAGGAATTTTTCCGAGATACTTCAATCCCTCCGTCCCCTCCCCCCAAAGACGTGTTCTTTAGATCTACAGCAGGAGTTGTTTAGTTAATACATGTAGCACAATCTTACAGTTGGTAGTTCTCAATCATTGTCGCTTAAGATAGAGTTAGTCAGTTACAGTTAATGTTGATACCCAAAGGTGGAGGCGCTGTCTAGAGACATCCACCTCTTCCCGCAGGTTTACCAACCGCCCATTAGTACTTAAACAATAGTGATGTATACGTATTTTAATGGCACATCTGCTCTTTATTAATGTGTCTGAACGTCATACTTCATGCTCGATTTTTGCAATAACTCCGTCTTCACAATCATCATTTCAATAGATAGTTCATCCTGCTCGCTTGATAATTTGTGGTCTTTTTCTGTAGGGTATTTGATGTCACTTACTGTTTTGTCAGAAATTGGCCAACTTAGGGTTCACTACTAGGTCTACCCATTACTAATATGCGTGTAGAGAGTCCACTGCGCACAGATTACAGTGGAGTATCTTAAGGGTGGTTCGGTGTCGAGCGTCATTTTTCACGTTGTATAAAACATTCTCGGATTTCCTGCCGCGTCAGTTCAGGGTAAAGCCTGGAGCTTTCTACAACTACCTCTATCATCTTCGTCAGGATTAACTGACTGTCGAAACAGCTGTGTGGTGGCCATTTGTAGCCCATATACTGTTCGTTAATTACGGAGAGCTGTCGGAGAGCTCGCTTCCAGGTAGCGCTAAGATTATATCTGCTGTCACCGTTGAAGTTTTTCTCGCACTTCACATTTCTACAGCCTCTTTAATTACAAAATCCCGGGTTGTAGGAGCCTTGAACAAAACGTATGTTCGACAAACAATACTTTGTGTTTGTTTGTGAGGCGGTGTTCAGCAACTGCTGACTCATCCAAGTTTTGATTTATAATATTGTGTTGAAGTTCTGCGCAGCGGTCGCAAATAGTGGGGTTGGACTGACCAATATAATTGCTTCTGCACTCACAAGAGATGTTATAAATCTTAGGGATACTGAGGCCGAGACTGTCCTTAACAGGGCGCAGCATCTCCTTAGTAGGTCGTAATATATGTCTTATCTACATCTACATTTATACCACCCAACGGTGTGTGTCGGAGGGCACTTTACGTGCCACTGTCATTACCTGCCTTTTCTGTTCCAGTCGCGTATGGTTCGCGGGAAGAACGACTGTCTGAAAGCCTCCGCGCGCGCTCGAATCTCTCTAATTTTACATTCGTGATCTCCTCGGGAGGTATAAGTAGGGGGAAGCAATATATTCGATACCTCATCCAGAAACGCACCCTCTCGAAAGCTGGCGAGCAAGCTACACCGCGATGCAGAGCGCCTCTCTTGCAGAGTCTGCCACTTGAGTTTGCTAAACATCTCCGTAACGCTAACCCTGTGACGAAACGCGCCGCTCTTCTTTGGATTTTCTCTATCTCCTCCGTCAACCCGATCTGGTACGTATCCCACACTAATGTCCGCCGCTTGTGGTCTCGCGGTAGCGTTCTCGCTTCCCGAGCACGGGGTCCCGGGTTCGATTCCCGGCGGGGTCAGGGATTTTCACCTGCCTCGAGATGACTGGGTGTTTGTGTTGTCCTCATCATTTCATTATCATCCAGGAAAATGGCGAAATTGGACTGAGCAAAGGTTGGGAAATTGTACGGGCGCTGATAACCACGCAGTTGAGCGCCCCACAAACCAAACATCATCATCATCATCATCATCCCACACTAATGAGCAATACTCAAGTATAGGTCGAACGAGTGTTTTGTAAGCCACCTCCTTTGTTGATGGACTACATTTTCTAAGGACCCTCCCAATGAATCTCAACCGGGTACCCGCCTTACCAACAATTAATTTTATATGATCATTCCACTTCAAATCGTTCCGCACGCATACTCCCAGATATTTTACAGAAGTAACTGCTACCAGTGTTTGTTCCGCTATCATATAATCATACAATAAAGGATCCTTCTTTCTATGTATTCGTAATACATTACATTTGTCTATGTTACGGGTCAGTTGCCACTTAATGCACCAAGTGCCTATCCGCTGCAGATCTTCCTGCATTTCGCTACAACTTTCTAATGCTGCAACCTCTTTGTATACTACAGCATCATCCGCGAAAAGCCGCATGGAACTTCCGACACTATCTACTAGGTCATTTATATATATTGTGAAAAGCAATGGTCCCATAACACTCCCCTGTGACACGCCAGAGGTTACTTTAAAGTCTGTAGACGTCTCTCCATTGATAAGAACATGCTGTGTTCTGTTTGCTAAAAACTCTTCAATCCAGCCACACAGCTGGTGTGATATTCCGTAGGCTCTTACTTCGCTTATCAGGCGACAGTGCGGAACTGTATCGAACGCCTTCGTCTTCTCAGGGCTCTCCCTATTTTTCCGGATGTAGTGCCGCAGAAAGAAAGGAATGCAATAAATAGCTCAACATATGAATGTTCAACACTTACACATTTCCTTTCCTTGGAGAGATGCTGGCATAGGAAGACGAGATAAAATATCTATTTTACGACCTCCAAAGAAGATTATGCAGATGCTACGTCCTGTTAAGGACAGTCTCGGCCTTATATTGCATGAAATTTAAACATTTCCTTGTGAGTGCGGAAACACATTGGTCAGTCCATCTGTATCGTTTGCGACCGTTTGCAGAACATCAACAGCATATTAAAAATTGATAACTGGAGAAATCTGCAGCTGCTGACCACAGGCTAACAAACGACACAAAATATAGTTTGACGAAACAAATGTTTTGTCCCAGGCTTATATATACTGGGAGTCCGTTAATAAAGAAGTTGTAGAAATAAGAATATGCATGAGGAACTTCAACCGTGACGGGGGATATAAATTTAGTGCTGCATGGAAGCAAGCTGTCGGTGCAGAGAAGAGCTAGAGATATTCGTCATAATGTTTACGTTACGTCTAGACAATGGTGCTACCAGTTTAGACGTTGAACCCCTCCGCGGCAGCATTAAGTAATTACCGACCAATATGAAGGCGGCTATGTGCTATATAATGCCACTATAGCAACAGTTTTCATAGTAAGTTGCTCCTGAAGAAGACGATGGAAGTAATGGCCGAAAGCTCCAGTTTTTATCCTGAATTGACAGGGCAACAAGACCGAGAATGTTTTATACAACAGTGACGTCGCGAAAGACCTCGTTTCCAGTTGTCATACTGCCGTAGAATACCGTATATTTGTTGGTGTTCCCCCATGCCAAACATATTGTTCACAGTGGATTGAGCGTAACCGTGTCAACAAAACAGCCTGTTGGATATAGTAATATTATCTTATTAATCAAAGAAACAGTCTACACAGTTCGCTGTATACATACACATGCATACTGAATACGGGTGAGTGCCACTTCGTCATGATGTTTGTCACACTTCCATGCGTGCTAATACGACCATTTTGAATCGGTATTACTGATTCTACAAAGGAATTACAAACTCTTACAATGCCAATAATGGTGTATTCAGCAAATATGGTTAAAGTGATTTTTCGCACCAAAAATGATGTATGCAGTAAGTAAGCGTTGCAAGACACCACTGTGCACTGGTGAATCCCACATGTGAGTCATGTTTGCGATTTAATAAACTTATTTTCTTACATACAAGTTCTTTTCTCCATGACACGACTGATAATAATTGTTATGTGATAAGTGAATGAAATACACCGTTTTTTTTTTTAATGGACTTGTAGTCCGGGGTGATAGGTTACAATACAGCATCACCGGTCTATTGCGGTCTAACTGTGTTGGTGAGCCAGTAAATTTCCACTGTGCAGTGACTGCGTCACTGCAATTCACTTTGGAGGTGTGGCGGTGGGACTCGTGGTCCCGTACCACCCTCTGACGGTGATAGTACTACATGAGTCAGGCAGAATTTATTGCCTAACATGTGCAGGTGAAGGTGTGGCGGTGGGACATATAGTCCCGTACCGTGGGTGAAATACACCGTAGCATTTCTGAGCTATATATATGTACAAATTTTATTGGTTCACGTAGCATTTCTGAGCTATATAACTAAAGAATTTAAATTAATAACTGCGAGCTTCACTCAAGGCAAGAACCATATACGTCTAAGATGCGTGATGGAATAGTTTAACTTTCATTCTCAGTGAACCAATAAAATTTGTACAGGTATTAACGCTTAACTCTTCTAAGTGTCATGGGGATATTGTAACAGCTGCCTGCCAGTAGGTTTCTTTAGAGCTACCAGACACTTTGTTTCGTTCTTCTGAATTGCCACAGGCAAAAGTTTGAGTAATGGACTAATTAAAGCGCTAAAAGTTTACGCCAGAGAGACTTTGTAAAGCCTGAGCACAAACAAGCTCATCCTAATGACCCACGATGAAACGAGAGGGGGTATCTCCACGGCTAAGGTAATTTGTTGCAATATCTGGATCTTCTTTTGTAACTTCAGCAGGAACGTTCCACGATTAAGGAAGATATGAGAGTCCTTGTTGTGTGTATATTACCAAATTCTTTTGACACAAGTTTCATAATTCAGGACGTTGGTCTGGCCGTCTTTTTAACCTTGTATAATATTCACTTTAATTGTTGTAGATGAAATGGTTTCGTATTTGCGCCATGCAAGTACATGCGATCATTATTTTCGGTATGGTAATGTACTGTTCGGCTTTCTTATAGAATTGAATGATCGTATGAAACACTGCAGCACATAAGTGCACGTTTAAGTACGTTAGCGCAGTGTCTGTATTGGACAGTGTCTGTAAAATTCGATGAAATGCTCGTTTGGAATGCAAGCATGTCCGAAGTAACAGATACTGCTGACGATTTGTAGGCATATTATGTCATGAAATGTATTTGCAAACTGTAAATATGTACCACAAAACCTACATAATTTACTGGAAACAAATTAAGATTTGTACCGGAAACTGTAAACTGTATGCCTGTGGTGGTAGAGTGTTCGTAATTTACTTCAATATTTTATGAGTTAATACGGCTGTAAATGAACAGTGTCTGTTGCTTCTGGAGTGAATGCCTTGCATCGAACTTCACAGACATTGTCGAATACAGATAGTAAAGTAATGTATTTCAAGCTATAGCCAAGCAAATGTCACGAAAAAAAATAAATAGGTCTCTCCCTGAATAACATGACTGTGCGAGCACTGTGGGAAGCAGACGATGGAACCTATAGAACGCTGACTAAACAAAATAAACCGCAGCAGCCATATCATCAAACGAATTTATTTCAAACGACTAGTTTCGGCGTAACATGTACGCAGTCCTCAGGCCAGCTAGAAACTAGAAGTGTACTATCATTCCTTGACCCTTGTTTCGTAGAACCTATATAATACTAACTGTCGTGGATTGCTATATTAGGAGTGTATGTTCTATAACGTGTTGACTGTGTGAAGGAGCAACGTTGCATGGATCATGTAAATGGCGTAAGTGTTGCGTTGAAACAAGTCATGACACATTTAATTATTTTGTTGAATTATATTCTCCGTCATTTCATGCAATTGTAGCCTGCTAGCCAGTTGAAACAGCCACATACACACGACTACCCTGCAATTCCCAATTAAGAGTTTCGAAGAGAGTGCAGGACACCACTTCCAGACTATATTTCCGCTGTTCCACTCTCTAATAATTCACAGGGGAAATGGACATCTAAATGCTTCCGTGTGAGCTCTGATTTATCTTACTTTTCACTATGGTCTTTCTTTCCTATGTAAGGTGGGAGGCAACTAAGAGAAGACGGCTGTTGACTGAAATTTTGTGAAAGTATTTTATCCCGATGTTGATGTACGTTATATTTCTGATAACACATAACGAGCTGCCATTATTTGAACTATTTTTGTGTCTCACCTCAGCTGTGTGTGGCAACAGTCCTAGAGTGTACAGCATTACTCCAAAACAGGACTCCCCCAACTGTGTTCCGCGGAACACTGGTTTTCTGCGGGAAGCGAATAAGGACTCCGCAAAAATCTATTAATAACAGTATAGTTTCTTTCGAAGTTTTTGCACTATTGTAAAAACGTCCGCCTCCATAGCGCAGCGGTAGCGTTACCGCCTATCACGCAAGGCGGTCCGCGTTCGATTCCCGGCAGGAGACTGGGTGCTGTGTTTCCTTCATCATCATTTTCATCATCATTGACACGCAACTTGCCGAAGTGGCGTCAACTCAAAACATCTGCAATACGTCAGTCGAATCCCGAAGGGGATATCCCGGCTAATAAATGCCATTGCCGTCAGTGTTTGCAAAAGTTATCGAAAAGGTTAACTGATCATTTTATATCATACGATTTGCTATCAAATGTACAGTTCGGCTTTAGAAGTCGTTTATAAACTGAAAATGCTACATTCTCTTTTTCCTGTGAGTTACTGGATGGGCTAAACAAAAAGTTTCGAACGCTTGGCTTATTTTTTGATTTAACTAAGGCATTTTACTGTGTTGATCACAAAATATAGCTCCAGAAGTTGAACCATTACAGAATAAGGGGAGTAGCTCACAATTGGTTCACCTCTTACTTTAACAACGGGCAGCAAAAGGTAATTATTCACAATGTTGATAACGGCTGTGATGTGGGATCTGAGTGGGGTACTGTCAAGCGGGGGGTGCCCCAAGGGTCAGTGTTGGGCCGCTCATGTTCTTTATTTATATAAATGATATGCCCTCTAGTTTTATGGGTAGCTCTAAAATATTTCTATTTGCTGATGACACTAGCTTGGTAGTAAAGGATGTTGTGTGCATATTGACTCGGTTTCAAATTGTGCAGTACATGACCGCAGTTCATGGCTTGTAGAAAATAAACTAACGTTAAACCACAGTAAGACTCAGTTCATACAGTTTCTGACACACAATTCAACAAGACCTGACGTTTTAATTTCACAGAACGGGCATATGGTTAGTGAAACTGAACAGTTCAAATTTCTAGGTGTTCAGATAGATAGTAAGCTGTCGTGGAAAGCCCACGTTCAGCATCTTGTTCAAGGACTTAATACTGCCATTTTTTTTATTCGAACGGTATCTGAAGTGAATGATCGTTCGACACAAAAATTAGTCTGCTTATTTTCATTCGCTTATGTCGTATGGTATTATATTTTAGGGTAACATTTCTCATTCCAAAAGTATATTTTTGGTTCAGAAACGACCAGTTCGGGCAATAAGTGATGTAAGTTCACGAGTTTGGGTATTTTGACATTGGCCTCTAAATATATATATATTCCTTACTGTAATTTCTTGTTAACAATATTAGCTTTTCGCAAGAATAAGCAGCTTACACTCGGTTAATACTCGGCAGAAATCAAACCTCCATTTGGATCGGACTTCCTTAACTCTTGTGCAAAAAGTTGTGCAGTATACTGCAGCATCCATTTTCAATAAGCTGCCACTCGAATTCAAAAATCTTAGCAGGAATCCACTCAGTTTCAAATCGAAACTGAAGAGTTTCCTCATGGGTCACTCATTCCATTCTGTCTACGAGTTCCTTGAAAAATTAAGCTGATTCTTATGGTATTGCTAATAGCGCTTACTTAAACTTATGGGCTGACCTTTTTTCAGGTTCATGAACATTTATTTTTATCTATTATTACCTTTATGTTGTAAGTTCATGTACTGACACGTTCCATGACCTTGGAGATTTGCTCCCCAATTTGGTCCCACGGAACTTGACGTGTAAATAATAATAATAAAGAAACTAAAAAAAGGCTCTCGCTGTAACTGGCTGTAACTTCACAGCTGTACCTTTGGCGCACATTCAAGTGCCCGAAGGTCAATACACAAATGAGTAAACAGAACCTGTACCTCTAATAATTACGTATGTGGTATGAAAAATTTAGGTGCGATTGCAAGTATTAGCTGTCCTACTAAGAAATGGCGGGCACATTCTCTCTGATGTTTCGGCATAAATTCTCAGCCTCGTTCTTTGCTACGATGTATAGCTGCAGTCACCTCAAAGATCTACTGCATATTATGTTTTTCAAGCGACACTTAAGTGTCGATGAAAAGCGTTCGGCTTGTTTCCCACTGCAAAACAAAATGATTTTAAAAATGGGGTTTAACCTGCCCTTTCGACAGAGTGGTCCCACATCAGTCTAGTGCGGCATTAGTTTCAAAGATATCTTTTAAGAGGGACAGTCGAACACGAAGAATAACTAGTATTCCTGGAGCGACTGAGCAGCATTGCTACGTGGCGGTAGAATTCAGCTGGCCGCTGTGGCCGAGTGGTTCTATGCGCTTCAGTCTGGAACCGCACGACCGCTACGATCGCAGGTTCGAATCCTGCCTCGGGCATGGATGTGTGTGATGTCCTTAGGTTAGTTAGGTTTAAGTAGTTCTAAGTTCAAGGGACTGATGACCACAGATGTTAAGTCCCATAGTGCTCAGAGCCATTTGAACCATTTTTGGTAGCATTCACTGTGGACCATGGTGGTGCTATTGCTGATGGACTACTGGTTATTCTCCGTGCTTCGATATCCCTGATAATACACGCGAATATAATACATATGTATACATATACATGTGTGTATAATATAATACAGTATAATATAACATGATATACAGACAATATATGTGTATATGCATGAATACGAACAACCTGCAGCTGTAAAAGGGGATGAAGAATATTTGTGCCCGTCCGGGACTCCAGCTCGGATTTCCCGCTTTTCCTGAGCAGTCGTCTTCACTGCTTCGATTGTCCGTGCTCGAGTCACGGCCAGACACAAACCTCCATAAGTCGTCGTTCCTACGTCACAACCTGCACTGTTACACAGAGTATGTAATTCCCGTACACAGTAGGATACTTTAATTGAAAGTTGCTGCTTCGTATAGGCGCATAAATATGATAAATATGATCTTACTAAACCGACACAGCAGTATCATAATTTATGATAATTCTGCAGCATGGGCACTAAAAATTCCAATTTTAAAATCGTTTTGTTTTTTACGGGAAACAAACCGTACTTTTCCGTCGGCACTGGGCATCAAGTTAGACATGAGTAATATTTGTTGGTTCGATTACAGGAAACCATTGCACAAAATAAACTGCAAATATCTGCCGAAATACCAGAGAAATTCACCTGACAATTCTCAGGAGGGGCTCCCTTTATATTACCTGTTGTGGTTTATAACATAACATAACATGTTAGGGACCGCATGGCCATAGAAAACAGTTTGACAGTAAAACCATAAAGTTTCAATAGTTCGTGCTCTATTATTTTATAAAAACAAGCAATGAAAAGAGAAAAAAGCTACAATAGCCACACAACATCAACATAAAATATTTTCAGATACCTTCAGTAGTCTGAAATAGTTCATAGAAAAAGTTGTAAATGTTTCATCCGAGTACAAATGACGTCCATACCTTTGGGTGTAACTTGATCGTCGCAGCATCGGTTTAACTCACGCGGAAAGATTAATCGCTTACAGAATGGTGGAAGGAAAGACCAGTAAAGATAATATTTCACACCTGAATGCGATATCGACGACTGACATTCATAAGCAGCTGTGTGGGTGATAGGAGCACTGGTTTTGGGAACTGCTTACCGTATGAATAGCAGAAGTGAATTATGAATCCATCGTAAAGCTAAGGATCGTTCCACAGGCTGGAATTTCGCTCTCTGAATACAAATACGTACATTATGACAGATGAAAATCGGTGAGCCCTTATAACTGATTCAGCTGCAACCGAAGCTGTAGACCCTTAATTTCACAATCGGACAACCGAACATAGTGCCGCTACCATGTATCATGTTTACCACTGATACACAATTCTGTCGCTATGAGAGGCAACATTGCATTGCGACCGAATCACCCCATTGTACACAGGATATCAGTGTTTTGGATCAATAACTTGTTTCACCCCGCTCCCGAGGGTGTTTTTCTTTTTGGTACTGATTTTAGCCCGTTTCGTCTTTTATAGCGCCCGTGAAGGGATATTGAAAGAGGATATAGCTAACCACCCATCATGTTCGTTGAACTACACTACATCGCACTACAAAGACACGAAAAATTCTATGTTGAGGCTTCACAAACGTTTGATGTTAAAAACTCATAGAGATATTTACATGAGCCCTGAATGATGCTACCTTCAGTGTATGCTGCAAACATTTATAAAGATTTTCACGGAGACGTTTATAATCTTTGCCAGGTATTGAAGTTATTCTCAAGTACTGACTATTCCATGGTGTTTCGGGACTGAAAATGGTCGTAGTTTGCTCTAGGGAAGAATATATCAGCTGAGCACCTGTCAGTCATCTTATGGTATATGTGGAAAAACTGACACAGGGTTCCTAATTTGCTGAAAGTGCGTGTTAACATTCTTGGAGTGCCACGGCCCGATAAAACCATACGCATACTCAAAACAGTTACGCATGCAGGATGTGTGGTTCCCGGCGGGGATAATTTGTCTAAGCAGCTTGACCACATAAAGAATTTATTCACAAGAAATGAATTTTTAGCCAGGAGATTAACAGATGATCGTCTATCAGCACCAAAAACCAGGCAGAGAATACTGTGGAAAGTACATAGAGAAAGTCCTTGGCTTACGTAGACTAGCTGTAGCGAAAGAAGCGCTGCATAATTTGTGAGATAAGAGGCGAGCGATTGTGCCGGGACTTACCCCAGTTCACTGCTAGTAGTGTCATGTCACCATAAAGCGTCTGTGCGTAGCGCACAAGTATTGCACCATAATTCAGAATAAAATTAAGAGGTAAAGTTGCTTTATCAAACTTTGTCAACATATGCTTTAATCTAGCAATGTTCTAAATGTCAAGTCTCAAATTGATTAGGTCAATATTTTACCTAAATATATCGTTTTAAGAAAAAAAAGTGGTGCTAAATAATAAAGTTAGAAATCCAGAAATTGGTCATAATGAGCAGATGTATGTCAGAATTAACTGGTGCAAGTCTCAACGTGATTAAACAAAAGCTGTGGTCAGAATACACGCTTTAAAAAAAAATGAAGGCGGTAAGTATTAGACTTAGAAACGTGAAATTTGAATGATGCTTCAGTTCAATCTAGAAATAACAACTACGTGACCTCATTAAGCTACCTCCAATAGTTTTCTAGTAATTTAATGAAAACTAAAATTGTAACTAAAACGTCGTTATTTGTAGTAGATTAAGCATCTGTTATATTAAAGCTAGAAAGTTTCGCTACGACACATGAAAAAACGTATTAAATAATAGAGCTGTAACAAGTTGTAGGACCGTATTGTTAACAACAACCAAGGCAAGGTCTCTTAAAGTTATAATTCAGAAGTAACGATCTACTGTCATTTCCGTTCTAAAACTTCTAGAAGGCAAAGTTTTCATGGAAGGAAGCTAAAACTTTTTCTACGATTTTAACCAACTTAACTACAAGCATGCAAAAATTATGAAGATTCTAGTTTAATTCATAGCATTGTTATTAAATATTGCGTGTACAAGAAAGCGGCCGTTTAGAGACTTCTGCCGTGTGCATAGAGCGGATGACAGCTGGTGTTCCTTTGGCCGTCCGCTGCGCCACATATATAAATACAGCCTGAGAGGCACGACTAGGCCAAGATCCAGGCTATCATCATAGACCGCACCACCCGCTCCTTCCGCCTCCATGATTTCTACCTCACCATTTATGGCCGTCCTATCCACCTCACTCCTACCCTCAAATACCTTGGCCTCACACTCGACCGCCACCTCACCTGGACTCCCCATCTCCTTACCATCCAACACAAAGCTCACAACCGCCTCCGCCTCCTGAAACTCCTGTCTGGCCGGACGTGGGGTTTGCATCCTTCCACCATCCTTCACACCTACAAATCCTTGATCCGCCCCATCCTCTGTTATGCCAGCGCAGCTTGGATTTCCGCCCCTTCCAGGTTCTACAAAGCCCTCCAAATCCTCGAACGCCATGCGCTCCTCCTCACCCTTCTCATCCGCCTTCCCTCCCCCACGCACATCCTCTAAGGCCTCATCCCCTTCCCCCACCTTCTCCTTTTCCTTGAACACATCCGCACATTCTATATTGTCCGCCGCCTTGATCCCCCTCACCCCCCCCCCCCGTGGTGTCTCCCTTCCTCTCCACCCCCAACAAGTTGCCACGCCTTTACCGTAGTGTCCCACCCTCTCTCCATCTCCACACCCTCTATCTCCTATCCCAACGCAACTTCCACCATCTACCCCTCCCGGATGATGAGCTTCGCCCTGACATCTACTCTTCCTACCAACTCTAACCCCATCTTCCTGCCTCTTCCTCGTGGCTCCCTCTCCTCCCCCTCCCTCCTCCTGAGCGGCTTCCCTCTCCTGTTCCCACTCCCTCTCTTTTGCCCACTTTCATTGTCTCTGCACTTACTCCTGCCTTGTCTTCCCTCTTCATCTCGTGCCCCATGTGTCTCCTGCCTCTTAGCGTACCCACTGACGCCCCTACTCTCTTCATCCCGCCACTTACCCTGCTGCCCCTTGCTCTCCCCTCCTTTTCCAACCTCTCTGACCTTTCTCTCGGCAGGTCTTACTTAGCAGTTTTATTCTTCGTTGTGTGTGCTCCAAGTGGGATTTAAGTGTGTTGTTCTGGAGTGTTTTTAATACTGTGGCCGACTTTTCACCTGTGCATGCGCATTCAGTATCTTCTCTGTGTTTTAAGAATCGCCAACTGTGTTTTTTAACTTTCTGGTGACTTTTTTTTAACTGCCCCCATGAACGTCTCCATGTCATTGTATTTTTACCTCCATTTTCTCCCCTTACTCTGTTTTATGTTGCCCTTTTTATCGCCTTATGTATGTATCATTTTATTCTTATTTTAGTTGACGTGTCACTCGGCTGAAGAGCGGCGGATTGTGCCGCTGACAGCCCATATGGGGCAGGGGAATGAAATCACAATAAAGAAGAAAAAAAAAACATGACTAGGCTTCACTTCGCACTCTCAGCCACTGTAAGATCCGCGTCAGTAAAAGCCGGAGTGCATGCTGCCTCGGATGACGTCAGAGACAGGCTGTTACAAAATGGTGATTTTCAGTAATAATAGATAGTGAACTTGCGAGGACTGTACACTGTCCTGGATCACTTACATATCGCTAAAGTTACTGTTAGTGTGCTGCCGGTGATACTTACAAATCCATGTAGCATGTGGTGACAATTATTTTTCATTTCTATGGCGAGGATATATTTTGAGTTCTGCAACTCGTGGTCTTGCGGTAGCGTTCTCGCTTCCCGTGCACAGGGTCCTGGCTTCGATTCCAGGTGGGGTCAGGGATTTTCCCTGCCTCGAGATGACTGGGTGTTGTTGTGTCGTCTTCATCATCATCATTCATCCTCATTACGGTCGGAGGAAGGCAATGGCAAACCACCTCCTCTAGGACCTTGCCTAGTCAGCGATGCTGGTCTCCTGCATCGTCCCCCTACGCTCCTCGGAGTATGGGACCTCATCATCATCATCAGCCAGAGTTAAAAACAATTTGGTAAAAACTTATCGTAGAGGTCGCCTCCGAACTACTCATAGTGCTGTTTAGGATAGAGAGATTTACTGTAAATACGAACATAATGAATATTACAATGTTGTATCTGTGAAACTTTTCCAAAAGTATGTATCAATTAGAACTCTAAATCTTCCTTTATAATCGTAGTCCTGATCCCGCTAAGCAAACAGAGAATAGAAACATTTCTTTCAGTGAGCTGGACAAGAATGTGGACTTGCAGACTGGAAACTATGGTCTCTATTGGCCTTGGCCGGCCACAAAAATAGTTGCCAGGCTCTCGTAAAAGACGTCGAATACCACTCAACAATATATACAACTATTTCAATTCCCTCCAGTTATTACAATTAAGATCAACCCAAAGCCACACATAGTGGTACTGCCTCACGGAAAATTTATGACCGTCTTGTTCTTTTATTGTTTACACAGGAAATGTGGCTTGTACAAGTCATGCCGTCTGCAGAGTTACTGTGAACATGAACACAGAACTCATCGTATGCAACCCACTAAGTTTGCCATGTCCCTTCACTGCATTTCAACCAGACATTGAACAGGGCATGAGAAAATAATTTTGCAACACCGTTGCTTAAATTCATAATGAAATAATCTGGGGATACACACAATGCAGAGCACCCTATTAATCGTGAGTGCAGTTGTTGTGGTCTTAAGTCCGAAGAAATTTTTTATGCAGCTTTCCATGCTAGTCCGACCAAAACTCTTCATCTCTGCACAAACGATGCAAACTATATTCCAATTGATATCGAGTTGAAACTGCTTCATGTAGTAAAGCGTTATGCGCCATCTACAATTTTTATCCATTTTTCCTTTATTGCAATACCGAAGCATCTATGATGACTCAGATTAAGTCTTAGTAAACGACCACTTTCTTGAGTAAAATTGCGCCATAAAATTATTTTCTCCCCATTTCGATCCAGCACCTCTTGATTATTACTCCAATCTCAACAATGAATCCTCTGCAATCTTCTGTAGCACTTCATTCATTAACGTCCTATTTTCTTCTTCTCTGTCACCGATGTGTCAATTCCATACAAGGCTTAACACAAAAAAAGACTTCATACTAATCAGCTTCATATAATTGAGCTGCCCCTATAGCTGGGTTTTACGCAACGCTCAATGCCTTCAAATATCATGCACAAGATTTTCATATTCCCTCAGTCACCACATTTAAACTACTCGTCCTACAGAGGAAATGAATGGCACATTTTTGTGGGAAATTTAATGAAGGTAAATTTTGTATTGGGATGCGTTTTCGCTTGAGGCCACGGCTTACGAGTTATTCAAAGAAACATATCTGAAGAGCACTTTTGTACGTTTTTCTTGAATGATTCCAAAACTAAGGTCTTTAGTGAAATGCATCCCAGTACAAAATTTAATTACATTTAATTTCCTACAAAAAAGTCCTGTTCATCTCGTACTCTCCGTGTCGTGTTACCTACACTAATTCCCCCAGTATCACATTATTTGGTTAAAACTGCATTCCTTTACCTTTGTTTTATTATTTTGTATTCATTCTATTACCTCTTTTCAAATGATTATCCTTTCGGTTTAACCAATCTTTCATTCTGCGACAGCCACTGACAGCATTATATTGCCTACGGAAACCGGATATCAGTTGAGTGACGCATGGAGTCCCACCATTTCCTGCGCTCTGTGTAGATTGTGCAACACTGGACTGGACAGACGAGATCCACTCTCCTACCTTCGACGGCATTGCCAACGCCGCCATGCAGTGTGCGTAGTCTGAAGACTACCATCATGACTCACTGGCGAGGTGCTAGCTGTGAGACGTGCTACGAGAATATCCTATGTAAACACCTGTGAGCTGCAGTGTGCATAGTCCGAAGACTACCATCATGACTCACTGGCGAGGTGGTAGCTGTGAGCCGTGCTACGTGAATAGCCTATGTAAACAACTGTGAGCTGCAGTGTGCATAGTCTGAAGACTACCATCATGACTCACTGGCGAGGTGCTAGCTGTGAGACGTGCTACGTGAATAGCCTATGTAAACACCTGTGAGCTGCAGTGTGCATAGTCTGAAGACTACCATCATGACTCACTGGCGAGGTGGTAGCTGTGAGATGTGCTACGTGAATAGCCTATGTAAACACCTGTGAGCTGCAGTGTGCATAGTCTGAAGACTACCATCATGACTCACTGACGAGGTGCTAGCTGTGAGACGTGCTACGTGAATAGCCTATGTAAACACCTGTGAGCTGCAGTGTGCATAATCTGAAGACTACCATCATGACTCACTGGCGAGGTGCTAGCTGTGAGACGTGCTACGTGAATAGCCTATGTAAACACCTGTGAGCTGCAGTGTGCATAGTCTGAAGACTACCATCATGACTCACTGGCGAGGTGGTAGCTGTGAGACGTGCTACGTGAATAGCCTATGTAAACACCTGTGAGCTGCAGTGTGCATAGTCTGAAGACTACCATCATGACTCACTGGCGAGGTGGTAGCTGTGAGACATGCTACGTGAATAGCCTATGTAAACACCTGTGAGCTGCAGTGTGCATAGTCTGAAGACTACCATCATGACTCACTGGCGAGGTGCTAGCTGTGAGACGTGCTACGTGAATAGCCTATGTAAACACCTGTGAGCTGCAGAGTCCATAGTCTGAAGACTACCATCATGACTCACTGGCGAGGTGGTAGCTGTGAGACGTGCTACGTGAATAGCCTATGTAAACACCTGTGAGCTGCAGAGTCCATAGTCTGAAGACTACCATCATGACTCACTGGCGAGGTGGTAGCTGTGAGCCGTGCTACGTGAATAGCCTATGTAAACACCTGTGAGCTGCAGTGTGCATAGTCTGAAGACTACCATCATGACTCCCTGGCGAGGTGGTAGCTGTGAGACGTGCTACGTGAATAGCCTATGTAAACATCTGTGAGCTGCAGTGTGCATAGTCTGAAGACTACCATCATGACTCACTGGTGAGGTGGTAGCTGTGAGACGTGCTACGTGAATAGCCTATGTAAACACCTGTGAGCTGCAGTGTGCATAGTCTGAAGACTACCATCATGACTCACTGGCGAGGTGCTAGCTGTGAGCCGTGCTACGTGAATAGCCTATGTAAACAACTGTGAGCTGCAGTGTGCATAGTCTGAAGACTACCATCATGACTCACTGGCGAGGTGGTAGCTGTGAGCCGTGCTACGTGAATAGCCTATGTAAACAACTGTGAGCTGCAGTGTGCATAGTCTGAAGACTACCATCATGACTCACTGGCGAGGTGGTAGCTGTGAGACGTGCTACGTGAATAGCCTATGTAAACACCTGTGAGCTGCAGTGTGCATAGTCTGAAGACTACCATCATGACTCACTGGCGAGTTGCTAGCTGTGAGACGTGCTACGTGAATAGCCTATGTAAACACCTGTGAGCTGCAGTGTGCATAGTCTGAAGACTACCATCATGACTCACTGGCGAGGTGGTAGCTGTGAGACGTGCTACGTGAATAGCCTATGTAAACACCTGTGAGCTGCAGTGTGCATAGTCTGAAGTCTACCATCATGACTCACTGGCGAGGTGGTAGCTGTGAGACGTGCTACGTGAATAGCCTATGTAAACACCTGTGAGCTGCAGTGTGCATAGTCTGAAGACTACAATCATGACTCACTGGCGAGGTGCTAGCTGTGAGACGTGCTACGTGAATAGCCTATGTAAACACCTGTGAGCTGCAGTGTGCATAGTCTGAAGACTACCATCATGACTCACTGACGAGGTGCTAGCTGTGAGACGTGCTACGTGAATAGCCTATGTAAACACCTGTGAGCTGCAGTGTGCATAGTCTGAAGACTACCATCATGACTCACTGGCGAGGTGGTAGCTGTGAGACGTGCTACGTGAATAGCCTATGTAAACACCTGTGAGCTGCAGTGTGCATAGTCTGAAGACTACCATCATGACTCTCTGGCGAGGTGGTAGCTGTGAGACGTGCTACGTGAATAGCCTATGTAAACACCTGTGAGCTGCAGTGTGCATAGTCTGAAGACTACAATCATGACTCACTGGCGAGGTGCTAGCTGTGAGACGCGCTACGTGAATAGCCTATGTAAACACCTGTGAGCTGCAGTGTGCATAGTCTGAAGACTACCATCATGACTCACTGGTGAGGTGGTAGCTGTGAGACGTGCTATGTGAATAGCCTATGTAGCCTGCAGTGTGCATAGTCTGAAGACTACCATCATGACTCACTGGCGAGGTGCTAGCTGTGAGACATGCTACGTGAATGGCCTATGTAAACACCTGTGAGCTGAAATTTCCTCATTCATTCGCGGAGTGACAGGCTGTGCTACTCTTACTCGGTGTCTGAATGAACTTGTTTGCCTGCCATGCAGCTCTGAAGTTGCTGTTGTAGCTCCGCTCTCGTAACTGTCTCATTCGCCACAAACAAAAAGACATGGCAAGAGAAAATGTTTTGTGTTTACTTGGAAATGTGAACATTTTCCACCTGCCTGTTATTTAGGGATCGCGATTTCAATGCATGTTAGTTTCATTTAAGAGGGTACTGTCCTAGTGTCAACCATCTTTAGTTATTTCATCTGCATAAAAAGACGAGATTCTGTGCCATCTGTGTTAAAGTACAGAGTGACATTTACTGAACTATATGAAATAGAATCGTCATAGCTTCTGAACGGTTTACATTAGAATGTCAAACTGTACGGTTGGTTGCGGCGCAAGATGGGAATTAGTACGCACATGTATGATTTGGCTTAGCGACGAAGCCAACTTTCATTTGGATGGGTTCGTCAATAAGCAAAATTGGAGCATTTGGGGGCTGCTGATGTACATTTCGCGATCGAGAAGTCTGTTCACTCTCAAGGGGTGACTGTGTGGTGAGCAATACCCAGTCACGGAATAATCGATGTGATATTCCCTGATGTCATGGTGAGTACCGAACGGTACCTAAAGTGACTCTGATTTTGACAAGTGGTGGTGTATGCAAGACGGAGCTCGACCTGATCGAAGTAGGAGAGTGTTTGATTTCGAGGAGGGGCCCTTTGGGGACGAATTCTTTCTCTGGAGTACCCAGAGGCCACTGGCATGGGCCTCGATTGGCTCCCACATTCTCCGTATCTGAACACAAGCAACTCCTTTTTGTAGGGCTATATTAAAGACAATGTGTACAGCAATAACCCCAAAATCATTGCTGAGCTCAAAACAGTAATTCAGGAGGTCATTGACAGCGACGATGTTCCGACACTTCAGTAGTTCATGCAAAATTTCACTATTCGCCTACGCCACATTATCGCCAATGATGGCAACAGCCAGCCAGAGTGGCCGAGCGGTTCTAGGCGCTACAGTCTGGAGCCGCGCTGCCGCTACGGTCGCAGGTTCGAATCCTGCCTCGGGCATGGGTATGTGTGATGTCTGCTGTTGTTGTTGATTTTGGGGAAGGAGACCAGACAGCGAGGTCATCGGTCTCATCGGATTAGTGAAGGACGGGGAAGGAAGTCGGCCGTGCCCTTTGAAAGGAACCATCCCGGCAATTGCCTGGAGCGATTTAGGGAAATCACGGAAAACCTAAATCACGATGGCCGGACGGGGGATTGAACCGTCGTCCTCCCGAATGCGAGTCCAGTGTCTAACGACTGTGCCACCTCGCTCGGTGTGTGTGATGTCCTTAGGTTAATTAGGTTTAAGTAGTTCTAAGTTCTAGGGGACTAATGCCCTCAGAAGTTAAGTCCCATAGTGCTCAGAGCAATTTGAACCATTTGATGGCAGGCAATCGAGCATGTCGTAACGTAAATCCAAATATCGGTCGTGATGTTTACATATTGAATAAATTGTTTGCACGTTGTAGTTTGTAACTAATTTACATCTTATTTTTATATAGTTTTATAATTGTCACCCTGAAAGTAGCTCTTCACGTGATAATTACTTTCGAACTCATGTCATCTGCCCGGTTTTCACTGTTAAACCAAATACCCAAAGATACCCAAAAAACTTCATCAGTGACACATTTTCTTATTCTAGGCATACCTCAATAGTCTTTAGCTCCACAGGATAACAACTCTCCTTTTGTAAGGTATTCCCATTAGCAGCAAGTCTTTTAACAATACAGTTGCATTGCAAACAAAGAGACTCTACTTTTCGCTACGAAAAGTAAGGTCACAATATAAATCTGCCAAACTCATTCAAATTTCACCCCAAATGTTACAGCAAGGCCTAATGTGAGGTTCGCCAGGAACCTGTGCTTCTCTGTTAAGAGAATGCAGTACATATCATATACATAAAAAATCTTTCAAACCATCAAGCGATATCCTACGGGTCAGAGGCGTGATACCATTTAGGATGAATTTTGGTGTTGAGCAACTGTTGGCTGACAATGGAAACTGAATTTCCGAAGCGTCGTTTTACTACAGGAGGAGTTTCTACTTACGGTAATAATGGGTATCATGATTTTTTCAGAACATCTCGTCTCAGCATTCAGTGATCTTGAAAGTTCTGGTGGCCTACCGGTTGTCGAGAATTGTATCGCACATACGTGCCACAGCTACACCACGTGAAGTTTACGACGCGTTATATCTTTACCTCAGTTCAATACTATCGTTTCGGAACTAGCATTTACTCAATTCAAAATGAGAGGAACGTCGCTATAATATCATACATAAGAAATGCAATAATCGTATTATATAAGTAGCAGGTACCACCAATGTTCGAAAAGGTAAATCAGTCCCTTTTTTTTTATTACTGCAAGAAGTTTCCATAGAATATTTTATGTGGACAGAAGTTAGTTACAGTACTGAACGAAAACAGAGGTAATGTAATAATTCCAAACGAATGAAATACACGTGCCATTACAATAATTAATTTCGCTTATTATGTGTCATTATATAAAACATTTTGCCGGCCGTGGTGGACGAGCGGTTCTAGGCGCTACAGTCTGGAACCGCGCGACCGCTATAGTCGCAGGTTCGAATCCTGCCTCGGGCATGGACGTGTGTGATGTCCTTAGATTAGTTAGGTTTAAGTAGTTCTAAGTTCTAGGGGACTGATGACCTCAGAAGTTAAGTCCCATAGTGCTCAGAGCCATTTGAACCATACAAACATTTTGTAAAGTTTCTGCCATTTAGAAGAAAAATGATGCATATATCGGAAAAGTACATTACTTCGTTCTAGTTGGTAGGCGGTAACAGACAAAATTAGTACCAACCAAAGCAATGTTAAAAGGAGGGTATTCCGTTTCGACACAGAAAAAGTTAATTACCAGAACAAGGGAACCTTGTACAGTGCGTCAAGAACTTAACACCAAGGACTTACAAAATTTTGTCGACAAGTCTATGGAATTTGACCGCTTGATTAAGGTAAACCACATTCTTTACTGCGAGCAACTTCAGAGTATCTTAATAAGCTATTTTTCAGTAGTCCTTCTGGGGTCCAACAGTTTCTACAATGTCCTGTACCGAGTTCCATTTTGTCGACTGATAACATAATGCAGTACACACCAACGAAACTTCCTTTAGGCTGATGTGAAGGTACCCGTCATATGAATATGGTATCCTGACCGCAATTGAGTGACTGTAAAGAAATATGCATTGCAGCAGCTGTTGGTGGTTTCGCGGTGCCCTTCTTTATTCTTCCCCAATAACCGATCGCAGAATTGCTCTGATTTACACTGTCAGCGATAAGGTCATGATCCTACGCATTGTGGCTCGCACTAAGACAGTGAAAAAGCAAAATTTCGTTGTTTAACGCAGAAGAAAGAAGCTTGCCTGTCGTTGTAACCACTTTTATGTCAATTCACATTACCCATATATTTTTTCTCAGTGAAACGTCTACAGCGTACTCGAAAAAATGTTCACAACATGTTGGTGGCCCCACGTGTTGATATGTTTGTTTATACGTTACGGAAGTTTCGATTCGAGGCCCTTACAAACGCCCCATACACTCCC